>NC_134107.1:57845964-59081321 GCF_040939455.1 Microcebus murinus | reverse complement strand
TGGCATCCTGTATGGGGCTGGGCACAGAGGCCACTGACCCAGCCTAGGCCATCTCCACAGACCAACAACTGCGTCTTGCACAGGCCCTGGCCTCCCGTGCAGCTACTATAAGACAGGCCAGCCACCGGGCAGAGGGAACAGCAAGACACCTCCCCATGCCAGGACCAGAGCATTGGCCCTAATTCAAGACAAGTCAATAGTCAGAGAGAAAGAGTCTGGGCTGCCAGATGCCCACCCTAGACTAAAATTGAAACCCATTTCAGAGATAAATGGGGAAATGGCCCCAGGGCAGGAGTGGGTGGGGTGGGTGTTGGACCTACTTTCCAGAGTGTCCACTGGCCCCAGGTCCTCTGCTGTAACAGGCACCTGTCACCAGGCTCTGCAGACTCGATCTTCCGCTGGAGAACCCAGAAAGCCTGGGCTTGGAGCTCTGGGTCTGGAGCCTGACAAATTGTGATCCCAGCTGCCACACTGGACAGGGTGCTTTAATTGGTCTGAGCCTCGGCTTCCTCAACTACAGATGGGAACAACAACGATTCTGCCTGCACTCAAGTCTGTGTGAAACACTTGACACATCAGAGGTGCTCAATACTGAGACCCGTTGTTAGTATTGCTTAACCTTCTCTTTCAGCCCAGTAGTGGTGAAGTGATTTATCTATTTCCTCTTTCATTCATTTATTCATTCAGCCAACCAGTCAGCACACGCCCACTAGGTAAGCCACAACAGTTAAGAACAAGGTTTTTGGAGTTAGGTAAGAGTTGAAACTCCAGCACTGCTGCTAGGTGGCTATTTCCCCTCACTGAGCCAACGTTTTCTTGCCTATAAAATAAGAACAATAATAGCATCTCCAGAGGGCACAGAGATGTTATAAAAAGTCAGTGGAACAATGATGTGAAAGCAGCCGGCAGGGGCAAAGTGGGTGGCCGGTGGGTGGCACAGAGGAGCCAGGCAAGCTTCTGGCCCTGCAGCCAGGGCCACGCTCTCAGCAGTCAGGTCTCAGCAGTCAGGTCTCCAGGGACAGCCACAGGATGAGGCAAGGGCAGGAGAGAAGAGTCTTAAGCTCAGAGACAATTGCTGGGCTTCCGGACATGCCCCCCTCCCTTTCTGGTAAACTAAAAAATAGTAAGGAAATGCAAAAAAAGATTGTAAGAATTTTAGAGGAGAAAAATCCCAGCCAAACAAGAGTCTTGGGCAGTGTGGAGTTGCCCCCACTCAGGCGGGCCTGGGGAACCTGCACAGGCACACACATGCACGCACACTCACAGCTGCACATGCTCACCCATGCACACACGCCCACGAGCTTGCACACACGTGCAGATGCACCAGAGGCACAGCCCTCGAGAGTTTGCACAAAGCCTTGTCATTTTTCATCTCCTTTGATACTGAGAGGCAGAGAGACTGTCACTTAATAGGCTTAGGATCCATTCTGGAGCTGGCAAGATATGTGAATCCTAAAATCCCCTCTTCAAGAGCCCAGGGCTGAATGCATGGGATGTGCTGCCTCTTTTCTCCCTGGCAGTATCAGCAGAGCTGAGCGGCAATAGAAACTCCAGAAAAGTTTTTTTTTTTTTTTTTTTTTTTATGAGACAATCTCCCTCTGTCACCCTGGGCAGAGTGCAGTGGCATTATCATAACTCACTACAGCCTCAAACTCCTGGGCTCAAGTGATTTTCCTGCCTCAGCCTCCCAGGTAGCTGGGACTACAGGTGCACACCATGACAGTGCCAGGCTAATTTTTCTATTTTTAGTAGAGATGGGGTCTCACTTTTGCTCAGGCTGGTCTCGAACTCCTGACCTCAAGCAATCCTCTAGCCTTGGCCACCCAGAGTGTTAAGATTACAGGTGTGAGCCACTGCACACAGCCTCCAAAAAGTTTTAACCCAGCTCCCCCAGATACATTCTTTTTTTTTTGTTTTTTTTTGAAACAGGGTCTTGCTCTGTCACTCAGGCTAGAGTGCAGTGGTGTCATCATAGCTCACTGCAACCTCAAACTCCTGGGCTCATGTGATCGTCTTACCTCAGCTTTCCCAGTAGCTGGGACTACAGGCACATGCCACCATGCCTGGCTAATTTTTTTATTTTTTTGCAGGGGCAGGGTATCACTATGTTGCTCAGGCTGGTCTTGAACTTCTGCCCAAGCCTCTCAGAGTTCTGGGATTACAGGCATGAGCCGCCACACCTGGCCCAGATACATGCTTTCACTCTGCTTCACTCCCCTTAACCAAAGTCACAACTGGACTCGGGGACTCAATTTCCACATCAGTCACCTGGGATCAGCTCCAGGCTACCTTGAGATTTCACTGGGTGACAGAAGTAAGAAGCTAGGCAGCGGGTGGATTGCTCGAGGTCAGGAGGTCAAAACCAACCTGAGCAAGAGCAAGACCCCGTCTCTACTATAAATAGAAAGAAATTAATAGGACAACTAAAATACATATAGAAAAAAAAAAGAAGTAAGGAACTTCCCAAAGGCCTCCTCTGTGGACTCCCATTTGGTCACTTAATCCTTTTTACCCACTCTCCCCACCAAGGTTTCTGGGGAGCTCTGAGGGCAGGGCCCAGCCTCCTCCCTAGAGACCCTCACCAGCATACTACACTTCACAGTTTACAACACTCAAGGAGAGTTCATTGTCACCCCCATTTTAGAGAGTAAGAAATTGAGACCTAGAGAGGAAAAGTGTCCTGTGCCATTTGCAACTCAAACTCAGACCTATGTGGCTCTGAATCCTGCCTCCACTATTCCGCTTCTCCAGCACAACCCAGCCCCAATGTCTCCAGCTCCTCCCCTCCTGTCCTGCGTGCCTCACCCCTCCACGCTGTGCAGCCCAAGGGCTCTAGGCACAACCAGGCAGAGGAAGGAAGGAGGACTCCTAAGTCTGCCCCACTCCCACTCCCACTCCAGCCCGCGATGAGCTGCGGTGGCCACAAGTGGACAGCGTGTGCTTAAGAAGCTCCTAGAGGAGCTGGGGGCACAGACCCTCCCAGAGCATTGACCCAGAAAACTCACCCGGGACTTAGCGAGCGGCCCACTTGCAGTCCGTGACTTGCTGGGGCAATTTCCTACTCCTGGAGCAGCCCCTGCTGCTAGCCAGCTCCTGTGCTACCTTCACATGCAACGTCTCTCAGAAGTCTGGAGAGGCAGCAGATGAGGAAACTGAGACACCCAAGGAGGGGAAGTGACTTGCCACAGAGCTGGCCAGGACTCGAATCCTGAGAACCTTCAAGCTCAAGTCCCCAACGCCAAGGCTGACGGAGCCACCACCTTGCTGCAAGGAAGTCACTTCACCCTCCGAGTCTGCTCACCCAAAGAATGGCATCATCAGTTGAGCCCCAAGGGCTGATGGGAGGATGGAGCGAGATAACATTTAAGGACCAGGGCCTGGCGCAGGAAGGCACTCATCAGATGACCACTTTTCCTCCTCCTCCCCACGCCCACCCCAGCCCTCTCCTGGCCTCTCTCGGGTCTGGAGACGAGCCTGTTCCTGCTCATTGCTGCCACAGGGAACAGTTAACTTGGTTTTCTCAGCAGTGCCTGGAAGGTCCATTAAAGGAAGCTGAGACCCCACCAAGCCCATGGGTCCAGATACCCCCACCCCAGGGACTGAGGATGGCTCCTCCAATAGCAGGTGAGGCTGAGCCCGGGTACCCTTCCCCTCCCCAGCTCCGATCCCTCCTTGAGCTTGGGCATTATGGGGAGAAGGCGGCCAGGGTGGCTCTGCCTGGGCCCACGGTGGGCCTGGGCCAGCCCCTCCTCATCTGTACGGTTATTCACTCTCACTCTCCCTCCTCTTCTTTCTCTTCCTCTTCTGCTTTACAAATACTCATCGGGCACATACTTTGTTCAGGTAATATTCAAGTCACTCAGCGGCACAAAAGAAAGTCCCTGCCCTGAGATGCCTATATTCTAGCATGGGAGACTGGTTTATTTTAGTTAATGAGTAAATATATAGCAGGGCAGGTGGTGATAAGAGCTATAAGGAAGAGTAAAGAAGGATAAAAGGCAGAGATTCAGGGCTGCAACCTTGGATAGGCCGGACAGGTACCACCTGGGCTGGAGAGATCCCCTGTCCCCACACCACCTCCCAGCTCTCTAGAGAAGCCCACCCAGCCCGGAGGGTACCCTGCCCCAGGCCCTGGGTTCCCACTGTGTGCCAGGCTCTGCCTCAGCAGATCTCAGCAGCAGGCCAGGGCCCCAGGCCAGGGCTCCCTGGGCACAGGCTGCTGCTTAGGACTGCCAGGGCTTTGGCATGGGGCGTCCCAAGCTTGCCTTCCACTCTTGGCCCTGAGGGAAGAGGGGAAGCCCTCTGCAGCCCCCAACCAACCCCAGGGCCTCTTGTAGAGAGGAGAGCACTGGGCCCAGAGAGGGGCAGGGCTTTCCTGGGTCATGCACAAGGCAGAGGTGCTCTTGCTCCCCTCCTGCCCTCTCCTCTGGCAAATGCTCAAGGCAGATTCAGGGCTGAGCCTCCCAGCAGAGCGCTGGCCTGTGAGGGGTGGCTGTGCCCGCAGTCAGTTCCTGGTAAAGGCATGTGAGGTGCTCCTGCAAGGGGCCCACCTGGCAGTCCCACTCCATCCTCTTGGCTTTGACAGGCTGAATTCTCATGCCCTAGGCCCCAGGAGGCTGAAAGCACTTTGCCTTTAACCCAGGCTCATGAAAGTTTTGGTCAACTCTGCCTCAACTTGCTGTGTGACCTCAGGCAGGTTCCAGGCCCTCTCTGGGCCTCAGTTCCTTCATCTGTCAGAGGAAATGAGGCACCTGCATCTTAGGGGTGTCATGAAGAATGAGCAAGACACTGGCAAGAAGGCAGTTTGAGAACTTTTAGGCGCTACCCAGATGACAGGTGTTGTTATGTGCTCATCTGAAATGAGCCTCCTCATACTGTGGACTCCTATGGTAGCCCCGGAGCAGCTCCAAATCCTTGATGGGAAATAAGCAGAAATTCCACAGAACCAGTTCTTCGGAAAAGGCGAGGCCACCTCTGCTCCCAACCAGCCAACAGGAAGGGCCCCTCCTCTGCCTGTGTGGTGAGGTGAGGCGGGAGGGACAGGAAAGGGGCAAGGCTGAGAGGCCTGGGAAAGTTTGCTCTGGGAGGAGGCTGCGAAGCCCTGAGGTAACTGTGAGAGTCACCCATCAGGTCCGGGACAGTAACGGTACTTGAATGCTGGGTACACACGTGTCTGCCTGGGGGCTCGTCAGCCATGTGTGGGCCCGACCTGAAAGACGCACATGTATTCACAGGGATACACACGTTTGGGTTGCACCAAAGTGTGTATGTGCACATGTGTGTCCATGTGAGTGGCTCTGGAATGTGTAGGTTTGCTCACATGCATGTTTGCCCATGCCTGCGTCTCTGCATGTGCTGCACACACACCACTCCTGGGGAGCCCTGCACACCCCCAGTCCAGACACCGTGGGAGAATTGTGGGGTTCCCAGGCTCTGCAGGCTCTTGTTTCCCTGGGAACAAAAGCAGTTACATAAGAGGAGGAGGAAGCCTTAGAGGATTAACTCGGGCTCAGGCTCTCCCAGCGCAGCCCAAGCTGTAGGGGAGCGGGGGAGCGCCCAGGCTCGAAGCCCCTCAGATCCTGTGTTGCCTGTGGGCACTGACCGTCAACAGCCACCCTCCCGCCCTCAGTCTCCAGCAGGAGCCCCCTGGCTCCTGTGCAATGAGTCAAGTGCTTTGCAGTTTATCCCCACACGCCTTGTGGAGGATGCTCCCACACACTGGCTGCGCTGACCTGAGAGCCCTCCCTCAGAGGCCCTGTCCCCAGGCAGCCACCGCTAGCTCAGTCTCAGGTCCCCCCGCCTGGCCCTGGGCTGGGCTCACAGTTCAGTGCTGGCCACTCCATTGGGTGGGTCTCACCCCTCCTGAACCCTGGTTTCCCCAGCTGTGGAACGGAGCTATCCATGCCCATGTGAGCTAAGGGCTAAGAAGGGTCTCTGTGGGCTGTGATGAGCCACTGGCAGGTGGGAATGGTTTTGTGCACATTCAAGGCACTCGAGGCCACTGCCCATTGGCCCCGTGCTGCTCCCAAGTGGCATGAGGGAAGCACTACCCTCAGCCCTGTGTCTGAAAGAGGAGACGCCCTGGCCCCAGTCTGTGGGAGGAGACACAGTTCCTCTGGGTTTCGGACAAGATCCTAAAGGGAGTTGACCCGGCTTGGGGCTTGCAGGAAGCATGCTTGATGGTCCCATCTGACAGAACGAGGATGGTCTCTCTTGCTAAGCCTCAGCTTTCCTTCTCTGCAACCTGAGTGCCTCATTCTGTCCAGGGCCTGGGGTCATCCACGATAGGAAAGCACAGAGGGTCTCCAGAGACCTGGCAGAGGAGTAAGGAGCATGTGCCTGTGGGTGCAATCCCACACTGGTACATGTGCAGCACACCCAGACCCCGATGCAGCTCCATGTAACTCACGCAGGTCCACACGTGTGAGTATGCAAGTACACGCGGGCATCTGCCACACGGAGCACCCGCAGCAGGCACACGTGCACTCACATGTGCGCACCCACGTCCAGCCCAGCAAACGCAGGGCTCTAGCTTAGCTCAGCAGCAAGTTGCACTCAAAGAACTTTCAGAACCAGGAGAGGTAGAAGGGGAAGAACCGAGTCCTCAATTGCCGAGGCCCTTCCTCTGCTCCCTGCCAGAGAGGCTCAGGGGTTTCCCCGAGGACACAGACGGCCTGTCTGGCTCCCCATCTCTGGCCATCCACACAAGTCCTGGCCAAAATACTCAGGTTGCTGTGGGAGTACAGCCCTGACTTGCCCAGTGGGCCACCAGTCCCGCTAGTCACCAACGCAAAGTGAGGCTTCCAGCTGATCTCTGAATTGTGCAGCTCTCTGCTCCCCAGCCTACGCTGAGCTCACACAACCCCGTGCATTAACAGCGCTGCTCCTGCTGGCGCCACAGGAACCTTCTCTACAACCTATGGTGCAACAGAAAGTCTCTCAGACAGAAGGAGTTTGCCTGTGGCGTCTCTTCAGCTGTGTTTCTCACACTCTCTCTTCTTCCTCTCGATGGCATTTCAGGTACCCAGTGACCCGACAATCCCCTCATCCTACAACACAGGATCTGAGCCTCTCTCTCTCCCAAAGCCACCCTTCCTGACAGCCATGAGGCACTCTGATCACCTCCACTGGTCTGATGAGTAGGGGCCTGTGGGGTCACTGTCATCCATCCCACAGAACACGTGGCCATTTTACCAGGGTCTTTCCTCCACCCCAGGCTGGCTGTGGGGGGAAGGGACCTTTCCTGGGGCTTCTTAAATAATTCTGCCTAAGTGACTTCTAGTAGATCTTCCCTGGTCGTATAAGCGCGAAAGCGTCAGACTGCCAAAGCCAGGGTCAGAATCCTCAAACATCTGAGCTGGAATTAGGGAATGTTACAGTTGGCGTGTAGAAAGCTGGAGTTTGGATTGTAGCCTTCCAGAATGTTTGATTAATTATAGACTCTTAATGCTAGGACTGTGGAATCATAAACAATTATAGCCAGAATTATGGATTAAGGGATATCAGGGCCAGAAGTGACGCCAACATCATCCAGTCCCACCTCCCCGACAGCTGAGAAGAAAGATCTGGCCTCGTCACTCAGCAAGTCAGGGCCGGGCTGGCCTCCTTCTGCCCAGCAGGGCTCTGTCCTCCAGACATAGCGGAGCAGCTCTCAGGGCCTCTGGGGCGGAAGCACCCCCTGCCTGGGCACAGCGGGCACAGCAGGCACAGTGGGGACAGTGGTCTGTCTCTGCCCCACCAGGCCTGTGCCGGCCCATCACAGCACCCTGCCACCACAGGGATATATTTAGGTGCCCTCCCCAAATATGTTTCCACAGTCCAGACACTGCCTTTTATGTCCCCTCGTCCTCCGAGGCCTCCAGGCACCTTCTTGAAACTGACCCGATGAAGTCACCAGGAGTAGGGACTCTTCCTCTGCCAATGCAAATGTTTGAGCCCCAGAAACAAAGCCCAGCCTGAGGGGTCTCCTGGTCCACTTCTGCCTGCTGCTCAACTCTGACCTCACAGCCTCTCTTCCAGCTCCTAGGGCCGTCTTGGTCCACGGACCAAACGTCCCGATCCCGCTCTTCTTGGCTTTCCTCATTCCAGGCAGAGGGCACCCCAGTCCTGCCCTGCCAGTTCCCAAACACCCACCCCCACTCCCCAGTGCACAGGCCAGGATTTTTCTGCTGCTCCGTCCACGCCCATGGCTGCCCTGCATTTCTCCCCCACCCTCTCTCCCACATTCCATCCCAGGCCTTGCCGGAGACTTGCGTCTTCCCCTCTCTGACTCCATCTTCCCAGGAGTCAGATGGTCACTGTAAATTCAACAAGGATGCAGTCTGGGGACAGGAATGGATCCCCAGACATATTCAGGTGGGGGGCTCTCAGATTCCTGCCCACTCAGCTCATTGAAATATTGGCTCCATGAGAACTGAGACTTCCTGGGGTGGGCAGGGCCCCAGCCCCATGGGGGTCTCCATCACTACCATTAAAGCTTTGTCAACAGCTGCCGAGTGTTTCTATGTGCCAGAGATTGTGCCAAACTCTTTATATCCAGGAACTCAGTCAATGCTCACAATAGCCTATAAGGCAAATACTACCACCATCCCCATGTTACAAAGGAAGAAACTGAGGCACAGCAAGGTTTTGCCCAAAGTCCTGCAGGTAAAGTGCCAGAGCTGGGATTCGAACCAAGCTTGGATGACACAACCACCTTAACAGCCCCAGGTGGCAGCCTGCTATGGGAACCCCCTTCTCCGTGGTCCCCTGGATCCTGCAGCCTCTTCTTGCCCAGTGGAAAAGAGGCGAGAACCCCATGGCCAGTCAGGGCTCCTCCCCCCAAGCCCAGCTCCCTTGCCCCTGCACTAGAAGTGACCAGGACAAGCTCCCACCCAGCACATGTCACATACCTAACCACACAGCCACACTCCTCTGTGTGTGTGTGAGGGTGAGCCTGGGACCTGCTGTATCTCCTCCACCCCGAGCAGGGTGAGCTTTTGCTCTCCCAAGCCCTCGGGGGTGTGGGTCGGAAAAGGCAGAACGCCCCTGGGGTCATGGAAAATGTTCTGTCCGTGGTAACCACTGCACAAATGCGCCTCACCTTCCATTACCTGGCTCAGCACACCACAGGCGCCATGGATGTGCCACACAAAACACACACCTCACAACTCGCACAACACACACGCAGTGCACCATCCCGCCTCGGCTCCTACCACACAGGGCACACACACCGTGGACCCTGGGCTACCCGGGTGCAGTCACTCAGGGCTAAAGATGGGTACCACGCACGCTTCTTGCAGGCGGATACACACCGCACACTGACTACTACAACCCACTGCTTGCAGTAATCACTTACTGCCCGCACCGCTACAGGGACTCGCCCCAGGAATTCTACCCTGCAGGCCTGCCCTGCACACCGCCATGCCCCGCCACCCCCTGCCCCTTTGATCCCGCCCCGCGCACGCCCTCACCTGTGGGGGGCAGCACCAGCGGGCGACTGGCCAGGTTGGGCCAGGCAGTCTCTGTCCTCGGCTGGGAGGGGAACACGCGAACCGAGGCGGAGGCGCCGGTGTAGACCCTGGCTGCAGCTCCTGCCACAAGCGCAGCGAGAGCAAAGCCGCAGGGAGGGGCTGCGGCCGGGCGGCCTCGGCACCGCGCAGGAGTCCCGCCCAGCCTGGACTGAGCCGGCTGCCCGCCCCTGGGGGAACGAGGGGGAGGTAATAGAGTCTGGAACAGGCTGTCAGCTTCAGGGGACCGCTCCAGGGTTGGGACCCCCGACCTGGACTCCAGTACTGGAATCTCTCGCGATTTACCCTTCCTTGACCTCAGTTTCCCTCTTTGGATTTGTCGGGGGAGGGGGTGTTAAATGGTGATTTCTTCCATCTTTCCAGGTCTGACATTACAGTTCTGGGATGGTAGAGAGGAGGGAGAAATAATATTAAGTATTATTTCTTGAGCATCTACTGTGTGCCAAGCTCTGTATTATATGTTTCAATGCATACCTCACTTAATCTTCATAGCAATTCCAGAAGTTTAGGTTCTCATAGTAAAGATTGGTACGAAAGAAAGAAAGAAAGAAAGAAAGAAAGAAAGAAAGAAAGAAAGAAAGAAAGAAAGAAAGAAAGAAGGAAGGAAGGAAGGAAGGAAGGAAGGAAGGAAGGAAGGAAGGAAGGAAGGAAGGAAGGAAGGAAGGAAGGAAAGAAAGAAAATTAAAAGAAATTAAACAATTGCAGAGGTAATATTACCCCCATTTTACAGGTGGGGATGGAGGCACAGAGATAAAGTGACTTGCCCTTGGTCACATAGCTGATAAGAGGCAGACTTGCAATATGAAGTCACGCAGTCAGACTCCAGAGCCCAAGCACCCCTGAAGCGTGGGTTTCTGGCACTTTCCATACCATACTCTGCTTCCTGATCCTCATAATAATCCCAGGAGCTTGATGTTTCTAATCCATTTTACAAATTGAGAAACTGAGGCTCAGGGAGATTAGCTTGCTCCAGGTCCCTCAGCTAATAGGACATCACACTAAAGTCTGTGGGAGTGGAGATGGGAGTGATGCTTAGGACGGTGAGTGTCAGGTTAGTGTGATGCTGGGTCCCCAAGCCTGTGGCCCGTTAGAAACATGGCGCACAGCAGGAGGTGAATGGCGAGTGAGTGAAGCTTCATGTGCATTTACAGCTCTCCCCATTGCTCGCATCATCGTGGCATAAGCTCCGCCTCCTGTCAGATCAGCAGTGGCATTAGATTCTCATAGGAGCCCCAACCCTACTGTAAACTGTGCGTGCAAGGGGTCCAGATTGCCCGCTCCTTATGCGAATCTAATGCCTGATGATCTGAGTAGGAGCTGAGGCAGTGATGCTAGCGCTGGGGAGCGGCTGCAAATACAGATTATCATTAGCAGAGAGGTTTGCACAATAAATGCAATGCGCTTGAATCATCCCAAAACTATCCCCACCCCACCCCCATCTGTGGAAAAATTGTCTTCCATGAAACTGTTCCCTGGTGCCAAAAAGGTTGGGGACCTTTTGTAATGGGACAGTGCCTGACACACACAGTTGGTGCTCATCAGTGTCAACATTCCTCTTGTCACTCTCCCTTCCTTCTCTTTTTCACTTTAATCTCCTAAAATCTGGCTGGTGGACAGGGATCTCCAATTCCCTCATCTCTAAAACCTCCCTGACCCTCAGTCCCCAGGACTGAGGGAGAGAGGAAGGAGCCAGTCCCTCCTCTCAGCCACTGCTGTGGCTTTTATTCAACAGAGTCTGCTATGCACCAGGTTGTATGTTAGGCACTGAGAATACATTAGAACAAGATAGTTCAGACAGTGCTGGCCTCAGGGAGTTTATGATCTTGGGGGGAATACAGACATTAAGCAAATAGCCACACTAATTAATTCCTAGTTATACATTGTGTTAAGTGCTAAGAAGGAAAAGTGAAGAACTAGATGAGAGACTATAGTGGGGAAGGGAGACATCTAATTTAAATGTGGAAGATCCAGGAAGGCTTTCCGGAGGAAGTGACATTTAAGCTGAGACCAGAAGGAGGAGTTAGACTCAGCCAGGTGAAGGTAAGGGGAAAAGACTCCCAGACAGGAAACTGCACAGAGGCTCTAAGACAGGAAAGGCCTTCCTTTCACTGTCAGCATTATTGGGGGAGGTTGCCAGTTGTTGGACTGCCTGCTCTGCAGTCCTCTGCCTAGCTACCTAGTCTCCCCCAGAACTCCTGCAAGACAACATTGCCAAGGATCCAGTGACCTCCATGCCTCCAAAGCAATGCACACATCTCAGTCAGCTACTCCCTGGACACTTTCACTAGTCCCCCCTGTGGCTTGCATAACTCCCTTGCTGGGTCTTTTCCCACTTCCCAGACTCCTCCCCAGGGAACTCTCTCTACCCTGCCCAGGGCCCTGGCCACCCTCTCTCTGCTCCCCCTGCACATTCTCCCTGGAGAAGGCACTCACTCTCCTTACTCTCCTTTCATTCAATAAACATTCAATTCCTATTAGGTGCCAGGATTAAAGAACAAATTTTTAAGCAAAAATAACAACAGCAAAGAAAAAATTATAAAGGAAAATAGTAGTAAACTCAGGTATAATTTTAAAAGTTCTTTCTGTTTGGAATGGATGCTCAAGGCAATTAAAATTTAAATAAATAAAATAAAATGAAAGTTCTGTTAATCCAAAAATGCTAAAGAGAAAAGTGAAAAGATAGACAGAGAGATCATCATAACACATATAACAGATGAAGGATTATCATCCAGCATATAAAAATAACTTCTACACATCAATAAAGAAAAGCCAAACAACCTAATAGAAAAAGGATCAAAAGACATGAATAGACACAAATTTCACAGAAAAGAAAGCAAGTATGGCCAACACGCATATGAAAAGATGTTCCACCTCACTATCAACCAGCGAAATTTAAATTACAACCAGAATGAAATACCATTTCGCCCATATCTGATCAGCAAAACTGTAAAAGTTTGATAGCAATAATTTTTGTTGAGGTTATAGAGAGACAGGAATTTTTATATGCTGCTGGTGGAACTGGAAATTGAACACAGCCAGGTTGAAGAGTGATTTGTCAATATCTAGTAAAGTTGAAGATGCACATAGTCTAAGACTGAATTGTTTCACTCCAAGGTATATACCAGGAGGAACTTTTGCACATGTATAAAAATGTACATCACAACACTGTATCTTATAGCAAGACATTGGGAGTAATCTTAAGTATCCACCCATGGGAGAATGGAGAAATAAATTATTATTCAGATATCCTCACTATCTGAACTCTCATTCTCGTGATATTTGTTATAATGGGTTGCAAATAGTAGAAACTTGCAAATGTTCATCAACATGAATCCGGGTGAGAGGACGCCCAGTGTGCTGCAGTTCTAACCCAGTTGTCCTCTCGATAGGATAGCATTGCTCTCATGCTCATGCCCTTACCTTCTTGGATGAATCATTACTCCCTTTTCTTTGTTATTAAGTGAAATTGTCTTCAAAGAAAGTAGGAAAGCCTGAGAAGAAAGTAGGTGAGCCTGCGAGGCCTAGAAGTGCCTACACATGATGAGAAGAAAGTGTGGACGCCGTACAGCTCATTGAGAGGACTGGATGGTGGGAGACGTGAGCTTGGCTTAAGTGAAAAACATACGTGACAGTCTTCTATGTGGGAGAAGACAAAGCTCATTTGGTGTTAGTGTTTTCAATGCTTTAGAACTTTCTGCAATGATGGAAATATTGTATATCTGCTGTCCAGTGTGGTAGCCTCTGACCACATGTAGCTACTGAGCACTTGAAATGTGCCTAAGGTATTGGAGGAACTGGAGTTTTGACATTAAATTAATTTACATTTAAATTTAAATAGCCTCATGTGACAAATAGATACCGTCATGGACAGTGCAGCTCCATACTTTGCAAAAATGGTTGGTGATTGCTATAGTTTTAAAGAATTTTAATGATATTTCAGGAAAATTAATTTGGGTTTTTGGATGGGCTGGGAACATATTATTTTTCCTTGTCAAAATTCTATAATATGAGCTTTCACTATTCACAAATTTGCTGTCAGGAAGGGACTATATTCTAATAGTAAGGGGTGACTGTATATTCATGTAATGGGGTACTATACAGCGGAGAAAATGGATGAGCTAGAGCAATATGCATCGAGAAGGCTAAAACCACACAAGCATACTGTGATCAAACAAAGAAAACATATAGAAGGACACATACAGCATCATGCTATGCACATACAATTTCAAAATGTGTAAAATAATACTATATTCATGTAGAAAACATACAAGATATAAATAGGAGTGACCACCATAGTGGAGGTCACCTTTGAAGGAAAGGAGGTGTGAGATTGTATGGGATACATGGTACCTTATGTTTCCCTCCTGACTCCCCAAGTTCCCCGCAGCTCTGCAAGGGCAAAGGGGACGGGCAGGGCCAGCACCGAGAGGAAGCACCTCTCTCAGGAACTTTCTCTGGCCTCCTCCTTGCCAGACAGGGCCAAGGGCCTCCTTGGATCTCTGAAGTCCCCAGCATTGGCCTCTGTGACACCCTGATCACTCTGGCCCGATGTTGTCTCTCTCCACATCTCTCCCCAACCAGCCTAGAATTTCTTCCAGGGCAGGCGCTGTATCTGTTGTTCACCAGCCTATTTTCCCTGCCCTTGGCATTGTGCTCTGTAAATATCTAAATGAAGGAATGAATATAGGATTCTTAGGGGATTTTGTCATCACCATCATTCATTTATCCTCTGACACCTGCTATGTGCCCAGGCCTGTGCAGGGCACTGAGGATACAAAGATGAATTGTTCATGGCCATTGCCCTCTGGAAATGCCCAGAGTGGAGGAGAATAGACCGGAATACGGTGGGCACTGGGACAGAGTGACATGCACTGAGGCATAGGAGCCCAGAGGGGGCTCTGGCCCAGCCTGGGGGCAGAGAGAGCAGGGGAAGTCAAAGTACAAATGTTCCTAGGCTGAGTGTTCAAGAACAGCCTGAGGCCAGGCACGGTGGCTCACGCCTGTAATCCTAGCACTTTGGGAGGCCGAGTTGGGAGGATCGCTTGAGCTCAGGAGTTCGAGACCAGCCTGAGCAAGAGCGAGACCCTGTCTCTACTAAAAATAGAAAGAAATTAGTCAAACAACTAAAAACAGAAAAAATTAGCCAGGCATTGTGACACGTGCCTGTAGGAGTTTGAGGTTGCTGTGAGCTAGACTGATGTCATGGCGCTCTAGCCCAGGCAACAGAGTGAGACTCTGTCTCAAAAAACAAAACAAAACAAAAAAAGAACAGCCTGAATGGTTTGGGTAAAGTAGGGGAAGATGTTCCCTTCACAGACGGACAGCATGACAAGACCTGGAGGTGGGGTTGCACATGGCAAGTGACAGGAACCTCATGAAGGCCAGGCCTACTGGACAGTCCAGTGGAAGAGGGAGTGGGAGAAGATAAGCTGAAGCGAGAGTAGTGATCAGGTCCTGCAGGGACTTGAACGCCAGGCTGGGAAGCTTGGTTATCCACAGGGCAGTGGGAGCCATGGAAGGTTAAAGCAGGGGTGGGACATGCTCAGAGCTGTGTTTTAGAACGATGGCTTGTCCTGGCTGCTGTGCACAGAGGCAGAATTGGAGGCAGGCTCCAGTGAAGAGGTCAGGCCAATTATCCCAGCAAATGGCCAGGGCAGTGGGGATGGAGGAGGAGTGACAAATGAGCGATGATTAGAAGATGGATTTGGGGGCCTTTTAGGAGGTAGAATCAGGAGGACTTAGGCAGACTGGATGTGAATGTGAGGGAGGGGGAGAGGGGGTCTTGGTTTGAGTTCCTCTAGAAGCAGACCCTGAGGAGAAGACTAAAGTGCAAGTAGATTATTTCGGAGGTGATCCAGGGAAAAGGAGGAAGCCAACTCGGGGTGGTTTAATGAGCAGATCATCACTGGGGTCATTCTTGTTGGGAATCTCTGGGAGACGACACAGAACCTGCCTCAGACATGTCCCACGTGAGGGGCAGGGGGACATGCAGGCTAGAGCATTTGTCCACTAACTCTAGCTGTCATTGGTTAAAGGCTAATTCTCAAACTTTCTGGTAACTGCTGGCCAAGTGTGCTCCAAAGGCCAGAGAAAGCCCCGGGGCAGTGGCCAAGGCTCCGCAGTGAGAAGCTGTGCAGGTGAGGGGCCTGGTGAGTGCAGAGGGTCCTGGGCAGGGACACACCCACAGCATCTGCTGCAGGGCAAAGGGGCCCTGGCTGCTCCCAATCTGCTGAGCTCTGGTTCTCCAAGGCTGGGGAGGCAGTCTGTGTAGGAGTCAGGGGAATGGGTTTGGATCTGGTGGCCCTAACTCTCCCCAGTGTCCTCCCCTCAGCCCTCGGCCTTTCTTGCCTGGCCCACCCACTGTCCCCAGGTCCTCCTGGGTGTGCAGAGCCCCACTCTGATTTCCATGGAGACTGTGTTCCAATATCTGGGAATGCTTAGTCTGATCAGCTCAGCCAAGTGGTCGGACCCGCACACCCACATCAAGGCAGAGACACTTGGCGTCTCTTTAATAAAATAAAATCCTGTCATCTAGGGTTGGCAGCAGGCTAGAAACACAGATTTAGAATTTGCCAGCTTAATGTCTTGTCCTCTAGGCCATAGGGCAGGTGAGGTCACTTCTACCCTCTTTAGGATGGAGCCATCAGTTAAAGGAGGGAGGAGGAGATGTCCAGAGATGAGACGAGGAGGATTAAGTATGATGAGAAGCAGAGCAGTGTGCTGTCACTAAGGCCAAGGGAAGATGGGCCTGGGAGAAGGAGGGGCAGGGCTGCAGGCTCAGAGCTGGTCCCTGGAGCCAGGCCCTGTCCCCATTGGCCCCAGGAGAGGTCAAAGAACCCTTGGTTAAATTGTGCCTGGCAGCAAACCTGCTTCCTCTTCCCTCTCCCAGGCTCAGAAGCCTGAGCAGTTGGCAGGTGTCCAGCAAGACCCAGCGCTGGGTGACCTACGTCTGGCATTCCCACAACCCCTGAGACTTCTTCCCCTGTCTTCTTGTCCCTGTCAGCCCCAGCCTTGGTGTGCCCGTGGCCTCCTATCAAGGCCAGTGCTGCTCATTCAGTCCAGCCATAGCTCCAGGACCCCTGGACCCCACATAGCTCCCGGTTGCCCTGTCATTCCAGGAGCCGTGGCCAGCCCTTGTGCTGAACAGGAACACCCCTTCCCGGAAGTTGCCGCTTTCACATTCCCACCACATTCCGGCTGCTTAATCAAATGTTAATTCACAAATTCATGACCCAGGAATCCTGCCTTGGCAGCTCTTTGTCTCAGCTCTGGATGCCTCTCCTGTGTCTAAGCACATTGATGGGATACCCCACGTAGCTCCCTCCTACCAGACCCATGCCCAACAGAGCCGCTTCTGGTACAAAAGTTAATATGCTCTCTGGCAGCATTAAAAGGAGCATAGTGCCTATGACAAAGGAGGTGATAGTCCACAGAGGTCTGTGCTCAAACTGCCTGTGGAGCCCCATGACCTCTGCAACATTGTCTGCTGCTCCTGGGACTGCAGGGACTCAGAGGATAATGAAACCAACACATGTAACAAGAAACCAAGTTAATGAGAGTCAAACCTTGGGATTGGGGGAGGGCCAATCTTTCGTTTAGTACCAATAGGTACCTGCCCTTTGTAAAGCAGACTTATTAAATCTGAGATTCAACCAGACATTGTTGTTTGACAAAATAGTTTAAACTTCATAGTGAGAAAAAAGTTGATGTGTTCGTTTATTTCTGCTCTTTAAGAAATCAACAAATCAATATTGAAAGATTAGAAATGAGCTGTCTATTCATACGGAACTGGTTAAATAAATTATGATTGTTAAAACAGAACAAGGAATTCTGTGTGAATTTCTTAATGTTATAATTTATTTAAAAATAAGAAAAATTAAAAATTAAAAAAAAAACAGAACAAGGAAGCTTTTTATGTAGAAAGACCTTCAAGAAATCTTCAAAAGAAAGCTAGGTGTAGAAATATGTATATTTTTTGTTTGAACTAGTGAATGCATTATTTAGTTGAAAATTAAGTTAAAAAGAAACATCAGTTTCTTAAATCAAGATGTCACATTTGATAAAGGTGCCCAAGTGCCAAAGGTGCCCCAAGCACTATCAAGCTGGGGCCTGATAGTGTCCCATTGTTGAGAAAAATGGAAAGTTTTCATAAACAAGGATTGATATAGGAATTTACCATTTTCTAAGTAGTTTTGCATAAATTAACATGTTAACCTTATTAACACTTTTATAGCACAGCTGATAACTCCCATTTTTCAGAAGGGGAAACAGGTTCAAAGAGGTCATTAGTCCTGCCCAACTCTCCCCCATCTGTAAGTAAAGAAGCCAGTCTTGGAGCCTGGGAGCTGGACGACAGGAACAAAAGAGAGAGCAGAGCACTGAACAAAGCCCACACAGAATAACCCCTGGGCTGACTGGGGGTTAGAGTCCCCCTTTGGCAGGGACAGGCCTGGGTTTAGATTCTGGCTCATCTACTGGTAGCTGTGTGACCAAGGCAAGTTCCTTCACCTCTCAGAGCTCTAGTCACTCGTAAAACAGGGATAATAATTCTGTTCCGCTGACTGACTGAGATAGTGTACGTAAAACTCTTAGCATAGTACCTGGCACAAATAATCAAAACCTTTAACTCTTTTTTTTTGACACAGGGTCTCACTCTGTCACCCAGCCTGGAGTGCAGTGGCACAATCACTGCTCACTGTAACCTCCAACTCCCAGGCTTAAGTGATCGATCCTCCTGCCTCAGCATCCTGGGTAGCTGGGACTACAGGCATGTGCCACCATGCCTGGCTAATTAAAAACATTTATTTTGTAGGGACAGAGTCTTGCTATGGTATCCAAACTGGTCTCGAACACCTGGCCCTGAGCGATCCTGGCACCTTGGCCTCCCAAAGTGCTGGGATTATAGATGTGAGCCTCCATACCTGGCTCAAAACTTTGAACTATTGAAATGTTTATTTTATTTTATTTTTTTTATTTTTATTTTTTTTTTTTTGAGACAGAGTCTCACTTTTGTTGCCCTGGCTAGAGTGAGTGCTGTGGCGTCAGCGTAGCTCACAGCAACCTCAAACTCCTGGGCTCAAGCGATCCTCCTGCCTCAGCCTCCCAAGTAGCTGGGACTACAGGCATGCACCACCATGCCTGGCTAATTTTTTGAATATATATTTTTAGTTGGTCAATTAATTTCTTTCTATTTTTAGTAGAGACGGGGTCTCGCTCAGGATGGTTTCGAACTCCCAACCTCGAGCAATCCGCCCGCCTCGGCCTCCCAGAGTGCTAGGATTACAGGCGTGAGCCACTGCGCCTGGAAAAATGTTTATTTTAAATAACAGAACCAGATATTACAATTCAACTGACACCCCATGGACTCCCTATATATCTGCTACGTAAATTAAGAGGAGGAGAAGCACTGGCGAATTGAAAGAAGTATAGGAAACCATCTTTGCCCTAAATGATACTCATGGTCATATTGGTGGAACAAACTTTAAGTCAGTCCATACACCCTTTTTGGGAACACAGTTTATTATTGCCAATAGGCAGCTTATTTTCCCACGCTAAACCTCATTGTAAAATTAAAAAACAGATAAATTGTTTTTCCAGTTTTATATGTAGTAGTTTTAAATGATGAGTGACAAAATTCACAATAAGAACTAAATTTTTTTTCAGAATATTTGATGCCATTTTAGATAATATTGTGTGTCACTTTTGTACTGCCAACCACCCTCTACTCTGACTGAGGTCCTGGGTACATGTCTAGGCTCCTGCAATCATCCTGTATTAATGCTGTTTTTGGCACTAATGGTGCCAAAATGGTGGCGTTGTCATGTGTTCTCTTCATTATCTAATGTTTCATTGCATTGACATCCATGATACTCCCTTTGGGCTTCTGGAAATTTTCAGACCAGAAAAAATACTAACAGATTCGTGCTGAACTTCACTGAAAATTGTAAGAAACAGCAAACATTCCGTAATGTATACATATATCAAAACATTGCATTATACCCCATAAATACGTGCAATTATTATGTGTCAATTAAAAGTAAAAATTTAAATTAAAAAAAGAAACAACAGAATTGTTCTTTATGGTTTATTGTTTTTCCCCAAAATTTGAGAATAAGGGGATGCAATGTGCATCTGAAAGGAAAAACTCCTGGCTTCCTTCTCTCTTGTGGAGAGGGCCACACGTCCTCACACACCAGGGAGACTGGTTTGTGTGGAAACACCTCCACTTGAGGGCGTGGCTGGCAGAGGCTCTCAGGTGTCGTCATTCTCTGAAGGGACAAGAAAGGCCAGAAGAACAAAGGCAAGGGTAGTAAGGATGACAGTAGAGGGTTGAGACCGAGGTGGCTTGGGCCCACACTGACCTCTCACACAGGCAGGAAGGGACGTGCTTCGCTGGAATCCTGCTGCCTCTTGCAGTAAGAAAGCCGACGGGAGAAACTTCTACAGTGTTTGGTCCTTCTGGACTTAGATAAGAAAACTGTGGTGCTCAACTTTTCTCCAGGTGATATATGGACTCCAGGATTTAAAAAAGAGCAGGAGACAAAGCATGACAAAGCATAATGAAAAAGTGTCTATGTCCCTTGTATGAATAACAACATGGGAAAACCCATTGACAAGATATTCAGGAGATAAGAAAGCAAAAAAAAAAAAAATGAACCAAGATTATCTATTAAGGAAGTGATAAAAAGAGTCTATTTGAAGACAGACTGAACATTCTTTTATCTATAGAAGAATCTAGTTAGGCACAAAATTCTACCATGAAAAAAGCACCAATAAAATAGAAATTTGGATCTTGTATTAGTCCTGGCTCTCCAGAGAAACAGAACCAAATAAAATTTATTCTTTTATTATGGGAATTGTCTCACATGGTTATGGAAGCTGAGAAGTCCCCTGAGCTACTGTCTGCAAACTGGAGATCCAGGATAGCTGGTGTGATTTACTTTGAAGGCCCGAGAAGCAGGAGCACAAAGTCAGAGAAAATGGATGTTCCAGCACAGAGTGAATGTGACTTTCTTCCACCTTTTTGTTGTATGCAGGTCCTTAGTGGATTGGATGAGCCCACCCACACTGGGGAGGGCCTTCTTTACTCAGTTGACCAACTCAATGCTAATCTCTTCCAGAAACACTTTCACAGACACACCCAGAGTAATGTGTTACCAGCCATCTGGGCATCCCTTAGCCCAGTCAAGTTGATACAGAAAACTAACCATCATAGATCTCCTTATATTATCACTGCTTTCCTGGGTTTTAACTAGCATTCTCCTTGCTCTTCAGGCTTTAAATAGAGATCCAGCATAGACTCCAGCTGTAAGAGAAAATAGAAAACACTTTCCCCTGGTTCATAGATCCTGGAGAAAATATTTGAGACACATGAATGCTACTGACCCAAAGAAAAGATTAATGGCATTGATGTTAGAGCTGCAGTCCTGAAGGGTTTTGATTTGGCTTGAGCAGATTAGACAAAAGTGAAAGAAATGTACTGTGATATTAATGTCCACCACAATGAAAACCACCACTTCATTGGCATGGCTGCTGGTACAAGAGACTTAGAGGAGCAAGAGGCTGTCGTACAGATCATGGTCCATGACATTGCCATTGCAGATGGTTGGGCTACACACGTGCCCCGTGTGGGCAGTGGCTCCAACAGATCCCATCTCTTTCCCTCTCTCTCTCTGTCTCTCTGTCATCTGAGGAGACGTGGTGGCCTTATTCAGTGATGGATTACAGTTGGCCACAAAGCAATCACAGGCCATGAACATCAACACATGGTATTTAGAGAGGACTTACCAGAGAATGAAAAGCAGCTGAGTCATATGTCTGACATAGAGATGATGTTCTTCTTTGATACAAAAATCATCTGCAGTTTGGGGGGTTGAAACAGAAGGACAATAGAGATCTGGGAAGGGATGGTTGAAAGGAAAATAGAGCATGGGGGTGTGAAGGAGAAAACTTGGGTCAATTAGAGTGATCAAGGCCAGGTTCCCAGTGAACGCCTTTTTTGGCCTCCACCCATCTGCACCCAGATGCTCAAAATAAACAGCATCTTGCAAAAGAGAAAATAAAATAAAATTAAAAGGCCAGGTTCCCCATCATGGCAATAGCTTTTTAACCCAGCAAGAGTAAATTCAGATCCTGAGAAGTCTGGGAACATATATCCTGAGAGAATACAGTGCCCTTTTTGCCTGTAACAACAGATCTGACGATTCTCATGTTTGCCTGCCCCAGGGAGAGTGGAGAAATGTGGTCCAGTCTCTTCGTTTCAGAATTTCTCCATGTTTCTCTTCGAGATGGCTTCTGGGTGTTTAGGGAGTTGGAGCCTCGTATCTTTGTAGCAGTGAGGAGAGATGGGACCTTGGCTTTGACTTCCATTCTGATGCCTACTCCTCCCCTACACATCTTTTTTTCCCTCCATTTATTTATTGAAGAAACCTGGTCATTTATCCTATGAAAGTTCTCAAATTCTTCCAGGTGTTATGGCTTGAGCCCAGGAGTTCAAGATTAGCCTGGGTAACATAACAAATCTCATCCCTAAAAAAATATGAAAAAATTAGCTGGGCATGGTGTCACTCACCTCTAGTCCCAGTTACTCGGGAGGCTGAGGCAGGAGGATCACTTGAGCCCAAGAGTTTGAGGTTGCTGTGAGCTATGATGACGCCTCTGCACTCTAACCTGGGTGACAGAGCAAGACCCCACCTCTAAAAAAAAAATGATTTCTATATAGTTCTTTTTGTCTTCAGAATATGTCTGTCTTAGGAATGTACAGTGAAACAATTATTAATTCCAGAAAAAACAAAAAGTTATGCAAGAAGGAAAATTTGATCACAGAATGCTATAAGATGTTCCTTTGAACAATAGTTTTGATGTCATAAAAATAGAAGCACTGAATTTTTAACCAAAAATTGCAATGGTAGGATAAAGTAGTTGAAGAAAACTAAAGCGTCATTTCATAGTAGGAAATCAGTAGAGAATGTCTAAAATGGAAGAAACCAGTTTTTTAAAACAGTCTGACTTTGATACTAACATGAAAGAGTTTTCTTTTTCTCCAGTGAGTTTAACTTGTCATCGCATTTCTGTTGTTACGTATGGATTTAACACTCACTCCTCTCCCCTCCTGCGTCCCTCCCGACCCTCTGACTCCAGCTCCCTGTGAACAGGAGCTAGAGGAAATGGAAAAGCCATTTTTACTGAAATGAGATTGCGGTTTAAATGCTCTTTGGGTGTCCCTCTTTCCCGGACAGCCCTGACTTGGACAATGTCCTCTGCGGAGACCCTCCAGCTCAGGCATCTCTCACGGGCCAGATGTGTGAGTCCTCTGTGGAGGGAGGGCAAGGCCGAGGAGAGGGCTGGTGATCCGAATAGCTTCACCCAAGAGGGGATTTGCAAGTGAGACTTGGAGGAGGAGGAGGCACCTACCACGTGAGCAAGGGAGTGAGAAGGGCATTGCAGACAAGGGGCACTGCTGCAGGAAATGCAGGGTGTGCAAAATGGGGTCTGCAATGCGCCCGGGGCCCACAGTGCTCCCCAGGGACGCTGCTCAGCTGCTCTGATTTTTCTGGAAGCCCAAGACATAGGGCTATTTCCTAATGTATTTAATAATGGCAAATAATCTGGCGTCTGGTCAGCGCAGTCCATGGTTTTGGAACAAATGGACCCAATTAAAAGGCCATAATAGGGGAATTTAGGGGAAGAGTAGAAAGCCATTGATCAAATCAACGCCCAGATGCCCTGGGGCTGGTTTGTGACTGGCTGTGACAGAGTCCTTCCCTCCACTCTGCTCAGTCCTCTCCCAGATGCTGCCCTAGACCTGGGGACCTTCCTGCCACCCAGGCCCCATCCTCTACTTTTCCACCCCAACCCGCGCCCACCAGCTGCGTGGCCCCTCACCACACCTTCTCTAGGTGTCAGTTTCACTCTCTCCCACCACGGGGTCTATCAGCAATCCTGTCTGCTCTCCCTTCAAAATACATCTGGCATTGGTCCCCTTCTCCCCACCTCCATTGCTGCCACCTGGTCCTGGTACCCAGGACCCAGGACTAGAGACTAGTGTGGGCTAGTCTCACACACCGGGCTGACCCTTCCAAAATGTGTCACATTCTACCCCCTGCTCAGAACCTCACCATGGCTTCCCACCTCACTGTCGTACCAGCTCTCCCCACCTCTGGCCTCCTCTCCTCTCTTCCTGGCCCGCTTCACCCCCGTCACAGGCCTCCTTACACTGGCGGCCAAGCCTTAGGGCCTTTACACTGACCGGTCCCTTTCTCTGGAAGGTTCTTTCCCATTGGCTAACTTCCAAACCTCTTTCAGGTATTTGCCCAAACGCCCCCTTTTCACCCTCTCCTGAGGTTTCACTTGATCACCCTATTTAAAATCGCACCCTTCCTGCCCTCCCAATCCCTCTTCCTGCTCTGTCCCCCCCAAGCTCTGACACACCATATAATTTACATTTTATTATGTTGCTTATTATCTTTCTCCCCTACTAGAATGTAAGCTCAAGGCCTGTAACTTCGTCTTTCTGATTCACTGGTGATTTCCTAATACAAAGGTGTAGAGCAGTACTTGGCATATAGTAGCCAGTTGTTAAATATTTGTCAAGTAAATGAATGAATGAATCAATAATATAATAATAATGTTTCTACCTCAAAGGGCCATTGTGGGGCTTACATGAAATAATTAATTTGATTTGCTTTGTAAAGGAAAGGAATTAATATATAATGTTTATCCACTGGTACTAGATATTTGGCAAAACAGTCTACACAGTTTATCTCATTTGTTTCTCACTACAAACCTTATTCATTCACTCAGTTATTCCAAAAGTGATTGTTGTGCTCCTACTATGTGCCAGGCACTGTTCTGGGCACTGAGGATAAAGCAGTGACCAAAACAGTCGGAGACCCCTGTCCTCTGGGAACTTTCATTCTAGCAGTGGGAGACTGCTAGACAGACAACACAAATAAAATGTGATGTGAATCTAATTATCCTTTTTTTTTTTTCTGAGACAGAGTCTCGCTTTGTTGCCCAGGCTAGAGTGAGTGCCGTGGCATCAGCCTAGCTCACAGCAACCTCAAACTCCTGGGCTCAAGCGATCCTGCTGCCTCAGCCTCCCAAGTAGCTGGGACTACAGGCATGCGCCACCATGCTCGGCTAATGTTTTCTATATATATTAGTTGGCCAATTAATTTCTTTCTATTTATAGTAGAGACAGGGTCTCACTCTTGCTCAGGCTGGTTTTGAACTCCTGAGCTCAATCAATCTGCCTGCCTCGGCCTCCCGGAGAGCTAGGATTACAGGCGTGAGTCCTTTTTTTTTTTTAATGCTGAGGAAACTGAAGTGCCCAAGGTCACTTGATTAGTGAGTGGCAGGGAAGGTATTCAAATGCAAGTCTGTGCAACCCCTGGGTTTCTGTACTTTCTATGCTTCATGAATGAGGGCATCTGGGCTTGGGTGGAGTGACAGCTTGTGGCTGAGAGGTGTGCATGTCTAGAGCAAGATGTGAGGGGGTTTCTGGAGGGCTGGCTAAGACTTCCCCTCTCACCTTTGTGCTTCTCACTCCACCCAGGGGCCCAGCCTGTGGGCCTCCCTTCCACAGGACGTCCACATGCGTCAGGCACATCTGACCTATAGACATGCTGGTGGGATCCAAATTACAGCATCTTGTAGGGGGTGGGTGTACCCTACCTCCTGCCCAGATGCAGTCACGGAGGTGCTAGGAGGACCAGCTGAGCTGGTCACACTTCCCATGGGATGGACTGCAGGTTTGGAAGCTGTCCTGTGGGAAGATAGGGGCAGACAGAGGACAGGAGTCTCTGATGGGAGTGGGGCAGGGGAGGGAGTTGGGGGTGCCCAGCCTGGAGTAGGGGCATGGTTGTACCCTGCCTTGGACTGAGCTGGAGGAGGAAAAGAGACTGCCCAGCAAGGAATGATCACCTTGGGGGTGGGAGGGGCAGATCAGAGATGAACATCATGACTGGGTTAGGCACCATCACCTTTTTGGCAAGTCAAGGTGTATTGGCAAGTCATGGTGTGCAAATTGTGTTCTCTCTTTCACTTCTCAGTCCTCCCTTCCCACTACATGACCCTCAACAGCCTGTTCATTTTTCTGGACCCCAGCCCGTTTCCTGCCCCTGCTGCCACTCCTGGCCACCAGAGGGCAGCAGCGCAGCGTCAACCAAAGTGGGACCCTCAGTAGACTGAACAGCCAGGGAAGAGCACTGAGCCAGCGCCAAGAATGAACCAAGGGCTGAAGCCCTAGACTGTCCCGCCTGCCTCCCTTTGCTCCCAGGAATTCTGGAGACAGGGAGAAAAAAGGGGTGAGTGACAGGGGAGGGAAGGAGAGGGGCTCCAGAGAGCTGGCAGCAGGGTCCTCTCTCCTCCCATCCCTCACTGCCATGCCCACGCCTGTCCAGTTTCATCTCCTGGTTTTGGTCTGACCTCCTGGCAGCCCCTCGTTGTCCCTCTGTGACCTGACTGCCCACCTGTGGCCCTTCTGTCTTCAGGTATCTACTTAGTACCTGACAGAACTACCCCCCATGCCCATTCTCCCTTGAACACAGACGTGATCACGCAACACAAACACACGTGTGCACACACAGACACAGCACATACTGTGTGTCAACTTTTGCAGCAAGCTTTTAATTTCCTGCCGCACAGTTTTACAATCACTTTGGTCACAAAGGCTGATCTAACAGTTTAATCCTGCACAAGGGGGGACTTTTCACATGGCTGCTGATTTGGAATTTGGCTCCAGGACATAACTCTGAGGACACATGGGGAAAATAGCCCACTTTCTAAGGAAACTTGAAAACAATTGGGGCTAGACATCTTTTCAGAGTTCCTTACCCCAACTCTCTGCACCCCCACCCTGCCCCCACACAGGCTCCATGGACTTGAAGACATCTTTGCAGTGCGAGACCCCAGCCTGGTGGGGAGGGTGGGGCGCAAAGGGGACAGGCTTCCACACCCCAAGCCCAGTGAAGGGGCAGTCTAGAAAGATCACTCAGGGGACTGGGAGGTATCTGTCAGGGTCTCAGCAGGAAAGACATGGCACATGCAAATTGAGTAATTTGGGATACTTTAATGAAGAGACTTTTTTTTTTTTTTATAATGAAGAGACTTTTTCACAAAGGAGTGGGCGGGAGTTTGGAGGGCTCCTTGCAGGGGGCACTTATAGCCAGAGAAGCAGGGACAGTGAGAGAGGGCCTAGTAGTGACAGGGAAGACACACCTTCCTCCCCTCTCTCCCCACCCTGTCCCAATACCTAGAGGAGAGAGGGACCCAGAGGAGGAGTGAGGACGGTCCTCCCAGCACGGGGGAAGAGGAGAAAGGATTAAATTAGGTAGGGGACTGAGATTTTAAACTTGACTTTATTTGTGACATAGAAGTAGTTTGCCAAATATGCAGTTCTCGAATGGGAAAGGGGCATCACACATCGCTGAGCAGGCATCACGGACGGGAGGAAAATAAGACAGCTGTGTGCACCTTACTGCGTTCTCACTGTCCCCTAAACTGGGGAAAGAGGTCTTCCCCGTTCCCTTTTACAGATGAAGGGACTGAGCTTGCAGTCACAGAACTGTTGGTGGCTGAAGGAAGCCAGAACCCTGCTCCTGCCTCAGCTGCCCTGTGTCCCCAGCCCTCCTCCTTCCCTAGAGCTGCTACTTGGTAACCTTGAGTTCAGCGCGACCTAAAGCCACTGTCTTAGTTCGGGCTGCTGTAACAAAATACCATCGACTGGGTGGCTTGTCAACAACAGGCATTTACTTCTCACAGTTCTGGAGGCTGGAAGTCTGAGATCAGGGTGCCAGCACGTCGGGTTCTGGTGAAGCCGTCTTCCGGGCTACAGCCTGCCGACTTCTCGTCGTAGGCTCACGTGGTTGGCAGAGAGTGGGAGAGCACTAATCTTATTCACGAGGGCTCCACCTTCAGGACCCAATACCTCCGAAAGGTACTACTACCATCACTTTGGCACTTAGGATTTCAATATATGAATGGGGGTGGTGGCATAGACATTCAGTCCATAACAGCCACATTTGGTAAAAACAGGACTGAATAGGGAGAACCGGCTTTAAGATCAGGCCCCTGCACAGAGCTCACTGCTTCAAGGTCAGAACCCAAGATGCACCCCTCCCACCCACGCCATGCAGGCTTCTTCCCAGGATGCCCATCCTGGACCCGGAAGGGGAGCTGCAGGAGACACAGACTAGAGATGCTGAAGTTGGCCGAGACAGTAGGAGCAGCAAGAGAGCCCTGGGCTCATGTCTGGGGTCCACCCTGACTGCTGTGTGACTCTAGGCAGAGTATAGCCCTCTCTGGGCCTCCAGTCCCACTGAGCAGCCAAACAATCCTTGGGGCCCCTGCCGGGAGGAAAAATTGATTCCAACTGGTCATGTCTCCCAGGGATCTCATGTGCTGTTTCACAATGCCCTTCAGGAAACGATGTCAGGGTAGGGAGGGGAGGAGCAGGGCAGGGAGGCCCAGAGGGTAGAGACAGGGATATTTTGGGGCAGGTGGGTCCCCCATGTCACTGCTGGACAATGGTCCAGGAAAGTTATTGTGCTTGGAGTGGAAAGTCCTTTTCTGACTTCATCTGCAAGGGCCGAAAATAGCCCAAGGTGGTGGGTGGAGCCCCTGAGGACAGGGTTTGGGGCCAATGAGTGACTGGCCCTGCCTGGCCCATTGTCCCTGGCTAGGACAGGGCCGAGAGTGGACATGGGGCTGGACTGGAGCCAAGATAGAGGAAAGCCCAGGAATCCCCTGCTGGAGGAAGAGTGGCTGGGCAGGGCCAAGCCCCATCAAATATGAGGAAACTGAGGCCCAGAGGGGAGCAGTGACTCACCCAAGTCACACAGTGCATCAGGGCAGAGGAGGATGAGAGTTTGACTCTGGGGCTCAGTCCTGACCCCCAGCCCTCATGTGCACAAGCACATCCCCACCCTGCGGCCCAGTCACTCCTGGCCACGCTCCACCCTCCACCCTGCAGGAGCTTCAGACTTTGTACCATGTGGCGGCAGTGGAGCCACTTCACCTCTCTGGTCATTGATGCCAGGAGAGACCCTCTGCCCCCGCTCTAGTCCTCAGAACCAAGAGCCTGGTGAGTCTTGGGAATGGCTGGGGCGCAGCCGTTGCTGTGCCTGTGATGAGGATGTCAGGGCGGAGGTGGGGGAGCTGGAACGCAGGAAGCTAGGTCTCCAGGCTGCGGAGTGTGGCCCAGAGAAGGCAGGCAGGTGGCCTCCAGTCACACAGCAAAAGCTGCTCATTCACTGCCTGCCCTGGACCATCTCCAGGTCAGTCCTGCCATACTTGATCTCAGGACTCTTGGCTGAACCCAAAGTGCAGTGGCAGACCACCGTGGTGGGCACCGCCATTCAGGGAGGAATGGCTCGCCTGCGGCCATGGGTGGGCAGGAACTCACCCTCCTCCTCCCTTCCTCCTCCCACTGTCCCCTCTCCCTCGCCCTCCCACAGCCAGGCACCTGGACAAGGCACTGTAAACAACTCAGGCCCGAGGGCCTGAAAGCCACCCAGTGCCAGGCAGGGCAGAGGCTGGTCCCACGCCTCCCCTAGGATGGACCTGCTTCTGTCCTCCCACCTCCACAGGGGTCCCCGGAGATGTCAGGCCCCCTGTCCCACACTGCCCAGGCACACTGTCCTCTCCTCTGAAATGTTCATCCCAATGTGGTTACATGTTACGTGACATCAACTCCGTGGGGCAGGCCCAGCCTGTTTGCCTCTGTGCTTCACGTGGAGTGGCCCGGGGAAGCCCCCAAATGCCCTACATGAGTGGCGGTATCTCACGGTAGAAATGAGAAAACCCAGGTGCTGCAACACTAAGTAACTTGCCCACATTGCCACAGCTGGAAAAGTAGAGACAATATTCAAACCAAGGCCATCTGGGCATAACATCTGTGCCCTTAACCCCATCCTCGCTACACTGTCCCTCTCATCTCGAATCATGTGAAGTGTCACTTACAGCCCTTCCTGCCCTGCAAGGCTCGAGTGTGCTGTGGGACACTAGAAAGGGCCTGAATCTGGGCATTGGATGGCCCTGGACTCAATCTCAACTCACCCACCCTCTGCCTGTGTGACCTGCCCGAGTCCTCCCTTCTCACCCCCGTCTCCCATTTCCGCATCTGCTAAATGGGGATGATACTGTCCGTGTCACAGGGTTGTTGTGGAGAACACGTGAGAGAGTGGCGCCTGGGACATGGGTCAGTACATTAGTTCCCTCCCCCGTGTGCCTGATTCTAAACACATCAGCCCAAATCTGCCATGACAAGGGTGGCAGAAGGGTAGATGTGGTAGCCTTACCTGGACCAAGACTGAAGCAACTATGCGTGGAGAAGATGTTGTCTATGTGCTCTCCTAACTTGGAGGGTGAGGGTGGGATGTCCTCTGGGATTCCCCCTCCTTCCCGGGTGCCGGGACATCTGCCACCCAGGGCAAAGACCTCTATGTGCCACACGGCCTCACTGGGAACAGCTGTGGCAGACACATTAGCAGGCCCCCCCAACACCTGACTCTCTACCCTTTCCCTCCTCCCACCTGTTGCCCACGTCCCTGCCTCAGCTCCAGGACGAGAGGAGCTGGAGTGCGGGTGACAGCAGGATTCCCACCATGGCACCGACCTGCACTGAAGCAGCAGGAGCAGCCTGAGCTCACATCCTGAGCCCCTGGCTCACATCCAGGCGCCGCGCTGACCTGCTCAATGACCTTGGCCAAGGCCCCGCCCCTCACTGGCCTTGAGTCTGCAGCTGGCTTGCATAATCCCTGGGGTCCTGTCCCATGGCTGGGCGACTCACTTGTCCTTTTGCAGTGGCCTTCATGAGTCAACAGCCCCAGGAAGTGATGTCAGGGCGGGGAGGTGGGAAGGGGCAGGGAGGCCCAGAGAGTAAGAGGAGATATTTTGAGGGCAGGCAGGTCCCCCCACGTCACCGCTGGACAATGGTCTGGGGCTGGGAGTGGAAAATCCTAGTCTTGCTTGGGCTGAAAATAGCACAAGGCAGCAAGGCAGGAACCTCGCCCTCAAGGCGCATGCCTGGGCACCAAGCAGCAAGGCCGATGTCTATATACCTAGGGGCCAGGCAGTCCAGCTGAGGTCCAGGGCTGGGGCCCTGGTCCTGTCCCCAGTCCCCAGGGGTCTCCGTTCCCCACCTCCACTCACATCTGCCACAGGATTAGATGGTGACTAAGCCCCTCCTCTGGTCCTGGGTTCACAGCGTCTCCAGGGCAGCTGCAGGAGGGCTAGGGGAGCAGGACCTGACAGAAACGGGGCCTAGGGGAACTCTGGCCTGCAGTGGTCATAGTCCCACCCCCAAACACAGATGCCCACTAAGGACCCCTGAAGTCATGATACAGCCCCTGCCTCCAGGTCTAAGCAGGTCTGAGAGGGTCAGAACTCAGCACTCACACTCCTGGCCTGCAGGGCTTCTCGCCTGGGTGGGGGCGCCCTGTAAACTGGGATGGGGTTCAGCCGGGGCAGCAACTGGTAGGAAAGAGATAGGTTTGGGCCTGCGGGAAAGGTCAAGGACAGTGTGTAAGAGGCAGTCACTAAGAAAGCTCAGAGGGACTCTGGCGACATTAACAGAAGTATAGAACCTAGAATGTGGGAGGTGAGTACCTCACACTATTCTGGGCAGGTCACCCACATTGTACAAGGCAGAGTGATAACTGTGATGAGTCTCTCTCCCGTGAGGGAGTTGTGGAGCGAGGCTCTGAATAGAGCAGCCCCTGGAGGTGCCCTGCCTTTGACAAGGCAGAGTGGGAGGGTAGAGAAGTCGAAGGAGGTAGGCAGAGTCGGCACACAGGGCAAGGGTTCTCCCAGAGCCAGAGCAGTGAGTCCCTGTCTTTGAGGTCAAGAGTGAGGCCTGTCAGCTTTGTTCTTCTGCTGCCCAGGGGCTAGGTGCTGGACTCCATCCAGCTGAGCTCCACAAATCAGCTCGGAGTGGTCCCGGCTGGACCCAGGACCTGTCAGGGGTGAGACCTATCTCCTCCAGGTTAAGTCTTGATCCAGCCTGAGCACCAACCGTCCTGCCACACAGCTGGGATTTTGCCAGAAGGCAAGGGATTGCGTGGGAAGAAGAGTGAGTCTCTCTCACACTTATCTGCGGTGCAAGGAAAACCTCATGGACAGGGCAAGGAGGGAGCCCTGCTTTGGCCTCCTTGAGACCCAGCCCCAGCCTCTTCCATGCCCTGAGCCTGTGCCAGCTGTCTGCCTGCAAACCATGCTCTCTTGCCCCCATGTCTCTCTTACCCCCAGGATGTATCCTAAACCTGGCTGTTCTCCTGGTGACGGCTTTTCTCGGAAGCTACAACTCAGGAGTCTCCTACTCCATGAGTCCCCTCCCTGGCACACAGCCCCATCCACTCAGCATTGCCCAGTGGTGTGCTAGAGCAGCCCGTACCTGCTTGCAAGAGCCAACTGTTAATTTTTCAGGGATTTTGCAAGGAGGTGCACATCAGGTTTGTAGTTGAAATTGGCCATGGTAGGCGCTGGCCTACCATGTTGGCGCTGGCCAGTGGCCAGGTGACCTTGTATTCGTACCATGGCAATCGGCAATGCTACAAATAAGGGGGTCCCCTCAGCTCCCTGGAGATCCAGTTAAATGGTCTAACATTTGTCAGCAAGTGATTGGTCATTACCTAAACTAAGGCATCCCAAGGACTGGGACCCCACCTGACTCTATGCTTGGCACAGAGCCAGGCACAGGAGCCAGTTGGCTTTAAAGTGGGGTATACCTGGGGTCTGGAGAGGGAATCCCTGATGTGAGACTGTTAACGAACCCATAAGAGGGGTTTAATGTTGTCCACTGCATAGAAAGCCAATTACTGAGATAATGAGGATTGTCAAGGAAGAAAGGATTTATTTTAGTGGACATGTCATTTGGGAGGTGGGAGGTATGAACTGGTTTAAATCCCCAACCAACAGGGTCAGGGGTTTTTTTGGAGGTGAAATGAATAATACATCAGGGGAGTGAGCATCACTACGTGTTTGGGGAAGAGTGCAGTGCACACAAGAGAGATGAAAAATCATGTTAGTACATATGTCCCATGATCAAAAAGGGATACGTCCCTCCCAGAGCAGGGATTTTAGTATTATAATGAGCTAGGGGTTAATACTGGTCATTCTTTTAGCCTAGTGTGCAGGCTCAGTGGGTCGTTGGGCACTATCTGTGGTGGAGAATCGCTTATCATGTATTCTCTGGACAAACAGGTGGTGTGAGGCTTTGTAGTTATCTCGTGGCTGCAAGGAGGTTCTGCGGTTTCTGGGAAAGAAACTCAAAAGGGAATGCATCAGTGCAACAGAAAGTTACAAAGCTCTGGTCAGCAAATCATACTGGCCTGGGAACTGAAAATATGGATAACTACAAAAAAAAACCTATAAAAAATGTTTTCTTGCTTATGGAACTGGTTATAAGACTACCCCGAGACTACTAGTGGGAAGGCAGGTGGCAGAAGAGGACAGATTGGAGAAGGGCCCCTTGTGTGGATGTTGAAAGATTCCCAGACTATATCCCCATCCTCTGACCACACAATAGGGCACAGCTTGGCAGGCAACAAAACCTTTAGTATAAGTTACAGCTTCACACTGGCTCCCAGCCCGGGGGAGCCTCCAGAGGAGTCTATGACATCAGTTCCCAGATGCTCGTTTCTTGGGCAGGGGGTACTCCTCACAGCTGAGTCCACTGTGGCACCCAGTCCTGCTCCCGACCACCATGAGAACTCAGCCCTGACTACTCATCAGGGTCCTCCAGCCAACCTGTGACTCTGCCCCCACCCCAGGTGGCTCAGACTCAGACCTTGCTGTGTGACCTTTGTTAAGACACCTTCCTCTCTGGTCCTGTTTCTCTATTTGACTTAAATAGAGTAGACTCCAGCCTGGGCACCTTGGCGGGCACAGCCAGCTAATCCACATGGGAGTCAGGCCAGGGGCAGCACTGGCCATGAACATGGTTTCCTTCCGTGAAACCATATTCCCCCAATCGCACATACGAATGACAAGTGGGGACTATGGGGACAGTGGACTCTCTTCTGGACCGTGGAGGAGGGAGTATCCTGAGCCCCTGCCAAATGACAGAGCATGGGGTCATGGCTTCCTCGATCATCTAGCATGAGCCGCTGATGATCCATATCTGGGAAGACCATCCCATTTGCACAAGTCCTGGTCCTCGACCTCTCCCTGCTCCTCGACCTCTCCCTGCTCCTCCAAATAAACTTGCACAGGCCCAAAGGCTTCAGGTCCTACAGCCGGATGTCCTTAGTGTTTTCACTACCAGCTGGCGTGGACTTGGTCCGCCTGGAGTCCTCACTGCTGGCCGACACGTCTTCTGCCCGCTGCAGGTCAGGCCTTTCCGACCTTCGCAGGCCCAGCCTGCGACCGGCCTGGGCGGTGGGGCTGGGGTCTGTGGGCGGTTTGGCATCTCGGGCAAAGCGCACGAGCCTCTGCCCGGCCAGGAAGTAGAGCACGGGGTCAAGGCAACTGTTGGCGCTGGCCAGCGGCCGGGTGACCTTGTAAGCCATGTTGATGGCGTCCAGGGTGCGGCAGCTGAGGTCAAGCGAGCGGAAGGAGTAGTAGAGGGTGCGGGTGATGTGGAAAGGCAGGAAACAGAGGGTGAAGACAGCCAGCACCACGGCGATGGTGCGCACGGACTTGCGCTTGGCCCGCGGCAGGCCTCCCGTGGTGCCGTAGGCCGGCTTCAGCAGGCGCCGCGCCATGAGCACGTAACAGACCAGGATGACGGCAAAGGGCAACGTGAAGAGCAGGCCCAGCATGACCGAGCTGTAGGCCACGAAGTGGCTGAAGAGGTCCGGCGCCGACGTGTCGTGGCAGGTGATGCGGCCTCCGCGGGTGCTGGTGGTGACGAAGTAGAGCACGGGGGACTGGCAGGCCAGCACCAGCACCCACACGGCCGCGGACACCCGGCGGGCATAGCGGGCCCGGCCCCAGCGCAGGGAGCGCAGCGGGCGGAGGACACCCAGGCATCGGTGCACGCTGATGCAGGTGAGGAAGAGGATGCTGCAGTACAGGTTGGTGTAGAAGAGGAAGCGCACCAGCTTGCAGAGCGCCGTGCTGAAGGGCCAGTGGTCGCCGCGGGCGTAGTAATAGACCAGCAGCGGCAGGGAGGCCGCGTACAGCGCATCCGACACGGCCAGGTGGAACATGTAGGTGGTGGAGGCGTTCCAGGTCTTGAGGCGGCACAGGAAGATGTAGAGCGCCACGGCGTTCAGACACAGCCCCAGCACGCACACCACGCCATAGGACACGGGCAGCAGCACGTACTTGAAGTCCTCGTTGAAGCGGCATTTGTAGCCCAGCTCAATCCCATCCCAGGTGCCATTGGTGGTGCCATTCCCAGGGCCTTCTGCCATCGCCCTGCAGGGACCGGGGGGGGGGGGGGGGGGGGGGGGACAGTCGTCAGGGTCACGGGAGGCTCTGAGGGGAGTACTGACACCCACCCGACCAGGGCCTTTGTTGCCATCTGACCTGGATTTGGACCCAGAACCTCCAAGCCCTGGAACCTCAAGGATGCATGAGATACACAAATATAAGGATCATATAATTCTCAAACGTTGTTTTTGTAAATAAAGCTTTATTAGAACACAGCCATGCCCATCTGTTAACAAAGACCATATGGCCTGCAAAGTCTAAAATATTTGCTATTTGACCTTAAAAAAAGTTTGCTGATCCTGCTCTGATGGCGTCCAGGGTGCGGCAGCTGAGGTCAAGCGAGCAGAAGGAGTAGTAGAGGGTGTGGGTGATGTGGAAAGGCAGGAAACAGAGGGTGAAGACAGCCAGCACCACGGCGATGGTGCGCACGGACTTGTGCTTGGCCGAAAAAGTTTGCTGATCCTGATCTCAGGATCAGAGTTCTAGATCTAGGGTTCTGAGCCCTAGAATCTGAGGAGCTGGGGGTGTCAGAGGGGTACAGTCTCAGATCTATGGGAAGGGGCCTTCCAGGCTGGCTGGCCCTGCTTCACACCCAGTGCCCACTGCCTGCTGAGGTGTTTCTGGCCAGTGGGCAGCCCATAGTCTCCTGTGGGCACTGCCAAGTTCCTCCTGCAGCTCATCTTCCCACTCCCTGGGGACACTCTGGTCCTGGGCCTGGTATTTTGATATTTGAGGAACTATTTCCAAGGATCTCCTTCTTCAGTTATTCATTTAATCACTCGGTAAATATTTTTTGGATACTCTGATATTCTGGCACTTTATACATCTGCAAACAGCAGTCATGACCCCAAGACCTATGAGGCTATCAGACAGGACAGTGACCCTCCTGAAGAGTCCAGGGAGGTCTGGGGTGGAGATGGGGATGGGGGGACAAAAGGGGACTTCCTTGCAGCTTCTTCTAGACCAACCCAGTTTCTCTTTCATGACATTCCCCTACCTTGTCCCTAATGAGCATATGACACCCCATGCGGACTGACTGCCCAGCAGACAGTGAGTGCCCAGACAGCAGCTTGTCTACCTTCCTCTTCTTCCCACCCCTATCAGTGTGAGCAAGAATAGCTCTCTCAGTTAGGAGGCAGGGGACAGACCCCAGTCTGGAGGGCAGAGATGTGCCCAAAGGTCCCAGAAGGCAGGCTGGAAATCACAGCAGAAGACTCAGGTGGGCAGGTTTGAGAAAAACACAAAGAATAAGTTTCTAACAGTGTGAAGGAGTAGGGGAACTAACATTTTTCAAACCCTACTACTATGTGTGCTTTTTTTTTTTTTTTTTTTTTTTTTTGAGATAGAGTCTTGCTCTGTTGCCCGGGCTAGAGTGCCGTGGCATCAGCCTAGCGCACAGCAACCTCAAACTCCTGGCTCAAGCGATCCTTCTGCCTCAGCCTCCTGAGTAGCTGGGACTACAGGCATGCACCACCACACCTGGATAATTTTTTCTATTTTTGGTAGAGACAGGGTCTTGGTCTTGCTCTTGCTCAGGCTGGTCTCGAACACCTGAGCTCAAACAATCTGCCCACCTTAGCTTCCCAGAGTGCTAGGATTACAGCGCGAGCCACCGCACTGGGCTATGTGTGCTTTATTAAAGTTACTTCATTTAAGCCTTACCACATGCTCTGGGAGTCAGATCACCATCCTCAGTTTTCCAATCAAAAGGCTAAGACACAGATCATTTAGGTAATTTGGTCAAAGTCACAGCCCAGCTAGGGATGGGCTGCGGTTCCCATCCAGGTCCATCCCACAATGGAAGGGGCTGTAGGAGGGAGGTAGTGAACTCTCTGTTCATGGAGACAGGCAAACAGCTCTCTAGTAGAGGTTGCAGGAGGGCTTGTGTCCTGTGTGTGGGTGTGTCTGGGAGGCTAGAGAGGACAGATGACGTGTGAGGCCTTCCTACCTCGAGAATCTGAGGCTGTACAATTCACTTAATTTTGGATCCCAGGGTCCTGAGAGGCTGGGACTGGGGAACTCTATAGGGTAGCAACATCCCCTCCCTTAGACTCGAGCTTCCCGCCTCGCCTTGGTCTCCTAGCAGCAGGTCAAGGCCCGTGAGGTTAGGATTAGGGGAGCTGAGGGAGAACATAGGTCCTTCAGTTTCCCTTCTTTCCCCATTTCCCCCAGATCTTTCCTGTCTCCTATTGTCAGCAAACCCAGGAGGAAATGGGCTTGTACCCTTGACACCCCTGCCAGGGACCCAGATGGCTCCACAAAGAGCCAGGGCAGAGGTAAGAGGAGGAGGCAGGGAGAATCTTATTGATGCCAAGCTAAGAGATGACAGGTAGTAGCTGGGGTCTGACAGGGCCAAGTGGCTGGACCCCTCTTGCTCAGGGGTCAGGACAATTCCTGCACCCCACCCTTGCCTCATGCCCCAGCCCAGTGCCAGCCTCTCCCTCTCATTGCTGGAACATTGCATCAGTCTTCTTCCTCCAATCTCAGCCCCCTCCCCAGTCCAGAGGGGTCTTTGTAAAAGACAAAGTCATTGCCCTGCTAGAAACCCTCCTGTGGCTCCTGCCTTCTCTCAGAAAGCCCAGTCCCTTTGTCTGGTACTCTAGGTTTTCTTTTTCTTTTCTTTCCTTTTTTGTTCTTTTTTTAGATGGGGTCTCACTATGTCATCCAGGCTGGTCTCCACCTCCTGGGCTCAAGCAATCCTCTTGCTTCAGCCTCTTAAGCAGCTGGGACTACAGGTGTGAGCCACCACCCCCAGCTCCTGGTACTTGAGGTTTTCATGACCCAGTCTCTGCCAACCACACAAGCCCCATCCCCTGTGACCTGTGGTTTCCTAATGTGCTCATTACTTTCCCCTCCCAGCCTTAGTTCCTGCAGCTCCTTCTACCTGGATCTATTCTTGCCCCTGGTCTCCACCTGTTGAGCTCTTTATCCTTCAGTGCAGCAAACTCTAGTGACTAGAACCTGGCTTCTGGGGTCAGACTGCTTTTGTCTCCCTGGCTGTAAAATGATGAGGTTAATAGAATCTCCACCATAAGACTGCTGGGGGGATCAAGTAATTTGTGTAAAATGTTTGGAGTGGAACCTGCACACAGTAGGGACACTGTGGTGTTATGAGCATCGAGGCTCGGCTCAGAGGTGGCCTTTTCCAGAACCCTTTAGGGAGCCCTCTCAGACCACAGGCAGAGGAGGGGCTTGGGGGCCGGACTGGAGGCTATGGAAGAGGTGAGTGTGGTGGGCCAGGGGAGTGACGCCAGGCCTGGGACCCCCTGAGCGAGGAGACCTCAGAGATGTTTGGGAGGGAGGCCCCGGAGACCGTTCCCTTATGGGGAGGTGTGGGAGCAGAGGAATTCAGTGTCAGACACGGTAAGTGTGGGGACGGGTGCAGGCTGGGCCTGTTGGGTCTGGTGCTGTTGGGTCTGGGGCTGGGCGTCGCTGGCCCACAGAAGCTGCAGGAGGTGCGTGAAGAGGCCCCGAGTGTGAGACCGAGGAGCTGTAGAGGGGCCACATTCCCTCCCCGGACAGAGCCCTGGCCTGGGACTCAGAAAGCTTAGGTTCCAGTCCAGCTCTGCCACAAAACCCCAGGTGACGTCAGGCATTTCTCAGACCTCTCACGGGTCAAGTCCCCCAGCTGCGCTACTGTCCCAGGGCCAAGGCCTGGCTGGCCGCCCCTCAGACTAGGGTCAGGGCCTTCATCTTCCCTTCATAGTCGACATCTCATCGCTCTGTACCAAGAGTTTCCTGCTAATCACGGATGGTGGAATCTCTGACACTGAGAAGAAGGGTGGAGACTTCCCTGTCTCCCCATGAACTGGGGGAGCTGCCCTTTCCACCTGTTTTAAGACATCCTGGCCTCCACCCTCCCAGGCCAGCTGGGGACTCCATCACTGTGGGCCCTGGGCCAGACTGAGCCCGCCTGCCCCCCTCCTTCCACAGGCTGCCTCACCAACCTGGGAGCACGTCTTTCCCTGCCTCAGCCTCAGCCTGGGCTTTAGGGAGACAGGAATGTACACAGCCCTCTCCCTCAGGCCTCCCCTCTGCCTCTCCTGACCCTGGCTGCCCTTGGGACCTCCCCACAGGCTCCTAGGGAGCCAGGTGTCACCTGATTTTTTTCCAACACCACTCACTAACCCCTCTGGGCCCAGTTCTGGCTGGCCCTGCCCTGAGGAGCTCCAGTCTGGAGGGGAGGTGTGAGCCATTTAAGAGCCCTTCCAGGCTTCCCCACCTTTGCTCAAGCTGTCCTTTCTGCCTAGAACAGCTTTCTAGAACCTACCCACAATTCTCAAAAGTCACCTTATCCCTGAAATTCTCCCCCTCCACCATCACCCCTCAGGGCATTCCTTGTTGGTAATTTGTCCTTCCAGCCTTTAACCCAACACATTCCATGTGCTCCTTGAGGGTTGGGTCCATGTGATGTTTTTCTCTGTCCCTATCATCCATCAAGAAGCCCAACCCACAGCAGGTATTACAGGACCAAGAGAATGAATGAATGAATGAATGAATGAATGAATGAATGAATTGAGCAAGAGGTTATGGGAGCCCAGAGGAGGCTGAGCTTGATAAAGATGCATCTCCTTTCCCTTGCTTCTCTGAGGGTCTCTCAGAAGACAATGGTGTTTAAAGATTTCTCAGCTGCTGACCTAGGTGGCCAGGGGACAACCCAGCCCTCCTGGGGACCCAGCACACTTGGGACTTGCTTATACCTAGACAGGCCACTGTACTGTCTCTCCTTCAAGAGCTTCAGGGGCTCAGAAGTCTCTGCCCTTCTCTGGATAGCCAGGGAAATGGCAGGGGGAGGGGAATGGAACCCAGGCATTCTGGAGACGGATCAGCTGTCTGAGGCCTGCCACACGTTTTTATCTAGCTCAGGTCACAGGTCAGTCTGATCAGCAGTTCTCCATTCCGAAGTCCCCACTGCCAGCCACCCTGCTTGGTAGGGGCCAGACCTGGGCTGAGCAGCTTCTACGCAGCCTCTTCATTTCATCCCCATGCCCCACCTCCACCCCTTGGTAGGTATTGCCAGAGAGGTCAAGCTATTGTTCAAGGTCACACTGCCAGGGAATGGAAAAACTGGGCTTGATACCTAGGGCTGTCTGGCTCCAAAGCTTGAATTCATCACAGCCTGGGATGAGGAAGCAGGTCAGGGCACCTGCCTTGGGACCCGCCCCCCCAATCTAACCCCAGTTTAGTGCACAACATGCAGGTGTACCTGCCCAAGCCTCCCAGCCAGGGGACCCACCCTGGCAACCCCGTACCTGACCAGCCCCTGCTCTTGAGGTCAGGATGCTCAGCGCCTGCTCAGGTTCCTCACTCATGAATGCACATGCCTGGACCAGGCTGCCAGAAACTCTGTGGGAAACAGGAAAAACAGGTCCCCAGGCCTGGGGCAACGCCCAGCCTCCAGCATTTTTCAGGGCAGGCAGTGCCACAGCCCACAGGGGGCTCCTGCAGACACAGGGGGGTGGAGACAGCATGGGTTAAGGGTCATGGGAAGCCAGCCAGACCAAGCCCTCCCAGGGCCACTGCTTCTGCTCTAACCTTGGCCTGAAGGAGCCAGAGGGGTGGCCTGGTGTGCTTGTCCTGGTCACAGTGCCCTCCGCATACCCAGACCTCAGCCGTCCACCCCAGCTCACATGCTCCGGCCTCCTTCCCCAGGTACCCCCTTTCACAGCAGTGTGGCTCTGCCGGGTGGAAGGTCGCCCCCATGTCCTGCAGAGCTGAGCCAAACCTCCAGTGTCCCCTCCCTCAGGCCTGGCTCTGTGCTTTGGCCCCACAGCAGGAAATAGTCAATACCCTCCTTGCCCACGACACACTCTATTGTACTTCTCCCGACACACTTTTCCCAAGCTAGGTCTCCATCTAGAATCTCCCTCCTCCCCGCACGCAGCGCTAAGCATTCATCCCCAGGCGCTAGAAACACGCACTCCACACCTGAGCGTACACGCAGGACACAGCAAGGCGCGCAGATGCACACAGGCACGCAGAGCCACGCTCAGACATACACGCAGTGGAGGACACGCACACAGTCCAGGCAGTCAAGCCCTGGCACAGCCTCCAGAAATCACCTGTGCCAAACCCCCTGTGACACAGGAGGAAGCCGAGGCCCAAGGCCTTCCAGTGAGTCAGGGACAGAACCAGGATTAAAACACGGACCTTTGCATTCTAGCCCTGGCTTTGTCCTGCCTTGGAGCCCCTCACGCACACCCAGCACAGGGCTTCTATGAGGGGTGTCTGGTGGAGGGACCCCCCTATAGGGGCAGATCACAGCATCCACCAGACATAAGAGGAAAGGAACATCCCCTTCCTGAACTACCTTCTCACGTCTGCTTCTTTTCCCTAGAATGGGGGAGCGGGTCTGAGACAGTGGAGACCGGGTCCCCAAGCTGGAAGTGCAGTGCAAGGGCGGGGGATGTTGAGAGGAGATGGGGCCGCAGGAACGGGGCTGGACGGGGCGTGGGCAATGCCTCTGGGCCACTGTTTACTTAGTGTACCTTGCTGGGTCATCTCAGGCTGACATGGCCACTGGGCTGGTAGCTATCTGCCAGTGTACTCTAGTGTCTATGATAAGGCCAAGGGACATCGCCTTTTCACCCCGCTCCACCCTGGTGCACACCCTGTCTTCTCCTTAGGAGATGCCTCCACTCAACATAGCACTTTCTCAAAGTCATTGCCCTGTTTCGTTTCTGAGAAGGGCCTCCACCGTCCTTCCAGGCTTCAAATCTCCAATGTAGCCTTGACAACCTCTGTCTTCCACCCCATCTGAACCCCATCACTCACCACGTCAGTTCAACTGTGAAGCCCCTCAGACATGCACCCCTTGGACATGCACTTCCCCAAACCACTGCCCCCTCCCTGTACTCCTTGACACCACCCCTGTCCCATCTGTCCAGCCTTCACACTGCAGTCACAAGGTCTTCCTAAAACACAAATCCAACCACATACTGTCAAGTTCAAAACCCTTCTGTGGCTCCCTAGTGCCCTTGGGCTAATGTCCAAGCTCCTCCACCAGGCATCCAGACCCTAGCTGATCTTGTCCCTGCCAACCCACCCTCTCTGCCTCCACACCCACCTCCTTTTCTCAAGCACAACAAAAGCAGTCTCATGGTCATATCTTTGCTCAGGGACACCCTCCCTTATCTTCTAACATCTATTTCCCAAGAGTTCAGTGCTGTCTCTGCCATATTTTGTGTTAAGGTGGCTTCATATTCCTCTTCTCATTTAATCCTAAGAGACTCAGAGAGGCTAAATACCTTCCTGGGGCCACCAAGCTAGCAAACAGCAGAGCAGCTCCTGTCTGTCTGACGTCTGAAGCTATGACTGTCACCACAACTCTTACCTGCGAGGCGCAGGCCTCTGCCCAGGAAGCTCGCTGACCATCCTTCTTTCAGTCCCACAGCTCTGCCTGTCTGGTCAGTTCTCCACCAGAGGAGTGCCCAACTGGCAGGGCCCTGGATTTACTCTTTTTTTTTTTTTTTTTTTTTTGAGACAGAGTCTCACTTTGTTGCCCTGGCTAGAGTGAGTGCCGTGAGCCTAGCTCACAGCAACCTCAAACTCCTGGGCTCAAGTGATCCTCCTGCCTCAGCCTCCTAGTAGCTGGGACTACAGGCATGCGCCACCATGCGCCACCATGCCCGGCTAATTTTTGTATATATATTTTTAGTTGGTCAATTAATTTATTTCTATTTTTAGTAGAGACAGGGTCCGGCCTTCCAGAGTGCTAGGATTACAGGCGTGAGCCACCACGCCTGGCCTGGATTTACTCTTTTTTTTTTTGAGACAGGGTCTCTCTTTGTTGCCCAGGCTAGAGTGAGTGCCGTGGCGTTAGCCTAGCTCACAGCAACCTCAAACTCCTGGGCTCAAGCAATCCTCCTGCCTCAGCCTTCCCCGAGTGGCTGGGACTACAGGCATGCGCCACCATGCCCGGCTAATTTTTTCTATATATATTAGTTGGCCAATTAATTTCTTTCTATTTATAGTAGAGACGGGGTCTCGCTCTTGCTCAGGCTGGTTTTGAACTCCTGACCTCGAGCAATTCGCCTGCCTTGGCCTCCCAGAGTGCTAGGATTACAGGCATGAGCCACCGTGCCCAGCCTGGATTTACTCTTTAGTACTTCCCTAGTGTGAGGTGGCCACGATGGTTATTGTACCCATCTCGCAGGTGGAAAAACTAAGGCCAGAAGGGGTAGCTCAAGGTCTCAAGAAAATCATGAGTCAAGGGCAGAGCCTAGCCTAGCATGCAGACCATGCAGACCTGGCTCTGCCCCCGCCCTAATCTGGGTCTTTCTCTCTGTGGCCCTAGGCTAGTGAGCCTGAAACCAGGAGGGGCTGGGGCAGGTCCCTGGTGGCTGCGGAATTTCCAGGGTGGTTGGACAACATTCCAGCTGCTCCACTAGGGTGTGCCACGCAACCTGGCTGGTGGACCCTGTCCAGCCTGGCAGGGGAGAGTGTCCTGTCACCACTCTGGAGACCCCTGCTGCCTGTCTCTGCCAGGGGTGGAATGCTGCGAGGAGAAACAGAGAACCTGCACCCTGCCATCTCGGGGGCAGGAGAAGCCCTGGGCAGGGAAATCTCAGTTCTGCTATTCCCAGCTGTAGGACTTTGGACAAGTCCAAACCCCAAATCTCAATTCCTCTCAATATCAGAAAGTACCTGCCTCAGAGGGTTGCCCAGATAGTTAAATGAGATGATTCAACTCCTTTTAGGAACTAATAGGAGAGAAGATTTCAGCAAGTGGAGAAGGCACGGAGGATGAGGGTATCTCAGGAAGACGACAGGGGCAGGAAATCCCACGGGAATTGTGCGCAGGGGCTGTAGGTAGTGAGGTCATGGTTATAGCGTCCACAGATCAAGTCTCGAAGAACACTGACAGCATCCTCGGGGGAAGCCGTTCAGGGACCCCACGCAGGAACCAGACACCTGCCACAGTGCCCTTCACAAAGGTTGCTGTGCTATGCCTGTCCCTGGGCAGGGCACGTGGGCACTCGGAGGCAGGTCAGATTCTTCCCTGATCGCAAGGAGCTCACTGTCAAGGTGGGAGAGGCACACTCAGAAACAGGCAGTGACAACTCAGGGCGATCAGGCCTGAACAGAGCCGAGGCGGTCCTGAATGGGAATGGAGGGTAGCTAGAGAAAGCTTCCTGGAGCAGAGCACATCTGACCTGAATTTTGGAAGATCAGTAGGAGTCAGCTGGGTGGAGAGAGAGGAGGAGCAGAGTGAGCAAAAGCCAGAGCAAGAGATTACATGATATGCTTGGGGACTGTTAATTGTCCCTGTGGCTTGGGAGTGGAGAGGGCAAGGCTGGGTTGAACAGGCTTAGGAGCTTAGAAGTCACCTCTGTTCCCTCCCAAATGTCCTCCGAGAAACCTTGCCTGATGAGTTGCTGCACTGTGATCACGGGGGCTGGTCTGCAGAAACAGCCAAGGGGTAACCTCTGACGTTATCAGCCAGGGCTCCTGCAGTGTGACTCTCCCCTTCAGGAGGCCCTTGAGCTGTATAGCTCCTCCCTACAGGGAGCCCCCAGGATCCTGGCTGTGGGGGCCACTCACTGAGGCTGAGCTCAGAGCATCTGAGTGGGTGGGTCTCAGATCAGCCAGGCTTACAGATCAGGAAACTGAGACCCCCTAAAGAGGAGGAGCCTTACTTAAGGTCTGGTGTTCTAATTATTTCCAGCGTGGTTGAGCAAACAACCTCCAACCCAGAGCAGAACTCCAAGCCACCTCTCCCACCCCCAGCTTAGCACAGCCCAGCACGGGGCCGTGGAGATGTGCTACTGAACTGAAAACAGGTTCAGAACCACAATGCCCCAGATGTGACCCGGACCTATCATACCCAATGCCTCCAGCCAGACTCAAGAGGCAAGAACCCTGAGTTCAGGCTCCAACTTGGAACCACCCATGCTGTGCAATCTTGGTCAAGTCAGTCCCCCTCTCTGAGCCTGGGGTTCTTCACTGGTCAAAAGGAGAGAATCACCACTACCTGTGACAGCTCATGAGGAATGAGTAAGACAGGGGCAGGTGGGTGCTCCACGGTGCTAGCAAATTGTGCACTGTCCTGATGTGGATGGAGGTTGTGTCTGTCACGACAGAGAGACACTGAAATCCAGAGGCCCACGATGATTCTCAGTGGGGGGTGGTCTCTCAGGTGTCCCCAGCAGAGGGGCAGAGGTCACGGTCAGAGCAGTCAGGGAAGGCTTCTGGAAGAGGAGCTTTGATCTGGTTTGAGGAGGAGCAGGAAGGGTCCCACTTGAGAGGAAACAGGGAGAATGGAGAACCGAGTTGGAAAAAGGGGTAAAGTGTAGAAAGGATACCCGCCAGTCTGATTCTGAGATTGTCTCATGCTGAGTGCCCCAAGGATTCTGAGTTCACTGGTTCTCAGAGTACAGTTCCAAGAGTTTCTGGTTCTAGGAGCTAAATGTTTCTTTAATTCTGTTACTTGTTGCTCCTGATAGCCCTTGCTTTTGAGATTTTCAGAACCACAGGAGTCTGGAGTAATGCCACCATAAATTACATTCCCAGGAGACACGAAGTCCCAGCAAACACTTGCCAATGCGCTCGTGTGCCCAGCCTCAGAGGGAGCCCGTGCACCCAGGCTCAGATCACACTCTGTTAGGCATTTGAGGAGCACACGATCTGGCTGGGGAGAAAGATGCAGACAGGGACTGAGTCCACTTGGGTGATTAAGCCATGACCAAAGGAAGCCCAGGAGCCACAGAGCCCAGAGCAGCTCCTACCTGGCCTGGGGGAGGTGGTCAGGGAGCGCTTCCCAGAAGAGGGGCCACTGAGCTGGGATTTAATAAATGATTAGGAGGCCAGGCGTGGTGGCTCATGTCTGTAATTCTAGCACTCTGTGAGGCCGAGGTGGGAGGATTGTTCAAGGTCAGCAGTTCGAGACCAGCCTGAGCATGAGCGAGACCCCGTCTCTACTAAATATAGAAACAAATTAATTGGCCAACTAAAAACAATATATAGAAAAATTATCCGGGCATGGTGGCACATGCCTGTAGTCCCAGCTACTCGGGAGGCTGAGGCAGTAGGATTGCTTGAGCCCAGGAGTTTGAGGTTGCTGTGAGCTAGGCTAATGTCACTATGTCTCAAAAATAAATAAATAAATAAATAAAAATAATGATTAGGAGTTTGTCAGATAGCAAAAGGGGTAGGAAGGCGCTGAAGGCAGGAGAGGCATGTGCAAAGACTTGGTGGTGTCAGAGTGTGGCCTGCTGGGGACAGGCCAGGAGATCACGAGTGGCTGGTGTGGAGGATTAGGTGGCATGGAATGTGTGGGGGCCTGAGGAACTCACACGGAAAGGCTCGAATGCCAGGCTGAGGAGTTTGGCCTCTATTCTAAGGAAACTGGGGAGCCATGGCAGGGCTTCAGAGGGGGAGGACATGGAGTTGACCTTTACAAAGATGGTGCCACACGGAAGGTGGGTGGGACTGGGGAGTCTGGAGGGAGGGAGACCAAGGAGGAGACTGTATGTACAATGGTGCAGTGACAGGAGTGGGTCCCTTGGCCCTGGATTTACTGCAAGAGGGGGAGCATCCTTCCCTGCCCATAGCCCGGCCATGGCAAGAGTCCTCCTACAAGCTAGGGCCAGAGGCTGGGCACTCACTCGGAAGCCATGCCAACACCAGGAGGCTCTCCTCAGACAGGAGAAGACAGGGCCATGTGGATCCCAAAAGTCAAAGGGAGGCCCTCCTCCCTGGCTCCAGTGCTCAGGACTCTCCTCTGGGGAGCTGCAATGACAGGGACAAAGCCACCAAGCTTCCCAGCAGGGCCCAGGCTGCCTACCCTCCCAGCAGAAACTCTATCTATTCATCCTGGACTAGGAAGGAAGGACTCAGACCTAGGAGATGGGGTGTTGGGAGTGGAAGAACTCCTCTGCTCAAAAGCCAACTGTGGCTCTCCATGGAGCAAGGACCTCCTCTTCTACTGTGTGCCTACCTTCACCTGGTCATTCATTTCCCAGATACTCACTGGCATCTGCTCTGTGCCCAACCTGTGCTGGGTGATGGGGACAGAGAGAGAAAGCAGGGATGGCTTGGGCTAGTGCTGACACTGGCCTCTGGGAGTGTAGTGGTCAGAGTGGGCCTCCACAGCCAGCCTCCCCACTCAGGACCCAGTAATAGGGAAAGGCCAGGCAAAGGGCAGCCCATAGGGTACACCAGACGGGCCTATAGAAGGCAGTTTGGGGAGAGGAAATATTTCATTAGGGGAACCTCCTCCTCTCACAAGATCAAGGCTTCTCTGGTCCTATGGGCAGGCATTATCTTATTAGCAGTTGGGTAATCAGGCCACAAGAAAGCCCCAAAGACATGTTCCTAGGGCAGGAGTCAAACTCCCTTTAGCCTGGAAGCCAGAGGACCGGGCCTCCCCCTGATGGGGCTCCTGTCTTGGATGGGGAGGGCTAAGCTGGGGCAGTAGACAGGAGCCTCAGATTTCACCTTCGCTTAGTGACCTTGGGCAAGATACTTTCCATGCCTCTATTTCCTCATCTACAAGATGGCGACAGCAATTCCTCCCTCATAGGGCTGTTGGAAGATAAAATGAGGGATTTTTATAAATTGTTATTAGTAAGCCATCTCTTCAGAGGGTGTAAGGGGAGAGGAAGGCATTCAATAATTAAATTCTAAGGACCAGCATAATCCCTTGCTGTTGCACCCGTGTTCTATTATAGTCTTCAAAATGCATTTAAGTCTTTGAGTTTCACACTCCTCCCCTGAGGATTGCACTTTAAAGCTTACAAAGCTCTTTCCTTGCCAGTATTAAGAATTCTCATAGCAACTTTGCACTCAAAGAGGCAAGGCTCAACATTTCCAATTGACAGATGGCAAAACGGGTACCTAGAGAGGCATAATGGCCTCTCTAAGGACCATGGCCACAAAATCACTCACGAGGCCTCCTTGGTGATGCCTTCACACTCTCTTAGCTGACTCTTGGGGAATCCAGAAGCCTCAAAGCCCTGTGCATCCTAAGTAGGAGGGGGACAGGAATGGAGGAGCCACAGCCTCACTCTGCCACCCAGCTTGGCAGCTATATCTGAAGGTTACCTCTACGATCCTCCAACCCCTCTAGCCAGACCCCAGGACAGCCCAAGGCAGGTGGAGGAGGAGAAAGAGTGACAAGACTGTGCCAGAGCCTCCTCCCCACCCCCCCACCAAACACACTCTCAAACGTAGGACCTTACTGGTTCTGGCCTCCTTTTAGAGGCTGGCAGGCCGGAACTATCCCATGGTCCCCAAACAGGTTGAGGGCAGAGCTGGGATGAGATCAATTGCAGGTCCACTAGCCCCACCCTGGGAGAAGGAGAGTCTTAAGTGTCCCCAAATTCCTCAGCAGGAGCATCTGAGAGCTCAGGGGAAAGTGTTTGGCCAAAGGGGCAAGGGCTAACTCAGAGTTTGAACAATGCCTGGGATAGTTCTGGTGTCAACATCACAAATGCCCTGACCTTCCTGCACTTGGCACTATTCAATCCAATCTTCACCTGCAGCCAGGGAGACCTTTCAGAAATGCTGCTCTGACCATGGATCTCCTCTGCTCATAAACTTCCATGGCTCCCTATTGCCTTCAGGAGGCAATCTAAGTCTTCAGCCTGCACACTCTGGGTCCTGCAGTGCTCCAAACCACACTGTGAAAACCTGTGCCACTTGCTTTGATGACCAGATTCTGGTTTACCCTTCTTTGTAGTGACATGGAGCTCCACTGTAGACAGGCCTTCACTGGGGAAGTTGCGGGCAGAGACAGGGGATATGGGGCTGCTGTGGTTCTCTTGGTTCAGCTCATCCCTGTGCAGGGTGCTGGCAACACAGAAATGAGTGAGACCCAGTTTCTGCTCTGCAGGAGCCCCCAGAGTTAGGGAGAGGGAAGAAGGAGACAGATATAGACTATGACAGTCTAGGGTGGAACCAGGGTTGTCAGCACCAAGACTGCAGAGGCCCAGAACAGGCTCCAACCCAGCTGGGCGATCAAGGAAGGCTTTCTGGACGGGGGACATCTGAGCTGGGCCCGAAGTCTGGGTAGTTCTCCAGTTGAGGAAGGTGAAAGTAGTTGGGCATGTCAGGCAGTAAGCATGGAATATGAAGTGGGCAGAGGCAAGAAACAGCCCAGTGCGTACAGGAGTCTACAGGCAGTGACTGTAGGGTAAAGAGTCAGGTGGGAGAGGTGGCTGGAAGTGTTGCAGGGACCAGTTTTCAAAGGCCTTAAGTCCCAGGCTAAGGGGCTCAGGCTTGGTCCTGTGGAAGTCCTGTGAAAGTTTAGCCTGGGGAGAGGCATGGTTGGGAACTTGGTTTCAGGAGGCTCCCTCTAGGGTCTGAGCCTCCACCCCCAAGCTGTGAGCCTGCCCAGGGGACACTGGTGCTGAACATGCCCCACAAATCAGCTCCTCAACAGCCCTCAAGTTCCATACCATCAGTATTCCTTTTTTACAGATGAGGCCATTGAGACTCAGAGAAGGGACACCTTGCTCAGGGTCACACAGTGGCCAAAGCTGGATTGGAACTTAGGTCTCTGAGTCTCCAGAGCTCTTTTGGGCACCCTGTGGACCCTGTCTGTGGACCCTCAAAGAATCTTCTTCCTCCCATGCCCATCTGCAGATAACTGAGACTTCCCTGGGGCTCCAACCTGATCCTCAAAAGCTCATCATTACTCCAGCCTAGATCCAAAACAAACCGGGCAGATCAAACTGCGGGCACAGGGATGAGAGGGGGAATGCAATGCTGAAAGGAACAACAGCCATGGACCCGGGAGATCCAAACTGACCACGCTAGTCTCTAGCAGGACCCGACCCTTGGGCTGGGCTCCCGGAGGACCCCAAGCCTGCCACTGGCTGCCCTAGTGGGGGCGTGGGGGACCGCCTTTCTCCTGCATAACCCTTTCTACAGCACCACCTGCCAGATTAAAAGTCCTCTGACAGAGGCTTAGCTGTCCTTCCTGGCCACTGCACCCTCCTTTCCACTTCCTCCCTGTAACTGCCCCCCAGTCTTACTGACGGCCAGGACTGGCGGGCCACCCAGAGTGACCCAGGGGTAGGACGGGGTGCAGGGAGTCTCTGGCCACAGCGCCTCGCCCCTGGGCGCTCACACCAGAGCACACACACAGACAAATTCCACAAGTTCAGCCATGCGCCCCTCAGGGGCGCACACACTCGCCCACTAACACACAGACTTCCAAAATATGCGGACACACACGACCTACTTACTGCCAGGGTACCTGTCCACACTCTCTGAGATCGACACTGCAGTGGAGACAGTTCAACCACAGACCCACAGTCGCGCCACACACCGCTCAGAACAGCGTCCCAGCAGGACCCACACGCACGCGGCTCTCCCCGGCCGAGCTGAGTCGGCACCTGCCAGTTTGACCCGCCGCGTCCCCAGGCCACGCCCGAGTCCTGCCGGTGTCCTGCCCCCTCCAGGCCACCCACCCCTCACCTCTGCGCTGCGCTCCTCCGCCGGGGTGCTGTCGCCGCCGCTCCCTGGGGCCAGCGCCCGCGTCCCGCAGCCGCGGGGACCCACGTTCCTGGGAGCCCGGCTGTCCCAGACAGCGCCTCGCTCCCTACCCCGCGGCCCGGCCGGGCGGGGGGCGGGGCGGACTCTGGACAGACCCTGGCGCCGCCCCGCAGCCGCGGGACAGACACCTCGCCACCCGCTCTGGGACGCCGCCCAGCGACACGGCCGCCGGGTCAGCGCGTCTGCGAGCGGTGCTGCGCGGGGAGGGGCCGGCGACGATGGTGCTACCGCCTGGCCAGGAGGCCGCCGTCCTCCCTCACGCTGGCCTGGAGCGTGTGAGGAGAGGTTTTCAGAGACGCCAGAGTTTTACAGGTTTGCCTGGTGCCTGCGTGGCCCACTGCGGACCTTTGCGCCGAGCCTCCGCGCCGCTCCACCTCTTCCCCGCTCCCGACCCGCCCGGCTCGCGGAGAAGGGACCTGCTCCGGACAGACCTGCTCAGGAGCTCCACGCTGAGAACGCCCCTCCCTGGCTTGAGACGGGGCGGCTGGGGCTCTCCCCATTGCCCTGGGAAGGGAAGCAGGGCAGTCAGATCCTGCCTTCCTTTCCAGCTGCGTAGGAGGCGGCGGCCGAGGGACCCTCTCCTACGCTCCCTCTCCCCTTCCCCTTCCCTAATCTCAACAGCAGTTCCCTGCAATCCACACACTTTTTGGTTCCTCATTTTGAGCTGCCTTTACCCCCTTAAGGGGAGTTAAGGACCACGGCGGCCTTTTTCCTGCTGCTGTCCCGAGGTCCTGGGAGGTGCTCCATCCTTGAGCGTATGAATGGACGACAAATGAGCAAGTGCCCCCCCCCCCGCCCCCATTTGCAGTTCAGGAGTCCGCAGTGTAGGTTCTGGCCCAGCTTCAGCACTGACTCTGGGAGACCTTCACTCAGTTCCAGTCCCTCTCAGGGCCCCCTTTTCTGTGAAATGGGGCCACTCACACTGATGCTCCCACCTCCCAGTGCCAATCCACCGCGTGCTGAGGCTGGTGCAGTGCTGGGCAGGTGCAGAGGAGGACTCTCTCTGTGGCCAAGGATCTTGCCCAGGGCCCTGAGGCTTGGGGCTCTGCTAGGCTCCTATCAGCCGCCAGCCACAGGAGGGGTCCAGGAAGGGTGCTGGCTGCAGCCCTGCCAGGAGCAAGAGCAGAGTGGACAGACAGCCCTGTGTGACTGAGCCGCCTCTGCAGTCCCACTGGGACTTTCGCTTGGGAGATACAAAGGCCCCTTGTGCAGCCTCCTCCACCTATTGTCCAAGCAGCTTCCAGGGACTTAAATATCCCCGTAGCCCCAAGTTGTGGGACCCAGGCCTGAAGGTCCCAGTGTGGAGAAGACCCTTGGGCACTGGAATCCCAGCCAACCCTCTCTTTCTTAGCCCCATTCCAAGCCTTCAAACCTTTTACTGTCACCGCTGTTTAGCCCAGGAGGAAAATAAAAAACTCTTTTGACACCAAGTTGAGGACCCAGGTTTAGCCCCAGACTTCAGCAGAGAGACCTGGATAGTGGCCTGTCCAGGGCTCCGCCTCTGCTCTGGTTCAACTCCCTTACTTTACAGCCAAGAAGCTGCATCCCTACGACACAGTATCTGAGCTACCACAGCAGTGACTTAGTGAGGCCGGAGGAGCAGAGGAAAGGGCCTTGTCCTTAAACCCCAGAGCCCTCAGTTCAGATTCCAGCCTGCCTGTCCTGTGACTCCTCTCTGAGTCTCAGTTTCCTCTCCTGGAAAATGGAGTCATAATAATCTCTTACTTGCTGGTCTACCTTGAGTTTTTTTTTTAGGATTTTCCCCATCATCCCAAGCTTCCTGGGTTCAAAGGGTTAGTATCCCCTTTAGTGAGGTCTGGAAGTCTAGGCTGACGTCTTCCCCAGGCACTTCCATCACTGGGATTTAGAGGTGATCATGTCCAGCAGGCTTCAAATCCCCCACCAACGTCCCCTTACCTGGGGCTGCCTGGCTTCAACTGGAGCACCATTGCTTTTATATTTTTATTTATTTACATTTCCTGGTAAGAATTGGTTGCAAACATATAAAAGATTCTATGGCTAAAAGAATTTAAAACCATTTATCAGACCAGGAAATTGAGGCCCAGTGAGTCACATGGCAAGCCTCACACAAGTGGCCCATCCAAAAGGGTAGAATAGCATCGAGGAATCTCCCTGGGACCAAACAGCCAAGGCAGGCTAATGGCGAAGCCCCAGGCACAGTAATGGTCCCCACGAGGTGGGTAATGGAGCCATGGAGGCGGGGGAGGCTTCCATTAGCAGCAGCAGGTCAGGAGGGGCAGGGCAAGCCCCAGCCTCGGCTTTTCTCCCTGCATTAGGAGGCTTCCTGTCTCTTCAGCCCCGAGGAGGTGTTTGGCTGGCTCAAGCCTTTTTATCTTCCCTCTTTCCACTTCTCTCATCACCCCTGAGAAAACCTTCTGCTCTGAGAATCCAGGCGAGGGTTGGAGCCCCTGTTCTGGCCCAGGCTCCAGCCCTTCCTTCCCAGGCCAGCGTGATGTCTCTGTTGCCCCTTGCTGCCATCACCTGCTCACACTCTCAGGTGGCTCCACCACCCTCTGGATAAATCCCAGCTCTCCAGCCTCCCTACCTCTCTGCCTCACCTCCTGCCCCTGAGCCAGCCATGCTCAAGTGCCACCTGCCGCTCCTCTGCCTGCAGGGCCCCTTCATGCTTCTCTGCCCATGACCCCAAGCTCCTGGTTGTGAGATAGGTTATTATTTGCATGTGACATGTAGAGAAACTGAGATTCAGAAAGGGGAGGTGAATGTCCAAAGTCATGCAGTGAGTCTGAGGTGGATCTCCTGGCCCTGGGACAGCAGCTGCTGGGCAGGAAGGCCCTGCTGAGTTCCTGCAGTGATGGCTGGGCCATGGCGCTGAGACCCACCCTGGTGGCTCCAGTTACATAGGACTGGGCTGGTTTCGGCAGCCTTTTCTTACTTGCTCCCTGGGCTGATGCATTGACCTGTGCTGTCCTCCCTTCCTCGGCAGCCGGGAACTGTGCTCCTCAGGTTTCCTGGGCAGGGGCCAGGGCCCTGATGCCAACTGCAGCCTGGAAGCTCTAGCTCTCCTCATGCCAGGATGCAGGCACCCAAGGGAGTCAGTCCTGGGAAGCAGGAAGCCTGGTCCAGGCCTGGACAAGCCTCTGCTCTACCTCCCCACAAGCAGGACCAGCTACACATTAATAATTTGCAGAACCCAGGGCAAAATGAAAATGTGGTCCCCTTGTTCAAAAATTAAGAATTTCAAAGTGGAGACAGCAGAGTATTAAATCAAGTACAGGGCTCTGCAAATCATGGGCCCTGTGTAACTGTGCAGATTATATGACCCTACAGCCTGTCCTCAGGCCTTGGTTTCCTCATCCATCAAATGGGAGAGTGGTAGCCACCAGGCTGGAAAGGTGAGATGAGGTGGGAGATGTAAGGAGGAGGTGCAGTGAACAGCACGAGCATTGGGTAGAGGTCCCTGTGGACATCATTTGTTGTTTGCGTCTCACCAATTCTTGCCAGGAGTTTGATTGTTTTTTGGTTTTTTTTGAGACAGTCTCACTCTGTCCGCCTGGGCTAGAGTGCAGTGGCATCAGCCTAACTCACAGCAACCTCAAACTCCTGGGCTCAAGAGAACCTCAAGCACCAAGTAGCTGGGACCACCACACTCAGCTAATTTTTTGTTTCTATTTTTAGTTGGCAGGATAATTTTTTTTCTACTTTTAGTAGAAATGGGGGTCTCACTCTTGCTAAGGCCAGTCTTGAACTCCTGACCTCAAGCAATCCTCCCTCTTCAGCCTCCCAGAGTGCTAGGATTGATTACAGGTGTGAGCCACCGTGTGCAGCCAGGAGTTTGATTCTGTACAGCAGCTCCTTTTCACAGATCTAAAAACAAAGACTCAGAGAAGCAAAGTGACTTGCTCAGGGTTGCACAGAGACTCAACACCGGAAGCCAAGGTCAGAGCCCTGGCCTGTCTCTCTGCAAAGCTGGTGCTTTTTGTAACACAGGCAACAGAGAGAGAAGGGCAGGAGGGAGGTGGGACGGGACAGAGGAGCTGCTCAGGACAAAGAGGGCCACTGTGCAGACACAAAGACCTGACCACAGAGGCCCCTGCGGGGGCTGGGCCAGACAGATGGCTAGAGCTGTGTGACTCTATCTGTGGGGACTGGGGGAGCTGCCAGGCGCTGCCTCCTAGACCCTCCCTGGTTGTGCCTGGGCGAGGGCGTGTTGGTATGCAGGAGCCAGGAAATGGGTCAGGGAGGAGAAACAGACTAGGGATGGGCCCCTTTCCACAGCCCCAGGCCTCCAGAGCCAGAGCTGCCCCCAGCTCCTCCAGGGCGGCCTGCTAGCTTAAGGAATCCCTCTCACACCACCCACCACCCCACATTCCTGCACCTTAGTGGGGGCCAGGGGAGTCAGGCCACCAACTGTCTGACTGTCCCAGCCGCACAATCCCCGCCTCCCACAGCAGGCTGGAGCACCTGCTTCTCCACCAATCAAGGTCCCCTGTGACCTCTCCTGTTGACCTTTCCACTCTCACCTGTTCCACTCCTCATCAGCCTCCCACACCTCAGTCACATGGGATGTCCACCGTTCTCCAAACCAGTCCATCCTTTCACTCCTGCCCCTGTGTTTGCTCGTACTTTTTGTTCTTCCTGGAGGGGCGCTCTTTCCCCTGCTCCACTGTGGCCTGAAATCCCATTTCTCCTCCATGAACCAGCTCCACCAGCCAGCTCTACTTCATGCCCACGGCTGGGTTTAGCCTCACGCATTAACCTGTTACTCCACTCTGCCACGAACATTGGATTTACCTACTCTTGCAGTGCTCATCCCACGCTGGCTTGTGTTGAAGTTGTTTGGATCCACAAAGCCTGCCGGGAAGAGGGGACATTTGAGCTGGGGCTTACAGGGCAGTGGACTTCACTAGTGGCTGGCAGCGGTAAGCAAGTAACCAGAGCTTAGAGAGCCAGGGATACCAGCCCTACTTCCTAAATTTTATCTGAATCAGTCTGGTTCCTGAGTGCAGATAGCAAGGAGTCCATAATTCAGAATGGCAGAGGCATTGTCAAGGGCGAAGTCATTGAGGGTTTTATTTGTCATACTAAGGAATTTTCTTGTTTGCTTGTTTAAAACACACTTGAATCTATTTCTCATTTCTATAGTTTACTAAATAATTAATTTATTTTATTTTTATTATTGTATTCCTCTTAATTACCTTGGGGTAGCTTTTTTGCTCTTTTTCTACAAGCTTATTAAAAATGAATGCCTATTTTATTTCTTGTCATTCTTTTTAAGAGTAATGTAGGCATTTAAGGCTATCATTTCCTTCTGAACTTAGCTTTGGCTACGTTACATACATTTTGATATGTAAAGTTTTCTTTATCATTATTTTATAACTAGCTGGTAATTGAATTTTTTTTTTTTTTTTTTTTTTTTGGAGACAGAGTCTCACTCTGTTGCCTGGGCTAGAGTGCCGTGGCATCAACCTAGCTCACAGCAACCTCAAACTCCTGGGCTCGAGTGATCCTTCTGCCTCAGCCTCCCGGGTAGCTGGGACTACAGGCATGCGCCACCATGCCCGGCTAATTTTTTTATATATATATATCAGTTGGCCAATTAATTTCTTTCTATTTATAGTAGAGACGGGGTCTCGCTCAGGCTGGTTTTGAACTCCTGACCTCGAGCAATCCGCCCGCCTCAGCCTCCCAAGAGCTAGGATTACAGGCGTGAGCCACAGCGCCCGGCCTGAATTTTTAATTATTCTTTAACCAAACCAAAAGTCTTTTTAAGAGAATATTTAGGTTTTGGTGTTCTTTTGATTGGTTAAATGTGTTATGAATTCCTAGTTTTGTTGCAGATATAAGGGGTTAAATTAAAGTCCATAAATAAAAGGGTTAAAGTCTGTAGTTGTGTATATTTTATTTTTTTACAATTTACATTTTATGAATTCCATGGCTATTTTAAAAGGAAGTGTCTTTTTTTAATAGGATCCAACTCTTGATATTTTCTTAGTCTAGTCATACTATGTATGTACATGCATAACACACATATGTAATATTCTAAAATGATGTATATCCATCTTTATTTTTAGCTTGTATAACCCATCAGGATGAGAATGATGTGTCTTCCACTTTTTGGTTTATATTAAACTCTCCTTCTATTTCTATTTCATCTATTTTGATACTCTATTATTCCATATATAAAAGTTCATCATCATTCTTATCAATAAAGTGTCACCCTTTTGTCCCATTTAATGCTTTTCATTATTTCTTATGTCACTATTCCCATCTCCTACTTTATTTTATTTGCATTTACCTAACAGCTTTGTCTGTGCTTCTTCATGTAAACTTTCCATGTTGTTTAACTTTTTTTTTTTTTTTTTTTTTGAGACAGAGTCTCGCTTTGTTGCCCAGGCTAGAGTGAGTGCCGTGGCGTCAGCCTAGCTCACAGCAACCTCAAACTCCTGGGCACGAGTGATCCTCCTGCCTCAGCCTCCCGAGTAGCTGGGACTACAGGCATGCGCCACCATGCCCAGCTAATTTTTTATATATATATCAGTTGGCCAATTAATTTCTTTCTATTTATAGTAGAGACGGGGTCTCGCTCTTGCTCAGGCTGGTTTTGAACTCCTGACCTTGAGCAATCCGCCCGCCTCGGCCTCCCAAGAGCTAGGATTACAGGCGTGAGCCACAGCGCCCGGCCTAACTTTTTTATTTGAAAATTTAAATGACTAATTTATTTACATATTACAAAAGTAAAAAATATAAGAAAGAAAGATATGCAGAGAAATGTCTGCCTCCATTCCCCATCATTCACATGCCCAGTTGCTACTCCTCCACTCACTCTTAACCTGGAAAGTGGTTTCATTAGCTTCCTGTGCATTCTTGAGTTTCTTTGCAAATACAAACATTTTCACTTATTTTCCTTTAAAAAAAAAAAAACTATAGGCCAGGCGCGGTGGCTTACGTCTGTAATCCTAGCACTCTGGGAGGCTGAGGTGGGAGGATCGCTCAAGGTCCGGAGTTCGAAACCGCTTGAGCAAGAGCAAGACCCCATCTGTACTAAAAATAGAAAGTAATTGGCCAACTACAAATATATAGAAAAAATTAGCCAGGCATGGTGGCGCATGCCTGTAGTCCCAGCTACTCGGGAGGCTGAGGCAGAAGGATTGCTTGAGCCCAGGAGTTTGAGGTTGCTGTGAGCTAGGTTGATGCCACGGCACTCTAGCCCAGGCAACAGAGTGAGACTCTGTCTAAAAAAAAAAAATTAAAAAATTTAAAAAATTAAAAAATTTTAAAAAAACCTATAAAATATAGCAGAAGATACACCCTGACCCTTGCATTTTATTACTTAATGATGTGTCTTGGATGGCTCACCCTGGTAATTCTAACACTTTGGGAGGCTGAAGCAGGAGAGTTTCTTGAGCCCAGAAATTCAAGATCAGTTTAGACAATAGTCAGACGCCATCTTTACAAAAAATAAACAAAATTAGCCAGGCATAGTCGTGCATACCTGTAGTCCCAGCCACTGAGGAGGCTGAGGCAGGAGGATCACTTGAGCCCAGGAGTTGGAGACTGCCATGAGCTATGATAGTGCCACTGTACTCTAGCCGAGGCAGCAGAGCAAGACCCTGTCTCAAAAACAAAAACAAAACAAAACAAAAAAGTGTGGGGATCTTTCCAAATCAGTACATTGGAAACTTCCTCATCCTTTTCAGGGACTTCATAGTATCATAGTATCCTGTTGTATAGTTGTATCATCATGTATAATATTTAACTAATCCTCCACTGGTAGACATTTGGGTTGTTACCAGTTTTTGCTAGTACAAACAATTCTGCAATGAATAACCTTGTACATACTTTTTGCTTGGGTGCAAATATATGTAGGAAAATTTCATAGAAATGTTAATACTAAATCAAAAGGATTGCTCATTTGTGGATTTGATAACTACTGCCAAATTGCCCACTACTAGGCTTGTATCATTGCTCCCATCAGCAATGTATGAGAATGCATTTCCTCAATACTGTGATATCAAACTTACGGATTTTTGCCAATATGATAGGTGAAAAATCATGTCTCAGTGTAGTTTCAGCTTGCATTTCTTTTGTTTTGAGTGTATCTGTTCATAACAAACGAATCATTTCATGCCTGTAGTCCCAACTACTTGGGAGATGAAGGAGGGAGGATCACTTGGGTCCAGGAGTTTGAGGCTACAGTAAACTATGATCCCACCACTGCGCTTCAGCCTGGGTGACTGAGAGAGAACTTATCACTAAAAAAATCATTTAAGATCCATTTGCATGTCCTTGTCTGTTATAGTCATGAATCACTTAACAACTGGGATACATTCTGAGAAGTGCATCATTATCATTAGGCAATTTTATCATTGTGTGAACATCATAGAGTATACCGTACTTATACAAACCTAGATGATATAACCTATTACACACCTCAGCTATATGGTATGGCCTTAGGCTTAAAAGCCTGTACAGCATGTTATTGTACTGAATACTGTAGGCAGTTATATATAACACAGTGGTAAGTGTTTGTGTATCTGAACACATCTAAAGATAGAAAAGGTAAAGTAAAAATAAGATATTATAATCTTATAGGGCCACTGTCATATATGTGGTTCATCACTGAACAAAATGTTGCCATGTGGCACATGACTATATACCCTTTAGCCATTTTTCTATTAGATTGTTGGTCTTATTGATCAATTAGCTTTAGCTTTTTGTATTTTTTGAGGATTATCCATCCCTCTGTCACCTGAGTTGAAAATGATTTTTCTTGGTTTGTCATTAGGATTTATTTAGTGTCTTATTCTGTTTTCTGTTGCTATAACTGAATACCACAGACTGGGTAATTCATAAAGAATAGAGGTCTATTTAGCTCATGGTACTAGAGACCAGGATGTTAAGAGCATGGTGCAGGTGCCTGGTGAGAGCCTTCCTGCTGCATCATGACCTGGTGGGAGGCCTCACATGGCCAGACCAAACAAGTGTGCTAGCTCAGGTCTCTCTTCTTCTCCCTGTAAAGCTACCACTCCCACCATGGGGGCCCCACCCTGATGACCTTATCTAATCCTAAATATGTCCCAAAGGCCTCACCTCCAATTGACATATGAATTTGGGGATTAAGTTTCCAACATGTGAGATTTGAGGGACACATTCAAATCATAACACTTAGGTTTTTCATTTTTTAATGTAGTTTTTATTTTTCTGTGGTTGAATTTACCAATCTTTTCTTTTATGGATTCTGGATTTTGAGTCATAATTAGAAAGGCCTTTTCTATTCCCAGATTTCTTCCCTGTATTTTCCTTTAATACTGTTTTGTCTCTGTTTTACATGTATATCTTTAATACATTTATTTGGATATTCTGTGTTATTTTAAGTACATCTTGTAAGTAGCGTATTGTGTAGTTGACTTTTGTTTTAAACATGAGAATGAGCTGGATGGGTGGCTTGTGCCTGTAGTCCCAGTTACTTGGGAGGCTGAGACAGGAGGATTGCTTGAGCCTAGGAGTTCCGGGCTGTAGTGCACTATGCCCATCAGGTGTCCGCACTAAGTTTGGCATCAATATGGTGACCTCCCAGGAGTGGGAGAACACCAGTTTGCCTAAGGAGGGGTGAGCCAGCCCAGGTTGGAAATGGAGCAGGTCAAAACTCCCGTGCTGATCAGTAGTGGGATCTCACCTGTGATTAGCCACTGCACTCCAGCCTGGGCAACATAGTGAGACCCTGTCTCTAAAAAAAAGAAATATAGAAAATGTATTAAGAATAAATAAATAAATAAACATGAGAATGAGAGAATCTTTGCCTTCAATAGCATAGATTAATTTATTTATACTTATTTTATAACTAATGTGGCCTCATTTTTTTATTGTAAAATTTAAAATTTTAATTTTTAATTTTTTTAAGACACCAGGTCCTTGTTACCATCCCTGACAAGCTAAGAGTTGAGGTAAGTAATGCACTGTGGTCTCATTTTGTTCCCTTATTTTTGTGCTTCCTTATTGCTTGTTTTTTGTTCTTTGCTATAGACTCTAGTTTTTTCTTGCTTTTATCTTCTATAATGATTTAGAAAGTGGAGATCTAGTTTGTAATTCTATAAATCTTTAGAGTAGTCAAGCACATATATTTAAATTCATATGTATCAAATTACCAAAGTCAATAAAAGATGCCATTTATTATAGGTACTGGCTGCTTTTAATAAATCTCTACTATTGTATGCATTTTACAGACAAGGAAACTGAAGCCCAGCGTGCTTAAGTAGTTTTCCCAAGGTTACACAATAATTTTTGACGATCTCTGGATGGTGAGAAATTTAGCAGACGTAGGCCAGTCAGGGCCACCCCTGGAGCTGGACTGAAGGAAATCTCAGCTAAATGACATTGCTGAAAGTGAGGGAGAGGTTAATTCCTCAAGTTTAAAATCCGTATGGCCTCATGACCTTTGATATCAAACTCTTGGATTTTTGCCAGTCTGGTAGGTGAAAATCATGTTTCACTGTAGTTGTGGTTTGCATTTCTTTTACCAGTGAGACCAAGCATCTTTTCATATGTTTGAGATCATTTGCATTTCCATTTCTGTGAACTGCCTATTTGTATCCTTTGCCTACTTGGGAGACACCCAGCAAGTAACCACTACTGGTTACCGCTACTATCGAAGCTTTCTGGATTTTTTTTTTTTTCTTTCTTTTCTTCCTTTTTCTTTACTTTTTTTTTTTTGTTTTTTTTATTTTGGATGTTTGTTTTGAGAATACCAAACAGATGTCCTTTAGAGTTTCACTCTGTTTCTTACAGAAAGTCATTTCAGAGATAATAAGCTCTTCATCTGAACTTTCAGAACAATTTCCTTCCTCCTTGCGCTGTAGGATATTTTCACAGGTCCCATGTTGATTATGTTTGTTCACTCTTGATCAGGCAGAGGCAAAGCCAGGCCAGGCACGGCCTCCTGGTCTTCTCAACCGTACACTGGATTGCTCAATAGCTACAGGCGTCTCAGTTCCACCATTAGACAGACAGCACAGATACAAAAAGAGAAGCTGATGGAGTGGATTAGGGGAATTGTGGTCATCATTATCATAGCTGCCCCTTAAACAATGCTACATATGTAAATTTATTTATTTATGTATACATATGAGTATATGTGTGTGTATGTATATATACTAAATGTTTATATACTGAATTTATATACACATAAATTTAGTTCTCACAACAATTCTGTAAAATAGGTACTATTACTACCCTCATTTTACAGATGACAAAGATAAGGCATAGAGAGGTTATATAACTTGTCTAAGCTCATTCAGCTAGTAACTAGTGGAGCAAGGACTCTGCCTACGTTATCTGGCCCCAGAATCCATGCCCTCAACCACTCTGACTGGCTTGAAAGGTCATTCCAGTGTTGCTGGGATATGGCCAAAAATCCATCTGGTTAGTGCTGCCCTGGGTCCTTGAGACAGGAGTAGGCAGTGGGGATTAGTCTGCCTTACCTACTTTGAAACTATTAGTTTTTCATTCATTTAATCCTCTGATTCATTCGACAAATATTTATTTATTTATTTATTTATTTGAGGCAGAGTCTTGCTTTGTTGCCCAGGCTAGAGTGAGTGCCATGGCGTCAGCCTAGCTCACAGCAACCTCAAACTCCTGGGCTCAAGCAATCCTCCTGCCTCAGCCTCCTGAGTAGCTGGGACTACAGGCATGCGCCACCATGTCCAGCTAATTTTTTCTATATATATTAGTTGGCCAATTAATTTCTTTCTATTTATAGTAGAGACGGGGTCTTGCTCTTGCTCAGGCTGGTTTCGAACTCCTGTCCTTGAGCAATCCGCCCGCCTCGGCCTCCCAGAGTGCTAAGATTACAGGCGTGAGCCACCGTGCCCGGCTGACAAATATTTACTGATTATCTACTCGATGTATGCCAAGTCCTGTGCTAGGTGCCAGAGATACCAAGATAAATTAGATACGGTCCTTGTCCTTAGAGAACTTGCAGTAAAGGGGGTGGCGGTAAGACATGGTCAGTTAATGACACAGGATGACACACACTGTTCTGTTTCGGAGGGAGAAGCAAGTGGTGTGTCATCCAAGAATGTGTTTCTCAATCTGGCCCCATCTAACATCTGGTTACCACAATTTCTCCCTTGCACTTTGCCCTGTGACCTTCTCTTATCTTTAGTTTATCTAGCATCCCTGAAAGTTTTTGTATTTTTGCATATCTTCCTTAGCATTTTCACAGAGTATAGAGATTAGGCTGATCAGTCATATCTGTCATTTTTTATTACCTCGGACAAGTGGCCTTGTTCCTCTGAGTGATGGGGAGCCAGGGAAGGGTTCTCAGAATGACCACTCCAGCTGTAGTGTGGGAAATAAATTAAATGAGGGAGATGAGGCAGGCAGCCCAGTGGGAAAACCACTCCATAGTCCAGGTAGAACATGAGATCTGAGCAAAGCCTGTGGCTGGGGAAGGAGAGGAGGAGATGGACCCAAGGAATATTAAGGAAATTTACTAATTCAATCAACAATGTTTAATTAGCATCTACTAAGTGTCAGGCACTGTGCCATGTACCAAGAGTACAGCAAGGAACAAGATAGACACTAATTTCCTGCCTTCATTGAGTCTAGAGGGGGGAAAATGGATAATTGGAGCCTTTGCAAAAATAAAAGATGATAAATGATGCAACAGGAGAAGTCCGGGGCACTATAGGAAAACAGAAAGGGGCACATGAGGGGGTGTGAGGGAGGAGTCCTGGCTGATGCCGATGTCTGCCTTGGTTGCAGGAGTAGATGGTGGTGCTGTGTCTGAGCCAGGGAACTCAGGAGGGCAGAACCCTATGGATGTCTCTCTGGGTCCCCCAAGCCCAGAACAGGGCAGGAGCAGGGGAGGCGGTAAGCAAGTGACTATTGAATGAATAAATATATATGAATACTCCCCAACCTCCAGCCTGACCCTAAAAGAGGAAGATGAGGAATGCTCCAGAAAGAAACTTGAAGTTTCAGGAAGACCAGTGGTTACCCAACACCCACAAACCGTCAGCCTCTTCCTAGTTACCCAATGGGCCGTATGAGGCAGCCACGACTCTCCTGATGTCCAGTGGGCAGACTCAGCAACCCCTGACTACTCTGAGGCTAAGTGTGGGCCCCAAAAGTTATTGGAGGCCTTCCTGGAACAGGCAGGAGGGAAGAATCAGCCGTACAAAGTCCCTGGGTATGTGTCCCCAGAGTTGGGGTCCTTCCTCTGACTCTTGCACCTCCTATGTGTCCCTCTGGCTCAGCATTAGCCCCCCGGGTCTGGGTCTGTCTGCCTCCATCCAAAGGCAGAGACTGGTGATTATCCTCTGTGTCCCCAGCACCCAGCCCACATACTCCACACATGATAGAAATGTTTCTTTAGTTCAAAGAGAGCTGTACCCTGACCCCCAGGGCAGTCTCTCACACTGTCAGGAGAAGCATCGCCAGAAGCCACACAAAGGCCTGCCCCATTCTTGGCATGTGGCAAGGATGGCCATGGTTACAACCCTGGGTGGGTGGGCCGAGGCTGTGACAGTGTCTGACCCAGGGTAGGGAAGGCACCAAGCCACTCCCCTGCCTCTGCCCCCATCAATATCTGAGAGTCCTAGAACTGGAGAGTCTCTGAATCTAAAAGATCGAAAGGCCCTCTATGCTCATGTGGTCCACCTGCCCTTTTTTTTTTAATTCTGTCTCCTTGTTCCATTCATTCTCCCTAATAATCATTTACTGTCCCTGAAAAAAATTGTCTGCATTCTCCATCTCCTCCTTCCCCTATGAGAAAGGGCGTATAAGCTTCTATACCCCGTCGCAGGGCCGGGGTAATCAGTCTGAGCTTCTCCCCCATGCATGTGAAATCTGCACGCCTTTCTCCCGCTCATCTGCCTTTGGTCAGCTGGATTGTCTGGTGAACCTTCAGAGGGCAAAAAGGAAGCTTGCCCTTGGCCCCTAAAGTCACTGGCCAGGTGTTTGCCGTCAGCATAGGGTCACGTGGAACTGGCAGGGAAAGACTGTGGCCTCTTCTGCTCCTGTCACTGCCAGTAGGTGGCAAAAGGCCCAGCAGCCCCTGGCAAGCGCATCTGTGTGTGCGTGTGTGTATGTGAGTGTTTTTCTCAGTTGTGGTTATTTTATCCATAGATATTTATATAAATTTATGTTACTAGATATTTATATATACATATATGTAATTATATATGCTATGTTTATTTATAAATATATAAATAGATATTTTATGTGCATATATATATTTAATATATGACTTTTTCTTCTCGCCTGCGTGGGGAAACACCATCACAGACTGGCAGACAATACTACAAATTCATACATATAAATATCTATATTTTAATTTTTAGTTATTTATATATTACTGTATATAATTATATATATAATATATTTCTTATATATTTAAAAGTATAAACCTTTTATCTGTGTGTGTACACATATTTCAAGTGTTGTCATTCCTTGTGTCTGTCCATATGAAGCATTCCACAGTGACAGTGCTACACTGTTTCTTTTGTTTTATGTTTTGTTTTGTTTTGTTTTGTTTTGAGACAGAGTCTCGCTTTGTTGCCCAGGCTAGAGTGAGTGCCATGGCGTCAGCCTAGCTCACAGCAACCTCAAACTCCTGGGCTCAAGCCATCCTACTGCTTCAGCCTCCCGAGTAGCTGGGACTACAGGCATTCGCCACCATGCCTGGCTAATTTTTTCTATATATATTAGTTGGCCAATTAATTTCTTTCTATTTATAGTAGAGATGGGGTCTCGCTCTTGCTCAGGCTGGTTTCGAACTCCTGACCTCGAGCAATCCGCCCACCTCAGCCTCCCAGAGTGCTAGGATCACAGGCGTGAGCCACCATGCCCCGCCCTACACTGTTTCTTAAGAGCGGTCAGTGGTTCTAAAACCTGAGAGCCCACTGAGCATTGTCCTCCGGTCTGATGTGAGGATGCAGCTGTATGTTGGACTCTGGATGTCGGGGCCATTTGTTCTTGTGCTGTTTCCATGAGGTCCAGCTCCCACTCCAGGAGAAGGCAGAGAGTTGACTGGCTACTTTGGGGCCAGGAACATCAGGTGGTCTCCCATTCTAGTCCTCTGTGGTTGCAACCCCTCTGAGCGGCTAAGAGAAGAGAGGGGCTCTTTTTGGCTTGCTCGGCTGTACTTTTGTCAACCTAGGCTGGCAACCTAAAGGCCAGCTCAAAAGCTCACATTGCTCCTCCCTTTTGAGGAATCTTAACTGACCTGTCCTGCCCTGATCACAATGCCCTCAGCAGTGGGAACTCTCCCTTACCTGGGACGAGAGACCAGCCTTCTATTAAATATCACTTCTCTTAGGGTCTCCTCTCATCTTCAAGGCCACAGAGAACTCACCTTGCCCCCAGGGCCCGGAACAGTCCAGCAGAGCCAGGACAGGGGGTGGGAGTGGCAAACCTTGCCATCCCTGAGAGATGAGGAAGTGCGCAGTAGGTCCTTGCTCAAAGGCCAGAGTTGAAGTGCCATCATGTGCAATAACCAAACCATCCGTGGGGCCACATCAAGGCTAAGAAAGGCAAGAGACAGGCCATTCTGCCAAGCAGGAAGCTGAAGTGTTGTGGCTATTGTGAGGCAGTGTGCAACAGTAGCTAAGAACACCTCTGCTGTGTACCAGCTGGTGTGACCTGGTGCTTAATCTTGGTGAACCTCAGTTTTCTCTTCTCTTCTCTTCTCTTCTCTTCTCTTCTCTTCTCTCTCTCTTCTCTCTCTTCTCTTCTCTTCTCTTCTCTTCTCTTCTCTTCTCTTCTCTTCTCTTCTCTTCTCTTCTCTTCTCTCCTCTCCTCTCCTCTCCTCTCCTCTCCTCTCCTCTCCTCTCCTCTCCTCTCCTCTCCTCTCCTCTCCTCTCCTCTCCTCTCCTCTCCTCTCCTCTCCTCTCCTCCCCTCCCTTTCCCTCCCCTCCCCTCCCCTCCCCTCCCCTCTCCTTCCCCCTCCACTCCCCTCCCTTTCCCTCCCCTCCCCTCTCTCCTGTCCTCTCTTTTGTTTTTTCTTTTCTTTTCTTCTTCTTCGTCTTTTTTTGAGACAAAGTCTCGCTTTGTTGCCCAGGCTAGAGTGAGTGCTGTGGCATCAGCCTAGCTCACAGCAACCTCAAACTCCTGTGCACAAGTGATCCTACTGTCTCAGCCTCCCAAGTAGCTGGGACTACAGGCATGTGACACTATGCTCAGCTAATTTTTTTCTATATATATTAGTTGGCCAATTAATTTCTTTCTATTTATAGTAGAGACAGGGTCTCACTCTTGCTCAGGCGGGTTTCGAACTCCTGACCTTGAGCCATCCCCACCCCACCCCCACCTCAGCCTCCCAGAGTGCTAGGATTACAGGTGTGAGCCACCACACCCATTTGTTCTGTTGCCCAGGCTGAACCTGAACTCTTGGGCTTAAGCATACCTCCCCTCCCAGCCTTCCAAGTAGCCACCAAACCTGGATTTGCTTGTTGGGAAAATGGGGTAATGATGCTGCCCTGGTGGGATGGTGTGTGGATTAAATGTGTGTAAAGCAAAGGTCATCCCAGTGCAGCCCTAGGGAGGGGCTCCGTGAATCTGTGCTCTCACTTGGCAGTGTCAGGAGACTGAGGGCACACACCGCCCTGGCTGCTGAGGACCCCTCTAGGCAGCTCAGCCCACTGTCCCGCCAGGGCTGGGCTCGTGCAGGCTGATGCTAGCAGCAGCCCGGAACTGTGGCCGACACTGAGAGGGGAGAGGCCTGCTCCGCCCCGGGATTGCCCAACACCAACGGCTGCGCCCATCCTGTCGGCTCCCCACCCTTTGGGTCTTTTTTACCTGAGGGCGAGCTAGGGCTCTCCTTCCTGCCCTGGAATCACTTATTTGTATGGCTCTTCAAGCAAGACGTCATGTGTTTACCAAAATTTCCCAAGTGTCTGCCGGGAACAGACACGGCCTGGTGAGAGGTCCGGGGGACCAGGAGAGTAGGGAAAGGGACAGGGCGCCAGGCAGCTGGCCCTGTGAAATTAGCTCTCAAGTGCCAAACAAAGGGTGTTTTTTTTTCTGACTCCAGAAATAACGCCTCTGTATTTGAAAAATACAGAAAAATATAAAACAGAAAATGAAAAATCTCAACTGTCCTGAATTATACAAGTAATGGATGTTAAGATTTTGTTGTGTTTTATGCCAGGGTTTCTATATATCTTAACCTAGCCATAATGTGTATAGATAATTGTGTATCCTGTTTTTTTTTTTTCACTCACCACAATGGTACAGGCATCTTCCTGGGTTTTTCACAAGCCAGCCAGTTAAATTCTACCCTATTGATTTTAGCCCATCACTCTAACAAAATTCCTTAACTTTTGTTGGGACTTAGCTGTGTGGTCTCAGCATGGACTGGTGCTGGGTGCCAGCATGCAGGGAAAGCGGGAGGAAGGTGGGGAAGAGGAAGAGAGGAGACAGAGAAGGAAAAGGAGGAGGAGACAAAACTGGCACCAGGGAGGTTCATACTCTCTGCCTATCCCTTCCCCTTGGGTTAAATAGTTTCTCAATATGAAAATGACAGGCCAGTCACCTGACTCCCAGGGCCACCTGGACTCACCTGATGTCCTTCTGAGTCTTCTCCCTGCTCACTTTGCACACTCAACCCTTAAGGGAAAGGAGCTCACTCCCTGTCTGGAAAAAAGCCTTCCTCTTTGGGGGTTATCCCTGAAGACCCTGGGTGGCAAAGACCCCTGGTCCAGCCACTTTGCTTCCACTTGGCTCCTCTGTCCACTTGTCACATGACCTGTTTTTCAGGTCTCTGTAGTTTTATCACCTTCTCATGATCCAGAACATTCTCCAACATGTCAGAGTGGCCCCAGAGCTCCACTCAGCTCTGGCTGAGTGTGCAGCAAGGTAAGGCAATCCCCTTCTCTGTTCTGAATGATATATCTTTATTAATGCAGCCTACATGCACATTGGCTTATTTGGCAGCCACTGCCTTGGTTCATGTAGAGCTGTGGTCAGCTCAAATTCTGTGCTCCTATTTGTATCATTGTTGGTAAACCAGTTCTCCCATATCCTGTGCTTAGACAATCTTTTGAAGAAACCACATAGAAGCCTTGGCCCTTTTTATACATTTGCATTGTGATTTTTAGCTCTTTCCTGGCTTCTTGCATTGGGTGAACTTGGTATATGTGCACCATGTCTCTATCCAACCTATTGAGGTGATAATCTGAACCTGGACCAAGACAGACTTCCCACAGGACCTGGTCCATAACCAGAGCCATACATTTAATCAGCTTATTAAAAATCTGTGAAGAGGCTGGGCGCGGTGGCTCACGCCTGTAGTCCTAGCTCTCTGGGAGGCCGAGGCGGGCGGATTGCTCGAGTTCAGGAGTTCGAAACCAGCCTGAGCAAGAGCGAGACCCCGTCTCTACTATAAATGGAAAGAAATTAATTGGCCAACTAAAAATATATACAAAAAATTAGCCGGGCATGGTGGCGCATGCCTGTAGTCCCAGCTACTCGGGAGGCTGAGGCAGGAGGATTGCTTGAGTCCAGGAGTTTGAGGTTGCTGTGAGCTAGGCTGATGCCATGGCACTCACTCTAGCCTGGGCAACAAAGCAAGACTCTGTCTCAAAAAAAAAACAAAAAAAAAACCTGTGAAGAAATAGCACCTTCTTTAAAAATCTAATCATGTATTAGTATACACACAAAAGAATTGAAATCAGATACTCACATACTTACACACAATTGTTCATAGCCTACTATTCACAGCAGCCAAAAGGTGGAAACAGTCCAAATGTCCATCAACAGATGAATAGATAAACAAAATGTGGTATACATACAATGGAATATTACTCAGCCATAAAAAGGAATGAAGTTCTGGTACATGCTACAAAAACCTTATGCTGAGTGATGGAAGCAGGACACAAAAGGTCACATGTTATATGATTCCATGCATATGAAATATCCAGAATAAATAAATCCACAGAGACAGAAAGCAGATTAGTGGTTGCCAGGGACTGAGGGGTGGGGAAAATAGAGAATGACAGCTTAATGGGTACAGGGTTTTCTTTTGGGGTGATTGTCAGGTGTGGGGACCAGAAGTCAGGTCCTTGTGTTCCCTGGTTCTTGGTTCCCAATACCAAGGCATGGTTACTGGTGCCGAAGTGTCAGAGCAAATGATCAGACCAGGCAGATGCAAGCAAAGTGCAAAAGTTTGTTAAGGCATAGTACATTCCAGAGAAGGAATGGGCCAACCCCTTCGAGTGGAGGGGACCCTGAGTTTAACAAGATTTTCCCTCTTATGCTGATTCCCTAATTTTATGTTAAGTGGAGGGGTGGAATATTCATGGGTTTTTTTTGGGAAAAAGGTGGATAAATTCTTGGAATGGTGACTCCTCCTCTTTTCTATCCTTGTAAGGCAATTTCTGGGGGTTCCCATGGTATTTGTAAACTGTCAGGGCACTGGTGAGTGTGATTTTTACTATGTTAATGAGGGTAGGTCACTTGAGGATTCTGTCACCTTGTACACATGCTCCCAAGACCCTGATTTGTGATCTTTGTCATCTCCACTTTATGGCCTTTCTACCTCTTTCTGGTTGGTCAGTCCTCAGAGACTCCTTATCGTAGACCAAATATCTGGTCAATCCTTGGGGACCCTTTGACGCATCATCTGTTCTTTCTTGGAAGCCCCCTTTCTGGTCAATTTGTTCCTCCTAGTAGACAAAGCATCTCCTAATGTCATCTATTTCTCAATGGAACCCCCCCACCCCCCAGACAAAGCATGGTTCCCCTCCCTCCTTGTCCCAACCTAACATGATGAAAATGTTTTGGAACAATAGGAGTAGTGGTTGCTTAACACTGTGAATAGACTAAATGCCACTGAAATGTACACTTTAAAATGGCTTATTTTATATTATGTGAGTTTCACCTCAATAAAAAAAAATCATTTGCAAAAGAAAAGAAATCTGAGTAGGTATTCAACGGACAATCTTGTGCTAGGTATTGGGATCACTGAAATGAGTTAGATCTGGTTCCTGCTAATGCTAATAGAGCCTGTAGCCTTAGAAGCTGAGATGGGGCAGCTGAACCCAGAACTCGAATGCTACCTTCTGAGATTTACCTTCTGTGTGGGTTCTCTAACTGGTTACTACTACCACCATGCAGACTCCCATGTGGACTATTCCTCCCTTCTCAGTGAGCTGGGGTGGTATGACACAGAATGCATCCTTCTAGTAACTTTGCTGTGGAGAAATCTGACAATCACTAACTCTGACATGTGATCGAGTTTAATATATTTTTTTTTTTTTGAGACAGAGTCTCACTTTGTTGCCCAGGCTAGAGTGAGTGCCATGGCATCAGCCTAGCTCACAGCAACCTCAAACTCCTGGGCTCAAACGATCCTACTGCCTCAGCCTCCTGAGTAGCTGGGACTACAGGCATGCGCCACCATGCCCAGCTAATTTTTTCTATATATATTAGTTGGCCAATTAATTTCTTTCTATTTATAGTAGAGACAGGGTTTTGCTCTTGCTCAGGTTGGTTTCGAACTCCTGAACTCAAACGATCCGCCCGCCTCGGCCTCCCAGAGAGCTAGGATTACAGGCGTGAGCCACCGCGCCCGGCCTGATCGAGTTTAATATTAACAGTGATGTGTCATGAATGTACTCTTGATATGGTGCAATGAGAATGGCACTTTATCTCTGTGATCTTCCTCCCAAGAACTCCTAACTCCAGTCTAATCATGAGAAAAACATCAAAAAGCCCAAACTGAGGGAGAGTCTACAAAATACCTGACCGATACTCAAGACTGTCAAGGTCCCCAAAAACAAGGAAAATCTGAGCAGCTTTCCCAGACCAGCAAGAAAGTAAGGAGACATGATGAATAAATGTAATGTAGTATTTTGGATGGAAATCTAGGAAAGAAAAAAAGACACTGGTAAAAACTACGGAAATTGGCTGGGTGTGGTGGCTCACGCCTGTAATCCTAGCACTCTGGGAGGCTGAGGCGGGAGGATCGCTCAAGGTCAGGAGTTCAAAACCAGCCTGAGTAAGAGCAAGACCCTGTCTCTAATATACAGAAAAAATTAGCCAGACATGGTAGTACATGCCTGTAGTACCAGCTACTCGGGAGGCTGAGGCAGAAGGATCGCTTGAGCCCAGGAGTTTGAGGTTGCTGTGAGCTAGGCTGATGCCATAGCACTCTAGCCAGGGCAACAGAGTGAGACTCTGTCTCAAAAAAAAAAACAAAACAAAAAACCTAAGGAAATCCACATACAGTATGGGCTTTAGTTAGTGCTATGTTGCCGAAGCTGACCTCAAACTCTGGGCTTAAGTGATCCTCCCTCCTCAGCCTTCTGAGTAGCTGGGACTACAGACACTTACCACCAAACCTCGGTTTTCTCGATGGTAAAATGGGGTAAGGATGCTGACCTGGTGGGATGGTGTATGGATTAAATGAGTGTAAAGAAAAGATCATCCCAGTGCAGCCCTAGGGAGGTATCAATATTGGCTCACTAGTTGTGGCGAATATAAGATGTTAACAACAGAGAAGAGTGGGCGGGGAGATATGAGAACGCTCTGCACAAATCTTCCCAACTTTTTTTGTAAAATTAAACTATTATGTGAAAAAGTTTATTTATTTTAAAAGTTTTTTTGAATGTTATCTTTAAAAATACATCCTTTTAAAATCCTTAAAGTGGCTGTAACAAGGTTGTTCAGACAGAGATGACAAGAGAAATGAACAGAGCTGAGTGTGACCTACTGAACAGTTTGTGAATAAAGTGTCACGTGTTCTCCAGGTGCTAACTGACTCCTGGGAGAAAGTTACGCCTTTGTCTGATGGCCACACTCCCTTTCCGGTTCCTGACCTACCTCTTTTTAATAGACCCTTGATTTGGGAGCACCCTAATAGACACCAGTACTTTCCAAAGTCCAGACTAAGAGCCAGGGCTTCTCTCCCACAGCGAGCAGACCCGAGGCACCTGCTTTCCAGGCCACACATCTTCCCCAGGGGACTTACACCAGGAAGAGCTTTAAATGAGCCATTTCACTGCTTTCCCACAGGGGTGTGGCCTTGCTGTGGGATGGTTTTGTTTTATGTCAACAGTAGAATGTTATCTTAATCCAGTGGAGTATCCACAGATGTTCGAGCCCACTAACCAGGCTAGTAGAATGTTTACTGAGTAGACATTCCTCCATTGGGTACATGAGGGTACCATGGAGGCCTTTGCCTGGGGCCTTCCTTAAATACCAATGCAGATCAGGGCTGAGCAGTGGATAAGAGGGATGGTTTGGAATAGACAATCCTAGATTCAAATTCGAATTCTATCACTTATTAATTTACTTAAACCTTATGACCCTCAGTTTCTGCAATATAAAATAAGGATAATAATAATATCTGCTTTATAGGATTGTGGGGAGATTAGATGAGATAATTCACGTGATGTGCTTAGTATAGTACTGGCACAAGGTAAATCATTCAAATATGATACCGTGGCCGGGCGCAATGGTTCACACCTGTGATCCTAGCACTCTGGGAGTCCAAGGCGGTGGATAGCTTGAGGTCAGGAGATCGAAACCAGCCTGAGCAAGAGGGAGACCCTATCTCTACTATAAATAGAAATAAATTAATTGGCCAACTAATATATATAGAAAAAATTAGCCGGGCATGGTGGCACATGCCTGTAGTCCCAGCTACTTGGGAGGCTGAGGCAGTAGGATTGCTTGAGCCCAGGAATTTGAGGTTGTTGTGAGCTAGGCTGACGCCACGGCACTCACTCTAGCGACAAAGCGAGACTCTGTCTAAAAAAAAAAAAAAAATGATACCGCAAAATGACATCCTCAGCTCTCCTCATCTTTCAGCTGTTGGATACCGTTGAAATGAAAGGAAGCTGGTTGGGCCAGTGAATCCATGTGGGTTTCTTCTACTCACCACCTATCCCCAACCGGCTGTGGGCTCACAGACCTTCAGGTAAATGACAGGACCTGGAATGGTGCTTTCAGAGTCTAAGATCCTTTCCTCTGTGGTTTCCACAGTTTACCTTTTTGAGGTTGGCTCTCCAGTCTGCAGGAGTTTATGTTCACTGTGAATCAAAGATCTCTGACAGTGGTTCTGTGAGCACAGTCGTGGCCTCATTGTGCCTGAGCTGCAGCTCCGCCCAAAACTCCTCTGGAGCAGCTGGGAGAGGCCAGGAAGGTCTGAAGCTCACTCATCCTGGCCTTCCCACCCCTAAACCCCATGGTCTCCCTTTCCCAAGCCCTTGGCTCCCAGGTCAAGCAGGAGAGGTCTTGTTCCATGATTCTTTTGTGTCTCTGAATGTTGTCTCCATAATCAAACTGGAAGCTACCCATAGGGCATATCTCCTCCTCTTCTTGACTCTCCCTTAAGTGTGTAAAGGTAAGGTCAAGGCCAAGGAATCTCAAATGCTGACCCACACACCTACTGTGACTATCCCCAAAAAGAGATATCATTCCCTGGTTAAGAAAAACTATTGTTGCCAATGTTAGTGATAACTCCATAATGATGACCAGGAATCACCACCTTCTACTTGGCAGGCTAAGGTGGAGGATCACTTGAGGTCAGGAGTTTGACACCAGCCTGGGCAGCATAGCAAGACCTTGTTACCCTCATAAAAGAGTCACCACTTTTACCACACCATAAACCACCATAACAAATCTTGGTCTCATCACAATGCCTGTAATGATAGTTGTAATTTATTGAGCACTTAGTATGTGCCAGACACTGAAATAAGGGCTTTCAACATATAATCTTAATTGAATCATCTAAAGTCCACATCTAAAGTCCATCTTAATACATGACCCTGCTCTATTCCTGGTCCAGGAGTGAAAACCCACCTTCCTTCTGCTGGGAAACATTTGCATCTGCTTTTGTTGCTGTGTTTTTGCCACTGTGAACACTGCTCAAGGACAGGCCCTAGAAGACCATCACGGGACATGTGAGGGCACCTGGAGACAGGGCAGACCTGGAAATCTGAGCTGGGTACTCAGTATGCCAAAGGTATCAACTATGCCCATGAGCTAAGAGCTGGCAACGACCTTGGAACTGGGAGCTGGCATGATCAGAAACCCAGTAAGTCTCCACCAGAGGACAGGGACTTTAACCAGGCTTCAGGCTCCTGTCAAAGTTCTTAGATGGAGTTGATGAGAAGTCCACAGGTTCCAGGGAAGTGACACCTGCCACCAAAGCCACAAGTCCATTAGTGATACAGATACCAGAAGAAAAAAAAAAGAAGGCTGACTGAATCCTGAAACCTGTAGAAGAAGAGGAAGAGGTAGACAAGGAATTTGCCCATCCATGGCCAAACTTGACTCTGAAGAGACTGTCACAGAGTGGTTCTCAAGGTCTTGTGCATGTCTGTCCCCAACAGTTCTTTATATTCTGCAGGGCCATCACCAGGCAAGTCATCATGAAAACTACCACTTGTCCATCCCAGTGAGGGATGGACTGCCCAGTTCCAGGCATGCACCTGGAGAGGGCAGGAGGGTCTAAGACATGGGTTTATGTGGCTTGAGCTTCTGGAGCCCCCCTGGTGTGCCAGGCATTAGCCCTTTAGTTGAAGGACTGTGAGAAAGTCCAGGAAGTGCACCCAGGGGCAGCCAGGGTGGTAGAGCACTTGGAGGTCTCAGAGCAGCTACGGCTGTACTATATCATGTGCTGGCTGCACATCAGCCCCAATTGTGCCCTGGCACCCAGCACTGTAGGTGCACAAAGTAGGTGCCTACTGAGCATGCAGATGACAGGATGAAAGGTCCCTGCACTTGAGGCATTCACAGTCTAGCAGGGGAGACATGGCACACTGATGACCCATGAAGACTCTTCCCCAGAGGTATCCTCAGATTTGGGCTACTAAAATCCCTGAGCTAACAAAGCACTTCCAGGACCAGGTGAAGGGTGATGCATGGGGGAGGTGTGAGCTGGCCCGAAGATAAATGCTACGTGCATGCACAGGGCTTAGCTGTCCAAAGACATGACTCAGGGCAGGGTGGCAGGCTGAAGGAAGGGTGGGGCAACTGGGGAAAGTGCCAGTGAACCCCAGGAGGAGCCAGTCTCAAACCTGCCTTCCTGCTATTCTCCCTCCCTCCACAGTTTACTGCTCTGGGCAAAAGGCATCGCAGAGGAGCACAGACAAGCAACAGCTTTAATGGCATCTGCAACATAACTCATAAAGATCAAAATGGGATAAAACTGGGATGAGTTTCTGAGTGCCAAAAATGAATATTAATATCTCAGAGATTACTTCAAAAAATGGGGGAAGCTCAGTGTAACAGAAGGAGCTTGAGCTTTAGCATTAGACAAATCTGTTAAAATCCTGGCTTAGCCACTAGCATTTAAACTCCCTGAGCCTCAGTTTCTTCTTTAATTTGGGTGCTAGAGATGATGTCTGTAGGGGGCGTGGCTCATTCAGTCGGGGCTCAGTGAAGGGTAAGTAGACATGGCTCTGTCACTGTCACTGCACTGTCCCAGACCATAGCTGTGAAAGGGCCCAGGCAAACAGATGCTAAAACCACAGGGACCTCCCTAAAGGGGAGAAAGTCACTCACCTTTTCTAATATTGCAGAGTGATTGTGTCACCTACTAAAATGGCCCCAAGCAACATTCGATGCAGAGAAGAGAGAACAATGCGGTGTGACTGGTCCTCCCAGCCTAAGGAGCAGCCACACAGTGTTATTTCCCTGCCATCAGCTCTCTATCAGTCCATCTCCCAGGTCAGGGCTCAGCCCAGTGCTACAGGGGATGAGAGAAGAGGACGATCCAGTCCCTGCCCTCTAGAAATGCAGAATCTCACAGAGCCAGGCTCTCTGAGCAAGGGCATGCCACCATGCTGACTTCACTGCAGCACCAGCCAGCGTGAGCCTGCCTCAGTCAGGCTCTCTGCATGGTGGCCTCTCAGCCTCATCCCCACCCATGCTCCTCCACGCCAGCCACTCCCCACCCTTGTTCTTCCACAGCATACTCCAGGTCTTCTCCTGTGCTGTTCCCTCCTTCTGAAAGGCCCTTTTCCCAACTCCAATGCCTTCCCTCTTCGGGAAGGTTTCCTGGGAGGCCCTCCCTGCTCTGTTCTCCCTTAGTGCTGGCAGTGATTCTGCTATTATTCATTGAAACCTGCTCTTTCGTGCCTGAATACCACGGAATGTGGCCCCTGCCTGCAGGTAGCTTCCAGTCTTGTGGGCCTGTCAGTCCACTGAAAGGGCAATTAATTCTCTCCTGGTTGTGTGATTGTTTGTACATCTGTCTCTGCACTACACTGTGTGCTCCAAGGAGGCAGGGGCTGTGTCTGTCCTGATCACCATTGTGTGTGTCCACAGCCTGCTCCAGAGAGGGGGCTCGGTTGATTGAAGTGTGACTGACAGCACTCTGGGAACTGAGAGGAGGCAGTCATGCTGCTAAAGAATAGCCAAGGAAGGGCTCCTGGAGGAAGCTGTGGGTGGAGTCTATACAGGAGGGAAAGAGGCAGGGCTGGAACAGGGAGTGGAGGTGAGAGTGGTCTGGGCTATGCAGGAGACATTGGGAGGAGGGTGGTGAGGGTAGCTGTGTGCGGGGCAGGAGGAGTTCAGGTGCTATCTCCCCACATAGCTCTTGGTTTCCCTCAATCCTGGGTTCTCCCTCCCTCATCCCCCTACCTTGCAACAAAGCACCCAGAAGTTCATGAATAAGGAACCCAAAGGGAAGCAAGGCAGGTGGCAATAGCTCTGGTTGTCTGAGAGCCTAGGACCTTCCTCTGTTCAAGTACCAGCTCCAATCACTTTCCCTACCCAGAACTGCCAAAGTACAAAGCACCCAGTTAAATTTGAATTTCAGATAAACAGTGAATAATTCTTTAGCATAAGGAATATTTGGGACATGCTTACACTAAAAAATTATTCATTACTACTCTGAGATTCATATGTAATGGAGCATGTTGTATTTTCATTTGCTATACCTTGCAAACCTTTCCCCCACTCTCCCATTTCAGAAACTGTCACTCACCCCTGTCCTGAGTCCCCAGGGAACCATCAGAGGCTGTGGGCCTCCTGCAACATACTCAAGAAAACAAGATTTAGAGCTGGGGGAACACTGAAGACTGTCTAGTCCCATCCCTCCCCGCATATGTGGACCAGGAGGCCAAGGCCTGGAGGGAACAGGCACTGGCAAGTCTTTCAGCAGCTCACTCCTTGGCTATAACTGGGCCCTCCCGGAGAACAGAAGGACCCTCCGTGGGGGGTTGCCCAGGAAGGACCTGTCCATCATTCTAGGCAAGCCAGGGCAGGGAATCTCCAGGTTTCTGCTTTCACCCCAGGCTGTTGTTTCCTGGATCCTGACACCCTCAAGCGAGTCACCTCCACCTTCCAGGCTAGATCTTGTGTAATGCCAAGGCCCCGGGGCTCCTCAGCTCTTACCTGGCTCCCTGGCTGGAGCCACGTGGGCGGATCAGGGAAGGCGCTTCAGAAGGGCCGAGCCGGCGGGGCTGGACCGAGTGGGCGGGCTCCTGTGGGAGGCTCTTTGCCCCATGGTCTTCGGGCCCCTCTAATGGCCTGGCCAAGAGTGGCTCCCAGAGATGACCTGGCTTGATTCCCAGCGGTGCAACTGGAGGCAGGGGAGGAAACGGCCTGGATCAAAATCTCCTAGCCAGTCAGGCTGGCGGGGCTTTCTGTGAAGGGGCCATTCCCACTCTCTGCTAAATTGCCCACCCCTGTGTTCTGTATTTCTTCATCTCACCTTTCCCTCCTTGATATCGCAGTATGTATTAGTGTGCTTATTGCTCGCCTTCAGTTAGAACATAAATCCCGTTCACTGTCTGGAGAGCGCAGAACAGTGGCACTATTGACATTGCTCTTGTTGCATTTCACCTTGTGTGGCACGGGGTACATGAAGCCTCCATCTTCCCACACTCAGACACGCATCACAGCATCCGCCAGGAGACTGTCCTGGGCAGGGCTCTGTGCTCCCCCAGGACTGGGTCTGCAGCTCCCTCCTCTGATTATAACAGGGAATAGCCTGAAAAAAAATGATTCTCTGTCTTTTTGAAACTTCCCCTGCTCTTTTAACTGAAACCTGCATCCCTGCCTCAGGCCAGGGGTAGGGAGGAGCAGGGAGAAGACCTTCGGTTCTTATCCCAGGTGGCCCTGCTGGCTGTCGAAGTTTGCAGGCTTTGTCTTAGGCAGAGATAGAAATAGAATAGTTAACCACAATAGCCTAGAACTGAGAAGCCCTCCCTTTAAAAGCTCTGTATTTCTTCCTATGTTCAGGAAATTTGGATTTTGAGATGAGAGGGTCTACCATTTTTCCTCCTTTGCCGGCAAAGCAAAACCTCTTTTCTCATCCCAAAACATTGTCCTCATTCTTCTGATTTGTGCTTGTGGACAAGTGCCTAGTTTTCAGTAACATAATCACAGCCCAGCCTGGATCCTGGGACTGAGGAAGTAACAGCACAGGGTTGAGCTGGGCCGATGGTGCTGCTCAGCGAGGGGTCAGGCTCTCCTTGTCTGTCCCAGTGCCTTCACCTGGACCACACAAGCCCACAACACCTGGGCATGGCCCAGGCGCTCAATCCCAGAGCCATGCTGACCTGGCTGCTCCCAGACCGTTTGGCCCAGGGTACAGCTCTGAGCCAGGAGCCGATGGCCTGTCTGCCTTGCTGTGTGACCTGCTCTGACCCTACCCCTTGCTGGGTCTTGTTCTACCTGTCTGGACAATGATGGTTCTGACTGATCTCTAAGGCCTACTAGCTCAGCCCAACCATGGCTTCTTCCTACTCCCTCTCCAACCCCAAACCTCTGTGCCAGCTGCTCCTGCCCTGCCCTGGGGTGTCCCTTATCCTGAAGCCCCAGACACTCCCCTTTACCCCGGTCAGACCCTTTGCTGACCCTATCCTGTGTCCTTCCCCTGTCTATCTTGGGAACTACGGGTGATAGAAGCCTAAGGGACTGTCCCCTGGATACTTGAGATACTTTAAGTCATCCAGAAAATATTTTTCAGAGAAAATCTACCCAGACTTGCCTGGCCCCAGCCCTTTAACCAGCCCAGATATCTCCTTTGGGCGCCTGCTCCCCTGACATGCCCAAAGCGGAACTTTTCACCTTTCCCCAGGCCTGTTCCACTCAGCCTCAGCAAGGGCACCTCCAGCCAGCTGGCCACTGGGCCAGGAGCCCAGGAATCACAAGCCTCCCCTCACTTCTAGCCTGCCCTATGCAGTCCTTCACTAAATCCTGGCCACCCCTCTGTGACATCCTGGGGATCGCCCCCTTCTCACCTTCCACAGAACTGCCTCTGATAATATTTCATCTTCTCAGCTCCCATTGTGCTCAGGATGAAGTCCAACTCCTTGGCCTGGCATTGAGGCCCTACATGCTCTGTGCCCTGCCAGCCTCACCACCCCATCCCACACTTGTCCCACTGATGGCTGAGCTTTCTCCTGCTGCAGCCTTGGCTGTACGTGTTGTCTCCACCTGGAAAACCTCTCTTCTTCCTAATCCTTAGAGCCTCCATCTCGAATCATCTGGAGAGTCCACTGTGGGAATCAATGCGTTATCCAGGGAGGCTGAATAAACAAGGCTTTTCTCAGGGTGCATGTGTGTGCTTTTAGTCAACATTTATCTATTTATTCATGTACTCATAGCATTGTTTCAAAAAGGATTTGAGGCGGGCTGTTAAATATTTATTGGGTGCCACCATGTGCAGCTAAGCCCTGCATGCACACATGTACCCTTATTCACCTCTAGCTTGCACACCCGAGACCAGGGCACCAGGGGACAGGCAGAAGCTTGCAGGGGGCCTCAGGGGGCCAGGGTGAGTTAGAATGATGCACCTGGGTTCAGAGGGAGGCCCACCTGGCTCAAGGGGACACAGACAGATGTGGAGTTGGGGGTTCAAATCTGAGGTTTGCTGAGTCCAGAGTTCATGGGGCTGCCCCTAGAGCACTGGTCCTCAACCTTTTTGGCACCAGGGACCAGTTTCATGTAAGACAATTTTTCTAACCACGGAGGTAGGAGGGATGGTTTCAGGATGATTCAAATGTATTACATTTATTGTGCAGTCAAACCTCTCTGCTAATGATAATCTGTATTTGCAGCCGCTCCCCAGCGCTAGCATCTCCACCTCAGATCATCAGGCATTAGATTCTCATGGGGAGGGTGCAACATAGATGCCTCGTATGCACAGTTTACAGTAGGGTTCACACTCCTATGAGAATCTAATGCAGCCGCTGATCTGACAGGAAGCGGGGCTTATGCGGTGATGTGAGTGATGGGGAGCGGCTGTCCGTACAGATGAAGCTTCCCTTGCTAGCCCGCTGCTCACCTCCTGCTGTACAGCCAGTTCCTAACAGTCCCTAGACCAGTACTGGTCTGTGGCCCTGGGGTTGGGGACCACAGCCCGAGAGGACCAAAGCCAAGCCCTGTCTTTAGGGAGTTCCTTGGTTATTGGGAGAGAGAAGGCTCTGGAATATTAAATAAAGCCCCTAGGGTGCTCAGTGCCCCACCTAGCTCAGCCCCCCAGGGTGAGGGAGCTCAGGGGACAGCCGGGACTGGGAGAAAGGGGGATCTGGGGAGGTGGGGAGTACTTGGAAGGAGAGAACAGTGACAAGGGCTTGCCAGGTGGCAGGAACAGAGAAGCAAAGACTGCAGTGGGGGATGGGAGACCCACAGCCTCCCTGCATAGCCCCTGCTTGCATTTCCCTTCCCTCTTGCCCAGATCAGCTTCAAGGTCTGTTCCTCTTTCTTCCTGCAACATTGCCAAGTGGGGGCTGGGAGGGGTGAAGACTGTGGTCCCTGCTCAGGCTCTAGGTTCCCCACGGGGGAGAGCCCCAGTCCCCAGCTGGAGGGCAGCCCCATGGGCCCAGTGGACTCCAGAGTTCCCAACATGCTTTTCAGTTTCCCTTCATCTCCTCTGTCCCTCCCAACCAGTCTGTGAGCACCTACGCTGCACCCATTTCAGATGGGGGAAACCAAGGATCAGAATATTCGTGACAGAGCAAGGATTCCATCTCTCGGTCCTCAGAGGCTAAAATCCTCCCACTATCACCTATCCCAGGTGCCATCTGCTCTGATCCCTGACAGCCTGGCACAGCAAGAGATCTCAAGAAACATGTGCTCAGTTGGTGTCAAGGAGAGTCCCTGAGAAGAAGCCTCGTCCTTCTGCAGCCTCCAGGCAGGGAGGCATCAGCGCCCAGTCTTGGCCTCCGTGGGCTGTTTTAAATCCTGGGCCCCTCCGCATTTTCACCCATAGGGCATGGGGCATGGAGCCCAGCTGGGCACCAGGAGGTCTGGGCTCCAGTACCAGCTCTGCCACCATTTGCTGTGTGACTCTGGGCCACGACCTTGGTTTCTCTGGCCTTTCCCTCTTGCAAGTGAGGCACTGAGCTAAAAGGTATTCAAAAGCCCTTTCTGTACTACAGCTGTCTTATCTTTGTAACTTTTGGTTTCCACGGGATTTGGTTGCAGAGGGTGTTTCACTGGGAGCAGGACCAGTTCCCATCCCATTCTGCTGGTTAGCACTGAGGGGACTCTCCAGGCAGTGGATAGTGTGGACAGGGGACAAGGATTCTAGTTCATCGGTTGCAGCCAAAGCCAGGGTTGGCCTGGCCCACTCCCCCGTGACCCCACCTGACCCCAGCACTCAGTGGCTGGGAACTGACGCAGGTTGAGCTGAAGCAGCTGTCAAAGCAGCCCTAAAATTAGCCCCAATAGGGATAAGGAGGCGGGAGCTGGCCCAGGCTTCAGGCTCCCATTGCCCCAAGGGATTGAGCCCACACCCTGCTCGAGACGGAAGAGGTCAGCCAGAGTTCTGGCAGTGACCTACCATGATGCTGGGTAGGGAGATTCACAAACTAGTGTGAGCATGTTTCAGAAGGGGGACTGAAGGGCAAGAGGTGCCCCCTGCCAGTGGCTTGGCCCTTGATCCCAGCCCCCAGCCCTTCAGAGCCCTGGGAGAACCAAGAAGGGACCTTGCTATTTACAATCTCCTAGAACAGGGTTGAGATTACCAGTCTGTCCTCCCAAGGCTGAATTGGATAACTTCACACCTTAGCAACAGCTCCCAAGAACAGAGGAGGAACCAGGAACTATATTAGCCTGACATAGAAATAGATTGGAGACACCAGGGACAGTCCCCAAACCGGTCTCCTCCCCACCAGGGATACAGTTCCAGCTACATCCCTCTTCTCTGCCTTGGTGCACTGAGGATCTTATTAAAATGCAGATTCCATTGGGTGCAGTGGCTCACACCTATAATACCAGGGACTCTGGAGGCTGAGGCAGGAGGATAACTTGAGGCCAGGAGTTCAAGACTAGCCTGGGCAACACAGCAAGGCCACACATCTCTTAATAAATAAAAAAATAAGAAAAATTAGCTGGGTATAGTGTGTGCCTATAGACTCAGCTACTGGGGAGGCTGAGGCAGAAGGGTCACTTGAGCCCAGGAGTTTGAAGTTGCTGTGAACTATAATCACACCACTACACTCTAGCCTGGGCAACAGAGTGAGACTCTGTTTCTAAAAAATAAAATAAAATGCAGATTTCTGATTCAGAAGATCAAGGGTGGGGTATGAAATTCTTCAAGCTTCTAACAAGGTCCCAGATTGGTCTGCAGACCACACTTTGAGTGTGAAACTCACTTCCCAGCCAGCTTGGGTGGGCCCCAAGGCCAGCATTCCTGTCTTCTCTTGTATCGAAGGTATCCCCCCACGCTCACCCACAATACAGCCGGCACAGGCACAGGTACAGGCACATAGGCACACGACATAACAGGTGGCTTTCTGTTTTACCATGGGTTCCTGCACACGTGTGTAGGTGTGCATAGCAAGGCATCCCTCTGCCTCTGTGTATACTGCATGTGGCTTATTACATGTGTAGCCTCATAGAGGCATCCCTCTGCCTCTGTGTATACTGCATGTGGCTTATTACATGTGTAGAGAACGTAAAAAGATGCACAAGTGCAATACTAATGAGATAAAAATAGCTAACCTTTATTAAGCACTATGCCCAGGCAAGGTACTAAGACTGTTACACACACAATATCTTATTTCATTCATTTTTTTTTTTTTTTTTTGAGACAGAGTCTCACTCTGTTGCCCCGGCTAGAGTGCCCTGGCGTCAGCCTAGCTCACAGCAACCTCAAACTCCTGGGCTCAAGCGATCCTTCTGCCTCAGCCTCCCGAGTAGCTGGGACTACAGGCATGCACCATCATGCCTAGCTAATTTTTTCTATATATGCTGTTAGTTGGCCAATTAATTTCTTTCTATTTTTAGTAGAGACGGGGTCTCGCTCTTACTCAGGCTGGTCTCGAATTCCTGACCTTGAGCGATCCTCCCACCTTGGCCTCCCAGAGTGCTAGGATTACAGGCGTGAGCCACCACACCTGGCCCTTATTTCCTTCTTATAACAACTCTAATGTGATGAGAAAATTGAGGCTCAGAGAGGTTAAGTGACTTGCTCAATGTCACACAGCAGAGAGGTGGCAGTTAGGGCTGGGATATACATGTGCATCTGTGTCCATCAGTGTACCTCCCTTGGAGCATGTGGGCTTGTGAGGGTGTGTGCCACCCAGTGGGCACGGGTGACTCAGGAGGCAAGCAGCAGCAAGGAAGGAAGGGGTGAGGTAAGAGCCACGCACGATGATTCAGAGCGTGAGCTTTCTGCAGGTGGGGAGGCAGAAGGATTCACAGGTGGAAGGAGGCACAGAGGGAGCCAGGCGAGTCTGGGCCTGCGTCTTCATGCTGCCAGGCCCGACGTTGACGTCCTCTGTGAAATTAGTGTGATGATATTTGCTTCACGAGGCTCTGCTGCGCGAAAGAAATGTGACAACAATACAAAGTGCCGTGCCTGGGGCCTGCCTGGCACACAGTAGGTGCTCAGGAGGTGGAGTTGGCCCTCCGTCTCCCCTGTGACTGAACTGCTTGGCCGTTCAGGGAGTGGCTTGTGCCCTAGCTGGTTGTAGCCAGCTCACTGGGTTAATAGGAGGGATCCTGAGGAGGGTCAGGGACAAGCAGGGACAAGGCACAGAGAGTGGTGAGGGCATCCGGAGGGGGCGGGGACAGACATCTGAACAGAGCTCAGAGCCTGCCCCATGACCTCTTGCAGCAGCAGGAGAGGCCGCAAGGCTGGAGACCTCCCGACTTAGGAGAAGCCCTCCCAGGAAAGGAAACACCCTGTCCCTTGACTCAACTTTCAGCTATGCCGGACACATCAGTCCTCACGGTCCAATAGGCTGTGCCCACTGGAGACGAAATCTCCTCTGGGCTGGGCCGGATATCAGTTAGGCTGGGCCTTCACAAGTCCCTGGTGAGTCATCTGCCCTTCCTGCACCCACAGTCCTGACCTCGCTCCTGGAGCTGTGGTCTCCCTGGAGCTGTGGTCTCCCTGGAGCTGTGGTCTCCCTGGAGCTGTGGTCTCCCTGGAGCTGTGGTCTCCCTGGAGCTGTGGTCTCCCTGAGGCCGTGGTCTCCCTGAGGCCGTGGTCTCCCTGAGGCTGTGGTCTCCCTGAGGCTGTGGTCTCCCTGAGGCTGCCACACCTGGGGAGCTGGGAAGCATCAGTAGTAGGCAGACCCTCGCCCATCTGCCTGTGTTGCCAGCAAACTTGCTGCCTGAGGCACTGCTGGTGGGCAATAAGCTGCTTCCTGCAGGCCTCAGTAAAAAGTAGGAAGTTGCCTAGGTGGGCATTAGTCTCACCTGGGACCCAGAGTTGGGGGGTCACTCAGATGAATCCCTAGGAAGCAGGTGCTAGGTAGGAGCCCAGAGCGCGCTGTTGATGAGGGCGGGCTCATGGTGGGCGATTGCAGCACTGGTGGATCCAGAAGAATCACCGCATCCACCTCCTTCATCTTCCACATGAAGACGCTAAGATGCTAAGCGAGACCCACTCATCAGGCAGAACAGGGGTACAAAACCTATCCCAGCCACCCACCCATGTTGCTGACGGAAGAGCTTCCAGAGGAGGCTGTGAAAGACTGGCTCTGGTGCCCCCACATGGCAGCAAGGAGGAAAGACAGGGCTGGGCAGAGGTCTGGGTGATTCCAGAGTGAGGTGCTCTTCCTGGGTAATTCGGTGAAGCCCTCTCCAGTTACACAGGCTCTGTCCCTACGGGTCACTCCAATCCAATATCCACCTCCTCCACCAGACTGGGAGCTCCCCAAGGGTAAGGCATGATCTGGTCCCGTCACATCGCTGGGGCATGCTGGGAGGGCATTGTGAGGGTTTGAGGAAGTGGTTTGAACTGAATTGAATTCAGCATCAATGGAAGGAAACAGTGAGGAATGTGGACTAAGACATGCATGCACAAATATATTCATTTAATCAATGTTCGTAAAAGCAGAAATTGTGTTGATAATTGTTGAAATGGGTGATGGGCACAGCGACTCATTATACTGTTCAATTTATTTTTGTGTGTGTTTGAAATGTTTTGAAACAATGGAGTTAACAGAAATTATAAAGGTCCAGCAATAGAAATCTAAATAAAGCATGATGCAGCTGTTCAAAGGAATAATGTCTAGAGACATTAAAAATTCTGCCATGGAGGGTTTTATTATCTTTAATTATAACATCTTTATTGATATATAATTCACATACCATACAATTTACCCATTTAAAGAGTTCTATGGTTTTTAATATATTCACAAAGTTTTGCAACCATTACCACAATCAATTTTAAAACATTTTCATCTCTCCCCCAACAAAACTCCATTCCCATTAGCAGTTACTCTTTTACTCTCCAAATCTCCCTGCCCCCAGCCCACAAATCTACTTTCAGTCTCTGTAGATTTATCTATTCTAGATATTTTATTTTATTTATTTATTTTTTGAGACAGAGTCTTGCTTTGTTGCAAAGGCTAGAGTGAGTGCTGTGGCATCAGCCTAGCTCACAGCAACCTCAAACTCCTGGGCTCAAGCAATCCTGCTGCCTCAGCCTCCCGAGTAGCTGGGACTACAGGCATGCGCCACCATGCCTGGTTAATTTTTTCTATATATATTAGTTGGCCAATTAATTTCTTTCTATTTATAGTAGAGACGGGGTCTGGCTCTTGCTCAGGCTGGTTTCAAACTCCTGACCTTGAGCAATCCACCCACCTCAGCCTCCCAGAGTGCTAGGATTACAGGCGTGAGCCACCTCGCCTGGCCTCTTTTATTTTATTTTTAATATTTTCATGTCATCCTTGTGCAGGGGCCATGCTAATCTTCTCTGTATCATTCCAATTTTAGTATATGTGCTGCCAAAATGAGCACTAGTCTAGATATTTTATATAAATGGAATTGTACAATATATGGTCTTCCGTGTATGACTTTTTTCACTTAGCATAATGTTTTCAAGGTTCATCTATGTTGTAGCATGTATCAGTACTTCATTCCTTTTTGTAACTGAATAATTTTCTTTTTTTTTTTTTTTCTTTTTTATAAGGACAACAGTTTCCTAAAACTGAATAATTTTCCATTGTATGTATATATCACATTTTATTTATCCATTCATTAGTTGATGGACATTTGGGTTGTTTCCATTTTTTACTTAGCTATTATGTATAATGGTGCTATGAACGTTCATGTACAAGTTTTTGTGTGGACATATGTTTTTATTTCTCTTGAATATACACCTAGCAGGGAAATTTCTGGGTCTTATAGTAACTCTATGCTTAACTATTTGAGGAGCTGCCTAACTGTTTTCCAAAGGGACTGCATCATTTTACATTCCTACTAGCACTGTATGAAGGTTCTAGCTTGCCTTATTTGTTATTATCTGTTTGTTTGTTTTTATTCTAGCCTTCTTAGTGGATGTAGCTCATGTAATTTTTAATGACATGGGAAAATACCCTTGGTGTAATGTTAGATTTTTAAAAGCAGGCTTTAGAACTGTTTATACAATGTGATCTCAATTTTCTAATATATATATATATATATATATATATACATATATATATATATATATATACACACATATATTTACAGAAACCAAACTCAAAAACAATCTACCAAGGCCCCAAGGCTACCAAGGTGGCTCACGCCTGTAATCTGAGCACTCTGTGAGGCTGAGGCGGGCAGACCTCTCAAGGTCAGGAGTTCAAAACCAGCCTGAGCAAGAGTGAGACCCCATCTCTACTAAAAATAGAAAGAAATTAATTGGCCAACTAAAAACATACATAGAAAATATTAGCTGGGCATGGTGGCGCATGCCTGTAGTCCCAGCTACTCAGGAGGCTGAGGCAGGAGGATTGCTTGAGCCCAGGAGTTTGAGGTTGCTGTGAGCTAGGTTGACACCACGGCACTCTAGCTGGGGCAACAGAGTGAGACTCTGTCTCAAGAACAAAAAGAAAAACCAATCTACCAAAATTTTAATATGGTTGTCTGTGGCAATTTGGGGTGATTTTTAAATTTTTGACAATGTGAACATGCATTGATAGGAAAAAAAAAACCAATATTATAAGGTAAAAGAAAAACAATAAATGCTAATAGAGATAATGAAAATAAATTTAAACTTTAAAAATATATTGAATGAGGCTAATTAAGGACTGTGGTCTGGGCACTCAGAGGTGGGTGTGTGAGTGTGGTGGGACAGGCAGAAGGGTCAGGCTACTGATGCCAGCATGTGGGGATACCCAGAAAAGGAGCAGTCACTCTCAGTGGGAATCAGGGAAGGCTTCGTGGAGGAGGGAGCCCTATGGCTGAATGGATCTGAAGCAAAAGGAGCATGTAAACTCATGGAGATGGGTGGGGTGGGGAGAATGCAGAGCCCAGATACATCAGGCTGCTGGGGTTGCAGACAAATGTCTCTAAAGGCACAGACAGGGGTCTGAGTGACCCTGGCTCTGCCCTAACTCGGGGTGACTGACCTTGCCAGTACGCTGAGGATGAGTCCCCTTACCTGGGAAATGGCCCTGCCAACCTCCCTTCGGGGTTGCTGTGAGGCTTGAGTGAGACCACGTGAAACAGCTCCTGCACAGGCCTCTCCCGCAACGGGCAAGTGATTTGAGAGACAAGGTTGACTCTGTGGCAGGGGGTTTGAGGAGGATTGATCTTTGTCGGGGCTCTGAAGGATGGAGGGCTAGAGGAGGGGCTGCTCCAGGCAAAAGCAGGGGGAATAGGCCTGCTGGGGGTGAGCTGTTGGAAGGAGGGCGTCCCAGCTGTTTACAATGGAGAAGTCACCACAGCAAAGATACAAATAATCTCCTGGGAGAGAGGCCAAGCAACCACTTTATCTACTTTTACCAGCTAAACCCAGAGAGGGAGGAGCTGTCTCAAGGTCAACCAGGGAGATCTTGGCCTCGGCTTCCCAGTAGACAGCTCTTCTGCAGAAGTGGCCCCAGGACTGAGGGTTACAGTGGTATTCAGGGTTTGTACCCCAAATTCTAGGGAATATCTGAGCCCTATGTGTCCTCCCTACCCACCTCTCAGGCATGTGGCTCTCCCAGTATCATGAGGTTGGAAGTGGGGAAGGAATAATTTTATTTTCTTTACTCTGTTTTTTCTAAGCCCTCTACTTGCCTCTGGGCAAGTCCTACCTTTGTTACTACAGTAAATGGCACACCCTCACAGACTGCTGTTGCTGCTTTTTTTTTTTTGAGACAGAGTCTCACTCTTTGCCCAGGGTAGAGTGCCGTGGTGTCAGCCTAGCTAACAGCAACCTCAAACTCCTAGGCTCAAGCAATGCTTCTGCCTCAGCCTCCCAAGTAGCTGTGACTACAGGCACGTGCCACCAAGCCCGGCTCATTTTTTCTATATATTTTTAGCTCATCAATTAATTTCTTTCTATTTATAGTAGAGATGGGGTCTCACTCTTGCTCAGGCTGGTTTTGAACTCCAGACTTTGAGCGATCACCTGCCTCAGCCTCCCAAAGTGCAAGGATTACAGGTGTGAGCCACCTCGCCCAGCCACAACCCAATTTTCAAAAGGGTAAAGGATCTAGTTTGACATTTTTCCAAAAATGATATACAAATGGACAATAAATACATGAAAATATGCTTGATATCATTAGTCATCAGGGAAATGCAAATCAAAACCACAGTGGAAACCACCTCATACTCATGAGGATGGCCATAATAAAAAGATGAGATAGTAACAAGTGTTGGGCAGGATATGTAGAAATCAGAATCCTCATAGACGGCTGGCTGGCATGTAAAATGGTACATTTACTTTGGAAGAGAGTCTAGCCATTCCTCAAACAGTAAACATAGAGTTACCATAGAACTCAGCAATTGCACCTCTCGGTATATACCCAACAGTTATATGTGAAAACGTGTCCACAGAAAAACTGGAACACAAATGTTTATACCAGCAGTATTCATAATAGTCAAAAGGTAGGAAAAAACCAAATATTTATCAACTAATGAACAGATAAACAAAATGTGGCACATCCATACAATGTAATATTATTTGGCTATAATAAGGAATGAAATACTGATACATGCTATAGCATGGCTGAGCCTTGAAAACATTATGCTGTGTGAAAAAAGTCACAAAAGCCCACATATTATATGACTCCATTTATCTGAAATGTCCAAAATAGGCAAATATATAGAGATAGAAAGTAGATTTGTGGTTGCTTGGGGGCTGGGGGTGGGGGTGAAGCAGGAAAAGAGGGACTGATAGCTAAAGGGTATGGGCTTTTTTTCTGAGGTGATGAAAATATTCTAAAAATGAATGTAGTAGTGATTGTGTATATCTGTGAATATTCTAAAAACCATTAATTGTACATTTTAAATTGATGAATTCTGTGTGAGTTACATCTCAACAGAGTTATTATTTTTTAAATGTGTATTTACTCAGAATTGAAAAGAAAAGATTGGGAGGAAATATATCAAAATGCCAATAGTGGATAGCTAAGGTGGTGGGATTACAGATTATTTTCTTTTGTAATTTTTTCCTATTTTTACTTTTTTCTCCAGTGAACAGAAAAAAATTTTAAAGGTAAAAAAGAAAATCATTTTTTAGAGCATATAATGAATATTTATTAACATTGTAGTTACATCAGTTTTAACCTTGAGCTATATAGAACATTTGGTGAACCAGATCAACAAACTGGAAATGATAATACATTCTAAGATACTCTTCAGGAAGGACATGAACTCCACTGATTCATGTTATGAATTAGAGCTGGAATCCAACTGATTTGTAGATTGTGTTATCCTGAAGTTCCTGTATTATACCACATGAAGAGGGTCCCTGTCAGTCTCTGACAGGATAATATTAATCTTATTCTCCAAGTGAGCACCCAGCATATCTTGAAGGTCAGAGTGAAAGCCTCGTTCAGTGTTGCTATGTTCACAAAGGATGACATTTATTCCTTGGGAAGCAGCATCCAGAATATCATGATGGGACATCTCACCTGTGAGGTAAAGGTCAGCCTCTACACCCTGCACAACGCTGCTCCCAGAACCAGCACAAAGGGCCACGACTTTGACTTGGGACTCTAAGGTCCTCCCTACTCCAAGAGCTAAGCAAATATGAGATAGTTTTAGGTGTCTTTTGATTCGCTCAATCATGGTTGCCAGGGAGACAGATTCATCCAGTGTGCATAACCATCCCATTCCAGTATGCAGAAGCAAAGGCTTCTCCAGTGACAGAATTTCAGTCTTCTGATAAAGTTGTTTGTTCTGGGAAAGAAAAGCCACCACCTGCATCAAAGCCTTCTGAGTACAATTCAGACTGATCCGTGTTTGTTCTTCATCATCAATCCTGGGAGAAAAAGAAGCAACAGAAACATTTACGATTCCTTTCACTGCAGACATGACTTTGTCCAGGTCTTGGGTGTGGTTAACATTGAATTCTACTCGGTGGGTTCCCTCTGTAGGGTAGTTGGGTGCTTTGGAAGGATGTATGGGCCTAGAGGTGCAAGCTCCAAATCCTTTGGCCAACCAGTTGTTGACTCCTTGGGGTGTAGCGTCATAAGCTGTGTGAGGAGAGTAGATACCAACTCTGTTCTCCAGAGCTCGGATCACCAGGCACTCTTTCCAGGTTTTCCAGGTTATGTACTTCATGGGTCGGAAAATAGGTGGATGGTAGGAGAGAATGAGATCTGCTTTCTTTTGCAGCACCTCCTCCATCACTTCCTCAGTCAAGTCATTGGTCAGGAAGAGTGTGTTTACAGTATGTGGTGGGCTTGGTTCCACCAGTAATCCAACATTGTCCCAACTCTCAGCAAATGAGAGGGATGCAAAGTCATTCAATGAGGAATGAAGAGACTTCAAATCCATGAAGGAACAGGAAGAATTACAGATCAGGTAATCTACAAGCTGGACTGTCGTGGGGACCAGGTGTACACAAGATGACAACATATAGAAGTCACGTAAAGCTGAGTATCTGAAGGCAAAGCACAGAAAGTGGTACATATGCACACTTTTGGCCTGGGTCTTTGAGGCATCACAGCATATGGGCAAAAGAGCTGTCATCAGAGACATCTGGGTCCAAATAGTGGCTCTGACACTTACTACCAGCACATTGTAGTTTAGGTAAGTCATTTAACCTCTTGGAGCTTGTTTTCTTTACCTACAAAACGGAGATACTATAACCTACCTCACAGGCCATCCAGAGGAGCAAATGAATCAGAAAATCATTTTAATGGAAGAAAAAAGTGAACAATTGTTTTAGATTTTTAAAAAATGAACAAACATTGGTTGGATCCTGGATTCCTCCTACATGCCCCCCAAATAGCTACAAAATGCACTTTAGGAAAAATAGGAGAAATATAAATATGGATTAGGTATTAGATGTTGGTATGGAATTGTTATTGCTTTTTTTTTTAGGATTGTGGTTGCAGATATGTGGAAAAAATCTCGGGAGCTTCATGCCCAGGTCTTGGGGGCCATCCAATGTCATAGTACCTGCAATTTACCTTCAAATGGTTCAGACTAAAACAACAGAGAGTGGTGAAGCAAACAAGACAAAACGTTAATTGTTGAATCTAGGGGAACATACAGATGCTCATTTACTTATTGTATACTTTTTTCTTTGTATTTAAACATTTTATGTTTAATAATTGGAGAGAAACATGATAAATCTCCTGCGGGGCACGCAGTAGAGCTTCTCTGGGCTCAGGAAAGGCAAAAAGAGACCTGAAGCTTGGGTGTGGGCAGCCCAGGTGGGGCTGCAATCTGCAGCCCTGGAGCTTCCCCCAAGAAAGCATGTGCCCAAGGGGATGGGCAATGGGGAAAAGGCCCCTTACTAGGCATCAATGAGCTGTTTTTATGTGTTTTCTCATTTAATCCTCACCACATGCCAAGAGGCAGGCACTATTTTTATCCCCATTTTATAGTTGAGGAACCTGAGATGAAATAACTGCTTAGAGATCCTTCTACAAATCCAAGGGTTGTGTTTAGGCTCTCTGGGGGCCAGGGAGAGCATAGCATTGTGTCCCCCAAGGCAGCCTATGGGCACCGGATCTATCCCCTGGGCTAGGGGAAGAGGGGAGGCTTTTAGGAATCAGGGCCCCTTCTGAGGGTTTGTACCTGCCAGGACATTGAGGGTCAAAGCAGGGGGTTGGTGTGGGGTGCAGGGAATTGCAGGAAAGCTGTGTTGGCCCCAGGTACCCAGGGCTGTGACTTTTTGAACTCATATTCTGGCACGTCCTCTTCTGTCCCCCTCCTCTCCACTCCTGTCACCCTCAAGCTTATACACATAAATGTTCCTCCCTGCCTGAGGCTGGAATGCCCGCTATTCACAGAGCAAGTTACCATCATTCTCCAAGACCAGCTCCAAGCCTCTGGCTCTGAGATCCCACCCCCCACACCACCCTTTCCCAGCAGATCATAACTGATGCCTTGAGGGTCCCCAGGCCTGCACAGGACCTGGCCCAGAGGATAGTCAGTGAGAGTTGTAATAATGGCAATTCCCCTCATCCATGGCCCTGCGGTGCTCAGGACCCTCCTCTGCCCTGGACTTTCTGCTTCACAGCCTCCGCATCCCAAATGATGGCTTTCTGTGGGCCTTCTCTCATACCTGGTGTCAGAAGCCCTCTATATCCCCAGCGCCTAGCTCACGGAGCCACAGCGGTCCCGCAGTGAGAGGTTTGGTGGGGGCCCCCTCGGCAGGACGCCTATCACACCGATCGGGCTCCAGGCGGCGCTGTTGGCCCAGGTGAGGGTTGGGAAGCCCCAGGCGTAGCCTCTGGCTCCGGTGCAGCCTGGCGCACGAAGGTGGGGCGGAGCTGTTAAAGCCCCAAATTCCAGAACTGCTTCTCCGCACCCGTCCAGTGCATCCTGCCGGATTTAAAAGCTTAGAATGTCAGGGGTGGATCGACAGTGGGGACCCTCCAACCCCCAGATGTATAGAGGAACAGCGACCCTCATAAGCCCACACAGCTGAACCAAGAGGACCCAGATCTCCTGAGAGGTCTGGGGTGGGCAAGCAGCCACCTAAGCACCAGTCATTTCTTCCAGACTCTGCCGCAAAGGGCTGTACGACAGGACAGCCCCTTTCCCTCTCTGAGTCCAAACCTACTGCCCCCTGTTGGTAGTAAAAGCTGAAAAAAGGGCCGGCGTGCTGGGTTCTGGTCCCAATTCTGGTCCTAGTTTGTTGCTCTGGCCTGTGCCCACTCCCCGGGGACCCTGGCTGTGAAGTGGGGGCCAGACCCATGAGCTCTGAGCTACCAGTCCTCCAGGATCCACACTGGGTGGGACAGGCCAGGGTGTGGGACCAGTCGGCACCTTGGCCAAGGACAGGCCGCTCTGGGAGCTGCCAGACGGGAAGCATTTTCCGGGAGCCGGAAGGGCTGGCAGAGCCCAGGGCCAGGCTGACAACCACAATGGACCCTTGTGCAGAGGTTCAGCCTGGACTCCCCCGCAGGCCCAGCCGCTGGGCTGGGGTGGGCCCTGCTTTCTGATCTGCAGCCAGACCCAGCTCCTGAACAACCCGTCCTAGGCCCAGAGACAGGAGCATAAGATGGGTTCACAGTCTAGCTCCACAGCAATGCTCACAGGCTTGTGGCCAGCACCAGATTTCCATCATTAGCCTTCCTGGAATTCTCTTGCCTAAATAACTTCACACAAAATTTAATGACCCATCTCCCCAACCAGATGGGAGCCCCAAGAGAGCAGGGGGTAGGTCGTCTCCCCCTCAAGCCAATTCAGGCAGCTTGAGACAGCTTGTGGAACCAGCCTGGTTTGCTGCAGAGCCCTGGTTAGGGAATTCACCTGGGAGACCTGGGTGCCAGTTCTGGTGGAGCCTAAGTTTCCTCCCCCGCTAATGGGAGGGAAGGAAGGTTGACTATATTCATTTGGGGGGGCACAGACACTGGTGGGGGAGGCCTTCAGAACATCTGCCTCACCCCCACACCTCTGGAAGGATTGCATCCAAACTAGACCAGATAGAGCCCCCTCCCCCGCCCCTCCCCCTGTGGCTCCAGTCACACTTGCTCCTGGAGCCCTGGCCAAGGCTCTGAGCTGCCTGGGAGGCAGCCCTCAGGAAGTCCTCATGGACACACCATGGGCTGCACCCAGTTTCCCCTTCTTTGGATTCCCATAGTGTTGTATTCATTACTCCTCGGGGCATGGGGTCCTGCCAGCCTAATGTTCATGGTCATCTCAATAGCTGTTGCTGGGGCCCCTGCTATCATCAGGCTCTGCAGGGGACACTTCACGCCAGCCATCTCCATGAGGTCCAATAAATTGTCCTAAGCATGGAAGGAGATGATGCAATGTGAAGGGGCTATCTGTGAACTGTAAAGCACTGTACCACTATGAAGTGCTAATATCTGCATGAGGGAAATTAAAAGAGAAATGCAAGACCATATACTTGCATCACATAAAAAAGGGCTGAGGTCTGAGATGACAGGAATATAGTGGGATGTGGCCAGTACAAAGATAGATTTGATGTCTGGCTACATTAGCAGAGGCATAAAGCCTAGAACATAGGAGATGATCAACTGGCTTTTCTCCAGAGCCTTGTCCCCATTTCTTAGGAATGGCTTCAGTACTGTGGCCCCTGCCCAGGTAGTGTCAGACCAAGGGCAAAGCAGATGTAGAGTCACTGTCCTCCCAGCTTAATAGGGTCATCCCAGGGCCAGGGGACAGCTGACTTTGAATCCTAAGGGAGACTATGGGAATGTCACTAGAGGCTGGTCTTAGCTCGGAGTGCAAAAGACAGTCCCAAAGCAGAAGGGGCTGCTTCTGTAGATGGCAGTGAGGGTGTGAGAGCAGGGTGAGCCAGCTGGGCAGTCTGGAGAGGATTCCTGCCCCGGTGGGATGGACAGAGAAGCCTGGGAGGACTCTACACGTTAGGGCTGAGAGTCTAAGTTCCTAAATCAATCAAAGAATCTGAGGTTCTGAGGCCGATGGTGCCTTGGCCTGAAACCACCTGGTAGTGAGTATCTCAGCAAGCCAGGAGCCATGCCATTAGTCCACCAGCCATTTGTTGTGTGTGGCTTTATTGCTGGGTGTGGATCAATATACCTTTTTTAAAAAGAAAAAAAAAAAAACCTGTCAGTGGGAGGCAAGGCCCTGCTGTCCAAGGTCACTTCTGTTTATCTTTTTCACTGGTACACTGGGTGACTGGGAGCTCCGGCAGTGCCTGGAGTTTACCTCTGGCGTCCTCCTCCCTGCCATGTCCTTGCTTTGCCAGCCCTGGGTCCTAAACCCAACCGCCCCTGGGTAAGGACAAAAGCACAGGCTTTGGATGTGAGCAGACTTGGACTTGAGTTTCTGTCCTGCTATCTACATTGCTTTGTGACCTTGGGCAAAAGCTTTGCCTCCTTGAACCTTTGTTCTCCAATTTGTTAAACATAGGCAGGGACTTCTGCCTCCAAGGCTGTTGTGGGGATTAGAAAGAATGTGTGCATAATAAGTGCTCAGTAAACTTGAGCTCCTTTCTCCCTGCTCTTTCCTCTCCTGGAGAGGCATAGATGCAGTGAGAAGCCCTGGGCCGGGGGTCAGGATTCCTTGGCCTGGTGGGTAGATTTGGTTGCTCACTGGTTGTGTGACTTCAGTCAAGTCCTCCCCCTCTGTGATGTTCATTTCAGTATCTGAGAAATAAGGCAGGGACAGCAGGTGGTCTCTCTAGGGGCCCTTCCTTTTCCGTAGGCCCAGATATGGTGCTGCCTGGCTGGGTTTGACTTGTTTGAACATGGGTAGAAAATGGTCTGGCCTGTCAGGCAGAATCCCAGTTTGAGGCTGGACCCTGCACCCAACATACTGGGTGACCTGTATGTTAGGTCTAGACCTCCCTCTAGACCTTGGTATTCCAATCAGTGCAATGGATCACATGCTGTGGGCTCTGTACCCCCAGGGTACAGTGATTCTCATGAGGTCAGGTAGGACCAGGCAGACCCATCTATGATCCCCCTGTCTGCCCACTCACCTCCAGCAACGATCTCAGCTTCCGCATTCTCTGTGGCAGAATCCACCCTCTCTCCAGCCTCATGATTTTTCCTTCCACATCTTATCCATGACCCTGAGAACTATAGAGACTCCTATCCCATTGTTCCCTTTGGAGCATTCCATGAGCCTCCAAATCTCTTTAGGTCTTTCTCCCCTGAAATCATGGGGTTTCCTCCAATAGGGTATCATCATGATCCCTTCTTACTCATTTCACAGGGCTAGAAGCTGAGGAAAGCTTCCCATGTAATGGCCCACACCTACAAGCACACTGCCCGCCTTCCCACCACAACAGAGACTTCCCTTCCTTGAAGCTCTGCAGAAATGCGGAGCAGGTTGAGCCAGAGGCCATGCCCTTGGAGAAGTAGCTAGAACACTTGACAGCCCTGTGTTTTGTTTCCTGAGCTCAAGCATGTGAGGCAGGGCCCTGCCGGGTTAGTCTGGTCCTGGACAGCTGGTGAATGGCAGGTTCACAGCGCCACACCCTGTGTGTGGGCCATAAAGTTCACCTGGGACGGTGAGAGGCCATCATACCTGAAGGTCCCTGAGCAGTGGCACCACGGGGCTGTGCCCAGATACTGCTCTCCAGCAGGAAGAGGGGTGCCAGGTGGGGAGGCCTGGTCCACCCTGCCAGACCTCTGGCAAGGGCCTGCCCCGTGCTGGATCTGATTCTCCTAGAGAGGAAGCTAGAAGTAGAACTCAGAATTCTTCTTCCCTCTGGGACGGCTGGCTGCATCATCTGTCCTGCCCACCAGGAAGCAGTGGGAGGAGGCCAGGGAGGTCTGGCTAGGGAGTCCCCCTAGAAACTAGGGGCCTCCTCTGGGCACTCCCAGTCTTGGGCCCTGTTTCTCCTGAGCTAGCTCTCCACGTCATGCATGGCAGTCAACATAGTCCCCAGCCAGAGTGCTCTTAGGGAAAGGGGACGGAATCACCTAGAACCCTAGGCCCTATTTTAGGGCTTGGCACAAGGTAGATACTTAAAAAGGTTCTCCCATCTATACCCTGTTTTGAGTCTTCCCAGCACTGACCCATAAAGGCCAAGCAGAGGGCCTCCTTCCAACAGAAACAAAGAGGCCTCAGAGTGGGCACTTCTGAGGTCCACATGATGGAGCGCTAACATTAGCCTAGGGGCAGACCCTGAGGGATCTCAGTGTCCCCAGAGCTCCCAGAGTGGAATGAAAAGAGCCCTATGGCATCCCACCAATCACTGATTCCTTTGTTTCTGATCCCATCCACTCTCAGCATGGATCCTGGGCTCCTGCCCACCCAGACAGAGTGCCTGTGGACTGCTGGATGTCTAGGTATTGCATTTTGGCACCAAGCCTCTCACTATTTTCTCCACTTGGGGTGCTCGCCTCATCTCCTTCTTTCTGGAAACCCTCCTGGCTCCAAAGGTCACTGATGATGGGATACAAAAGTGACCTTTCCTCTCCAAGTTCCCCAACACTCCCAGTTTCCGCTGCTTATCAGCCCACCTAGCCCCAGCATTATTGGTGCTGTTATCTTATCTGTCTCAGGAGTTTGCTCTGACAGAAAGCAAATACCAGCCTCTGCAGCCTCAGTTTCTCCCTCTTTAAAATGGGAATAGTGATCCTACCCTTCCAGGTTGATACAGGGATTAAATAAATTGAGTCAGCCCAGAACCCAACACAGAGTCATCCCAGTTGTCTACACATATGGCAGGTGGTAAGGCACAGACAACCTGTACCCAAGTTGCAGGTTCCTCAGAGGTGGGGGTCTCAGCCCTGTTGAACATCTCCACTAAGCAGCTGAACGACTCACTTCACGCCCAGGCATGGGGAGGAGTGGCCTGGGGACGTGCCAGGCCCAGAAGAAAAGGTAAGCACATGGTAAGGTGTCCAGCCATGGGTGGGGTGGAGACCACTAACCTCTACTGGGCACCTGCTATGTGCTGGACCCTCTGCTAAGTGCATCACAGACTCTATCACATCCATTCACCCACAGTTCACAGGCTCCTAGAGGAAGCACAGGGGTCACTGCCTTTTCCCACTGCCCCTGCACTATACCAATGACATCAGGGTGCCTAGAGGCAGATAAGTGTTCATTTATATATTTAATCCCAGCTGTGGTGTTCCTCCACATAGTTTCTCCACACAGTTCCTCTACACCACAAGGTGATAGGGAGAAACTGACTTTTTTTTTTTTTTTTTTTGAGACAGAGTCTCACTCTGTTGCCCAGGCTAGAGTGCAGTGGTGTCAGGCTAGCTCACAGCAACCTCAAACTCCTGGGCTCAAGCAATCCTCCTGCCTCAGCCTCCCGAGTGGCTGGGACTACAGGCATGCGCCACCATGCCTGGCTAATTTTTTATATATATATTAGTTGGCCAATTAGTTTCTTTCTATTTATAGTAGAGACAGGGTCTTGCTCTTACTCAGGCTGGTTTCAAACTCCAATCTGCCCGCCTCAGCCTCCCATAGTGCTAGGATTACAGGCGTGAGGCACAGTGCCCAGCCCAGAAACTGACTTTTTTTAAAAAATAGACTTTATTTTGAAATAATTTTAGATTTATAGAAAAGTTGCAAACATAGTACAGAGAGGTCCTCTTGCTCAATTTCCCTCATTGTTAACCTCCTACATTACTATAGTACATTTGTCCCAACAAGAACATTACATTGGTAATATTACTATTAACTGACTCCACACTTTAATTGGATTTCACCCATTTTTCCAGTAACGACCTCTTCCTGTTCCAGGATCCAATCCAGGCTACCACATTGCACTTAGTCATCACACCTCCTCTGGTCTGTGACAGGAGAAACTGGGTTTTTAACTGATGGCTTCATATGGGAAAAAGGAGAGGATTTTTCTGTGGCTTCCTGCACTTTCACTTTCACAATGTGATTTCATAAAATCACCATGGGACGTGAGTTTTCTCAGGAAGCAGCCCAGTCCTGTTCTGGCTCCATGTTGATACTCAGCCCAGCCTCTAAGCCCTAGACACCCTTTAGTGGAGCTCTCCCATCTCCTCTCTCTCCCTCACTCCCTTTCCCTCCTGCAGGGATATTTAATTCTGCCTGGCTACTTTGTACACACCATTTAACATTGTCTTTAAGTTTGTCAATGGCTATTAATCTAAGAATTATAAAACACCTGAAATTGTAGTTTTTTCTTCACTCTCATCCTCCTAGGGCAGAAACTTTATGCTCTCACATGAGTGAATAGGGTAAATCCCCAATATTTCCTCACATCTGTCCTCCCTTCCCCCTTCCCTACAGTTGCCATTTGTTTTGGGAACACTGTGGTTCCAAGAAAGCCAACTCCAGAGGTGGAAATATGACTAGGCTTGACCAATCAATACATTCCATCCTTCAGCCATAATGATTGGCTCAGGAGCGGCCTTGTGACTCAAGATGGTCCAATCAGAGTGAATCTCAAGCCTTCTTGCCTTCTCTTTCACTGGGGTTGCTAGGAGGCACCTAGTGGACATAGGAAGGCAGGAGCCATTTTGTGGCTGCAAATGGTTTTTGAGGAATTTCAAGTGGTTGAGGTAGACACCCCACGTGGAACAATTCTGCTTTATTTGTTTTTATTTTTTTCTCCTTAGTCACTCGCTTTGCCCTTTCCTCTTTTTTTAATGTCATAGTTAGAGTTTATATAACTTCCTGGTCTTATTCAATTATTAAAATAGACCAATCTTTTTTTTTTTTTCTTTTTGACAGAGTCTCACTCTGTTGCCTAAGCTAGAGTGCTGTGGCATCAGACTAGCTCACAGCAACCTCAAACTCCTGGGCTTAAGCGATCCTCCTGCCTCAGCCTCCCAGGTAGCTGGGACCACAGGCACGCGCCACCATGCCCAGCTAATTTTTTTGATATATTTTTAGTTGGCCAATTAATTTGTTTCTATTTTTTGTAGAGACGGTGTGTCCCGCTCAGGCTGGTTTCAAACTCCTGACCTTCAGTGATCCTCCCACCTCGGCCTCCCAGAGTGCTAGGATTACAGGCGTGAGCTACCACCCCCAGCCTAGACCAATCTCTTTTAAAACTTCTATCTCCTATCTAATTCATGGCAATCCTCCTACCTCACCCAGGCTAGAACTGTGACTCCAGGGACGTGGTGGAGGGGGGGCATGGTATGCCAGTTACACACTCTGCTCTCTTCTGGTCACTCCAGTGGTAGGAAGAAACTTGGGGAGGTCTCCCGCTGGCCCAACCCCTCTCTGCAGCAGAATGGGCTCCCTGGCCGTGCTCTGGTTCTGTCTGCCCTTGGTGGCCTCTGTGATGTGTTGGTTTCCACTGAGGAAATAAATGTGTGGTTCTTGTTCAGCTCTACCATGGCTCCCTCATTGCCAAAGACTCCCACAGATGTGAGCAGCCTGGCCTTCCTTTGTGCCTGCCATCTGTCTGCTCCCTGGCTCCTCCAGGTCCGGGTCCCTCTGCTTGGCTCAGTGGCTGCTGGCTGGCTCTCTGGTTCCTGCCCCCATGCTTTTTCACATGGAGCCACGGGAAGAATGAGGAACTGGGAGGGATGCCTCTGTATTCATCCGGGTTCCACCATACCTTGGTCCTGACAAGCTCTGCTGACCTAGGCCCCACCATGGGCCTTCTACCTTTGGTACTCTCTGGTCCACTATAAGTGTTCACGAACACCCTCAGTCTCACAGGAATATGGCAGCGGTCCTCCCTGCCCACTACCCTTCTTCCTTATCACACATTACTCCAGCAGCAGCACCATGATGAGCCTGCAGGGTTCTAGCCCAGTGAGCGTCCACTGGGAGAAGTGCCTCTGTCCTTCTTGAAGGCACCCCCCATTCAAGGAATCCTCTTGGTTGCCTCCACCCCATCCTACCCCCACATACATACTTAGCTTTGATGGGGAGGAGAAACATGGAGATTTGGAACCACTGCTGGTTGAAATGTAGAATCATTAGCATTAAAAGGGGCCTGGGGCTGGTGGAATTTTCAGTCTAGACCCTCTCTCACCTCTTCTGCCTTCAGAAACAAGTCCCAAGTCCCAGCCCCACATCTTTGATCCTCCCAGCAGTAGGTAGGCCCTGCCTGCCTCAGCTCTGAGGTCCCCATCTCCTGTAAAAGGAAAACAATGGTGTATTTACTGAGCTTCCTCAGAGGTGCATCTGCCACAGAATGGCCTTTCTAGTCACGATGAAAACACATGCCAGAATGTTTCAAACTCACAAGTACTTGGAGTCCCTTAGTTTGTCCCTCAGTCTGACCAGCATTTTTCAGAGACCTGTTAAGTAGCAGCAAGTGCCAATCTCTTGGTGACCAGACTTTCCCCAGTGAAAGAAAGCATGCCCAGGGCTCTAGCCCCAGGCTACAAGCTGGCTCTGAATAACCTTCTGTTAGTCCCTGGCCTCCGGCCTGCCCCACCCTGTCCTGTAGGAACTCAGACTAAGAAGGCTGAGTGGTATCTTCATCCCCTCTGACTTCCCAGTTAGTATTGGCTCCTCCAGCCAGAACTCTGCTGCTCTCTCTTACTCTCTGAGGACTGCCTAGCTCACCTCCATCTTCCTCCTAAATTAACCTAACCAACAGGGAGCATTTCAGGCTTCCAACAAAAACAGATGAAAATGGGAGGAAGTTTTATGCATAAAGGGGTTATTTAACAAAGTACAGGGGACCCTCCAGTGCAATAACCTGGGGCTAGTAGCAGTAGAACTGTCACCACCTCTAGGTCTGAATGGCCAAAGAAAGGGAGCAGGTACCAGAATCTAGAATGAGAAAGAGTCATACAGAGTCAGCCACTTTGAGAGGAGTAGTGATGTTTACTTGAGGGACAGAGCCAGCCAGAGGCAGTGCCAGAAGAAGGGGTGGCTGTGGGTGGGGGATAAGTACCCTGAGCCCACTCACCTCCCATCCTCTGATCTCCAGCTGGGCCTCTCCATTGCCTAAACCCAACCTGAAGCCAGAAGCACATGATTGCTGTGAATTAAGTCTACAGAGGTCAGCTTCCTGGGGCAGAGAGCAGGGTGGGAAAGGGTAGAGAATGGAAAATATCCAGCATAGGGAATGTAGCTTCCAGGGAATTCTGCTTTTTTCACTAAGTTTTCCCTGTCAGTTGCACCCATAGATACCTGCTCCAGCAAGGCCAGATTCTCCATGCTGTCTGTGGTCAAGCACACCTTGTCACGGCTGGCAGCACAGGTATCTTCAATCTTAATGCATGGGGGGAGCACTTTTCTCCTTCCTATGTGCTATGAATCCAGGTCCCCCTTCTTTAAGTGACACTGGGAGTTCTTATACAGGGATGGAGGCATTGATTTGTGGCTTTGAATCCACGCTTGATTCCTACTACCAGAGCCTAAAATCTGTTCATTTTTGCCTCCATTCCACCACCATCCTGTAATGTTTTGATGGGAAGCTCTAACCACATCCAGCTCTCTCTTCTCTTGTTTCTGGGACTGCATTCCTGCAAATATCTGTCTCTTGTTGCATGTGGCCTTGACCAAAGGTTTCAGTGCTTGTCTGGTAGGCAGCCCTGCAGCAGCAGCTCCAGTTCCAGGAAACCCTGTCTCTGTAGCTGAGGCCCAAAGGGGAGGGAGTAGGGACCCAAATCAGCCAAGGGTATCTGCCCAAGTCCATCTCACCCCTTCTTGGAGATACTCTAGTTTCTTAATAAATCAGGTATCCTTCAGGGCTAGATGAAACATCAGTTTCCAGCCTGGGTCACATAAGGAAGTTTGGAGTTTTTTTTGACATCATTCTCCTAAGCTGACTTCATAGGGGGTGTGTATCCATTTTTCACTGACTGCTGTTTTGCCATTCCCATTTCTGCTATCTGATTTCCTTTCGGAGACTTTCTTGTTTCCACTTTTCTTTCTTTTTAAAAATTTTTTAATTTCAGCATATTATGGAGGTACAAATGTTTAGGTTACATATATTGTCTTTTCTCCACTCAAGTCAGAGCTTCAAGTGTGTCCATCCCCTTGATGGTGTGCACTGCACCCATTAGGTGTGAATATACCCACCCACCCCCACCTGCCCGACACTCGATGAATATTACTACTAAATGTGCACATAAGTGTTGATCAGTTAAAACCAATTTGATGGTGAGTACATGTGGTGCTTGTTTTTCCATTCTTGTGATAAACTTGACTTAGTAGAATGGGCTCCAGCTCTATCCAGGATAATACAAGAGGTGCTAGATCACCATTATTTTTTGTGGCTGAGTAGAACTCCATGGTAGACATATACCACATTTTATTAATCCACTCATGTATTGATGGGCACTTGGCTTGTTTCCATATCTTTGCAATTGTGAATTGTGCTGCTATAAACATTTGAGTGCAGATGTCTTTTTTTATAGAATGTCTTTTTTCCTTTGGGTAGATGCCCTGTAACGGGATTGCTGGGTCAAATGGTAGTTCTACATGTAGCTCTTTTAGGTATCACCATATTACTTTTCACAGAGGTTGTACTAGTTTTGCAGTCCACCAGCAGTGTATGAGGGTTCCTGTCTCTCCACATCCATGCCAACGTTTACTGTTTTGGGACTTTTTGATAAAGGCCATTCTCACGGGAATAAGTAATATCTCATTGTGGTTTTGATTTGCATTTCCCTGATGATTAGAGATGTTGAGCATTTTTCATATGTTTCTTGGCTATTAATGTGTCTTCTTTCAAAAAGTTTCTGTTCATGTCCCTTGCCCACATTTTGATAGGGTTGATTTTTTTCTTGCTGATTTTCCTGAGTTTTATATAGCTTCTAGTTATCAGCCCTTTATCAGATGTGTAGCATGTGAATATTTTCTCCCATTCTGTAGGTTGTCTGTTTGCTATTGTCAGTTTCCTTGGCTGTGCAAAAGCTTTTTAATTTGATCAGGTCCCATTTATTTATTTTTGTTGTTGCTGTGAGTGCCTTTGGGGTCTTCTTCATAAATTTTTTGCCTAGGCCAACATCTATAAGAATTTTTCCAACATTTTCTTCTAGAATTCTTATAGTTTCATGCCGTAGGTTTAAGTCTGTTATCCACTGTGAGTTGAGTTTTGTGAGAGGTGAAAGGTGCGGATACTGTTTCAGTCTTCTACATGTAGTTATCCAATTTCCCCAGCACCATTTATTGAATAAGGATTCTTTTCCTCAGTGTATGTTTTGTCTGCTTTGTCAAAGATTAGATGGCTATATGAGGATGGTCTTATATCTGGGTTCTCATTTCTGTTCCATTGGTCTATGTCTCTGTTCTTGTGCCAGTTTATGCTGTTTTAGTTCCTATTGCCTTGTAGTATAGCTTGAAGTCTGGTAAATTGATGCCTTCCAATTTGTTCTTTTTGCTTAAGATTGCTTTTGCCATATGGGGTCTTCTCTAGTTCCATATGAAGTGTAGAATTATTTTTTCTAGATCTGCAAGAAATGATGTTGGTATTTCAATAGGGATTTCATTGAATCTGTAGATCACTTTGGGTAGCACACACATTTTAACAACGTTGATTTTGTCGACGCATGAGCACGATATGGTTTTCCACCTGTTTACATCCTCTGCTATTTCCTTCCTCAGTGCTTTGTAGTTCTCCCTGTAGAGGTCTTTTACAGCTTCCACTTTCAGTTCAAGGAGTTTCTGTGTAGCTGACCCCATCCTCCCAACTTCAGAGTTGGGGAAATAACCCAGTCAGTCACATGCGACTCAGTCCTGGTACTTTCCCCAGAACTACTGGGAAGATAAGCTCTTTCCAGTAGGGCTGATGATGTCAAGGTAGAACTCTTGGGGGTCATTTTTCTACCACATAGGCAGAGAAACCTGAGAGGGAAACCAACCAGAGGAAGGCAGTGTGGTGAGATGCAGACAGATTCCTGGTGACTTGACTTGTGTGCCTGGATCTATCCATTCCTGAAGCTGGTCCTATTCTTGGGTTTCACATTTATGTGAGTCAGTAATTCCACCCTCTCTTTTGTGGGATTTTTTTTTTTTTTTAGATAGAGTCTCACTTTGTTGCCCAGGCTAGAGTGCTGTGGCATCAGCCTAGCTCACAGCAACCTTAAACTCCTGGGCTCAAGCAATCCTACTGCCTCAGCCTCCCAGGTACCTGGGACTACAGGCATGTGCCACAATGCCTGGCTAATTTTTTTCTATATATTTTTAGTTGGCCAATTAATTTCTTTCATTTTTAGTAGAGACGGGATCTTGCTCTTGCTCAGGCTGGGCTCAAACTCCTGACCTTGAGTGATCCTCCCACCTCAGTCTCCCAGAGTGCTAGGATTACAGGCGTGAGCCACCGCACCCGGCCAAGGATTTTGCTTATTTGATTTCCTTAACACATTAGAGATAAATTTCCATGATTTGCAACCAAAATAATCCTGATTAATATACCTTCTGAAAAATCCATTCTTTTTCAGGTCAGAATGCTGATCTCACAGCCAAACTCTCCTCTGGCTTTCCAGGTTGTGTTCCAACATCTTCTCTGTTTGGGTTGGATCAGGCTGTCCTGGTACTTTAGCAGTGATGGAAATGGAGGTGCATGTTTGGTTCTTTATTTAGGGTAGTAATTAAAACCCAGATTCGGCCTAGAATTGAACTGCCCAGCAAAAACCCTGAGCAGGAGCCCCAAATGCAGTCCAGGTATATCTGCCCTCCCACAACTGCCTCAACTTATACCCCTCACCAAGGAGCAAGACTCAGCACTTCTCTTTTACCCCAAAGTAAATCTTTACCATAAGGCCTTACTGTTAGTGAGAAATGGTCATTGTAGATTCCTGTCTAGAGATAGAGTACAGTGGTTCCTCAGTATGAGGGACTGGGGGATTGATTGCTGGACCCCAATGTCCAAATTGGCACATACTCAAGTCTTTTTTTTTTTTTTTTTCTTTTTTTTGGCTTATGTCCATGTCTTTAGAATACTCAAGTCTTACAGTAAGCCCTGTGGAACCACCTGTAAGAAAAGTCAACCCACCATATATTTGTGTTTCAAATTGCACAAATACTGCATCAAGCCTCATTTGGTCAAAAAAAATCTACATATAACTGGCCCTGCAGTAGTTTGAACTTCTGTTGTTCAAGAGCCAACTGTAGGGTTTTACAGCAATTCTCCCTCTACTCAAGTAACCCCAGGCTCTTCTCTTCTTCAGGGTCTCCCCCAACTCCACCTTTCCTGCCCTCCCACCCCCTACATTTTTTTGGAGCACAATTAGCTCTGGGGTTCTATTTCTTACCCATGGTGTAAGGCTGTGATCTAGCATAGGAAAGACCATCACCATGAATAAATAAGCCTTTGTTCTCAGCAAAGAAAAAACCCTCATGTTACCTGAATATATCTTCCTTAGAAAGCATGGAAGAGTTTTAAATTTTTCTCTTTCTTTTTTTTTTTTTTTTTGATTAGGGGTTTATTTCATTATAGTAATATAATTATGTCATTTCAGATCTGATTTTTTGTTATATATGAGCACAATCACTTTTTTAAATCACCATACATGATTTGGATTCCAAATTACAGAATAAAATAATTATTATTTTCAGGCTGGGTGTGGTGGCTCATGCCTATAATTCCAGCATTTTGGGAGGCCAAGGTGGGAGGATTGCTTGAGCCTAGGAGTTTAAGGCTGCAGTGAGCTATGATCGTGCCATTGTACTCGAGCCTGGGCAACAGATTGAGACCCTATCTCTAAAAAGAAAAGAAAAAGTATTTTCAGTTATGCACCCAAAAGGAAAAATATTAATTTGAAGCCACATTTGTTTTTTCAGCTTTATTGAGTACAATTGAGACATAAAAATTGTATATAATCAAGGTGTTCCAGGTGATGCTCTTTTGCTTTGCTTTGTCACCTACAGGGACAGGGAAGAGACAGAGGGAGCCACAAAGACATAATTTCCATCTTTACCAGCAGATAGGCTCTCCTGGCAGTACTAGAACCAGATATGGATGTTAAGAGGGGGAAAACTTAAAAAATATTTTTCACAGAGCTGCTTTAAAAATGTTTTTTCAGGGGGGCGGGTATATACATACATAATGAGTGAGATGTGTACCATCTGGGGGATGGTTATGCTGGAAACTCAGACTTGTGGGGGGAGGGGGAGAATGGGCATTTATTGAAACCTAAAATCTGTACCCCCATAATATGCCGAAATAAAAAAAATTTAAAAAAATGTTTTTTCACAGTCAGAGCTGCTCCATATCAGACTAGGTAACCTTTGAAGATAGTGAGCTCTCCATTTGGCAAGATTGTAAGGGATAGAATCTCTACATGGTTGAAGTGGTTGAGTTAAATGGCCTTTGAGCTCTCTTTCAGCGCTGAGCTTTGATATTTGGAATATTTAGTTGAACAAATGAAGATTGAATGACTACTTACTGCTTTGTTGGTTGAATGAAGGTGATTTGTTAAAAAAAAAAAGTAATGAATAAATGAATGAATGAAATTAGTTGGTTGTTTCAATAAATACAGGATGTTTGATTGAATGAAATTGGCTCATTCATTGGTTACTTGAATGAAGGTTGATTGGTTGTTTATAGGAATGAACTAGTAAATGTAGAGCATAGATGAGCATTCATTGATTAGTTGAATGAAGGTTTGATGGCTGATAGGATTCAGTTCCTTGATTCTTGCTCTATTCTCTTACCTTGCTCTTTCTCTTGCTTGTCTTTCTTTTCCTTCCAAGTGCAGTCAAGGATAAATGTTTTAATGTGTGAGCTGGATGTGGAAAACATTGAAGACTAAAGATTCCTTTTGCATAATTAAGATTTCATCTTAGGCAAATTTGGTTGCCAGGCACGTGTTCATGGTGACTGGTCTAACCTGCTTCAGGACTGATGGGTGATCTGAATTTAGTACCTTGGCTTAGGGAGTAGAACTGAAGGTCACAGTTGGAGCTCGGCCTATTTGGCCCAGAGCCCTGGACCTCATCTAGGCTCCCTCACGTGTAGGCACAAAATGCTGTCTTTTATGCAGGTGAGCACAGGGCACCTAATATTTGGCAAGAAAATATCTTTCTAAATATCCTTTTTTTAAAAAAAAAACAAAAAGCCTTTTATTTCTTTTATTTTTAGAGATAGTGCCTCACTCTGTCACCAGGCTGGAGTGCACTGGCACAGTCATAACTCACTGCATCCTTGAATTCCTGGGTTCAAGTGATCCTCCTGCTTCAACCTCCCAAGTAACTGGGATTACAGGGGCACACCACCATGGCCGGCTAATTTTTTTTTTTTTTTTGTAGAGACAAGAGTCTCACCATGTTGCCAAGGATGGTCTTGAACTCATGGCCTCAAGTTATCTTCTCACCTTGGCTTCCCAAAGTGCTGGGATTGTAGGTGTGGGCCACCATGCCCAGCCCACATATCTTTTCAAAGTGCCTAAAATTACACCAGTAGAATCATACTTTCTTTGCATAACAGAGCTGAAAGGCTGTTGAAGTGGTACATTTCAACAACTTTTGCTCAGATTATTGTGCCTTTGGAGTAATTGTGATCTCTGGTAAAATGTGAATGGAGTCAGGGAAGGAATGTATGTAAAGCCCTTATTGGCTGGATTAACCAACTATTGCCATCAGCTCCTTAGGTCCATTTGCTCTATCAACTGAGCTCAGCATTCTTAATAAGACACAGAGGGATCTGGGCACAAGTTGGATAAGCTTTGCAGAGGGAGCTAACAGGAAATAGCCTATTCTGGGCTGTAGTGGACCCCTGAAGATGAGGAGCCTGGGAGGGATTCACAGGGAACTGAAGTGAGGAAAGAGGCCCAGAGACTCTCCCTCCCATCCCCAGGGGTGTGTGGAGCTGGCCTAGGTGTAGAAAGGAATAAGTGATCCTTGTCTGGTTGCCCTCATCTTGCCGTACCTCTGGGGCTAGAGGAGCAAAGAACTTGAGAACTGCATGTAACTGGTATGGTCACTCCACCAGCTTAAGGTAGAAACTATGGTCACATTTTCCCCCCATTAATTGCTTTAGCTCCCACAAGATCTTATCAGCAGGAAGTCCAACCTGGCCCTCCGGAGGCCTTGTCAAAACCCCTCCTCACAGGAGTGTTCAAAACCCTGGGGGACTAGCTGATTTTCAACCAGGATCTCTGTTGAGCCCCAGCCTTGCTACACCTCATTGCTCAGAGCCCCAGCATCTGTGAACACATGACCCCAAAGTCCACACTCTAGTTCACACTTCTAGCTCAGTTTTCACCAGGAGGAAGGTCCAGAGGGGCTTCTAGGTCCTCAGCCCCAGAGCTAAGCCTGGTAACAAGTCCAAGGCCCCTTGGCTACACCACTGAGTTCCCCTTGGAGGCTGAGGGTTTTTTTCCCACCAATCAGTTGGGCTCATGGGATGGTCATCTTACCAGTCAAATAACTTTGAACCTTGAAAGACAAGAGGCTAGGCCTTTTCCCATGTATGCCCTGGAAGCTCCTTTGTCCCCTGCAAATGTGTTGCCTTTCTCTGCAGCTCTGCATCACATTGGATCTTGGGAGAAGCAGCTTTTTTCAGGCCACAAAGGGTCCCATTTTGTTCTCCCTGGGCCTATTCACATTTGATAAACTCAAGTAACTGCTAAAAGAGAGACAGCCTCCCCCAAGGTGACTTGGGAAGTCCTCCCCCAAGGACAAAGGAGAGAAGCTTCCTGCCCCTGTTACATTTGGCCTTCTCCAGGTTAGTGTCTCAAAAAGGAAGTGACTCCAGTGACCTTTAGTAAGGGAATTTATAATGTATCACTGGGTTCCTCAGAAAGGCCTGGAAGAACTCTGTGTGAGGCAGAGCAGGGAAAGGGAGATCAAGAGAAAGTGCTCTCACACATGAGCACCCCCGTAGCACCCCCCTACACCCCTACCTCATCAGCCTCAGTAGTCAAGACCTCACAAGCCCCTCTCGCCTCTAGTGAACCACTGCCAGCTCCTCCCCAGAGGATTCATGTAGCTTTTGGGTAACTTTTCCTCTGATAAAAGGACTCTGAAGCTAAATTATATTAAAAAAAACAAACAAAAAACATATCCAGGCCAACCACAATGAGATACCACTTCAAACCCATTAGGACAGCTATTATTAAAACAATAAAAAAGGAAAATAGTAATTGGCCAGGAGGTATAGAAATTGGAACCCTAGTGCCCTGTTTGTAGGAATGTAAAATGGTGCACCCACTGTGGAAAACAGTTTGGTGGTTCCTTAAAAACTTAAACATAGAGTTACCATGTGATCTAGCAATTTCACTTCTAGGTATATACCCAAAAGAATTGAAAGCAGGGACTCAGACAGACACTTGTACACCAGTGTTCATAGCAGGGTTATTCCCAATAGCCAAAAGGTGGAAATAACCCAATTGTCCATCAACAGATAAAAGGATAAACAAAATGTTGTGTATCCATAAAGTGGAATATTCTTCAGCCTCTAAAAAGGGATGACATTTCGATACATGCTACAACATGAATGAACCTTGAAGACACTATGCTAAGTGAAACAAGCCATACACAAAAAGACAGATACTGTATGATCCCACTTACCTGAGGACTTAGAATAGGCACATTTATAGACATAGAAAAAAATTTATAAAAAGAGAGAGAAAAAATAGACACAGAAAGCAGAATAAGAGGATACAGAGCTAGGGCGAAGGGGAATGGGGAATTCTTGTTTAACAGTTACAGAGTTTCTGTTTGCTATGGTGAAAAAGTTTGGCAATGGATAGTGGTGATGGTCACACAACATTGTGTATATACTTAACGACACTGAATTGTACATCAAAAAAATGGTTATATATGTTATATATATTGTAATCACACACACAAAATATCTATCCGGGGCAGCCCTCTTTGCCAAGAGCAAAGCATTGGTAGCTCAACCTCAGTTCAAAGGCCCTCTCTGCCCAAAGGTGAGTTCCATCAGCTTTCCATGGGCAGTGGTATTTCCTACTTACTCCATGGCTGTGAGATCAGATGGGATGACTGATATAGGAGCACCCAGCCAGCACCCTGCACATGGGAGCAGTGTCTTCTAGACTGTCCCAACCAGAGGGGCCCTTAGAATTTACAGAGTCCATCTCTTCATTGTAGACATGGAGAAACTACGGCCCAAAGATGGGAGTGTGACCTTCCCAAAGCCATACACTTTCTTTTTTTTTTTTTTTTTGAGACAGAGTCTCACTGTGTTGCCCAGACTAGAATGCCGTGGTGTCAGCCTAGCTCATAGCAACCTCAAACTCCTGGGCTCAAGCAATCCTACTGTCTCAGCCTCCCAAGCAGCTGGGACTACAGGCATGCGCCACCACACCTGGCTAATTTTTTCTCTATATTTTTAGTTGTCCTGTTAATTTCTTTCTATTTTTAGTAGAGACGGAGTCTCGCTCTTGCTCAGGCTGGTTTTAAACTCCTGACCTTGAGCGATCCTCCCGCCTCGCCTCCCAGATTGCTAGGCCATACACTTTCTTGACTACCTGTTCAATGCTCTCTCCCCTGGGCTGGTATGCTGAGAACAGACCACTTTGGGTCTAGGCAGGGTTTCTTTGGAAGTGATGACCTATGACCTCTGGGCTCTGAAACCTCTTCAACTGGACTAGGGTGGGGACCAGGTCACTGAAAACTAGGATGATCCCACAATGATCCAGATGAAGATACAGCCACCTCCACCCAGGTGTGGTGGGTACACCCCACCTACCCCTAAGCATTTCCATATTCACAGTCTCCCCTCCCACCTGATATTGTCCCCAGGAGACCCCTTAGGGTACAGAATGACAAGATAGGACAAACTGATGGGCTTGGACATAGGGTGCCAAGATTAGTTTATCTGGTTAGCATACTGTCACATGTACGCAAAGCCTGCCCCAGGTGCTGCTGAGCATTGACCTGGAGGGTGGGCATGCCTAGGGCTCAAGGTCAGGAGAACACTTCCTCCTAGCGTAGGCGCCCTTCCAGCCCTGGCATTCCCTTGCTAAGGGACAGAGCTTCAAATTTTTTCCCAGCAAAGTGAGAGAGGTGTCATCTCCACCGTGTCTGAATTAACAAAGGTAGCAGGGAATCTGCAGGGAGAGATAGACAGGAAATAATTACAGTTGATCGGTGCAGGAACCAAGATTAATACAGACTGACAGTGGATGAAGACCCTGACCTGGCCTGGGGTGGGAGATCTGGGAGGGCTTCCTGACAGAGGAGACTCCTAATTTGAGACCTAGGCAATCTATGGGAATTGGGCAGGCCCAAGCTATGGGAGTTGAGGACGGTCAGCTAGTCAGAGGTGTGCATCTGACTCTGTCTGAGGACCCCTGTGTCCTGAGGCCCCAGTGTGAACTGAGATGGGGGAGGGGATTGTAGGAGAGGGTAGTTTTAGGTGCCTGGCCACATGGTGGTGGTGGTGGTGGGGTGATAACAGACAGTGAACCTCAGAGGGGAATCCAACACAGGTGAGGCCTAGGCATCCTGACCTCCCAGGAGCCCAGGATGTAGAGTCCAAAAAACTGGGCGAATGAACCAATGGAGATCAAGTCCTCTGGACAGAACACATCCTCTTCCTGTAATAATTCTGCACCTGTTTACCCAGAAGGAAGCAGAAGAAACTGGAGCTTTTCTACAGTAGGCCTGAGCGCTAGTCTCTGGGGAAAGGTAAGATCAGCCGACCTTGGTGAAGTTTGGACCAGGGCTGAGGCTGCCTCTTCTGGTTCGCCTTCTGCTGGCCTCCCAGCTTCTTTGGCTCAGCAACGCCCAGGATTCCGGGCATGTCTGCCTCTGGCCTTCTAAAAATACCCCGGCTGCCCAGCACCTCCCAGATGTCTGAGCGCTGAGTCTGTGATTTCCCTGCCCGTAATGGGACAGCCCCCACATGGGCAGCCAGGGGTGGTGCAAACAGCTCAAGCCACTTCCTCTGCCTCCCACCCTCTAGCCTACCAGAAGCTTCGCCCAGCCTCACTTCCAATCCTTGCACGGCAAAGAGGGCAGAGGCCCAACTGCCTGAACTGATGGACCTCAGAGATTGTTGACTCCAGTCTCTTCTTGAGACAGATGAGAGAACTGAGGTCCAAGGACTTGCTCCTGGCAATTGCAACATTAAGATCCTCCCAGCCCCAGTCCCCAGCACTCTGTTCATGACTGCTGCTGCCTCACTTCCCACATGCTGCCTGGAGTCCAGGTCTCTGAACCTAGTCTGACTTCCTTCACACCAGCTGTAAACTCTGACAGTGGTGATGGGCTGGATCCCTCTGGTCCCCACGGTCCCTGCAAGAGTGTCCAATCCAGAGCACCAATCAGTAATGTAGATTGAAGTGAACAATGTAGTGGTATCCAGGGCCATATATGGAGCCCGAAGCTGAGGGACACACCCTGTGGATTCTAGTCCAGGGCCAGCACTGTGACACTGTGCATCCTTATCAATTGCCCTGGACAAACCTGTATGATAGGTGCTGGATGAGATGGTGTCTAAGGACCAAGTGATCTTTGCTGTCCTGAAGTCATGAGATAAAGCCCCATTGGGTATTCCTGTCACCTCCTCTGTTCCACTGTATGTTGGGGAGAGATGGTACAACCTTCTGGTTCTAACAGCTCCAGGATCTCAGCTCTTGCTCCTCTCTACTCCCTTTATGCCTCTGAACATCTGCCACCTCTGGTCCCAGGCCCCTAGGCACAGCTCTTTCAGTGGTGTCACCTCTGCCTTTGCTGCTGGGTACCCAGGGATGAATGCACGTCCCCCACCCCAACCATGTGACCTTAGATAAGGCACTGCCCTTTTCTGAGCCTCAGTTTTATCACCTCTAAAATGGAAATATTCATCTTCTATAGCTATGTTAAAGAAAAAGAAAAAAAAATAAATAAAATGGAAATAATAGCACCTACCTTAAACAAATAATATGAGGATACAGGAAGTTCTATATCTCAGATTTCATATCATAAATCACCTCCTGCAAAAAGACTTACAGCTTGGGTACTTTTGCTGGCTCTCTAGTTCTGTCTTTCCCTCCTTCACACCATGTCCACAGTGTGGTCATTGTCTCTCTATGCATCCATTGCCCACCAGGCTGGGGGCTCCTAAGGCCAGGAGTCTGCAGGGCCCAGTATAGGATCGTCACAGATGAAGTGCTTGGGAAAGCTTGTTGACTGACAAAATGGGTGAATAAAGCTTCATGGAAAGGCACTGTATTGTGCAGAAGTCAGGGAGTCTGATTTGGGGGGAGGCCTGATTGACAGGGCATGTTCTAGTGGTAGAAATAATGAGAGCTGCTTGGACCCCTTCCCCCATTTCTCTGCTTGGTGAATTCATCTTTCAAGATCCCATGAACGCATCTCCTTGCCTGAGAAACCCCACTCTCCTCTAGCACATTACACACTCCCTAGTTTCTTTGCATATCTGTCTCTACTCTTCTCCACCCTCACCAGACAGTGAGTTCCCTGAAAGCCAGTCCCTGTTCAATCTCACAGCACCAAGCACTGGATCTGGGCTGATTCCGATAAATGTTCTGGAGAGAAAGAATGGATGAAGGAAATGATTTCTGAATCTGACTTGGGGTTGAACTGCCTGATCTTGAACACCCCTCACAGCCTTGGGGATGATGGTAAGTTAGCAACGTGAGCGACATGGAGGGGCAAGCTGGGGTCTTCCCTCCAGAGGCATCCCGCAAGCATGCGAGGTTAAGTATGAGCTGGCAAGAGGACTGACAAAGAGCAGTGAAAATATATTCCTGAATCCCATCTTTGCATGTGAACTTTTCTTTCCACTGAAACCAGATTCTAAGCATAGAAGGCCTCTGAATTTCCAAAAGCTCTTCCCCAAGCCCTCGACCATGAGTGCGCTTACTGGTACTTCCCACTTTCACTTTACACTTTTAAGCCCATGGTGATCTGGTTGTAAACAGTTTAAAGGTTAGTTGGCAGCCAGTATCGATGAGAAGCTGCTGCTGTAGGCAGGAAGGCAGGCAGGTGCTCACCAAGGCAGCAGAGAGAGGAGTCACCTGCCAGGCTGGTAGAAAGGAGGGAGAAAAACAAAACAGTATCACACAGGCGAAAGCATTAAGGGCACCACAGATTGGGACCATTTAGCATATGGTCAGGCCTCCCTAAAAATAAATGCCCCTGGGTACATCACTGCTTTTCTGCTCCGGGAAAATCCCTTTCTGGGCCCTAGTATGCCGATCTGTAAGATAAACAGGTTACATCAAAGGCTCTGAGGGCTTACGATTCTCTAGAACTCTCCTCATGGGAGGCCTTTCTGTCCCCAACCACACAGGTCAAATGAGGTTTCACTGAGGTCAAGACCCCAGTTTCCAGGGCTTTGGGGTAATCAGGCTTTCCTGCCACAAACCCCCCAAGGGTGGAGCCTGTCCTTAGACGGAGTTCATAACTGGCACTGTCTGGTTTGAGCCTCAGGGAGAAACAAAACTCTCCAGGAGCTAGCCCAAAGGCTGTGGCCCACAGTCTGCTTGCTGCCTGAGGAAGAGACGAAAGGAAGCCTGGCTCCGGGTGAAACGGAAGTGCTGAGGTCTGACAGTTGCTCTCGGGGTGGTCTCTGCAGCCAGGAGAGAAGTAAAACTGGGCATCTGGCAGCTTCTACCCTGAAAGCCCATGTGACAGCGACACTGGAGGCTTGGCTCAGGCCTGTTGTCTGGTCCAGAGCGCTGGCCTGAGCCGGGGCAGTCCTTGCAGAGTAGGCTGGCCCAAGGCTTTGGGGAGGGCAAAGGAGAAAGTTCTAAAGCTGGCTTAGTTATTATTTTTATTTATTTATTTTTTTGAGACATTGTCTCAAAATAAATAAATACATAAGTAAAGGGTGAATAGGAGTTTATCAGGCAGAGAAAAGGGAAAGGGTTTGTTTTTTTTTTTTTTTGAGATAGAGTCTCATTTTGTTGCCCAGGCTAGAATGAGTGCCATGGCGTCAGCCTAGCTCACAGCAACCAGAGACTCCTAGGCTCAAGCAATCCTGCTGCCTCAGCCTCCCGAGTAGCTGGGACTACAGGCATGCGCCACCAAGCCCGGCTAATTTTTTCTATATATATTAGTTGGTCAATTAATTTCTTTCTATTTATAGTAGAGATGGGGGTCCCGCTCTTGCTCAGGCTGGTTTCAAACTCCTGACCTCGAGCAATCCGCCTGCCTCAGCCTCCCAGAGTGCTAGAGTGAGCCACTGCGCCCGGCCTGAAGCTGGTTTATGACCTTGGGGAAATCTCTGTACCGCTTTGGGCCCAGTTTCTCCATTTGTAAAATTGGAGTTGGGCTAAATTTGCCTGTGCAATAAGGATTTCTGGAATAGTTGGCACTGGGGATACAGAGACAATTTAGTTACAAAGAAACTGGACTGTTCTGGACTCAAGCCCTGCTGGCAAGGGATTCCTAGCCTGGTGGGAGATAATTATAGAATCATGGGGTAATCATGGTCACCAATGTACGTATAGGTACTGAAAAGCTCTGGACGTAGAGACTAACCCAGGAGCAATCCAGCCTGGGGGGGCACCGAGAGTTCCAGAGAAGGGTAAGCGACTTGCCAAGGTCACATAGCTAACAAGTGGTCCTGAGTCTTGAAAAGAAGGGGAATTTAGAAAAGTATATAGCTAAATAGAGAAGTCTAGAAGTCCAGTCAGCTTGTGTTTAGTGCTTTCATCAAGATCTGGGCAAGGTTATGGAGACCTAGATATGAAAGGATTAATTCTGACTTGGGAGAAGGATAGAATGTTTTGAGCTTATAGAATGTTTTGAGCTGGGGTTTAAAGGGTGAATACAGGCCGGGCGTGGTGGCTCATGCCTGTAATCCTAGCACTCTGGGAGGCCCAGGTGGGCGGATTGCTCGAGGTCAGGAGTTCGAAACCAGCCTGAGCAAGAGTGAGACCCCCCATCTCTACTACAAATAGAAAAAATTAATTGGCCAACTAATATATATAGAAAAAAATTAGCTGGGCGTGGTGGCACATGCCTATAGTCCCTGCTATTTGGGAGGCTGAGGCAGGAGAATCGCTTGAGCCCAGGAGTTTGAGGTTGCTGTGAGCTAGGCTGATGCCATGGTACTCACTCTAGCTTGGGCAACAAAAGCAAGACACTGTCTCAAAATAAATAAATACATAAGTAAAGGGTGAATATGAGTTTATCAGGCAGAGAAAAGGGAAAGGGGTTTTTTTTTTTTTTTGAGATAGAGTCTCACTCTGTTGCCAGGGCTAGAGTGCCATGGCGTCAGCCTAGCTCACAGCAACCTCAAACTCCTGGGCCCAAGCAATCCTGCTGCCTTAGCTTCCCAGGTAGCTGGGACTACAGGCATGCACCACCATGCCCGGCTAATTTTTTCTATATATTTTTAGTTGGCCAATTAATTTCTTTCTATTTTTAGTAGAGACAGGGTCTCGCTCTTGCTTAGGGTGTTTTCGAACTCCTGACCATGAGTGATCCTCCTGCCTTGGCCTCCCAGAGTGCTAGAATTTAAGGTGTGAGCCACCGTGCCTGGCAGTGAAAAGGTTTTAAAAGTAGAGGGAACAGTGTATTCAGAAGTTTAAAGTTGCTGAAAGAGCCTGATGTTGCTGGAAAACTATGTATGTGTGTGTGTGCGTGTATGCGCGCGCACGTGTGTGTGTGTGTGTGTGTGTGTGTGTGTGTGTGTTTGGAAAAAAGATGCCTACAATGGTAGAATGGTGGGACTGAGAGAGGAGGTTGAGTAGGCTGGCTGGAGTCATACAGTGAAGGGCCCTGAATGTCACATTTAAAAGCTTGGGCTTAATTTGGAGCTTGGGCAGTGAGGAGCCATAGAAGGGTCTTGAGCAGAGGGGTGCATGGTTAAAGTAACCTATTAGAAGGCTTGGGTATGTGTCTGTAATCCCAATTACTCAGGAGGCTGAATCAGGAGGATCACTCAAGCCCAGGACTTCAAGACCAGCCTGGGCAACATAGCAAGATCCTAAGGCCCTGTCTCAAATAATAATAATAATAAAAGGTAGCTTGCTCTGGCTGTTAGCAGGGCAGAGGACACACCCTGTCAAGAAATTGAAACTTTTCAAGAGCCTACATAGGTGTAGGGAAAACAAGAATTGAAACCTGAGCCATGCTGTGACTGTGGTCTGAGCAGGTGTGGTTAGCAAGGGAAGTGAAAGGGTTGGAGGGACCGGCGGGGCGGGGGGGGGGGGGACGCGGTAGCTTGTGGGTAATGCTGGAGGCCTGTCTGCAGGCTACAGTCCCATTCCAGCATGGGGCAGGGTGAAGGGCCATGTCCTGAGGGAGGCCAAGGGGCACAGAGCCCCATCAAGTCCCTGCCTCTTGCTGGTACCCTCAGGGATCCTACTTCCTTCTGCCAAGCCTATACTCGACTCTTTCTCCTGAGATAGTCCATCCCCTACTCCTCCTTCCACCATCCACCCAGCCTTTCCAGCACCCCGTGGTTCTGGTCCAGCCCTGCCAGGTCCTCCGGAGAGCCTGCCCTGAGCAGCACAGGTTCTTTGGTTTCTCACAGCTGTGCTGCTCATGCTGCCTGAGCAGTGGCATGACCATTTTCTGCCTTGAGGCATGTTTTGTTCTGTAGTGTTGGTTCACCACGTTAGTCACCATTACCTTGTTGCAGGTACACCCGTCTCCTCTGACTCTGCTCATAAGAGTTCTTTGAGAGTGACAGATAAGTCAGAATCAGACCCTGGGCCTTTGAAAGAAGCTAGCGCTGAGTGTGCATGGCCTAAAGCAGGAATACTGGGAGGGGCTGTGTTCACGAGCTGGGGAAAGTCTTGGCCTGATTGAATTGTTGGGCACATCCAGGTGGAGGGGCAGGTACTGGTTAGGGGACCAGTAGGAAGCGATTCACCCCTAAGGTCCAAATGAAGAGACTTTAACGAAGGGGCTACTGCACTGAGGTGTAGGCAGGTTAAGGGAACCAACGAAAGGACGGTGAGGCACCCACCCAGAGGCTGCCAACTGTGGGAAACCCTTATGCCCTAGGACTCAAGGGTGTCAGGAATCATGTCACTAGAACCCAGAGAGAGGTCGGCTGCCTAGCAGGACCTGTGATCACGGAGGAAGCAGGGAAAGAAATACCCGTATCGCCCTCTTCCCTCATTCTCTAGTCTCCTCAGTGTCCAAAGCCAAGTGGAAGCCAGTTGGCAAGGGGCCTGGTGGGGCAGCCCACAGGGTCAGCCTCCTGGGATACAATGCAGGGTCTGGGTGGGTGTGCAAATGGAGAGCAATCATCTCCAGATGTGCCTGAAAGATTATTGCTCAGAAGTAATATCTGGAAGGAACCTATGTCACTTCTCTATGGTCATTGCTGGGTTGGAGTAGGTTTCTCCAGCTGTTCCAGAGAGAAAAGATGAAGCATCACTTTTAGATTCATTCTGCCATGATCTAGAAAGCACTCTCTGGTTTTGATGGTTACAGAAGTAGAGAATGACAAAGCACCTGGGCTTCAAGGGTGACTATCCCAACACACGCAGTGACTGAGGCCCAGAGAGGGTCAGAGCTGTGCCAAGGGTAAACAGGGCCAGTAGAACACAGTGGAGGGAGGTGCTGTGAGATGATGGTGGAGAGGTATGCAGTATCCAGATTACAAAGTTAAGGCCACATAGCTAGAAAGCAGCAGGGTCAAAAGTCAAACTGGTCAGTCTGACTTAGAACTTAACCCAAACTCTTAGCCAAGACCCTAAGCTAACTGTCCAGTGTGCAGGGAGGCAGGGAGGAAAGGCACTGGAGTTAGTGTGACAAAGCCCAAGGTGTCTTGTCCTTCAAACCCACCCCATGCTTTCCTTTTGGGCCACCCACTCACAAGCATCCCCTTGGGTAGAGTAATAGTGAGGTCACAGTCCCAGCTCAGCAGGTGAGGACAGAGGCTGAATATGAGCAGAGAGGACAGGCTCGTGCAGGCCCTTCAGGCACATCTTCTCTTAGGTTGCAGGACTGGGTCTTCTATTCTGTGACCAGGCTGCTCACTGTTAACTTTCCACTGATGGAAAACCCCTGGGTCTTCAGGCCTTCACATCCATCCATCCAGGGTGCCTGCTGGGTGCCACACTTTGTCCTAGGTGCTGGGGATCCAGTCAGTGACAAACAAAATCTCTTCCCAGGGGTGTATGAGGATGGGGGGACACTGAGAGATGGTGAGATAGCTGATACATGTGCCTGTTACAGAGCGTGAAAGCACCTTAAAGGAGTATCACTTTTAAAAAAATTTAGAGCAAACATCAAAGAGGCCACCCAAGGCCGCAGTCCAGCTTTGTAGGCTCATTTCCCAGCATGCTTTATTCACGACTGTTTCTAAACATGGCTCAGACCCACCTAGCCTGCAGTTTTTGCTTTCTCTGTCCCTCTACAGGGAGTGCCCACCTCCTACGCGTCAAGGCCCACTTCCAATGCAGCCTTCCTGGGGCCCTCCTTTAGACACAGGCAGCCTTCCTCTACCTGGAACTACCATGGCACTTTGATCCTGTGCTTTGGAATTTCTTACTCAGATTCAAATATTAGCAAGGGAATTCTTGTCTCTCCATCTATGTTGAGAGATCTGTGTGAGTCCAGCAACAATGATGGAGTGCTTAACCTCTGGACACTGGAGCAGGACCATCTGGGTTCAAATTCTACTTCTTATTAATTGGGCGATCGCAGGCAAGTTGCTTAACCTCATATTTATTTATTTATTTAGAGACAGAGTCTCACTGTGTTGCCCAGGCTAGAGTGCCGTGGCGTCAGCCTAGCTCACAGCAACCTCAAACTCCTGGGCTCAAGCAATCCTGCCTCAGCCTCCCAAGTAGCCGGGACTACAGGCATGCGCCACCATGCCCGGCTAATTTTTTCTTTATATTTTTAGTTGTCCTGTTAATTTCTTTCTATTTTTAGTAGAGACGGAGTCTTGCTCTTGCTCAGGCTGGTCTCCAACTCCTGACCTTGAGCAATCCTCCCGCCTCGGGCTCCCAGAGTGCTAGGATTACAGGCGTGAGCCACCACATCCGGCCTAACCTCATTCTTAAAATCAGGATAATTGAATGGTGTGAGAATAATGGGTTAACACAGTCAGAGCCCTCAGAGCTGTGCCTGGTACCCCCTAAATATTCAAGAAATGTTAGCTATTATTATTGCAGCTATTATTAGGAGCCAGCTGGGCATGCTTATAAACAACTCCCCAAACCCAAGCAGACCTGGAGCAGACACACACTGGCTCAACCCACAGCCACACTTGGAAATGGGGGAGGGGAGGGAACTGTAAGCCCATTTTAGAGATGAGAGGAGGCTCAGAGAAGTCTGGGGCATTCATTCATTTAACAAATATTTATTAAGCAATTTCCACGTGTCAATTACTGCCACTCCTCCCACATCAATTTTACTGAATCTTCAGAGCAGGGTTGGAGGCCACGTATTTTTTTTTTTTTTTGAGACAGAGTCTCACTTTGTTGTCCAGGCTAGAGTGAGTGCCGTGGCGTCAGCCTAGCTCACAGCAACCTCAGACTCCTGGGCTTGAGTGATCCTTCTGCCTCAGCCTCCCGAGTAGCTGGGACTACAGGCATGCGCCACCATGCCCGGCTAATTTTATATATATATATCAGTTGGCCAATTAATTTCTTTCTATTTATAGTAGAGACGGGGTCTCGCTCTTGCTCAGGCTGGTTTTGAACTCCTGACCTTGAGCAATCCGCCCGCCTCGGCCTCCCAAGAGCTAGGATTACAGGCGTGAGCCACAGCGCCCGGCCTGGAGGCCACGTATTTTAAACAAGTATCCCCAAGTGATTCTCACCTTAGGTGAATCTGGAAAAATGCTTGGACTCTAAGATACCGGGGTAAGCATCTTTCCGTGCTCCAAGTTCGGACCTGAATTTTATGAATGGTCTCATCACTATCTTTTGGTGGTAGATTAGTTTAGCAGTTAATAGCACAGACCCTATAGCCTGATTATTGGGTAGAACTCTTAGTTTGCAACTACCTGGCTGCATGACCTTAGGCAAGTACTTAACCTATCAATCCTAATTTGTCAAATGGGGCCAATAGTAGCACTTACCCCAGAACTGTTGTGAAAATTAAATTAGTTTTTTCATGAAGTGCTTGGAATGGTGTCTGCAACATAGTAACTATTAATATTATAAAGCATGAGATATTATCATTAATGAGCCTAATGTAGATAAGCATCAGACAGAAGGCTGGGGCTGGTGGATAGGATGCTCCTTACCCCACAATTGGCTCTGCCTCCAGCGTTGGCAGCGTCTGCCTCTTCAGGGAGACTCACCACCTGCTCCCTTCTGTTGGAAGAGCTTTCTCAAGCTGGGGAATTCCCTCCCATAGTGACGGACAGCAGCTCCCGGCATTCTGATGCCACATGCTCTGCCCACAGCAGCACAGTGAGAATTAGATCATGTCTCAGGGCCACGGTTGTATGGGGAAGGCAGGCAGGTGTAGGAGCTGGAGATGCCCACTTAGGAAAGCCAAAAAACAGGAGAGGGAGTGCAGACCCTGGGGAGCCTCCTTTCCACAAACTGAGCCGACTTTGGCTGAGGGTGGTGCCACAGACAGGGGAAGGGCGGATGCCCACGGAGGAGAGGCAGGATGCCAGGATGTCTGCCAGCCCTCCAGCAGGGAGCAGGCAAGTGTGTTTTGTTTTGGCATTAACTGGGCAGGCTGTGGGAAAACAGGCAGGCAGCTTTCCTGGGCAGGGCCTGCTCCCTTCACAGGCCAGCCCATGGTGGTGACAGAGCTGCCACCTCCCTATGCTGCTGGCCCTCCCCAAGTCTGATCTCCTTCCCCTGGTCCCTGCCAGCCTGCAGGGTCCTCTCCATGGAAGGGGCTCACGGACTGGGAGCATCCTGTGCCTCCCAGGCTGGGCCTCAGAGAAACTCCCTAGTGGAACTGCTGGTGTTGCAGATGTGAAAACTAAGGCCAAGGGAGAGGCAGGGACTTCCCAGGTCCTCATAATGAGTAAGGAGAAGAACTGGGACTCTAGTTGGGCTCAATTTTCCTCATGTGAATTCCTCTTTTTGTTTCATTTTTCTTATCTCTGTTTTTATTTTTTTGAGACAGGGTCTGTCACCCAGGCTAGAGTGCAGTGGTGTCATTGTAGCTCACTGCAACCTCAAACTCCTGGGCTCAAGTGATCCACCTGCCTCAGTCAAGTAGGTGTGGCTAATCTTAACAAATATTTTTGTAGAAACCAGGTCTATGTAGAGCCCAGGCTGGTCTAGAACTCCTGCTCTTAAGCGATCCTCCTGCCTCAGCTTCCCAAAGTGCTAGGATTATAGGTGTGAGCCACCGCACCTGGCTTCTGTTTTATTTTTTAATTTATAAATAAAATCAGAGTAAAATGAAGAGAAACTGAAGAAAAACTCAACAAAGGAAACTCACATTTGTGGGCCAGCACAGTTGCAAGGCACTTTGCATAAACATTCCCATTTAATTCCCACCATGACCCTGCAAAGAACCATTATCCTCCTTTTACAGACAAAGGAACACAGTTCAAGAGAGGTTTCAAGATGTGATTAAGAAGTTAAAGCTAGGTAGAGGAGGAACCAGACTTCTACCTCATTACCCAACCCCCTTGTAACCTCACCCCTGCACCCAAACTTGTCTGTTTTACTCATCAGTGCCTAGATGTCAGAGGTGTACTCACAGTGCAGCTCCAGGAGGAAGGTTCTCATCACCGTTCCATACAGCAATCACTCAGCCTTCCCTGATGCACCCTAGGATCAGCAGTCACTTGCTTACATGGCTCCTTATAGATATCATCCTGTTGCTTCATTTAACCCGCACAGCCCCTTTAGGAGGAAGACAGAGTTTGTTATTCCCATTTAACAGATGTGGAAATCAAAGCTGAGGACAGCAATGTGTCAGAAGTCACACTCATTGAGTACCTGGCAAAGATAGGATTAGAACTGTGGCTTCCTGCCTCCTGATGTCAAAACCATGTGCCTGTCAGCAACTCCCATATCCCTGGGACTGAATTCTCATCCCCCATCCCCTAAGTTGTACTATTTCCTGGCAGGGGCACCACTTGGCAGGATAATTCCTGTCCTGGTGCCTGTCTCTTAGGGCTTGTCTCTGGCCTTTGTTCCCTGCTACCACCTGGTGGGATCTGTGTCCTTATGACTTCCTTGGCCATGCATGTCTTGACTCGCTGCTGTGACCTTTGTTTCCTGTGCTGAGATTGAGAGCTCTTGGCGGGCAGGGCCTGGGGCACCCCAGAGACCTGCATATGACTAAGCCCAGAATAAGGGGCTTGCTGAGGGACACTGGATGGAATTAAAGGCTTAGTTCTGCCACAAACTTTTGGTATGTCCTAGGAGAGCCCCTGCCTTCCTCAGGTGGCCACCCATCTTGAAGCTTCATTCCACTGTGCTGGAGTTCTGTCCCGAGAGCTGACCAGTGAGGAGACAGGCACATTCCCACCCAAGTCTGACTGGTGGAATTGGCTCAGGGAGGAGCAAAGGTGGGCAGTGGGGGTGGGTAAAGTTGATTGGGGGTATGAGGTGAATGGGGTGGGGTACCCCCACATACAATGCTAGATTGCACTGTCTGCAGGAGCATCCCCGGCTGGGCTTGGTGGGGCCCAGGCAGGGAATGGCTGGCATCTGGACCTGCTGACAAGCATTCCTGAGCAGCCTGTGCCAATGTGAGTGGGGGATAATGACACAGAGAAAGAGGGAGTAGAGAGGGCTGTGGACCCCAGCTGCAGGAAGGGTGGGCGGTGCCTTGTTACAGTGTGGGCAGGTGGACTGGTGGCCACCTTTTCTGAAGAGCCTTGAAAGGAGTGGTAATCTGTCCTGGTGCCTGCTCTGGACTGGGAGTGGGGTGCTGCTTGTATGCTCACCATACTAAAGGGCTGCTGCACACTTTGCCTCCCTGCAGTTTCTCCAGGAAGCCTTGCGGAATATCAGAATAGCTAGTCTTCCAACGCCCACTCATATACTTGCTCCAGGCCAGCTATTGATCCTGGCTCTGACAACCTTAGATTGGCATTCTTTCTGGGAGACTGAACTGTAGCACGCTGGAGGGAGAGCACAGCTTCGGAGCCAGGGACCAGGCCTGTTCTCCTTTACTAGCTATGTGACCTTGGGTAGGTCATTTCACTTCTGAGCCTGGGTCTGTGAAATCTGTGAAATGGGGTCATATGTATCACAATGGGTTGTTGTGAGGGTTGGAAACAATGTAAATAACATGCCTACTTCAATGCTTGAAACATGAAGAAGCAAAATAAATGGGAGCTGTTATTAATTTCTTTCCAGGGTGAGAATCCTATCTGTGGCCTCTTTCGTGGAAGTCAGCACCTGCTCGCACAGACCCAGCTCACCCTCCAGGGGCAGATCTGCCTAGAAAACCTCCTTCCTGAGATACAGTTAAGACTTGTCCCAGTTCTGTCTCTGGGGCCACAGTACATGCTGCTCTGCAGCATTTCCCCCAAAGAATCTCAAGAGACCTGGTAACACAGTGCTTGCTTGCATTGCAGGAGCAAGGCTCTGGAAGTCTCCAGCCTTGTTCAAAATGATACATTTTAAGTCAGGCTTATGTAAGTCACAGAAACCTCTAGCCCTGTCTGGTGGAGTTTGTAACATAATTGATTATATCCTTCTAAGTCTGCTTTTTTCCTGAGTGAACACTCCCAATTCTTTTGAAAACTCTTCATAGAAGAACATTCCTCAGGAGAGAACTGGGTTCTGCTCGCAAATCCATCACTGCAGGGAAAGTCACTTATCTTCACTGAGCTTCTAGTTCTTTATCTGAAGAAATGAAGAAAACAATACTATCTCATGGTTGTAGTGAAGATTAGCTCATAAAAATAAATATGCAAGTTTAAGGTTTGGAAAAGGTACTTGGTAAATATTAAAATACATTTAAAAAAAATCACACTTTTGAAAAAGGAGTTAGCAGGTATGCCCATCTGGGATTGCTCTTAGCTCCTTATAACACCTCCAAAAGAAATCATTCCAGAAAGTGCCACTCCTGGCTTTAGAATGAGGTAGAGGATGCCCTCCATAAAATAAAGGCAAGGGTCTGACTTCATCTGTGAAGAGCCTACTAAGTTCTAGGCTCACTCACCCACCTTGTTCTGTAGTTGGATACCAAGGCCCAACAGATCAGTAGAGACTGGATCCCAAGTCTCCTAACACCCAGCACCTTTATACCCCAGAACTTACTTCCTGAGAGAAGTGGAGGTCTCTGGGTAAGACCAGTTACACTCAGGACTAGGATTTAGCAAATCTTTGTTAAGCACCTGCTATGTGCAGGATGCTGCATCTGGGCAAGCACTATATTACCCTTCTTCCACTAGCCTAGTGACATTCATGGAATGGTTGGTTTGGAATTCAGGCTTGGTGAAGGCCTAGGTTGATTCTATCTTGCTCGCCCCTATATCCCCAGTGCCTGGCACAGGCTTGACACAAAGCAGGACCTTAGTAAATATTTTATGAATGATGAATTGATGAACATTTATTAAGCACTATGTGCCAGGCCCTGCAGGAAGAGAAATTTTATTTATAACAAGCCTGAGAGGCTGCTATTATACCTCCAGTGTGCAAGTGAGAAAACAAAGGCTGAAAGAGGTAAACTGATTAACCCAAGGCTTCACAGTGAACTGATGGTGCAGCTGAAATAGGAGCTCAGCCTCCCTACCTCTGGCCTGGGCTTTAGCTGCTGCCCCACAGCTGTCAGGGCCCTGGGTCTCCACCCACCTGTTCCCTTTTCTCAGATTCAGGCCTTCTCTAGTCTAATTAAGGATTCTGTTGAAGGACTGACTTTTGAAACTAGAAATAGGAAGACTGGTCTCCTAGTTCATACACAGCTCTAGATTAATTTGACTTAAGCATAGCTCTGATTTTATCACTTTCCTTTATAAGAATCTATGCTAACTCAATGTAAACAACCTGAGTTCAAGTTCTATCTTCCCCATTTCTGGCCATGTGATCACCTGGCAAGCTACTTGGGTCTTTACAGGCCTCATGCACTTCCAATCTTTTGCCTGACTGCATTTTTGAGGACAGGTGTCTGGGACCCCAACTTCTGAAAAAACCGCGGAGCAATCAGTTCATCCTCCACACATCCCTGTGGCTCAGAACAACTCCCTGAGCATGGTGAAGAGGTATTTCTACTCTTTTAAGGACCCCAAGGGAGGCTAATACCCCTCCCTGTAGATGGTCTGGACAGAGTAGGAAGTTTGTGTTGGGGGGACCTTGCCTAGATGCGCATCCTCATTGGCATATGAGGAAGCCCGAGCTCACCCAGCCGGTCAAGGGCAGGCAGAGTAGACTGGCACTGTGAGGTCCTGAATCCCGGACAAGGCCTTCCTCCATGGCCTCTCCTGCCTCCTCTACTTTTCCTCATGGTTATCATCCTGCACTTTTTTTTTTTTTTTAATAAATAACCCGTAGAACCCTTCCTGATCCAGAGATTTTAGTCCTGCTGTGTGACCTTCAGAAAGTCTTCACTCTACGGCCACTAGCTTCCTCATCTGTGAAATGGGGGCCCTGGCCTTAACGACCTCTCAGCTCCCTTCCAGCACAAGAGTAAGTGTGATCTTTGACTTGAATGCCCTATAGCAGAGAGTTGTTTTCTCCTTTGCCTGGCAACTGCCTTTCCGCCCCACAATCAATGGCCTGGCACCTGCGGCCAGCCGCAAAAGGACTTGTCCTTGCTCGCCCCCTTCGTGAACATCTAGCTGGCAGGGAGACAGGGATGTTGGGAGACAGAAAGGAAGCAAAAAATGGAATTCTCTTACTTCCACAGGCATGCTGCCCCCTCCCCACTGCAAACATTTCACTGCGAGAGCCGCCCCCAGCCCTTCCGCGCACACACTCCGCAGTCGCAGAGGCAGGCAGGAGGCGGGGGCGGCCTGCGCGCGTGCGTCGGCGCAGAGCCCTCTCCAGCCCACGTGCGCGCCCCCGACTGGAGGCGCGCGCCGAGGAGGGCTGGCGGGAAAGCGCGCGGGAAGCCCCCGGCTAGCTCCCAGTGTGGGGGAGGGGGACAGGAGGCGTTTGGAACGTGCCACTCTCGGCGAGGAAGGGGGGATTTTTGCTCTCCGCTAGCCTTTCTATCCCTCCCCATCCTCGCAATCCGTTAGTTTCCCCCATCCCCCGCCGCGATAGGAAGCCCCGCGCTGCGGCCCTGCTCCCTCCTTGCTGCCTGGCCCGGCCCCTCGAACCCAGCTCTGGACTGAGCGGTTCCCTCGGCCGCCGGAGCGGGGCGCCGCGCCTCGCGGTGGGGCCGGAAATTCCCGCGGCCTGAGTGGTGGAGCCCTAGCGGGGAGCGCGGCGCCGCCTTCTCCTCCCCGGGCCGGGCGGGGGCGTTGGGCCCAGCGAGGGCTGGACTGTCTGAGTGGGTGGGGTGGGGGCCGTCGCGGCTGCCCGGAGCAGCAGAGCCGGCGGCGGAGCCGGACTGCGGACTACGCGGCAGCTCCTCACCCGCGGCTCGGCGAGCCGGGAGACCCTCACGCCCCCGCTCCGGGCCCCCGCCCCCTCTCGGTCTCCGCCTCCTTCCTCACACACCCCCCGGGCCGCCCGGGCCCCAGGCCTTCCCGGTGCTCCTCCCCTTTCTCTTCACACTCGCTCTCCGACCCAGGTCCTCCAGTTGCCCGCCGGCCTTGCTCCGTCCGGGCCAGTCCTCCTCCTTAGGCGCTCGTTTTACACACACACGCGCGCGCCCGCTCCCTGGGTCGCCCCTCCTCCTTCTCCTGGCCCTTGCCAACGCTGCCGTCGTGAGAGGATTGATGTCCCTTCAGCATCATGCAGCCACCGCCGAGGAAGGTAAGGGCGCAGCTGAGGGGCTTTGGGGTTTTGGGGGAATGCGTACAAGGAACGCAGCTGGAGCGACCGCTGCGCCCCCTCCCCCTTCCCGCAAGGGGCCGTGACCGCCCTCGCCTCGCGGTTGTCACCGAGTTGCCGCCGGCTCCTAGAGGGGAGCGCTCGCGTGAGCTGCCTTTCTGACCTAGGGGCGGCCAGGGCTTGTCCTCTGCACTGGAGATCCCCAGACATTTCACAAGAGTTTCTCAGGTGTGCATTTGTGTGTGTGTGTGCGCGCGCATGGCAGTGCTGTCCGCTGCAAAGTGCATTCTCGGGGCTGCACTGAGGGGAGGCGGGGTAGTCTCTGTAGCTTTGCAGTGCCTTGTGCGTGTGTGTGATTGTTTAGTCTGCACCAGGTTTGAGTCCTCCAGCCGCTTGTCGCCACCCCCGCCCGTTTGCAAATTTGCGGGGGATTTGTTTCAAGCCTAGCCTTAAGGTTTGGCCTGCTTTTCCCACGAGGCGACCGAAAAGAAGTTGGAATAGTCTCTGCCTCTCTACCCCAGGGGAAAACAAATTGAGGATCAACGGGGGCTGCTTTCCCCTCGTCGCGCCCCCCGGCTAGGAAGCTAGGAGGCGGTGGTGCTGTCCCCAGGAAAGCGAGAACAAGGCCGTGCGTGGCGTGTGCACTGCGATCCGGGCTTGGATGGCAAGGGGTGGGAGTGACGGGTGCTCCTGGCTTGTCAGCAGCTTCCCCACTGCGCCTTTCCGCAGCTTTCCCAGGGGCCGAGGCTGTGTCCTTGTCTTTTTAATCCTGCTGATGGATACTGAGTGTCTATTCTCTGGGCACTAGGTGGAGGAGGCCGTTCTATCCTCCCCTCGTGGGCAAACATTTGCCTAATGTCTGCTTCCTCTTTTCTCAGTCTTAACCCGGGTTTCTTCAGTTAAGGGAGTCTTTTTCTTTCGAACACTCACCCCAATCCCTCTGGGTAGTCCCGCTCTGGCGGCGGGGATTCCAGATGTAACCTCGAACCCTGGGGTCCCGGCCTAGGGGGCGAGGCTCTAGCCAGCTGGCATTTGCTGTTCTCCCTGTTTGAAGTGGAGCCGCCACGGGACCGGCTTGCTGGGGTAGTTTAAAAGCACTGCAGATGCTGGAAGGTCACTTTTGCTTTCTCCTTTGTGAGAAAGAGATTGTGATTTGATGCGCTGTCAGTGAGTGGAGGGCATCATCCTGAGACAGTGTGCTTTCTCGCAGCCATTATGGAATAATTTATGTGGTCGATTCATGCATATTATTTCATGATTGTGTAAATTTCGGTCATTAGGTGTTAGGTATTCTTAGGCTCCCATCTGCCATCTACACTCTGCTCACCTCTCCTGGTGGTTAATGCCTTTGAATCGTTTTTTGGGAGAAATAGGCTCTTTTAAAACTCTTAGAATACCTACATATGTATTGAGCTTGTGCATGAAATGGAATGACTGGCAGTTGGTTTTGCACCTCTTTCATCTGTAATTTTCATACCCATGTATTTTCATTTAGCCTCTGTTTCAGGTTATTTGGCTAGTTTTTTCATTAAGTATCTTCAGTAAATAAAACTAGATGGCTAATAATGGATTTATGGTCTTCAGGGGAGAGGCGAACAAGAGAGAGATATTCTGACAAATATGAAGTATTTTCCTTAAAAGCAGTTTTCTTTTTTTGTTAAAGTTGTAGTAAGGCCTTCATAAATATGTGGTGTATTTTAGGTGAAAGTTACACAAGAACTGAAAAACATTCAAGTTGAGCAGATGACAAAACTTCAAGCCAAACATCAAGCAGAATGTGATTTGCTTGAAGATATGAGGTAAGGTTATAGTAAATAGTTTAAGAACTTTTATATCTCTGTTTCAAAGAATCTTTGAGTTACCCAGCCCCAGGAACTGATGATGGAATTTCCTTTTGGATTTCCTGCTTTAAGGCTGTTAGAACTTTGACTCAGCTGGAAATTATAACTGGAACTAACACAATACAAACTTTTTCCTTCAGTGGGGGATCCTATAATGTATGCATAACTGTTATGAAAACACAAGGACCTTAAAAGTCTATCAGTCAAATTATATCATTGAAGTAAAAATTCTTCTTTAAATAATCTTTCCACTGAATTATAAAATTATTTATTGACCTTAACAATTTTACATGTAGTTTTTTAAACCAATACCTGTGGTTAATAGTTAATATCTGGAGTTGAGCCAGTCAACCCCAGATGATTATATGCTAGCACTATTTATTAGAACATGACAAATAGAACTTTGTCTTTGAGTGTTAAATTCAGTGAGAAGTGTGTTTATCATATTTTATTTTATTATTAAAGTTACCTGTATTCATAATCAAGATGACTTTGAATTTAATAGATAAGACATCTCACTAACATTGTGAAAATCTGTATCTTTATAGAGGGAAGCATGACTTATTTATTGAAAGAAATACCATTTATTTAACAATCCTGTAATACAAACTGACAATTCAACAAAGATATTTTTGTAAAGGATGGAAGATGATTTGTATGTTGAAACAGAGTGGCTACAATTCTTATTTTCCTTTAGTAATACATTTATCAGATTGGAATTGAGTCTGGAAGCCTCATCAGTTGCCTATTTTTCTTCTGGCACACTAACTCATGTTGGTTTCATGAAAAATATTAACTATATGTTACAATAAAATTATATATGTTTGGGTAGCTGAATTGTTTATAGCCCAAAGATTTTAGTCTAAGCGTTTCCTTTTTTTCTCCCCCATATTTAACTTAGACACTATTTATGAACATTTCTGTTGTATACCTGTCTTTTCAGGGTTTCCGACTAGGCATATGAATCTATTTTCAGCCAACTTGGATAAATCAAGACATGTCAAATTGTTTTCTGACTGAAAAACACTCTATTTTAATTTCGTATTTGTCTGTTTTTTTCTTTACTTCTTGTAGACACAAGGAAATTTTTAGACTTAAAAGTTCCTGTGTAAGATATCTGAAACTTTTCATATGGTTAAAAATATGTTAGGTGAACTAAGGTATTTTAGTAGAAATCTCTAGATGAGGGAAGTAATAAATTTTCAGAAGCTGTTCAGGATGGCAAAATTAGTGTGTAAGTGAAAATCCATGTGGGATGTGGGTGGTCAATGGCCATTAAGTCTTGTTGATTATATTTTCTAAAGACTTCTTTTTTTTTTTTTTTTTTTTTTGAGACAGAGTCTCACTTTGTTGCCCAGGCTAGAGTGAGTGCCATGGCGTCAGCCTAGCTCATAGCAACCTCAAACTCCTGGCTCAAGAGACGGGGTCTCGCTCTTGCTCAGGCTGGTTTCGAACTCCTGACCTCGAGCAATCCGCCCGCCTCGGCCTCCCAGAGAGCTAGGATTACAGGCGTGAGCCACCGTGCCCGGCCTCTAAAGACTTCTTGATTGTAATCTTTTCTCTTTTCCTCCTGTTACCTGTACCTTGGTGTAGGAGCTTATGGTCAGGAGTATGGACATTGGAATTGGACAGTCCTGAGTCTGTGTCCAGGCTCTGTCACCTGCTATCTGTGCTGATTTCTGGAAATGACTTAATCTTTCTAAACTTCAGTTTTCTCATTTGTAGAATGAGGCAGTAATAGTCTCTATTCACAATGGTTGTGCAGATCATCTGGCAGTGCGTAAGATGTGACACACATTGAAGCTAAGTTGATGTAAGCCACTGTCCCTGCTGCTGTTGTTTAGTTTGTATTAATTGCTGATCCATTACATTTCACTTGTGTTTTTACAGTAATATTCTAATTATTGCAGTAATGTCCTCATATCTTCCATTCCCCATCACTCCTTTTATTTTTATTTTTTTATTTTTTGAGACAGAGTCTCGCTTTGTTGCCCAGGCTAGAGTGAGTGCCATGGCGTCAGCCTAGCTCGCAGCAACCTCAAACTCCTGGGCTCAAGCTATCCTACTGCCTCAGCCTCCCGAGTAGCTGGGACTACAGGCATGCGCTACCATGCCTGGCTAATTTTTTCCATATATATTAGTTGGCCAGTTAATTTCTTTCTACTTATAGTAGAGATGGGGTCTCGCTCTTGCTCAGGCTGGTTTCCAACTCCTAACCTCGAGTGATCCGCCTGCCTCGGCCTCCCAGAGTGCTAGGATTACAGGCCTGAGCCACCAAGCCCGGCCCCCATCACTCCTTTTAAATATGTCATCTGTGTTGCTACCAGTTAGCTTTCTAAAAATATTGTTTATTTTATATCATCTCTTTGTGGCCTTCCTGATAAAGGCTGAACACCTTGTCATGGTATATATGGTTCTCTGAGACCTAGCTGCAAGCTTACTTGATGACTGCTTAGCTTAAGTATATACTACCGTTTCATGCCCATGTATCATTTTTATTCCCTCTGCTCTGGCCACTCAGGACACCTGATTATCTAATTGTACACTCTAAATTCATGCCTTTGTTTGTGCTGTTCCCTTTGCCTGTTGATACCCTTCCTCGTACTTTTTCACTGGTAAATTCTGGTTACCACTAACTGCAAATTTATTGTTCTCTGTGGTCTCAAGATTTTGATTTTGCACATGCTTCTAGCTTCCCTGCTCATGTGACTTCCTTGAGATTAGGGGCTCTTATTCATTTTTATATCTTTGTACCCTTTGTTTAGGCTGGCAGAATTGTTAAATGAATGTGACTGGTTATATTTAAATATACCTTATTTGTTCTTAGGTGAGATATTTTATAACCTCTGTTTGTAGGGGGCTATAGGAGTATCTGTTCACCTTGTGCTATACTTTGTTTCATGTGCATACTTTAAATGTGCTATGCTATTTGATGTACAGTATATCTCTCTATATAATATGTGAGATTGTTGGCACTGCAAGGATTAATAGACTCTTATTTTAAAGGAGTCAGTGAGTTCTTTTATTTGTGTTAAATTAATAGAATGAATCCCTTCACTTCTGTATAGTTGTGAATAGAATACCATATTACCTACTAAAACATGAGGTTAGGTTTCTGATTTCCTTTTTTTTTTTTCATTGATAATATTGAGTTGAAAGTTGAAACTTACATACTCTTGATATTCTTGATAACTTTAGTTGCTTGAGGAGGGATGTGGTCTGGCTTTTCTGGTCTGCCCTAGCAAGTGGAATGACCTCTTAAAAATTCATTAGACATCTCTGAACTTGGGTTTTTGTATGTATCAAGTGGTAAAGAATCTTGCCTGCTTTTCCTTTTTGAGAATTCCTTCCACTGCTCTCCTCCGTGAAACCCCACATATAGTGTTCCTTCTCACTGGTGTCACCCTGCCAGTTTTATGCTCTATTTAAGTTAGTATGAATTCACTCAGAAATGTGCAAATAGCTTTTTATACTTTTTTACAAATTCTTTTTAGTTTTTTAGAGACGGGATCTTGCTCTTTCTCAGGCTGGTCTAGAACTCCTGACCTCAAGTGATCCTCCCGCCTCAGCCTCCCAGAGTGTTAGGATTACAGGCGTGAGTCACCACTCATGGCCTGCTTGTCATTTTTAATATGAAGAAATTAGCAGTAGACACAGAAAAGTTTTTATGACTAAAACCAAAACAAACCCCCACAACACATTAAACTGTAAATAGGAGAATTTTATGCTGGATTTTGACTAATAACAACCCTTTTCCCCTTCGCATCTTCTGTAATTTTGAGGGGAGGAAACCAATTATGATACAGATTTTTTCCTTTGCTCTCCTTCCCTTCTTCAGTTCATTTGTTTTAGGGATGCATTTGGAAGCTGGTGTGTTGGGAGTGAAGTATGAGAAGGAAAGAAAACTCATTTGTTGTTAATCAGGGACATTCCATGCTTTGGAGAGATTTTATACTGATATGTTTCCTGTTGACTTTTGCTGTCAGCAGTAGAAAAGTACACTTTACTTTCTTTTTAGTTTATTCTTTTTTCTCTCTTTGCTTTTAAGGGCAGTTAGCAAGCAAGTTTCTGAATATTAGAGCCTATGTATTCTTGGATTGTTTATTCTTATGATGTGACAAACAGTTAAGAAAGGTTCTTTCCTGGGACTACCTTCTTGGCAGACATCTTTAGGAGATCATTATATAATATGAAAAAATCATTGAATTTTAGTCAGGTGGATATTATCACATTTGTTCATTTTATGGAAGCTGAGGCACAGTGAGATGAAGTAAATCACATTGGTGTGGACTCTAAGCTATTTGTACCAATTTCCAGAGTAGTGCACTGTCTCCCTAGATCTATGTTTCCCAAGCTTTTAACCAAGGAACTCATCATAGGTCCCATTTTTTGAAATATTTTGCGTATCAAAAAGTATGTTATTGACTGATACTTTAAAAATTTTTTTATACACTGAGCCATCAATCAACTTTGAATCAGTGTTTGCAAACCACTGACATGAGTCCAGTCAAATGCAAAGACCCTTAACACTTTACCCAGAGAAGGCTGAGTATGTAATTTCTTATAGATGTTCTGAAAAATCTAAATTGGCTAAAGAAGCACCTTGCCTACCTTTGCAGACACCTGGAGGTATAGAGACCCCAAGTGAGGAATTACTGTACTGTATGTTACTTTTGCTAAACTGTAGATTCACAGGAGTCAACTGAGGATTGGATTCTCAAGTTTGTTTATAGATGTTCTGAGACTTTTTTTTTTTTTATTTCAGAGACTGAGAGACTGTTATATCTAGAAAGAGATTTTAGAGGTAATCTGTTAAAGAGTTTTTAAAAGACTTTATTGAGATATAATTTACATATCATCTAAACATGATATGACTACATATCATACATGATTACATACCATACAATTAACCCATTTAAATAGCAATGTTTTTTATTGTATTCATGTGTAGCAATGTTTTTTAGTGTATTCAAAGGGTTGTACAACCATTACCACAATTTAACTGTAAAACATTTTTGTGTCTCCTAAAAGAAACCCTGTACCCATTAGCAGCCACTCCTCATCACCTTCTCCAGCCTTAAGCAACCAGTGATCTACTTTCTGTCTCTGTAGAAATGGAATATGGTTACATGGAATCCTATAGTGTGTGGTTTCTCTTGACTGGCTTCTTTTAACATAATGTTTTCAGGGTTCATCATGTTGTAGTATCAGTACTTCATTCCTTTTTATTGCCAAATAATATCCCATTGTATGGATAGGCCACATTTTATTAATCTCTTCATCAGTGGACAGACATTTGTGTTGTTTCCACTTTTTGCCTATTATGAATAATGCTGCTGTGAACATTCATGCACAAGTTTTTGTGTGGACACATGTTTTCATTTCTCTTGGATATATACCTAAAAGTGGAATTTCTGGGTCATATGGTAGCTCTATGTTTAACTTTTTAAGGAACTTTCAAACTGTTTTCTAAAGCAGCTGTACATTTTTATATTCCTGTCAGCAATAATATATGTTGGTTCCTGTTTCTCCATATCCTTGCCAGTGCCTTTTATTGTCTATCTTTGATTATTGCCATTCTAGTGGATATGAAGTGGTATTATAAGTGGCTTTGATTTGCATTTTCTTTACAGCTTATGATGTTGAGCATTTTTTCATATGCTTATTAGCTATTTGTAGCTAATAAGCTATATCTTCTTTGGAGAAATATCTATTCAAATCCTTTGCCCATTTTATAATTGGGTTGTCTTTTTCTTATTGAATTGTAAGAGTTCTTTATATCAGGTTGGGCACAGTGGCTCATGCCTGTAATTCTGGTACTTTGGGAGACTGAGGCAGGAGGATTGCTTTAGGCCAGAAGTTCAAGACCAGCCTGGGCAACACAGTGAGACCCTGTCTCTACACAAAATAAGAAAAATTAGTCAGGTGTGGTATGCATGCCTGTAGTCCCAGATACTCAGATGGCTGAAGCAGGAGAATCGTTTGAGCCCAGGAGTTTGAGGCTGCAGTGAGCTATAATTACGCCACTGCACTCCAGCTTTGGTGACAGAGTAAGACCCTGTGTCCCCTACAAAAAAGTTCTTTATATCTGTATCTTATCAGCTATATGACTTGCAAATATATGCAATATTTTTCTCCCATTCTGTGCAAGAATCACCTGAGGTGATTTTTACATGCATTAAATTTTGAAAACTGCTGAAGTAGTGGAGAAAATAAGGACATGGAAGGTAGACTAGAGATTGAAATCCATCTCTGCCACTTATTAGCTGTGTAATCTTGAGCAAGTTTCTAAGCTTTTCTGAGCCTCATATATGTAAAGCAAGATTAATGCTTATCTTTTTGCTTTTCTGTAACAGTAAAATGAGATATGTGAAATGCTGAGCTTGGTAGGCATTCAGCATTGGTAGCTACTATTATTAGTGGAAATTGAAGTCCAAGAAGGATGTTGTCTTATTTAAGGTAACAGAGGAATTTATTGTGTTTCATAAATTATACCTTTTTTTTTTTGCATTATCAAATCAAGATGCATCTTACAGTGGCTTTTGGCTGTGATGCAGTTGTCATTGTCTCTTCATGCATAGAACTTGCAGGATAAGTATCAGCAGGCTTGAAAGAGAATCCCAGAGACAGTGGTTGGAATACAAATGTTGGATCACCTGGGCTTTTGATGGCATGGGGGATGATAATGTGTGGAAAAATGTGGATATTAATGACTAATTCAAAAAGTGATTCATAAGTGTTTGACTCTGAGTGTGACCAGTTTATGTACCAATTTATTTCAGTTATTTTTTATTATGCACAAGAGAAATAAATGCTAAATGTCTGACTATAGTTTAAAAGAGATCTTTTATTAAATACAAACAAAAATTCTAAGTGATAAGAGTATTGCGTCAGTTTAATTGACAGCATTTTTTCTTAGTGAAATGTAAAATAATGTGTCTTGCAATCAATGGTGTTTTATTAAATAGATATGATGAAAACTGGAAGTAGAAGATAAGGTACTGGACTCAGGTTTTTTTTTTTTCATTCATCAAAAAATCCTTGCTTCTCAATCAGTGTTCTTTCAATTAGAACTTAAAATGATGTAAACCTTGAGAGGGGGATTTCTTTTAAACTGAAGGCTGCAAGAAAAAAGATCAAGTAGGATCACACCTAAATAACATTTGAGAAGGAAAAAAGATTACCTGATTTTAAAATTACAAAAAGATAACATGGAACTTCAACTGACTAAATTAATTTAAAATTTAAATATATACTTCCATATTATGGTCAGTTATTGAGGGGGAGACTAAGAAGGAAATGCTAACTAGGCAGAGGAGGAAATATAGTTTGAGAGGGTCTCCTGGAAAAAATTTTTTTTTTGTTATAGACTACTGCTTACTTGAATTGAAAGATCGAGGGTTTTAATAATACTGCTCTTCCTATTGCTGTTTAATGGTTTCTTAGCTCATAAGCTATTATTCATAGGTTCTTAATCTGCTCCTCATCTATTCCTAACATTTAAAAAATCTGAGTTCTGTATGAGATAGCCATTGCAGCACACTGCAGGGGAAGTTATTTTATGATTTATAGATTTGCATAGAGGATACTCTCCTGATGGAATTAAACTAAGATCTGATAATGAAAGTTACCCACCATTAGGGCTAAGAATAGAAGTGTTAGCTGGCACAGTGGCATGCACCTGTAGTCCCAGCTACTTGGAAGGCCGAGTATGAGTATAGCTTGAGCCCAGGAATTTGAGGCTGTAGTGCACTAATATTGTGCCTGAAAATAGCCATGGCACTCCAGCCTGGCCAACATAATGAGAATCTGCCTCAAAAAAGATAAAAAGAGAAGATCATTGGGCGCAGTGGCTCACACCTGTAATCCCAGCACTTTGGGAGGGAGGCTGAGGCGGGAGGATTGCTTGAGGCCAGGAGTTCAAGATCAGCCTGGGCAACATAGTGAGGCCCTGTCTCTACAAAAATTTCAAAAATTAGCTGGGTGTGGTTGCGCACACCTGTGGTCCCAGCTGCTTGGGAGGCTAAGGCAGGAGAATCGTTTGAGCCCAGGAGTTTGAGGTTATGGTGAGTTATGATTGCATGACTGCATACCAGCCTGGGTGACAGGTGAGACCCCATCTTTAAAATATTTTTAAATAAACTTTCCAAACCCCAAACTAGTGCATATAAAAGGTCCTTGTACAGCATGTGGAATGTAAGATGTTCAATAAATGCATGTTAACTGTAATTTATTAAGTAGGTGAGAACATCAATTTAGAAATTATGGTTTGTGGTTCATCCCCTAAAGAGTTAACCTGTGTGTTGAAAAATGAAATCGACCTCAAAGATAAACTGCTAAAGAACTCAAGTGATGCTAATGAATCTCTTTTACAAGGTCAATAGTCCTAGGTACCGTCCATCTTTATGTGTGTTGGTAAGGATTCTCCTCATGATTGCTAGATAGCTTCTGCAACTCCAAGCATTATATTTTTGTATAATAATTTTAGGTATAAGAAGAAGAGAGAGGAAAGGATGATTTCTCCTTATGTAAATTTTTCCCTCCCTCACTATCTCCCTCCTTCATTTTCCCTCCTTCCTCCTTCCTACCTTCCTTCTTTTCTTCCATTAGGGAAGACAGTTTTTACCTGAAATTATCCCAGTAGATTTTTCCTTCTATCTCATTGTCCCAGTTTGTTTCATATGCCTGTGCATGCATAACTGCAAAGGAGTCTGGGGATGTGATTATCTTCTGGAAGGTGGGTCTTTGCCAACAAGAAAGAAGGTAATGGAGGCAGTAGTGTGGCTTTTGCTACATTACTATTTCGTCCTCTTTGCCACAGGGACCCATTTCCAATTTACTCCTAGAGGTTCCCATAAAAGTATGAAAATGGGTTGGGTTTAGATTAGGAGGGATATCACTGGATTTCCAATTGTCTCAAACAGACTGGGAATAAGGGACTCCTTAGAAACCATTTGTATTCCCCTCTTCTCAACTCCTTTTGAATTAAGTATGTTAGGTTAGGAGTAAGTTTTTGTATTTGTCATAGGTAATGGGCCACTAGGCAAATGGCCTCTTAGAATTTTCTTCAAAGGACTATAGAAGTGGTTAAAAATCTTGCCACTCTTGGTCTTCTGATAATTTGGAGAAATGGAGGTCTAAGGGCCCTCAAGGTATTTTTTTATATTTTTATTAATTGCCGCTGGAGCAGCGCATGGACTTCCGCGCCTGCCGCAGCCGCCGCCTGAACCTCTATTTTTTTTTTTTTTAAAGAGACATTGTCTCACTATGTTGCCCAGGCTGGCCTTGAACTCCTGGACACAAGCAATCCTCCCACCTTAGCCTTGCAATTGTATTTTTGGTGAACTCTTTTTTTCCTTCTCAGGTGAAAAAGCATTAATGAAGTGGCTAAACTGAGGGGAGGACAAATAAGAACTAGATCATCCATAGCTGAATAATTTGCCCCTTAATAATTACGGATTGGCAATTCAGTCTTGAAAGTATAAAGTATAAAGCCTTTTGCCTGAGGAGACCTATTGTCGTAAGTTGATGTTTTTCTTTGTAAGTCCTTCAGATGTTCATTGGAGTCCCAAAGATGCCATTGTTTTGTTGGTGTCAGTCTTCAGGAATCATCTGATGCCTAAGAAGGAGTTAGTTTTGTAAGTCTGGTTTGTGTTGCTGGCTTTTCAGTGACTAATTTAGGAACTAGAAACAGAGACTTGTAACTATGTTCTTTGTTCCACTTGTGCAGATTTTCTGTTATGTGTTGGTCAGGACTAATTTATAGAATCTAGCTGATATTTTTGTTTATTTTATTTTGTTGTGTTCTTCCAGTATTCCTCGGTCATTCTTTATTCCATTTGATCTCCTTTTTGGCATTCATATGTGAATCTCTTGTCATCCAGATGTTTTCTGTTTTGTGAGCTTTAAAATAATCCCAATTCAAAAAGAAAATGTTATTTCTGGTGTTATGAAAAGTGTTGCCATGTCTGAGGTCCCACAGGAAACTATTGGTGTGTGTATATATATATATATATATATATCCCCTGATTATATTGTAGTGATATTTGTTTTTCCTCTTATGGGTGGCTGAGGGAAGGAGGGAGGGGAACAGAGACTTTTTATTGTATATCCTTTTTTGTATGTTTTGAATTTTAAACTATGTGAATATTACCTAAAATTAAATGGTTCAGTAATATTGGTTACTTTATTGCATGTCTGTTAAACATAACAGATATTATAAAAGTTTATATTATTTGATGCAAAAATGCCTTTTTTGACTTTTAATTAGTTTTTAGTGAAGTTATTTTCATTATTAATAGATTTTAAAATTTATTTCTAATATGTACAAGTATTAAGCATACTTGATTAGTAAGATTTTCCTTCATAAAATGACTGGTTTCCTTCATAAAATGACTGGTTGTAGCTCAGAGTTGGGGAAACAGGCTTTATGTACTACTGGGTTCCTTTCTTTTTGCATTGTAGAATTCTTTTGTCCCCACATGAGCAAACATATTAGGTGATTAGATTCCTGTCCAGTCTCAAATTTTACTTTAGCTATTGCTATCCAAAGGTTTTGTGTCATAGTCATCAGTTAAAACACTGTTTCTGTTGTAAAATCCATTTGCATTATTAGCCAACTTTTTCTATGGGGGAATTATTTGGTCTTTTTTTTTTTACTATTGTATGTAATAGTTTTCCTTAGTTATGTTGAATTATTAATAATTATTAATTATTCAATTATCAATTAATTCAATAATTAATTATTGAATTATTAATAATTGAATATTATTAGTATTTCATTTTATTTCTTCCTGTGCATTTTTAGTTATTCCTCTATTTTAAAGTGCTTGTTCTATGGATTACATCATGCATTCTTAATTTATCACTGTCTGCTTAGAGTTAATGTCGTAGCACTTTACATAAGTCCTTACAGTAGTCTAACTGCAATTACTGCATCCTAGACTTTATGCTGTATACTTCATAAACCTCATAATATAATTAGTTAGTTTTGCTTCATCTTTTAAAGAGATTAAGAGAAGGAAAAAAGTCTTTTATATTTACCAATTCTGACTCTCTTCTTTCCTTTTTTTCCTTCCTAAGATCATATAGGTTTGAGTTTCCATCTGGTATCATTTCCTTTCATCCTGAAGAGGTTCCTTCAGCATTTTTAATGCAATTCTGCTGCCAACAATTCCTCTTAGCTTTCATTTATCTGAAATTCACCCTCATTTTTTGCAGGATATTTTTGTTGGATATAGAATTCTGGGTTGACAGTTGGAAGCTCCATCATCTTTGGCCTTCATTGTTTCTGATGAGAAATCAGCTATTATTTATATTGCTGTTTGCTTCTATGTAATGTGCCTTCCCCTGCCTGATAGCTTTTTTTCTCTTTACCCTTCGATTTTCTGCAGTTTGAGTGTGATGTGAGTAGTGTGATAACTGTAATTATCTTGTTTGGAGCTTTTTGGATCCATAGGTTGATGTTTTTTAAAAAACCTGGGAGGAGGAGGAGTGGCAAGGGCAATATATGTAACTTTAACAATATTTGTACCCCTATAATGTGATGAAATAAAAAAAAACCCTGGGAAACTTTGGCCATTATTTCTTCAAAGATTATTTTTCTGCCATATTCTCATTCTCTTTTTCTTTGGACTCCAATTACACATGTATGTTAAACTGCTTGATAATATTATGTGTTCTTCAGATTGGATAATTTCTGCTGATCTGTTTTCTGGTTCATTGGGCCTTTCTTTTGTAGTTTTCAATCTACTGTTAAGCCCATCAGTGAAGTTTTCATTTCTGATATTGTGCCTTTAAGTGATTGAATGTATTTATAATAGCTGTTTTAAAGTTCTTTTCTGCTGTTTCCAACATTAGAATCATCTCGTTATCTGTTTCTGTTGACTGCTTTTTGCCTCTGATTATGGGTCAAATGTGCCTGCTTATTTGCCTAACTAGTGATTTTTGATTATTTGGACATTGGGGATGAAACATTATAGGAATGTCAGTGTGTTATCTTTAAAGAGTGTTGAGTTTTGTTTTGGCAGGCATGAAATTGTTTTTGATCCTTTCAGGATTGATTTTATTATATGTTGTGGCAATTATATTTAAGTTTTGGTTTTTTTTCTAAGACTTGGACTTTACTCTAGTGTATAACTTTTCTAGGGTTTTAGCTGAAATATGAAAAATGACTGAGTGCCCCAGGTGTGCAGCAATGTCTCTCTCTGTTCTAAATGAACTGGAATTCCAATGTCTTCCAGCAGAGAGCCACCTCTCATATCTGTTTAGCTCTCAGGCCTCCAGTAGCAACTCTAGTAGGCCTCATGGAGTCCTGCCCTGGCTTATGTGTAGCCCAGCCCTCAGCCAATGACACTCGGGAATCCCCATGCAGACTTCTGGGGCCACACCTTTTGCACTGTTGCCTTTTCTCCAGCGCCCTGTCCTATAAATTCTATTCATAGCTACTTCAGTAACCCAGAATTTTGATCTGTGTATCTCAGTTCAGTGAGAGCATCATGCTTGGGCTTAGGTTCTACCTCCCTGTGGTATAGTTGGGAAAGTGTCACAGGCAGAACACTGGAGTGAATGGTATGCACTTCTTTTGCTGCATGTTTAGTACCTGAATATAATAGAGTCATATTTTGTCCAGTTTTATACATATTACCTGGGGAGGGCTAGTCTGGTATCAGTTATTTCCTCATGGTTGGAAATGGAAGTATGCTTTTCGAGGAAGATAATTGTACTAGCTTTAAATACATAATTAAGATGATGTATTTATACATATTTAATACCTATATAATCTTAATTAATCATCTGTTTTTGGATATGAGTTTGGATGTTTCATATATGATTGTATATAAAATGTAGCACAGGAATATTTAGAGCAGCTTTATTGAAATGTAATTTACATATCATGCAATTTACCAATATAAAGTATATAATTCAGTGGCTTTTAGTATATTCACAGAGTTGTACATCCATTACCACAGTCAGTTGTAGAATGTTTTTATTACCCCAAAAAGAAACCTTGTACCCCTTAGCCATCACTTCTCCTCTTTCTCCCCATTTGCCCAGGCCTAGGCAACCACTGATTTACTTTTTGATTCTATAGATTTGCTTATTTTGGACATTTTATGTAAACGGAATCATACAATACATGTTCCTTTATAACTGGCTTCTTTCACTTAACATGTTTTCAAGGTTCATCAACATTGTAGCATGTATCAGTACTTCATTTCTTTTTATTGCTAAATAATATTTCATTGTATGATTGATTTTATTATATCATACAATTAATACATTATTTATTCATTAATACATTCATTAGTCAGTGGACATTTGGGTTATTTAATACATTCATTAGTCAGTGGACATTTGGGTTATTTACACTTTTTGCTATTATAAATAAGATTGTGATGGGCATTCATGTAAAGTTTTTTCATGCATGTGTGTTTTCATTTCTCTTGGGTATATACCAGGAAGTGGAATTTCTGGGTAGTATAGTAACTCCATGTTTAACCATTTGAGGAACTGCTAAACTATTTTCCAAAGTTGTTGCACCATTTTACATTCTTACCAGCAGTGTGTGAGGGTTCCAGTTTTGCCACATACTTGTCAATGCTTATTATTGAACATTAATTATATCTCAAATCTTCACAGCATCTATCACTCTATTATTGTTCCCATTTTATAAATGAGGAGACTAAGGCTTAGAGTGGTTAAGTGGCCCAAAATCGGAGAACAAAGAAGTGGAAGGAACTGGATTTGAACCTGATATATACCTGACTTCAAAATATAAGCTCTCTCATTAAAAACTATTTCTAGGCCGGGCGTGGTGGCTCATGGCCGTAATCCTAGCACTCTGGGAGGCCGAGGCAGGGGGATTGCTTGAGTTCAGGAGTTCAAGACCAGCCTGAGCAAGAGTGAGACCCCGTCTCTAATAAAAATAGAAAGAAATTAGCTGGAGAAATAAAAATATATAGTTCATAGACACTCAGGTGTGCAAAGAGAAGAAAAGAAAAATAAAATATTTAAAACAAAAGATAAAAATTAAAAAAATACATATAAAAATATATAGAAAAAATTAGCCGGGCGTGGTCATGCATGCCTGTAGTCCCAGCTACTCAGGAGGCTGAGGCAGAAGGATTGCTTGAGCCCAGGAGTTTGAGGTTGCTGTGAGCTAGGCTGACGCCATGGCACTCTAGTCCGGGCAACAGAGTTAGACTCTGTCTCAAAAAAAAAAGTATATGATATATATATATAATTTAGTGATTAAAATCAAGTGAACTTTTCATAGTATTTCCAAGAAATAAGAGAGCCTATTTCAGACATATATTTATTTTCTTACCCCTTATTAGATCTTGGCAGAAATCTATTGAACATAGGACCATCTTTTCTTTGGTTTTGATACCTGCCTCAATTACCTGGAAAGTAGAAGATAGATGTCTTTCACTCAGGATTATTTTAAATAATTGGGGCACAGCATTTTCAGTGCCCACCATGACAAGATGCTGTGGATGGAGTGCATGGTATCTTATTTCAAGAACTACTACTTGGAATAGATACCAAAGAAGAGGTGTAAGGTTCAGTGTCTTGCAGATCTTTCAGTCTGGCTGATGAGTACTGGGTGGAAGAAGATCTGTGGTCTGGAGTTTCGTGTTTTTTCAGATCTAGGATTGTTGAAGGGTTGTGTCAAACAGTGGACTTTTGTGGATCTCTTGGCTCTTCTGATAATTGTATCTGGGGTTTAGGTTATATTTTGAGATATTTCCACAGTTGAAAATGCCTTTTTTGTCTTAAGTTACTACCAGGCAGTTTTGTGGTAACAAGTGAAGGATACAAAGTTTCTGAATATAGCTAAAGTCTTGCTATATATTATAGCAAGATTTGTTTATGGTCAAGTAATTATGTTTATTTTTACCTTTGGCAATGTACCTAAAATAAAATATACTCCACAAATAGCTTAGAGTCAGCTCATATTGGTGGTAGCAATGGGTATAATCTCATGCTACTTTATATTAGTTAGTAAACTCTCTTTAGTAAAAGAATTTCTTTACAAGTTTGAAGCCAATAGGTTACAAAAATTGTTGAAGTGCTTCTTACCTAGAAAATAAGGTGTTATTGTTCAATTTCATTGTTTCATTTTGCATAACATGAGAACAAATAATCTGAAGAGACACAATAGTCCCAAATTACTCTCAGGAAAATGATTAGGTTTTCAAAGTTCTGTTAGTTTATAAAATTTTAAAAATAGCTTTGACAATGGCCTATTTTGTTCTTCTGGTATCCTTTGTCATTGATCTAGGTAGGTCTAATCTTGATATATTAGTACACATGTATTAAAATTAAGTTTTTAAATCTATATGTTATGTGTTAGCATCGTTTTAAAAAAGGAGAAGTTGAGGGGAAAGACTTCAGTGTTTAATTTTATGTGACTCTGCCAGGAAGAATGCCGTGAAAGATTTATGATATATCTTTTAGATGTACAATATAATTGAACAATGAGATGTATCTTGCACTCAAAATGTTTAAAGACAAGTGTAGTAAACATTCTATGTTAACTTTTATTTGCGTCTTATATGAATAGCAAAAATTTTCATTTGATTAAAATGTTTGATATGTGTTCTCTGTCATGATCTCAAAGGAACGTATGTTCCACTTTAATGAAGAGTTATCTGACTAATGAATGTCTCTCACTTTTTTCCTGGAAAAGAAAACTAGGCATGTTAAACTGGGTCATAAACAAGATGAAAACATTTAAAATCATGATGTTCAGAGGTGAACTTGATTATAGATCTGCTGACAAGATGATTTTGGCAACTTGATTAATATTGATAAATTTGAATGGAAAGTTATATATATATATATATATATATATATATTTTTTTTTTTTTTTGAGACAGAGTCTCACTTTGTTACCCAGGCTAGAGTGAGTGTCGTGGCGTCAGCCTAGCTCACAGCAACCTCAAACTCCTGGGCTCAAGCGATTCTGCTGCCTCAGCCTCCTGAGTAGCTGGGACTACAGGCATGCGCCACCATGCCCGGCTAATTTTTTCTATATATATTAGTTGGCCAATTAATTTCTTTCTATTTATAGTAGAGACGGGGTCTCGCTCTTGCTCAGGCTGGTTTCGAACTCCTGACCTTGAGCAATCCGCCCGCCTTGGCCTCCCAGTGAGCTAGGATTACAGGCGTGAGCCACCGCGCCTGGCCGAAAGTTATATTTTTATTTGAAAATAGAGTCTTAAAAAAAAAAGAGGACCAGCTGTGGTGACTCACACCTGTAATCCCAGCACTTTGGGAGATGGAGAGGGGGAGATTGCTTGAGGCCAGGATTCAAGACCACCATGGGCAACATAGTGAGACCCTGTCTTTAAAAAAATAAAAAATTAGCTGGGCATAGTGATGTATGCCTGTATAGTCCCAGCAATGACTGAGGCCCAGGATTTTGAGGTTGCAGTGAACTATCATAGCACCGTTGTACTCTTGCCTGGGCAACAGAGGAGATCTTGTCTCTTGACATAAGAAAGAGAGAACGACAATGCAATCTTAGTTAGGAGTCTTAACTCCTATGTGTCTCTATTTATATTTTTGTGGACTATAAGAGCAACACTTTCTAAAAATGAGAAAATATAGTAGTCTTCTATTGCCTATCAATTTTTGCTAAATTGACTTAAATTGTACATGAAGAATGTTATGATAAAAAGCATTGGAGGATATCTATGATTCTATTCCGATAAGGTGTATTTATGACAGACTTTAGTTTCTTTGTGATAAGATTATCTATTTTCAGGTAACTCAGTTTGATGACATTATTTCTCTTGATTTATAGTGTATCAAATCTGAAAGGCAAAGAAGTTTAAAGATTAGCCATTAAAATAAGAGTCAGTTGTCTGATGCATGTAACTAGAGAAAAGGCAGCTCTGTTTAGACAGCATTTGATCAGTCTGATAGGTGATGCTCCCCAACCTCTGTTGTGAAGTGGTGGAAGGGGGTAGTTATATGATGAAAAAGATTATACCTGAATATAGCCTTTATGATGTGATGATGACATAATCTTTGAAATATTTTGAATTCCCAGAATTAAACATAGCTTATTCAAGTACAAGTGCCAACAATGCATTGTAAAAGCAACAGTCATCTGTGCAATTTACATTACAGATGCCCAGGCCTACTCTTAAGATTCTCAGTTGGTAGATGATTTGGGTGGAGGCCTGGGCATCTGTGTTATTAAATGCCATGGCACGTGATTCTTATTTGTAGTTAAAAGATGAGAGCTGCTATTCTAGGAGATACCACAGTTGTTTAATGTGCACTTCAGATCTTTTTCCTGACCTCAGACATTTCAGGAAATACTGGCTTGGCTAAGAGATACTGCAGGAGAGGTGGAATTTGAAGATGTATAAATTTATTAATTGGATAATCATCCTTACATTTGTTGTAGGTTGAAAATGTCAGTGAAATAATTGGTGATTTTTCAAGTTTATTTTACTGAATGATAGATTAATAAGAGAGTGTTGGTTTGGCTTGTTTATAAAGGTGTTTCTCTCCCTTCTTTCATGTGTATATAATTTAAATTAATTAATTAAAAAATATATTTTATCTCTATGTCTTTTTAATTTAATCTAGTTTAATTTTTTTAGTAGGACAAGGAAGGATTAGGCTGCTTATGGCTTCATAAATGTTTATTGATTAAGATAAACTATGCATACACTAAATATAATTTGTGTTATAGAGTATTAAAACATTTAGTAATGAGACCAAATGACATTCACTTATTCTGTGTATTTTGCAGATTGTTTCTAAATGCTGGAGAACAGCCACATTATAAAGCTATTGTGCTCTTTCATAGAGTGTAATACACTTCAAAATGGCAAATTCATTCTTAGCAGTTTCATGGAGTCCAGTACAGACATTTTTTCTAAGCGTACCTAGTTTAAAAAAGTACCATCTTGGCCGGGCGCGGTGGCTCACGCCTGTAATCCTAGCACTCTGGGAGGCCGAGGCGGGCAGATTGCTCGAGGTCAGGAGTTCAAAACAAGCCTGAGCAAGAGTGAGACCCTGTCTCTACTATAAATAGAAAGAAATTAATTGGCCAACTAATTTATATATATAAAAAATTAGCCGGGCATGGAGGTGCATGCCTGTAATCCCAGCTACTCGGGAGGCTGAGGCAGAAGGATTGCTTGAGCCCAGGAGTTTGAGGTTGCTGTGAGCTAGGCTGATGCCATGGCACTCCCTCTAGCCTGGGCAACAAAGTGAGACTCTGTCTCAAAAAAAAAAAGAAAATAAATAAATAAATTCAAAACAAAAGTATCATCTTCAGGACATCTGAGTAATAGATACTTCAAATCTTGCCATGCCTTCATTGGACTAGATTAATGCCATTAATGAAATATTTCTTCCTTTTTGCCATCATGAACACTAATTTTCCAATTTTGCCTGTTTAATTTTAGAAAGGCAATTTACGTTTCTATTCCTTAGCCATGAGGTTTATCTCTGCTTCAGGCCAGCTTTTACAAATAGCCATTCCTGTGTTCTGAAAATCAGACCAAGCAAGAAGATGGCTAAATGGTGACATCTTTGTGTAGGATAGTGCCATCTGCTACTGAAGGGTTACCTATGTACTTGCTTTCCTTGTGGGGTGGTTTTTTCTGTGAGGCCACTAGGGTGCACTCAGCTGTAGCAGAGTCTGTGTCTCAATATTTCTTCCTATAATCTTAGGCCTCTGATATGTGGCAATTTTTGTACCTGTAAGAGTTTGGGAGTCATTTACTATCAAAGTGCCATTCTTTTTCTTTGATAAAAACATAAAATTTGATTCATTTTCTTTTTAATTATTATTGCATTTAAATCTAAGCAACCAAAGAGGTAGGTATTATTATTCACTTCATATAGGTGAGGGAAAGCCCAGAAAGATTCACTGATTTGTCTAAGATCACAGTTTTAATTTTTAATTTTTTTATTCTTTTAAGGTTATATATTTATAACACTTTAATCTGGGAAGCCTTTTCTGGTACCCCTCCTTCTCTTTTTCCTTCATAGGTATCCTTCCTCTGTGTAGAGTTGGATTAATAGATTATCTAGCTGAGTGGGGTGTAACAAAACAGTATTTGAAATATGAGATGAGGGGGAAAATTGAATTTACCAGAGCTCCTTCTGGGATAAGAATGAGAGAAATAAATAGAAACAATCTTCTTGGTGTGTGTGTGTGTGTGTGGTATGTGTGTGTGTGTGAGAGAGAGAGAGAGAGCAAGAGATTGCTTGATCCCAAGGGATATGCTTAATTGCCTTTTAAGAAAGTTCAGTAAAATTAGAAGTAAATTTGAGTATGATATGCAAGTTTCGAGCCAGAGCTAAATTGCTGGGAAAGAGAAGAGGCCGAGCTCTGTAACTAGTGGCCGTTATTCACTGTCCTTCCTCCTTCAATGTTTCTAAACAAACATTGAACAACAACAACAAAATTGACTAGAGGGGTGCCAGATTAGATTTCATAGGGAGCTTATGATTTTGACTGCGTGTGTCCTCCCATGATACCCAGTATTTGTTACTGTTAGAGTACTCATCACATTGTATGTGTTTTTTTTTTTTGAGACACAGTCTCACTCTGTTGCCTGAGCTAGAGTGCCGTGGTGTCAGCCTAGCTCACAGCAACCTCAAACTCCTGGGCGTAAGCAATCCTTCTGCTTCAGCCTCCCGAGTAGCTGGTACTACAGGCATATGCCACCATGCCTGGCGAGTGTTTTTCTATATATTTTTAGTTGGCTAATTAATTTGTTTCTATTTTTAGTAGAGACGGGGTCTCCCTCTTGCTCAAACTGGTTTCGAACTCCTGACCTTGAGCAATCCTCCCACCTCGGCCTCCCAGAGTGCTAGGATTACAGGCGTGAGCCACTGCGCCCAGCTACTTTTTAAAGACATAGAACATACAAACCACAAAGAAAGAGGTGAAGATACTTATCCAATGTCGGGATTAGAAACATGTAGGTCTTATGATTTTTTTACTTGTTCCCTTTCCACTTCCCTGGTATATCTGTCTTTTGGAGTTCTTCCATAGGAAAGTAATGTCAGTGAATAAAGAGCCTATTAGATTCTGGGGCATGATGGTATCTTATATTGAGGGTGTGCTGTGAACAGTGGAAGGGAAGGGGGATAAAGCAGGGAGTGAATCTAAAATAGATTATGATCATGTTTCATTGTCCTTTTTCATTGATTTCATTTTTATGACCATCTTTTACAACATATTATTGTGGAAAGAGTCTTAGATTAGATTGGTTCTAGGTTCTTTTCCCTGTTCTTTCCCCTACTTAACCAGAACCACTAGCAATTTTGTGTGTATCTTTTAATTGCCATGATTTGTACTTCCTTCACGCATCAAATTGAAATAACCTATTCTGGTTACTTCACACAGTTTTTGTGAAAGGTAAATAGGATAAGTTGGGAAAGGACTTTGAAAAACATAAAGTGCTTTACTAATGGGGGGATTATTATTACTGTTTTCATATGATGGTCTCTGTGGCTCAGTCCATTGCTAACCTGCTTCTAAATAAATGTATTCTGTTTAAGTGTATAAAACTATATTGTATAATTTAGAATTTCACCATTTTTACTCTAGCTCTCTTACTTTAAATTAAAAATTGTACTGTCTTTTCTATTTAGGAGAAGCAGAGTAAAATGATAATACCATGTGTGTTATTGTATTCAGTTGTACTAGGTGTAAAGTATACATAGCATTTCTCACTAATGCCAAGTGGCAGGCCAACTGAGCAAGACTGGAATTACAGTGTTAGCCACTAGGAACTATGTTACAGCCTGCATTTAAGATGAGCTGTGTGCACAGTGAGAATTCTTACTGTCAGGTCCTTAGGAGCTGTTTAAAGGGTTTAATAATAGAAAAAGTTTCTTTGCATTTTTGCCTTGGCATTTGTACCAATAGGACATTAGGCACCTTGTTTCAGACATTATAAAAATAAAGGATACAGGAGTGCTTTTTAAAAATTTAAAGGCTATTACAAACCTTCTCTGGAGGAAGGTTTCCTTGGTTCTTGGGACTGCTAGAGGAATAGCACATCAAGTTAATGTGGCTTATTATAATTAGGTTTAATGAATATCTAAAAAAATTATATAAATTTAAAATGACATGGACAGTGCTCATTTTTTTTTCTAGCTTAGACATGTCACCATCAGTGCTCGTCTTGATAAGCCCTTTCTTTTCCTTTTTTATTATTTTGACATTTCTGAGCTTTTTTCTTAAAAAGTATATTTTTCTTCACTTGATAGTAATAGTGTATATATTTTATGTGTACATTTTATGGAGGTTCATGTTAGTGTAATTGAACTTCTATGTGCTGGCATGAAGCTAATGCTCGGGACTACAAAGATGTACGAGAGATAGACAGAAATGTAGATATTTTCAATGAACTATAGTTAGTAGTAAAACAGATACATGCTTTGAGAGTATAGAAGGCAGATACTTGGTCCAGCATAGAGATTCAGGTAATGATTTCTGGAAGAGAGGATACTTAAACTAATCAAATCTTATTAAATGGAAGCAGGTTAAGTTTTCTGAAACAAAAAACCAATATATTTTTTTAATTTCGGTGTTTTGCAGGTTCTGAAGTAGTGGTACATAAAGGAATAATACTTATTTTGTTATTTACCACTTTTATTTTTTACTTACCTTATTGAGATATAATTTATATACAATAAAATTCATCCATTTTAAGTGTATAGAGTTTGATACATTTTAGTAATTGTATTAGTTGAGTAATTGCCACCACACTCAATATATAGAACATTTCCATCATCCTAAAAAGCTTTCTTTTGCCTTTTAATGCTCTAGCCTCAGTCAACTGCTGATCTACTTTCTGTCATTGTAGTTGTGTCTTTACTAGAATTTCATATAAATGGAATCATATAGTAGGTACACTATGTTTGACCTCTTTTACTTAGTAAATGATGTTTTTGAGATTCATCTATGTTGTGTATATTAATATTTCATTTTTTAAATTGCTAAGTAGTTTTCCATATTGAGGATTTGTCTTGACTTAGACCATTTTGTGCTGCTATGACAGAACACCTGAGACTGGATAATTTATAAAGAACAGAGATTTGTTGGCTCACAGTTTTAATGGCTGAGAAGTCCCAGATAAAGGCCCTGGCATCTGGTGAGGGACCTCTTGATGTGTTATCACAGACGGAAAGGCAGAAGGGCAAAAAGAGAGAAGGGGACTGAATTCACCCTTTTATAACAGCATTGATTCCACCCATGAGGGTAGAGCTCTCATGGCTTAATCACATCTTAAAGGTTCCACTTTTTAATACTGTCACAGTGGCAGATCAATTTCAACATAAATTTTGGAGAGGGACACATGTTTAAACCACTATTTGTCCATTCACCAATCGATAGGCGTTTCATTATTTCCATTTTCTGGCTATTATAAATAATCCTGCTATAAATATTTGTGTATGTGTCTTTGTATGGATATATGTTTTCATTTCTCTTGGATAAATACCTGTGAATGTGATTGCTGAGTCTTTTGACAAATGTATGTTAAATTTAAAAGAAACTACCAGAATGTTTTCCAAAGTGGCTATACCATCTTGCATTCCTGTCAGCAATGTATGAGCATCCCAGTTGTGCCAAATCCTTACCAGCACTTGTTAGCGTTAGTTTTCTTTTTTTTTTTTTTGAGACAGAGTCTCACTTTGTTGCCCAGGCTAGAGTGAGTGCCGTGGCGTCAGCCTAGCTCACAGCAACCTCAAACTCCTGGGCTCGAGTGATCCTTCTGCCTCAGCCTCCCGGGTAGCTGGGACTACAGGCATGCGCCACCATGCCCGGCTAATTTTATATATATATATCAGTTGGCCAATTAATTTCTTTGTATTTATAGTAGAGACGGGGTCTCACTCTTGCTCAGGCTGGTTTTGAACTCCTGACCTTGAGCAATCCGCCCGCCTCGGCCTCCCAAGAGCTAGGATTACAGGCGTGAGCCACAGCGCCCGGCCAGCGTTAGTTTTCTTAACTCTAGTCATTCTAGTTGGTGTTTAGTGGAGTCTCATTTTAGTTTGCATTTCCCTGATGACTAGTGATGTTAATTAAACATCTTTTCATTGTTATTGACCATTTGGATAGTTTCCGTCATGAAGCATCTATTCAAATCTTTTGCCCATATTTAAAAATTGGGTTGACTTCTTATTGTTGAGCTATAAGAGTTTTTTGTGTATTCTGGATCCAAGCCTTTTGTCAGATATGTTTTTCTCCCAGTCTGTGTCATGCTTTGTCATTTCATTTTTTTTTTATGTGTTTCTTTTTAAAGACATTTTATTTAATATACATTGATTCATTAACCTTGAACTCACGACAAACACCACTGTAACTCATACTTGAATGAAGCTTATCTAACACACATATTTTCCCCCTAAGGCACAACACAACCTTCTTGCACTTAGGAACACTAAATAGCCCTTCAGCACTATGCTTGGGGGCCATTTTAAACAGTAAAATCACTAGCAAAAAACACAAAAATGCAAAACGTGACACAGAGTAGACCATAAAAAGGATGCTTGTATACAATATAAGGGCTGAATCAAGAAGGCAGAGTATTCCTTGTTTGACCTCAGCTGGGAATGGGCAATTCAAATTTTTTGCCACTCTGTGCATGTCTGCAAATAACTGAGAAAGCACCACAGTATTGATTTTGGGGTTACAAATAAATTTTAGTAAGCAGGCAAATTCCCAAATACAAAATCCACCAATGAAGATCAACTATACCTTCTTTTCGCATTGCTAAGTACCCCAGGTTGCCTCATGTGGAGGATGGGAACATATGAGATTTAGACCAGTTATAAAAAATAAAGAACTATTTTTTTTGCATATCCAAGATGAAGTACTTAAGTTTTTGTCTTTAACTTACTATTATTTAGAAAAATAGAATGGAAACTCCATGAGGGCAAGGATTTTTGTCTTTTGTTCATGCTGTGTATAGTCAGCAGCTAGGACAGTGCCACGCACATAGCAGTTGTTCAACTAGTTGATATTTGTTCAGTGAATCAAGGAATGAAAATCACATTCCAACCAATACACATGGATTAAACTACTGTTGTATCATTGGGCTACAATAGTTACAATTCTACAAGTTTTATAACTTGACATATGTGAAGGGAAAAAAAACAACTCAGTTTTCCAGCTTTGGAAAGGTCTAGGGCCAGGGAGTCAGAATTCAATGATAGGATTTTCTCAACTGAACTAAGGACAGGGAATAGATGGTATGAGTCAACTCCCTGGCTGACTGGCATCTTGTAGTAGATAGGAAAATTTCTTCTGCAGCCATAGGAAGTAGAAAACATTGGTAGCTGGATAAGATTTCATATCTGTACTGGGAAAGATGTTGATTTCATTTGGGATGTGGAAGTCCCAGATGAAGGCCACTTAGGTAATAATTGACATCTCCTCCCTGTCTCTGCTCTCAGACACAGGGTTGATTATGCTTTATAAATACTTTATGAGTTCCATCCAGATCTCCTCAGGGTCATCCTCAAGATTTGAATGCACCAGCTTCAGCTTGTTCAAGGGTGGTGACAAAGACCGTCTTCTGTTATCACCTCCAGAGCCTGGTTTGTGGTGTGTAATTAACAGGCACTGAGTATTCTGTAAGAACTGCTGCTGGACAAGGGAGTAATACTACATTTCTATTTCCTTCTGGTGGTTTGAGATGTTGGCATTGAAGATGATCACCACTCCATGAGCATTATTTGTCGGGTCTGGCCAGCAGGACTCAAACTTTGTATCACTGCCACAGTGTCATAGCTCAAATAATGTATGAGTTCTCAATACCAGGATCCTTACTTTTTGGGTTGCATTGTATTTAGTGATATCAGAAGATTCTATCAGAAAGGTAGCCAAAACAGTTTTTCCACTCTTGCAGGGCACCATGAAGAGGATCTTGGCCTTCAGTGTTGTTGTCCACTGCCTGCCATTTCTTAACTGTGTCTTTTAAGGAGTAAAAGTTTTAAATTTTGATGAAATCTGTTTCATTAAAATTTTCTTTATAGTTTGTGTTTTTTCCTTCCCTGTTTAAGAAATATTTGATTATCCCGATGTCACAAAGATTTTTTCCTGTTTTTTTTTAGGAACTTAATTTTAGCTCTTACATTTAGTGTAATGATTCATTTGCAGTTAAGTGATCTGGCACCTTCTTTTTCCTTTTTGACATGGGATCTTGCTCTATCACCCAGGCTGGAGAACGATGGTGTGATTATAGCTCACTGTAGCCTGGATCTCCTGGACTAAAGTGATCCTTATACCGTAGCCTTGCCAGTAGCTGGGACTACAGGTGTGCACCGCCATGCCTGGCTAATTTTTTTAATTTATTGTAGAGCCACTGCACCTGGCCAGTTTTACTTTTGTCTTTCCAATTGATATGCCTCCTTACTTTTTCCTGTCTTTTTGCACTGTCCTTGCCCTCCAACACAATGTTGAATAGAGGTGGTGAGGATGGATATCCTTGCTTTCTACCTCCTTGCTTTCTTCCTGATCTTAGGGGGAAAGTGTTGAGCCCTTCAGCATTGTATATGTAGCTGTAGATTTTTCATAGATGCCCTTAATCAAGTCAAGGAAGTTTCCTTTTATTCCTAGTTTCCTGAAGACTTTTTTTTCATTTGTTTTTGTTTAAGTCATGGTGTTAGATTTTGTCAGATATTTTTTCAGCATCTAGAAATGATCATACAGTTTTTTTCTTTTATTCTATTGTGAGTTACATTGATTAAATTTTTGAATGTTGAACCATGCCTGCATTCCTCAGATAAACTCCATTGGTAATTATGTATTGTTCTTTTTATATAATACTGGATTTGATTTACTAATAATTTGTTAAGGACTTTTACCTCTGTTTACAAAGGAATAGTGGCTGTAAGTTTTGTTATATAATAATTCTGTGTTTAACTTTTTGAGGAACTGCCAAGCTGTTCCCACAGCAGGTGTACCATTTTACATTCTCACCAACAATGTATTAGGGTTCTGATTTCTTCACATCTTGGCCAATTCTTATTATTTTATGTTTTTGTGTTTGTTTGTTTGTTTTATAGTCATACTAGTGGATATGAAGTAGTATTTCATTGTAGTTTTGATTTGCATTTCCCCAATGACTAATGATGTTGAGCATCTTTTCATATGCTTGTTGACCATTATTTATATATCTTCTCCAATAGCTGTCTATTCAAGTCCTTTGCTAATTTTTAAATTGGGTTGTTTGTCTCTTTGTTGTGGAGGTTTAAGAGTTCACCTTATCAGATATTAGACCCTTATCAGACATATGATTTGCAAATATCTGTCCCATTCTGTTATCTTTTATATTCTTTTTTAAAAAATTAAAAAATTTTTTTTTCTATTTTTAGTTGGCCAATTAATTTTTTTTATTTTTAGTAGAGATGGGGGTCTCACTTTTGCTCAGGCTGGTCTCGAACTCCTGAGCTCAAACCATCCGCCTGCCTCAGCCTCCCAGAGTGCTAGGATTATAGGTGTGAGCCACTGTGCCTGGCCTATCCTTTATATTCTTGAAAATATCTTTTGATATATACAAGTTTTAAATTTTGATAAAGTCCATTTTACCTATTTTTCCTTCATTTGTGCTTTTGGTGTTCTATCTAAGAATCCATTGCCAAATTCAAGGTCTTGAATATTTATTCCTGTGTTTTCTTTAAGAGTTTTATAGTTTTAGCTGTTAAATTTAGGTCTTTGAGCCATTTTGAGTTAAGTTTTATATTTGAAATGAGATAGGGGTCCAACTTCATTCTTTTGCACATGGAAATCTTGTCCTAGCACCATTTGTTGAAGGGATTATTCTTTTCCAATTTGACGGTCTTGGCATCCTTCTCAAAAGGTGATCATAGATGATCATAGATGTTTGGGTTCTTCTTTGGACTATCAATTCTATTCCAGTGAACAATACTATAAACCAGCTAGATATAGCAGGCATTTATAGACCACTTCACCCACCAAAGCAGAATATATATTATTCTCAAGTGCATAAAAACATTCTCCAGTATAGATCGTATGTTAGACTGGACACAATTACCAGTAACTTTAAAATCATACAAAGTATCTTCTTTGCCCACAGTGGAATAAAGCTAGAAATCAGTTAACAGAAGGAAACTGGAAAATTTGCAAATATGTGGAAATTAAACTACACACTTCTAAATAACTAATGGTCAAAGAAAAAATCACTAGGAAAATTAGAAAATACTGTGAAGCCATTGAAGACAAAAATCACAACATACCAAAACTTATGGTGTGCCGTGAAACTAGTATTCAGGGGAAATTTATAGTTTTAAGGTCTCTGTTAAAAAAGATGATCTTAAGTCAACAACCTAACTTTGTACCCTAAAGAACTAAAAAAACAGCAAGTTAAACCCAAAGCAAGCAGAAGGAAGAAAATAATAAAGATCAGATCAGAGATAAATGATATAGAATAGAAAAATAATAAAGAGAATGAATGTTGGTTCTTTGAAAAGAGTTGGTTCTTTGAAAAGATCAAAAAATTGACAAAACTTTAGCTAGAACAACAACAAAAAATAAGGGCACAATGGTGCGCATCTGTAGTCCCACTACTCAGGAGCCTAGGCAGTATTGCTTGAATGCAAGAGTTTGAGTCCAGTCTGGGCAACATAATCTCTAATTAAATAATCAGTCCAATCAATCAAATATCTAATATCAGGACGTAAAATGGGGATATTACTACCTTATGGAAATTAAAAGGATCATAAGAGATCACTGAACAGTTGTTCTCGAATAAATTAGATAAATGTGGATGAAATGGGCAAATTTCTACACAATTTTCTAAAACTGCTTCTAGAAAAAATAGAAATTCTGAGCAGATCTGTAACAAGTAAAGAGACTGGATCAGTAATCAAAAAACCTCCCCCAAAAGAGACAAGTCTAGGATCAGATGGCTTCACTGGTGAATTCTATCCAACAGTTAAAAAAGAGTTAACACCAATCCTATTCACACTCCTTATTTTTTTTTATAATTTCAGCATATTATAGGGGTATGAATGTTTAGGTTACATATACTGCCTTTGTCCTACCTGAGTCAGAGCTTTAAGCGTGTCCATCCTCCAGATGGTGCACACTGCACCCATTAGGTGTGAATATACTCATTCCCTCCTCCCCTTACCTCCTGCCCGACACCCGATGAATATTACTACTAAATGTGCACATAAGTGTTGATCAGTTAAAACCAATTTGATGGTGAGTACCTGTGGTGGTTGTTTTTCCATTCTTGTGCTACTTCACTTAGTAGAATGGGTTCCAGCTCTATCCAGGATAATATAAGAGGTGCTAGATCACCATTGTTTTTTTGTGGCTGAGTAGAACTCCATGGTATACATATACCACATTTTGTTAATCCACTCACATATTGATGGGCACTTGAATTATTTCCACATCTTTGCAATTGTGAATTATGCTGCTATAAACATTCAAGTGCAGATGTCTTTTTTTTTTTTTGAGACAGAGTCTCACTTTGTTGCCCAGGCTAGAGTGAGTGCCGTGGCATCAGCCTGGCTCACAGCAACCTCAATCTCCGGGGCTCAGCGATCCTTCTGCCTCAGTCTCCCGAGTAGCTGGGACTACAGGCATGCGCCACCATGCCCGGCTAATTTTTTGTATATATATATATTTTAGCTGGTCAATTAATTTTTTTTATTTTTTTTTATTTTTTTTTTTTGAGACAGAGTCTCACTTTGTTGTCCAGGCTAGAGTGAGTGCCGTGGCGTCAGCCTAGCTCACAGCAACCTCAAACTCCTGGGCTCGAGTGATCCTTCTGCCTCAGCCTCCCGAGTAGCTGGGACTACAGGCATGTGCCACTATGCCCGGCTAATTTTTTTTTTTTTTTATATATATATATATCAGTTGGCCAATTAATTTCTTTCTGTTTATAGTAGAGACGGGGTCTCGCTCTTGCTCAGGCTGGTTTTGAACTCCTGACCTTGAGCAATCCGCCCGCCTCGGCCTCCCAAGAGCTAGGATTGGTCAATTAATTTATTTCTATTTTTTTTTTTTTTTCTTTTTGCTGTGTGGTCGATATCTGATATTTCTATTTTTGGTAGAGACAAGGTCTCACTCAGGCTGGTTTCAGGCTGGTTTCGAACTCCTGACCTTGAGCAATCCGCCCGCCTCGGCCTCCCAAAGTGCTAGGATTACAGGTGTGAGCCACCACGCCCGGCCAGATGTCTTTTTTGTAGAATATCTTTTATTCCTCTGGGTAGATGCCCTGTAATGGGATTGCTGGATCAAATGGTAGTTCTACTTTTAGGTCCTTGAGGTATCTCCATATTACTTTCCACAGAGGTTGTATTAAATTGCAGTCCCACCAGCAGTGTACGAGTGTTCCTAACTCTCCACATCCACACCAACATTTATTGTTTTTGGATATTTTGATAAAGGCCATTCTTGCTGGAGTTAAGTGCTATCTCATTGTGGTTTTGATTTACATTTCCCTGATCATTAGAGATGTTGAGCATTTTTTCATATGTTTCTTGGCCATTAGTCTATCTTCTTTTGAAAAGTTTCTTTTCATGTTCCTTGCCCACTTTTTAATGGGGTTGTTTGATATTTTTCTTGTTGATTTTCCTAAGTTCTATATAGATAATCAGCCCTTTATCGAATGCGTAACATGCAAATATTTTCTCTCATTCTGTAGATTGTCTGTTTGCTCTTGTGATAGTTTTCTTGGCTGTGCAGAAGCTTTTTAATTTGATCAGGTACCATTTATTTTTGTTGTTGCTGTGGTTGCATTTGGGGTCTTCTTCATAAATTCTTTGGCTAGGCCAATGTCTGTAAGAGTTTTTCCAACATTTTCTTCTAGAATTCATATAGTTTTATGGCTCAGGTTTAAGTCTGTTGCCTACCGTGAGTTGATTTTTGTGAGAGGTGAGAGGTGTGGATCCTGTTTCAGTCTTCTATTTGAGGCTATCCAGTTTTCCCAGCACCATTTATTGAGTAAGGATTCTTTTCCCCAGTGTATGTTTTTGTCTGCTTTGTTGAAGATTAGATTTCTATATGAGGATGGTTTTATATCTGGGTTCTCAGTTTTGTTCCATTGGTCTGTGTCTCTGTTCTTGTGCCAATATCATGCTGTGTTAGTTCCTATAGCCTTGTAGTATAGCTTGAAGTCTGGTAAATTGATGCCTCCCAATTTGTTCTTTTTGCTTAAGATTGTTTTTGCTATACAGGATCTTCTCTGGTTCCATATGAAGCATAGAATTATTTTTTCTAGATCTTTGAAAAATGGTGTTGGTATTTTAATAGGGATTGCATTGAATCTGTAGATCGTTTTGGGTAGTATAGACATTTTAACAATGTTGATTCTGCCGACCCATGAACATGGTATGGTTTCTATATGAGGATGTCCTCTGCTGTTTTCTTCCTCAGTGTTTTGTAGTTGTCTCTGTAGAGGTCTTTCACCTCCTTAGTTAAATATATTCCTAGGTATTTTATTTTCTTTGTTGTTGTTGTGAAGGTTATTGAGTCTTTGATTTGGTTCTCAGTTTGATGTTGGTGTATAGGAATGCTACTGATTTCTGTGCATTGATTTTTGTAACCTGAGACTTTGCTGAATTTATGATTTCCAGTAGTCTCATGGCAGAATCTTTGGGGTTTTCTACATAAAAGATATCATCAGCAAAGAGTCATAGTTTGACCTCTTCTGCCCCTGTTTGGATTCCCTTCTCTTGATTGATTGCCCTGGCTAGGACTTCCAGCACTATGTTGAATAGAAGTGTTAGAGGACAACCTTGTCTGCTTCCTCTTCTAAGTGGGAATGCTTTCAATTTTTCCCCATTCATGAAGTATGATGTTGGCTGTGCATTTGTCATATGTGGCTTTAATCATTTTAGGTAAGTCCTGTCTATGCCTATTTTGTTAAACGTTCTTATCATAAAAGGGTACTGAATTTTGTTGAATGCTTTTTCTGCGTCTCTTGAGAGGATCATATGGTCTTTGTTTTTACTTCTATTTATGTGGTGAATTACATTTATAGATTTGCATATGTTGAACCATCCCTGCATCTCAGTGGGATGAAGCCCACTGGGTTGTGATGGATTATTTTTTTGATAAGCACCTGAATTTGGTTTGCTAGGATTTTTTTGAAAAATTTTGACTCATACACTGCTGGTGGGACTGCAACCTATTACAACCTCTGTGGAAGGCAATATGAAGATACCTCAAAGAGCTAAAAGTAGAACTACCATTTGACCCAGCAATCCTATTACTGGTCATCTACTCAAAGGAAAAAAAGACATTCTATAAAAAAGACATCTGCACTTGAATATTTATAGCAGCACAATTCACAATTGCAAAGATGTGGAAATCCAAGTGCCCATCAATACATGGTATATGTATACCGCGGAGTTCTACTCAGCCACAAAAAACAATGGTGATCTAGCACCTCTTGTATTATCCTGGATAGAGATGGAGCCCATTCTACTAAGTGAAATATCACAAGAATGGAAAAATAAGCACCACATATACTCACCATCAAATTGGTTTTTTTTTTTTTTTTGAGACAGAGTCTCACTTTGTTGCCCAGGCTAGAGTGAGTGCCGTGGCGTCAGCCTAGCTCACAGCAACCTCAAACTCCTGGGCTCAAGTGATCCTCCTGCCTCAGCCTCCTGAGTAGCTGGGACTACAGGCATGCGCCACCATGCCCGGCTAATTTTTTCTATATATATTAGTTGGCCAATTAATTTCTTTCTATTTATAGTAGAGACGGGATCTCTCTCAGCCTGGTTTCAAACTCCTGACCTCGAGCAGTCCACCCTCCTTGGCCTCCCAGAGTGCTAGGATTACAGGTGTGAGCCACCACGCCCGGCCCAAATTGGTTTTAACTGATCAACACTTATGTGCACATTTAGTAGTGACATTCATTTGGTGTCAGGTAGGTGGGAGGAGGGAGGCGACGATGGGTATATTCACACCTAATTGATGCAGTGTGCACCATCTGGGGGATGGACATGCTTAAAATTCTTACTCAGGTGGGGCGAAGGCAATATATGTAACCTAAACATTTGTTACCTCCATAATATGCTGAAATAAAAAAATATATATGGGCCGAGTGTGGTGGCTCACGCCTGTAATCCTAGCACTCTGGGAGGCCGAGGCGGGAGGATCGTTTGAGCTCAAGAGTTCGAGACCAGCCTGAGCAAGAGTAAGACCCCGTCTCCACTAAAAAATAGAAAGAAATTAATTGGACAACTAAAAATATATAGAAAAAATCAGCTGGGCATGGTTGGCATATGCCTGTAGTCTGAGCTACTCGGGAGGCTGAGGCAGGAGGATTGCTTGAGTCCAGGAGTTTGAGGTTGCTGTGAGCTAGGCTAACGCCATGGCACTCTAGCCCAGGCAACAGAAGTGAGACTGTGTCTCCAAAAAAAAAAAAAAACACATGGCCTTTCGCATCTGACATCTTTCACTTTAGTGTAGTGTTTTTGAAAGTCATCCATACTGTAGTATGTATCAGTACGTCATTCCTTCTTTTGGCTGAATAATATTCCAGTGTATAAATATACCACATTTTGTTTATATGTTCATCAGTTGATGGACATTTGGGTTGTTTCCACTTTTGGATTATTATGAATAATGCTGCTGTGAGCATTCATTTACTAGTTTTTGTGTAGCCATATGTCTTAACTTTTCCTGGATATATGCCTAGGAATAGAACTGGTGGGTTATGTGGTAACTGTGTTTAACATTTTGAGGAACTCCCAGACTGTTTTTCACAGCAGCTGCGCCATTTTATGTTCCCACCAGCACTGTAAGAGAGTTCGTTTGTTTTATTATAGCACCCATTAATATTTTCAAAAATGTTTTATGAAAAACTGTTGTCGAATTTTAGCAAATGCCTTTTCATCTTATATGGAGATTATCGGAAGGTTTTTTGCTATGCTCTCTTAATATATGATAATTTATTGACAAATGAATAGATTTCTAAATATTTATTTTGTTGATTTTTATTAGTTGTCATCCCAGATTTTTTTTCCTCCTTTGGAACAGGAAACTATTAATAGTTTATAGACATGTAGCTGTTGAATAATAACTAAAAATGCCACTGAGGATATTTAAGTTAGTTGGTAGGTATGTTCAGAGTACAAGAGTTAGTTCCTATTTTCTTACAGACTTCACATCAAGATCTTTAGTTCAAGATGAGTTTGGTCTAAGATTAAAAGGATAATAAATAATTTAAATATTTACTTGTATCTTTTATAAAATTAAAAAAATCCTACCTCATACAAATTTATAGGTAAGTTTTTTAGTTTTTTTTTTTTAATGGTGAAAGTATGAGCTAGTTCATTTTAATTAGTCTCTTTTGCTTAGGTATTTATAGTTGGTAGGTGAGGAGATAATATATTTGGTAGCACTAGTCATGATAATTTCTAAGTTCAATTTTACACTTGATCTTAGCCAAAAGGCCGAGAAGCAATTCTAAGTCCAATTTTAGAAAAACAACATGAGTGTAAAACAGATATGAGCATAGGTTTATGGGTGTGCACTTTTTAAAAAAAGAACTTTATTGTTTTCAAACACAATATATATACTTTTACTTAAACACCAGAAATTATAGAAAGCAAAAGGAAAAAGTGAAAGCCTGTAATCCCATGACCCAGAGAAAACTTTCATTACTATTTATGTATATATGCAGTATACATACACTCATGCATCACTTAATGATGGGGAAACATTCTGAAAAATGTGTCATTAGGTAATTTCATTGTTGTGTGAATGTCACAGAGTGTACTTACACAAATCTAGATAATATAGCTTGGTATATACCTAGGCTATATATATGATTGCTCCTTGGCTACAAACCTGTCTAACATGTTACTGTACTGAATACTGTAGGCAGTTGTAATACAATGGTAAGTATTTGTGTATCTAAACATATCTAAATATAGAAAAGGTACACTAAAATGACAATATAAAAGATAAAAAGTGGTATGCCCATATAGGGCACTTATGATGAATGGAGCTTGCAGGACTGGAAGTTGCTTTGGGTGAGTCAGTGAGTGGTGAGTGCATGTGAAGGCCTAGAACATTATTATATACTTATATATAGGCCTTATAACCACTGTATACTTAGGCTACACTAAATTTATAAAAAAAAGTTTTTCTTTCTTAAATAATATGTTAACCTTAATTTACTGTAACTTTTTTACTATATAAACTTTTAAAATTTTAAAAACTTTTTTTTTTTTTTTTTTGGAGACAGTCTCACTCTGTTGCCTGGGCTAGAGTGCCATGGCATCAGCCTAGCTCATAGCAACCTCCAACTCCTGGGCTGAAGTGATCCTCCTGCCTTAGCCTCCCGAGTAGCTGGGACTACAGGCATGTACCACCATGCCCGGCTGATTTTTTTCTCTATATATTTTTAGTTGTCCAGCTAATTTCTTTCTATTTTTAGTAGAGAAGGGGATCTCACTCTTGCTCAGGCTGGTCTCGAACTCCTGAGCTGAAACAGTCCACCCGCATCAGCCTCCCATAGTGCTAGGATTACAGATGTGAGCCACCACACCCAGCCTTAAAAACCTTTTTGACTCTTATAGTAACACATCTTAAAACACAAATACATTGTACAGCTGTACAAAAATCTTCTCTTTATTTCCTTATTTTATAAGTTTTTTTCCATTTATAAAAATTTTTATTTTTATTTTTACTTTTTAAACATTTTTGCCAAAAACTAAGACACAACAGACACATTAACTTGGGCCTACCTAGTGTCAGGATTATCAATATCACTGTTTTCCACCATGACATCTTGTTCCACTGAAAGGTCTTTAGGGGCAGTAACGTGCATGGAGTAGTCACCTCCTATGATAACAAAGCCTTCTTTGGTAATACTTTCTGAAGGACCTTCCTGAGGCTGTTTTACAGTTAATTTTAGTACACTCTAAAGCAATGATAAAAGTATAGTATAGTAAATTACAAAAACTACTGTTTTACAGTTAATTTTAGTACACTCTAAAGCAATGATAAAAGTATAGTATAGTAAATACAAAAACCATTAACAGTTGTATATCATTGTCAAGTATTATATACTGTACATAATTATATGTGCTGTACTTTTATATGACTGGCAGCACAGTAGATTTGTTTAAACAAACATCACTATAACATGTGACTATTTTGCTATAACATTATGATAGCTACAGTGTCTCTAGGCAATAGGAATTTTTCAGTTCTATTATAATTCTGTGGGACCACTGTCACATATGCAGGTTGTCATTGGCCAAAACTTCTTATTTGGTATATGAATTTATATACAGTATATATATATTCACACAGTATATAGATTGGCATATATAATAGTTTATATATCTTTTCTTAATGAGACTAGAATAATTGCATTTTAAAGGACTGTATATAAAAGACTTTGATATATGTTAAATGTTTCATAATGTACAGTATCCCATGGGGAAAAGAGTCTTGCCTTTTTTCCTCTAATTTTTAAATTGTCATAAAATTTATATAACATAAAATTTACTATCTTAATCATTTTTAAGAGTATAGTTCAGTTTCAACAAACTCACAAGGCATGCAAAGAAACAAGGAAGTATGCCCCACTCAAAGGAAAAAAATAAGCCAATACAATTATCCCTGAAAAAGACCTGACAGTATATCTACTAGACAAAGACTTTAAAACAATAGTCTTAAAGATTCTCAAACAAGGTGAAAAACCCACAGCTAACATTATTCAATGATACTAGCCTCAAAGAATGAGTTAGAGAATGTTCCTTCCCTTCAATTTTTTGGAAATGTTTGAGAAAAATTAGTATTGGTGCTTTCAGTGTTTGAGAGAATCTACCAGTGAGGCCATCAGGTCCAGGGCTTTTCTTTGCTGGGAGAGTTTTGATTGCTTTTTCAATCCTAGTTATGGGTCTATTCAGATTTTCTGTTTCTTTTTGATTTAGCCTTGTAGGTTTGTGTTTCTAGGAATTTGTCCATTTCATCCAGTTTATCTAATTTGTTGCTCTACAATTGCTCATAGTAGTGTCTCATGGTCTTTTGATTTGTGTAGAACAGTTGTAGTGTTTACCACTTTAATTTCTGACTTTAGTAATTTGATTTTTCTCCTTTTCCCCCCTAAGTCCATCTAGGTAAATGTTTGTCATTTTTGGGGATCTTTTTTGAGGAACAAACTTTTGGTTTCATTGATTTTCTGTATTACTTGTTGTGCTCTCTATTTTGTTTATTCTTTATTATTTCCTCCCTTTTGCTAATCTGAGGTTTAATTTGTTCTTCTTTTTCTAATGCCATAAGTTGTAAAGTTAGGTTGTTGGCTTGAGATCTTTCTTGTTTTTCAATGTGTTTGTAGCTATAAATTTTCCCTTAGCACTGTTTTTCATATTTACATTTTGCTCACACCTAGTTTTCTTTACTTTCACCATTTTTTTCTTTTAATTGTTTGAGAATCTTTTTTGTTTTTTTGAGACAGAGTCTCACTCATCCTGTTGCCCGGGCTAGAGTGCCGTGGCGTCAGCCTAGCTCAGAGCAACCTCAAACTCCTGGGCTCAAGCAATCCTGCTGCCTCAGCCTCCGAGTAGCTGGGACTGCAGGCATGCGCCACCATGCTGGCTAATTTTTTCTATATATTTTTAATTGGCCAATTAATTTCTTTCTATTTTTAGTAGAGACGGGATCTTGCTCTTGCACAGGCTGGTTTCAAACTCCTGACCTTGAGTGATCCTCCCGCCTCCACCTTCCAGAGTACTAGGATTACAGGTGTGAGCCACCACTATTTTGAGTGCTTTATGTATTTCAAATAACTAAATTTTACAATATTCCTATGAGGTGAATGCTTATTATCCCCATTTTACCAAAGAGGAAACTGAAGCTCATAGAAATCAAATGACTTGGAAAGCGTCATACCTCTAGTAAGTGGTTTAGCTGGGATTGGAGTGTAGGTCCTCTGACTGCACAGACCATGCTGTTAGCACTATTTCTAAGCACATAAAGATGAACGAAATATTGTTCTTTCTCTTACACATCTTATAAGGCAGTATTTGAAGATGTGTTGATAAATTTACATGAAATTATTAAGTTATACTTTTGGTAATTAATTTTTATTTGTATTTTTAGGACATTCAGTCAGAAGAAGGCTGCTATTGAAAGAGAGTATGCACAGGTAAGCTTGGAATTGGAGGCCCCTTTTAGATATACCTGTTCTCCTTGGCTTAAGGGCAGATATGCTTGTTGGGAGAGAAGCCCCAACAAGGGGCTTATGGGGATATAGTATCCCCATATCCTCCTTTTCTTGTTTCTGGCTATTGAATCTTCAAGTGGGGACCTAAGTAGCTCCTTATTACAATGAAGATTGTGAACCTTCGGGGAGAAGACATTTTTACAACATTTGTAAAATATTTACAAATAAGCGTAATAATGAATACATTTTACAAGTATGTTTATTTATTCTCCTTTATATGCCTCATTCTCTCCAGTTTAATTTTTATGTTTATTCAGTCAGGCACTTATTTCTTATTATGATCCTGTTGACAAAGGGTGGTGTGTTTTCAATGGATGGTATGGAGCTATTTCTAAGGAAATTTAAGCATTTCTTTCTTTAATTTTAATTAGACTTTGTGTCTCAATGGCCAAACATGCCAAGAAAAAATTATGTCAGTATTTCATTTTGTATTTCATTTATCAGCATTTCATTTCATTTTATATAAGAATTGATAACTATTCTTACATGTACAAAACCAATTTAACATAATTTGGAAATTTTGGAAATTTAACACATTTTTTTGAAATATAAAAATTTTGGAATTTTTTTGAAATTTAACAAATTTGGAAATTTTCACCCTTTTAAGTAGTTACTTTCTATGTGGGGTAGAATTCTAAAATTGTTATCTCCCACCCCCAAATTGTAAAAGTTGTATTTATAGCAAAATTTTAAAATACAGGAGATTGTTAGGAAAAATTAACATACAGTAAATGTTCTTCATGGTAACCATTATTGCTGCTGCTATTGTTATTCTCATTATAAACAATGAAATTGAGGCATAATTTTCTTTTTGTGTGTGTGCTTTGTCAGGTTTTAGTTTTATTCTGATTTTGTTATAGTTAATTAGATAGCTGTCTGTCTTTATTTGATTTGGTAGTTTTAGAAGAAAATTATATATTCCTTGAAAGCCATATAGAACTCATTCAGTCAGTAGTTGCTGAGTGTTTATCATCTAACAAGTGCTTTATATAATGAATAGCATGAGTTTTAAAAATTATGTTGAACCCTTTTTCTATGTATGTATAATAAATACTAGTAATGATAGCCAACATTTATTGAATCCTTACTTTGTTCGAGGCTCTTTGCTGAGTATTTTATATATGTTATTTGGTTTAATCCTTTCAATAATCCTGTGAAATAGGAATAATTATTATATCCTTTTTATGGATATATTTTCATATATATATAACATGTATATTCTTAAAATTGAGATAAAAGTTTATGATATGCTTTAAAAATATAATGCAAAGTGAAAAATTTTATATGATATGTTCTTCTGTAAGAAGATTTAAAGTTTTAATCAAGTAAATAGGACATGTTCATGATTAAAAACATAAAATATTAATAGTACATTAAATTGTATGAAAAGTAACAGTCCTCTGCTCTAATCCCATTCTCTTGCCTAAGAGAAAAGATTAAAAACAGACGCCTACTTTGATTCTCTTGGTGATTATTTCCATATCTTTTTTTTTTTTTTTTTTTTTTTCTGAGACAGAGTCTCACTTTGTTGCCCAGGCTAGAGTGAGTGCCGTGGCGTCAGCCTCGCTCACAGCAACCTCAAACTCCTGGGCTCAAGCGATCCTCCTGCCTCAGCCTCCCAAGTAGCTGGGACTACAGGCTTGCGCCACCATGCCCGGCTAATTTTTTCTATATATATTAGTTGGCCAATTAATTTCTTTCTATTTTATAGTAGAGACAGGGTCTCGCTCTTGCTCAGGCTGGTTTCGAACTCCTGACCTTGAGCATTCCACCCGCCTCAGCCTCCCAGAGTGCTAGGATTACAGGCGTGAGCCAGCGCACCCGGCCGATTTCCATATCTTTAAATAATGTGCTTATAACCGATTTTTTTTTATTTTAGCGTATTATGGGGGTATAAGTGTTAAGGTTACATATGTTGCCCATGCCCTCCCTCCCCCCATAACTGATTTCTGATTTATCAACTCTAGACAGATTGCTTGATTACTTATAGTAAACTTACTAATTATTCATTCCTTTCCAACCTATTCTTTCCAATATAACTGTGGCACTATTTTAGTACCTTTGTTACTTTAATAACTATGACTGACATATTTAAACTTCTCTTTTTCCATCAAATACACATATATACACACACATTTATGTTATATATAGGAATATGTATACATGTGTATATATGTATGTATATACTACAGGGAACTATATTTTACAGAGTGGTCAAATTTACCCTGGAAAATTTTCTTTAAATGTCTATCAAATATATTATACCTGGTTTTGTTTATATAATCCTATATAATAATATATACAAACTATATAAGGTATCTAGCAATGTATATTTCAAAATTTCATAAAGTAATCATTCAGAAATTAAAATGCTCCAGTGTTTCTCTCCTTGGGACAATTGAGCACATTTACAGAGAGCCAGACGTTGTCATCATATTTGCCCTTTGGATGATTTTTCTCAGTTTATCTTACTCCTCAATGTTTTCCTAATTATTTATTTTATTTATTTACTGAGTATATAGACAAATATATGTCTTCTTGTTTGGTTACGTAAACATTATTTTTACTTATTGGCAGTAGTAGAGAAACCCCTAAAACAATTGACACATTCTTTCTATAGATTTTATCACCATGCACTGATTATTTCAGGCTTATTTGCAATTCCTGCATGAGGACATACCTTCATTGGTGATAGGATGTGGTCAGAGAGGACAGTTGCGCTATTTCATTTATCTCTTTTTCTTACCTTCTTTGCTTTATTGTAGTGTTGAAATTTTGGAAGATAAATTTGTAGAAATTGAAATATAGCATATACAATAAGACGGACGGACAAATCTTGAGTATACTGTTTGATACATTTTTGTGAACAGTCACGTAACTGCTATCCAGATTAAGATATAGAACATTACCAAGGCCCCAAAAGAAGTCAATACTTATATTTTTCAATGGTAACAAGTATACTTTTATCAGAATAGTTATTATTTTGGGTTTTCTGATACTTTTTGAACTTAAATGTATCATAGAGTATGTACCCTTCTGTGTCTGATTTCTTTCATTCAGTATTGTTTTTAAGCTTCATACATGTTATTGCATGTAGGAGTAGTTCATTCTTCTTTGCTTTATTATATCCACTGAATGAATATATTAATATAACAATTTGTTTTTCCAGTGTACTGATGAAGAAAATTTGAGTTGTTTCTAGTTTTGTATGATACTGACTAGTGCTTCTAAGCAGAGATTTTAGACATGTCTTTGGTGGACATATATACATATTTCTATTAATATTTGGTATACATCTGAGAGTAGAACTGATGCATTTTGGGTATTTGTATGTTCTACTTTAGTGGATACAGGCAAACAGTTTTCCAAAGTGATCATAGCAATTTACACTCTCACCAGTTATGTATGGGAGTCCCAGTTACTCCATATCTTTTGCCAACATTTGGTATTATCTAAAATTGAGAAGAGTGAGATTTTGATGAGTGTATCATAGTATCTCATTTTCTTTTTAATAAGCTTTTAAAGAACTGACATATAACATACATATAGAGAAGTATGCAGGTCATAGTTATGACCTCTAGGAATATTCATGGAACTCCATGAATTTTCAAAGTGAACATTCCCATATAGATAGCATCCAGGTCAAGAAATAGAACATTAACAACATCTCAGAGACCCCTCTTCTTCTCTGTCTTTACTGCCCTCACTCTCACACAAGGAGATTTATTGTGATATGGTTGACACATAATAAACTGTACTGTTTATTAATACAATTTGCTAAGCTTTAACATATGCATATGCCTGTGAAACCATCATGCATTACAATCAAGATAACAAAACACATCGATAAGCCCCAAAGTTTTCTTGTGTCTCATTATAATCCCTCACTCCCAATTACTTCTCCTTGATTCCCTTTCCCCATCATTCTTAGGCAATCACTGATTAGCTTTCTATCACTATACATTCATTTGCATTTTCTAGAATTTTAATTTAATAAATGATATCATACAGTTTGTACTTTCGTTTGTCTGGCTTCTCTCATTCAGCATAATTATTTTGTAATTTATGTTGTTACATTCATCAATATTTCATTTCTTTTTTATTGCTGTTTATTATTCCATTGTATGGATATATCACAATTTATCCATTTACCTGTTGATGGACATTTGAGTTATTTCTATTTTTTGGATATTATAAATAAAGCTGCTGTGAACATTTGTGTGTGAACAGATGGTTTCATTTCTCTTGGGTAAATGGAGGGGAGTTGCTAAGTCATTTTTAACTTTTAAATAATTATCAAATTGTTTTCCATTTTACATTCCTTCTTGAAATATATGAGAGTTCCATATACTTATGCCACTTATGCCACATCCTCCCCAACACTAGATAGAGTCTTTTTAATCTTAGGTATTGTAATAGATGTATAGTGGTATTTATTGTGGTTTTAATTTATATTTACCTAATGTCTAATAATGTTAAATGTCATTTTCATGTGTTTATTTGCCATCTGTATATATTCTATGGTGAGCTGTTTTTTTTTTTTCAGATATTTTAAATTTTTAAAAAATTGAGCGGTTTGTTTTCTTATTGATTTTTTAAAAAACTTATTATTATGAAAGTTTTCAGACATATGTATGTGAAAGAATAAGAAATTAGCACAATGAACTCTTTTTTTTTTTTGAGACAGAGTCTCGCTTTGTTGCCCAGGCTAGAGTGAGTGCCATGGCGTCAGCCTAGCTCACAGCAACCTCAAACTCCTGGGCTCAAGCAATCTTGTTGCCTCAGCCTCCCGAGTAGCTGGGACTACAGGCATGCGCCACCATGCCTGGCTAATTTTTTCTATAGATATTAGTTGGCCAATTAATTTCTTTCTATTTATAGTGGAGACGGGGGTCTCGTTCTTGCTCAGCTGCTTTCAAACTCCTGACCTAGAGCAATCCACCTGCCTCGGCCTCCCAGAGTGCTAGGATTACAGGTGTGAGCCACCACACCTGGCCAATGAACTCTTATTAGCTATCACCCAGCTTCTGCTGATACTAATACATTACGAACTTGTTTCATTTATAGCTTTCCACCTGCTCTCCCTTGCTGGTTACTATTAAAACATACTTTCATGAAGCATAATTTACATACCATTAGCAATTCATCTATATTTTTAAGTATACAATTAAATGATATTCAGTAAATATATAGAGTAATGCCACCACTAGCACAATCCAGTTTTAGAGCATTGCCATCACCCCAGTTGATTTCCTGTGCCTGTTTGCAGTCAGCCTCTCCTTCTATCCTGGAGGCAACCATCAGTTTTATGTCTCTGTAAATTTGCTTTTTCTGGGCATGTCATACAAATGTAAACATATAGTAGGTAGTCTTTCTTATCTGTCTTCTATTAGCAAATGTTTTTGAGGTTTGTACAAGTTTTATCATGTATGCATCAGTAATTCATTTCTTTTTTACTGGTGAGTAGTATTTCTTGGTATGTATATATAACATATTTTGTTTATCCATTCACCAACTGATGGACATTTAGATCGTATTGTGTTTTGGCTATTATGTATGACACTGCTATAGATATTCATATTCTAGTCTTTATTTAAACATATGTTTTCATATTTCTTGGGTATGTACCTAGAAGTGGAATTTCCTGGTCATTTGGTAAATTTATGTTTAACTCTTCAACAAATGGCCAAACTGTTTTCCAAATTGACTATAATTTTGCATTCCCACCAGCAATGGGTGAAGGTTCCAGTTCCTGTAATGTCGTCCTACCCAGTACTTGTTATCGCCTGTCTTCTCTGATTATAACCATGATAGTGGCTATAATTGTTATGAATAGTGCCACAGAACATTCTCATATGTGTCTTTTGGTGACTATATGAATGTGTTTTATTGGGCTATACTTATGATACGGAATTGCTAAGTCATAGATTACATGTCATTTAGCTTTAGAAATGGTTTTCTGAAGTTATTATTGCAATTTACAATCCACGAGCAGTAAATAAGAGTTATATAATTGCTTTCAGTCCTCAACAGCACTCGATTTTGTCTGTGTTTTTCATTTTAGCCTTTCTGGTGAGAATATTATGGTAAAGAATTGTGGATTTGATTTGTATTTATTTTCCTGATGACTAATGAAATTGAGGAACTTTTCATATCTTGATTGGGCATTTAGATATTTTGTGTTATGAAGTCTCAGTTAAAGTCTTTTGTTGGCCTTTTTCTTACCAATTTATAGTATTTCTTTATATATTCTGGATTTGATTACTTTGTTGGATGTATGTATTGCAGATATCTTGCAGTCTCATGCAGAAATGTCATGTTTGGTGGCTTGCCTTTTTATCTGTTAATGATTTCTCTTAATGAAAATAAGTTCTTAATTTTAATACAATATAGTTTATTTTCTTGTGTAGTCAGTGCTCTTTATGTCCTATTTAAGATTTTATTGCTATCCTGAGGTCTACCCTGAGGTATGTTATGCAATATTCTGGAATTTTTATTGTTTAATCTTTCACATTTAGTTCTTTGTTCTATCTGAAGTAAACTTTTGTATGTGTTGTTGGACTGGATTCAAGATTTCATTTTCTATATGGATATCTAGTTGAGGAAGCATCATATTAATATATTGAAAAGTCTATCCCAATACCTGCACACCTGCCCTGTATTGAAGTGATATATTGTGGGAAATTAGGTGACTGTGTATGTATAAGTCTGTTCCTGAAATTCCACTGATCTATTTTTGTAAATATTTTGCCAGTTTACACTGTTTTAATTACTTGGCTTTATAATAATAAACCTTGATATCAATTTAAGCACCTTCACTATTCTTGGCCCTTTATATTTTCATAAGTATTTTAGAATCAATTTGTTAATTTCCCCAATATGCCTGAGATTTTTAAATTTTATTTTATTTTTTAGAGACAGGATCTTGCTGTGTCACCCAGGCTGGAGTACAGTGGCATCATCATAGCTCACTGCAGCCTGGAACTACTGGGCTCAAGCAATCCTTCTGCCTCAGCCTCTGGAGGGCCTCCGAACCTAGTTTATTGAAAAAAAATTTTTTGTGGAGGCGGGGTCTTGCTATTTTGCCCAGATTGGTCTCAAACTCCTGGCCTCAAGCAATCCTCCTGCCTCAACCTACCAAAATGCTGGCATTACAGGCATGAGCCACTGTGCCTGGTCATGGATAACTATTTAACCTTTATGCCAGATTTTCACTGTCTCTGAAAGTCTTTTAAAATACAATCATGACTCATATTTTATAATAGAAATCCATACAGTTAGACCAACTTTAAGGACACTTTTTTAATAATTAAATTTATCTAAGATATATCTATAATAAGAATCAAGAACAGTTATCACTTTAAGCCATAAGAGATTTACAAATTGAATCTTCCATTGTATTAACCAGCTTTGGATTTTGTAATATTTTTACTGAATTGAATTGAAATATGAAGATAAGTTTTTTCCTGATGATATTTTTTAGTTTAACTTTTGTTTAGGTAAACCAAATCTGTAGAAAGAATAGTATACTGAAGAATTGTATTCATTTCCTTATTAATAATTAATTAACCAGGTATTAACATTTTGCCACATTTACTTTAGCTATACATTAAAATCTATTTTTTTATTTTTTTAATTTTAATTTTAGAGTCTCACTCTGTTGTCCAGGCTAGAGTGCAGTAGCACATCCATAGCTCACTGCAGCCTCAAACTCCTGGGCTGAAGTGATCCTCTTGCCTCAGCCTCTCAAGTAGCTGGCACACATTTTTTTTTAAGTTGGACCTTCATAGCCATCATACTACTTCATTTCTACATACTTCACTTTGCATCATCTGAAAACAAGAACGTTTTCCAAAATAACTATTATGTCTTTATCATATGTAAGATAATGAATAATTCTATAATAGCATGTAATATATACTTTATATTCAGATTTCCTGATTTATTTTTCAATGTCTTTTATAGCTGTTTTCCCTCAATCAAAGATCCAATTAAGGTTTACACATTGCATTTGGTAGATATGTCTCTTGATTTTATTAGAATATTTCCTTTACCATTTTTGTTTTTTTCATGACATTGACTTTTTTTTTTTTTTTAAGATAGTCTAGAGGCTAGAGTGAGTGCCATGGCATCAGCCTAGCTCACAGCAACCTCAAACTCCTGGGCTCGAGCGATCCTCCTGCCTCAGCCTCCTGAGTAGCTGGAACCACAGGCACACCATGCCCGGCTAATTTTTTTGATATATTTTCAGTTGGCTGATTAATTTCTTTCTATTTTTAGTATAGATGGGGTCTCGCTCTTGCTCAGGCTGGCCTGGAACTCCTGATCTTGAGCGATCTGCCCGCCTCGGCCTCCCAGAGTGCTAGGATTACAGGCGTGAGCCACCATGCCCAGCCATGACGTTGACTTTTTAAAGAATCTGGTCAGTTGTCTTATAGAATGCTCTTCTGTATTTGGGTTTTAAAATCTTTTTTCTTCATGGTTAGACTTAGGTTAAATTTTAGTAAGAATATTACATGGGTGATGTTGAGCCTAATTAGATTTTATGGCTTGTTTTGGTGGCTTTGATAGATTATAAAATCACAACATTGATACTGCCTACTTTCAAGCCTGATTGAAGCTGTAGTAATGATAGTAGATTCTTACAATTTCCAAAATTGTCTCACCCATTTCTGTATATTTTTTTGTTTCATCACATTTTAGTGGTTCTCTAAAAATACAAAATTTTGTTATGTTCAAGTATTTGGCAGGGCTTAGAGTAAAATCAAACGTCTGAGAATTAATTTTAATTTTCACTTACACATTTTAGTCTAAGCCATTATATTTTTTTAATGTAAAAGCCTATATGTCTTTCACTATTACATTTATAAAGATTTAAAAATCAATTGAAAATGAGAGCACTTGTCTTTGGAGAGTCTGCTGGTAGTTATATTGGAAATAGTACGTGAAACATCTTTCTGTTACCCTACTGTCTAATCATGTTTGGCAAAAATATCATTATAGAGCTTCTTTTTTAGGAATTTCCCTTATTTTGGCTATTATTTGTCATTGGTACATAATCTAAATAGGTAAGACTATTTTTTTTTTTCATTCAGCAAATATCACTGGGAGGGACTGTTTTTTTAAGGTATGTATGAAATGAGGTTTATTGAGAGAAAGATAGGTTTACAGACCAAGAGCAAGATAAAGGTTTACAGAGCAAGAGCAAGATACATTTGCCACAGATGACAAATGAACCCCCTTGTAACAAAAAGATCAGGCAAGACTATTTAATACATCAAAAAGAAATGGGATTGCAATTTATATGAGCAATTTGCTTTGAAGTTTTCATTTCTTCTATCAGTTTTACCAGTTTTAAAACAATCTTCAAAAATATGGGGGTGTGTTTTGGTTCCTTTTTAATATTTTTGTCTGGTGGTTTGTCTCTGTCAGGAGCTCATTCTTGTGAGTGTGAAGATGAATGGGAATCTATGCTCTACAAGGATTTGCCACATTTTATTTTTTGATAAAATATTATCCTAAAATTAGAAGTTTATTTTAGGCCAGGCATAGTGGCTCACGCCTGTAATTCTAGCATTCTGGGAGGCTGAAGCGGGAGGATCGTTTGAACTCAGGAGTTCGAGACCAGCCTGAGCAAGAGTGAGACTCTGTCTTTACTAAAAAATGGAAATAAATTAGTTGGATAACTTAAAAAAAAAAAAAAAATATATATATATATATATGAAATTAGCCAGGCATGGTGGCACATGCCTATAATCCCAGCTATTTGGGAGGCTGAGGCTGGAGGATCACTTGAGCCCAGGAGTCTGAGGTGGCTATGAGCTAGGCTGATGCCATGGTACTCTAGCCTGGGCAACAGAGTGAGACTCTGTCTCAAAAAAAAAAAAAAAAAAAAAAAATTAAGTTTATTTTAATGTCTACTAGTTTTTATATGTTGAGAAAATATTTATTGATCACTCTTAATGCACCGAAACGAATAAAAACGTTCTTGTATTATAGAGTTTCTATTCTCTGGTTTTGTGTAGTCTTCCAATTAAATATATTAACTTATTTCTCTTCAAAACCACTTATATGGCATTATGGTCAACTGGAAAAGAATGACCTTTATAGAGTTTTTGCTAGTGGAGTATGCTGTTATCCTCTATACAAAGGATTGATTAGGTAAAAAGATTATTTGTGAGATTCATAGAGCATATAGATAAGCTATCCAATAGAAAAATATTGTGAAGGAAATGATTTCAGGTGGGATTGACATATGATAGCAGTTGGAAAAATTATATCTCAAGCACATGCAAAGTAAACTTGTAATTCATTTTGGGGGAATGTTAGAAGAAAGAAAGAAAATAGTATTGCAGAATTTTATTTACAATTGAAGGGATTTGAGCAGTGAATTTTGTCAAGTTTCAATTTCCTACAAGAGTATTAATATTTATTTATTTATTTAAAAGAGACGGGCTCTTGCTCTGTTACCAAGGCTGGAGTGCAGTGGTGTGATCATAGCTCACTGTAACCTCTAATGCTTGGGCTCAGGTGATCTTCCCACCTCAGCCTCCCAAGTAGCTGGGCCTACAGGCCTGCACCACCACGCCTGGCTAATTTTTCCTATTTTTTCTGTAGAGACAGGGTCTTATTATGTTGCCAGGCTGGTCTCGAACTCCTGGCCTCAAGTGATCTTCCTTCCTCACCAAAGTGCTGGCATTACAGGTGTGAGCCACTGTGTCCAGCCTAATATTTCATTTGTAAGCATGGCTTGTGATGTTTACTTTGTAATTCTCCAGAAATAACAGATGTATCACATATCTATTTCTATAAATAACAAATAAATCTCTGAAAACACAGAAGCCATATAAGAATCACTAAGCAACATTGATAATTAGGGGGAAATCAAGCGTGGCTTCTAACTGCAGTTAGCTAACCACTGAGGTGTTGGTAAAAATCATTTGCAATACTCAAACTGAAATTACTACAGGCAAGTTCTGTGTATTAATGTACTTCCTGTAGTCTTTGGCAGAATGCTGCTAGTGAAGGAAGGATACAAAAGGTTACTGTGGCTGGAGAGAAAGAGCAGGAAAAGATTGTGGACTTTAAGGGCGGCTCCTTGCCTAAGGACAAACACAGAGTAAACACTGACATGCCGGCAAATACCCTGTGGTATCACACTCTGGCACCTAAATTTTTTTGCTATTTTTATTCTTTTAAGAAAAATATTTACTTTATAGCTATTGAAGTGTTTTCTAAAAAGGCAAAGAAAAAAGAAACATATTTAAGAAGAGCTGGGCATACTATCCAAGAAGTTAGTTTTATGTGTATGTTCTTTTTTGGGGGGTTCTTTTTTGGTGAATTTCGTCTGCATAGAAACTTAACACTGTAGCTTAGTTTAGCTGTGTGCAGCTGGCTTTCTGTCTAATGCTATTAAAGAGACAGTGGATTGGGGAACTTTTCTCTTTTCCAGTCTCATCCTGTAGAACAATAGGAAGACAGGATAACTATCATGACAGAAAGTTCATCATAGCAAAATTGAGGGTTTATTTTTTTGTGTGTGTGTGTGTGTGTTCATGTTGATGCGTATTTTGTAAATGATTTTTTTTTTTTGAGACAGAGTCTCACTGTGTTGCTCGGGCTAGAGTGCCATGGTGTCAGCCTAGCTCAAAGCCCCCTCAAACTCCTAGGCTCAAGTGATCCTCCTGCCTTAGCCTCCCAAGTAGCTGGGACTATAGGCATGTGCCACCATGCCTGGCTAATTTATATAATTTTAGTTGTCTAGCTAATTTCTTTCTTTCTTTCTTTTTTTTTTTTTTTGTAAAGACGGGGTCTCACTCTTGCTTAGGCTGGTCTAGAACTCCTGAGCTCAAACGATCCACCTGCCTCAGCCTCCCAGAGTGCTAGGATTACAGGTGTGAGCCACCACTCTCGGCCTGAATGATGTTTTAATCTTATTTTATTTTTCCTTAGTTTGCAGCAATGGTTAGCAATACATGTGGAAAGAAGAGCAGACCAATTTTTAATTTCAAAATACTTGATATAGTTTGATTTTTAAGGTTTTATAAAACCTACATTAAAAGAAGAAATGGTAAATGTAAGTAAATGTTAATACTCTTGTGCATAAATTTGCTAGTAAGTTTTCATCTTTTTATGATTTCTGTAGCATACCTCTTAAAAGGATGAGAAGAAATTATTGCTTATGCTCCTCCATATTCTTTTTCTCCTAAATCTTTTGTTTGTGTTAATGAATTTAGTGGTTAGGCCAGGCAGCATAAAATGGGGTGGATCGAGGGAGAATTCAAACTAAAGCTATGGTTTTGAGCCTTTTGTACGTTAAGGTGCCTCTTTTTCTTTTGGCTTCTGTGGAGCATACTGGTCTGCATATGTCTTTACTCATTTCCTGTTTGCCTGGTCCTATTAGTTGAGTTTGAGTCACCTGCTCCTCCCACTGATCAAAAAACAATTTACTTTTTTTTTTTTTTTTAAACAGTTCTCCTGTCTCAACCTCTCTGTATAGATTTCAATTTATGCTTGGACTCTAACTTTCTCAGTATTGGGGGTTAAACAGTCTATATTTAGACCTTATGTCTAAGGCACTGTTCTAAGCACTTTACATGCATTAAATCACTTATGTTTTCCCAATAACCTTCTGGAAATATAGTATTATAGTTACCGTTATTAACCATTTTACAGATGTAGACTTCAGGGCGAGTAAAGTAACTTGCTAGAGTCTTCCTGTTTTCTCCTACCTCCACTTCCTTCCCTTTAAATAATCTAGTCACCACTATTTCCAGAACATTTTCACCATCCCCCACAGAAATTCTATACCTATTAAGCAATAATCCCCATTCTCTCCTCCCATAGACCCTAATAATGTCTAATCTACTTTATGACTCTGTGAATTCACCTATTCTAGATACTTCATGTAAGTGCAATCACAATATTTGTCCTTGTGGAGTTGTTCTTTTTTTTTTTTTTTTTTTTTGAGACAGAATCTCACTCTGTTGCCCAGGCTAGAGTGAGTGCCATGGTGTCAGCCTAGCTCACAGCAACCTCAAACTCCTGGGCTCAAGCAATCTTCCTGCCTCAGCTTCCTGAGTAGCTGGGACTGCAGGCATGCGCCACCATGCCCGGCTAATTTTTTCTATATATTTTTAGTTGGCCAATTAATTTGTTTCTTTTTTTTTAGGGTTTCACTCTTGCTCAGGCTGGTTTCGAACTCCTGACCTTGAGCCATCCACCTGCCTTGACCTCCCAGAGTGCTAGGATTACAGGCATGAGCCACCACGCCTGGCCTTTTTTTTTTTTTTTTTTTTTGAGACAGAGTCTCACTTTGTTGTCCAGGCTAGAGTGAGTGCCGTGGCGTCAGCCTAGCTCACAGCAACCTCAAACTCCTGGGCTCGAGTGATCCTTCTGCCTCAGCCTCCCGAGTAGCTGGGACTACAGGCATGTGCCACTATGCCCGGCTAATTTTTTATATATATATATCAGTTGGCCAATTAATTTCTTTCTGTTTATAGTAGAGACGGGGTCTCGCTCTTGCTCAGGCTGGTTTTGAACTCCTGACCTTGAGCAATCCGCCCGCCTCGGCCTCCCAAGAGCTAGGATTACAGGCGTGAGCCACAGCGCCCGGCCACACGCCTGGCCTTTTTATTTATTTTTTTTAATTAGACAGAGTCTCACTCTGTGCCCGGGCTAGAGTGCGATGGCATCAGCCTAGCTCATAGCAACCTCAGACTCCTGGGCTCAAGCAATCCTTCTGCCTCAGCCTCCCAAGTAGCTGGGACTATAGGCATGTGCCACCATGCCCTGCTAATTTTTGCTATATATTTTTACTTGTCTGGCTAATTTCTTTCCATTTTTAGTAGAGACAGGGTCTTGCTCTTGCTGAGGCTGGTCTCAAACTCCTGACCTCTAGCTATCCTCCCACTTTGGCCTCCCAGAGTGCTAGGATTATAGGGATGAGCCGCCACGCCTGGCCTTTTTGGAATTCTTAAGGATGTTTCTACTTCTGTACTCTAGGGATTTTGTCCATTTAAGTAGTGGTCTTCAAATATATTTTGGTTGTGAGTTCTATCTATAAAAAACTTTAAGTGATATATGTGTATGTTTATTTCTAAGTTATATATCTGTACTCTGTACTAATATATTGTACATATTATAAAATATGCATAAAATCTTAAAAGAATGAGATAAATATTTTGAAATATATTGTCAATATCTTTTCCCTAATTTAATTCACATTGTATGCATGTATAAAACATCACATGTGCCCTGTAAGATATACAACTTATACCCATAACAGTTAAAAATTTTAAAAAAGCATTCTAAAATGAGAAAAAAATCTATTGATGGCTTTCTGTTATTATTAGCTTATATTTCAAGGTGTAAAACTTTAATTATCTTATTTCTTATCAGATTTTATTGGTTGTTATATCTACTTTATATTGCTATTGATAAAGAGCTCTTTGGGTAGAAAGCGTCAGCTCTGGCATTTGCTTACATTTGAATTATTAGTATTTACTTCAGTGTTTCTTTATCAGAATCTTTTAAAGCCACTTACCCATGTTGTGTGAGTTCAGTTAAAATGATATTTAACCCACAGGTGCATATAAACTGTAATTATTCAAATACATTGAAAGTGAATGCTACTATAACCACTCTGTGTTGTAGAACATCCTTTCTTCCCCAGAATACCTTGTGTTCTGTACATAGCATTTGACTATTTGATATTCTGTCCAAGTGAGGGGCAAGCATGGAATGCATCACAGGTGTGTCTGTGCTTAAATGTTAATACAGTTTAACTGCTTCTTTATGCAGAGAGTTCAGCGATTTTCTTTATATATCCTTGTAGATTGGCTTGCATACTGCTGTCAGGCACATTCTCCTCCACAGGCTCACTGATTTAAAATAGTTATACTAGGTTGAATAGTAACCCCTCAAATTCATGCCCACCATAATCTGTGGTTGCAAACATATTTGCAAATAGAGTCTTTGCAGATGTAATCAGTTAAGTTGAGATCATACTGTGTTAGAGGAGGCCCTAATTCATTGAGTGATGTCTTTTTAAGAAGAGCGAAATTTGGACAGAGACACAGAGATGAGAACAACATGTGAAGATGGAGGTAGAGATTGGAGTGACGAATCCATCTATAAACCAAGGACTGCCACAGATTGCTGGCAACTCTCAGAAGCCAGTAGAGATGCATGGAACAGATTCTGTCTCAGAGCCTCCAAACACAAACCAACCCTGCTGACACCTTGATTTTGGACTTCTAGCCCTAGAACTGTTACTGAATAAATTTCTGTTGTTTTAAACTACTCAGTTATGGTACTTTGTTACAGCAGCCTTGGGGAACTATTATAGAAACTAAGTATAATTTTCCTATTCAGGTATCAGTTTGAGCCTCCAGATGTGCCTACCTCTACAAATGTGATTGAAAAGATGATATTCAACTTCCTAAACTATAGTATTAGCCATGAGTTTTTGGAACAAAATATATAAATATATATTGCTAATATGTATTGTATTATTACTAATATAAATATATGCTAGTCACCATTATTTCATTTAAATTTTTATCTGAATTTTTACACCAGTGCTGTAAAGTATAGACTATTATTCTTACATTTTTATTGATACATAATAGTTGTACATATTTTAGGGGTACATGTGATATTTTCATACATACATGTGATATATAATGATCAAATCAGGGTAACCGGGATATCCATCACCTCAACTATTTATCTTTTTTTATATTGAGAACATTGCAATTCTTCTCTTCTAGTTATTTTGAACTGTACAATAAATTATTAACTGTAGTCACCCTACTGTACAATCAAACACTAGATCTTATTCCTTCTTCTAGTTTTGTACCAACAGGTACAAAAATACACTTTCTTTATTCCTTTCCACTCCCATCACCCTTTCTAGCCTCTCTACCTCCATGAATCCATTTTTTTAACTCTCACATATGAGTGAGAACATGTGATATTTGTTTTTCTGTGCTTGGCTTATTTCACTTAACATAATGATCTCCAGTTCCATCCATGTTGCTGTAAATGACAGGATTTCTTTTTTTATGGATGAATAATATTCCATGTGTATATGTACCACATTTTCTTTATCCATTCATTTGTAGATGGGCACTTACGTTGATTCCATATCTTGGCTATTGTGAATAGTGCTCCACTAAATGTGGGAGTGCAAATATCTCTCTGATACACCGATTTCCTTTTTATCCTGGTATATACCCAGCAGTGGGATTGATGTATCATATGATACTTACATTTTTAGTTTTTTGAGAAACCTCCATGCTGTTTATGCCTGTACTAATTTATGTTCCCACCAACAGTGTACATACAGGTGTTCCCTTTTTTCTGCATCCTCACCAGCATTTGTTATTTTTTTTACCTTTTTGATAAAAGCCATTTAAACTGGGGTGAGATGATATCTCATTGTGGTTTTGATTTGCATATCTCTGATGATTAGTGACATTGAGCATTTTTTCATATACCTGTTGGCCATTTGTGTGTCTTCTTTTTAGAAATGTGTTTAGATCTTTTGTCCATTTTTAAATTGGATTATTTTATTTTTTCCTATTGAGTTGTTGGAGCTCCTTATATATTCTAGTTATGATATCAATACTTTGTCAGATGGATAGTTTTCAAATATTTTCTCCCATTCTATGGGTTGTCTCTTCACTTTGTTGATTGTTTCCTTTGCTCTTCAGAAGCTTTTTAACTTGATGTATGTGATTTTATTTGTCCAATTTTGCTTTGGTTGCCTGTGCTTTGGGGATATTACTCAAGAAGTCTTTGCCCAGATCAACATCCTGAAGCATTTTCTCAATGTTTTCTTTTAGTAGTTTCAGGTCTTAGATTTAAATCTTTAATCCACTTTGATTTGATTTTTATATATGGTGTGAGATAAGGACCTAGCTTCATTCTTCTCTGTATGGATATCTATTAGTAGTTTTCCCAGAACCATTTATCCCTGTATTTTAAATCAGCTGGTCCCAAACAGAACTTCCAAATTGGATGAAATGCCATCCAGCCTTTTGATATGATGTATAGAAAAAGACGAATGAACAGAAATTTAATAGTGTAAGCCACCATTACTGTAGCCTAAGCTGTTGCCCTTTCTAATTCTCTATGTTGGCTTGCTTCTTGGCTTTTCTGAGAAAGGAGCAGTGATCTAATGCTTTTATTTTAAAAGAGAGAACCATACACTATCTAGAAAACATTGCATGGTTGCATCCTCCCCTCACTCTCCCACCTATAAAGTCCTGAGTACAGGGTTATATGTTGCTCGTTATTTATTTCTAATGCTTAGTGCAGTGCCCGGCATATCATCAGTGCTTAAGTAACATTTGATGCATGGAAAGTGCATATTCTCTTCACATGTCTGCTGTGTTGAAAATTACATTTCCGAGTAGGAATTAATAAAATGTTATTCTTAAGCTGAGAAAGTAGTATTGCTACAAGGAAATTGAAGCATGTCTTTTTACTAATAATTGAGAGTCAAAAGTAGCTCATAGTATAAATAATTCCCTCATATTTTTTAGAAATTAATCATTTAATAAAGTTTACATTTATAGTTTCCAAAAACTTTGTATAATTCTTTTAGAATTAAACCCTTATATCTGTTTAATAACTTACCTTCTTCAATTTTTAAAACATTTTATATATATATATGTCTATCATTTAGCAGAATTAGGCTCTTAGCTTTCATAAACTAATAAATGTGAACCAAACATTGATTCAAGGAATATTTATTTTTAGTGAACTGATAACAAAGGGCTCTAAAGAAACATTCTTTTTAGAGGCTCAAATATTGGACCTCAAAGAGTTGTTAAATAATATGAGCAAATGCTGTGTTAAGTCAATTTTTTTGGATAGATGCAAGGTTAAATAAAAATTCTCAAATGGTTTATAATCAAGTAGGATAAACAGATATGCAAATAACTATAGTACAAGATGAAATGAAATAATTTCCAGTTCATAATTACATGCAACAAGATTGTAAGCAAAAAGAAACAGTGTGTGCTAGTAATGATGAGGAAAGACTCTATGGATAAGACATTCAATATTAATTACTGTTGTAATAAGGTACACCAATTCTTTTTTTTTTTTTTTTTTTTTTGAGACAGAGTCTCACTTTGTTGCCCAGGCTAGAGTGAGTGCTGTGGCGTCAGCCTAGCTCACAGCAACCTCAGACTCCTGGGCTCGAGTGATCCTGCTGCCTCAGCCTCCCGAGTAGCTGGGACTACAGGCATGCGCCACCGTGCCCGGCTAATTTTTTATATATATATCAGTTGGCCAATTAATTTCTTTCTATTTATAGTAGAGACGGGGTCTCGCTCTTGCTCAGGCTGGTTTTGAACTCCTGACCTTGAGCAATCCACCCGCCTCGGCCTCCCAAGAGCTAGGATTACAGGCGTGAGCCACAGCGCCCCGCCTGAGGTACACCAATTCTTTTTTTTTTTTTTTTTTTCTTTTTTTTATCTTAACACCTGCTGTGTGAAAGTACACCAATTCTTAAACACTGAAGTCCTCTTTGACGCATTTGGCTCAGATTTTTTGCGTGTTTGGCTTAAACAGTGACGCCCGTTTTCAGTATTTTTAGATTTTATCTGTTTTTGAATATTTGCTTAAAATGGTTTTCTGGAGGAAAAGAATTTTATAAATGGAGAGTAGAGACTGATGATTAAGAATATGGTTTGAATCTCAGCTCTGCCACTTATTAGCAGTATAATCTGGAGCAGTCTATTTAACCCCTCTGCTTCAGTTTACCAGTCTGTAAAATAGGACAATCATATTACTGTATAGAGCTGTTATCTGTCTGTATTTCTTATTAAAGTGTGCTCTCTTGTGAATAGACACTTCATAACAGAATAAATGCCTGGAGATTCTAAGTAGACATTTTGTGTGTGTGTGTGTGTGTGTGTGTGTGTGTATAGATTAAAAATCCAGTTGTAGTGCAGTGAAATTATAATTATCCTGAAAACAACAAGAGACCTGAGTGAGGAAAAACTGAGTGTTTTAAAGCAGGTTTTAAATCGGGATTTTAAATCTGTGTCCAGGGTTTCAGGCAGAAAACAGCTGCTGCTTTGCTACAAAAGATTTTTTTTAAGAGAACATTGACTTAGATTTGGAGCAGTTCTATAATTGAGGATTCTATGAGGTTGGATGTCTGTTATCTAAGTACCTTCACCACTTGAAAAAATATTTTCTCTGATGCTTTAAGAATAAATGCAAAGTTAATGAGACCTTCTCCCTTTCTTCTATTTTTCTGTTATTCTTTGTTTGTTGTTAATTATTTCTCTATATTTCTGTATTAGTAATTCACATCATTTGGATCTATTCTTGTGAATAAAATTTGGCACATGTAACCAAATGTATTTTTTTTTTTTTTTTTTTTGAGACAGAGTCTCACTTTGTTGCCTAGGCTAGAATGAGTGCCGTGGCGTCAGCCTAGCTCACAGCAACCTCAAACTCCTGGGCTCAAGCAATCCTTCTGCCTCAGCCTCCCAAGTGGCTGGGACTACAGGCATGCGCCACCATGCCCGGCTAATTTTTTCTATATATATTATTTGGCCAATTAATTTCTTTCTATTTATAGTAGAGACGGGGTCTCGCTCTTGCTCAGGCTGGTTTCGAACTCCTGACCTCGAGCAATCCGCCCGCCTCGGCCTCCCAGAGAGCTAGGATTACAGGCGTGAGCCACCGCGCCCGGCCTTAACCAAATGTATTGCACTCACTAAATTCTTAAACTATTAATAATACAATATTGAAAGGATGTTAAATATGCTTTATTTTGCTCTCTTTATTTTGAATATTTCCAAATATGTAGCAAAGTTGAAAGAATATTAGTTAACACTCATATACTCACCATCTAGCATACTTGCTTTATCCTGCATCTATCTAATCTATTGATCCTTCTGTCATCCATTAATCCAATAAGTTTCTGGTACATTTCAAAGTAAATTACAGATATCGGGACACTTAACTCTCAATTCCTCAAGTGTGCTTTGTTTTTGAAAGTTTTGTCCCCACCCTGACACGCATACTTTTTATTTCCTTTAGAGTTGGTGTTATAATACTTTTTCCTCTCTCTGTATTTATATACTTTATTTTAATTTTAGACTGTGAATCCATTTTGGCTAATTCTGTTACTAAGCCTTCTCATTGTTAATGCTGAAAATTAGATTTGCTTTGTCTTTGGTTTGAACTTTTTTTTTCCCTTAAAGGTGCTCCACAGTAATTTTAACCAATTTTATTGAGTATTTTGGGGCATATATAATTGTAGTATTTCCCTTCTACAGTTTGCAGTGCTGTAGGACATGATTGCTGATAGGAGTTTTGAAAGCAAATTTTTCCGTACCATTAGACATTGGAAGCATTACTTGCTTTTAAACCATTTAGAAGACCTCAGCTAGTTATGAATTCTTTGTAGTCAGGGATTCTGTATCATCATTCTTTGTAGCTTACAAATTCTTGAAAGGAGGAACTCAGACTTGTCAATAGATTGACTTTTTGCTGTTAATACTCAAAATATTCTAACATTATTATTCTAAAGTTGAAATTTTAAAAACAAATCATAACTAATGTATGTCAGCAACTTTCAAGAGTTTGTATTCATTATGTATATGATTTATATTGTAATGGAATTCAGAAAATCATAGTAGGAAATTATTCAAGAGGTATGTAATAGTGAGGCATTGTTCTCAGAATAACAGGATATCCATCCATTTTATAGACTTTGCATTTCTAAACCATGAAAGAATATAAGGACATACTCTAGACATAAGCTTTTACAAAAATATTTTATTATTTTAAAGTAGACTGAGGACTGTGGACATTGAGTTAGATTAAATATTATACATTTAATATAATATTTTAAAATTAGAGTCCAAGTAGCAAGTAAAATCCAGAGCATGTCAAGCCCAAATTATCTTTTCTACCATTTTGGTTGTTCTTTCTTGAAATCTATATAGGATATCATTTTTTGAACATATAGTTAGATAAAAATTATAGCGAGAGTAGGTCCTTTCTCTCTCTGTTTTATTCTTCTCTTTTCTTCTCTTCCTCTTCTCCCCCCACCCAATATCGTTGGAATGTTTATTATGTATGTGAATTCTTTTTGGTCTTCTGGATTTAGTGCTTCTTGCCCTATCTGGATTAGATCATAACTTTGATTCTTTTAAAAAAAAAATTAGGAATTTTAGGATACCAAGAGTCAGAGACTATGTTGAGGGGTTTACATGCCCATCATTCCCTAGCAGAGGTAATACCTAAACAGTATGTAAGCTTCATTTTTAGGTAATACCTAAACAGTATGTAAGCTCTCTGAAGGTCAGAATTTTTATTCATCTTAAGAGTCTTGTTAGTACTATCTTTGCTTATTGAATGATCAGGGAAGGAAAATAGAGAAGTAATCCAATGGGTTATGTTCAGCCATCCAGAGCAGGGGTTGGCAAACTTTTTTTGCAAAGGACTAGACAGTAAATATTTTATGCTTTGAGGGCATATGGTCTCTGCCAGATTACCCAACATTACTGTTGTCGAGTGAAAGCAGCCGTAGACAATTGGTAAACAAATGGATGTGACTGTGTTCCAATCAAACTTTATTTAGTGAAACAGATGGAAAGCTGTAATTTGCCAACCTGTGCACTCAAATTATCTGTTGTGAGGACCTTTTTTCCCCCCATATAACTTATGGATGGAAAATTTTATAAATATAATAAAAATTAATTATTGGATAAAAAGATACAACATACCAACTTAAAATTTTTAGATTATACAGACTAAAAATTATGTTTCAGTAAATATAATTTGAATAATCGTACATAGGAAAAAAGAAAATAATTAGAAAAACTGTAAATGTTATTTCTTGAAAGTATCTTCTAGCATATTAATACAGAGAATTGCTATAAAACTTCTTTGTTATTCTACAGTACTAAATAAAAAGTTGAGTAAAATTGAAAGTCTCCACTTATTAAATGCCTTTATACACACGCTATAAAAACATTGTGTATATCAATATTTAAAAATTTTAATGTGACATAAATTTGCTTTTTGATACTAATTTATGTAATGTAGGTTGGATTGACAGCATTACTACTCACAAGAGATAAAGTATATATGTAAATTCTTCCTATGTTTTGTTTCAAAAATACTCAGTATAGAGAAACCAGACTCAGAAATATGTTGATGAAAATCAAAGAAAAGATCTAAAACAAAGTTTAGTAGCTCAGGATATTCATGTCTAACTTTTTTCAAGGTGAAGCAAGTGATTGTTTTCAGAATTCATTTTCAATCTCATTTATTCTGTATAGTTACAGTTAAATTTAAATTATCTCTTAATCAAAGAAATGGGTTGTGGATCCATAACTTTCCTATATGAGGATCTTCTTTTGATAGGAAAGAAGATTGAAAATGTTATATCAAATTTATAAGATGTTAAGTGATAATTTTTCAACAAAGGTATGATATCTGATTATACCCACTTCATTGAAAATTATTGTTAATTTATGGAATATGTCATAAGTATCTGTAGAAACTTTGGTATTTTCATGCTATTAATTTACCTTTTTGCCCCTTGATTTTTATTGGCCATTGAGTGATACTTGTTTCCCTTCCTTACATGGAAGCATGAAGATTATTAAAAATACCATATATATAAGACAAGCAAGTCTGGCTGTCTAATTCAAAACATTAGGACCAAACTTTTTTTTTATCTTGCAGAAACACTAAGAATTCATTTCATTGTTCATTTCTGACAGAATATTTCTCCTTGACAACCATGGAACTTCAGCATGGAATAACAGTAGTGTATCATCAGTTTCCATATCATCACTCTCTAGTACATTGCATTAGCCTTTTACTTAACTATGGATTACTTATCCATAGTTACACTATATCACTAAGCATACTGTTTAGACTGGTGACTTTTTTTTTTAATCATAATAAGAGTTTCTCAGTGAAGGAAGCAGTGCATTGATTTATACTCTGGAGTAAACTCCTTAATCTGGGTAACTACTCTAAAATATTTTCCCGTCATTACAGTTACACCATCAGAATATAATATTACATGAAACTTAAACTAAAAACCACATTTGTTGACTACATAATTTTTCATAGATTTATACAGTTTGAAGTTAGTTATGTTTGGCAGTGAAGCTGAAAAAGTATTCTTCCTTTACAACATCATATTCAAAGCACACATGTACCAACGGAATTGCCATGTTATCTTTGCATTTATTAAATTTTAATTACAAACACTTTGCTAGATCTGTTCTATGAATTGGTCTTGTATCATTAGCCAGTTTCTTTTTTTTTTTTCATTAGCCAATTTCTGAATGTATCAAATTATAGTGTCATTGGAAATTGGTTCTTTATTGCAGATTCATTGAACATTTCCAAGCAAACATCTTTAGTGGGGTTTTCCCTAATGCCCATGCTAGTTTGTGTTTTTATAAGTTTATATATCATATTAGCATCCTGAAGAACTACCTGGAAGCACTAATATTTATATGTGAAATAAATATTTGCTTCTATTGGCTTTGTAATTCCATATTCTTTATTTCAAATACATTTTTTTTTGTTTTTAACTTCTTTGTATTTTCTACATAAATGCTACTTAAATCTTGATGGTTTTATTGCTTCATAGCCAGTAAATCTCTACAAATAACATACTTTGGTTTTAGCACTTCACTGTCCATCATACTTTGCATAAATAGTGCGAACTCTTTGGTCTTTTTTTCTTTGAAATTACTCTAATTGTTATTGTTTGGTTTACTACTGCTGCCTTAGTTAGAGAAGTTGTATCTTTTCTTGTCAAAGGCCAGTTGAGCTTTTTGCTGTTTGTAAATTAGAGGTTAAAAATACTTATTTACTTCCTTAATTTAACTAAAAATATTAAATTATAAATTTATTAAAATTTAAATGATTATACAATGACAAATTATGAAAATAAATGCTTATATTTTCTTAGATTTTTAAAATACTTGCATTATAGTTGGCAAACTAACTAGTGTCAAATTGCTGTAAAAATTTCTGAATGCTTACTCTAAGTTTTGTACTTAACCTATTGTACACTAGAAACAAAGACTTGAAGGAGTGTTTATTTCCTCCTCCAAGGGGAAATAAACACTCCATTTTTTCTGACCAATGGATTAATAGAGGGCCGTTGTAGCAAGGGGAAGGGGTGTTCTACTAGGGTAGAAATTCTGTGCCTTTGGTGAAACCCAATTGTAACTTTCCTTTGCTTTGTTTGGTATTCAGTGGGACAATTTTTTCTCCTATATTTGTATATGGAGACATAATACCCAACAAATATAAGGAGGCTTTAAGCAGGCAATTTGTAAATGTCCCCATTATTTCCCCACGTAGCTTTTGAAAGACTTGTTTAAAAACCGTGGTCTTGGTTTATGTTGTCTTGTTTGTTCGCCTGATACTGAAAAATCATGGTGGTGCTTCGGTTCCTGTGTCTATTTTATGATTATTCCAATGTCCTTCCACAAAAGGTGCCTATTTAAGAGCCTTATATATTCAGCAGCTATCTCTCAAATCCATTTTAATGAGGATGACCTATTCCATATATGTTTATAGTAATCTTCTTTCTATGTGTATCATAAATGTACATCTAAATCTGCATGTGGTATATCTGTGTCTATCTAAATAGGTCCTTTGTGCCACCAGTTTCAGCATATCATTGAATTGCTTTAATGACGTTTTATGGAGCCTTCAAGCTAGAAGTGGTATGAAGGTCACATAGTCCAACCCTCTTTGTATCTATTCTCTCTTTATAATGTAGAGAAGAGGTTGGCAAACTATAGCCATCTGGCCTGACACCTGTTTTTGTAAGTAAAGTTTTGTTGGACCTTAGCCACACCCATTTGTTTACATTTGTCTATGGCTGGTTTCTTGCTACAGTGACAGAGTTGAGTAGTTGCCATGGAGATTTTATGGCCTGCAAAGCGAAAAATATTTACTCTCTGACCCTTTACAGAAAAGTTTACTGAGGCCTGGTAACTTCCACCTGAATTTATTCAGTGACAGTTTTTCACTGTCTCTCAAAGCATTCATAGTTAGAAAGTTCCTATTTAATATTTATATTGAGCAGAAATCTTCCTTTTTAAGTAACCTTCCTGAGTACATGATAGTCTTTTAGGAATTTAAATACAGTTCTCATGCTTGTTCTTATCTCTTTTTACTGGTTGACATCCTATTCCCAGTCTTCCTAGTTCTAAAATATATAGTTTATCAGTTCACAATTGAATGTCCGATGAAACTCAGTTTTAAACCTTTTACCTATCTTGTTTCCTGCCATTATTCCTCAGGCATTGAAACAAATCAGAACCCAATTTAATGTTCCTGTGGTTGTGAATTGGTTCAGGCTGTTTCTTTCGTGTTTTTATTTTTTCTTTAAAGTTTTACAGTGTATTTCATATGCACTGGGCACTGAGCTATGTTATTACTGTAAATATGAGCTAAGTTCATTATCTGTTTAGGCAGAACTATATCTCATTAGTGGCACTTACTGAGCTTAAACTCAAAACTGCTAAGTCATTTTACATGTCTTGCCATTAAATCATATCTCCTTCTTATGCTGAACCCATGGCAGGACTTTTACTCTGATGAGATTCCATTGTATTAGGTTTAGCCTATTGTGCCAGTATTTTGAGAAGTTTTTGTATCCTGATTCTGTTATTCAAATATTTACTGTTCCTCTTAGCTCTTTGTCACATGAGGATTTGATAGCAGCGAGTCACTTGATCAACTTTGCTATGTTTGTGTGGTCATTATTGAACACAGTGAAATTGTTCTGGGAATTTTTCTTAGAGTTTATGGTAGATTGAATTATTGTTCAGCGAATATTAATTCCCCACCCTTTCTCTTGAAGTGAAGTATACATCCCTGCCTTCCTGACTTTGGACTTGGTCATACATAACAAATTAAACCAGTACTAGACCATCATGAACTCTGAGTAAAGGGAGATCAGAGGTAAATTTTGGGTCCCATAAGGGATGAGGTACATGGCATGAGGTGAGGGATCCCTCTGAACAAGGAACTATAGTTGTTAAACAGGATACACAGGTATATCTTACTGCTTTAGGTATACCTCATATGCTTTGTCACATTTTTACTTTTTGATGTTTAATTTGCTACCATTATCACATTTTTTTTTGTTACTTTCTATTCTGTTTTTCTGTTCCTTCTTGTTGTCTGTGATATTTTTTTTACTTTCTACCCCTTTGGAAATAACTCGTGTTTTCATAGAAAGCATGCACTATGTAAAGAAATAACATAGAATGAGACCAATAGAGTTCTAATTCTGGCTTTATTATTTGTTAACATAATTACCCTACATAAGTTACTTAAGCCATTTCTTCCTTTACATAGTAGGGTTAATAAATAACTCATAGTTGTTATTCAGTTTAAATGCGATAACAAAGTCATTAACTCAGCATCATTTGTATATATAGTCATTTAGCTAATATTTACTGAGTTAATTCTGAGGGATACAGTGTATTTCACATTATAAAAAAGTCATTATAGCATTTGATAGTCATAGTCATAAAAAGTACTTTTGGATGTCATGTTGATGTTAAGTGAAAGGTAAAGAGAAAGGGGTTTCATTCACATTTGTGGAAGAAGGAACATAAATGTCTTTGCCACTAGAAATCATGGAACAGTTTTTATATGTGTTTTATGTTATATCATGGCTTACTACTTTATTTCAGAGCTTCTTTTTTTATTATCCTGGCAGGGCTAGGCACTGTCAATGGCCAGTATTTTTTGTTCTGTGTGAGGATATGAATCCAAAACAAATATAAGAAGATTGCTTGTTTTCTGTTTCCTCTTCTAGTTAATTTTTTCAAAGTATAAATCCAAGTACATATTACGGCATTTAGCATTATGGGTGATTATGTTCTTATAACCTTGGATAAGTTGCAATAAAAACAATGAAGCTGACAACTTTTCTTTCCTATTATTTGTCTAAATAGCTTCTACCAGACATTTTGATGTTCTGTTTCATAAGATTCTTTTTCTTTTATTTAAGAAATGGTGGTCTTAACAATTCAAATAATACAGCAAAACATAAAATTAATTGCCTTCTTTTATTTCTTTTCAAATGCACCCTTATGTTTGGGATGAATCTTTTCTTGTTATGTGTGCTCATTAATAGGTAGGGATTTTTTGGCCAGGCATGGTGGCTGACACCTCTAATCACAGCATTGTGGGTGGCCGAAGTAGTAGGTTTGCTTAGGGCCAGGCGTTCAAGACCAGCCTGATCAACATAAGTGAGACCCTGTCTGTACCAAAAAATTAGCTGGGCATGCTGGTAGTCCCAGATACTTGAGAGGCTGAAGCAGGAGGATTGCTTGAGCCCAAGAGTTTGAGGTTACAGTGAGCTATGATCATGCCACTACACTCCAGCCTGAGCAATAGAATGAGATCTTGTCTCTTAAAAAAAAAAAGTAATTTTTTTTTCATTTATAAAAAAGTAGGATCATATTCAAATTTATTTTGCTTCTTGGCTTTCATATTTAACAGTATATTTATTGTTGCTGTTTTCCTCAAGGGAATACACAAATAACTCATTTTTTATTGACAGCATCATAATGTGGATGTAAGTTATTTGATATTCACATTGGTTGATCTACATTCTATGATTTAAGTTGTTTAAAACAACTAGAAAACCACAAATTAATATCCCTTATGAAGATAGACGTAAAAATGCTCAACAAAATACTGGTAAACCAAATCCAGCAGCACATCAAAAAAGTAATTCACCATGATTAAGTGGATTTCATCCTGGGGATGGAAGGATGGTTTAACATACATAAATTGATAAATGTGATTCACCACATAAATAGACTTAACAAAGAAAACCATATGGTCATCTCAATAGATGCAGAAAAAGCATTTGATAAAATCCAGCACCTTTCCATGATAAAAACCCTCAACTAATTAGGCATAGAAGGAACATACCTTAAAAGAATAAAAGCCATACATGGCAGACACACAGCCAAAATGATGCTGAATGGGATAAAGTTGAAAGCATTCCTTTTTAAGAAATGTAACAAGACAAGAATGCCCACTTTCACCACTTCTATTCAACATAGTACTAGAAATCCTAGCTGGAGCATTCAGACAAGAGAAAGAAATTAAAGAGCATCCAAATCTGAAAGGAGGAAGTAAAAAAAACTATCCCTATTTGTCAATGACATGATTTTGTATCTAGGAAACCCTAAAGAGTCCTCCAAAAGACTCCTAGCATTGATTAAAAATTCAGTAAAATCTCAGGTTACAAAATTAATGTACACAAATCTGCATTTCTTTACACTGGTAGCCAAGCTGAGAATCAAATCAAGAACGCCATACCATTTATAATAGCTAAAAACAAACAAACAAACAAAAACCTAGGAATATACTTAACCAAGGAGGTGAATGATCTCTATAAGGAGAACTATTAATGCAAAATACTGACGAAAGAAATCGTAAATGACAACCAAATGGAAAAACATCTGCTCATGGATTGGAAGAATCAATATTGTCAAAATGTCTGTACTGCCTAAAGTGGTTTACAGATTCAGTGCAATTCCCATCAAAATGCCAGTGTCGTTTTTCATAGAATTAGAAAAAGCAATCCTAAATTTCATATGGAATCAAAAATGAGCCCAAATAGCCAAAGCAATCCTAAGCAAAAAGAATAAATCTGGCTTCAAATTATGCTACAAGGCTATAGTAACAAAAATAGCATGATAATAGCATCAGAGTGGACACATATATCAGTGGAACAGAATAGAGAACCCAGAAATAAAACCAGATACCTATGACCGACTGATTAGTACAACTTCGATGGAAAACAGTGTGGAGATTCCTCAAAGAACTAAAAGTAGACCTATCGTTCGATCCAGCAATCCCCACGATTGGGTATCTACCCAAAGGAAAAGAAGTCATTCTATCAAAAAGACATATGTGCTCATTTGTTTATCATAGCACTATACACAGTTGCAAAATTGGAATCAACCAAAGTGCATACCCATCAACTGATGAATTGATAAAGAAAATGGGATACACACACACACACCGTGAAATACTACTTGGCCATAAAAAAGAATGAAATAATGTCTTTCGTAGCAACCTAGATGGAACTGGAAACCATTATCCTAAATGAAGTATCTAAAGAATGGAAAAAAAACAGGCTGGGCATGGTGGCTCGCGCCTGTAATCCTAGCATTCTGGGAGGCTGAGGTGGACAGATCATTTGAAATCAGGAGTTTGAGACCAGCCTGAGCAAGAGCAAGACCCCATCTCTACCAAAAGTAGAAAAAGTTAGCCAGGCATGGTGGTGCATGCCTATAGTCCCAGCTACTCGGGAGGCTGAGGCAGAAGGATTGCTTGAGCCCCAGAGTTTGAGCTTGCTGTGAGCTAGGCTGATGCCACGGAGCAACAGAGTGAGACTCCATCTCAAAAAAAAAAAAAGAAAGAAAGAAAAACAAGCACCACATATACCCGCTATTAAATGGGAACTAACCAATGAGCGCACATGTGCACAGAGGAAAGTAAAACTCAGTAGAAATCAAGCATGGAGAGCGTGGGCGAAATCCTACCTAATGGGTATAGTGAATGAACACTATCTGGATGATAGGCACACTTACTCTAGCATAACAGCTAATTCAAGCATAATAAAATCAATACATGGAACTAAAAGCATTTGTACCCCTGTAATATTTTGAAATAGAAAAAAATACAAAATGATTTTTTAATCTGAAAATACAATTTTATCTATACTGTGTACATTGAATCATTTTTTAAAGAGCAATAAAAATTGTCTGTAATATAACTGACTACTTACACAGAAGATTAATCAAGATGGCAAAGAACAATTAAACAAATAGAAATTTTAAATTATATATTACCTGGCAGGTTGCTTAGAAAAGTAGAAAAATGATGAATACTTATGAAAACTAGCAACATTTGTGTTCACTAATTAACAGAGCCTTTTAGTGGTTTAATCTATGATGTAGAGAAGTAAAACTTTATGTAAATATTAAATATCAATCTGTTTCACCTTTTTAGAGGTTTATAGTGCTACATTCTTAAAGTTTTCTATTGTTATAAGGTAATTCTTTTAAATGACTCATGTGATCCTGTGATTTGGTACTGGTGTTCTTAGTTATCTTCTGGGCTCTTCCTTCCTCCAGGTTAATTAAGCTTTTACTGCATAACTGTATGTATGAATAATATATACACCAATGGTATAAAAGAAGTGGAAAAGTAGCATAATTAGCAGAGAGAGTTCTTCCAATTTAGCATATTAGTATAATATTAGCATAATATATTATGCTATGTGTATGTGTATATATATAGCATAGTATATTATGCTAATAATATATTAGCATAGTATATTATGCTATATTTAGCATATACTAATATATACTAGTATATATTAGCATATATACGAATATGCTAAATATAGCATAATCTACTATGCTAATTTATTAATATTATAAAACCCATATTAGTATAATATGCTAAATGGGTATGTTTATGGGTAAATTGATGTATGCCATCTAAGTAAGCTCTAAAGATCTGATGGTCCATTCATTTAAAATAAAATATTTTTAAATTGTGAAAAATAATAGAAGTAAATACAAATGCAAAAAATAGAAATGTACACTAGATAGATAATTATCTAGAAAATTTCATGTAACTGTCATCTAAGTTAAAAATAAAAAGACACATTGAACGTGATAGTACTGCAGCACCCTGGTAGCTCCTGATATGTCCCTTTTTTATTATACCCTCTTAACTTGTTCCCCTAGAGTTCATAAGATTCAACCTATATTATTGTTGAATCTATTGATTGAAAAATATTGCTGTATAGTTTTATGTTTTATGTATATACCACAATATATTTATCCATTCTATTGTTGATAGACATTTGAATTGTTTTCATTTATTGGCTTTTATGAAAAATGTTGTGATGATCATTCATATGCATATTTTCTGGTGTACACCTGCATGAGTTTCTTTATGTCATGTGGTAGGAATAGAATTGCTGAGTCATAGGATTAAATATGCCTCCAGTTTTACTAAATGGTTTCCCAAAATGGTTGTAGCAATTTACACTATACCAGGAGTATATGAGGTTCCCATATCATACATTTTCAGTACACTAAGTGTTACCAGATTAAATATTTGCCAGTCAGATGGGTAAGAAATGGTATTTTATCTGCTTTTAATTTGCATTTCCCTTATTGTTAATGAGATTGAAAACTTTTTAATTATGTTTTAAAACCACTTGGGCATTTCCTCTTGTGAAGAGCCTTTGCAAGTATTTATCATTTTTCTGTTAATTTGTATTTCTTTTTTTTTTTATTGATTTATATATTCAGAATAAAAGACTTAGTAATACAGGTTCAAATATCCTCTTCCACTATGTGGCTTATGGTTTTTCTTTTTAAAACTTTATTATTAGAATGATTGTCAAGAACCATGAAGGGTCTTGACAGAAAGATAATATACACTGTGACCAATAGGATTTATCCTAGGGATACAAAGATGGTTCAACATACATAAATCAATAAATGTGACATATCACATCAACAGAATGAAGGACAAAAACCGTATGATTATCTCAGATGCAGAAAAAGCATTTGATAAAATTCAATATGCTTTCATCATAAAAACACTCAACAAACTGGGTATGGAAGAAACATACTTCAACATAATAAAGGCCAAATATGATAGACCCACAGATATTACCATATTGGATGGGAGAAACCTAAAAGACTTTTCTTTAAGAATTAGAACAAGACAAAGGATGCCCACTTTCACTACTCCTGTTCAGGAAGTACTAGCCAGAGCAGTTAAGCAAGAGAAAGAAATAGAAGGCATCCAGTTGGAAAAGGGGAGGTCAAGCCGTGTCTCCTTTGGTAGATGACATGATCTAGGAAAACCTAAAGACTTCGCAAAAAAGATTCCACTGATAAATGAATTCAGTAAAGTTGTAGAATACAAAATCAACATACACAAATACAGTATTATTTTCTATACCAGTAGTGAACTACATAAAAAAAAAAATCAAGAAATCAATGCCATTTATAATAGCTATGCACCGCCCTTCCTCCCCAAAACACCACCTAGGAATAAATTTAACCAAGTAGGTGAAAAACCTCTATGAGGAAAACTACAAAATGGTGATGAAAGAAGTTGCAGAAAGAAAATAAAATACCTAGGAATATACTTAACCAAGGAGGTGAAAGATCTTCACAAGGACAACTATAAAACACTGATGAAAGAAATCATAGATGCCACAAACAAATGGAAAAACATCCCATGCTCATGGATTAAAAGAATTGACATTGTTAAAATGTCCATATTATCCAAAGTGATTTACAGATACAATGCAATTCCCATCAAAATATCAACATCATTTTTCACAGCTCTATAAAAAAAATCCTAAACTTTATAACTTCATATGGAACCAAAAAACAACCCAAATAACCAAAACAATCTTTAGCAAAAAAAAAAAAAAAAAAAAAAAGAAAGAAAGAAAAAAAGAAAGAAAACTCTGGAGGCATCACAACACATGACTTCAAATTATACTGCAAGGTTATGGTAACTACAACAGCATGGTATGGGTATAAAAGTAGAGACATAGACCAATGGAACAAAAATAGAGAACCCATAAATAAAGCCATATATCTGTGACCAACAGATTTTTGAGAAAGCAGACAAAAATATACACTGGAGAAAGGATGCCCTATTCAATAAGTGGTGCTGAGAAAATTGGATAGCCATATCCAGAAGAATGAAACAGGATCCCTGTCTTTTGTCATATACAAAAATTAACTCAAGATGGATTAAAAACCTAAATGTAAGACCTAAAACTGTAAAAATTCTGGAAGATACCATAGGAAAAACTCTCCTAGACATCAGCCTAGGCAAAGAATTTATGACTAAGACCCCAAAGGCAAACATAGCAACCAACAAATAAATAAATGAGGCTTAATTAAATTAAAAAGGTTTTGCACAGCAAAGGAAATAATCAACAGAGTAAGCAGACAACCTACAGAATGGGAGAAAATATTTGAAAACTGTGTATTTAACAAAGGGCTAATATCTAGAATCTACAAAGAACTCAAGCAAATCAGCAAGAAAAAACCCCAAATAACCCCATTAAAAAGTAGGCAAAAGACATGGACAGAGATTTTCAAAACAATATATACAAATGGCCAACAGACATATGAAAAATGCTCAACATCACTAATCATCAGGGACATGCAAATTAAAACCACAATTTATTACCCCTATCAGAATGGCCATTATTAAAAAATCAAAATACAGTAGAGGTTTGGCATGGATGTGGTCAAAAAGGAATGCTTATACATTGTTGGTGGATGGTAAATTAGTACAACCTTTATGGAAAACAGTATGGAGATTCCTCAGAGAACTAAAAATAGACCTTCCATTTGATCCAGCAATCCCCCAACTGGGTATTTACCCAAAGGAAAAAAAATTAATTATATCAAATGTATCCAAATGTTTATCACCACACAATTCACAATTGCAAATATATGGAATCAACCTACACGCCCATCGATTGTTGAATGGCTAAAGATAATGTGGTATATACATTCCAGGGTGTACTACTCAGCCATAAAAAGGAATGAAATAATGTCTTTTGAAGCAACTTGGATTGAACTGGAGAACATTATCCTAAGTGAAGTAGCTCAGAAATGAAAAAACAAACATCACATGATCTCTCTAATAAGTGGGAGCTAAACGATGGGTGCACATGGCCATAAAGTGGTTTAAAGGACATTGGAAACTAAGAAGGAGAGAGAGTGGGAGGGGAGTGCAGGATAAATCTTACCTGTCAGGTACAATGTATACTATTCTGGTGAGAGGTACCTTAAAAGCCCTGACTTGCCTTATACAATTCATCCATGTGACAAGAACACTTGTACCCCCTAATATTTTGAAATACAATTATATATGTATATATATATATATATTTATTATATATTTATATATACAATTATGTATAAAAAATCATGGAGGACACAAACAAATGGAATGACATCCCATGCTCATGAATCAGAAGAATTAATATTGTTAAAATGACTGTTCTACCGGAAGCAATCTACAGATTCAGTACAATCTCTATAAAAATACCAATGTCATTTTTCATGGAAATAGGAAAAACAATCCTAAAATTCATATGGAACCACAAAAGAGCCCAAATAATCAAAGCATTCCTGAGCAAAAAGAACAAAGCTGGAGGCATCACACTATCTGACTTTAAAATGTACTACAAAGGTCTAGTAACTCAAGCAGCATGGTATTGGTATAAAAACACACACACACACACACACACACACACACACACACACACCCCAATGGAACAGAATAAAGAACCCAAAAATAAATCCATATATTTATAGTCAGCTGATTTTTGGCAAGGTGCCAAGAGCACCTTAGGGAAAGGACACCCTCTTTAGTAAATGGTGGTGGGAAAACAGGATATCTGTATGCAGAAGAATGAAACCAGATCCCTGTCTCTCACCCATATAAAAATCAAAATGGGTTAAAGATGTAAACATAAGACTCAAAACTCTAAAACTATTAGTAGACTTAGGGAAAACATACCAGGATATTGGTGTAAGCAAAGATTTTATGGCTAAAACCTCAAAAGCACAGGCAACAAAAGCAAAAGTAGACAAGCTAAAAAGCTTTTGCACGGCAAAGGAAATAACAACTAACAAAGTGAAGAGACAACCTGTTGAATGGAAGAATATATTTGTAAACTATTCCTCTGACAAGGGAATAATGTCCAGAATATACAAGGAAGGCCAAGGTGGGAGATCGTTTGAGCTCAGGAGTTCGAGACTAGACTGAGCAAGAGTGAGACCCCGTCTCTACTAAAAACAGAAAGAAATTAGCTGGACAACTAAAAATATATAGAAAAAAAAATTAACTAGGCATGGTGGCACATGCCTATAGTCCCAGCTACTAGGGAGGCTGAGGCAGAAGGATTGCTTGAGCCCAGGAGTTTGAGGTTGCTGTGAGTGAGGAGGCTGACGCCACAGTACTCTAGCCCAGGCAGTAGAGTGAGACTCTGACTCAAAAAAAAAAAAAAAAAAAAAGAAAGGGTAAATGTTTAAGATGATAGACATCCTAAATACCCTGATTTGATCATTGCACATTGTAGGCATGTATCAAAATATCACACATAGCCTTTAAATATGTACAATTATTATGTATCAATAAAAATAATTATTTTTAAAACAAAAGTTTATAAATTTCTATATATATCGTATTGGTAAGAGAAGGTATAACCAACAGAGAAGGCTTGATATTGATAAGAAAATAGAGCTGCTTAACAAGGGGAACTTGGGGAAGAGGATGGAACAAGCTGTGTATGGTTTGAGAAATATACGTCACACACACGTGTATATGTGTGTGTGTTTGTACATCTCACACATATTGTAGCAGTGTCCTTAATGAAAACACTCTGCCTACAGCAAAAATAACAATAACAACAAAAACCCCCAAAACAACAAAAAACAAGAAAAACCCCTCTGCTTGTTTTTCCACATGACTGCCAAACAATTACAGCTTCTACTAGGAGCCCTTCTCTGGTTCCTGGGAAAATAGCTGGGTTGGCTGGCATTTGCATAATCGTCTTTAGGGCCATTGTGGGCGGGTTTGGGCTGCTGACACAGAGCTGCAGACTGGCCACCTGTCCAAAACAAATGAACTCAGCCTTTGTGCAACATTATCTGGTTCTCTACGTGTTACTTCTAAGTAATGAATAGTTTGGTTAAAATACTATGAAATTATTATTTAGGAAATATTTGTCTTGAATTTAAGTCCTTCATTTTGGGAGGGGAGAAATTGCCTCCTTTTTCCACTGGCAAAACTATATATTTCCATGCCCCTTCTGGCATAGTTTTGTAACTGCTTTTGTGAAATTATCCTCATGAATATTAATTAGGGATGTGCAAATTTAGAAACTTCAAAATGATTTGTATTCATCCTTGTATAAATTAAAAATTGTGTTGTCTGTTTTTTAGTAATCCATTTCATCTATGTGGAATAATTAATTAAACATTTAAAGTGAGCAAAGAAATACGAACTATATATCTAAAGTCTTGAAATAGTCCTACTTCATCCATTTTCCTTTATAATTAGTCCAGTGACTCATATGTGAATTTAGGAAGTTTTTGTCCCAATAATGCATACATTGCTTATGTTGAGTAATTTTATTAATCATCCATATTCAGCTTGTGATGAATGTATACATTTGCATTCAATTTACTTTTAAAACTCAGATGTGACATAATATTGATATTTCTTATACAAAATGACCAACTAAATTGAATTTATATGTTAAAGTTAAGTAACTGATAGACCCTATTATCATAGTATGTATATAACAAAAGTCTCAACATCAAATAAGTGGTCAGTGAACTAGTAAACTTTTTAAAAAATTACTTGCCAAATACCATGCTGTGTGGACCAGGAAAAAAAAACAAAAAAAAACAAAAAAAAAAACAAAACAAAAAAATAAAAAAAAAAAAAATTACTTGCCAGAGTTGTTTTGGCCCAAATTTATCTTGTTATGATAGTAATCACTTTTGCTAGTGCTCATTAAACATTTATTAAATGAATGAAAGATTGAATACTGCTAAAAGACATTGTTGGATACCTGTAGTAGTATACACATCAGGTACTTTGTAGTCATTATTTCATTTGATTATCACAACAGCTTTTTGAGATAGTTGGCATTGTCCTTACTTTTTTTAATAGACTAATTTAGAGTAGTTTTTGAGGTACATTTGTTAACATCTGGTGAACCTGGCACACATTATCACCTAACGTCCATGATACATTAGGGTTTACTCTTGGTATTATACATTCTATGAGTTTTTTTTTTTTTTTATTTCGGCATATTATGGGGGTACAGATTTTAAGGTTTCAATAAATGCCCATTTCCCCCCCTCCCCCCACAAGTCTGAGTCTCCATCATGACCATCCTCCAGATGGTCATTCTATGAGTTTTGATAAATGTATAATGACATGTATCTTCCACTGGAATAGATACATAATACATATCATTATACATAGTGGTTTTACTGCCTTAAGAATCCTCTGTCTTTATCCCTCTCTCCTCTCCATACCCCTGGCAACCACTGAACTTTTTACTGTCTCCATGGTTTTGCCTTATCCAGAATGTCATATAATTGGAATAATACAGTATGTAGCCTTTTCAGATTGGCTTCATTCTCTTTGTAATAGGCATTTAGGGTTCCTCCATGACTTTTCATGACGTGATAGCTCATTTTTTTTTAGCACTGAATAATATTCTGTTGTTTAGATGTACCATAGTTTATCCATTCACTTACTGAAGTATTATTCTTTTTTTTTTTTATTTCGGCATATTATGGGGGTACAGATTTTAAGGTTTCAATAAATGCCCATTTCCCCCCTCCCCCGAAGTATTGTTCTTATTTTACAAATGATGAGAATGAAACTGAATCAAGTGGCCTGCCCAACTTCACATATATAATATAGGTTAAGTCTAAGACCAAAGCTCATGTTCTAAATCAGTGGTCTCTAAAGTAGTTTGTTCACACTTCTGAGGGTGTGCAAGATGATTATATATATACACGTATAAAGAGGGGTTTTTAGCAGCACCTTGTTTGTTTGCTTTTGTGTGTTGCTAAGACAGATGATATTCTCTAAATTAAACTATCTCATAAACTGTATAAATAGTTTTAAAATATCACTAGAGATTCCTATTTGCTCTGTTGATTGTTTCCTTGGCTGTGCAGAAGCTTTTTAATTTAATCAAGTCCAATTTATTTTTGTTGTTGCTGTAATTGCCTTTGGGGTTTTCTTCATAAATTCTTTGCCTAGGCTGATATCTAGGAGAGTTTTTCCAACATTTTCTTCTAGAATTCTTATGGTTTCATGGATTAGGGTTAAGTCTGTTATCCATCTTGAATTAACTTTTTTTGTGAGTGGTGAGAGATATAGAGGCTTTTCAGTTGTGTCAGTGGACAGATTTGCAGTCTTAGTTCTTTTGATTTTTGTGCTTCTATAATTTATTTTCTTTTGCTACTAACTTCTGTGTCAAAATTTACCTGATCTTTGATAAGTAAATTGAAATACTGTACTTGCTCTTACTTTAAAATTTGCAAATAGCTTTCATTTTGTGCAAATCAGTTTATTGAAATTGAAAAAAAATGACAGGATTGTATGTAGTATCAAGAGTTGAAGCTTTCTATGGTTGACTTTTTGCTTACTATGAGTGGACAAATTTGCTGAGTTCTGAGATATTGTGTTTTATTGATGTGGTTCAAAACTTGACATGTTTTTACAAGAGTGGGAACTTTGATCTTTATTTTATTAATACAGGCTCAGCCTCTGGTACCTAATTTTAACATTTCTGTAACAGTTTCTGGTGAGTAATCTTTGTAAGTTAGATAGCTAAAAATTGCTGCTATCAGGAAGAGTAATGTTTGCATCTTTATGTGCTACCCAAGTCAGATTAGACAAGATACTTGAGAATTTCTAGCTTAATATTTTAAGGTAGGTGTAAACACTTGGTCTTAAAAAAGCCTTTTTAAAAATTCAGCTTTAACATATCTATAAATGTCATTTAAAACTTTAGGCCAGGCTCAGTGGCTCACGCCTGTAATCCTAGCACTTTGGGAGCCCGAGGCGGGAGGATTGCTTGAGCTCAGGAGTTCGAGACCAGCCTGAGCAAGAGCGAGACCCCATCTCTACTATAAATAGAAAGAAATTAGCCAAACAACTAAAAATAGGAAATATTAGCTGGGCGCGGTGGTGTGTGCCTATAGTCCCAACTACTCGGGAGGCTGAGGAAGGAGAATTGCTTGAGCCCAGGAGTTTGAGGTTGCTGTGAGCTAGGCTGACGCCACAACACTCTAGCCGGTAATAGAATGAGACTCTGTCTCAAAAAAACAAAGCAAACAAACAAAAAAAAACTTTAGAAAGAAAAAAGCAACTCTTAATTTATATATTTGCTAAGAATATTAAAATTCTCTTAAATTTTTATTATTTCTATTTGTAATAGTTACATGGTAAAATAAAATTATTTAGAACAACTTACTGAATATTTCTGTGTTGTAAGCCTTGTTCATCATCATATTTAAATTTCACAGTCATATCAGATAAATAAATACAGTATACTAGTTTTTTTTTTTTTGTTTTTTGTTTTTTGTTTTTTTGAGATAGAGTCTCACTTTGTTGCCCAGGCTAGAGTGAGTGCCATGGCGTCAGCCTAGCTCACAGCAACCTCAAACTCCTGGGCTTGAGTGATCCTTCTGCCTCAGCCTCCCGAGTAGCTGGGACTACAGGCATGCGCCACCATGCCCGGCTAATTTTTTATGTATATATCAGTTGGCCAATTAATTTCTTTCTATTTATAGTAGAGACGGGGTCTCGCTCTTGCTCAGGCTGGTTTTGAACTCCTGACCTTGAGCAATCCGCCCGCCTCGGCCTCCCAAGAGCTAGGATTACAGGCGCGAGCCACAGCGCCCGGCCTAGTATACTAGTTTTTAACTGGAGATTGGAGAAAACCCACCTAAGCTTGTTAGTTTGGTGACTTATCTAAGTATACTCATAACTAGTATATGGCAAAGGCAGTACTCAAAATCAAATGTTGACTTCAAAATCTTGATCTTTTTACTATTGCCAATAGCCATACATTATTTAAATTAGGACAGCACTCAGTAGTTTGAGTATTTAATTAATGTAGTCTTTCTCCGGGTTGGGAGGGTGAGTGTGCTTGTAGTTGCTTCATATCTTTACCTTAATGTTGGAGAAATCCTCTTGTGGAAGATGTCTCGTGTGGCTCCCTGTATTTCCTCCATTTCTATACTGAATCTAGTGCAGCTAAAATGTGTGGAATCATATTATGTTTAGAAGTGGGAACGTTAAGTATCACCTATTTTTGTTCCTTCAGTTCTTAATTCTAACATTTCTTTCCATTAAAACCTGCCCCATATACATTTTTCAAAGCCTTTGCCCCTATACTATGTCCATCTTTGGATAGGACAAGAGTAGTAGCCTCCTGCTCTAGTTTAACTACTCTTAATCCATTTTTCTCACACTGCAGCTAGAATGATTTTTAAAACACATTTTAATCTGATAATGGCATTCATCGCTTACAATAAAATAAAGGCTTCCTGTTGTTGAGTAGTCCAAATATGTTTGTGTAATCTGGGCCTTGCTTAGTTATCCAGCCTCACCTTTTAGCCATTCTCCCTTGTATAATCTCTGTACTAGCCATACTAAAATTCCTTGATCCCGCTTGTCCCCTGCCTCTCTTTACAAATTCTGTTTTAGATTTCAGTTTTTATTTTCTTCGGGAGGACTTCCCTAACCCTATCTCTCTGCTTTATGTTCCCATATACTTTCCTTTTGTAATACCTATACCAAGTCATGACTTCTTGAGTTTTCCCTCTTTATTGTGGTTTTTAATTCAGTTATAAAAATAATAAACATTTGCTTTAAAAATATTAAACAATTCAGTGGTATAAAGAATAAAAACTATTAATAAAAGCAATCCCACTTCCAAGTTTATATGTATTCTGGACCATATATGCTTACATATATTGTTTTTTTAAACAAAAATAGGATCATGCTATCTATATTTTTCTGCAGCTTGCATTTTCATTAAATATTTGAGACCACCCATATAGAGCATTCTCTTTAATAGTTACATAACATGTAATATATATATATTGATATATATTAATGATATCCATGTTTACTATTATATTGATAATATAATACACACATATGTATAGATAATACCATGATGTTTACCGCTATTTCCCCAATATCTAATATAGTGCCTGTCCTGTAGAAAGCACTTACTAAAACTTGTTAAGCAATGAATGTCCTTTTTCTTGGCAAAAGGGCTGCTGTGCCAGCTCTTGCCTGGTTTTTGTTGGTTACCTGAACTATTAATACATAAGTTCTCATCAATGGTGAGAAATAGAATTATGACAATGAGGACTGGCCTTCAAGTCAGAAGATTTGGCTTGGAATTCTGGGTATAGGCAGTGTTGTTTTCTAGGTGGACATGAAACTTCACTTTTTGTATAGTCCATTATTGGTCAAATTGTAATAGAATTCTTATTACAGTTGGTTTTAGTGAAGATCAAACAATATAATGCATATAAAAATACTTTGTAAGTATAACACCCAGTACAAATATTAGTACCATTATCACCCCATTCCCAACCCTGGTAACCACTGTTTTATTCTCCATCTCTGTGTATTCATGTTTTGTTTTTTTCTAAGATTCCATGTATAAATGAGATCACGCAGTATTTTTCTTTCTGTGTCTGGCTTATTTCACTTAACGTAATATCCTCCAGATTTATCCATGTTGTGGCAAGTGGCAGGATCTCCTTTTTTAAGGCCGAATAATATTCCTCTTTGTGTGTGTGTATCTCCCACAGTTTCTTAGGTCAAGGATACAAAATGTAGAATAAACTAGTATAGAGATCTAATATAAAGCATAAAAACTATAGTTAATAATTTTGTATTATATTTAGGATTTTTGCTGAAGAGTAGATTTTAGGTGCTCTTGCCATAAAAAAGAAAAGGTAAACACATGGGATAATGGGTATGTTAATGTGCTTGACGGTAATAACCATCTCACTATCAATATGTATATCAAAACATCTTGTATAAATTTTTTAAATGTTAGTACTATTAATTTCTTTTTCTTTGTTGATTTTGTGGATTGATTTGTATCTCCAATGAGGTTTCTAAATAGATTAAAGTTTTTTTTTTTTTGAGACAGAGTCTCACTTTGTTGCCCAGGCTAGAGTGAGTGCTGTGGCATCAGCCTAGCTCACAGCAACCTCAATCTCCTGGGCTCAAGCGATCCTCCTGCCTCAGCCTCCCAAGTAGCTGAGACTACAGGCTTGTGCCACCATGCCCGGCTAATTTTTTTTTTCTATATATATTAGTTGGCCAATTAATTTATTTCTATTTATAATAGAGACGGGGTCTCGCTCTTGCTCAGGCTGGTTTCGAACTCCTGACCTTGAGCAATCCGCCTGTCTTGGCCTCCCAGAGTGCTAGGATTACAGGTGTAAGCCACTGCGCCTGGCCTAGATTAAAGTTTTAACCACTGTCTTTAAAAAAAAGTTAAAGTCATCAGGTGAGAGACCTTACAATGCTCAGGAAGCTGTAACATTATTCTTGAATGTTAAACCCTGTGTTTAAGGCTCTGAAGACATATATAATCCTTCCTCTTTTGCTTTTCCTGGTTGGTGTAAAATGATATACTCACTCGAATACATTTATGTATGTTAAATAAATTGAGTTTTGTAAATTCTGTTATGAAAGTTGTAAGTCCTACTTTTTTTCATTGTCTGCAATCTGTCTAATTGCATTACCTCATAGAGGACAAGACAGGGACTTTGTTTTATACCTACCCTTAGAATCTGTCCTGGTACTTATAAAAAATGCATATAATCCAGGAAGTATCTTAGCTTTTTGACAAGATATTGTGATGTCACATATATACCTACATACATATAGAAACTAAGCAGTCATGGCTTGTGTATGTGTGTATGTGTGTAGGGGGGTGCTACCATGTAGTAATCTTATAATTGTAGGCAAAAATATTTTCAAACTGGTGGCTTTCCCTTGGATATTTTTGTCAACTGAAAGTCCTTGCACATATTATACATTGCTATTCCCGATTGGAAGAGCAACTGTGTGTGCCATACTTGAAAGACTGGTACAAATGTTAGTTAGAATTCATGCTTCATGAAAGGAAAATCCCACGCTCTTCTCAATTTGTGTGTAATGCTTTTAGATTTAAAATTTTTTTTGATTGTAAAGTACACATGACATAAAATTTACCATTTTGACCATTTTTAACTGTACAGTTTAGTACTGCTAAGTATATACACATTGTTGTACAATCAATCTCCAGAACTTTTTCATCTTGCAAAACTGAAACTCTATACATGTTAAATAATTTCTACCTCCTTACAGCCACTGACAACCACCATTTTATTTTCTATGTGCACAGATTTGACTATTCTAGGTACCTGTAGGTAAAATCATACAATAAAGTATTTGTCTTTTTGTGACTGGCTTATTTCACTTATGTCTTCAAGTTTCACCCATGAGCCTCTTTCTCTTTATAATGAATCTTCCATATAAGCACTGTGGTCATCATTCTGAAATAAAGATTTGATTATGGCTCTCTACTCTAAATGTCAGTGGTAGTTTAACAATTATTACATGCCTATTTTACAGATAAGGAAATTAACTGTTAGAGGATAAGAATAATGCAACTTATTTAGCATTATACTACTAGAGAGTGGTGGAACCAGAATTTAAACCCAGTATTTTCTCCCTCCCTATTGCTTTGTTCTTTTATACTTGACACTTTTGTTCATGCATATACTTACCCCTCTTCTTGGCCAATGGGAATCCCTTCTACTTCGTCCTTCAAGGTCCAGCTCAAACATCACTTATTCTGTGAAACTTTCACTGACTTTCCTTGGCTTCTCTCTCAAATTTGCCCAGTGGTTTTTGCTCTCAACTTTGCTACCCCATAGCAATAGCACTTCTATTAATAAAAGACCATTCAAAAACAGAAAAGAACATATTACTTTGTAACCAAGATTTATTGAATTGAATTTGTGAAAATTGTTCTATTTACTGGTATTGTTAGAAGGATTAGGAATGCCAAATTAGTTATATATGTATTTATGGGGCCGAGTGCTGTGGCTCCTGCCTGTAATCCCAGCACTTTGGGAGGCTGAAACAGGAGGATTGCCTGAGCCTAGGAGTTCAAGGCTACAGTGAGCTGTAATCATACCACTGCACTCTAACTTGGGCAACAGAGCAAGACCCTGTCTCTTAATAAAACAAAACAAAAAAAACTCTGTCTCTTAAAAAAAAAAAAAGAAAAGGATATCATTACAGATTATCCATATTTTAAGAGAACATAATGATGACTGAAACTTTCAAAACAGCTAAATTATGAGGCAATGATTTTTACTATAAAAATTTCTTATTTTATGAAGTGTTTGAGGTTCTCTGTTCACTTTTTATAAAAATTTAAATTATATGTAATTTTTCAAAATCAGTTCACTGCATTAGAGTGAAACACACCTATGTATGATTTCATACTTAATCAATTGTCATATCTAACCTTGGAGCCTGATTTTTTCTTTTTTAGGAATCTAATCCCTAAAGATTCCTTTACTTTAGTTAATGAGAACCCAGTGTTAAAAATAGATGTTAAATTAAAACCTCTGCTCTGTGAAAGACACTTTTCGGATAATGAAAAGACAAGCCACAGACTGGGAGAAAATATTTGCAAAACATGTATCTGATAAAGAACTTGTATGAAAAATATGCAAAGAATACTTAAAAATCAACAATAGCAAAACAACCCAGTTAAAAAGTGGGCAAGAGACACAAACAAACACTTCAGCAAAGAAGATACACAGATGGCAAAAAAGCAGGAATTATCAATGAGGCCAGTACACACCTATGTGAATGCCTAAAATCTAAATCAATGACAACATCAAATGCTGGCTAGGATATGGAACAACAGGAACTGTTGCTCATTGCTAGTAGGAATGCAAAACAGTACTGCTACTTTTTTTTTTTTTTTTTTTTTTAGTACTGCTACTTTTGAAAGCCAAACAGTCTTAAGCAGTTGTGCTCCTTGATATGTATCCAAATGTATTGGAAACCTATGTTCACACAAAAATCTTCACATGAATGTTTATAGCAGCTTTATTGATAATTGCCAAAACTTAGAAACAACTGAGAATGGATAAGCAAACTGTGGTACATCAGACAGTGTTATTCAGTGGTAAAAAGGACTGAGCTATTAAGTCACTAAAAGACACACAGGAACACTAAATGCATATTGCTAAGTAAAGAAGCTAATATAAAAAGGCTGTATACTATATGATTCCAAATATATTCTGGAAAAGGAAAAATTATATAGAGAGACAGTATAAAGATTACTGGATGCCAGGAGTTTGAGAGATGAGGAGGTGGAAGGGAGGATGAGTAGGTAGAACACTGGGGAATTTTAGGATAGTGAATCTATTATTGTAATAATGCAGTGGTGCATACATGATGTTCATTTGTCAAAGCCCATAGAACTATACAACACAAAGAGTAAATCCTAATGTAAACTATGAACTTTAGTTAATAATGTTTCAATGTTATTTCATTAGATGTAGCAAATATATCATTCTAATTCAATATATTAATAATAGGGGAAACTATTGGGGGGTTAGAATATAGGAACTCTGTATTTTTTTTTTTTTTTTTTTTTTTTGAGACAGAGTCTCACTTTGTTGCCCAGGCTAGAGTGAGTGCCGTGGCGTCAGCCTGGCTCACAGCAACCTCAATCTCCGGGGCTCAGCGATCCTACTGCCTCAGCCTCCCGAGTAGCTGTTACTACAGGCATGCGCCACCATGCCCGGCTAATTTTTTGTATATATATTTTTAGTTGGTCAATTAATTTATTTCTATTTTTGGTAGAGACGGGGTCTCGCTCAGGCTGGTTTCGAACTCCTGACCTTGAGCAATCCGCCCGCCTCGGCCTCCCAAAGTGCTAGGATTACAGGCGTGAGCCACCGCGCCCGGCCAGAACTCTGTATTTTTTGCTCGTTTTCTCTGTGAACCTAAAAATACTTTAAAAAATAAAATCTGTTAATTTAAAAATGTGTATATAATTGTTTACCAAGATGGGTAATGATTTATTTTAGCAGTTATTTACTGAGCAAAGACAATAAGTTGTGCTAGGTTTTTATAGCCCTCCTGTGTAAAGAACTTATAGACAGCCCTTAGCCAAAATGCATAGTGATTTGATACAGTACAGTCATGTGTTGCTTAACAACTGTGATACATTTGGGGATACATTACGAGAAATGCATTGTTAGGTGATTTTGTCATTGTGCAAATGTCATAGGGTCTACTTACATAAACCTGGATGGTATAGCCTACCACACTCCTAGGCTGTATGGTATATCTGTTGCTCGTAGACTACATTGCTCTTAGACTACATTGTACAGCTGTACAAAAATGTTTTTTCTTTTTTTTTGGATACAGAGTCTTGCTCTGTTGCTGGGCTAAAGTGCTGTGGTGTCAGCCTAGCTCACAACAACCTCAAGCTCCTGGGCTCAAGTGATCCTCCTGCCTCAGCCTCCCAAGTAGCTGGGACTACAGGCATGTGCCACCATGCCCAGCTAATATATATATATATATATTTTTTTTAGTTGTGCAGCTAATCCCTACTTTTTTTTTTTTAAGTAGAGACAGGGTCTCACTCTTCTTGCTCAGGCTGGTCTCGAACTCCTGACCTCTAGTGGTCCTCCTGCCTTAGCTGCTAGGATTACAGGCGTGAGCCACCGCACCTGACCTATACAACTTTTATGTGTGTGGTCTGTCATCATTGACCAGAACATCGTTATGTGACACAGGACAGTATATGATTATATCTGAATGAACTGAGAGTCAAAAAGTGTTTTAAAACTTTGAAAGAAGACCTGGAATTGAATCCCTGCTTAACTAGCTGGGTGATCTTATGTAAATTATTTAACTTTTTAAAACCTTGGTTGTATCTACTGCAGGAGTAGATGTAAGATGATTGTAAAAGTTCATTAACAAATGTGAATCATCTGGCACAGAGTTAAGTACTTAAATATTAGTTCTAATGATTACTTATATATATTTTCCATCTGAAGGGAAATGGAGTTTAAATGGCTATCCGTTGCCTTGAATGCTTCAGTTCAGCCAACAGTTTTGGCTGTTCTTCTGGATTTCCCCCCTCTATATCCAGATATGTGCCGTTAAGCACATGAAATTATTATTTGCTTGCTGATTTAATACATTCCATTTTGTGCTCTACAGAAGAAATTACTTTTACAGCTGTCTTTGAGATCAAGTGGGCAGTTTAATCATGCTACTATAACACTTTTTTATTGTTTAAAAACAACACTCACCAGCTTGTTTTCCCCTAAGTGAAAACCTTCATATCAGAGAGGCTCACAAATAGGTACCAGTTAATCCTAGCTTTGAAAATATAACTTTAATAAAAAGTTTTTAAAATTACAATTTTAACAATGTTTGATGACTCATTTGTGTTCTAAGTAAACCAAAACTATAGACATTTTACTTTAAAAATCCAACAGCTGTAATTTATGCTTTCCAGTTGATAGTGTTTTAAATAATTTAAAATAATTTCAATTTTTGCCATCTAATAATTTAAATCTTTATTGGAAGATGACTGTAAAAGTGAAAAATGTTGTTTCTCTACTATTGTTTTACCAATAGCTTCCAGCAATTTGGAAAGAAAAATGCATAAAATATGGAAGTAAAGAAATAGTCACAAAAGTATAACCATTTCTTGATTAAGCAATCTACTAAAAAATGGAAAATGAATTAAAAACTATTGAAATCCTAGAGGAATGCTAAGTTATTTCCTTATGGTGTATAGGGTTTTTTCTTGATTAAAGCTTATGTATAAATTGTTTTGGGAATAAATGGAGAAACTTTACAGGATAAAACAAGACTTTCTGGGGGGAAGAAGGTTGAAATGAACTTGAAAATAATTAGATAACTGGCATTTAATATTTAACATTGAGTAGATTTGGCCTTATGCCTCCTACAAGGGATGATACCTTTTATTAAGCAAATTTCCAATTTATGCACTCATACTGGCAACAGCAGTATATAAACTGCACATCTAATATGTCCTTTGTGTTTAAGTCCAGCAGGATTTATGCACATACTTTCTTTTATGAAATTGCCATAATAATAGCAGCATTCGGTGGAGAACTAAGCATGTTTCAGATAGATGACTTCTGTGTCTCTTATGTATTTTAAAGGCAACACCATGAGTTTTGTGTAAGCAGAGTAAATTAATTTAAGATGACACATCCTAGTTATTATTAGAACTATAACTTTTCAAGGAAACACCTTTTAAAATATGTTTTGTGATTCTTTTAGGCACTATGATAGTAATGGTGTTTTTACTCTGAACGGAATGAAAGAAAGACATTGGAGGGACTTTCTTAAAGAAAGAGAATAACTTCATGGAAAACTAAGTAGAGATCGATCTCTTAGGCACTAAAGAAAAATTCATCATATACAAATGTAAAAGTAAGCTTTTATGAACAAATTGAATGCTTACAAGTCAAAATTTATTTCACCAACGCATCTCCCACATTTCCCCTACTAGTTTTGATATTACCATTTAAAAAAATTTTTATTTACTTATTTTTTCAGCATATTATGGGTTTACAAATTTTAAGGTTATGTATATTGCCCTTGCTCCCCGTCCGCCCTCGAGTCAGAGCTTCAAGCATGTCCATCCCCCAGTTGGTGCGCATCACACTCATTATGTACATATATACCCATCCCCTCCCCCACTACCTGCCCGATACCCAATAAATGTTATTCCTATATGTCCACTTTGGTGTTAATCAGTTAATACCTGTTTGCTGGTGAGTACATGAGGTGCTTATTTTTCTGTTCTTGGGATACTTCACTTAATAGAATGTGTTCCAGCTCTATCCAGGGAAATACAAGAGGTGCTATATCACCATTGTTTCTTATATCTGAATAGTACTCAATGGTATACATATACCACATTTTATTAATCCATTCATGTATTGATGGGTGCTTCAGTTGTTTCCACATCTTTGCAATTGTGAATTGTGCTGCTATAAACATTCGAGTGCAAGTGTCTTTTTCATAGAGTGACTTTTGTTCTTTTGGGTAGATGCCCAGTAATGGGATTGCTAGATCAAATGGTAGATCCACTTGTATCGCTTTAATGTATCTCCATATTGCTTTCCACAGAGATTGAACTAGTTTGCAGTCCTGGCAGCAATGTAGGAGTGTTCCTATCTCTCCACATCCACGCCAACAATTATTGTTTTGGGACTTGTTTTTTTTTTTGAGACAGAGTCTCACTTTGTTGCCCCGGCTAGAGTGAGTGCCATGGCATCAGCCTAGCTCACAGCAACCTCAATCTCCTGGGCTCAAGGGATCCTCCTGCCTCAGCCTCTCAAGTAGCTGGGACTACAGACATGTGCCACCATGCCCGGCTAATTTTTTCTCTATATGTTAGTTGGCCAATTAATTCCTTTCTATTTATAGTAGAGACGAGGTCTCACTCTTGCTCAGGCTGGTTTCGAACTCCTGACCTTGAGCAATCCGCCCGCCTCGGCCTCCCAGAGTGCTAGGATTACAGGCGTGAGCTACCGCGCCCGGCCCGGGACTTGTTAATAAAGGCCATTCTCACTGGAGATAAGTGATGATATCACCGTTTTTGGTTTTTTTTAACTTAAATTATACCAGGCCCTGGCATGCTTTTCTTCCTTTTCTCAGTTGGTCAAATTCCTATTTACTATTTCAGACTCAGCTCCAGTGTACCTAATTCTACATAAGTTTTCCTGATACATCTCACTTTAGGAGAGATAGTGACTTCTCTTTTCTTATACTTCTGTCATACCTAGTATTGTCAGGGTTAATCCAGCAACTCTTTCTTTAATTAAACAGCCTACTAGTTTATTCATCCCTGGGGATGATACCATCATCCAATCAATGGTATAAAGGTTAAAACCCCATGGGTCATCATTGCTGTCACCTTCCTTCTTATCTTTTCCATAGCTAGACCATTACTAGCTATGTTAAGTTTTCCCTGCTAAATATCTTTGTGATCAGACTGGTTCTCTCTATTTCCAGTGCCTCCACCACAGTTCAAACTATCATAATCTCTATTGAATACTGCAGTAGTCTTATTAAAAGTGTAGACAGCATATAGTTGGATCATTTTTTAAAAAACTCTTTCTGCCAATTTCAGTCTTTTGATTGGAGAGTTTGATTCATTTACATTTAAGGTAGTATATATGTGATCTTTGTCTGGGCATGGTAGCTTACACTTGTAATCCTAGCACTTTGGGAGGCTGAGGCCTCGCTTGAGGCCAGGAGTTTGAGACCAGCCTGGGCAGCATAGCGAGACCCTGTCTCTACAAAAAAAAAAAAAAAAAAAATTTAGCCAGACATGGTGGTGCACAGCTGAGGCAGGAGGATTGCTTGAGCCCAGGAGTTTGAGGTCACAGTGATCTATGATTGTGCCACTGTACTTTAGCCAGGGTGACAGAGCAAAACTCTGTCTCCCCCCTCCCGCCCAAATATATATATATATAGTTACTGATAAAGAGGGATTTATGTCATTTTGCTGTTTGTTTTCTGTATACATTATAGCTTTTGTGTTCTTCATTTTATACATTACTGTCTCTTTTATGTTTGCTTAATTTCTTTGTAGCAAATGTTTTTATTCCTCTCTCATTTCTTTTTGTGTTTTCTTTGTGGTTACCACGAGGGTTACCTTTAACATCTTAAAGTTATAACACTCTAATTTGAATTTATACCAGCTTAACTTCAACAACATAAACTCTGCTCATTTACAGCTTCTTCCAACCTGTCTCATTTATTAATGTCAAAAATTACATCTTTAAACATTGTCTAAAAAAAAAAACCTAATAATTTTTAGTGCACTAGTCTCTTAAATCATGTACAAAACAAAATGTGGAGTTACAAACCATAAGAATAATAATAACTTTTATAATTTCCCATGTATTGACGTTTGTTGAGATCCTTATTCCTTCTTCCAGTTTCCAGTTACTGTCTAGTGTCCTCTCATTTCACCCTCCAGGACTGCTGTGAGGATGTCTTGCAGGGCAGGTATAGTGGTAATGACCTCCATCAGCTATTGTTTATCTGAGGATGTCTTAATTTCTCCTTCATTTTTCAAGGAAACTTTTGCTGTATATAGGATTCTTTTTAAATGTTTTTTTTTTTTCCAAGGCTTTGAATATATTAGGCCACTGTCTCCTGGCCTCCAAAGTTATTGATGTGAAGTCTGCTGATAATCTTATTGAGGATTCCTTGTATATGACGAGTTGATTCTCTCTTGCTGCTTTCAGAATTCTATGTTATTGGCGTATAGAAGTTTGATTATAATGTTTCTCAGTGTGGGTCTCTTTGAGCTCATCTTATTTGGAGTTTGTGGAGCTTCTTGAATGTTTATATTTGTGTCCCTCAGTGGATTTGGGAAGTTTTTGGTCCTTATTTCTTCAAATAATGTCTGTGCTCCTTTCTCTTGTCTCCTTCTGGACTACCAGCATGTGTATGTTGGTCCACTTGATGGTGTCCCACAGATTCCCACAGCCTGTTCCACAGGCTATGTTCATTTTTCTTTCTGTTTCTCGGTTTCAGTAATTTCATTTGTCCTATTTTCAAGTTCTCTGATTCTTTCTTCTGCCTGCTCAAATCTACTTTTGAATCCCTCTAGTGAATTTTTAATTTCAGTTGTACTTTTAAGCTCCATAATTTCTTTCTGGCTTCATTTTAGGTTTTCTGTCTTTTCTTGTTATTTCCATTTTGTTTATACATCATTTTCTTGACTTTTTGCATGTCTTTCTTTAGTTCTTTGAGCATCTTTAAGACAGTTGTTTTAAAGTGCTTGTCTAGTAGATCTGCCATCAGGTCTTTCTCAGACACTGGTCTTTCTCAACAAAACCACAGTTTCTGTTGGTTTATTTTTTCCTTTGACTGGGCTGTACTTACCTATTTCTTTGTCTGTTTTGTGATTTTTGTTGTTGTGGATAACTGGACATTCAAATCTAATAATGTGGTGACTCTGGATGTGAGGTTCTCCTCCCTCAGGTTTTTCTTTTTGTTGTTGTTGTTTTCTTTCTTTTGTTTTTGATTGTCATAGCTGTCTCTGTGCTGAGGATCAGCCTAAGGCATAAACTTAAGGTCTTCTCAGGACTTTTTCTGAGCCTGTATCTTTCTCTGTGTATTCCAGAGGACTTATTAATTTCCCCCAAATACACAGTTGCTTTTTTTTTATTTCAGCATACTATGGGGATACAAATGTTTAGGTTACATATATTGCCCTTGCCCCCCTCTCCTCCCCCCCCCGTCAGTGCTTGAAGCATGTCCATCCCCCAGATGGTGTGCATATGCAGTTGCTTTTCAATGTCCTAATCTTCGATATATGGCTGCCAGAAAGGGAAGAAAAGAGAAAATAAAGAGGAGAAAAACAGCACTGGCCCTTAAAGTTTCCTGGAAGTCACTTTGGCTTGAGGAGGAAGGGTTTGTAATCATAGGGAAAGGGGTGCTACAATGACTACCGGCCTTTGTGTCTGCACCTCCATGTTCATAAGCCTCAATCAGTGAACAGCGAGCCCAGAATATGGTCCTATTTGCCCACCCTGGCTCCCGCAAACAGCGCCTGGGAGCTACTCCAGGAACACATACATGGCTGCCAGCTACTGGGCTGGGGATAGGAGATGGATACAAGGCTGGGGATAGGAGATGGATACAAGGCTGGGGATAGGAGATGGATACAAGGTCTGGGAATATGAGATGGATACAAGGCTGGGGATAGGAGATGGATACAATACTAAGCTAAGAGCTAAAATTAACCTCAATTTACTGTTTAGGTCTTCCTCTGGAAGTTACAAACCTTTAGCAGACTCCAGAATTCCTAAATATTAATAAATGCATCTGCCAGTAAAATTGTTGTTTAGGTTGGGAGATAAGATAGCCTGGTCTATTTTACTCTGGCTTCTTCCCAGAATTCTCTTCTGCAATAGCCTTCTTTGTTAATTAAAATCCACTACTTCACATAGTTATCCATTTCCCCTCACCCCCATGGCAAGAGCAACTATTAATATAATTTATTCATTTAGCAAAATCCAGAATCTCTCCATTCATTTTGATATTCTTTGATTTCTTTCATCAGTATTTTAGCATTTTCCACATACAGATCCTGCACATATTTTATTAGATTAATACCCAAGTGCTTCATTTTTTAAAAAGTATCAAATTCTAATTGTTCATTGTAGGTATGTAGAAGAGCAGTTGACTTTGGTGTATTGACCTTGTATCATGCAACCTTGCTAAACTCAGTTATTGTTATTAATAGTTCCAGAGGTTTCTTGTAGATTCGTAGGGCATAGACAGTCATGGCATAGACATTGCATAGACAGTCATGGCATCTGTGAATAAAGATAACTTTGTTTCCTTTTTTCTAATGCCTTTTATTTCTTTTTCTTGCCTTATTGTACTAGGTAGGTCTTGCATAAAATGTTGAAAAGAAGTGGTAATAGAAGACATCCTTGGCTTATTCCAGTCTTAGGGGGAAAACATTCACTCTCTATTAAAAGTATGATGGTAGCTGTAAGGTCTTTATATATATCCTTTTTTAGGTTAAGGAAGTTTCCTTCTACTTTTAGTTTTTTGAGAGTTTTGTTATGAATGAGTGTTAAATTTTATCTATTTTTTATTCTATGTTTGGACTTTAAATCAAATAGGATAGGTCATTTAAAATAACAGTAGATCTTATTTTTCCTTACATAATTAATTTAAATAAAATTAATTTTTATTTTTATGAAAGGGAAAAGGCTAAAATATATCTCTAACATTTGATACATATAGCATATGTAACATGAGGTTAATATTTTATTTCATCATGAGATTAATGGAAAAGTCAGTAAAGGTGATTTATTATGTAATGTAAGTAATATACTGATTAATATTTTTACCTTACGCAATTATATACCACACAAAACAATTTCAAAACTTGCCTTTCAGGTGGGAGCAGTCTAAGAATACAGTAAAGACAATCATTGCATGATTTATATCAGTCTGATCAGTATCCAACTTACATAGTGGTTAATTTTATAAAGGATCATTTGCATAATGTTGGGAATTTCATGACAAGAAGGTATAGTATATAAATAATATGGTTTCCTAAAATTTAAAAGAACCATCTGATATCAAACCTTTAGTATAATTTAAATATTAGTTTCTCTGTATGCTGGGGGAGAAATGGATACAGAATAACCTGTGCCAGAGCTGTTGAGCACACACTCCTGCTCAGCTTGCTGTGGAAAATGGGCCAGAGGTTAAGTCATCAGTTCATTTCCCAGTGTTACTCAACAGTGGCTTTCTTTGTGTTTCTTCACTTGTTAAAGCAATACAGCAAGTGTTATTGAGAGGTAAAACAAAGCAAGTCTAACATCAGACACTGATGGCTTTTTTAAAGTTGGAATGGGATGTTATTACTTGTTTCAAAGAGTATATTGATAGTGCATCTTTATGGAAACCACTGTTCTGGAGTGAACTGTACTGAAATCAAATCAACATTATATCAGTGATGCTCAGGTAAATATAAATAAATATTAAATGTCTAGTAGACTAGTTTTGGAGAGTAAATACCTTAGGTATAACTTAATAAAAATACTTTTTACTGTGGGCTGGGGGAGTGAATTATTTAAAAGCACTTTTTAAAAAATAGCAAGCCATAGGTTTACTTTCTTTAGCAAATTTATGAGGGTGAATTTTATTTTTATTTAAGTAAACCTTTTATTCATGAGATGTAGCTTTAAGCATAACTTAAAAGGGAAACCAGTTAGTTTAAATATAGAACGCTTTCAGAGACATGAAATATTATTTAGGACCTTCTGTATAATGGCCACAGAATATTTCTTTTCTGAGCATCCATGCAGATTAGATCTTGAACAGCTGCATGGAACACACAGAAATCATGATTCCTGCCTCTGTGAACTAACTTGAATAAAGTCTTTCATCTAAAGATCTCATTGTTTGTCTATTTCATGAATCCCTCATCTCATCTCTGAAGGGCTCATTCAGTTTAATACAGTTCAGCTTTGTGGTTTAGAGCTCTAGAAATTGCTATTACAATTTATAATGCACAAAAAGTTAATAAGTTAAAGTAATTTCACAATTTCTTTAAAGAATTAGATAAATTCCACTCTAAAATGATATCTTTTGCAAAGACTTCTGATAACTTGGGATTCTTGCTCAAACTTAACTAGATATGAACTGTATGATCTTAAGTAAATTATGTATCCTCTTAATGTCCATTGTCTTTGTGGTTATAACAAGGCCTAACATAGAGTTAAGAGAAATAAATGTGTGAAAGTACTTGTTTAGTTCATTTGTTCTATATAAATTAAGAGTGCTGTCGTTCTGCCTTCCGTCTTAGTCCTACTCATGAACTGAGGCTCATCTTGGATTTCATGTTCTGTAAACATGTTAGCAGTGATTAAACTGAAAAAGTCACTATCATATTATTTAAATGTGATTTGTTAAAAAAATTTCAAATGATCTTTTCTTTATTTGGGTACTTATGTCACATTTTACCACTTATTTGGCAGTAACCCCTGTGTTGCCTGACATTTTATGTTGGGTACTTACTCCCGACAGGTAATGCATTCTTTGAATTCAGGGACCTTGACTTATGTGAACCTTCACAAAAATTAATGTGTAGTGTCTTCTAGGTAGGGAATAAACTTTAGTGGATCTTTTCTTTTCTTTTGGTATTGCTTTGGAATATCTACACACATATTCTTTTCCAATAGTGAGGATGATCAAAAAAACATTTTTTTTTTTTTTTTTTTAGAAATAGGGTCTCATTCACTCTGTTGCCCAGGCTGGAGTTCAGTGGTGCAATCATAGCTCACTATAACTTTGAATTCCTGGTTTCAAGTGATCCTCCCACCTCAGCCTCCCAAGTAGCTAAGACTACAGGCACATGCTACCACACCTGGCTAGATTTTTTATTTTTTGAGATAGAGTCTCACTCTGTTGCCTTGGCTAGAGTGCCGTGGAGTCAGCTTAGTTCACACCACTCTCCAACTCCTGGGCTCAGGCAATCCTCCTGCCTCAGCCTGTCAAGTAGCTGGGACTACAGTTATGCGCCATCATGCCCAGCTAATTTTATATATATTTTTTAGTTGTCCAGGTAATTTATTTCTATTTTTTTAGTAGAGACAGGGTCTCACTCTTGCTCAGGCTGGTCTTGAACTCCTGAACTCAAATGATCTGCCCGTGTTGGCCTCCCACAGTGCTAGGATTACAGGTGTGAGCCACCTGTGCCTGGCCAATATTTTATTTTTTATATAGGTGGGATCTTGCTATGTTGCCTAGGCTGGTCTCTAACTACTGGCTTCAAGCTGTCCTCCCACCTCAGCCTCCCAAAGTGCTGGGATTTAAGGTGTGAACTACTACATCTGGCCTTGACTGTAATTTTACTAAGGAACTTATTTATTATATTAAAGCCACCTAATTATAAATCTCAGAAATCTGGTACAGTTTTTTTTGTTTGTTTGAGTATATAAAAATTAGGAACCAGAGAAGGTTTGATCCAAACATTTCTAACTCAGAATGGAAAAACACAACGGGAGATGGGTATTATATGTTAGAAACAGAATAATGTAGGTGGCATTTATTCATGCAATCAGTGGATATTACTGGCATCAGCTAAATTCTAGGCTCTCTTCTATAGCCTGGGATTATAGTGATTTAAAAAAAAAGATAAGATCCCTACCTGGTGGAGCTCTTAGTCAGTAAACAGACAAGAAAATTTAAACCATAAAGTAACAGTGTATAAGGAATATAAATAGGTTTGTGTAAGAGAGAGTAACTGAGTAGAGGGTGAGCTACTTTGTATATATACAGTGATTAGAAAAGGACTTTTAGAGAAAGACACAAAGACCTGAAGGATAAGGACTTGCCTAGATTGTGGTCTCTGGTTTCTCTCTGAAAGGAATCAGGATTTCTTGGAGAACTGGCATATTAAAAGTCAGGCCGGGCGTGGTGGCTCACGCCTGTAATCCTAGCACTTTGGGAGGCCGAGGCGGGCGGATTGCTCAAGGTCAGGAGTTCGAAACCAGCCTGAGCGAGACCCCGTCTCTACCAAAAATAGAAATAAATTAATTGACCAACTAAAAATATATATACAAAAAAAAAATTAGCCAGACATGGTGGCGCATGCCTGTAGTCCCAGCTACTTGGGAGGCTGAGGTAGGAGGATCGCTGAGCCCCGGAGATTGAGGTTGCTGTGAGCCAGGCTGACGCCACGGCACTCACTCTAGCCTGGGCAACAAAGTGAGACTCTGTCTCAAAAAAACAAAAAAACAAAAACGACAACAACAACAAAAAAAAGTCTAGGACAAGAACTGTAATAGAAAACAAAGAAGCGATCATAGTCTATTGGGTAATGACATGGGAGCCAACTTGGAGGGGCTCCCTCAGGCCACAAATGTGACAGACAATTCCAGCATCAGAAGAAGAGTGACTGCAATTAATTGGAATGCATCTATTATTTAAAATATATGAGTTTATAATGTTACTTTAAAAATGCATTGTTCATCTTCAGACCAAAACTGGACAGTCAAGTATTTATCCTGTCTTTCCTCAAAGAATTATACCTCAGTATAACCAGATATTTCAGGAGACATACTTCTTAAAAGAATATAGCTAATAAATGCAGAAAGAATGATAAAACTATTATACTTTAATGAAATTAAATTAATGAAATTAAATATCTAGGCAGTGAATCTTTTCACGTTTGCCTATATATACTTCTGAATGTTTCATGTTAGGAAATTTATAATCAGTTTAAAAAGAGGGGTAAAAATTTAGCATGTAGGTATAGGAGTGGAGATATTTCATGCAATGGGAACACAATGAACAAGGTAGAGAGGTGAAAAAATACATATTCAGAGAAGACTTAGTAATTAGATTCCTCAAAGTACAAGATATGTTAAGTGGAAATATTGTGGATGTGAGTTCTCAGAATACACAATACCTGGAAATAGTGAAAAACTATTGCTAAGTTCAGGAGGAACTTGAGAGTCAAAGAAGCTTGTCTGTAGTTCCTGCTACCCTTTGGATTCATTGAACTAATGGTAAACAAAGGCATTAAACAATGGGTTTAATTGAGTCAAATTGATTTGGTAGCAGACCTTAATAGAATGGTAATATATATATATATATATATACACACACACACACACACACACACACACACACACACATACACACATGTATATAGAATGTGGCATTGATTTTACTTGAACAGCCCTTGCTTAAAGCAGGCAATCTGTTAACTAATATTGTTGTTTGTCGCTTCATCATTGTGTTCTTGTTAGAATGGCATTTATATAAATGAATATCCCAACATTAATGATTTCTATATCCACATTAGGCCCTGTTATACTGTTAGTGTACCACATGTGTTCCTATCTAAAAGTAATACATTTAGTGAACTCATTTTCAACAAAAGTGCCAAGAGCCTACATTGGGTAAAGGACAGTCTCTTCGATAAATGGTGCTGGGAAAACTGGATGTCCATATGCAGAAGAATGAAAACTAGACCCCTGTCTCTCACTATATACCACGATCAAATCAAAATGGATTAAAGACTTAAATATAAGACCTCAACTATGAAACTACTAAAAGAAAACATTGAGGAAACACTCCAGGACATTGGTATGGGTAATGATTTCTCAAGTAATGCCTCAAAAGCACAGGAACCAAAGCAAAATTGGACATATGGGATTACATCAAGCTAAAAAGCTTCTGAACAGCAAAGAAAATAATCATCAAAGTGAAAAGACAACCCAAAGAATGGGAGAAAATATTTGCAAACTACCCCTCTGACAAGAGATTAATAACTGGAATATATAAAGAGCTCTACAACTCAATAGGAAAATATCAAATAATCCAATTTAAAAATTGGCAAAAGATCTAAATAGACATTTCTTAAAAGAAGACATACAAAAGAAGACATATGGCCAATAGGTATATGGAAAAATGTTCAACATCATTATTCATCAGAAAAATGCAAATCAAAACTACAATGAGATATCATCTCACGCCGGTTAAAATGGCTTTTATTCAAAAGACAGGCAATAACGAATGCTGACAAGAATGTAGAGAAAGGGGAACCCTTGTAACTGTTGGTGGGAATGTAAATTAGTGTAAGCACTAATGGAGTGCACTAATGGAGAACAGTATGGAGGTTCCTCAAGAAACTGAAAATAGAACTACCATATGACCCAGCAATCCCACTGTTAGGTATATATCCCAAAGAAAGGAAATCACTATATCAAAAACATATCTGCACTCACATGTGTATTGCAGCACTATTCACAATAGCCAAGATTTGGAATCAGCCTACGTGTCCATCAACAGATGAATGAACAAAGAAAATGTGGTACATATATACAATGGAATTTTATTCAGTCATAAAAAGAATGCAATTCTGTTATTTGTAGCAATGTGGATGGAACTGGAGAACATTATGTTAAATGAAATAAGCCAAGCACAGAAAGACAAATCTTGCATGTTCTCACTCATGTGTGGGAGCTCAATATTAAAACACTTGATCCTGTGAAGACAGAGACTAGAATGATGGTTACCAGTAGCTGAGAAGGGTAGCAGGGAGCAGGGATGAAGTAGGGGTGGTTAATGGGTGCAAAAATATAGTTAATAGTTAGAATGAACAATGTTTGATAGCACAACAAAGTGATTATAATCAACAATAAGTTTTATGGTATATTTAAAAGAGTGGAACTGGAATGTTCCCAACACAAAGAAATGATAAGTGCTTGAGGTGAATGGATACCCTGATTACACTGATTTGATTTTTTACACATTGTCTGCCTATATCAAAGCATCACACATACCCTATAAATATATACAATTATTATGTACCCATAATTAAAAATAATCAATGAAAAAACAAAGTAATACATTGTATAATTGAAATGCATAGTTTAACCTCACTTCTTAACAAAATGATCTTCTCTGTTCCGATCCCTATACCTCTCTCTCCCACCTGTTATAGTTAAATATTCTGCCTTATCTAAAATTCATGTTGTATGGATAATAGTAAGCGGATATATTTCTTTTTAAAACTATTTTTTTTCATTTGAAATGACTTGTGCCATGGTATTTTTTTTTAAGACCCTTAAAAATCTATCTTCAGAATTTCTTTCTTGAGAATTTCTAATAAACAGCACTAAGCTTTTTTTTATTAATTTTATAAGCCAATGTATATTTGTCTGCTCCAAATTGAATATGTTTTTTAACTCTCCTGGTATATAAGAGTTTGGCAGCTGGGGTATATAAATGTAATATGTGCCACAGCTGAGAAATAGTGGGAAAGGGAGATTTCAAGCTGTGTAAGCAGAACTCTGTGGAGACGGACAGCTGTGCTCCCTGTGACATGTCAGAGGTAGTTTGTTTTTATGGCTAGTCAAATAGTTTAGTGAAGTGAAAGACATATCAATTAAGTTTCAATGGTCTCATCCTTATACTTACTCTTTTCCTAAAAATGGAAATTGGACAATAATGAAAGAAAGTTGTAGTGTTCTATTTATCATCAGTTCTTTACTTCGGAATTTAATTTAAATTTGGAAAAATGGGATTTTCTTAGTAATACATTTTAAGGAAAAGAAATTCCTTTACAGCACGATACTTATTTTAGAAAAAAAAATATGTATTTTTTAACAGGGTATCCAGAAGTTGGCTAGTCAGTACCTGAAGAGAGATTGGCCTGGAATAAAAGCTGATGATCGGAATGATTACAGGTAACTTACTAAGAAGTTTTTCCCTGTTTTCTTTAAAAATGGTTTCACTCAGAGCTATGTCACATATAGATAATGTCATACTCTCGTTTTTTAAAAAATTACCTCTTTCCTTTGCTATGTAATAGTATCAAAGTTATCAAAATTTTTAATGTTTCATAACATATAGATAACCTACATAAAATAGATCATTTTCATGTGTTTAAGCCAAGATTATGATTTATCTAATTAATACCTACATATGAACTTCAAAGAAGATAGATGACAATGGAACACAAATTGTTTTCTGAGTGACTTACAATGAAACACATTATTGCAACAAGTTTCTAAGTAAAATATTTTAAAGAAAAGAGCATCCCTTTAGCACAATACTTATTTTAGAAATGGGTTTGTGTGTTTGTATAAACAAGGTATCTAGAAGTTGGCTAGTTAATATCCCACTTATAAATTTAAAGAAGGTAGATGACAATGTAATAGAACTTGTATCCTCAGTGACCTACTGATATCTTCGAAGTATAATTTTGTTTAGAATGTGATGTCTTTTTTGAGGTTAATTTGAAAGTGTTTTTTGTATTTAGGGTTGTATTTTATTATCTTTTGTATTTAGAGTTGTCCTTAGAGTTGGGGACCCAGAAGAGAGAGACCTCAGAGCTTATAATATGGTAGAAATACAGACTGATACTCATGAAACGATACCAGAGAATCCAGGATAATTAAGAGCACAGTATTGAAGTATATTGTTTGGAGTCTGAGTTGAAATCAAGCCACTGAATTGTCAATGAAGACTGACATCATTAGAAAATTTCTTAAGAATGTGGCAATGGGGGTTGAAAACTGAAGGATATGTAAGAAACCCTAATAATTCTTCACAGTGGCAGACTGATAGCTTAGAAGGTGGCATGATAGCTATAAATAATAAAACAGTATAATTATAATAGAGAATAGAGAATGTTAAAGCAAAACAGGATATAAAAATAAGATTTCCTGTGGACTTTCTTGTATCTACAAAGTTCAGCTAAGAGGGAAGAGAGAAGAGATGAAATTCTAGGCAAAAAAGACATAGAACAAAACTTTGAGGTGAGAGTGAGCTTGATATGTACAGTGTTGCTGGTATAAGGAAATCAGTGCGACTAAGAGAGAGATTGCTTGTTGTGGAGTGAAAAACCATCCAACTTATAGATAGCCATATTCCAAGTATATTTGAAATTGAGGATTCAGGTTACCAAGGAAATAAGGATAATAATCTATGCTTCCAGGCTAGCTTATAAAACCTAATTTTAAAAAGTGTTTTAAGCCAACATTTCCTAGGTATTTATTATATGCCAGACACTATGCCAGGAAATTTAACTCATCTCCTGTGATTATCAAAACACTTGCGTGAGGTAGATATAATTATTCTCATTTTATATGCTAGGAAACTGAATCTCAGGTTATGTGCCTTACTCAAGGTCACATAGCTATTTAAACACTCATGCATTCTTTCTTTATTCATGAGATATATATGAAATGTCTACCACATGCCAGCTGTTAAAGTAGGCTTTAGGATTAGAGAGACTAGGAGATGTGGTATCTGACCTTCAGGAGCATATAGGAGATAACCACTATACACAGTTGCAGTATTGGGTCATAGTAGAGGTGCTTTGGGGCCATAGAAGAAAACTGAGGCTTATAGAAGTGAATCTTAAAGAATGTGCGGGAGTTTGCCAGGCAGTTTGGTAAAAGGAATTCTAAGCCAAAGTAACACCTTAAAGTCCTGGAACATGAGAAAAGGTGAATATTGGTAACAAAGAGCAGTTCACTGTGGCTTGTGTGAAGTGTGTGGGTTAGAGGATAAAGTTGAGTGGTGGAGATGGAAGGAAGATACACAGGTAAGTGTCATAAGGGAATTTTCATGTTATGGGGTTTATTTTCTTATTTGGAAGATAATGGAGGCATTGTAGAATTTCCATAAGAGGAATGACATGATCAACTTCACGTTATTAATAGTACAAAGGTGTAGTAGAGGAATGTGAGGAAAAATTCAGAAAGGATAGAATTGCAGGAATTTAATCCCTTATCATCTCTTATTTGAACCATGGAAATTATAGCATAAATCAGGTTGTGGGGGAGATTTCAGACACTGAAACTAGAGGACTTGCAAGTGATTGGGCAGAATTTTGGTTTTTTTGTTTGTCAAATTTGTTCTGAGACAAATGTATAAACAATTTTCCCAGTATCTAAAATAGTTCTTGAAACATAAAAGACACTTCGTAAATATTTACTGAATGAAAGAATGAGGTAGGAGGAGGGAGAGGAAGAATTATAAAGTGGCTCCCAGGTTTTTCAGTTTAGGCAATTGAGAGGATAGTGGTGCCACTGTTGAAAAAGATAATAGATTGAGAGTGAGAATGGCAATTGCCAATTTTTTTGTCTATTCATAGTTTATTGTACTTTTAGTCATTATAAATTTCCCATTTAATTTTTTTGTATTTATATTTGCATGGTAGTTTTAAAAATCTTATCCAAGTAATACATACTTTGTGTTAATAGGTAATAGTACAGAAGAGTATAAAGAGTATAAAGTCCAGCCTCATCACACTTCTACTCCCCTAGATTAATTGCTGTTAAAAGCATGTGGTCTTTTCTTTCATATTTTTTTCTATGTAATTCATACATGAACATACACAGTTTTCTGTTTTTAACAGAATTGAAATTATTATTTACCTATACTTCTGTAATGCCCCCACACAATTAAAGAGTCTATTCTAGACATCCTTTCATGCCAGTAGGTTCAGATCCCCCCATTTTTTAAAATGTTTGCTTTAATTCATTGCCATAGTTTAAATAAACTATGGTTCTATTAACCATTTCCCTATTTGTAGTTGCTTAGTTTATTACTATTACAAATAATGCTGCAGTGAATAACACACATGTGTAGATTTGTGTGATCACTACCACAGTTAAGATTTTAAGAATTTAACAGTTAATAATTTGTTGGTTTATTTCTTTATTTTTTTTCAGCATATTTATTTTTTTTAATTTTTATATATTTTTAAATTTTATTTATTTTTTTCAGCATATTATGGGGGTACAAATGTTAAGGTTATGTATATTGCCCTTGCCCCTCACCTTGAGTCAGAGCTTCAAGCATGTCCATCCCCCAGTTGGTGCGCATCACACTCATTATGTATGTATATACCCATCTCCTCCCCCCCACCTGCCCAACACCCAATAAATGTTATTCCTATATGTCCACTTAGGTGTTGGTCAGTTAATACCAATTTGCTGGTGAGTACATGTGGTGCTTATTTTTCCATTCTTGGGATACTTCACTTATTAGAATGGGTTCCAGCTCCAGCCAGGAAAATACTAGAGATACTATATCACCATTGTTTCTTATAGCTGAATAGTACTCAATGGTATACATATACCACATTTTATTAATCCATTCAGGTATTGATGGGTATTTCAGTTGTTTCCATATATTTGCATTTGTGAATTGTGCTGCTATAAACATTCAAGTGCAGGTGTCTTTTTCAGAGTGACTTTTGTTCTTTTGGGTAGATGCCCAGTAATGAGATTGCTGGATCAAATGGTAGATCCACTTGTACTGCTTTAACGTATCTCCATATTGCTTTCCACAGAGGTTGAACTAGTTTGCAGTCCCAGCAGCAGTGTAGGAGTGTTCCTGTCTCTCCACATTGTTGGTTTATTTCTTGATGAAAAATTCTTTGTGTTAAAGTTTTCTGTTTTCCAGTAGGATATCCATACAAGAAAGAGTTCACAGCATGATCTTTGATGGTATATGGATAAATTTTTTTCGTATTATACTATTTATAACTTTATTATGGCAAATGTTGCTTGTTTTTTCATTTAGAATAGTCATATAAGGTTGTAAAGTGCATATATTTTAATTTAAAAGGTAAGTCAATTTAACAAAAAGATAAGAAAATAATGGTACAAAAGGTATCAGACAAAAATCATGTAGGATGTATACAAAGAACTTAGGTTATACAGATCTTGATATACCTTTATCAGAATGAAGAGACCCTTTTTCATGTTTAGCATTGTTAACTGAGATGGAAGAACAGTCTTATCTCAGCCGAAGAGCAGAGGTTTGGGAGCCAGACAAATCTGGGTTCAAATTGAGACTCCATCATTCCCCCCACCTCCTACAGTAAATATTTAGTGCTTGCTATGCTATACCCTGTTCTAGGTGCTGTGTATATAGCGGTAAATATTAAAAAAACACAGCCTCTGCTGCATGAAGCCTTCATTCTAGTGAGGAAAGACAGACAATAAACAAGTGAATAATTAAACATATATATCAATTGGTGATAAGGACCAATAACCATAGTAAGGAGAATACAGAGTGCCAGGGAGCAATGGCATTGCATTCGTACTATGTAGAGCATAGACATTAGGGCAAAAACAGAGGGCAGCTAAGAGACATTTGGCATAGTCCAGGCACAACGTATGACAGTGGCTCAAAACAGGGTGGTCACAGTGGAGAATGTAGGCAGTAATCAGATTCCATGATATTTTATAAGTCTAGCGAAGAGGATTTCTTGATGGAGCAGAAGTGGGATGTGAGAGAAAAAGGAGGAATCAATGATAATCTAGAGTTTTTGGCTTGAGCAACTAGAGGGTTTGAATAGCTGTTAATGAGATGAACTAGATTGTCAGAACAGATTTTAGGGAAATCAAAAATTTTTTGAACATGTTGGGCTTATGATGCCTACTAAATACCCAAGTTGAATATGTTAAGTAAGCAGTTGGGGGTTAGGGAAAGATGTCTGGGCAAGAATTAAAAGTTCAGGAGTAGTCAACAGCATCTTGGTAGTCTTTAAAGCCATGAGAATGGATGAGTTCATCTAAGAAGAGAGTGTAGTTAGAGAATAGAAGAAGCCTGAGGTCTGATGCTGGGGCACTTCAGCATTTAGAGGGCAGTGAGATGAAGAGGAAACAGTAAAGGTAGGAGCAGACCAAGAGAGAGTGATGTTCTGGAAGGCAGGTGAAGAAAGCAGTTCAAGAAGGGTTAACTAGGTCAGTCCTGCTGCTATGTTTAATAATAGGATCAAGACTTGAATTAACTATTGGGATTAGCCATAGGGAGATCTTCGATCACCTTGCCAAGCAAGGTGAGTACTACTCTTTCAAAAGAGTAGTAGATAACTGAAGTCTGATTTAAATGGATCAAGAGAGACCAGGAGGAAAAAACATGGAAATAGTAATTTGAGACAATTCTTTAAAGTTTTTCTGTGAAAGGGGCAGATATTAGAGTGGTACCTGGAGAGAAACGGGGAGTTGATGTAGAGCTGTATTTTTTAAAATGGAGATATAGCATATTTATTTGCTCATGAGAATGATCCAGTAGAGAGGGAAAAATTGACATTGTAGGAGATTACTGGATTGACATTCTTGAGTGAGAAGTTATATAATGTAGTACGAATGTGAAGGATTGGCCTATAGAGCATGGGTAATTCATGGAAGTAATAGGAAGGATGGCAGAATGTATGGGTGCAGAGAAAAGAAGATTGGTAGATGTGGTGGGAACATGTGGACATTGCCTTCTGGTAGCTTCATTGCCAGCTGAAAGTATGGTAATATTAGACATTTGAGAAGAGGGATAAGTTGGGAAATAGTTGTGTTGAAGAGTAGGAGAATAGATGGATTAAGGCTGTGGTCCCCAACCCCCTGGCTGTGGACTGGTATGGGTCCATGGCCTGTTAGGAACCAGGCCACATAGCAGGAGGTGAGCAGTGGGCGAGCAAGCAAAGCCTCATCTGTATTTACAGCCATTCCTCATTGCTTGCATCCTGTCAGATCAGTGGCATTAGAATCTGCATTATGGTGAGTTGTATAATTATTTCATTATATATTACAACATAATAATAATAGAAATAAAGTGCACAATAAATATAATGCATTTGAATCGTCCTAAAACCATCTCCCCTGTCCCCAGTCGATAGAAAGATGGTCTTCCATGAAACTGGTCCCTGGTGCCAAAAAGGTTGGGGACCACTGGATTAAGGGACTATAATATGTTACTAGGTAGCAGCACTAAGTGATTACTAGAATTTATTTGACATCAATTTAAAGTGAGACCAGGCAAAATGATTAACTTTTTCTCCAGCCACATCCTTACACAGACCTTAGCATGGTGTAAACAGAGTTTTAGATTTAACCAAGGTAGGAGCTTGTAGGTTATAAAAGATGGAAAGAGAAAGGCAAGGGTAATAAGGGTATACATAAAGGAGTGATTATGAGAGACCATGAATCCTAGGCTGGGTAAGGAGCTTAGAAGGGAGATGATAAGAGGGGTGAGAGACAGTAGAAAGTGGGTAGGGTCAAGTGGATTGTGGGTTCTTATAGTGTTGAGTAATTGTTGGTGTCACATTCGTAACAGGCATGAGCAGAATCAGGAGGTGTTGGTCAGAGATGAGTGAAGTTGAGATAAGAGCAGAGCAGTGGTAATTAATAATGGTAAAGTCTAGGTTATGACTATGGAGGTGCTATTTCCTAGTGAATAGCCTTAGGAAAATTTCACAACCTCTCTGAGCCTCACTTTCCTCCTTTGTAAAATGGATATAATATCTATCTTACAGGGTTGTGGGGAGGATTGAATGATGGGATAAATGTAAAATACATAACATAGTACCTACCATGTGATAGGTTTTTAAAAGAATCTCCTTTCTTTCTTTAATAATTTTTAGCCTCATTTCCTGAACTGACCAGAGTAGCAAAATACCATACATGCTTGATACCTTTCCTTATCCTTCTAAATTGCTTCATGTGAAACCTGATGAAATAAAATTCTTTTAAAAATCACTCTATGAGGCCGGGCGCGGTGGCTCACGCCTGTAATCCTAGCACTCTGGGAGGCCGAGGCGGGCGGATTGCTCAAGGTCAGGAGTTCGAAACCACCCTGAGCAAGAGCGAGACCCCGTCTCTACTATAAATAGAAACAAATTAATTGGCCAACTAATATATATAGAAAAAATTAGCCGGGCATGGTGGCGCATGCCTGTAGTCCCAGCTACTCGGGAGGCTGAGGCAGGAGGATTGCTTGAGCCCAGGAGTTTGAGGTTGCTGTGAGCTAGGCTGACGCTATGGCACTCACTCTAGCCTGGGCAACAAAGCGAGACTCTGTCTCAAAAAAAAAAAAAAAAAAAAAAAAAAATCACTCTATGACCCATGACTATTTTTTTCTTTCTTTTTTTTCTTTAATTTCAGACTCATGAAGTAGAACAGTAATATTTTTTCTTAATCAGAATAGAAACATCACTACCATTGGAACCACCACTATTATGCTAACAAGAAGTATTTCTATCTCTGTCACAATTCTGCTACTATTACCATTTTTTCATTTAAAAGAATCTGTGTACTAAGAGTTTTTATATCTTTTGCATTTAATTGTTAAAATAGCCCTGTGAGCTACATGGTGCATGTATTTTTGTTACTTCCTCATTTGCCAGTTGAGGAAATGAAAGTATAGTGAGATTTGCTACATATTATTATATTGGTTAAACAAGAACTTGAACATTGGTCTTCTTTCTGGTAACTGAATTCTGTGCTTTTCATGGTACCTCATTGTTCAGGATATTTTTGCCTGCTATATAAACCAGTTAATCTCTAAAGGTCTCATTTTTTGTTTGGATTTTCCCACACTGTTTACTACATCTTTTTGGTCTCTTTTTAAACTCTTTTTATTGAAGAGATTTATCTTTTTATTGTACACTCTTCATAATTTATACATTCACCCATTCATTAATTATTCAACATGTATTATTGTAACCATTCTATACTTACCAGGCCCTAGGAATACAATAGCAAGACATACATCCCTGCCTTCATTGAGTTTTTTCTATAGTGAGAGAGATAGATATTAACTAAATCACATAAAAATATTTATAGTTTGGCCAGGTGCAGTGGCTCACGCCTATAATCCTAGAACTCTGGGAAGCCGAGGTGGGAGGATTGCTTGAGCTCAGGAGTTCAAGACCAGCCTGAGCAAGAGTGAGACCCGGTCTCTACTAAAAATAGAAAATTAGTTGGATGTGGTGGCGCATGCGTGTACTCCCACGTACTCAGGAGCCTGAGGCAGGAGCATCGCTCGAGCCCATGAGTTTGAGGTTGCTGTGAGCTATGATGACACCACTGTACTCTACCTAGGGCAACAGATTGAGACTCTGTCTCAAAAAAATTTTTTTTTGTTTTTACCATTGAAGGAAAAGTGCTGGAGCCATGAACAAATAACAAAGAGCAACTTGATTGAGTCTGGGGGTTGGCTTGGTGGTGATCATGAAAGACTTCCCAAAGCAGGTTACATTTAGCTGAGATTTGAAGGGTAAGCAACAGTTAAAGGGGTAAAGGGAAGAATGCGAATGGAGGGTTCCTCCCTCCATCACAATTCATAATGGTTCTTTTTCATTTTCATTATGATTTTATTAAGTATAAATTAATAGTTACAAAGCATAGTACTAAATTTTTCTCTCAGTGTATTTTCTGAGAAAATTTATTTGGCATGCTTAGAAGGGCCTGTGGTGAAGTTGACGCTGTAAGTTCCATTGGTTGTCATGCTATAATGCCATGGAGGGCATTAGTTTTGCTGTTCTTAATTCTAAGTCTTAAGTCTAAGACTTAAGTCTTGAATTTGGTACTTTTATGCTGCTAGTTTATGCTGAGTCTTTTCAAAGAAATGGTGATACACCTCTGCCTATTTAGTTGGTTAGTTAGAGACGGGGTCATGTTCTGTTGTGCCAGCCTTAGCCTTCTCAATAACTTGGACAATAGGCATATGTAGAGACAGGATCTTGCTATGTTGCTCAGGCTGGCCCTGAACTCTAGGCTCAAGTGATCCTTCCACAATGCTAGGATTATAGGTGTGAGCCATTACACCCAGCCTACCTCTGCCTAAATGAATATTTCCATCCAAATAGATTCATTTGGTCTATGAACTAATTCATTAGACTCCTTGGTTGAAAACTATAGTTTGTCAAGTTTTTTTTTTTTTTTTTTTTCCCACTTCTAACTAGGATAAGGACCCAGGCAATTTTTCTTTTTCTTGTTTTTACACTATCAGCTATTGACCCACAGCTAGAATTTTATGTAGCATATGGTCTTATACATTGCTGTAGTAGAAAATCCATATGAACAGAAGGGAAGTCTCAGGAGATGAATTATTATAATCTATCAAAGTTTTATTGTAGTACTCATTTTTTTTTTTTAACTTTTTGTTTCATATTTTTTTAAATTTTCTTTTTTCTTTTTTTGCGTCAGGCTTGTGTCCATGTCTTTAGAAGTACTCATTTTTAAAAACAAAGTACCTCCCATTGTTATAAAATGTGTTTACAACTAGTATAAGAGCATGCTGGAATTGGCTAAGGCACTTACCAACGTAGGAGAGAAATTTGAAAAGGCAATTGGCTAGAAAAAGCAAAGGATGAATAATTTTTTGAGTTTACCAAGAGATTGGTAAACACATTTATCAAGCAAAGGTGTTGGGATTTGCTTGGAATGACACCAAGGCACAGTGTGATGCTGGCTAAGCATTTTTACGAGAGACAGAGGTAGAGCAACAAATTATAATTTTTTTGGTCAGACAAAATAGACTTCTCAAGTACAGAAGCAATTGTTCATGATATAGTTTTCCAGCCACATCAGTTTGTGTGAAAATACGATTTATTTGAAAGAGAATGTATTAATACTTTAGAGGTACTCAGCTTTTGTCTTATATCTCACTACTGCTACATTCTTGTTTGACCTGGAATGATTATCTAAATCTCTCTGAGCATCAGTTACCTCATTTGTAAAATTAGGACATACCTTAATGAAGTAATAAAACTTGATATATGATGACCCTGTGACTGTGAAAGGCTTGAAGAGTCTGAAATATTTACTAATTTTTATGGTGTTAGCTTTATCTAGAATTATAATTCTTTATCCCTTTGCTCCATTATTATTAATGGCTAATGAATCAAAACTCCCTATTGTGTTATAGAGGAACGGAGTAAATGCCATGATTCTTCTTACATGTGCTGCTATTGTCTATAAGCCAGTCTAAATACATTTACAGATATAAAGAAGACATTTATTCTGTCAGTGTTCGCCAGCTAGGAACATGTTAGCTAACTTTTTCTTACCTTTCCCTACCTAATACTTTCCTATCCCTCTTTGAATTTAGGAGCATGTATCCTGTTTGGAAATCCTTTCTCGAAGGAACAATGCAGGTAGCCCAGTCTCGGATCAATATATGTGAAAACTATAAAAACTTCATTTCTGAGCCTGCAAGGACAGTGAGAAGCTTAAAAGAACAGCAACTAAAAAGGGTATTGTTTCTATTTTTGTTTTTTATGTGCATTTAATATGTGTTAGTACTATATTTGTAACTTGCAAGATTATGCTAAATTGTATTTAAAACTTTGAGCATAACAAATGTTTCTGGTTGACATTTTACTAGGATTTTCTGGTCTTAACATGTTTCCATTAACTACTGTATTTTACTAACTGATAAAAGTGATTGTAGGCCGGGCACGGTGGCTCACGCCTGTAATCCTAGCACTCTGGGAGGCCGAGGCGGGCAGATTGCTCCAGGTCAGGAGTTCGAAACCAGCCTGAGCAAGAGTGAGACCCCGTCTCTACTATAAATAGAAAGAAAGTAATTGGCCAACTAATACATATATAGAAAAAATTAGCCGGGCATGGTGGCACATGCCTGTAGTCCCAGCTACTTGGGAGGCTGAGGCAGGATGATTGCTTGAGCCCAGGAGTTGGAGGTTGCTGTGAGTTAGGCTGACGCCACGGCACTCACTCTAGCCTGGGCAACAAAGTGAGACTCTGTTTCAAAAAAAAAAAAAAAAAAAAAAGTGATTGTAATTTGAATCTGTGAATGTTTGGAAAGCTTAGTAAACACTTAGAAATAATGCTTTTCAGCTTAACTCAAGTAAATGGATCTTAGTTTCACAATATTGATATAGTTGGGTTTATATTAAAATAGTTACAATGTTATTAATCCCACTAATTCTTGAAAAGCAAGAATTACATTAATTTCTTAGTTTCAACTTGAACCATTTTACATAATAATTTAAAGGAAGTTGACACATTTTGACCAATATAATAAACTTATTTTTAAAAACTCAGTGAAGGCCAGGCATGGTGGCTCATGCCTGTAATCCTAGCACTCTGGGAGGCCAAAGTGGGAGGATCACTTGAGGTCAGGGGTTTGAGACCAGCCTCAGAAAGAGCGAGACCCTGGCTCTACTAAAAATAGAAAAAAATTATCTGGGTGTGGTGGTGCACACTTGTAGTCCCAGCTACTTAGGAGGCTGAGGCAGAAGGATCACTTCAGCCCAGGAGTTTGAGGTTGCTGTGAGCTAGGCTGAAGCCACCGCACTCTAGCCCAGGCAACACAGCAAGACTGTGTCTCAAAACAAAAACAAAAGCAAAAACGAAAAACAAACCCCAGTGTAGTCTAAAGTTTAATTATATAGGTTCCACATGACTAAATGTTTTTCAACTAGACCTATTTCTTTGATTATACAGAAATAAAAAGTTCATAGGAAAATGTCATTGTTTAATGTGATTTTTAAAAAAAGTGCTGTCAAAAGTAGATGATTGAGGCCGGGCGCGGTGGCTCACGCCTGTAATCCTAGCTCTCTGGGAGGCCGAGGCGGGCGGATTGCTCGAGGTCAGGAGTTCGAAACCAGCCTGAGCAAGAGCGAGACCCCGTCTCTACTATAAAATAGAAGGAAATTAATTGGCCAACTAATATATATACAAAAAATTAGCCGGGCATGGTGGCGAATGCCTGTATTCCCAGCTACTTGGGAGGCTGAGGCAGGAGGATTGCTCGAGCCAGGAGTTTGAGGTTGCTGTGAGCTAGGCTGACGCCACGGCACTCACTCTAGCCTGGGCAACAAAGCGAGACTCTGTCTCAAAAAAAAAAAAAAAGTAGATGATTGAATTGTGTCCTTTTGGAAATAGAGTTATAGAAATGGAGATTTCCATGATACCTAATAAATAATTGTTTTCTTGTGGAAGTATTAATACTTTAGAATATATTAAAGTTATTATTTAAAAAATAATTTTTTTTTTTGAGACAGAGTCTCACTTCTGTTGCCCGGGCTAGAATGCCGTGGTGTCAGCTTAGCTCACAGCAACCTCAAACTCCTGGGCACAAATGATCCTTCTGCCTCAGCCTCCCGAGTAGCTGGGACTATAAGCATGTGCCACCAGGCCCGGATAATTTTTTTATTTACATATATTTTTAATTAGGCAATTAATTTCTTTCTATTTATAGTAGAGACGGGGTCTCACTCTTGCTCAGGCTGATCTCGAACTCCTGATCTTAGCAGTCCACCTGCCTTGGCCTCCCAGAGTGCTAGGATTATAGGCATGAGCCACTGCGCCCGGCCTAAAAAAACAATAATAATAATAATATTTTTTAAGCCATCTAGTGTTTTGATTCTAATTGTCATTTGGATTTTCAGAACTGTTTTACAAGTAAAAACTAAAAAACTCTAATCTTCCCTGTTTGCCAAAGATGATTTCAGTAGCATAAAATCAATATATTAAATGAATGTGTGGGCTGGGAGTAGCAGCTCATGCCTGTAATCCTAGCACTCTGGGAGGCTAAGGTGGAAGGATCACTTGAGCCATGAGTTTGAGGTTGCAGTGAGCTGTGATGACACCACTGAACTCTACCTGGGGCAATAAAGCAAGACTCTATCTCAAAAAAAAAAAGTATATGCATATATGTGTAAAACTTTATTAGAGCATTCGCCTAATATCAGTTGCTTTAAATACACTTAAGAATGCCTATATTTTATCTTTACCAAAAAATATTTCTTTCAAAGCAAACATGGTGAGTAAATGTGACCAATGACCAATGGTTTTGAGTTAGAAGAAAATGTGTGTGTGGTGTGTATGTGTGTTTCTGATAGTGCAGAAATTGCGTGGAAGGTAGAGGCAGAGAACTGATACTAGTATAACTTCCTAGCCAGGAGGAAATACTACATTTACAATTTTCAGTGCATTTACCAAATCTCTAGTTAAATTACTGGAAAGTTTTACCTTTCTTAATATTATAATATTTTAAAAGCATTTAGCTATCTCTGGTGCTTTTCTCTTCCCTTAGTGGCATAGCTCTCAGAGCTGACTTTAACCAACATTCCTGGGCAATGTTTGGTGAGATTTGATGGATCCTCATATCTGTGAATTAGCTTGTTTATACTATAGCTGATAATAATGCTGTTTATGTTCTATCTAAGCAATTGTTAAACATCGAGTACACACTGGGCATACCTGTCAGGACTCTGACATTGCAAATGACAGAAACTCACTTCAGATTGGTTTAAGCCACGAAGAGAATGTATCAGCTTGTATAACTGAAAATTCCAGAACTTCAGGCATGGGGCTGAAATGATGGTATTAGAATTTAGATTTTCTTTCCATCTATTAGCTCTGCTTTTCTCAGTGACTTCATTCATTTGCATTTCTCTCCAAATGGTGGCCCCCAAACTGCCAGATTTATAAATCTCACAGTTAGCCATCCAGATTTTCCATCTTTCCAAAAGTTTCAATAAAATGACCAGAATTGCTTTGCATAATAGCTGCATCATTTTGCACTCCCACGAACAATATACAAAGGTTCCAGTTTTTCTACAAACTTGCCACATTTTTAATCTTTTTTTAAATAACCAGACTAGCAGGTGTGAGGTAATATTTTATTGTGGTTTTAACTTGCATTTCCCTGACAATTAGTGATATTGGGCAATCTTGTATTTTTTTTTGCAATCTTTTATTTTTTATTATTAATTTTTCCTTCACTGTTAGCCTCTTAATTTTATAATCCTATACTAGTCTTTTAGTAATTGCCCTTGGAATTCCAATATGCCTCCCTAACTTATTATATTACCTTGAATCACTAATTTTACTATTACTCATACTTTGTTCCAAATTAATTTATTATGGTTTACCTTGAATTCTATTTTACCACCTCATGAATAATACAAAAATGTTCCAACAGGATAATTCCATCTACCTCCCAATTAGGACTTTTGTGCTGCTAGACCTTTTGACTCTGTCCATATGTCTTTTGTACTTTTTCTGTATTTTCTGTATTTTCACCCTTTTTTCTCTCTACTTCAGTCTGTATATTTTACATCATTCTATCTGGTAGTTCATTAATACTCTTTTCTGCTGTTTCTAATCTGATTTTAAAACTCATCTTTTGGAATCTTAATGTATTTTTTTAGTTTTAGAATTTGTATCTGACTTTTAAAAATTATACTCCGTGTTTCTGATACAATTCTTCATGTTTTTTTCTTTATCCTCTTAAACATGTTACTCCTAATCTCTGTTTTATAATTTCATTATGTGAATCACTATACATTTGTTTTTACTATTTGCTGTTTTTCTTGGTTTTCAGTTATTTGAGTGTGCTGTTTTAATATGCCTCATAGTGTTGGACATTGTGGATGAAAACTGTAGAGGCTCTAGAACATGTTATTTTCAAAAAGGGTTAAGTTTTCTTCTAGCGGGCAGATTGCATGCTATTAGATCACCTTGATCCTGTTAGGGTCTGATTTTAGGCTTTTTAGGACTGGACTGTTTCACTTACTCTTAGGGTTTTAACTGAAAATGTAGGGTGCTTACCAAGACCCTTCTACTTTAATTGAACTCTAACTTTTGTCGTCTCAACTTCTTCTATCTGCTCTGATCCTCTGATCAGCTACTGTTCTCTACTGGATTTCTGGAGTTTCACCAAGCACATGCCTTTTAGAAGTCAATTACTAATTCAAGGGGAAATTGCATACAGATTTTTGGACTTGTTTTTCTGCAAGTTCCAGATCTTTGCCTCTAAAGTTCCTGCTCTTTTGGCATTGCTGAACTCCAACCTCTGTCTCCACAGTCTAACAAGAATGTCACTTTGTTTATATCCTATTTCTTTGTGCCATGATTCAACAAATGCCCTAAGGAAAAAGAGTCAAGTTTAATGTAGAGTTTCCTTAGGTATATTTCCCTCCTCACAGGTCTCATAGTCCCTTCAGACCAGTGTACATTGTTGTTCTTTAATGCTGACAGTTTTAAAAAATATATTTTGTCCAACTCTTACAGTTTCCAGACTACAAGAAGGTAGTCTGATCCAAGTTATTCCATCATGATCAGACCAATTTTTACTTAAAATTCTCCCTCTACAACATTTTAAAGTTCATGTTCTTTTTAAAATTTTCTCTACCAGGGCTCTTTTATAATACTTGGAGATAAACACAGGCACATTACAATTATTAATGGCCTGAGATTATAATGAGAATGATAATGAAAGATTATAATGAAAATTATAGCCTTTTCCAAATAATGTTCTGTATGCTGACAAGAACCACTATAGCCTAAGGCTTTTGGCCATTCTTTTATTTACTTAGCCATGCTTTTGTCCATACTTTCTCACTTATACTAGGTTTACTTATACCTTTCTTGAAATATTGATTTGCATTTTTATAACACTTTAGAGTTTGCAAACTGCTACCATATTCCTTATAGTGTCATTTTATTTTTATAACAGTGTAATAGTTATATAAATATTATTTTACAAATGGTGAAACTCAGGCTAGAAAAATGTTAAAGAGACTTAGGTAGTAAATAACAGTGCAGGATCTTGAATATACTACTTCCTAATTCTAAATCCTATACAATTTTTAAAAAATCCTTGAAACTTAGTATTTAAATAGATTTACAAAAAAATACATATAACTCTTTTTTTTTTTTTTGAGACAGAGTCTCACTCTGTTGCCCGGGCTAGAGTACCATGGTATCAGCCTAGCTCACAGCAACCTCAAACTCCTGGACTCAAGCGATCCTCTTGCCTCAGCCTCTTGAGTAGCTGGGACTACAGGCATGCGCCACCATGCCCGGCTAATTTTTTCTATATATTTAGTTGGCCAGTTAATTTCTTTCTATTTTTAGTAGCGATGGGGTCTCACTCTTGCTCAGGCTGGTCTCAAACCCTTGACCTTGAGCGTTCCTCCTGCTTTGGCCTCCCAGAGTGCTAGGATTACAGGCGTGAGCCACCATGCCTGGCCAAAAAATACATATAAGTCTTAAACAATAGGAAGACTACTTAATTCTCTTACTTCTTTTATCTCTTACTATTTATAATAGCTATAATTAGTACATGATGTTTTATGATATTCCCTTTTCTTCATTCTTTTAATTCCTAATTAATTGTCCATGTGTCTACACAACCTTTGTGATTATTATTTTTTTTATTGCTAAATGAATTTTCCATTTATTTTGCTTCAGTTATACCTGTGTTTTTGGATAATACCAGTAAGTCTGCAGTAAAAGTTAATTATTTTCTTAGGATAAATTTCCAGGCATGATTACTAGGTCAGAGAACCTAATAGTTTATAGGACTTTGATATATTGGCCCAGGTTACTTTTTTAAATTTCTGTGTTCAAATGATTAAGAAGTCTATTACAGAATCTGTGTCATACCGAGGGGCCATACTCTTAATTTCTTTCTTTTTGGGTTTTTTTTTTTTTTTGAGACAGAGTCTCACTCTGTTGCCCAGGCTAGAGTGCTGTGGCAGCCTAGCTCACAGCAACCTCAAACTCCTGGGCTTAAGCAATCCTCCTGCCTCAGCCTCCTGAGTAGCTGGCATTACAGGCATGCACCACCATGCCCTACTAATTTTTTCTATATATTTTTTGTTAGCCAATTAATTTCTTTCTACTTTTAGTAGAGATGGGGTCTCACTCTTGCTCAGGCTGGTTTGGAACTCCTGACCTTGAGTGATCTGCTCGCCTCGGCCCCCCAGAGTGCTAGGATTACATGTGTGAGCCACCGTGCCCAGCCTATACTTTTAATTTCATCAGTAGGATCCTGAAATATAACATCTAAGTTCATCATCATTTTGTATGATCCCATAGCCCTAATGTAAACTAATTTAAACATTAATGTGTGTCATTTCTGTGCCTGCTCATTGCAGACAACTATTGGGAAAGAGCTGTGCATATGTCACATCGGGAGTTTTCTTTTTTTTATCATTTTTTTCCAGCGTTATTGAGGCATAATTGACAAATAAAAATTGTGTATATTCAAGATGTGCGTCATGTTTTGATATACATATACACTGAAAAATAATTACCAAATTCAAGCTAATTAACATATCTATCACCTCACACCTTTTTTGTGTGTGTGGTGATAAGACTTAAGATCTACTCTCTTAGCACATTTTAAGTATATAATACATTATTATTAACTAGTCACCATGCTGTATGTTAGGTCTCTAGAACTTATTCATCTTAAAACTGAAATTCTTTTTATTATATAAATTTAAGGAATACAACATGATGCTTTGATACACACACACACACACACACACACACACAGTGTGCTGGTTCTATAGTCAAGCAAGTTAACATATGCATCATTTCACATAATTATCTTTTATGCGTGTGTGGCAAGAGTATTTAAAGTCTACTGTTTTAGCAAAAATCCCAAATACAATATAATATTAATAAATATAGTCCTCATGTTGTACACAATTTAATCTCTAAACTTATTCATCTTACATATTTGCAACTTTGTGTCTATCTACCCATTTCATCCCCTGCCCCATCCCTAGTAACCACCATTTTATTTTCTACCTCTGTGCATTCAACTTTTTTCCTGTTCTTTTTTTTTTTTTTAATATTCTACATGTAAGTGAGATCACACAGTATTTTTCTTTCTATGCCTGGCTTATTTCATTTAGTATATGTCCTCCAGGTTCATCCATGTTGTGGCAGTGGCAGGATCTTCTTCTTTTTTAACATAATAATATTCCACTGTATGCATATACACCACAGTTTCTTTATCTATTTATCCATCAACTGTCACTTTTGTTGTTTCCATATCTTGCTATTGGGAATAATGCTGCAGTGAACATGGGAGTGCATATGTCTTTATGAGGTAGTGATTTCATTTCCTTTGGGTATATACACCAAGACTTTTCTTAATATAGGCATTATTAAGCTTCTGTTTAAGTATAAAACTTAGTCTACCCCAGAAAACTAGATTCCTACCGAAGAAATTTATTTTAAAAATTGGAAAGGGAATTCCAGGTAATCTTTTCTTTTGCAAATTAAGTTTGATGACTTTTATTTAATAAGTATTTTTGGTATTTTGCTATGTACAAAACACTTTCCTTTGAATAAGAATGCAAATTACTTTGACTTGAAACAGTTCACTTGGGTGGTAGAAAACATTTCATTGTGGATTTACTGAATACTAGAGAAGAAAGGATCACAGGAGATTGCTTCATTGTGCACACAGGCTATTTCTAATGGTTGATAAACAGTATTTTAGAAACTTATGTAAAGGGAAAAAGCAAGTAGAAATAGAATCAACTTGAGTTTACTAGAGAAATACTTTTAAAGATGTAAATTATCACAAAATGCATCTGGTATTGTGGCACACATAGGAAGTAATTTGTTGATTAAAAGCCTCTTATAGATGAAATGAATTAAATAATCTCCGTAAGATGTTTGGTCTCCGGATTACAAACAGATGACTTGTTCTTCCAATGGTAGAGAGGTAAGGACTGAGTGGCTATGCACATATTTGTGAGTACAGGTATGTGTGCATGTTTGCTCATGCACAGGTACCCATGGTATTTATTTGTATGAATATATTGAGACCCTATCCAGATGGTGTACAATTCCCAGGGAAACCTTTGGCCTACAGTGTTTACTTTCTTCTTACAATATTCAAATTAACAGACCTTTTTTTATTGTTGTTATTGTGAAATTTTTTATTTTTGCTCCAGTTTTGTTGCTTGATATTGGTCTGTTCAGGAGTTCTCTTTCTTCCTAATTGAGCCTAGGGAGTGTGTTTCTAAGAATTTATCTATTTCTTCAGTGCTTTCAAGTTTACGTGCATAGAGATTTTTATAATATTCATAGATGTTAAAAAATTTTGTATTTCTGTGGTATCAGTTGTAATATCTCCTTTTTAATTTCTGATTGAGCTTAGTAGGGTCCTTTCTTTTCTATTTATGGTTAATCTAGTGAGAGGCCTATCAATTTTGTTTATCTTTTCAAAGAACCAACTTTTTGTGTCATTAATCTTCTGTATAATTCCTTTGTTACTGACATCATTTAGTTTTGCTCTGATCTTAGTTATTTCTTTTCTTCAGCTGGGTTTGGGATTGGTTTGCTCTTGCTTTTCCAGTTCCTTGAGACATTCATTAGATTGTTGATTTGTGATCTTTGACAAATGATGGAAATGATGTAGGCACTCAAGGCTATGAATTTACCTCTTATGACTGCTTTTGCTGAATCCCAGAGATTTTGATAACTTGTGTCCCCTCTGTCATTTGGTTCAAAGAATCTTTTGATTTCGATTTTAATTTTCTCTGTGACCCAATAATCATTCAGTAGTAGGTTGTTTAATTTCCATGACTTTGTGTAGAATGGAGTGTTTCTGTTATCTGATAGTGGCTATACCAGCTTTTTTTTGGTTTCCACTTGTATGGAATATTGTTTTCCATCGCTTCACCTTGAGTGTGAATGAGGCCTTGTGAGTTAGATGTGGAGATAGCAGAAACTTGGCTTTTATTTTTTTATCCAGTCAGCCAGCCTATGTCTCTTGAGTGGGGAGTTCAAGCCAAAATGTCCCGAAAACAACAGATGCTGGCGTGGATGCGGAGAGAAAGGAACACTTATTTACTGTTGGTGGGACTGCAAACTAGTACAACCTCTATAGAAAGTAGTATGGAGATATCTCAAAGAACTAAAAGTAGACCTACCATTTGATCTAGCATTCACCTGAAGGAAAAAAGTCATTTTATCAAAAAGACACTTGCACTTGAATATTTATGCAGCACAATTCACAGTTGCAGAGCTGTGGAATCAAACCAAGTGCCCATTGATACATTAGTGGATTAATAAAACATGGTATATGTATACCATAGATCACTACTCAGCCATAAAAAAAGTGGTGAACTAATACCTTTTGTAACAACCTGCACGGAACTGGAGACCATTCTTCTAAGTGAAATATCACAAGAATGGAAAATTCATCAACACATGTACTCATTAAATTGGAACTAATTGATCAAAACTCAAGTGTACATATGGTAGTAAAACTCAGTGGAAATCAAGCAGGTGGGAAGGGGACAATGGGATGGGGTAAATACACACCTAATGGGTACAATGCACATTATCTGGTGATGAGCACACTTATAACTTTGACTCAAACTGTGCAAAAGTAATTCATGTAACCAAAATGTTTGTATGTCTATAATATTCTGAAAAAAAATAATAAATAAGTACAAAACAAACAGGAGAAAGGTAATAATCAAGATCAAAGTGGAAGTCAATGAAGTAGAAAACAAAAGCAATAAAGAAAATCAATGAACTAAAAAAAAAAATTAGCAGACCTTTTGGTGTATGTATATTACTACAGGACTTTTAGGCTTCCTTTTGACCTAAACCATATTGATTAGTTTACCTGAGGCCAGGCACCTTTGGTTTGGAACACTTTGGATATAGATACCTTATGCCTGAGTCTTTTAAATAGCCTATCATATTTTCTCATGAAACACACCTCTATTTTTCACACCATGCCCAGCTTTTGGTTGCTCTTCACATCTGCAAACACAGCATTATTAGGATACTTAGCACTTCTCTGTGGGAATGTCAGGTTGTCATTGTATCATTTATTAAATAAGAGCTTTGTATACAGTAAAGACTATTAAAATTTTTTTTCCTCCCCTCAGGGCTATTAAAATTTAAAGGGAAAGATTTTTATGTAAGATAAATGCTTACTTTCAGTATGTGCATACAATGAGCATAAAAAGGAATGAAGTACTGATACATGCTATAACTTGGATGAACCCCGAACACATTATAAATGAAAGAAGTGAGACACATAAGGCCACATATTTTATGATTCCATTTATATGAAATGTCCAGAATAGGAAATCCAGAGAGACAGAAAGTAGGTGGTTCCTAGGAGGTTGGAGAGAAATGAGGAATGACTGCTAATGGGTACAGGGTTCTTTTGGGGGTGAGGAAAATGTTTTGGAATTAAGTCATGGTGATGCTTGTACAACCTTTTGAATATACTAAAAACCACTGAATTGTACAATTTAAAAAGGTGAATTTTGTGGTATGTGAATTTTTTTTAAAAACTTACTATTGTAAGGTAAGGTATCTCTATATGAGACCTTAAAAACATGGTCATCACAAAACTAGGGTACACATTTTAATGGGTTACATGGTAAATGGTATCATCACTTCCTTGCTGTATGACTTTGAGCAAATTATTTAACCTCTGAGTCTGTTTCCTCATCTTAAAACGGGACTACTACTACTAACTTTTTCACAGAGTCATTTCGAGAATGAAATGTGATAATACCTATAAACAGGCCTGTGCAATGCCCACAAGGGTCTTTTTAGGTGTAACTAAGCATTCAGACTCTCGTGATTATTGTAGGCCACACTTCATAAGAGATTATTTAGAAGGACATAGTACAGGAAACACAATTTGCCAGCAGAGTAGCATCTGGCATTAATGGAATTAATTCATACCAACGTATGTCGCAGTTCACATAGCCTACCATTCATTCTGTTTGGTTCTCCAGGTGAGAGGTCTGGGGCAAGGGAGTGAGATGCACAAGTGTGGGGCCAGCCTTAGGCCCTAAAGGAGACTAAAGTCTTTTATTACACTAATATAGACAGAGCTTCTAGGGTCCCTGCAAGGGATATGCCCAGATACAGGAATCACCGTACTCACGGAAGTTGAAAGCCATGGTTTCTTTATCAGATATTTATAGTTCATTTGTAGTTTCTTTCAAATTGATGCAGTTTACCTGTCAAGGTTCCTAAGTAATGTTGCTTAATAACACAGCTGACATTGTGTCTTCTCATCAGGTTTCTATTGAAACACAGTCCTAGAAAGTTAAACAGAGGTCCCGTTTTTGTGCAGAAGAGAAAGGGTTTTATTTTATTTTGTTTTTTTTAAAACCCTTTATTCACAGCCTGACACTAAGTTCTTGATAAATATGAGTGGTTATTTTGCTTTTACCTACCCACACAGAACCTTATAGATCTCTCATCCCCTGCAAAGCAGTCCTTTCTTAACACCTATCGGTTTCTGGGAAAGTAGCCTGTGTGCCATATATAATAGTGTAAGTTTATTCTTGCTTTACCCTTGCTCTTCTGATGTCTCTGGTCACCTCCACAGTGTTCAGCCTTGCACAGTAGTCCTTCACCAGTGTCTCCTGCTTTGCTGAGCTTTTGTCATTTTCTACCAGTGGTATTCCTGGCTCAGAAGTTTTTAGCTGGTGACTTCTCTGAGCTGGCCTCAGGCTATGAAACTTCTCAGTGGTGTGTTTCAAACTGAGGGAAATGACTCTCCCCTTTACGTGGCAAGAAGGATCCAGAAGCAGTGTTACTTTGGCCCCAGTGTGTCACAAGAATTTTTTAATTAAACATTTCTTTGAATTATTATGTCCATCCCTTCTCCTAGAATGTATATGTGTATCCAAGTGATAGGCAGGGGATAGTTTTGATCAGTAATTGTTAATATGGTCAGAGATTGAAGAACATCATTAAATAAATAAATGTCTGTTGTACCCAGGTTTCCTGCTTCTCTCCTTCACCTGGGGCTTATCAAATCAGACTTCTCAGGTTTCACTCCTTGCCTAGGAGTGAATTCTTCAGTACTCTTTGTACTATCAGTTACCCAAACATGTAGAGAGACTTTATTAAGATTATGAGGAAATATAAAATTGCATTATTCTTTTGCTTTTATTGCCATTATATCTCTGACATTAAGAGCATTTTCACAGTAGCTCTTCTTATGCCTTACCTTTAATGTCAGTCAGCAGCAGCACTCAGGTTATTTCTCAAAGCACAGTTGTTAGGTAAACTGTGACAATATTTGATATAGTACGTGAGATGGGAGTACCAGCTGCTTGCTGGATTTTAATTAGTAATTTGAAGGACACTGAAAGTGCTGATTCTTCTGGTTTTTCATGCTGAAGGCATAATACATAGTCCTTAGGACAAAGTCATTTTCTGTAAGCCTGAAAACTAAAATTGTAATAATTGCACTTTTGTATTTTACAGTGTGTGGACCAGTTGACAAAGATCCAAACTGAATTACAAGAGACAGTGAAAGATTTAGCTAAAGGCAAAAAGAAGTACTTTGAGACTGAACAGATGGCTCACGCAGTACGAGAGAAAGCTGACATCGAGGCAAAGTACGTGTTTTAGCATTTCTGAAGAAATGATTATGCAAATAAATGTTATCTTTGCTAATACTTTGTTCTCTGTTAATACAGGGCATAGATTCATTCTCAGGTAGTATTGGTTTCATTTGACCTATATATGTTATATACTTTAGATCATATTTTTTATATTGGCTGGTTTTTATTCAGATTATGTAGCAAAATGGAACTATTTGCTGCATTGGGGTTTTTTTCACATTAAATTAAATTTTAAAAGGGAAAGAAGATAAATGAACATTGTATTTATAGACTTCAAAACTTATCAAAATTCTAGTTAAAATTACTATGGTGTCTGAATATTATGGTTTAAGAGCCTCATTTTTCTCATGCTAGGCTCTAAATCAATTGTAGTTGGAAATCTTTGATCCTCAGGATGCCACTGGAGGACCACGGACACATCAAATGAAGAAGAGTGCTGACCTCCATATAGAAACCATACCCTGGGCACTGTTCTTTCTTTTACCTGAAATTCTAGCAAATATACTTTTTAATGTATGCTTTAGCAATTGTGTGAATTTCTCTTTCAATATATGTGAATTGCAAGTCCTTTATTTTGAGAATAACGAAGAAAAGGAACTGGCAATTGGTAATAGAAGGAGATACAGAGCAAATGATGGAGATTTTTGCAATGATAACTTGAGGAAAGGTAAAAAGTTGATGAGAAAAAATAAACCTGTTATAGAATTTATACTCTGAAGAGATCCGTGAGAAGGAGAACTGAGACTCTGGTTCAGTGTGCTGACTGATACAGAATCTAGGAGTCTGAATTCTTAGTCATGAAATCAGAAAGGCTTTGAAGAATTATACAAACAGATCAGCCAGGGAGGTCCTGTCTTTCTAATATGGTTTTTATCTGCAAGAAATTTTAGCAACGTTATTAGCATCTTGTGAAAATGCAGGGGTTCCTAGAAAGTTTATTTAGTACCAAGAGATGGTAAGTGAATACTCATTAAGTACTTGATGTTACAGAAAAACATATTTAATATTTCTCCAATTTAGTTTATTCTTTATTATTTTATTGTTTTGGCATACAAATATTTCCTGTGCTTTCATAGAGTCAGTGAACCCATCTTCTCACAAAGACCTGAAGTTTTTAGATTAGGAGATCTCCATTAGGAATATCCTGGCATGGTGGTTTGTAGGAACTTGTTTATTTTTTGTTTTTTTTTTTTTGAGACAGAGTCTTGCTTTCTTGCCTAGGCTAGAGTGAGTGCTGTGGCATCAGCCTAGCTCACAGCAACCTCAGACTCCTGGGCTCAAGCAATCCTCCTGCCTCAGCCTCCTGAGTAGCTGGGACTACAGGCACGGGCCACCATGCCTGGCTGATTTATATATATATATATATTAGTTGGCCAATTAATTTCTTTCTATTTTTATGGTAGAGACGGGGTCTCGCTCAGGCTGGTTTTGAACTCCTGACCTTGAGCAATCCGCCCGCCTTGGCCTCCCAGAGTGCTAGGATTATAGGCGTGAGCCACCGCGCCCGGCCAGGAACTTGTTTTTTAAACTCTCAGGGATTCTAGAACAGAGAATTGACAAATTCGTAGAGTATATATAAATACCTAATTTAGCCACAGCTCACTGGGTAAAAATAGCCTACATTGGTAGGCTATTCCTAAGAAGTTTAGATTTGATGGTCCAATCTCCAGAGCTGATCACATGGAACTATCATCTAACATGGGAGAAAATCAGAGATGTACAAGTTAGACATATTAATTCAGTGTATCACCTTTCTGGAAAATTAATTCAATACAAGAGTAAGAAGTGCCTCTTTATCTTCATTCATTCATTAAATGTTCATTGAGTAATTACTTTGTATTGGGTGCAGAAATGAGTAAGCTAAATTTGGTGTCCTCAGGAGTTTAAAAGTTAGAATTAGAAAATGTGTTTAAAAGTTAATTTTATGATTTATTTATTCACAATAAACTTGAAGAAATTAAATGCCTAAAATCACTCACCTAGTCACTAGTAATTTACAGTAGTAATGTGAAAACATTGTTATGAAAGCATGAAAATATAGAGATTAATTTTGCCTAATGATAAGCAAAGGCTTTATAGAAGTGACATTTGGGCAGAATCTAGAAGAATAAATATGATTTGCCTAAGTAGAGATGGGGAAGAAAATCAGGGAGTAGAAGTGAAACTGGACTACATACAGTTTTGATAGATGATTTAACAGATGATGAGAGACCATAGAAGGAAGAGGTATATAATTTTGAAGGAATAATGAGTTCTATTTTAAATATGCAGATTCTGAAGAGCTTGGGAGATACTGAATTAAATATATTTGGTAGGTAGTCAGATAGCTGGCTTAGATGAGAATCTTAGCCTTAGGATCTCACTTTGAGGGTCAGTTTCCTATTAGGTGATAGTTATAAGGATAAAAATATATATAGAATGAGATGAGAAGTTGCGTTTGGAACCCCAGGGAATGTTAACATTTGAAGGGTAGATGGTAAAGAGTAGCATGCAATATATTTGTATGGTGGATGGTTTCTAAAAATCCTGTCTTATTTTTTCTGGATTGTAATCTTTGATAGAAAGTACTGTCTTATTCTATCACTAATACCTACCTTAATACCACAGAAGAAGTATATGCAGATTAGCAAATGAAGCACAAGGTCGAAAGTTAAAACCTTATATTGGAAGATCCAGGTGCAACTCAGTCTATTTGGATATTGACTATAGCAAAAGAAGAGCTGGAAATACCCCAAAACAGTCTTTCTTACCCTGAAAGGCTCTCTCTAAGATTTGAGTTTTTGGCATTTGCTTTTCTAGATCAAAATGAATAGGAATCTGATTAATGAAAACAAAAACCCCATGAAATATGAACATGAAAAGGTAGAAAATAACAGGAATATCTCAGACCAATGTTTTTTTTTGAACAATAGTCAAGTGGTTGGGATGCCTATGTGTTCATCCCTGAATGTTTTCTCTCTTAGAAAGATAAGAGGCTGCTTTTGCTATCCTCTTTATATTTTCTTGGCAGAGACTGGCTGCTCCATCTTACAATCCCTGTTGTTCTGCAACTTTACTTCATGGGGCATAGCTGCCAGCACATGCATTGAATTCTCCCATGGCAATCACTGTGACGCTGCAGTCAAGACAAACATTGCACCTTCAAAAAAAAAAAAAAATCAGTGGTCCTAGGAGGGTTGCTTGTTCCTTAGCATTTGTGTGTTGACTTTCACTCTATGATTATCTCTAGTTGTTTGGGTAAAATCAACATATTTTTGCTACTCACTTTTAGATTATAGTTCCCTTCCTAAACTGAAAAGGATCAAGGGAGATAAGAACACCAGAGTGGGAGAAGATTAAATAGAACAAAATCATACAGGGCAGAGAGTCTAAGGATTTTCTCAATAAGTTCAGAATACCTACCCTTAAGAATGGAGGGGCACATAGGCAGGTACCCAAACAAGAAGAACTTTTAATGGGGGAAATAATGGAAGTAAGGGCTTTCTACAGCTTATAAATCACATTCATGGTGTTGTTACAGCCTTTGACACACAGCTCTGAAAGCCTGCTTAACCCTTGCCTCCATAGGTTGGTTGTCCGTGGGTTTCGCTGACCTTCCTTGTAAGAACTAAAGTGTGTAAAATTGTATGATACTGGAAATAACCTATAGATTATGATTCTCATTTATTAGGATACATCTATATCTATCTGTCTGTCTGTCTGTCTGTCTATCTATATATTTTGAGACAGAGTCTCGCTTTGTTGCCCAGGCTAGAGTGAGTGCCGTGACGTCAGCCTAGCTCACAGCAACCTCAAACTCCTGGGCTCAAGTGATCCTCCTGCCTCAGCCTCCCAAGTAGCTGGGACTACAGGCACATGCCACCATGCCCGGCTAATTTTTTCTATATATATTAGTTGGCCAATTAGTTTCTTTCTATTTATACTAGAGACGGGGCCTTGCTTTTGCTCAGGCTGGTTTTGAACTCCTGACCTTCATCAATATATTTTGATGTTTTCTTTGTCAGATTTTTTTTGTCATTCAGTATATTTTATTCATCCTAATATTTCCTATTTTATCATAATATTAAAATCTTCCTGTAGTAAAATAAAGGAAAATAATAATTGCTCTTGGTTTTCCATTTTCAAATTCATTTTTAGAACAGTATCTTGAAAAAGTCATTTAAAATAATTCAGTAATATTTAGTAATTTTATTATGATACAATTTGATTATTTTATTAAACATACTTTTCTATTTTTATTATAGATCTAAACTTAGTCTTTTTCAATCAAGAATCAGTTTACAGAAGGCAAGTGTAAAGGTGAGTTTTTAAAAAGTGTATTTCACAATTGAGAAACCTCTCAGTTTATAAAATAAAGAACTGGACATTTTTGAGGGGTGGAGATGGATTATTTCTACCTGAGAGAAGCATTTTAAAGTCATTAACTCATAACTTTCCATCCTAGTTCATGGAGGTTTTCACCTAGACGTCAACACTTTGGACATAGCTTGCTTCTCAAGACTACTTTAGGGATAAGTTTCTATACCGTACGTGCTTATGTAGCCTGTTGTTTTTAGCTCTTGGTCTAGGGGCTTTAGAAAGCTCTACGAAATCTATTTCGTTCAAACTTAGACCCTGGTGCAGATATTCTGGGCTAGATGCAAGTGCGTTTTGCCCATGGAAGCTTCCAGCTGTGGAATGCCTGATTAAGTAAGCTTAGTGACCTGGCTTTGGCTGCCAGGCTCCCAACTAGCATGCAGTTCTTCTGGCACATTAGGAGTGCTGATTTTTTTAAAACTATTTTCTAACTCCACTAGATTTACCTATCTGTTCAAAGACAAGGTACTTACTTAATTTTGGAAACTTTATTTTCCTATCTGAATAAAACAAACAAGATATTTTGAAATTCTTTAGAAAGTTTTGGAAGTCTGTTAAGCATAATTAATATTTGAAAATGCTCTTACGGTGTGCAACAGGACTAATCACTGTTTCATTCCTCATTAGTGATGAATAATTATTACATACACATAAATGTTTTTCCCACATGGTTACCTTTATTCTTGGTGTGAAGCCATTAACTGTCAACTAAGAGTAGTATTCTTATATGTTTTGCAATGCAATATGAGTTTGTATTAACTTTTTTTCTCTTTTACTATGTTTTAGTTAAAAGCCCGGAGATCTGAATGTAATTCCAAAGCTACCCACGCAAGGAATGATTATCTTCTTACACTAGCAGCAGCAAATGCACATCAGGATCGCTACTATCAAATAGATTTAGTTAACATTATGAAGGTAATACATTTAATATTTGTGGTAATTTTGCTTCATTAAAAACAAAAATAACTCATAAGTTGGGTGTTGGGTATATGGGATTGAGTCTATAGGATAATAGCCAGGCTATTTTGCATTTCATTGGAATATACTTGATACTGTTTGGATAACCTGTGTTTCAGATAATTCAGAATTAATTTTTAGTGTAAGAAAATGTATAAAGCCAAATCACAGTAAAGGGTTGTATTATTCCCTAGCTGTGGCAGATATTTGCTATATAGTAGTTATTGATACATATAATTGATATAAAAAATGAGATAATAACTCTTAAGCTGGGAAACTGCTTCTGAGCTATTTGCTGAGACTCAAGCCATTAGTATCCATCAATTATTGAAGCCAGGTAGAATCTTCAGGTATCTTCTGAATCATCAGAGAAAGACTGATATTTCAAAGTAGGGGTTTTTTTGTTATGTTGTGTTGTTACTTTCTGAAAAGCATTTATGTAAAAAACTTTTGCAAAAAACAGTATTTTATAAAACTACTTATTTTTATAAAGAAGCATATTTTATAATATGTCTGATATTAAAAAGTATATATTTTTAGTGTATCTCTTAGCCTGAACTTTTTATTAACCAGAATTTTGGCCTTCAACCATGTCTGGTGATAATTATGTTGGCTATTTTTTATTTTTAAAAAAACTGAAGTTCTTAAAAATTTCATAATTTTATCCTTAATTTATAGGTAAAATTGGACATTAATATTTTATGATTTTCAGCTGCTTATGGAGCAAACAAAAAGAAAGTCCAGTAGTTATATGAAGATGTCTCTACTCTAGGTATTATTCTGAAATGTGGATAGATTGGATTCGTTTATGCACTCAAACTTGATCTTGTCTTTCCCTATTTTTACCACCTCTATGTATCTTTAATTTTCACTGAAGTAAAGAGAAAAGGTTGGAGGAGAAGAAAACCTTTTTAACTTTCTGCCAGGTTCCCTATTGTTGCTGTCAAACAAGCTCTGCTTTAGATTATATCTCATTCTCTCCTGTTTTCTCAAAACCCAAACATTTTTATTTTTTCTTTCTCCTTTATTTTCAACCCATCCCTCTCAAATGTGTTGTTCTTAATGACTGTCAAACTAAACACATTGCTATAGTTGAACTGCTTGGTTTACGAATCAGCAATTGAAAACGGGGATACAGCCAGAGCAGGTGCTCTTTTTTCTGTAGTGGCTCTGGGAAAGAGATCAACTCTGGCCAGAAACTACAAGTTCTTTCCTTAAAAGTAGAGACGGGACATTTCCTGGGACCTTCAGGGAAAAACAAGAGTGTTAGAGGGAGTCAAACTGGACCAAGAAGTATTTTATTGCAAAATTTTTTCTTAACTTTTTCTTCACTGCCTGAAATCCCCATTACCTAACTTCTCTCCTGTTGCGACTTCTGCCGGTTAGAATACACATTAGAATATAAAGACAAGGAATTGTTTTGACATCCCAGATGAAAACTCTGCATATATGTTCCTTAAAGTGTTAGTTAGACTTAGAGGTTCAGGTGTTTTAGTGTCCTATTAGGTGTTACATAATGTGTCACACTTATAAGAACCAACTAGAGACTTGACCTCCCATTCTAACATGGTTTCTAAAGGGAAATAACATATAATCAGTTAAAAAAATTATATAGATAGCTTGGAAGAGGGGATTTGATTCATTGATTTAATCATATACATTTAATAGTCACAGTGTTCCATCTACTGTGTTAGGCTTTGGGAAGAGGCAAAAATGAGTAAGACTCACTGTTCATTCTCAAAGAGTTCACTGTGATGGAAGAGAGAAATATATAGAAATGATTACAAATTAGAATAATGAAATCACTGCTAGAGGACTGTGTTTAGTAATAATAATAGCTGTCATTTTTAAAAATTGCTTATTATTGCCCTGGCATCATCCTAATCACTTTAGATATATTATCCTTTCTCATTTTCTTCTTTATCCTGGTTAGAGTTCATAGTTCATTATTTAAATAATACTCTATACTATAATCTTTGCCCTCTACAAATGAAACAAAATGAAATCCCACCTCTGATGAATCCAGATAACCCAGATAACCAGACAGTCTGCATCTAAGTAGCCAAGTACTGCTGAAGAAAATTTTCAAGAGAGCAGATGATCATAAATTAATAGTGGAACTGGTGGAGCAGTCTCAACACTGCTCATGCATGATAGCATTATTGTCCCACTACCTGCATTTATCTATATTCAAGACCCTTCTGAGGAGTCTCAGGAGCAGAGTTTTTCCTGTCTCTTTTCACCTCAGCTTTGGATCATATCTCATCGCTTCCTACCTTCTTAGGGACCAAAACAATTTGTTACTCTATTTTCTCTTTATATTTCCTAGACATACTGTTCTTACAGGATCTTGGTGATGATAACCCTCATTATGTCTGTTCTATTGAGTTGCACTCCTCTGGTCTGGATTAGTTGTCTTCTGTGCCCAGTGCAAGCAGTTAAGTTGAGATCTTCCTTTGCTTCTCCTCTGTGTTGGACTTGCAGTTTTCTGTACCATATTGTCTTCATTTTTCTTGGTTTACTCTGTCCTTTGGTAGAACATATCTTCCAATGCTTTCTTTAGAAAGTGGGCATGGGAAGTAAGTTTTTTGAGATTTTATGTTTATGAAAATGACATTATTATGTGCTCTTACTTGAATATTGAATTAAAGGTTGAAAACTATTGTCATTCAAATATTGGAGTCAATACTTCATTGTTTTCTCATTTGCTGTGTAGGTATTGAGAATCCAGAGCAATCCTAGTTCTTGATTCTTTGTATCTGATCTAGTTGTTTGTTTTTTCCTTTTTAGAATCTTATGGAATATTCTCTGTGTGCCCTTTGATTTCTTGGATTAGTTCTTCCCTTTTGTTTTCTCTTTCTGGAACTCCTATTATTAAGATACTGGATTTCCTGGCCGGGTTCTTTAACTTTCTTTTCTCTCTTATTTTCCATCTTTGTCATTATCTTCTACTTTCTGGATGATTTCTTCAACTTCATAGTTTAACTCTTTTATTGAATTTTTAATGTTTCAAAATGGTTTTACTGTCCTGTTATTCCTTTTTGTTCCCTAAATCTTATTTTATACCAAATTTCCATGCCAACTAAAAATATATAGAAAAAATTAGCCGGGCATGGTGGCACATGCCTGTAGTCCCAGCTACTCGGGAGGCTGAGGCAGAAGGATTGCTTGAGCCCAGGAGTTTGAGGTTGCTGTGAGCTAGGCTGACGCGTGGCACTCTAGCCCGAGCAACAGAGTGAGACTCTTTCTCAAAAACAAAACAAAACAAAACAAAACAACAACAAAAAAACGCCTAACTGTATATTTATATTATCTTTTTAGTTCTGATTGTATCAATAATAGAATTTATTTTAAAGTTTTCTTCTCCCTGTATAGCCTTTGTCTTTGCCTGTGGTAAGACTTGTGAACTTTGAGCTTCACTGTAGGGTGATCTGATGGATTGTTTGTAGGCCCAAAGCCCAATATCAATATCCTTAGATCTCTCCTCTTGAACTGATCAAACACCTCTCTTTGTCATTTCTTCAGATCTCTTTTCTTATGTGGTTTTCTGAGGAAGACTTCCCTGGCCTCTTTAACCTGGTTATACTTCCTACCCATAAAGTGGTTTACGTAATTTTTGTAGCACTTAGCGTAGTTGCAGTTTTACATGTATCTGTGTGTATATATGATAAATGTTTTATTTCCCACTTAATGGTACGTTCCGTGAGGATGATTATTATGGCTAATTCACTTGAGACTTTATCCTTGCTATGTAGTACAGTGACTCTCAATACATGTTAAGTGTTTGTAAGTTAATACTTGCTGAACAAATGAAGGAATAGTCATGTTTTAATCATCACAGGATGAATCATTCCCATTTTACTAATGAAGCAATTATGGCAAAGCTTGAATTCAACTCTGGCAGGTCTCTGTGATAACAGAGCCAGTGTGGTTAGCTCTTTGTATGATACTAGCTCTTTGGACCTATTTCTTCTTCCTTTGTTAAGTGGGAGATAATCCTGCACTATCTTATCTCCTTTGGCTTCTGTGAGGAACAAATGAGTTAATGAAAAGTGTTTTTGTTAATTTTGAAGCTTGGTGTAAGTTATATATTGTCTTTTTAAATAACAGAAATTCTATTAATATTATATTTTCAATAAGTTGTTTTTTGTTTTTGGTGAGATGGGGGAGCAGGTGTAGAAGAGACCATCAGTGCTTGGAGATAAGAATGGAGCAGCTATTTAGGTGCTGAGCATTGTTAGGTGTGTACTCCATTGTTAGCTGCTCTGTCTAGGTACTTTAAAACTGCAATCCCCAACCCCCAGGCTGTGGACTGGTACCAGTCCATGACCTGTTAAGAACCAGGCGGCACAACAAGAGGTGAGCAGTTGGCGAGTGAGCAAAGCTTCATCTGTATTTATAGCAGCTCCCCATTTTCACATCACTGCCTGAGCTCTACCTTCTGTCAAATCAACAGTGGCATTACATTCTGCATTATGGTGAGTTGTATAATTATTTCATTGTATATTACAATGTAATAATGATAGAAATAAAGTGTACAATATATGTAATGCTCTTGAATCATCCCCAAACCATCCCTCATGTCCCTGGTTCATGGAAAAATTGTCTTCCATGAAAACAGTCCCTGGTGCCAAAAAGCTTGGGGACCACTGCTTTAAAAAACATTATTTTGTTTAATTTTTATGTCTTTCCAGATAAATATCATTATCTTTGTTTTATAGATTAGATATCAGAGGCTCAGTGAGGTCTAGTTAATATGTATAATAACCAGGACTTAAATCAAGATCTCTGTGACCTCAAAACCTTGGTTCTATCCTAGATACCATGCCAGCTTCTTGTCCACATATCAATCTTGATAATAAAAATTAGTATAATAATCAGTAATATACTATAAATGACATAAATTCGGAGAGAATTATAAAATGAAATTATGAATTGAAAATTGCAAGTTCTCCCCTGTTCTAGTTATTTTGAAGAATGTGATTTTATGTAATTATCTAAATACAAATATCTAAACAGATTCCCCAAGGAATACTTTTTATTCCTTATGCCGGTACTGGTTAGCATTGATACCAGATATATTACTCTGTCTATATATTATCAGGCAGAATTTTTTGAACTCTAAACTAAAATAAACAAACAGAAAACTATTGCTAGATCCTGGAAATTAGATAACTGATTTCATCAGATCTATAGACAGCAACACAGCTGGCTACTGGGAAGTGAGGTAATTTGTTCCTCAAATGTTTTTTTTTTTTTGTAACATGCTCTTGTGTAATATATTAACTAATATTTTTTTTTTTGAAGTTTTTGGAATATTTTCTTTGTGGTTTGGATGAGGAAGAATGAGTACAATGCATCATAGTAGAAAAGAGAACAAATGTCAATGTGATGACTTTAAAAGCTTAATAATACTAGGACCTTATTTCTAGACAAATGTTTATCATCTTGAGTGGAAGCTAAACATATATGGACTAGTTGATAATTAGGCAAAGAAATAAAAGCTAAACATCTTTTTATATGACAGAGAGCTTTCTATATGACAGAAAATATAATTTGATCTATCTTTTTCAGATTTTTTTTGGTCAAGTAAAGGGGAAAAATAGTATTGGTGTCCAAGTCCTTTTTACTGATACATAATAATTATATATATTTATGGGGTACATGTGATATTTTGATGCATGCATACAATGTGTAATGATCAAATCAAGGTAATTGGAATGTCCATTACCTCAAATATTTATCATTTCTTGGTATTGGGAACATTCCAAACCTTTTCTTCTAGCTGTTTTGAAATATATAATAAATTATTATTAATTGTAGTCACCCTGCTGTGCTATCAAACACTAGAATGTATTCCTTCTATCTAACTGTATTTTGGTATCTATTAACCAACCTGTCATCATTCCCTCCCCCTACCTTTCTCAACCTCTGAGAACCACCATTCCCTCTACTGCTGGGTAGAAATCCAAAAGAAAGGAAATGATTATGTTGAAGAGATATTTGCACTGCCCTATTTAATGCAGCACTATTAACAATAACAAAGATAAGGAATCAACCTAAGTGTCCATCTGTAGATGAATGGATAAAGAAAATGTGCTGGATATACACAGTGAAATATTATTCAGCCATAAAAAAATAAAATCATGTCATTTGCAGCAACATAGACGACCCAAGAGGACATTATGCTAAGTGAAATAAGCCAGACACAGAAAGCCAAGTCCTGTTATGGCTTTCTTGGCTGAGCATTAATTATTCCAAAAATCTTCCTCATTCATATGTAGATTGTATAACTCATCTTTTTGATTTTGAGTCCAGTTGTGGCTTTTCTGGTTTCTCTGCCATCTCTCTAAGCTGTTGTACTTCTGATTCACCTAATAATGTTTGTTCATTTAGTATAGCGTGGAAGTCCCCAGATCTCAAGCTTCTCTCTGCTTCTCTAGTTTTACATCCTCTTTCTTTACATCCTCTTTCCTGGAGAGAGTAATCATCTGGCCCAATTCTATAAATATTGTATGATTGTCTTATCTGTTTACAGTCTTGCCCTTATAATTATCCATTTGTGTGCCTTCCCCATTGCTACCTGTGACTATGTAAATTAATTAAAAATAAATAATTTTTAAAATTCTGTTCCTCAGTCACAGCCACATTTATGATGCCCAAAAGCTACATGCAGCTAGTGGCTACTGTATTGGACAGTGCAGATATAGGATATTTTCATCATCTCAAGTTCTATTGGACAGCAGTGCTCTAAAGCTTATTTAGTTTTTACTTGTTGCTGTGGTTTGAATGTGTCCCCCAAAATTCATGTGTTGGAAGCTTAATCCCCAATGCAACAGTGTTGAGAACTGGGAACTTTAAGAGGCACATAGGTCATGAGGGCTCTGCCTTCATGAATGGATCACTGCTGTTACTGCGGGAATGGGTTAGTTATCATGGGAGTGGGTTCCTGATAAAAGTATGAGTTTGGCCCCTTTCCCCTTTCTCTCTTTCATTCTCTTTCCCTAACACCTTCCATCATGGGATGAGGTAGCATGAAGACCCTCTCTAGGCCCCTAGACCTTCCCAGCCTCCAGAACTGTGAGCCAAATAAACTCATGTTGTTTGTGTAATAAATTACTCAGTTTGTGGTATTCTGTTACAGCAACACAAAATGTACTAAGACATTTGTTTTCCTCCATTCCCTCCCACCTCCCCTTAATCTGTCTTTATCAACTCTGCTGGTCATTTTTCCCAATAACCATGCCATGATTATATTCAGTTATTTCATAATTAATTGCTCCTTCATTTGTATGCTAGCACTATGGTCCCCAATCCCTGGGCCATGGCCTGGTACCAGTCTGCAGCTTATTAGGAATGGGCCGAGTATCACTGCATGAGCTCTGCCCCACCTGTGGTCCATGGAAAAATTGTCTTCCGTGAACCTTAGGAACCAGGCCTCACAATAGGAGGTGAGCGGCGGGTGACAGAGGGAAGCTTCATCTGTATTTATAGCTGCTCCCCACCATTGCTTGCATCACCACCTGAGCTCTGTCTCCACGAACTCCCCCTATGGAAAACTTCTCTTCCACGAACCTGGTGCCAAGAAGGTTGCGAACCGCTGCTTTAGACCTTTACTTATACCTTGTTATAGAACACAAGTTGGCAAATATTTTCTGTGAAGGGCTAGACAGTAAATATTTTAGGCTTCTCTTTTGCAGCTGCTCGATTCTGCTGTTGTAATACAGCTGTTGACAATACACAAACAGATGAATGTGGCTGTGTTTGAGTAAATCTTCATTTAATTAATGTAAAACTAGGTGAGAGGCTGGATTTGGCCTGTAGGCCTAAGTTTGTTCACTCTTGGTACAGAACTTTAAAAACTATTATGAAATTTTATAACTATATAAATATTCTCAAAGAATAGTAAAATGAACACTCATTTACTCACCACTAAGCTTCAAAAATGAAAGATTGCTAGTACAATGGAAACCTCCTATGTGATTCCTCCCAAAACACCTCCCTGTCGTCTACCACATTGTAACCACTACTCTGACAATAGATGGTATTGTCTTAGATGGTGTTGTAACCTATAATATTCTGCAATTTGCTTTTTTCCCACTCAACATTGTATTTGTTGAGTTTCATTCATATGGGTTTTTAGCTTTGGTTTATTTTTATCTTTGCCATATAGTATTTCATTGTGTATAAATTACAAATAACTTACCAATTTTCTTAATGGAAATTTTAGTTCATTATTTTACTGTTATAAACAATGCTGTTATCAATGGTCTTGTACATGCTTCCTGGTACACTTGTGCAAGAGATTCTTAAGGGAATATACCTAGAAGTGATATGTGTTAGGAGATTTACAAACGAGTGCCATATTGTGTTATAGTACCTTTTATTTTACCTTTCAACATTGTTTGCATATCATTTTAAACTCAGGAAGCATTTGAGTTTGTCCTAGGTGATAGGCATGTGGTGATACAGAGATAAATTAGACATGATCCATACTAGCAGTGAGCCAGAAACAAGGAGATTATAATTCTCTGGAGCAGCCCCCAAAGAGTTTAGGAAATATGTGGCAGATCCTTTCCCTGCTGTCTTGGTTATATTATGATTGGCTCCCTGTGACACAGAAAAAGAAAATTAGGATGCTTCTTGCCAATCCTTAGTAAACTTCTAAAGCAGTGATTTAAAAATATTTTTAGCAGTTCAACAACTTGTTAAAACAAACTCCTACATAGAATCTTTATATATAAAGCCGATAAAAGGGAAGTTATTTGGTTAAAGCTTATGAACCTGTTTCCTGTCAGTGTGTTTTTCACACACCCCACACCTGCCTGGTCCACCCTCTCTTTCCCTTGGTTCCTAAAGCATTAAGCTGAATACTAGGGCTACTTGAAATATAGTTTGGAAACAAATGTTCTAAGACAGGGTTTTCCAGCTAGCAAAGTTTTTTGTAGAATTCTAAGCTTTACCTAAATGATCTTCATTCTAGACATTTTCAAAGTAATCTCTTAAAAATATAAGTAAGAACATGGTAATCTGTTCACACCCTTCAGTGGACAGGTATAAGAGGCAATTGAATATTCTAGTTTGAGAGCTTAATTAAATGTCTTCAGCTGGGGAATGAACAATAAATGAGGGCTACTGAAGGAGAAAACGCATAAAATTATTCATGAGAGTAATGTATAGGTGACAAGAGTTGTAAGGAGAAAACTTTGAAGAAACCAACTCTTTCTTTTTAAATTAACTTTATTGAGGCATAATCAACATACAATAAAATGCATCTATTTTAAGTATAAGGTTGGTTGAATTTTGACAAATGTGTATAACCATGTAATCCCAATCAATATTTAAAATATTTCCATCCTCCCTAAACTTTCTGTCTTGTCCCTTTGCAATTATATTCAGTTTCTGTTGCTATGTAACAAATCACCACAAACTAGAGGCTTTAAACTACCTGCAGTTAATTATCTCACAGTTCTGTAGGTCAAAAGTTCAGGTGGGCTAACCTGAATTTTCTGCTTAGCGTCTTCAAAGGCCGAAATCAGTGTTTCTTGAGCTGTGTTCTCATATGGAGGTTCTAGTGAAGAAGCCACTTCCAAGGTCATTCAGGTTGTTGGCAGAATCCAGTTCCTTGTGGTCATAGAAAGAAACAGTCACTTGTTTTCTTGTTGGCTGTAGGCCAGGGTCATTCTCAGCTCCTAGAGGTTACTCTCAGGTCCTTTGCATATGACTCTGTCCATTACCAAGCCAGCAAAGGCATGTTGAATCCCATTCATGTTTTGAATCTCTGACTTCCTCTTTTGCTACCAGCTGGAGAAAACTCTCTGCTTTCAAAGGGCTCATGTAATTAGGATAAGCCCACCAAGATAATCTCCCATTTGCCATTTAGCATAACATAATTACAAGAATGATATCTCATCATATTCATGTGTTCTACCCACACTTAAAGAAGAGGGGATTTTACAAGGTCAAGAGTCATTGGGATCATTTTATAATTCTGCCTATTTCAACAGTCTTGCACACATTTTGTTAAGTTTATTCCTAAGTATTTCATATTTTCACTATTACTATACCTGTTATGTTTGAATTCTACCTTTTAATTCTTTTTATTAATATATAGAACTATAATTGATTTTTATATATTGACCTGTTCTAGTTACTGTGTTACTCTGCATGACAAATTACTTCAAAGCTTAGTGGCTTAAAACAACAACATTTAGTTTGCTTTCAAATCTATACTTCAGGCAGGGTTCAGTAGGGATAACTTGTCGCTGTACCAGTCCACATCAACTAGAAAAATTCAAAGGCTAAGGGCTGAATTCTGAGAGCTTATTTTTTCATATAGTTGGTGATTGATGGTGCTTATTCATGGAGACCTTGCTGGGGCTACCAGCTGGAGTTTCTGCACTTGGCTTCTTGTTAACCTGGGCTTCCTCACAATGTTATGGTTGGGTTCCAAAGGCAAATATGAGGGGTAGGTAGAGGTGGAATGTATGCCAGTCATAAGCAGTATCACCTTATATGACATAGTCTCAGAGGTTACATAGTCTCCTTCCCTCCCTGCCTTCCTTCCTTAATATTTTTTTAAAACTGTTAGTGCTTGGCAGTGAAGAATATAATGACCAGTATGGCAGTTTAGTGCCTAGTGCCACTGCCTGAATTCATGCCAAGGTGCCCACAATTTTACCCACCATTGCATTTGTGTCATTGGTATAAATGTGAACACAGTGGAAAAAAGAAATAACTTTGTATTGATTTTAAAAGTAGTTTTGACTTAACAAACCTCCTGAAAGAGACTTAGAGACCTCCAAGAGCTTGCAGATTACATTTTGGAAAACATTGATTTAAATTTTGAAAAGAACAATTACAGATGAAAACTTGACATCAAAAAGCTTGCAAAGGCCGGGCGCTGTGGCTCACGCCTGTAATCCTAGCTCTTGGGAGGCCGAGGCGGGCGGATTGCTCAAGGTCAGGAGTTCAAAACCAGCCTGAGCAAGAGCGAGACCCCGTCTCTACTATAAATAGAAAGAAATTAATTGGCCAACTGATATATATATAAAAAATTAGCCGGGCATGGTGGCGCATGCCTGTAGTCCCAGCTACTCGGGAGGCTGAGGCAGAAGGATCACTCAAGCCCAGGAGTTTGAGGTTGCTGTGAGCTAGGCTGACGCCACGGCACTCACTCTAGCCTGGACAACAAAGCAAAGCCGGGCGTGGTGGCTCACGCCTGTAATCCTAGCACTTTGGGAGGCCGAGGCGGGCGGATTGCTCAAGGTCAGGAGTTCAAAACCAGCCTGAGCGAGACCCCGTCTCTAGCAAAAATAGAAATAAATTAATTGACCAACTAAAAATATATATACAAAAAATTAGCCGAGCATGGTGGCACATGCCTATAGTCCCAGCTACTCGGGAGGCTGAGGCAGTAGGATCGCTGAGCCCCGGAGATTGAGGTTGCTGTGAGCCAGGCTGACGCCACGGCACTCACTCTAGCCTGGGCAACAAAGTGAGACTCTGTCTCAAAAAAAAAAAAAAAAGCTTGCAACTTTTCTTTTTATTATTCTTTAAAGCAAATACTAATTGTAAGTGCCTCTTTACCAAAGAAATAGATGGGTGCTTTGTGAACATCAGGGACCTTAAAAACTAGAAGTAGAGCTAAGACATCCACACAAATGACTATAATCTAAAGGCATGTAATAGTAATAGTCATCATTTATTGAGCTATTTTGTATAGACTTTACCTTCACGCCATCTCATTTAATCCTCAAAACAACCGTATATGTGCATGAATTGCTCCCTTCCAATCATGTGTTTCTATGAATGCAACTGGTACAAGTACTATAGGCCACAGATCTCACTAGAATGTAAGCTTCCTGGGAGCACATATTTCATTTTGTCCCATATTGTATACATAGTACCTGAAATTGGTGTTGAATTGAGAGAGAAGTTGCAGTGGTCTTCTTCATGGAGGTCGTTTCTTCATAGAGCAATTAACATCTCAGCCAGGCGCTTTGCACAATGAGTAGGATAGCAGCAGGCTGTGGTGGCAGAGGGTGGGATTTCATAGAGATGAGCTCTTATGAGAAGGGGAGTAAAAGTCATGTACAGAAGAAACCACTGGCTCCATTGGTCTAGAAGAGAGGCATGATAGTACTTGCAAGGAGTGCTAGCAATAGATTTTTTAAATGGGGTTGAAAAAAAATTGTTTGACCTTGAAGAAAGAATTCTAAAATGCTGATAAAGTAGCTTTTTTTAACCAAGCAGGTTTAAATGTGAATATATGATTATTTATTATCTTAGTTTTCAATGAAATTTTCTATAAAGTATGATATTTTTCCATTAGATTTTATTATAGAGTTTTTTTGTATATAAGGCCATTTATTACATTAGAAATGTCAAATTATTTTTACTTACTGGGTTGTAGCTTTTGGTTTTGGCAATCTTCCTAGATTCTGTGACATTTATTGTTGGTTGAAAACTTAAGGCAGTGGATATTGCTAGCATATGCTTTGGGGTTAAGAAAGGAAGTGGGGACTGAGCACAGTGGCTCACGCCTGTAATCTCTGCACTTGAGGAGGCCATGGCAGGAGAATTGCTTGAGGCCAGGAGTTCAAAACCAGCCTGGGCAACATAGTGAGACCCTCGTCTCTACAAAAAATTTTAAAAATTAGCCAGGCATGGTGATGCGCACCTGTAGTTCTAGCTATTTGTGAGGCACAGGTAGGAGGATCGTTTGAACCCAGGAGTTAGAGGTTGCAGTGATTGCACCACTACACTTCAGCCTGGGCAACAGAGTGAGACCCTGTCTCAAAAAAAGAAAGAAAAAAGGAAAAAAAGAAAGTGGTATATGAATAGATAGAATCTTTAACATTCTTAGCCAGTTGTAGCTTTAGCAAGTTTTCTTGGTGTATCAGGCATTTATCACCCCTCTCTATTATTTTTCAAACCATTTTGAAAAGGCAAGTAGCATTTATTTTTCCGGCATTACAGTGGCTGTTGATTATGGTTTTCACAGTGATGGTTTTCAGGTTAATGATGTCACAAAATACAATAGAGATTATATTCTATCATTGAGGTGCTTAGTCACAATTTAAGGTAGTTCTTGACCACAGACAATGGTTTTTCTGAGCACAGTGGCCAATTTCTGTAATGAGGGTCATACCTCACTTGTGTGCTTTGGTCATGTTTTACCCAGCATGACCAATGTGTAATTTTAAATTTCATTCAGTAAAGCATTTTAACTTCTGGTTTTTTTTTTAAGAATTTAACTTCTTTATAATAAATAACAAGATATAAAGTTTGCAGAACTCCATTCTCAGATACGGCTTTGTAATTTCTAACTTAATCGCATGTCAAGGCATTTGAATTATTTTCTTATTAAATTAACCAGTCAAAGCATGCCATATTTTATTGATTCTAAGATTCGAATTTTTTTCCTAATCTTTTAATGTTTTTTAAATCAGCGATGCTTCTTGTATTCTGTGGTGTCTTAAAGCAAAGGGAAGACAATTTTGCCTAAATTTCTACTTTGTACAAGGGACAGAGCAAGAAGTGAAATAAGACAAAGACTGGTCTTTTGCCTCTTTCTGCCTTTCTCTATGTTTCCCTTTTTCTCTCTCTCAGACATACACTCTAAAAAGTTAACTGACAATACAAGGTGGTAAAACCTAAGTGCCAATTAGCTTTTCTACACAATTCATTAATCTGATTTTTATTCCAGATATAAATAACTCAAAGCCAAATTAAATGAAATGAAATCATTCTAACATGATCCAAGAAGGAGAAAGTCTGTAGATGAAGATAATAAGCATTGGGATGCAGCTCATTCTCTCATAAGGTTTTTGAAGGGAGTAAGTAGACTGTTATCATTGAATTTGTCATTCTACACCAGAGAGTTTAAGTATTAATTTAGTCCTAACAACGAGGATGAGGCCTTTGGGGTTTAAGAGAATCAGCCGCCTAAGTGATACCCCAGGTGTACTATTTTGAATTGATTTCAAAGAAAATCTATATAAAAGGCAGTAGTATATGTATATCTGTGTGTATATGTGTAACAAAAACCATGTTTTTCATGTAAGATGAATCTTAGACAAAGCCTTAATATTATTACTTATCAATATTTGAAGGGAAGAATAACTGGCTTTTGTTTTTGCTTTGTATTTACCAGTTTGCAAAAATATCTTTTAACATTACTGTAATAAAACTGTTAAAGCACCAAGGAGAAGTGTTGGCCAGAAAATGAAAGTTAGGTACATAGGAGCACTGCTGGATCTATGGAGTGAAGATGACTGGTCAGAAGCATCCTGACTTCAGTTAAGCAGGCCTTGTGCTCAGAGAGTAGTTCGAGCCCTTTAATCCTGCCAAGAACAGTGGGCAGTTTCTAGGATTTTCTGGAATTCCGTATCAGCACTACCGTTTTGGAAATCAGAATAACCCCCCATTTATGAAAATTGTAATTTATCATCTATCAGTTTAATTGGAGATAAATATTATTTGCAAGAAGAGTTCCCATTAAGGGCTCCCCGCTGAGAGACCCACGCCAGTTATTCTAATCCTACATGTTACAATCTCAGTGCTGGTTGATCCTCATGGATCATCTTTCAATGATACATCAAGACATAACTACATATAAGATAGCATGCCTGACAAATGACCTCTGGAGAGGAGTAGCTCTTTTTGAACAAAAGCTTAGGACCATCTGAAGGGGTATTTTCTAGCAGCATTATAAATTAGTTTCAATTCAAAAGACAGAGCTCTCTCTGTTAAGAACAGAGTACTAGATTGTATAAGTCTTTTTGTTTATTCAAAAAGTAGTATGGGAAGCCAGGCACAGTGTCGTATGCCTATAGTCCTAGCTACTCAGGAGGCTGAGCTGGGAGGATCAGGAGTTAAAGGCTGCAGTGAGCTATGATAGTGCCACTGCACTTCTACCTGGACAACAGAGTGAGACTCTGTGTCTTAAAAAATAATAATAATTTTGGAGTATCTACATTGTACCTTCAAATTTTAGTTAGTTCTTATCGCTCTGATGGTGAAATTGGAAAACCTCAAGATAACTTAAAAAGCCCTGTGTTCTCTGTTCTTTGCCTACTTTTAAAAAAATTTGCATATAATTCACATGCCATAAAATTTACCATTTTAAGATGTACAATTGGCGATTTTTAGTATATTTATAAGGTTGTACAGCCATCACCACTATCTCATTCCAGAACATTTCCAACATCCCCAAAGGAAACCCCATTAGCAGTCATTCCCTATCCTCCCTATTGCCCAGCTTCTGGCAACCACTAATCTGCTTTCTGTCTCTATGGATTTTCCCCCTCATGACATTTCATATAAATGGAATTATATAAAATATGACCATTTTGTGTCTGGCTTCTTTCACTTAACATCATATTGTTCATCATCAAATGAACAGTACTTCATTATTTTTTATAGCTGAATAATAGTTCATTGTGTGGATATGCCACATTTTGTTTATCCATTCATTGGTTGATGTACATTTGGGTTGTTTCTCCTTTTTGGCTATTATCTGCCTATCTCTTTATCCTCATCTCATGTATCTCCTACCTTACTCTCTACACTTTAGTGGCTCTCTCTTAAACCAGGGTCTACGCACATATTATACACGCTGCCAAAACAATCCCTCCCCTACCATGCCCATTTACTTTCTTTACTCTTAATCAGAGTTCACATCTCAGTTCAAATCTACTGCTTTAGGGAAGCCTTCCACAAACTATTTAATTTTAATATATTGAATCCCTTTATTAGATATTCTTCTAGCATCAGGTTTCTTACATTCAAAATATTGCTCTTAATTTGTAATTATATACTTGATTGTATTGTCTCTTTGCATTCTCCTCTTACCCCTAGTATACTGTAAACTTCATTAAAGCAACTTTGTGTGTTTTCTGCTCACAATTATGTCCCTGGAGCCTACCATAATATCCTACACACAGATCTGATCTATGTATTAATGCATGAATCTATTTGCAGTGCTAAATACTAGGGACACAAAAATGAAAAAACACAGGCTCTGTCTGCATAGAACTTACAATGAAGTTAAGCAGACGAGTAAACAATTATTTTGCCAAAAGAAATGCTGTAATAGCAGTATATACAAATGTAATGAGAACATAGGAAATGGAAGGAAAGTCAAGAAAGGCTTTACAGAAGTAGCTTTTAAGTTAAGACTTTCTTGTCTCACCTGGTAGAATATAAGGCCTCAAAAGGAGGAACCATGTATTGTTTACTACTGTGTTTTACTGCATAGAAAAGTAAAAATTTATAGAATTGAATCAAATTCAGTTTTCCTGAAAGACAGGTAAATTGAGAACATTCCAATTATAGAAATAACATTAATTCTGGACTACAAATATAAGTAGTTCAATATTTTTATGGTATAGTGTTTAGTAGGGGTGTAGCAAGAATTGGGGCTTACAGCCAAGAGTTCAAGACCAGCCTGAGCAAGAGGAACAGAAATATTAGCCAGGCATGGTGGTGCACACCTGTAGTCCCAGCTACTTGGAGGGCTGAAGCAGGAGGATCGCTTTAGCCCAGGAGTTTGAGGTTGCAGTTAGCTATGATGACACCACTGCACACTAGCCCAGGCAACAGAGCAAGACCATGTCTGAAAAAAAAAGAAGTGACATACTGATCTGATTGGGATTAGTACCCATACAAAAGAGGCCCAAGAGAGACCCCCTTATCCCTTCCATCATTTGAGAGGACACTGTGAGAAGGCACAGTGAACCAGGGAATGGGCCCTCACGAGACACTGAATCTGCTGGTGCCTTGATCTTAGACTTTCCAGCCTCCAGAACTGTAAAAAAAATTCCTGTTGATTATAAACCACTCAGTTTATATTTTTTTGTTATAGCAGCCTGAACAGATTCAGACAAAATAGTAAGTATTTCATGGAGAGACTATGCCAATATCTTATCCCTCATCAGACCTCCATCCACCAACCTTAGCATACTTTTCCCGTACATTACTCTATGCATTTCTTCTATCTGGCTGTTTGTGTGTATCTTTGTAATGTCCTTTATAATAAATGGGTAGGCATAAATGAAGTGTTTGCCTGAGTTCTGTGAGTTGCTCTAGCATATTGATTGAACCCAAGGAAGAGAACATAGGAACCTTGATTGTGATAGCTGGGTAGTCAGAAGTATATAGGTCACAGCTTGGGACTTCCAAGTGGCATCTGAAGTAGGGAGCAGTCTTGTGGGACTGAACCCTTAATCTGTGGAATCTGATGCTATCTTCAGGAGGATAGTGTCAGAATTGAATTGAATTAGAGGATACCCTGCTGATGTCTGCTGGAGAATTGCATGGTTTGTAGGGAAAACCTCCCACACATCTGGTATCAGAAGTGTTGAGTGGTGAGTGAGAATAGGAAAAACACTGTGGTTTTCTTCCTATCTCTATTATACATACACACAGCTGTATATATTTCTATATCTGTATGTTTGCGTATGTATAGACGTAAATTCACATTGAAATGTCCAATTCCAATCCAATACTTCAGGATTCTTTCTAGGCTTGCTCCTTTCTATATGTGTATATAAATATCTTCTTTCACAATGATAATTTGAAATTTGGCTTCCACCATCCTAATTATATTTACTTCTCTGCTCAGTCTTTCCGTATGTCTCCTGACCACTCTGGTTACCTATTCAGGCTTTGAATTTCCTCTCCCAAACTTGCTACTCTTTTGATCTTCCCAATCTCAGTAATGGCACCTACATCCTTGTAGTTGCTCAAGCTAGATGTCTTATTGTCGTTCTTGTTGCTCCTTTCCAAACCCCACATCCATCCCATCAATAATTCCTTTAAATGGAACCATTTTTCTCCACCTCCACTGCTATTATTTTAATCCAAAATACTATTATCTTTGCATGTACTTTAGCAAGAGTCTTCTAATTGGCTGTCCGCTCCTACCTACCTTCAATATCTGTTTTCTACATAATAGCCAAAGTGATCTTTTTAAAACCTAAATCAATTTGATTATGTCATTTCTTTACTCAAAACCTGCTAGTAGCTTCTCTTCTCCCTCAGTTTAAAATTCAAAATTCTTATCCCGATCCTCTGTTATTTACCACTTTTCCCTTCCTGTAATTCAACCATTAATGTTCCACATCATGCACACTCTTACCTCAGGAACTTTGCATTTGCTGTTTCCCCAAGCAAGCTCTTCTGCCACATATCCACATTAACTCAGTATCCCCTCACTCCATTCAGATCTTTCTGCTCAAATGTGGCTTTATCAATGAAGCCTTCCCTGATTACCCGATATAAGATACGATCTCTTCTTCTCTCTCTATTCCTTTACCTTGTTTATGTTTATTGTATTTATTACAACCTCATATAAAACCTCATTTTATTAAGAGCAGGAGTTTTTGTCTTTTATTCCCATGCAGTATCTTCAGCATCTAGAATAATGTCTGACAAATAGTAGGCTCTTGATAAATATTTGTTGAATGACTTTTTGTAGATGTATGTTTAATAAATTCATTTGGTTGAAATTGATTTGGGTGATATGTTTAGCAGTATTATTTATGAAGCTGTAAGTTAGATAGATGTTTTATTTGTTTTACAAAGAGAATTAGCTCAACTGGCCTTGAGAGTTTACTTTACAAATGTAGATGTTTTCGAAAAGAGAATTAGAAATTAGAGATCTTTTGAAAAAGAAGCTGTTAGTAGAATAGGTGGGAAGTGTACTTATCATCAGCCATATGTTTCTGGAGATCTAAGATATGGAGCTTACCTTGTTGCCTAAGTTTTTGATGCTTGTCATCTTTTCTGAAGACCATTTTTCGAAGAATTTCTTCTTCCCTAACTATAACCTTTCTTTCTGACCCAACCCTATCAGATGTCTCATGATCTCTGGCATACTTTAATTCAATAAAGCCTTCCTCCAGGAGTAGGCTTTCATTGCTTTATTGTATTTCTTAACCTGTGAGATCCTGTTTCTTCATCTGTGGAAATAGAGCTAACAACATCCTTTTCATTATTTGTAAATAGGTGTAAGTGCCTGGCACATAGTAGGTGTTCTCCAAATATTTATTCTCTGTCTACCTTCTCTCATTTACCACTAATCAATATAACTTAATGTCTCATCTTTATCAGTAAGTTTTTGTGTATCTTAACCAAATTTTCTTACCAAAATAGTTGGTTAACACAAGTAAACAAAAAAGTATATGGAAATATTTTTGCTCTAAAAATACTGAAGCCTAATATTAGATTGGTATTTTCCCTTATGGACCATATATATCTTTCTGGCATTAAAATAGAGAAGAGAGAGTTGCTTCATCTGAGTAACCAACCAAGACCCATATAAATTAAAGTACACAGGGAGTTTCCAAGCATTAAAACTTGTGAGTGCTCTTCCTCCCTAACTTTGTCTTCATTTGGTAAGACATGCACAAACATATTGTGAAGCTTTAGAGACTTTGTTGGTTCTTACCAAAAATAAAAATGCTCTAAAGTGTGCCTGTTCAGAGGGCCAACAACATACGGATTCTGAGAGTTATCTTTTAAGGAAAGAGTGTAGCTATTAGAGTATTCTTGTAAAATAGTATTTTCCCTAAGCTATATGGGAGTGAGAACTTTTTCTGCTATACTGAATTCTAGCCTTATTTCCTCTGTAAGCATGATTGATTTCAGTTAGATATTAAGAACTTACAAAGAGACTATGAAAAGGTACAAATCATTGGGAAAAATAACAGGTTTATTAAAGTAGTGATGTTGAGACTCTTTAGAAAAAGAAAAAATTTTGATCCTTTACAGCATACCAGGGCCAAGTAAATTATAGATTTGTTAAAGAGAAATGTAGTAGAGAAAAACATGAGTGAATATTTATCTATTCTTAGTGAAGGAATGAGATTTTTAAGTATTCTAGCAAAGGCAAGAACTATATAAAAAAATGATAATACATTTGACAATCCCAAATTTTAAAAATGTATAATAATAGTAACAACAACAATAGCTAATATTTATTGAACTAATAGTGCCAAGCCTTGTAGTAAGTTCATTACTGTAAGTCAGAGTCTCAAGGTTGAGAAGCTCTGCCCTATAGCTACAGTCTTTAACCCTGGTCTGCTTTCCATGTTATCACAGGCAACATTATTACCAGATGTTTTGCCATGGTATAAAAAGTACGGCTAGCTTCCCCAATCTGCAGCATCTGTTTCCTCACTGCCTTGCAACTCTACCATTTAGCAGAGCCACTTTTATTAGTTTTTTTGTTACAGCAATGACCCGCTATAAGATACTAATTCTGTATTAATTAGGATAAAAGCTAAACAACTAAAATAGAGACCCAAAATGAAATGGCTCACACAAGATAGATGTTAATTATTTCTCATGCAGTAATTGAGGGTAGATGGGCAGGTTTTGCCTCATTAAGTTATTCAAGGACCCAAGTAGCAGGGTGGCTCTACCACTTTCTGTCATGGCCTGGTTAAACCTGAATCATTGACTTAGTGGGATTCTAGCCAGTGAGTAGGGGAAAGAAAGCATGAAGAAGACACACCTGTTCTCTTAAAATCTAGTTCTGAAAGTGGCATATATTACTTTTGCTCACATTGTATTAGAGAGAATGTAATCACATGGACATACCTAATAGCAGAGGAGGCTAGGGATTACATTCTCACACTATGTACCCAGAAAAAAGGGAGAATGGATTTTTGTGGATGACAACAAATAGTTTCCACCACAACCACTATTTGTGCTACCTCTAAATATCTGATAAGCCAAATGATAACATGGGAGTTAAAGAGTTCTTATAAACCAATAAGAAAAATAAAAATTACATCAGCAAGGTGGCTCATTCCTATAATCCCAGCAGTTTGGGAGGTCAAGGTGGAAAGAACGCTTGAGGCCAGGAGTTTGATAGCAGCCTGGGCAATATAGTCAGATCCTATCTATACAAAAAATAAAAAACAATTAAAAAATTAGCCATGCACAGTGGTGCATGCCTGCAGTCCCAACTACATGGGAGGCTGAGGTGAGAGGATCACTTGAGTCCAGGAGTTTGGGGCTGCAGTGAGTTATGATCACACCACTGCACTCCAGCCTGGGTGACAGAACAAGGTCCTGTCTCAAAAAATAAAATTCTAAAAAAGAAACAAGGAAAAGATACAAATTCAGTTTACAAAAGAAATGCAAAAGACTAGTGACTGTATATCAATGGTCAATTGATTTTCAACCAAAGTACCCAAAGAGTTCAATGGATGAAAGAATAGTCTTTCAACAAATGATGCTGGCACAGTTGCATATCCATATGAAAAAAGAATGAAATTGGACCTCTACCTCACACCATATGTAAAAATTAATTCAAAATGGATCAAAGACCTAAATGTAAGAACTCAAACTATAAAACTCATAGAAGGAAAAAAATGTAATAGGAAAAAAATGTAACTACTGCCTTAGAATAGGCAGTAGTTTCTTCAATATCACCAAAAGCATAAGTAACAAAATAAAAATAGATTGCATGTTTTAAAATGTCTGCACATCAAAGAAATCTATGAAGAGCATGAAAATACAACCTATAGAATCAGAGAGAATATTTGTAAATTATGTATCTGATAAGGATCTGATGTTCAGAATATAAAAAGAAACCTTATGACTTAACAATAAAAAGAAAAATAACCTGATTTTTTTAAAGGGCAAAGACTTTTAATAGACTGTTTTCCAAAGAAGATATGAAAAAATGCTTAACACCATTAGTCATTAGGAAAATGTAAATGAAGACCACAATGAAACACCACTTCATACCCAGTTGGATGGCTAGAATTTAAAAACAAAACAAAACAAAAAAAACAGAAAATAACAAGTATTGGGGAGAACATGCTAAAAATTGGTTGAGAATGTAAAATGATGCAGCTATTGTGGAAAAACAGTTCAGTGGTTTCTCAAACTGTTAAACAGAATTACCATATGACCTAGAAACTCCACTCTTAGGTATATACCCAAGAGAATTGGAAACAGGTGTTCAGTGTACACAAATGTTTATAGCAGCATTATTCATAATAGTCAAAAAGTAGAAACAACTCAAATGTTCATCAGCTGATTAATGGATAAACAAAACAAACATGGTTTACCTAAACAGTGGAATGTTATTCAGCCTTAAAATGGAATGTAGTATTCATTTATGCTACAACATGGATAGACCTTGAAAACATTGTGTTAAATAAAAGAAGCCAGACAAAAAAGGCTATTATAATACTGTATGATTTGTTTTATATTAAATGTCCAGAGTAGGCAAATCCATAAAGGCAGAAAGTAGATGAGTGGTTTCTAGGTGCTGGGGTAGGGAGAAATGGCATTGACTACTACTTAATGGGTGTGAGGTTTCTATTTGAGGTGATGGGAATGTTCTAGAATTAGATAGTTCCCTAGAACTATTAGATAGATGGTTCCCTAACTTTGTGAACATGCTAAAAGCCATTGCACTGTATACTTTAAAATGATGAACTTTATATTGTGACTAATATCACGATTAAAAACAAATTAAGGCCGGGCGCGGTGGCTCACGCCTGTAATCCTAGCTCTCTGGGAGGCCGAGGCGGGCGGATTGCTCGAGGTCAGGAGTTCGAAACCAGCCTGAGCAAGAGCGAGACCCCGTCTCTACTATAAATAGAAAGAAATTAATTGGCCAACTAATATATACAAAAAATTAGCTGGGCATGGTGGCGAATGCCTGTAGTCCCAGCTACTTGGGAGGCTGAGGCAGGAGGATTGCTTGAGCCAGGAGTTTGAGGTTGCTGTGAGCTAGGCTGACGCCACGGCACTCACTCTAGCCTGGGCAACAAAGTGAGACTCTGTCTCAAAAAAAAAAAAAAAACAAATTAAAAGACTAGTAACTGCAAAAATCCACTGTCCTACCAATAATCAAAGAAATGGAAATTACAACAATGTTAATGTTAATTGTATCCATCAAAATGGCAAGTTAAAATTTTGTGAATACATTCATATTCTGTTGTTGGGAGTGTAAATTAATACTGTTGTTTTGGAGGGCTTATTGGTAATATATATCAAATGCCTTAACATAAACTATACTTTGCCTTGGCAATTGTATTCTAGGAATTTATTCTGATATATAAATAGATATCTGTGAAAGTATTTGTCTACATGCATGATGATTATAATGGGCTTGAAAATTGAAAGCAACTAAAATGTTCAAAAATAACACATTCAGAAAATTGAAGTAATTGAAATATTGGTAAAAATCAATAAATAATTTATGATATATCCATGTTATGTCATAAAAATTATGTTGTACAGGCCGGGCGCTGTGGCTCACGCCTGTAATCCTAGCTCTTGGGAGGCCGAGGCGGGCGGATTGCTCAAGGTCAGGAGTTCAAAACCAGCCTGAGCAAGAGCGAGACCCCGTCTCTACTATAAATTGAAAGAAATTAATTGGCCAATTGATATATATATAAAAAAAAAAAAAATTAGCCGGGCATGGTGGCGCATGCCTGTAGTCCCAGCTACCCGGGAGGCTGAGGCAGAAGGATCACTCGAGCCCAGGAGTTTGAGGTTGCTGTGAGCTAGGCTGACGCCACGGCACTCACTCTAGCCTGGGCAACAAAGCGAGACTCTGTCTCAAAAAAAAAAAAAAAAAAAAAAAAAAATTATGTTGTACAGTATTATAACATTATATTGCCGTGAGAAATGTTGACATTATATTAAGTGATTAGAATGGGGGTCATAAATGATACATAAAATATATTTCTAAATTTGTTTTTAAAGTCTATTTTATAAGTACATGTTCACATATTTATATATATTTATATATATGGATAGTCATCAAATACTTAGAAAGGATTCTCTAGATTGTGAGATTACCTGTGATTTTTGTTTTCTTCGGATTTTTTTTTACACTGAACATGTATTATATGCATAATTAGAAAATTATGTGTTTAATATAGTTTCTTTTTACTCTAGGGATTTTGGCGCACTGACTTTGATTTGTGATTAGGAAAATCTGTGGACTAACTTTTGGGAGATTTCATAGTAAGGGCTGTTCCAACAGAGTGTGCTGGAGGGTGGCAGTTCTTATATGTCCATTAGGACCAGCAGTAGAGTTGTGTGGTTATTAATCTTTCATTATGATCCTCTTTCTTGCTAGACTTGGGGACTATGTCTGATTAGTTCATTTGCATAGAACAAAATCTTGTGATCAATTTCTGTGTGAGTCAAGTAAATACTGACTTTAGCTTTAGTTCTAGTCAGATAATTTACAGGTATCACAGGTTAGAGGGGGCACTAAATAGGAATATAAGTGGATTTTTGTAGATCAAGCAATGCTATGGGAAACCCTCTTAAATTCTGTTCCTCTGCTAGACTTGGGCCTGGGTGAGAGTGTGGAAGAGAAGAGCTCAAGCCTCTCTTGCGACACGTTGTATTTCTTACCTAAGGGAAGTGTAAATAAATTTAAACATAAAACCTAGGTCTTCAGCCGGGCGCGGTGGCTCATGCCTGTAATCCTAGCACTTTGGGAGGCCAAGGCAGGAGGACTGCTTGAGCTCAGGAGTTCGAGACAAACCTGAACAAGAGCGAGACCCCGTCTCTACTATAAATAGAAAGAAATTAACCAAACAACTAAAAATAGAAAAAATTAGCGGGGCACAGTGCCGTGTGCCTGTAGTCCCAGCTACTCAGGAAGCTGAGGCAGGAGGATCATTTGAGCCCAGGAGTTTGAGGTTGCTGTGAGCTAGGCTGACACCAAGTACTCTAGCCCAGGCAACAGAGTGAAACTCTGTCTCAAAAAAACCCCAGAAACCTAGGTCTTCCCCTAAATTTAAAGCTGTTAATTTTGGAATAAGATATATTGGAAAATGCTCAGGCCCCATTGATACCCTGCATCACCTGGGCATACCAGCAAGAAGATGTGGCCCCTTGATGGGACTTCTAAGCATCCATAACTGTAAGAAATATGTTTATATTCTTTATAAATTAATAAAAGAAAAGAAAATGGTCAGACTTCAGAATCATACAAACCTAAGTGTAAGTTCTATAATACTGCCGTAATGGGAGGGAGAATGAGGGGGAGAGGCAATAACCCACCCAACAGGTACAATGAACACCATTTGGGTGATGGGCACATTTATAGCCCTGACGCAAGCCTTGAAACAAAAACATTTGTAAGCCCTTAATATTTTGAAATTAAAAAAAAAAAGTTCTAATACTGCCTCCTACCAGTTGTGTAATGTTGACGAAGTCATTTAATGTGGGTAAAGGTTTAAAAATTCTTTTCCCTTCTGCATGATAAGTTGACCTTGTGTTAACTTTTTAACTCTGTTGTCCCAAAACATTATTGTTCCCCTAATGAGTTTTTTAAGACTTTTTTTCCCTAATTGCCCTCACCCATATGAAATGTTAATACCACATATATACTATATACCTGTTGATATACTGGGGCCGTTTGGAGGGCCACAAATTATCGTTAATATCTAAGAAACTTCCCCACCCCCACCCCCCGACCAATTTTTCACCCATTGGTGGTTGTTTCCCGTTAGTAATTAATGCATGCCCTAGAGTCCTGATAAATGTGCTATGTCAAACATGTTTCTTAAACTCCATCTAATTAAAGACCTGTAAATATTTTATAAGAGACTACCATATCCTTGAGTTTACCACAGGACAGTCACTCTAATGACTGCACGTCCCTTTCAGGGACCTGCAATCTATACCTATAGCATTGCTATAAGAGATGTTGGCCCCTGTGGGGCATGTGGCTGTTAAACTAGAGTGACTCCCTAACCTGCTGTTGTGAGTTTCATTTTCTTGGACCTGAATCTCACCTGGGGCATGAGGAAGGGGGCTGGGATGCAAGGAGACTAGCTTTTGGGTAGCTGTGTGCATACCTAAGATGCATAGATAACTTCAAAGACTATTCCCACAAAGAGGAATACCCGGTGCTGGCTTGTTGCCAGGCTATCATTTTTGTCCTATATCTCTTTGAGTAGACTGGTGCCAAGTATGCCCTATAATAGTCTTGTGAGTATAAATGTCTAGTTGAACCTGAGAAATTCCCCTGGGCATTATATTTAACATCTCAGGACCCAAGATGAGATGTTATCTACTTTACAGTGTTGTGAAAGCAAGAGATACTGCACAATGCTCCTGGCATGTAATAGATATTCCATAAATGGTAGCTATTACTGTTTATACTATCATATATTTTAATGTAATGTATGCAGGATATTTCTACAATACCTATTTTCACTGACTTGTGTTAGAGGACATTGTCAGGTGTTGACATTTAGAGCATTGTAATTATTGATCATGTAATTCTTTAGTTTTAACGCCATGTCATACAATAAAAGTTAAAGTTGGCAGCATCACAGTAAATAATGATTAAAGTCTGAATATTTATTAATCAGTCTATCTTTTTAAAATTACATATTATTATATTTTAGAAACTTTAGGTATCTCTGTGTTATTTTCTTCCCTTTTAAATTTCAAAGAAAGTTTATCTTAATGTGTACTTATAACAGCAGTTTAGAATATTTTTATGTGCCTTAGAATAAATATCTCAATTATAGATATGCTAACTAAAATTTCTTGCAGCTATTGTACTAAGGAAATATCAAAATGTAACATTTAGGTATCTTGTCTTATTCATTCATTCAGCCAGTATATCTGAATAAACACTAAGTGTTAGGCACCATCCTGAGTGCCTGAGATCACTGAGCAAAACACACAACATCCTTTCCCTTATGGAGTTTATAGCCAGTGGAAAAAGATACAATAAACAGCAAACAATAATTAATTGTGTTAACAGTGATTTTTTTAATTCAGTTTTTAAATTATACGGTTTTTGTTTCTTTTTTATTTGTATCTACTTTTGCCTATAATGAAAATATTAATATATCTGTTCATTTCTTTTAGCTTGTAGTATGTACAGAGAAACCTCAAAATTACAATACCATTATTACTATTGACAGAAGAACAACTAAATAAAGTTTAAGACTTCCTTGACTTCTTTTGTCTCTAGACTGTATCCCACTAAGGATATATAGTTCCATTGTATTCAGTTTAGGGTTTTATTTTTCATCCTTTTAAAATATAATTTTATATTTTGAATATGTAAATCTTATAAAACATGTATATGTTTGAAAGTCAGATCTGCGGTCTCAGGGACTTCTCACTTCCATCTCTATTCCCTTCACCTCTTTCTTACCAGCCTCTCATCTCAATCTGTCATTCTCTTCAATTTCCTCTCCTTTCATTGAAACTATTAATAACTAACTAAGGTAATGTGAATTTCACCTCTACTGCTTTCCCATAATCCAAGGTAGAAACTTTAATGATCAGTGAAATTAGGGAAAACCAAGAAGCAGAAGGGAGTTTTTTTTTTAAAGCCCCTAAATTAGCTGTAAACTAGATTCATTTCCTAGAGAACTGCAAGTCTCCACCCAGGATTTGAGCCTTGCAGAGCATCTGTGCTCTCCCATCCCATAATCTCCGTACTGTTCTATGCTGACTTTGTCCTGATTGAGTTTCTTGCTAATCTTTTTCCTCTTAAAGCTTTTCTCGTCATCTTGGACTTTATCCAGTAGTAAATAAATCCCTTATTTCCTCAAATTAGAAAAAAAAGAAAATATTTCAAACATAGAAAAAATACAAAGAATAATATAAATGTTTATGTATAACTTAAAATTAATAAATAGTGACTTCATTCAATTCATATTATTTTTTTAAAGAAATCAAACAGTTTAAATCTCATTGTATCACCCCCTCCTGTTTTTTTCTTTCTTTTCTCATTCCCTCCCACTTCCAGAGATAGCCACTCTTCTGAAGATAGTATCATTAGTTTCTGACCACATTTTTTTTTTTTTTTTTGAGACAGAGTCTCGCTTTGTTGCCCAGGCTAGAGTGAGTGCCGTGGCGTCAGCCTAGCTCACAGCAACCTCAAACTCCTGGGCTCGAGTGATCCTTCTGCCTCAGCCTCCCAAGTAGCTGGGACTACAGGCATGCGCCACCATGCCCGGCTAATTTTTTCTATATATATCAGTTGGCCAATTAATTTCTTTGTATTTATAGTAGAGACGGGGTCTCACTCTTGCTCAGGCTGGTTTTGAACTCCTGACCTTGAGCAATCCACCCGCCTCAGCCTCCCAAGAGCTAGGATTACAGGCGTGAGCCACCGCGCCCGGCTTGACCACATTTTTTAAACTTAATTTCTTTTTCTTCTTCTTTTCTTTTCTTTTTCTTTTTTTTTTTTTTTTTTGAGGTAAGGTCTTGCTCTGTTGTCCAGGCTAGAGTTCAGTGGTGTGATAAGCCACTCAGCAATTTCAGTTCTATACCTAGAACTGAAAACGTGCAATGTACATGTACATGTTTGTATGTACATATGTATATGAAAACATGTACTAAAATGTTCATAGCAGCATTTTGATTTTTTTTTTTGAGACACAGTCTCGCTTTGTTGCCCAGGCTAGAGTGAGTGCCGTGGCGTCAGCCTAGCTCACAGCAACCTCAAACTCCTGGGCTCAAGCAATCCTGCTGCCTCAGCCTCCCGAGTAGCTGGGACTATAGGCATGTGCCACCATGCCCGGCTAATTTTTTTTATATATATATTAGTTGGCCAATTAATTTCTTTCTATTTATAGTAGAGACGGGGTCTCGCTCTTGCTCAGGCTGGTTTCGAACTCCTGACCTCGAGCAATCCGCCCGCCTCGACCTCCCAGAGTGCTAGGATTACAGGCGTGAGCCACCGCGCCCGGCCCAGCATTTTTTAATAGTAAAATATTAGAAAGAATTCAAACACCTTTCAATGGCAGAATATATACATCAATTGCAGTTTATACAATGGGATACAATACAGAAGCTAAAGTGAATTGAGTTACATGTATTTTTGGGTAAATTCCAAAAACACAATGTATTCACTAAAAATATCAAGTTGCAGAACATTATAATGCCACTTTACATAATTTCTTAAAAGCATAAAATGTTATTGCATATTGTTTATGAATATATAGTATATTTATGTGGAATTTAAAAAGTACTAAAAGTGTGGTCAGATTCACTTGATCCCAGGAGTTTAAGGTTGCAGTGGACTATGATCACACATTCAGATTGGACAGGAAGAAGTAAAATTGTCTGCATTTTCAGATGACATGATCTTATAGAGAAAATCTTAATCCACAAAAATACTATGAACTCATAATATGCCGAAATAAAAAAAGAAAATACTATGAACTACTATATGATTTCAACAAAGTTGCAGGATATGAGATCAACACACAAAAATTAGTTATATTTCTGTATGCTAGCAATGAACAATCTGAAAAAGAAATTAAGAAAATAAATCCATTTACAATAGCATAAAAAATTAAGCATTAAAATCCTTAGGAATAAATTTAACCAAGGAGGTGTAAGACTTGTACATTAAAAACTACATAACATTGTTGAAAGAAAATAAAGATCTGTAATAAATTAATGAATAGACTTTTGATATTCATAGATTGGAAGACTTAATATTGTTAAGATGACAGTACAGGCAGTACCTCGATTACAGATGACCTGACTTGTGGTACTTACAAACAGGCTCCCAAGGCTCCCGTAAGTATAATTTATAATTAAATAATTAAATTAAGAATTCAGGGCCGGGCGCGGTGGCTCACGCCTGTAATCCTAGCTCTCTGGGAGGCCGAGGCGGGTGGATTGCTCGAGGTCAGGAGTTTGAAACCAGCCTGAGCAAGAGCGAGACCCCGTCTCTACTATAAATAGAAAGAAACTAATTGGCCAACTAATATATAGAGAAAAAATTAGCCGGGCATGGTGGCGCATGCCTGTAGTCCCAGCTACTTGGGAGGCTGAGACAGAAGGATCGCTTGAGCCCAGGAGTTTGAGGTTGCTGTGAGCTAGGCTGACGCCACGGCACTCACTCTAACCTGGGCAACAAAGTGAGACTCTGTCTCAAAAAAAAAAAAAAAAGAATTCAGGAACTAGTTTCTTCCTGGAATGTAAACAAACCTGCATAGCATAAATGGTTCATTGACGTAGCATCTTTACGCTAGCAGCTAGTCTCATTGTTTATGTGGTCACTTATACACAGCATCACTTTTGTCTTAACTTTTTTTTTTTTTTTTGAGACAGGGTCTCACTCTGTCACCAGTGCTAGAGTGCAGTGGCATTATCATAGCTCACTGCAACCTCAAATTCCTAGGCTCGTCTCCTGAGTAGCTGGAACCACAGGCATGCACCACCATGCCCAGCTAATTTTTTCTATTTTTAGTAGAGATGGGGGTCTCGCTCTTGCTCAGGCTGGTCTCGAACTGACCTCAAGGCAATCCTCCCACCTCAGCCTCCCAGAATACAAGGCACAAATAAGTTTCTGTAACTTATAACTACAGTACAGGGATATTATTATTACAGTATTGCACTGTATTATTACCACATATGAGCCATTATAGTATTGTTATTATTATTGCCATATACGCACTGTTCATCAGGCATCTGAGTTACATACAAGTTCAACCTACAGGCATTTTCAGGAACATATATCTCTTCCATAACCTGGGGACAGTCTTTACTCCCTAAATTGATGTACAGGTTCAATGCAATCTCTATAGGATTTCCAACTGCATTTTATACAGAAATGGGGAAGCTGATTCTAAAATTCTTGTGGTACTCCAAGAGTACCTTGAATGCCCAAGCAATCTTGAAAAGAAGAACAAAGTTTCAGGACTCACCCTTCCAGATTTCAGAACTTACTACAAGAAAGCCAGGTATCATGGCTCATGCCTGTAATCCTAATACTTTGGGAGGCCAAGGCAGGAGGACTGCTTGAGGCCAGGAGTTTGAGGCCAGCCTGGCAACATAGCCAGATCCTGTCTCTACAAAACATTAAAAAAAATATCTGGGGTAGTGATGCATGCCTATAGTCCCAGATACTTGAAAGGCTGAGGCAGGAGGATTGCTTGAGCCCAAGAATTCAAGGCTGCAATGAGCTATAATCTCACCACCACACTCCAGTCTGGGCAAGAGTGAGACCCAGTTTTAAAAAATAAAAATAAAAAACTTACTACAAAGATATAGTAATCCAAAACAGTATAATACTTACATAAGGATAGACATATAGATTAATGAAATAGAATTGAGAGTTCAGAAATAAACTTATACATATATATGGTCAGTTACTTTTCTACAAGAGATATAATAGTCTTCAACAAATGGTGCTGAGACAACTGGATATACACATGCAGTAGGAATAAGTTGGACCCTTATCTTACTCCATGTATAAAAATTAACTCAAAATGGATCAAAGACCTAGATTTAAGAGCATACGCTATAAAATTCTTAGGAGAAAACATAGAAACAAATCATGACTTTGGATTTGGCCATGGATTCTTAGATAAGACACCAAAAAGCACAAGTAACTAAAAGAAAAATAGATAAATTGGACTTCATCAAAATTAAAATTTCTGTACATCAAAGGATACTATCAATAAAATAAAAGGACAAACCTTAGAATTGAAGAAAATACTTATAAATCATATGTCTGATAAGGGTCTGATATTCAGAATATATAACAAATTCTTACAACTAAACACAAAAAGACAACAGCCCAATTAGAAAATGAGCAGATTATTTCCCGTCCTTTAAGGATAAAAAAAAAAAAAAAAGAAAAAAAAAAAAAGAAAATGAGCAGAGGACTTGAATAGACATTTTTCCAAAGAAAAATGGTCAAAAGCACATGAAAAGATGCTTGATGTCATTAGTCATTCAGGAAATGCTAATTAAAACCACAATGAGATGTGACTTCAAACTCACTAGGATAGCAATAATAAAAATAAAATAAAATGAATGGCATAGCATATAGCATTCTAAGCATGTTGGTGAATACCTTTTGTTTTCTTTTTCTATTTTGTTGAGTCCAGAGTCTCACTCTGTTGCCCCGACTAGAGTGCCATGGCATCAACCTAGCTCACAGCAACCTCAAACTCCTGGGCTCAAGTGATCCTACTGCCTCAGCCTCCCAAGTAGCTGGGACTACAGGCATGTGCCACCATGCCCGGTTAATTTTTTCTATATATTTTTAGTTGGCCAATTAATTTATTTCTATTTTTTAGTAGAGACAGGGCCTCGCTCTTGCTCAGGCTAGTTTCAAACTCCTGACCTTGCGCGATACACCCACCTTAGCCTCCCAGAGTGCTAGGATTATAGGCATGAGCCACTGTGCCCAGCCTGTTTTTTTTGAATTTTTAAAATATATGTATTTTCTGTTTGATTACCAAAGTACCAAAAGAAAATTTACTAAGTATAGAAAAACCAAAACATAAAATGTCCCAATATGTAGCAGTGAAACACTCTTACTGTCATCTTGGCATATCCTCTCTAATCTTTTTTATGCATGTATTACTTATACATGTTTTAAAATTGGTATCGTATTTATATAAGTACTTTTCTTTTTTCACATAAGATACATTTTGAACTATTCCTACCTTTAAATGTTACTTGAAAATGTGATTTTAATGACTACATAGTATTTGATCCTATTAATATGCCATAAACTTTCTCATCTTTTTTTTCTGCTTTTATAAATCTGTAGTGAAGATTCTTTTATACAAATCTTTATGCACCTCTTTGATAACTTCCTTTGATAACTTCCTTTTTAAAAATGTATTCCTGGTTAAAAAAAAAAGATTAATACTTTCCATTTGGCTGGCTGATTGATTGCCTTCTAGAAAATGTTTATCAATTTATACTTCTAAAAGCAATGTGTGAAAGTACCTGTCCTTGCACCCTTGTCAAAACTGTGTTTTAGGCAGGGCGCAGTGGCTCACACCTGTAATCCTAGCTCTCTGGGAGGCCGAGGCGGGTGGATTGCTCGAGGTCAGGAGTTCGAAACCAGCCTGAGCAAGAGCGAGACCCCGTCTCTACTATAAATAGAAAGAAATTAATTGCCCAACTCATATATAGAGAAAAAATTAGCCGGGCATGGTGGCGCATGCCTGTAGTCCCAGCTACTTGGGAGGCTGAGGCAGAAGGATTGCTTGAGCCCAGGAGTTTGAGGTTGCTGTGAGCTAGGCTGACGCCACGGCACTCACCCTAGCCTAGGCAACAAAGTGAGACTCTGTCTCCAAAAAAAAACAACAAAAATAAACCTGTGTTTTAATTAAACAAATGTACATATATTTGAGCAAGAATTTGGATGAAGGTGAAATATTCTTTTATTTACTTTCCCTTTTTTTTTTTTATTTTGGCATATTATGGGGGTACAGATTTTAAGGTTTCAATAAATGCCCATTCCCCCCCTCCCCCCAAAAGTCTGAGTCTCCATCATGACCATCCCCCAGATGGTGCACATCTCACTCACTATGTATGTATATACCCGCCCCCCTCCCCCCTCCCACCTGCCCAATACCCTATTACTGTAGCACCTATGTGTCTACTTAGGTGCTACTCAGTTAATACCAGTTTGCTGGAGAATATATCTGGTGCTTGTTTTTCCATTCTTGGGATACTTCACTTAGTAGTATGGGTTCCAGCTCTAACCAGGAAAATATAAGGTGTGCTATATCACCATTGTTTCTTAGAGCTGAATAGTACTCCATGGTGTACATATATACTTTCCCTTTTTCTTTTCTTCTCTTTTTACTTATGAAGTAGAAAAGCAAGGAATATTCTTAATTTTTAACTTTTCGCATACTAATAGGTGAACATTTTCATTTTGTGTTACTTAAACAACTCTTCTGACCATTAATGAGTTGAAGAAAAGCATAGATTACTAGAAGAACAAGATAGTTAATGATAAAGGTAGTAATGATACATAGAATGACAGTATATATTTTATACTAAGCAATCTGACATCCAATGTAATTTATAATTTATATGTTTATAAACAAATTCTATAGGCTGGGCGCAGTGGCTCACACCTGTAATCCTAGCACTCCGGGAGGCCAAGGCAGGAAGATCGCTTGAGATCAGGAGTTTGAAACCACCCTGAGCAAGAGTGAGACCCCCCCCCCCCGTATCTACTAATAATGGAAAAATTAGCCAGGTGTGGTGGCACACACCTATAGTCCCAGCTACTTGGGAGGCTGAGGCAGGAGGATCACTTGAGCTCAGGAGTTTGAGGTTGCTGTAAGCTAGGCTGACACCACGGCACCCTAGCCCAGGCGACAGAGCAAGACTTTCTCAAAAAAAATAAAAAAATTATAAACATAAATTCTATAGTTATTTATATAATTTATAATTTTAGTATAGTACTTATATCCTCTTAGATACTATTTAAGTAAGACATGGGGGATATGGTGAATTTTAGCAAATGTTTTTATTTTAGGCTATTCATGCATTCATAAACAAATAGTTACTGAATACCTTCTGTGTTTTATTCCCTGGGGACACAATAGTGAACAAGACCCATATCGCCTCTGTTCCCTTGAGTGAGAATAAAAATATTAAAATAGTTTATTTATTGACTATTTGTTACTTGCCACACATCATGCTAACCTCATTACATATATTATTTCCTTTAATATTAAAATATTTGGCAACTGCATTTTCGATATTAGCATGTTTCTGATCAAGCCTGTTCACATCAATGAAATAGTAACATACTTTACAAAAGGCCTTTCAGTATCTAAAGTGTGAAGTGTGTGTCATAAGCACAGTATAAACACCCACACGCAGCCATTTAAATATTATTGTGAGACTTTCAGTCTTTAGAATCTTGCTAGTGATGGGTTTAAAAGGTTAAGGATGATGGCAAAGCTTATTTCCTACTTAGGGCTAAAATTTATTTATCCTACTTCTATGAAATTAGAGCCAAGAGTCATCTGTGGTAGGCCATAAATGCCTTTTCAATTTGAATTTGCTTGCACTTTCTACACAGGCTAAAGCACTGCCGTATAACACACTAGGGGACTCTTGCCAGGGGAGACTGTATAAGCAGTCCACAGATGTTCTCAAAGAAGCTCCCTGGGACTTTACTACTTGGTAATAGAAAGAGTCACCAGCTGTCTGCATAGATTTCCTATAAGAGATCAAAATCTGGCAGAGAAACTGAAATGTTTTCACCAAACAGGCAGCTTTTAACATCTGTATAAACCTCTATAACACTTTTGAGAAAATGAAGTTATAATTGTAGATACTATAACTTTGGAATAAGAAAACTGAAACTTAATTTCTGTTTTATAATTTTAAATCCATTCTTTAGAAAGGTTTTTAAGGCATAATATATTGCAGCCACTCTTTTATTAAGTGTGGAAAAAAATGCTTAGTTGTAATTTTTTAGGGAGGAATTGCTGTCATTGTTCTGAGAATTGGATTCTGTCTTTCTTGACCTTCCGTCCTTCCTGAATGTCCTCAGCTAATGTTTTTTCTGTGATTCAGATACTGCTGAGCACAGCAGAAGTTTTTGCTGGAATTGACTTTAGTATGGACATGTGAGTGTTTATAATAAGGAAAGCCAAATTCTTTTTTTCATAGGCTCTTTACTTGAACAATTTGATATTCTGAATAACTATATACTCCCCAAAAGGAACAATTTGGCTATTGTATTAAAATTTGAAAATATCCTGCATTATGTATTTAGTAGCTCAGAGACCATTTTTATTAAGTGTAAAGACCAAAACTTCTGTGGCTCTATACTAACTATATTATTTTAGAAAATATTAATAATCTTAAATATGCTTTAGAGTACAACTCCAAGACCATTTTAAAACCTAATTAATTCGTTTACTGAGAAGACAGAAATAATCAAAATGATAAATTAGTCTTGGGTTAGCTTTGATAACTATTTATTTCAGTAGTTTTAAGAATTGAATCATTCTGTTAATAAAAATTGTTACTAATGTAATTCTGAAGGACTTTTAAGACAGGTCCCTTCCCCACTGTTTTAGTAGAATCTGGGTTAAAAAAATGAAGAAAATTGACCCTCTTCTAACAAACCTATAGAGACTCACTACCTGCTGGAAGATGCCTAAGCTTCTTCATCTCGTAAGATGTTGTGATCTGCTCACCTCTCTTCTAGTAAGGAAGAAGACACCCTGCAAGTCCCTGACTTATTTTCTTCGCTGTAGACACACCTAGACCCCAGTATAGAAGGAAATAGAGGGTAAAGGATGCTAGGTTTGGTTCTTCCCAAGGCTGCTACTGCTTTGGACACCTGTAACCAACTATCCTAGGCCCTTCTTGTCTAGATCTTTGAGACTTTCTCAGTTCTTTGGACCTTTTCAGGTTTCTTGAACTTCTGATAATGGCCTTATCTAACAGTCTTAGTGGGGCTAACATCTAAATTCCTGTATGAATCTTAGAATTCAAAATCCTCCACAATTTGAATTTACCTTACTTCCAAGCCTTACCTTCAGCACTCTTCATTATTTTACCTCAGGCAACTAAATTCTGCCATTGAGGGTGCTGTGGGTGTATTTTCCTACCTGGAATGCCTTCTTCCTATCTAAATTCACATCACCCTTAGAGACAGTCCCTGAAAACTCCACCAATAATAATCTATTGTTTCCCTTGCTACTTAGACATAGCACTTGTCCTTACTTTGTTCCATATTTTAATTACATTAAATTAACACATTATTCTGTTTCACATACTTTATCTTATGTTCTATATTTCCCATGGTGTCTTAACATAATACTGAATGTACTCAAACATCATTTCCTTCAGAAAATCTTTTTAAAACCTCCATATTTGTCAAGGTGCCTCTCTTCTAGTACTCCATATAATTGAAATTATGCTATTACATGCTTGTTTCCATTGCTTGGCCAAGTTCTCTCGGTCATATATTCAAAAACACATACAAACACAGACTCAACCCTTGGCATAGTTCTTGGCACAGAGTAGGTTCTCAAGAAATACTTCACTGAAGCGAACTGTTGTTGAATATAATTATTTTATTATTGTGCTTATCACAGAGTTTTTTTTTTCATAATATCCCAAATTGCATAGATAAAGCAGGTGCAGAGAAATTTAGCTGTTGTGTGAATATACCATATGTCTAAGATTGTTCCTCTTGGAGGCTGTCTTGAGCTGTAAAGGATAAGACCATGTTTTGTTCAACCACCAATTGTTATTTTGGAAGACAGCAATTGAAACATCTAAGGGGATCAGACTATTTCCTTTCCATTAATGATCCCATTATGTCCAAGAAATGTATATTGACTCTTCCCTAAAATTTCAATGTAAAGAACATTCAGATTGCCAAGAGCAGGGATGTTGCTTCCTAAACTAAAACTAAAGCTATATATATTTTTCATGCCAAATACTTTCTGGCCTTCCAGCTCTATTTGCCACCAGCTGTGCAACTGTGTCCTTATCCTCACTACCTGTTAGTCATCAGGACCATAGCTAAGGAAGAGATCCTCTTTGTTATTGGGGTGGTATGGTTGGTAAGCAGAAATCTGCTATTTAAATGTTTAGTTTTTAACAAAAAAATTATGAGACATGTAAAGAAACAGAAACGTATAGCCCATACACAGGGGTAAAAAGGAGTCAATAAAGACTATAATTTTCAGGGATCATTTCTATAGTTCATTACTAGAGAAGTTTTTCTGAACATGTAGAGCACCAAAAAAAATTTTTTTAATTAAAAAAAACACAGTCAGTAGAAACATCCCCAAGAAAGTCCCTACATTGGACATACTAGACAAAGATTTAAAATTGCCTATTTTTAATATATTCAAAGAGCTAAGGTAAATCATGTCTGAAGAACTAAAGGGAAGTATGAGAAGGATATCTCACTAAATATAGAATATCAACAAAGGGATAGAAAATATAAAAAGGAACTAAATAGAAATGCTGGAGTTAAAAATGTAATAACTGAAACAAAAATATACTAGAAAGGTTTGACAGCAAAATTGAGCTGGCAAAAGAACAAATCTGTGATCATAAAGGTCAGTTAAGATTATCCAGTCTGAGAAAGAGTAAATAATGTAAAGTCTGATTTAAACGACAATGCATAAAGCAGTAATTATAAAACATTGATGGGCTTATAGTATATAAAGATGTATTTGTATGATTAATAATAGCACAGAAAAGGGAGAGAATGGAGCTATATAGGGGCAAAATTGTATACTATTGAAATTAAGGTTGCATTAATCTAAACCAAATTGCTTTAAATTAAGATGTTAATTGTAATACCTGGGAAGCCACTACAAAGGTAATTTCAGAATATGTAGTAAGAGAAATAAGGGAATTAAAGTGATACATCGAAAATATCTATTTAACAGACCTCATGAGGAGATAGTATTACTTTATATTATTATTTTATAGATGAAGAAACAGAGAGGTTATATTACTCAAGTACATAATAGAGTCCAACACAAAAAACAAATCTGACCAGGCACAGTGGCTCAGGCCTGTAATCCCAGCACTTTGGGAGATCAAGACAGGAGGATTGCTTGAGGCTAGGAGTTGAAGGCAATATAGCAAGATTCCGTTTCTAAAAATAAAAAAATTAGCTGGGCGTGGTGGCACACACCTACAGTCCTATTTACTCAGGAGGTGGAGACTGGGAGATTGCTTGAGTCCAGAGTTTAAGGTTACAGTGAGCTATGATTTCACCACTGCACTCCAACCTGGGTGACAGAGGAGGGAACCTGTCTCAGAAGAAAAACAAACAACAAAAACACCAAGTCCATCACCAAAATTCCATAGTGTAGTCCTATAACAGATATAGATGAAATTCTCTGATAGAACATAGAAATGGTTAACCTTTATTATTTTAATAATCATCTTTTACAAGTACCATACTCTTTTGACTCCATCAGATCAGGAATTTAAAGCTCAAGAATAATCAGTGTCTTCCCAGAGTAATGTTGCTTTTAAGTGATAGAATGGAGATTTGAATGCAGATGTATATGATTTAAGGCTTTATATTGGACCATACTGTTTTGGAGTTGCAACCTAAATATTATGTGGTTTTAGCACACTCACAACCAGATGACTATAAGTAGTACAGCAAACCTCTTTCAGCCATCTGACTTCTCTTGCATGTTAGTGGATGACTCAAGAGAATAACATGGACTCTGATGAAAAGCAGTAGTGAGGTTTTTTTTTTCTTCCTGGTTTTATAATTCAGACAGAAACTTTGTTTGCTTACTCTTTCATAGAACCTGAAGTAACTCAGTAATTTTAAATAAAACAACCAAGTATAAAATTAGGTGATGTGTTTCTAATTCTACTTTATATCAATAACAAATTCAACCACATATTAAGATATTTACAGTGTTGCATATGCATCCCAGTATTTACTTCGATTCTTTAAATTTGTAAAAAGCTACTTTCTCTTTGCAACCTGGTTAGGTACAGCTTAGAGTCTTCTGAGAAAAATGACAAGCAAACAATATTTTCTTCTAACATCAGCAAAGGAAGACTGTAGAATTTGATGATTTGGCTTTAAGACAATTCACATTTATCATCATCTTGACTTTTTAACCAAAGACTATTTTAGAAAAGCCCATTGCTCTGAGAAAAGAAGAGTTTGTTTTTCTAGGCCGCATTAAGGAAACACAGGGAGTTCAACATAACTCTATGACTAAAGAATCTATGCCCTTCCTGGATCCAAATAAGGAGGCCACTGTTTAAAGTTCTTACTTTAGGGAAAATTGCATCAAATGCTTAGAAAAATGACACATTTTTTCTCCTAATTCCTAATTCATTGTAATTTTCCTCTTCAAACAAGTTCCAGGGGATTTATACTTTCCGGTATAATAAACATTCAGTGGAGCACCCTAGAATCCTAAGTTTCTGAATTTGTCTTTAGAATAACCCAAATTTGTTTACTATTTTGAATATTTGCCATTATAAGTTTGGGTTCCAAACTCTACTGATTTTAGGAGTCAGGTAGATCAAATGAGTAAAGAGGGCAGGGGTAATATGTCAGGGAGTGTGTGGTCTAATAGCTACCTGGAAAGAACATGGCTGCTCAAAGGCATTCAAATTCCATTTTTTAAAAGTACCAATGGATCATTAAAACATTGCTTGCTGATCAAAGGCCCTATGTTTTCTGAGTTTACAAATTACAGAATTTCCCCCCTAGAAATTTGTATCCAATAATCAAAAAAAAGTTTGACTATTTTTTAAATGTATATTTGGATGAGTTACCTACCAAATTTTTTCATATTGGAAACTGTCAAGGAGCTGCCAGATTAACTCATATTTGTATAAACCTTGAAAGAATGCTTCTCTTGCCATTTCAGAGCATATATGTGAATGCTAAGGTATCATTAAGAAATTTATTGCTCTTCATACAGGTCTTTTTAAATTGAAATTTGCATACATCTGCTCATTTGAAATTGAAGAAACAAGTGTATTTTGAGAACATTTTTGTGCCTTGGTCACTTAAATGTGTAAATGCTAACTAAGCAAGACTCAGATGCATCTTCACCATGTATGCCCTTGTCACACTGTTATACTTGTGATACTTTTATCATTTATTGTGAGCTTTAACTACTTCTTACCTTACTTTAAATTTATAAGAAATATTTGCAGCTTTTGGGTTGTATTTGTTTGTGATTCAGCTTTGAAATAGAAATTGTCTACTTTAAGCTCTTAGATTGGTTTAATTGAAAAGAATCAGGATTAGTAAGGCAAGCTATTAAATTATTATTACTTGCAATTAATTGTCCATGTACATCATGGTTTTTTTCTTATAATGCAACCAAAAGACACAATTTTAATATGGCTGATAGAAGCTGTAATTGTCATTGATTACCTTTTAGTAAAGAGTCTTTTGATTGCAAGTATTAATAACAATGACCCAACTCAAAGTACCTTAAGCAAAACAGGGAAATTGTTGGCTCACGTAACCAAATCACAGGAAGAATGAGGTAGGACTTGCTCAGGAACCACCCAATCCAAGGGCACCATATGTCCCTCTCCTCTATCCCTCATTCCCATCTTCACTCTGTCAGAATTTCTCATAACTGCTTTTCCTTATGAGTTGGTTTACTTCTCTCCTACTATAGATAGGCTTTATCTGCTTGGTGGGAACAGTAGCCATTTGGTGGGAAAATAGGCCATTTTTAATTCATCTTTCAGCTTCTATCCCAAGGATGGCCTAATTTAATTTAGGTCAAGTGCCCATCTCTGTCCAGTAACTAGGAACAGAGGGCAGAGCTCTTACCTAGCTTGGTCTATAAGTTCACCCCTATGGTCAGGAGAGCAAGATCTGTTGCTAGAAGGAAGAAGAAGACATGCAAAGGTCATATATGTTTTATGTCTTGGGATTCCACATAAGATGCCACTACTAAAAAGGTTTGAAAACTACTGCATTAAACAAAATTTTGTGGACTCAGTTACTTGTCTAGCTTGTACAAAATGTTACAAGTGTTATGTAACATTAGGCTTACTTTTCAGTCATGGGACTCAAATGTGGGTTTAGTCATTGTTTGTTTGTTTGTTTTTTTTTTTTTTTGAGACGGAGTCTCACTTGTTGCCCAGGCTAGAGTGAGTGCCGTGGCGTCAGCCTAGCTCACAGCAACCTCAAACTCCTGGGCTCAAGTAATCCTTCTGCCTCAGCCTCCTGAGTAGCTGGGACTACAGGCATGCCCCACCATGCCCGGCTAATTTTTTTTATATGCATATATATTAGTTGGCCAATTAATTTCTTTCTATTTATAGTAGAGACGGGGTCTTGCTCTTGCTCAGGCTGGTTTCGAACTCCTGACCTCGAGCAATCCGCCCGCCTCAGCCTCACAGAGTGCTAGGATTACAGGCATGAGCTACCGCGCCCGGCTTAGTCATTGTTTTTAACATATGAATTATGATCAGTGTATTATTTGTTGAACAGATATTCACTGAGCACTACAAGTATGTCATACCTGGTACTGCAGTGGTGATGTAATGGTAAACAGAAAGAAATGATCCCTCCCTTCATGGAAATTAAAAATCAAAAGGAGAGACTTACAAATAAGCATCAGCAGCACATAGTTATATGCTATGATCAGGAGTTATGGAGTAAAAAGCCAAGAGAGAGAACCAGAGTAGTTATGATGAAGTGAAGATATTAAGGATGAATAAGAGTGAGCCAGACCAAGGGAGAGAAGGCAGAGGGTATCCAAGGCAAAATGAAAGCCTATGTGAAAGCTCAGAGACAAAAAAGGATTATTGGAGGAACCAAAAAATACATGCTGTGGGGAAAATGTAATGGGGAGCAGTAAGTAATAAGTGAAGAAGCTTAAGAGGCAAGCCAAGTTCAGAAAACGTGGTCCATGATGAAGATTTTTTAAAACCTTTTCCTAAAAGCGATGGGTAGCCAATGAACAGTGTTGAGCAGTCAAGTAAAACGTACAATTTAGAAACATTCTCCTAGCTGCAGAATGGAAATGGGTTGGTGAGAGGGACAAGTAGCTGTGGGGCAACAGAAGATTACTGCAATAAACCTGATGAGACAAAATGACCAGAATAATAGCTGTGGAGATTAGGAGGAGAGGCTGGATTTGATAAATATTTAAGAAGTAGAGTCAACAAGATTTAGTAATTAACTGGATGTGGGAGGATGAGGCAGAGGAAAAGATAAACCTTGACTTCCAGGTTTTTGCCACAGGCAAGTGAGTGGATAGTGGCATCACATGCTGAGCTAGGAATACAAAAAGAAAAGCAGATGGAGAAGAAAATGGTTTACTCCAAAAGAGATAGTTTGATTTATAGGTTTGAAAGTCAGAGGAGGGAAATAGTGTCTGATCAAAATGTAAAACAAGGCCGGGCGCTGTGGCTCACGCATGTAATCCTAGCTCTTGGGAGGCCGAGGCGGGCGGATTGCTCAAGGTCAGGAGTTCAAAACCAGCCTGAGCAAGAGCGAGACCCCGTCTCTACTATAAATAGAAAGAAATTAATTGGCCAACTGATATATATATAAAAAAAAATTAGCCGGACATGGTGGCGCATGCCTGTAGTCCCAGCTACTCGGGAGGCTGAGGCAGAAGGATCACTCAAGCCCAGGAGTCTGAGGTTGCTGTGAGCTAGGCTGACGCCACGGCACTCACTCTAGCCTGGACAACAAAGCGAGACTCTGTCTCAAAAAAAAAAAAAAAAATGTAAAACAACAATAGCAAAACAATTAGCATTGACCCAGAATGCTATTACAAGATTTTGTGAGGGTGTATATGTAGGCATCTGACCTTGTCTATATAATTCCATTTGACAAATGTTTATTGGATGGATGCCTTATTATGCAAGATGTAAGGGGAGGTTAAAAAATTAAAAATTTTAAAAAATTGTCAGTTTGAGTAATTACATTGTCAAAATAAAATATAGAGACTAATCTCTAAATTTAAACCATTTTTTAATCATATATATATATATATATATATATACTTTTTTTTTTTGAGACAGAGTCTCCTTTTGTTACCCAGGCTAGAGTGAGTGCCTTGGCGTCAGCCTAGCTCACAGCAACCTCAAACTCCTGGGCTCAAGCAATCCTACTGCCTCAGCCTCCCGAGTAGCTGGGACTACAGGCACGCGCCACCATACCCGGCTAATTTTTTGTATATATATTAGTTGGCCAATTAATTTCTTTCTATTTATAGTAGAGGCAGAGTCTAACTCTTGCTCAGGCTGGTTTCAAAATCCTGACTTTGAGCAATCCTCGCGCCTCGGCCTCCCAGAGTGCTAGGATTATAGGCGTGAGCCACTGCGCCCTGGCCAATTTAAGCCAAGAGGAATTGCAATTTAGGGCAACACACAGATTGGGTACGAAATGTCTAAAGGACAAAGAAGATTGTAGGTTTGATTAAAAGGAGAAGTATTACATATTCTTTTTTTTTTTTTTTTTTTTTTTTTTGAGACAGAGTCTCGCTTTCTTGCCCAGGCTAGAGTGAGTGCCATGGCGTCAGCCTAGCTCACAGCAACCTCAAACTCCTGGGCTCAAGCGATCCTCCTGCCTCAGCCTCCCGAGTAGCTGGGACTACAGGCATGCGCCACCATGCCCGGCTAATTTTTTGTATATATATTTTAGTTGGTCAATTAATTTATTTCTATTTTTGGTAGAGACAGGGTCTCGCTCAGGCTGGTTTCGAACTCCTGACCTTGAGCAATCCGCCCGCCTCGGCCTCCCAAAGTGCTAGGATTACAGGCGTGAGCCACCGCGCCCGGCCTACATATTCTTTTGAAAGAAAGTTTATTGGCTCTAGTAAAGTTTTGGGGAACTGGCAAGCTCTGAATGGTGAGTGACAGCAGTGGGTAAACCTAGTCTTAGAGTTACAACAGGTTGTGCTAGTACCTATTAGATAATACTGGTATCAGATTACATACAACAGGCAGTTTCAGCTGCTGGGCTTATAGAAAATTTAATTCTTGGAGCAGATGCTATGTGCTTTCTTCCCCTGGCTCCTCAACTCTGATTTAGTTGAGTATGACAAGAATGATCCAATTTTATAATCAACTTTTACAACATATTTTTTCACCAGAATAAAGGTGACCCAATTAAAATAAATGCCTTGTTCTGTAACTCTCAAAATGTTTCTTTGATGCTTTCCCTCTTATACAACTGGGGCCTGCTTTTGTAGCTCCCACCCTTCTCAGTTTGGTTCATTTCAATTATTGGAGGCCTTCTCTGCTAAGGATGGGATAAGGGAGGCAGGAAGGAAGTGATCCCTGTCCTCAAGGAATTAATGGTCTGTTGAGGAAATCAGACATGTATATAAATGGTTTGAATACAGTGTCATAAGTACTATGATGAAGTAGTTTGTAGAAAGTATTTTCAAGGTCTTTGATTTGATTCTATTTTGATTCATTTATAATCATTGGCTTTTTAATCAAAATGCATATAAATATTTATGAAATCTGCCTTCTCATCACAAACCATGTTAAAACAGTACTACCCAGAATTGCTTTGAACTTCATTTCTAGGTGCCATCATTAGTAACTTAAGGTATGGGGCTAGAGCCAATCATAGGGTTATCATCTACTTCCTGTGCTTTGAATTCCAACCATTTTTAAATTTTCATACCTCCTTCTTTAGCTCTATGCACAGTAACAATAATCCACCCAGGCTAGAAGGCCTCCAGCTATCTTATTCTTACCCACCAGAAAAATTAGTTCATATGCAGGTTAATGAGTACCACAGTCTTACAAAGGTGATCATTAAAATTCAGAGAATTCTAGGTGTTGAATAGGGTGAAAAAAAATTTAAGCTTAATCTCTGTTGAAAGAGGGTTTCAATCATTTGGGCTGCCTCCCATGTAATTTCCTTAAGCTTTACTTGGGTTGTTGAAGCCAAGAGAAACCTTTACTGTGTTTGGTACATGATGATTAGTGATGCATTTTCTCTGGGCCAGAATATGTTGCGTGTAGCTTGCCTATGAGCTAACTAATTTGGTGCATATTTATTGCTGTACTTAACTCTAGAGTAAAACATTCATTTATTTATTCTGTAAATATTTTTGAACATCTGCTATCTGTTAGACAATGTGTCTTGAATAAGATCCAATCCACTGTTTTGCAATAATACTCATACAACATATAGAAGACGACTGAGGAACACTAAGGAGGAATTAGTTGAGTCAATTTTATGAAGCACTTGGAACATGGTAAGCCATTAGTAAATATTAGTTGCCTGTGTTAGCCATCATTACTAGTATTTAAGTGGGAGAAAAGTGGGGAAGGACATTCTAGGCCAAAGGAATAACTTAATTGGAAACATGAAAATGAATGTCATTTTCCAAAATGACTCAGTGTGTTTGGAATGGAAAGTACAAAGCAGAGAACAGTGATGAGAGATGGTGCTAATGAGAGCTAGGCTGGGACTAGATTGTAAAGGACTTTAAATACCAGCTAAAGAATTTTGACTTTTCAAAATATACAGTGGGAGCCAGAGGAAAAAATTTGTGAAATCACTTTATTTTCCTAATATGATATTCAGGTTTTCTTTTTGCTTTTTTATGGAAAATTTTTAGCATACACTGAAGTGAAATTAAAAAGCAGTATAATTACCTACACATACTCATTACCCAGTTTTAACAATTATTAATATGTGGCCAATCCATTGAAGAGTTTAAAGCAAGGTAAAAAAAGAGGCTAACATTGTGCTGCATCTGTTACCTTACTTAGTCTTCACTGTGTTCTGTGGAGTGTGTGGTATTCCCACTTTCCCTAATTACAAACGAGAAAACCATCAAAATGATCAGGTAAGTAAAAGCTCTGGGACTCTAAGCCATATCCAACTTATTTCAGAGCTCAGGCTCTTTCCTGGTCTGCATCTGAAGTAGAGCATGATTCTCAGTTGAAAACAGATGCCGCTGCATCCACAGTAATAGTCCCTATTGGTGGTGTTGACACGATTCGGTATGGTAGGCTTCTCTGCCACTCTACTTCTTCTGCAGGGTCACCAGAACCTGTCTGCGTAAATGCTCAACCTGGCCAGCTAAAGGAACTGGATAGCCCAGCAGTTTTCAAAGTATGGTCCCAGATCAGGAGCAGGTTATTAGAAAATGCAGAATCTCAGGCCCCACCCCCAGCCTACTAAATCAGAGACTCTGGGGGTGGGGCCCAGCAATCTGTGTTTCTATGTTTGAGGTTTTTTTTTAAATAGACTTTATTGTTTAGAGCAGTTTTAGTTTCACAGCAAACCTGAACAGAAGGCACAGAGATTGTTTATACCCCCCATACCCCCCCCCACACTCAGTTCTCCCACTATCAATGTTCCCCAATGGAGTGATACCTACATTGACACATCATTATGGCCAAAAGTTCATAGTTTACATTAGGGTTCATACTTGGTGTTGTACATTCTATGAGATTAGATAAATGTGTAATGACATGTATCTATTATCATTAAAGTATGTTACAGAATAGCTTCACTGCCCTAAAACGATGTGTGTTTAATAAACTCTGCAGTGAACCTCATACATACTTAAATTTGAGAACAACTGATAGACTTTAAAACATAAAAAGCAAGGAGTGTTTGAAGATCTTCCTTACTCGTAAAGACCTATAGGAGTTTTTACCTACCAGGGAAGGAGGAGAGGGCAGGACTGAAATACACTTGTGTTGTGCTTGTTTGTTCCTCGCTCTGTTCCCTGGGCTAGAGTGCAGTGGCGTCATTATAGCTCACTGCATCCTCACACTCCTGGGCTCAAGCAATCCCCCTGCCTCAGCCTCCTGAGCACTGGCACTACAGGCACACACCACTATGCCCGGTTAATTTTTCTATTTTTTGTAGACATGGGGTCTCACTATGTTGCTCAGGCTGGTCTCAAACTCCTGGCCTCTCGTGATCCTCCCACCTCAGCCCCTCAAAGTGATAGGATTACAGGTGTGAGCCACTACGCCCTGCCCTTGTACTTGTGAATTGATAGTATAGTAAAAACTAGGACTTATTAGTGTTAAGTAGGGATTTACCTTTTTTAAAAAAAAGTTCAGTAGGCACAAATCCCTATTGGAAGTAAATCTTTTAGTATAAGTAGTTACTTACTACTTGTCACCAAGTTGCAATTGTTCTTATTATTAATTTTTAACTCTTTAATGGCAACTAATAGTGGCACATCTGTAATTCTAGTTGACATTCTTTGAACTTAAGTGAAGAAAGATGTTTGTACATCTAAATTCAAAAGTATTAAAATGTCAACAAAAGTTCAGTATTTCTACTCATTCTCCATATGGTAAAGCTTTGACAATAAGTTCAGATCATCATGTCTACTGATGTACCCTGAGATTTGTGTGTCAGTTATTATCTCATGACCCAGTGAGATAATATATTTTTATAGCTAAAGTAAAATATACTATAGCAACAGGTTACTTCTTGAACACCTTTATAAAGTTTTTGGAATTTTTATGGTAGAATTCAAGAAGCTGAGTGAACATACAATTTCTGATTTGTGGTGTACTTTGATCAAAATTAATAGTATAGTTCCTTTAGTGGGAAATGTTATCTTCAATCAGAAGCAATCCTGATTACAGTACGGTCAAAAACAGAAGTAACAAAAGGACTTTGATTTCTTTTCTTTTTTTTTTTAACTCTTTCTCTTCCCTCTCACTCACATGCGTACAGCCAGCACAGTGCCCTAGCATCGTGGATACTCAATTTATATTGCAGTGAGATCATAGAAACCGTGTAGGTGTATGGCTCACCTTTAAATGCATGCCCCCTTTTTCTGAGCTCATGATGCCTATATTACCATTTGCTGTATTTAAATAAAATATTCCATTGGTTTCTGACAAATACAAAGTTATGATCATCTACCAATAGCATTTCTAAGGCAGAAACCTTATGTCAGAAGACATTATATGTTTCTTCTTTTAATATGTTCATGAAAAAGCATGTCCCAAGGTAGGAAATTTTATTCAGTCTTAACACCAGCAGTCTCTGATGATATTGCATAATTACATGAACATTATGTTAAAGGTATTTGCGCTGCCTATATCTAACGTGCTCCATGATGCCATCTAGTGGCATAAGCCCTATAGAAGGTGCAGCTTTATTACTCCATGCTTTTGGGACAAGTTGTGTACTTTTAAAAAATCAGTTTTATAGTAAAAGTTTAATGGAATAACCAAACATAAGATGCAAAAGAATCTCTTCATTATAAGACCTCCATTGAGGATTCTTAGATATAACACCAACATGTACGTAACGAAATAAAACATAACTAAGTTATACTGTACCCATTATCTTTTGTACATCTAAAGACTATCACTATTAAGGCCTGGCTTGCTGGCTCATGCCTGTAATTCTAGCACTCTGGGAGGCCGAGGCGGGCGGATTGCTCAAGGTCAGGAGTTTGAAACCAGCCTGAGCGAGACCCCATCTCTACTAAAAATAGAAAGATATTAATTGACCAACTAAAAAAAAATATATATAAAATTAGCCGGTCATGGTGGTGCATGCCTGTAGTCCCAGCTACTCGGGAGGCTGAGGCAGTAGGATTACTTGAGCCCAAGAGTTTGAGGTTGCTGTGAGCTAGGCTGACGCCACGGCACTCACTCTAGCCTGGGCAACAAAGTTAGACTCTGTCTCAAAAAAAAAAAAAAAAGACACTATCAAGAAAGTGAAATGACAGACCACGAAATGGGAGAAAATATTTGCAAAACATATATCTTGTAAGATTCTAGTAGCCAGAATATATAAAGAGCTCTTACAACTCAGCAACAAAAAGAAAATTTAAAAATGAGTTAAGGACTTGAATAGACATTTCTCCAAAGAAGATATACAAATGGCCAATAAATACATGAAAAGATATTCAACATCATTAAACATTAAAGAACTACAAATAAAAACCACAATGAGATATCATTCCCTATACCCATTAATATGGCTTTCATAACTTCAAGAAACAAAACAACCCCTCCCCCCCCAAAAAAAAACAGAAAATAGGATGTGGAGAAATTGGAACCCTCATAAATTGCTGGTAGAGAGGTAAAATGGTGCAATCACTGTGGAAACAGTTTGAAAGTTCCTCAAATAGTTAAACAATTACCATATGACTCAGCAGTTCCATTCCTAGGTATATTCCCAAGAGAAATAGAAACAGGTGTTCAAACAAAAACTTGTACACAAATGTTCACATCAGCATTATTTATGATAGCCAAAAATTGAGAAAAGATCAAATTTATATCAACTGATGAATATGTAAATAAAATATGTTTAGACAATGGAATCCATATAGTGGAATATTATTCAGCTGTAAGAAGGAATAAAATACTAATACCTTGAAAATATTAGGCTAAGTGACAAAAGCCAGGCAACAGGAGGCCACATATCATATGATTCCATTTACATGAGATATCTACAATAGGTGAATCCACAGAGATAGAAAGCAGATTAATGGTTGCCAGGGCCAGGGAGAAAGGAGGAATGGGGAGTGACTACTTAATGGGTATAGGGTTTTTTGGAGGGTTGTTGCTAATGTTCTATAATTATAATAGGTAATGGTGATGGTTGCACAACATTGTGAATATACTACAAGCCACTGAATTGTATACTTTAAAATTATTAAAATGGTGACTCTTGTAGTGAGTGAATTTTACCTCAATTTTTAAGAAAATATTCATTGATGGGCAAGACTTCAGAGCCTTTTTTATAGTTATTATAGATATATTTTTTCATAGTTGTTGCTAGTATATATGTATTCTATTTGTTCTGCTTTTTTTAACCTAAAATTATTTGATACATACTTTTCATCTATACAGTTTCCACAGTTTCTATTTTGGTGGCTGTATATATTTTAGTGACTGTATGCATCATAGCTTAATCTTTCTCAAATGTTCAATGGATTTCTCTTCATTATTTTTCAATTTCTAAGAGTCCTGCTATAATGTTTAAGCAAATAAGAATGTTTAAAACCCTTCATAGATATTATATTAGTGTTTCTTCCACAAAACGGGTATCTCTGAACTCTCAGTCACGGTTTTGTTTTGTTTTAAGAGACAGAGTCTCACTCTGTTGACCCAGGTGGAGTGGAGTGATACATTCGTAGCTCAACTGTAACCCTGAACTCTTGAGATCAAGCAATCTTCCCACCTCAGCCTCCTGAGTAGCTGGGCCTATAGATGCACATTACTGCACTCACTTCTCTTTATTTAATATTTCTATTGGTTGCTGGGTGTGGTGGTTCACACCTATAATCCTAGCATTTTGGGAGGCTGAGGAGAAAGGATCACTTGAGATCACTTGAGACCAGGAGTTTGAGACCAGCCTGGGCAACATAGAGAGACCCCATCTCTACAAAAAATAGAAAAATTAGCCAGGTGTAGTGGCACACAACAGTAGTCCCAGCTACTTGGGAGGCTGAGGCAGTGAGCCATGATGATGCTACTGCATTCTAGCCTGGACAAAAGAACAAGATTCTGTCTCAAAAGAAAAAAAAATTCTATTGTGTTTCTTCTCTGACTGCTGTTTAGTAAATATGCATGTACTAATTTATGACCCTGCCAATAATGGATGTAAATGGAGGAGATTAATGTCTCTTGAGTGTCTAATGTGTTCTAGGCACTGCATCTAAATCCTTTCACATTTATTATTTCATTTAATTGCTACACCTACTCTGTTATGAAGTGACTACAGAAGTTAATAAGCAGATGAGCAAGGATGAGAACCCAGCATTCTGTCTCCAAATTGTGTCCTGTTCTTCCACAGCTTTACTACTATTGGTTCTTACCTCTTTTGGTTCCTCTTTATTAGAGATTCAGCATTTTCCCAAGTGATTATTAACTGTACATATTTACTTATATACAGTCTGTATCTTCTGTCCATTTATTATTATTAATAGATTTCAAATTCAACATATCTATTTTTCTCATAGACAGAAGGCATGGGTCAAAGCTTTATTATAATTTTTTTGCTTTTATTTACTCCTCTGTTACAGGCTCTTGATGGAAATGTATATGACCACCTCAAGGATTATTTAATAGCCTTCAGCCGGACTGAGCTAGAAACATGCCAAGCTGTGCAGAACACATTCCAGTTTTTGTTAGAAAACTCTAGCAAGGTAAGTTACCTTTAGTGCAATATGTGGCGTTTTCCATTTTAGAATCTAAAATGTTTTTGCATACAAACAAAATGAAGGTACCAATGATATCAGAAGAATGCTTTAAAAGACAAATTTCCTGGAAACAGCATTCCTTCTAGCAAAGTTGGAGGATATTCTGTTCTCCTTGTTGATACATTGGTGAAGGTGGCATCAAGGGTGAAAAAGGAAGTGATAATAAAAACTAACTCACAACATCAATCCATGGCCATGTGCATTGGCTTTGAGAAGAATGGTTTAAAGAGTTTTATCTTCTGGGTGGGTATGATGGCTCATTCCTGTAATCCTAGCACTTTGGGAGGCCAAGTCAGGAGGATCACTTGAGGCCAGGAGATCAAGATCAGCCTAGGCAATGTAGATCCCCATTGCTACAAAAAAATTAAAAATTAGCCGGGTATGGTATCACATCCTTCTAGTCCCAGGTACTTGGGAGGCTGAGACAGAAAGATCACTTGAGCCCAGTAGTTCGAGACTGCAGTGAGCTATGATCGTACCACTGCACTCCCACCTGGGTGACAGAATGAGACCCTATCTCTAAAAAAAACAGAGAGAGAAAGTTTTATCTACCACTCAAATGAATTTTGAATGTACCCAACTCAGTCACATGGGGGGAAAAACAGGTTATGTGTAAAAAATAATAACAGAGCACAAAGGAGACAGTAGCATTTTATAATTGATTAAAAATTTAGGCCGGGCGCGGTGGCTCACGCCTGTAATCCTAGCTCTCTGGGAGGCCGAGGCGGGCGGATTGCTCGAGGTCGGGAGTTCAAAACCAGCCTGAGCAAGAGCGAGACCCCGTCTCTACTATAAATAGAAAGAAACTAATTGGCCAACTAATATATATAGAAAAAATTAGCCGGGCATGGTGGCGCATGCCTGTAGTCCCAGCTACTTGGGAGGCTGAGACAGAAGGATCGCTTGAGCCCAGGAGTCTGAGGTTGCTGTGAGCTAGGCTGACGCCACGGCACTCACTCTAGCCTAGGCAACAAAGTGAGACTCTGTCTCAAAAAAAAAAAAAAAAAAAAAAAATTAATATTATAATGTCTTGGGTTTTTTAAATTAAATTTTACTATTTATATGCTGTTATTATATAGTTTCCTGACTGCATGCATTTATAAAAATATATACATTTTATGACTACTGCTTTAAAAGATCAGGTCAATTCTCTTTTTTGTCAGGAAGGGTGAGAACTGGCTAATACCTTAGAAATTATTTGGAAAGGGTCCAGAATATTCATTTTCATGTAGTAGTATCCAAAGACAGGAAAGAAAAGAGACATAGACTCTTCATTCTGAATGCTTCTTATGTATATATTCTTTCTTGTTTTCAGTGTACCAGAACTCTTAATTCTATTTTTAAAATTTATTTATTTTATTTTATTGATTGATTTTTTTTTTTTTTTTTGAGACAGTGTCTTGCTCTGTTGCCCAAGCTAGAGTGCAATGGCATCATCATAGCTCACTGCAACTTCAAACACCTGGGCTCAAGCGATCCTCCTGCCTCAGCCTCCCCAGTGGTGGAACTATAGCCACATGCCACCATGCCTGCCTAATAATTTTTGTAGAGATGGGGACTTGCTATGTTGCTCTAGCTGGTCAAGAACTCCTGGCCTCAAGTAGTCCTCCCACCTCTGCCTCCCAAAGTACTAGGATTACAGGCCTGAGCCACCACACCTGGCCCCAATTCTATTTTTAGAAATATAAAAAAATTTTAGGTACATATGGAAAATAAAGATTATTAGCCTTGTGCTTTAGAGTCCCACCACATATCTATTTTCCTATATTTTTACCTCCCAGAATCTAAGAAAATGTATAAAAGGATTGATGTGTATAAAGAAGAATGAATGAATAGATGGATAAGATAATAAATTATGTGAAAGAAAATGTAGAAAAATGTTAACTGCAGAATCTAGGTAGTGGGTATATAGGTATTTATTGTATAATTCTTTTTATTTTAGTGTATGTATAGTTGAAATTTTTCATAAGAGAATGTTGAAAAGGGGTTTATAAAAGCATCTTGGTTTTGTTCCTTGTATGGAGTGGTTGATTTTTGACTAATGATCAAATGTTTTCTGTTTATTTGTCCATTCAGATGTTCTGTTTCTTTTTCAGTATATTTTAATAACTTACATCTTCCTACACAATTATCCATATCATTTAAATTACCAGACTTGATGGCATAAGTTGCCTTATAAACTTGTTTGCCTCAAGAGTTGTCTCTATTTTTTTTTTTTTTTTGAGACAGAGTCTCGCTTTGTTGCCCAGGCTAGAGTGAGTGCCGTGGCGTCAGCCTAGCTCACAGCAACCTCAAACTCCTGGGCTCAAGCAATCCTTCTGCCTCAGCCTCCTGAGTAGCTGGGACTACAGGCATGCGCCACCATGACCAGCTAATTTTTTCTATATATATTAGTTGGCCAATTAATTTCTTTCTATTTATAGTAGAGACGGGGTCTCGCTCTTGCTCAGGCTGGTTTCAAACTCCTGACGTTGAAGCAATCCGCCCGCCTCGGCCTCCCAGAGTGCTAGGATTACAAGCGTGAGCCACCACGCCCGGCCTCTATTTTTATATTTAATATTGTTTGTGCTTTCTCTCTTATTTTGATCATACTTACCAGTCTTTTTATTAACCTTTACCAAGAACCAGCTTTTGCTCTGCTTCTTAGTGTTGTTTCTGTTTCATTAATTTTTGGTTTTATCTTCATCACTCTTTCTACTTTCTCTACTTGTTTTTTTCTTTTCTTTTTCTTCTTTTTTTTTTTTTTTTTGAGACAGTTTATCTACCATTCAAATGAATTTTGAATGCACCCAACTCAGTCATTTGGGGGGAACAACAGGTTATGTGTCAGTGCAAAAAATAATAACAGAGCACAAAGGAGAAAGTAACATTTTATAATTGATTTAAAAATAAATACTGTAATTTTTTAGTGTCTTGCTCTGTCACTCAGGCTGGAGTGCAGTGGCTGGGTCATAGCTCACTGCAGCCTAGAACTCCCAGCCTCAAGCAATTCTCCCATCCCAGCCTCCCAAAGTGCTAGGATTATAGGAGTGAACCACTGCACCTGGCCTTCTTTCTACTTTCTTACAGTTTATATTCTTGTTCTTTTTCAAGCTTCTTTTTCCATTCTTTTTATTTTATTTCATTGAGGTAAAATATATAATTTATCATCTTTATCATTTTAAACTATATAATTGAGTAGTAATACATACATTTATATCCTTCTTTCTCCTTTATCCCTTTCTTTTTCTATTTAGGTCCTGTGTTTTCAATCTTTCTTGTTTTCAAGTAAACCCATGTAAGGCTAAAAAGAAATTCTCCTTGTGCTTTACTGCATTCTGTGATATGTAGGGCTTTTGTTATTTCTACATTTTTTCCCCTTTATTAACCCATGATTATTTAGAAGTGAGTTTTGCCATTTCCATTCAGTGAGAGTATGTGGTAGGATGCCATTTTTCATTTCTAATTTTATTAGAAATTGTACTTTATTTTTATTTTATCACATTTGTCCTAATTTTATCAGAGAGGTTATCCTCTAACAAAATTCCTTGAATTTTTTTCCCTAAGACTGGTACTTTTGGCTTATAAAGCAGGTAAACATATAGTTATAACAAATAGCTCATATTTTACACATTCTTAACAATTTCCTGAAAGTTTGTAGCATATTGTATATCTTGAATACCAACCATAAGTTTGGTATTACCATGCTTATTTTATAGAAAGGAAAATGGACTTAGGAAGTTTATGTGACTTGCTTGAGGTCACACACTCATACATAGTGCTTTCCATGATCTTCTATTATATTATCTCTTTGGCTTATATTATTTTAATAGAAAAAGAATTAAGAATTTATAAACTAGTTTGGACACATAAAGAGGTAAGCTTTCATTTTCTGTGTTTACTCAATATGAGTATCTCGCTCCCCCGGGATAAGAAATAAATGAGATGCTCTTACATTTAGATTGAAAGTTGTAGGAATAAAAATTTAATAAGAATGATGTGTCTAGGAGATGTGCCCTTTTGTTCCAGGTACCAGAAGAGCTCACACCTACAAGTTTTATGCCATGTGTTTTTCTGTCACAAAGAGCTTGTTATGCTGCTGTAAGCAATCCAGTGATTTGATAACCCAAAGGGAAGTTTGAAACTCTTTAGATTTTTTATTTTACACCATTATTACTCTGTCTTTGGGGGGGAAAAATCTATTTTTTTCCACATGTATAAATGTAACATATTCCCAAAGATATCTTGGTGGTAATTCATACTGACATACTGGGAATGTTAAGGTGCTGTCTGTATCGTTCATCCCCTAAATGGAAACAGCTGGCCCTAAGAGCTTTTGTTAAATTTTAATTATTTATGAAGCTTGCTTTTTCTCCTTAATATTTTATGAAATGCTTTGTATATGTAACTGAAGCAGATGTTATCATAGATATGTTTTCTAGAATAGTAACTGCATAGATAGCTCTACTGGCCTTTATAGTTTGTTTATATGTACTTTCTTTGTCTCCATGAGGAAATTCCTACTGATTAATAACATAGTTCTTTTAACAATTCAGAAAAAACAGTGTTATTCTATATTTCTTTGGAAATTAAATTGTCTAATGTTATATTAACCAAAGACTAACTGAAGACTAACCAAAAAAATTAAATTTAATAAAATGAAGGAAAAGACTATATGATCATTTCAATAGACACAGAAAAAGCATCTGAGAAAATTCAACACTCTTTTATGATAAAAAAATATACTCAGGCGGGCGGATTGCTCGAGGTCAGGAGTTCGAAACCAACCTGAGCAAGAGCAAGACCTCATCTCTACTATAAATAGAAAGAAATCGATTGGCTAATTAATATATATAGAAAAAATTAGCCAGGCATGGTGGCGCATGCCTGTAGTCCCAGCTACTCGGGAGGCTGAGGCAGAAGGATTCCTTGAGCCCAGGAGTTTGAGGTTGCTGTGAGCTAGGCTGATGCCATGGCACTCACTCTAGCCTGGGCAACAAAGCAAGACTCTGTATCAAAAAAAAAAAAAAAAAAAAATACACTCAGCAAACTAGGAATAGAAAGGAACTTACTTAACATGATAGCATTTGTGAAAACACTATAGCTAATATTAAACTCAATGAAAGACTGAAAGCTTCCTCCACCAAGATTAGGAACAATAAAAGGATGCCCACTTTTACCACTGCTATTCACCATTTTACTGGAAGTCCTAGCCAGAGCAGTTTGGTAAGAAAAAGAAATAAAAGGCATCCAAATTGAAAAAGAAGAGTTAAAATACCTCTGTTTGTGGATGACATGATTATATGTAGAAAATCCCATAGAGTCTGTAAAAAAACTTCTAGAGCTAATAAACAAATTCAGCAAAGTTGCAGGTATAAGATTAAAGCACAAAACTGAGTCATGTTTCTATACTCCGTCAATGAATGATTGAAAAAGAAAATTAAGAAAACAGTTCCAACTATAATGATATTCAATAAATAAAATATCTATGAATAAATTTAACCAAGTCATTAAAGACTTGTACTCTGAAAACTACAAAACATTGCCAAAAGAAATCAAAGACCAAGTAAATGGAAATAATAAATGTTCATGGATTAGGAAATTTCATATTGCTAATATCGTAATATTCCCCAATTAGGAATAGAAGGGATCTGTGGATCTACAGATTCAATGCAGTCCCTATCAAAATTCCAATGGCCTTTTTTGCAGAAATCAAAAAGCCAGTCCTCAAATTTATATGGAACTATAAATAGCACTGAATAGCCAAAACAATATTGAAAAGGAAAAACAAAGTTAGAGGACTCACACTTTCCAATTTCAAACTTACTATTAATATAAAGTTAACAGTAATCAAGATAAAGTCATACAGGCATAGGGATACACATATAGAACAATGAAATAGATTGAGAATCTAGAAATAAACCCAAACATCTGTGATCAATTGATTTTTGATAGGGGTACCATGAGCATTCAATGGAGAAAGAATAGTCTCTTTAACAAAAGGTTCTGGGACAAATGGATAACTGCATGCAAAAGAATGAAGTTGAACCTCTGCTTCACAAAAATTAACTCAAAATGGGCCAATGATGTTGCTATAGAAGAAAACATAGAGGTAAATCTTTATGACCTTGGATTTGGCAGCATATTCTTAGATTTGACATCAAAAGCATGAGCAACAGGGCGGGTGTGGTGGCTCATGCCTATAATCCTAGCACTCTGGGAGGCCGAGGCAAGAGGATCGTTTGTGCTCAGTAGTTCGAGACCAGCCTGAGCAAGGGCGAGACCCTGTCTCTACCAAAAATAGAAAAGTTAGCCGGGCATGGTGGCACATGCCTGTAGTCCCAGCTACTCGGGAGGCTGAGGCAGGAGGATCTCTTGGGCCCAGGAGTTTGAGGTTGCTGTGAGCTAGGCCGACTCCACGGCACTCTAGCCTGGGCAAGAGAGTGAGACTCTGTCTCAAAAAAAAAAAAAAAAAAAGCATGAGCAACTATAGAAAAAACAGATAATTAGACTTCATCAAATTAAAAGCTTTTGTGCATCAAAGGACATTATCAAGAATGTGAAGAAACAAGCTAAAGGATGATAGAAAATAATTTCACATCACTTATCTGATAAGAGTTTAATATTGAGAATATATAAAGAACTCTTGCAGCTCAACAACACAAAGACAAAGAACCCAATTTAACAATGGGGAAAGGACCTGAATAAACATTTCTATTTGAAGATATCCAGATGGTCAACAAGCACATGTAAAGATGTTCAGCAGTCATTGGTCATTAAGGAAATACAAATCAAAACCACAATGAGATACTTCTCACCTGCTAGTATGGCTTTAATTTAAAAAATAATAAGTGTTGACAAGGATGTGGAGAAATTGAAACCCTCGTACATTGTTGATGGGAATGTAATGGTGTGGTCATTGTGGGAAACAGTTTGGCAATTCCACAAAAAGTTAAACACAGAGGTACCGTATGACTTGGCACTTCCACTGCTAGGTATGTACTCAAGAGTATTGAAAACAGGAGTTCAAAGAAAAATTTGTACATGAGTGTTCACAGTAGCATTATTATTCATAATAACCAAAAAGTGGAAACAACCCAAATGTCCATCAACAGATGACTGGATAAATAAAATATGGTATATCCATACAATGGAATATTATTCACCTATAAAGGGGAATGAATTACCAATACATCATACAACATGCATCTCACAGAATAAAAAATATAGTCATTACCATATAAAAAGGTATTGGTAAGGGCTGAATTGTGTCCCCTCCAAAATTCATTTGTTGAAGAATTGAACCCTAGTACGTTAGAATGTGACTGTATTTGGAGATAGGCTCTTTAAAGAGGTAATTAAGGTAAAATAAGGTCATATGGGTGGGCCTTAATCCAGTATGACTAGTGTTCTTATAAAAAGAGGAGATTGGAACATAACAGGCACAGAGGGAAGACCACTGTGAAGATACCAGAAGAAGGTGGCCAACTACAAGCCAAGAAGAATTACTGTCAGAAGAAATCAGCCCTGCCAACACCTTGATCTGCACTTCTAGCCTCCAGAACTGTGAAGAAATAAATTTCTGATATATAAGCCACCCCAGTACTCATTAATAATCAAGGAAATAGAAATTGAAGCTACCATGAGATTGCTTTTTACATGCATGAGCTTGACAAAATAAAGACAGATAGGAATGAGCATTGTGAGAATATGGATTAACAGAAACTCATATGCTATCCTGAGGGGTACGAATTGGTACATCCAGTTTCAAGACATTTGGCATTGGCCGGGCGCAGTGGCTCACGCCTGTAATCCTAGCACTCTGGGAGGCCGAGGCGGGTGGATTGCTCAAGGTCAGGAGTTCGAAACCAGCCTGAGCAAGAGCGAGACCCCGTCTCTACTATAAATAGAAAGAAATTAATTGGCCAACTAATATATATAGAAAAAATTAGCCAGGCATGGTGGCGCATGCCTTTAGTCTCAGCTACTCGGGAGGCTGAAGCAGTAGGATTGCTTGAGCCCAGGAGTTTGAGGTTGCTGTGAGCTAGGCTGACGCCATGGCACTCACTCTAGCCTGGGTAACAAAGCGAGACTCTGCCTCAAAAAAAAAAAAACAAAAAAAAAACACCAAAAAAAACATTTGGCATTATGTAAAAAATGAACTTACTTTCTGACCTGGCAGTTCCACTTCTAGGTATATGTATGTCCTAGAGAAACTCTTGCACATGTGTTCCAGGAAACTTTAAGAAGAATATTCATAGCAGCTTTCTTTGTAAGAGGAAAGAGCTAGAAAAAACCCAACTGACAGTAGGATGAATAATAGAGACTACCATACAGCAGTAAAAATGAAAGATCTATAAGCACATACATTAATATGGATGAAACTCACAAATGAGCAAAAAAAAGCAAGTTGTAGGTAAATACAGAAAGATGCCATTTATACAAAGTTCAAAAATATCCAAGAAAACTGTCTCATTTTGAAGTATATCAGATGTAGTAATACTATTAACAAAAAAAAAAGAAAAAGGAGAATGACAAACACAGAATTCAGGAGGGTAATACATGTAGGGCCTGTATTCTCAACAAGAGTGATATCACCCCCAAGGAAGTAAAAATTGCTTCCAGATGGGGAGGGGTACAAAAAAACCTTCGATATTACAGTGGGCTCACAGTACATAAATATATATACAGTACATTTATAGTATTAAAACTTAGTGGATTGCTACCAAGTGGTATGTTAGAAAAAATTTGAGCTTTAATAATTTAATAATGCAGGAAATTTATACAATTGTAAAAATACACATTGAATATTTTTTCATCCATAACTTCATAGTAATAGTTTATTAAACCTGTGATTGGTCATTCATTGGAGGTTGCTAGGGAAACAACTCAATTTGAAAACTAGATAATAAAGAAAAGAATTAGCATTTATCATCCCTTGCTTATACAAACTGTAACTCAAGGTACCTAAACTGCACCTCAAAGTAAATAAATAGTTGACTTGGAAAAGTTTCTTTTATAGAAGTATCTCAGCTAATAAATGCAAAGGAAATGATAGAATTCGAAAAATCTCTATTTTTGCAACACCAGTGAATTTAAGCATTTATCATCAAAGGTTGTTTCATTAGTTTCCTAGGGCTGCGGTAACATGTTACCATAAACTGGTAGCTTTTATAAGAACACTTATCATTGAGTTTAGGGCCCACCCAGGTAATCTAGGATGATCTCCTTATCTCAAAATCTTTGACTTTATTACATTTTCAAAGTTCTCTTTTCCAAATACAGTAACATTCACAGGTTTTGAGAATTAAGACATGGACATATCTTTTTGGGTGTTGGGGACTACCATTCAGCTCATTACTACTGTTATATCACCTTGCCAAAAAAAAAAAAAAATCTGGCCTGGCTGGTGACTCATGTTGTTTCTTTTTTTAAAAACTCTACCAGAACCCAGTAGCAATTAAAATTTGCTTTTGGCCTGGGCACAGTGGCTGATGCCTGTAATCCTAGCACTTTGGGAGGCTGAGGCGGGAGGATTGTTTGAGCTCAGGATTTCAAAACCAGCTTGAGCAAGAGTGAGACCCCATCTCTACTAAAAAAAATAGAAAGAAATTAGCTGGACAACTAAAAATATATAGAAAAAATTAGCTGGGCATGGTGGCGCATGCCTGTAGTCCCAGCTACTTGGGAGGCTGAGGCAGAAGGATTGCTTGAACCCAGGAGTTTAAGATTGCTGTGAGCTACGCTAACTCAACAGCACTCTAGCCTGTGCAACAGAGTATGAGACTCTGTCTCAAAAAAACAAAACAAAACAAAAAACAAGCCAAGCAAACAAAACCAAAAACAAAACAAAACCCCCTAAATCCAATGAAGGCTCTAGATCCAAATACCAGTATATAGAAGATACAGGAAACTGAATGCAGTCAACAAAATTTAGACTGTAGGAATCTCTATAGAACAAAAACCCAGTTTCTTCAGCAATTACATTATAGGGGATAAAAAATTACAATGGGATGAAGAACCATATATATGAAAAGAAACCTAAATAACACCACCACCATCCAGTTGTACCGTGGGGGCTTTATTTGGATCCCGATTTGAAAAACTTTTTTTTAAAAAAGGAAACAATCAGGGAAACTTGAATACTTATTGGTTGCTTTGCAAGTATTGTAATTTTAATATGGATATGTTTTCTTAAAAGAGCCCGTGTCTTTTAGATATCATACTGAAATATTTGTGGATGAAATTACATGTCTAGGACTTGCTTCTATAGAATTAGGGGTGAAAGAGGTAGATGGATTTATAGGTAAAACAAGATTGGCCTTAAGGGGATGTTTTTGATGAGAGGATGTTTTGGAAATTAGGTGATGAGAACATGAGAATATATTATACCATTGTTTTTTTGGTTTGGGGGGTTTGTTGTTATTGTTGTTGTTTTGAGGCAGAGTCTCAAGAAAAAGTTTTTAGTGCTGGAGGATAGGTTTGGCAACTAAAGGGGTGCTCCTCTTAGCTTTTCTGCATGGTGATTAGTGAGGCTCTGAGGGCTGTATAATGAGCTTTCATCGCTACTGTAGTTTAAAACTAGAATCGGAGAAGAGAATAAAACACATTTCCCTTTGAGAATATGTTTACTCAGCCAGCCTTCCCTGACCAAATTCTTCCAATGACTTCTTATCTCACATTTCAGTCTCATTAACTATCACCACCTTGTTCTCTCCTCCTACCCTCTACATGCTTCCATAGTGTACTTGAATTGTGTAGCTTGTTTGGTCACCCCAGTTTCCAGATTATATTAATCAATTCCTTACAGATAGTAACCTTGTTTGTTCATCTTACTCAGCTATATATCCCCTCACCCCTGAGTTTAACACTGGAGCTGGTTGAGTGAGGGAAAGGAAAGCAATAGAGAACTAGAATTGCGGTGGTAAATAAAATGCAAAATAACACCTACTACTTTCTGTAACTCCTCAATAATCCCTTTTCCCAGGACTACTAAAGTAACGCCACAGAACTACTTTGACCTTTTTCCTGCCCATCCTCTGGCAAAGGTGCTAATGAACTATAATGTACTGCAAATAAAAGATGAATAAAGGTTGGGCAATGTAGCAAAATAAAAAGTAGGTTTTTCTGGTATTAACTGAGTAGCACCTAAGTGGACACATAGGTACTACAGTAATAGGGTATTGGGCAGGTGGGAAGGGGGAGGGGGCGGGTATATACATACATAATGAGTGAGATGTGCACCATCTGGGGGATGGTCATGATGGAGACTCAGACTTTTGGGGGAAAGGGGGGAAATGGGCATTTATTGAAACCTTAAAATCTGTATCCCCATAATATGCCGAAATAAAAAAAAAAACAAACTTAAAAAAAAAAAGTAGGTTTTTGCATATTCAAATATTGTTGATTTACACTCTTTCCAAGGGTATATAATGCAATGAATTTTTTTTAGCTAGCTGGCTTTCTGTGTGTCAGAATTCTCCTTATATGAAAATTCCTTTCTGTTCTATCTTCTTGTTATGTTTTAAGATGGTAATTAGTATGTAACCTCCTCAAAAAGGTGCCAAGAAGTACTCTAAAAATACTATATTGTGCTATGGGATTATCTGGCAGTTTCCTAGTGGATAGCAATCACTGTAAAACAAACTGTAAGAGGCCCATAAAACTGAGAGAGCTGGGAGAGACCAGAAAGACCAATGTTCTTTCCTATTCCCCCTCTTCCATTACAAACAATAGCTTTTTGTGTAATAACTGTCTTCTTGTCATCATAAAATGTTGCATATTGTCCAATCCCCAAATCTGAGATAGTTTCTAAACTATTACTTTCCAAATTTAGATTCTTGAGAAAATAGAACATGTATGTAATTACTGTCACTCTAAAATGAAAAATAAAACGTGTAACATTATCATTTCTTTTTTACCACATAGTATGGGATGATTTTTCATTTGTATAGAATATAGAATAATAAATCTTAAACTTTAGAATGTAATTACTGGACATTTTAAGCTTATTAAAGACCTAAAGATATTTTATTTTCTCTTTAGGTGGTACGGGACTATAATCTTCAACTGTTTTTACAAGAGAATGCTGTATTTCACAAACCCCAGCCCTTCCAGTTCCAGCCTTGTGACAGTGATACTGTAAGAGAATTCCAGGTTTTCATTTCATTTGCTGTTCATTTGTGTTTCTGTTCAATAACAATTATCCTTGGAATAGACAGAAAAAGCTAAGTATGGCCAAGTGCTGTGGCTCACGTCTGTAATCCTAGCACTTTAGGAGGCTGAGACAGGAGGACAGGAGTTCAAGACCAGCCTGAGCAACATAGTGAGACCCTGTCTCTACAAAAAAAAGTTTCTTAAAAATTTAGCTGGGCATAGTGGTGCATGCCTGTAGTCCCAGCTACTTGGGAGGCTGAGGCAGGAGGATTGCTTGAGCCCAGTAATTTAAGGTTGCTGTGAGCTAGGTTGATGCCACTGCACTCTGCACTCTAGCCAGGGCAACAGAGTGAAACTCTGTATCCAAAAAACCAAAACAAATGTTAGGATGCAGAGAAACTATGTCATTTCTTTTTTCTAAAATGTGGCTAATACACCCACCATATCATAGGCTTTATGCTAACAACTTTCTACTAAATGAGGTTAAGTTATAAGTTACTGAAAATCTGAAAACAACTGAGGAAAGAAGAAAAATATTCAATGTATTTATTCATATATACTTTCTATTCATCAAATTCGTCATGTTGCGCTATTCCAAGAAAAACAGTGGTTAAATTTTAACCAGAATAGAATTAATAAATGGAATAATGAATATGTACACGCAGATATTTTGGTTGGCCTTATAAAAAATTATAGGCCCTTCATAATTCCTTTCAGATTTCTTCGAATGTTAAAGTACCAACATAAACCTCAAATTGGCTGTTTTTAAAAAGCATATATTTTTGTCCTTGAGTTTTGGTTTGCTCTGTGAGAAATGTTTGTCATTATTTGGATTTTAAAAAAAGAACCAAAAGGCTAATTCAATAACATAAAAAAAATGAAATTCCACAAAATGAGAAGGCATGTGTTGGCATTACTAGCACATTCTCTCAATGATATAGTTTCATAGTTTAATGGTGTCAGTTTAATAGAAATACACTTGCTGGAGATAAGTTCATTACTTCTCTTGCATTTTAAGCAGCCCTATTAGTGACTATAAAGAAATGTGGAATCAGCATAACCCTGGCCCTTTTTTATCTATCAGCTTTTGCTATGACTCAGTCACATTGTTCTGTAACTTGACTGCTATGAAGCCTGGGAGGAATGAAGTAGAGTGTTAGAAGATACAGGGTATGGACAAGTTTGTCAAGCTTGGCTTAAAATGGTGACTAATTTAAGATGATTTTATCTTTGCCATTTTCCACAAGGAAAATAAGAGTAACGGTGACTCTCATCTTACCTTTGCAAGGCTCAACTACAGCCCTAAATGCTTCTTTGTTTTTAGATGCTGTGTGTTTCTAGACAGTGTTCTTAGCTGTTGCCTTAAAATTCTAACTCTATGCTATGTTTTCTGTCCTTGTGCAATCTTTACTGGGCAGAGTTTAAAAGCCGCCCAACTGGTGGACATTGAGCTCTCCCCTGTCAGTGCTCTGAGAATGACCATAGCTGAGGTATATGGGGTGTGGGCTAAGGGGGGAGGGGTGGGTTCGCATGTTAATGGAGGGTGGGACCTGGTGTTAGGCCACTGCATGCATCAGCTGTGGCTTTCTGTTTTCCCTTATGAATTAGGAATTTCCTTTCCTGTTTATAGTGAAGAGATTGAGCTGCTCATTTTTCATCTTGTCTGAAGCATCTTATTTTACTTCAACAGGAGTGCTGGAAAGAACCTCAGGGCTAGCCTTGTCTTTATTAAAGGGGAAACTGTAGCCTAGACAGGAAGAAAGACTTGTCCAGAGTTATATAGTAAATGAATGATAAGTTACTGTTGTGATTGCAATTTTAATGTTGTTTCTGCTATGCTATTCTGTTTTCTGAGAAGAAATATTCAGCACTTGAGGAGCAATTAGTTTTTTCATAATGGAAAAAGATAAATGCTTAATGCTTTTATAAAAATCATTCTAGATTATCTACCATTGAAAAAGTCTTTAATGATTTTGAAAATCTTTTTAACTACAAAATATTTTTGTGTGTAATTTTTGTTTTACTATAAATTAACTATTCTGTCTGCCCACAAAGAATAAAATCCCAAATAATTATTTTTACACAGTTAGATTAGTACTGTTCTTTGTGAGAATAGAGCCATTATTTATTTGCTTTTAGTTTCTTCATGGAGTTGGTAGCCAACTCCTATCATGGCGTGGAGAGCAACAGTCAATGCCAATTAATTCACTTTTCCTGCCAGGTGAACCTCGGACATGTAGGATGAACTAAACACCTGTATCTTCAGTTGTCTTTCTGAAGTTGCTATTGTTCCTATCCTGTTTTGAAGCATATTTCAATTTAACAAACAGTGAACTCTTAGTGCATGTGCCAATCACTCAGATAGATGCTGAGAATAGCTACTGCACACCAAACTGCAGACCCCAAACTAGATGAGCTCACTGACATGTTGACAGATAAGTAAAATGCAGTTAGTTGTGTGTTGTATGTGATAAGAGTGTGATTGGTACAGTCAGTGCATCCAGATGTGGTGCTATATTTTACGTTATTGAGGCATATTTCATATCATATAATTCACCCATTTCTTGTGTATTCAGTGATTTTTAGTAAATTTACCAAAGTGTGCAACTATCTTCCTAAATAAATTTTAGAACATTTTCATGACCCCAGTAAGATTCCTCATGTCTATTTACTTTTAGTCTCCATTCCCACCCCTCGCCATAGGTTACCACTAATCTACTTTCTACAGATTTGCCTGTTCTAGACATTTTATATAATTTGAATCTTACAATATGTAGCCCTTAATGTCTTGCTTATTTCACTTAGTGTAATGTTTTTGAGATTCGTCCATGTTGTAAACATCAATAGTTTGTTTCTTTTTATTGCTGATTAGTATTCCATTGTATGTGTTTACCACATTTCGTCTCCCTGTTCATCAATTGATAGACATTTAGGTTGTTTCCCACTTTGGGCTCTTAAGAATAATTCTATTATGAACATTTCTGGGCAAGCCTTGATATGAATGTGTTTTCATTTCTCTTGAGTTGCTGGGTCATATGGTAAATTTATGTTTAACTTTTTAGGAAACTGGCAAACTGTTTGCCAAAGTGACTGTATCATTTTACATTTCTACCAGCATTGTAGTAGGGTTCTTGTTTCTCCACATCCTCACCATTTGTTATTGTCTGGCTCTTTGATTATAGCCATCCTAGTGGGTATGATACAATATCTCTTGTGGTTTTGATTTGTATTTCCCTAATGACTAAGGATGATGTTGAGTATATATCTTTTCATAAACTTAGTCACCATTCTATATCTACTTCAGTAAAATATCTATTCAGATCTTTTGCTATTTTTTGATTGGATTGTGTTTTCATGTTATGGATTAGATCCTGAAGGTGAATTGAAGTTTACTCAGCAGAGATTGAGAAACAACATGCCAGGAAATGAAAATGACAATTGAAATAGATGGCATTCATTGAACACTTATTTCATGCTTGACATTTTCCCAATCATATTACCTATATTAACTCATTTTATCTTCAAGACTATTGTAGGTATTATTTTTAATTCCCATTTTACAGTTGAGGAAACTAAGGTTAAGAAATTTATTCAAAGTCACTCAGCTGGTAAGTATACAACCTATATGTGAAATGGCAAGTAATCTTGGGGTAATGAAAGAGAAGCTAAACAATACCATAAATGTAGGTTGCAACCAGATTTTGTTTGAGTTTTATATATGATGGCAGATGGAGAAGTATGTATTTAGGTAGGAGAGTAATGATGGGATTCATTGCAGAGGCAGGACAGTATTGTTCCTTAATTTTATTTTGAATTTTATAATTTTAATTAGGAATTTTGAACCGCTTATGAGTTAAACATTCATTTTCCATTTACACAGTAGGTACTTATATACCTTTGTATATGCCTTTGGGTTATCTAAATTTAGGTAAGATATATTTAGGAAAGTTTATAGGACTTTTAAACCTAATACTATGATAAAATATAATTCTTATTTTCTTCTAAAGATTTTCATATGCTCATCTTCAAATTTAAAAAAAATTTGTTAATGTATCCCATTTCAAATTGTAACATTTTTCCTATAAAAGTCCAAAATGTCCAATTGAATATGTATAGTCACAATATTACCATAGGAATTTAATTAAGGCTTAGAATTACTATATATTTTTGGCTTATCTTTTATTTCTGCTGAAAATGAAAATTCCTTTTCATTTTATCTTAATATATGATTTTTTTTTTTGAGACAGAGTCTTCTTCTATCACCCAGGCTAGAGTGCAATGGTATGATCATAGCTCACTGCAGCCTCAAATTCCTGAGCTCAAGCCATCCTCCCACCTTAGCCTCCCAAGTAGCTGGGACTGCAAGCACACGCCATCACACCCAGCTAGTCTTTAAATTTTTTTATAGAGAAAGGATTGCACCATTGTGGCCTAGACTGGTCTTGAACTTATTGCCCAGGCTGGTCTCGAACTTGTAGCCTCAAGTATTCCTCCCACCTCGCCTCCCAAAGTGCTGGGATTACAGACATGGTCCACCATGCCTTGCCAATAGATGACTATTTTTTTTTTTTTGACGGTTAACTCCAGTAATAATACACCAGGTCAGTTTTATTTTTATACTCTAAAAGATTAAAGTTAGTTCCTTGTATGTAACCACCCAGGTGTGGCAGGGATAGCCATAAATTCCGGAATGTGTAGCCTTAGGGAAGCAGATATCCCCTAACTCAGAATTTCAAGGTGGTTGCTCTAGGCACTAGGCATAGATCACGGACCGAGATTAGCAAGGATGGGCAAGGTGAGCCACAGGGGGCATTTCTCATCCCCAACTTATCTTAAGGTGACCCCTCATCCCCAGCTTATTTTAGGGTGACCCCTAAGATCTGTGCCTGGCTTAGGTCACCCCTCCCTTGAGGGGTCTTACCCCTCATTGACTAACCAGCCATCTTATGGGGTGTACACAGCAATCACAAGAACAGTTGTTTATCATGTGGGCTCCAGACCCCCCAATGCTGTGGGTGGGGTCTTGCTTACTTGCAACTCAGGTCCTTTGTTATGCCTCTAGGCAACAACCTTGTTTATCATAAGGACCTTGTCTGGAACAGATTACTTTCAAACATTCTGGGCAGAACACGTACATTACTCACTAACTTTAATTCGTAAACTGGGAAAATATATGTCAGTCCCTTACATCTCCCCCTATTTTATTTAATTTTGAAGGCAAACAGCTGGAACACAGCCATGATGTTTTGTCTTTGCTATCACTGAGTTGCTTGCCTCTTTTTCCAGCACCTGTAGATTAAGAGCACAAAACATAATACAAGGAAGAGAATACCCAAATTACTTCCAATACTACTAAGCATAGTTTTTAATGAAGCCAAAGGTTAGGCCTGTACAATCCACTGGCCAGGCCAGAAAAGAACTCTAGATGACTATTTTGACTCATACTTTAGAATGATATTCTAGGCCAGGCATGGTAGCTCATGCCTGTAATTCCAGAGTCTCGGGAGGCTGACGCAGGAGAATCACTTGAGCTCAGGAATTTGAAGTTGCATTGAGCTATGATGATGCCACTGTACTCTAGCCTGGGCAACAGAGTGAGACACCACTGCACTCCAGCCTGGGAGACAGAGCAAGATTCTGTCTCTAAAAACAATTAATTAAACAAGAAAAGTATAAAAAATAAGAAATAGAATGATGTATCAAAAGGAAATAGAATTATGTCAAAATGGTTTTATAACATCACAAGTATGTCTGTTCTCTACAGCCACAAAATCAGCAATTTTAGAATTAACCATATGATGATTACATGTAACAGTAACCAATGGCAGATTTTGTCTGCTATAGTAACTTAGTAGCTGTCTCATGGTTAATATTAAAAAAAGATTCCCTTGTCTGTATTTCCATATAGAGTTATTGCTTTCTAAAGTATCCTTTCCTTATATGCTCAAATACCATTTCTCAGATAATACCAGAAAATCAGAAATCCTTCTAGAAAGAGTAAATTTCACCTTTCTTTGCTTAAATGTATTTTTAATGCAGAGTTATTCTAAGGAGGATATGGAATATACCCTAAAATGTGGCCTCCTTCCACCAAAAAGGATATTCTGTGAGGGAGAACTGACAAGTATATTTATTAGGATCTCAATGTTGGGGAGTCATCCAGCTATCACAAGGATTATACTGGTGTTAGAGATTCACACTGATGTTGTACAATGGAGAAGTCATGTCCTGATTTATGTTGATCTTAGATAGTGGAAAGGGCATTAGAACATTTCTCTATGTATTGTTTAATGACCTGAGCTGTATTTTGCTTTCTATGAAATTCTCAGTTGTCAAGACTTATCTTATAGGAGCTTCTACATGTCTTCCATGGCTTGATTTTAGAATTCGTGAAAAGGGTAAATTAATTTGAATTTTAATTATGTGTCATTCCCCACCCAGAGGATCTCAAAGCCATGTCTTCTAATTAGTGGCATTTATCTGTCCTGATCATGGGGAACTCCTGTCTAAGTAATAGTAAACCCATAGAGAATGGTAGAAAATCCCTACCTTAATTTACCCAGCTCTTAAGCACAGTGAATAGTCAATAAAAAGGTAGAGATTCTGCGTGGCAAGTGGGTTATGGCCTGTCTCCCAGCACACATCTAAACCCGATTACTTGTTCCTGAAATGCTGCTCTGTAATAAAATTAAATTTTTTTGTCAGTTTCCTCCTTTCTTATCTATCTACTCCCTATAAATATTTCTTTTTTTTTTTTTTTTTTTAGGTCTGCCTTAATCATTCAGTGTAGCTTCAGTCTTGTTTTGGTTTCTTCAGTAATTGTCTGGATTTTTCATGAACAGTAATGAGAAATTTTTTGTTTCAAGTAATTTTCAACTGGGTCTTTTCTCCTTTTTTTGAGACAGAGTCTCACTCTCTTGCCTGGGCTAGAGTGCCGTGGCATCAGCCTAGCTTACAGCAACCTCAAACTCCTGGGCTGAAGCAATCCTCCTGCCTTAGCCTCCCAAGTAGCTGGGACTACAGGCATGCGTCACCATGCCCTGCTAATTTTTTCTATATATTTTTAGTTGTGTGGCAAATTTCTTCTATTTTTAGTAGAAACGAGGTCTCGCCTTTGCTCAGGCTGGTCTCGAACTCCTGAGTGCAAATGATCTGCCCGCCTCCGCCTCCCAGAGTGCTAGGATTACAGGTGCAGATCACCATGCCTGGCCTCAACTGGGTCTTTAACATTAACAATTACTATTATTGGATACTTAATATATGTAGATACAATGCCAGAATTTTTAAAATGATAGGTAGCATTTTCACCATTTTCAGATTTAGCTAAAACTCATATTAACATACCAACAATCATAAAGCTAATAAATGGCATAGAGTAGATTCAAAACTAAGTCTATGTGACTCAAAAGCCTATTCCTGAACTTTTCAGAGTATATCTTTCTACTTTACACATCAGATTCCTCTGGCTATTGTTCATTTTATTTCCATCTGTATTCAGGGTTTAACATTTTAATGTCCCTGGCTTCTGAGAACAGATATAAATTTGAATGCCCAGATCCATTTGCAAAGCCAAATATAATAATAAAGTTGATTCCCAGATTCATAATAACCCCAAGAATGAATTAGAAGTTAGTTAGATTAGAAATTTTATTATTTTGCTCTATTTTAGCTAATTTGTCATTGTTATAATCTAGCTTTGTCATGTATATAATCTAGCTTTAACAGAAATGTCTGCATAGAGCAAAAATTTTTGAACTTTGCCTCATCACAGTCCCCCAACAAAAATATTGATTTTTAAATTTAGTTTAGCAGATTCTGCTTATATCATCAATTTTGAGCTATGTGACCTAGCAAAAGAATTTCTAAAATTCTTTTAATTTTAAAATTTGGATTTTTATATTAAAAAATCCTCTTTGGATAATTCATATTTAAGAAATTTTCTTTCCTAATTAATTTTAATAAAGTTTTTTTCATAGGTTCTTGAGAGTTTAGAGAGAATTAAAATAGGTTAGTGGGGCCGGGCACAGTAGCTCACGCCTGTAATTCTAGCACTCTGGGAGGCCGAGGCGGGCGGATTGCTTCAACGTCAGGAGTTTGAAACCAGCCTGAGTAAGAGCGAGACCCTGTCTCTACTATAAATAGAAAGAAATTAATTGGCCAACTAATATATATAGAAAAAATTAGCCGGGCATGGTGGCGCATGCCTGTAGTCCCAGCTACTCAGGAGGCTAAGGCAGCAGGATTGCTTGAGCCCAGGAGTTTGAAGTTGCTGTGAGCTAGGCTGATGCCACGGCATTCACTCTAGCCTGGGCAACAAAGTGAGACTCTGTCTCAAAAAAAATAGGTTAGTGGTTAATAGCCCTGATTCTAGAATCAGACTTGTTTAATTGATGTTTAACACAATATTTGGGAGACACTGGAAAAATTTCTTACCCTCTCTGAGCCTTGGTTTCCTTTTCCATAAAATGGTGTGTGACTCACATCATAAGGTTGTTATAAAAGTTATGTGAGGCACTTTCCATAGTACCTTGCACAATAGAGGTTAACTATTACTACAATTTATTTAGATTTTACAATTTGTTCTTTGTGAAACAGAATCATAGCATTTTAGAGCTAGAAGAGACCCGTAGTGATCATTTGATCTAGCACCCTTATCTTTTATATGAGGACATTAAATCCCAGACAAACTAGGGTAAAAACGAATTTGAGGTTTGGTAGAAAGTTGGTGATGTCCTCTAACTAAATAAAGCCCAGCATTTTGGGATAGGGGAGAAGAGAGGATTGTGTTGCTGTTAACATATTGTTTTGTTCTTTTCACTTCTATTCAATAATTCTTTAATCACATTGAAACTATTGTTTCCATTTTTATCTATGCAATGATTTTAGCGTCATTTAGTAGGTTGGCATGAATACTTTTTTCTTCTTTTCTTACCTTAGTTTCCTTTATACCCAAAGATCAGTCCACAGTATTAGAGATAAAGCTTTCATGTTCAGCAATGTTAAGACAAGAAGCCTGTGTTCATTTATGGTTTCATACTGTCATCTTTGTCTTCTGCTGACTTTCTGTGACACGAGACATTGCTTCCGACAGTAGTGGAGCATGCTTTGTGTTTTGAGCACTGATTAAGTGAAGACTCCTCTGGTCCAACTGGAAAGTGATGGTGGTTGCAATAAGGATAGCAATGCTTTTCTCTCTGTTCTCTCCTATGTTGTAGAGCCGACAATTAGAGTCAGAAACTGGGACCACAGAGGAGCACAGTCTCAATAAGGAAGCTCGGAAATGGGCCACACGTGTGGCACGTGAGCACAAAAACATTGTTCACCAACAACGGGTAAGTGTAATAGAGAATCCTGGCTACATTCAGCTTAAGTTAAATGTCAAACGAACTTAAGGAGTTGAGCTTTATTCATATAAAAAATATCCCATATATGTTTTTTCTGTACTTTCTCAACACAGTCAGCAGTGCGTTCTGTTATCTACTCATCTTGGAAATTCTTTAAGGCCTCTAGCAGCAACACATTAATTCACTTGTTTGCCATAGAATTGCCTAAGAAGGCTAGTGACAGTGTGTTCTAGTCTTTTGGGAAGGGGAACAGACATACATATGTTAAATTAATGTAAGTTTTCATTCCCCAGGACAAGTTTTTTGAAGATACAGTTGTAGGTTCCATGAAAATATATCCTTAAGACTAAATTCTAAGCACAAAGAAATTATTTTAAGTATAGTACATTTTTTGTCAATTTCATTTATTTGTACCTATATCCTTCTCTTTATTTGCCTTTACATCAGCTTCTTAGAGTTGTCTATACTTATCTGAATATCCTCACCTCCCACTTATTTTTTAGCCTGTTACATTTCAGCTTTCTCTGCCACTAAACTTACCAAAATCACTAATGATGTCTATGTTGCTAGTTCCAAAATGGACACTTGGATTTCTCATTTTTCTTAACCTTTCACAGTTTCACCACAACTGACAGTTCCTTATTATCTTAAAAACATTCTCTTCTCTAGTCAGCCATGACTCAGCGTTGTCCTGGCTTTCTGCCTCTCTGGCCATTCCTGGAGTTTTCTATAGGTTCCTATTTCTCTATCCTACAATTAAGTATTTAAATTCCTTAGACTTCTGTACTAGGCCATCTTCTTTTCTTACTCTTTACTTTCACTATAGGCAGTCTCATCCACCTCCATGGTTCCACTTACCTACCAGCAAATCATAAATTAGTATCTCTAACTTGGGCCCTGTTACTGTATATCCATATGGCCTCTTGCCTGCTTTGATGTCTTTTCACAATCTCACAGACATCTCAGATTCAGTGGCCCATTTATCTAATGTTGCATAACAAACTACCTCAAATTTAATGCCATAAAACAAGAACATTTTAAAAATTATCTCTCACTACTCTGAGTATTAGGAGGTCTCAGCTTGGCAGTTTTCACTTGAGTAGCTGGTCCTGGTGTCGTCTCACAGGCTTCCCCACTGATGCCTACGCTGGAAAGATTTGAACAACTGGGAACTGGAGCAGCTGGGGCTCCTCCTGAGTATGTCTGTCTGTCTGTCTCTCTCTCTCTCTCCCTCTTTCTCTCCCTCTCTCCCTCCTTCTCCCTCTCCTTCCCTTTCTCTCTCTCTCTCCCCCTCTCCCTCTGCCTCCCTCTCCCTCTCTCTCCCTCCTTCTCCCTCCCTCCTCCTCCCTCTCCCTCCCTCCCTCCATCTCTCTCTCTCTCTCCCTCTCTCTCCCCCTCCCTCCCTCCCTCCCTCTCTCTCTCTATCTCTCTCTATTTCTCTTTCTCTCTCTCCCCACAGTCTCTCCAACATGTCAGCTTCAGATTAGCTATACTTCCTAAATGGTAGCACAGGGCCCCAAGTTTGAGTCCTAAGAGTTAGACAAGTAGAAGATGTATCATCCTTTTGACCTAACTTCAGAAATAACATGATTTTACTTGTATCATATTTTTACTAATTGAAGCAGTCATAAAGGCCTATCCAAGTTTCAGGGAGAGAGGACAGACATTCCACTTCATGGTGGACAAAGAGCAAAGTTCTAGAAAAACATGTGGAATGGGAAATACTATAGTAGCTATTTTGTAAAATTCACTGTCTGCTACAGCCTACCTTTTAGCCATAACTGTTCCCATTCCTCTCGCATGCAAAATATACTCACCTCTTCACCCTGGTATTGGGCTCCAGCTTATCATTTAAATCAGATTCAAGGCTTCTTGGGTACAGTTCCTCGAATACATTTATCTCAGTCAAAGAATTTGTGAAAACTTATCTGTTCGCCCACACATACAATAAATAGTAGTGAAATTAGTTACTGTAGCTTTATACCTCAAAATATAAAGCATAGAAAAAGATTGTTTTTCCACTAGAATGCTTGGCTATATTTGAAAGTAAACATTCAGTTTAAAAATAGGCTGGGCATGGTGGCTCACACCTGTAATCCTAGCACTCTGGGAGGCCGAGACAGGAGGGATTGCTCAAGGTCAGGAGTTGGAGACCAGCCTGAGCAAGAGCAAGACCCCATCTCTATTAAAAATAGAAAGAAATTAATTGGCCAACTAAAAATATATAGAAAAAATTAGCCAGGCATGGTGGTGCACACCTATAGTCCCAGCTACTCGGGAGGCTGAGGCAGTAGGATTGCTTGAGCCCAGGAGTTTGAGGTTGCTGTGAGCTAGGCTGACACCACAGCACTCTAGCCCGGGCATTAGAGTAAGACTCTGTCTCAAAAAAATAATAATAATAAATAAATAAATCTGCTTCCTTACTTTGTTGTCAAGCATATTGTGTCTTTCTGTTGGGAAGTAGAAACAGACAAATTTCAACAACTTTTCCCACTTTTATAGTATGACCTATGATAGGCTTTAATCTAGTAAGGTATATTTTAAACAACAAAATGAAGGATTTTTTTAAACAACAAAACTAATTCTTCTGGCCATGATAAATTAACAGGTCACACTTGCCCTCCTGTATAAACAACTATAAAACTGGTCTAAGTGTATGAAACAAATGTTTTCAGATATTGGACAACAAGCAATAACAAGAGTATGATGCCTGAGAGAAAGGAAACAAATGAAGTTAGTCTGATGACCTCCCAGGTTTTCTGCCTGGAGGCCCTTTCCACGGTGTAGTGCAGGGAGGGAGAACCCAAGCAGAGCACCACAGACTGACTGAGTTGAGATAATAGAGTTCAGAGAGCATGAAGAGGCATGAATTTGCAGGGCAGAGCACCAGACAGCAGGGAAATGCAGAGAAAGAGTTTCAGAATTCTACATGAGTTTCCCCTTCAGTCTGTTGCCAAATACTAAACCATGTATGCATGGGATAAACTCTGTGAGACTGGGCAAAGAATGACAATGGGGATATAAACTGGGTAATTCCCAGGTTTACATAGATTTGGGACACATTCAAGTTCTGACCAGCCCAAATTGAGACTACAGTTGGCTCTTGAATGACAGGTTTAGGGACACCAACCCCACACACAGTTGAAAATCCACATACCACTTCTGACTCCCACAAAACTTAACTACTAATAGCCTACTAGACTAAGACTAGAAGCCTTACTGATAACACAGTCAATTAACACATATTTTGTAGGTTACATGTATTATATACTGTATTCTTACAATAAAATAAACTAAAAAGACAAAGTATAAAAACGGATAAAAAGATATGAGCTGCCGATTTATAGAATTAGAAATATAGATGGCCAGCAATGTATGAAAGGATGCTGTCTGTTAATCAAAGACATATTAATAAAAATGAAAATAATGAGATCTTTCTAAAAGATATATTGGCAGGGTTTTAAAGAGTGACAATATCCAATGTTGGTAAAATATAGGGAAACATACTCTCATACTCTATTAGTAGAAGAGTAGGTACAACCTTTGGTGGACTATTTGGCAATGTCTATTAAAATTAAAGTGTACGATTTTCACTTACATGTTTTTATTTAAATATTCTCATAGATGTTCAAAGAGTCATTGACTAGGTTGTACAGTACTATTTATAATGTTGAGAAGTTTGGAATTTTTAATAGTAGGAGAGTAAGAGTAAATAAAATATGATACTGTTAAATTATTAAATCTATAGATTAATTAAAAAGAAAACATGAAAAGATTTCTTAGACACATCAAGTGGATTATATATCTCATTTTGTGTTTTTTTAAACAAAGCTTTCTGTTTGTACAAGTATGTATGGAAATAGATAAGAAAGAAATGGTTTGGAAAGATGCATATAAATTGATGGGACAATAATTAGCTTGGGGTGGAAGAAACATGGTGGATTGTGAGGGTATAATGGAGACTTTCTGTCATTTTTGTATTAGTTGTTGTTTTACAATAATACTCTATATTCATGTAATTTTTTTAATTAAAGGTATGCATGTTAAAATTTGTGCATTCCAAATAAGGTCCATGGATTACACCAACATCAACTTCTTAGTTTTTATACTAGACTGTAGTTACATAAGTTGTTACCATTGGAGGAAGCCAGGTGGAAGGACTCTGTGTACTAGTTTTGTAACTAGTTAGTCTATAATTATTTCAGAATTTTAAAAAAACAAATAAATGAAAAAGTTAAAGGTTTAAAAAAGGATTCATGACTACTAGCCACTAAAGCCTTTTGAATTATCTAAATACTGTAGTCACTTAAAGAAAGAAGATGAAAAGAAAAACCACTCATTATTTTCCTATTTAATAGGTTTTAAATGATCTGGAATGTCATGGAGTTGCTGTATCAGAACAAAGTCGAGCAGAGGTGGAACAGAAAATAGATGAAGCTAGAGAAAATATTCGTAAAGCAGAGGTAAGGCAGCAGCTGATTGTGGTATTTTGCCCAACTCTAACAACAATGTCACAGCTATGATACGCCCATTTAAAACTGAGTTTCTACGCCGATTATGGTGAAGATGATTCACCATCTTCATTTGTGTTCATTCACAGTAGTATTGTTGAGTACCTGCTTTATAGAAGGTAGTACCTGTAAAAAAAGGCACTGAATACACTGTGAAGAATTTACAATCATGTAACATTAAATAACAAAAGAATGAAGTCACAATGAAGATACTAATTTTAAAGTTTTCATGAAATACATAATAAATTAGTCAAATTAATTAGAGAGAAACTGATATGTAATTTCAGAGCCTAGGAAATCTACCCTGGAAGATTCCTTGGATCTACGGGCATGAACTGGGCTTTTAGGAATGGGGAAGATTCGGTTATGCAGAAAGGGAAAAAAAATTATAGTAGTGGATTTTATTGTTTTTTGGAGATGGGACCCTTTGAGGATTATACGAAAGCTCCCACAAAAAAATGTACATTTTGTATGAATGTCTAGTGTTCATATACCCAGGGCTGATAACTCCCTGCCCAAGAGGAGAGGAGGTTGAGATGGGCAACAAGAAAGTATAAGCAAATGGGGAAGACACAGGCATAGTTTGGTAGTTGGATATGATTAGAGAATTTTTGTAAGGAAATGTGTTAGAAAGTAAGTAAACTCATCGTGGTATGGCTAGTTCATGGAGGACCTGTGTATACATGTTTTTCTGTTCAGCTGCAAAATGGTGAAGGGATATGAAGATAGACGTTTTAAAATGAATGAGACTAGGCCGGGCGCAGTGGCTCACGCCTGTAATCCTAGCACTTTGGGAGGCCGAGGCGGGCGGATTGCTCGAGGTCAGGAGTTCAAAACCAGCCTGAGCAAGAGTGAGACTCCGTCTCCACTATAAATAGAAAGAAATGAATTGGCCAACTATTTAGCCGGGCATGGTGGCACATGCCTATATTCCCAGCTACTCTGGAGGCTGAGGCAGAAGGATCGCTTGAGCCCAGGAGTTTGAGGTTGCTGTGAGCTAGGCTGATGCCACGGCACTCTAGGCTGGGCAACAAAGCGAGACTATGTCTCAACAACAACAAAAAAAAAAGTTGAACCAGATTGGTCTGGTGCAGTGATATTAAGAAGGCATAAGGCCGGGCGCGGTGGCTCACGCCTGTAATCCTAGCACTCTGGGAGGCCGAGGCGGGCGGATTGCTCAAGGTCAGGAGTTCAAAACCAGCCTGAGTGAGACCCCGTCTCTACCATAAAAATAGAAAGAAATTAATTGACCAACTAATATATATAATATAAAAATCAGCCGGGCATGGTGGCTTGTGCCTGTAGTCCCAGCTACTCGGGAGGTTGAGGCAGGAGGATCGCTTGAGCCCAGGAGTTTGAGGTTGCTGTGAGCTAGGCTGACACCACGGCACTCACTCTAGCCTGGGCAAGAAAGCGAGACTCTGTCTCAAAAAAAAAAAAAAAAAAAAAGAAGGCATAAAGAATGCCAAAGATAACTAAGATAGTACGTGTAAGTGCCAAGCCCTGGTGTCACCACATGGCAGGATTCAGAGTGGTCTATATAGTTAAGGAAGCTGGAGGACAACAGCAATCACCGTGGGAGGAGTTGTCAGAGCAGGAAACACAGAATAGAAGACTTAAGATTGATATTGGCAGATTAGTTGTATCAGAAATTGAACCAAAAGATGAAGGTAGGAAAGAGGCAGGGGTGAGTTTGGTATTGGCAAATACTTTCTAACAGTTAGATCTTCCCAGCGACAAAATAAGCACCCCGGGGACATAGTGCAACACCATAAGTGTGTGAGAAGATTCAAGACAAGCATCTGTCAAGGACTGTATATAAGGAATTCTTGCATTGGTGAGGGTTAATCTAAACTAGTGATTTTCACACACCCCTTCAGGACTCTACAGCTTTTGAGGAAGTGCCTCAGTGGTTGTGGGGTAAGGAGAGAGGCAACGTAGGCAAGCACAGGGAATATGAGCATGTTTTTGGCACAGCCCCATGGAAGTGATCTGAATCAGAACAGGCTTGCCATCTGTCTGGTCTAGAGAAACCCCAGCAACCCCACCTCCTCTTCATTCCTGGCACAGTCTGATCCACAGCCTCATAGTGACGAGGGCAGGGCATGCAACGAATGCCATTTTCCTCTCTGAATTCAGGATCATAGCTAAACCACTACCCTACAGTGCTGGCCAAGTACGATTGGCAAGCCCTTGCCTAGTGTGAGAAACACTGGGCTGTGATAGAAAAGGTTTTCCTGTTTGTTTCTCCACACTCTGGATGAAGCCAGTTTCAGACCTTGGTGTGGAACAGGAGTAATTATTTTGAGACAAGTCTCAGAAGTTTTCTGAAGGGTATTTCTTGTATTTTGCATTTCCAGCCTCCATCCATGGTGTCAACGTCTGGTACTCTAACTCCACCAAATGCCCTTCCCATCCCCAGTAGTAGCAGGAGTAGGAATCAGTCGCACAGAGTCTTCATTTAGGCAGAATGACTTACTATTTCCATGAATGTGCTAAACTAGACACTGTTTGTTACTTTAAAACTAAAAATATAAAGTAAAATTCTCACAACACAATGTCTCACCCCAAACTTTATGGCAAAATCAACAATGGTTTAGTATCTGTCACCATTCTGGATATTGACTGTGCATTTATTTTGCTGCTTTTGCCTGAGATTACTCAAGCCACTCATTCAGCCAGAGAGTCAAATGGAGAGTGGGACTCAGCTGGGATGGCTGGGCTTTTTCCCCATGTGGTCTTTCATCCCCAAAGATTTGAAACTTGGCTTCCTCACATGATGGTGGCATATTCTAAAAAGTCAGGTCCTAGTAGCACTTACTAAGGAGGTTCTGTTTCTATCAAATTGGCAAATGCCTCATTATCCACAGAAAATGAATGGACAAGCCCGAATCAAGGTGGGAGGGGACTATATGAATACCAGGAAGCATAATTCTTTAGGAACCACTAATATAACAATTTTCCACAGTCAGTATGACCTTAATTAAACCATTTCATGTGTAAAATGGAGTTTATGATATCCACCCAGAATTGTTTTGTGATTTCATGAAATAGTATAAAAATATAGTTCCTAATACATATAAGAAAAATGGGCTTTTTTGGAGTATTTTATTTTCAGATACTAAAGATGGCAAATATCATTATCTACCATTATTGATTCCCTACTAAAGTAACAATTCAAGGCTCTGCCAAAGGAACACAAGGGAAAGAGTTTTATAGGGTGAACTTGGAAACAAAACACATAAAATATTTGATTGGTTAAAGTGGAGCAGTAGGCTTATTTGCATCATTCCAGTAGAAAGTCCCTAGTTAGTAACTTAGGAACCCAGGATGCTGGAGCTGCCTCAGTCTAATGACTTCCCAGTTAATTATTTTAACACCCCCTACCTCACATCACATACAAAAATTAACTCAAAATGAACACCTACATCTAATTTTTATACCTAATTTCTACACCTAATTTTTATGACAGCTAAAGCTAATATAAAACTCTTAACAAGAAACCACAGTGGTAAATTTTTGTGGCCTTTGATTAGTTTATTATATGTGATAGCAAAAGCCCAAGCAGCAAAAGGAAAATTAGATAAATTGGACTTCATCAACATTCAAAACTAATATGATTCAAAGAACACTATCAAGAAAGTAAAAGAACCCACAGAATGGGAAAAAATATATGCAAATCACATATCTAATAAGGGGCCTGTTACTAGAATACATAACAATTTTTATAATAATAGCTGGGTGCAGTGGCTCATTCCTCTAATCCCAGCACTTTGTGAGGCTGAAGTGGGAGGATTATTTGAACCCAGGAGTTTGAGGCAGCAGTGAACGATGATCGCATACTGCACTCCAGCCTGGGTGATAGAGCTAGACCCTGTCTCTGAGAAGATATACAAATGACCGATACGCACATGAAAAGATACTTGACCTTATTAGTCATCAAGAAAATGCAAGCAAAACCACAGTGAGATACCACTTCACACCCACTAGGATGGGTAGAATCAAAAGCAGACATTAAGTCTTTACCCTCATACCCTACTGGTGAGATCAAATGGTATAACCATTTTGAAAAACAGTCAGGCATTTCCCCAGATGGTTAAACTTACCATACTCTATGACCCAGCAATGCCAGTACTAGGTATATACCTAAGAGAAATGAAAACATATGTCCACACCAAAACTTGTACACAAATGTTTATAGCAATATTATTCATGATAGCTAAAAAATAGAAACAACCTAAATGTCCATAAACTGAAAAATGAATAAACAAAAGTATATCCATATAATAGAATGTTATTTGACCATTAAAAGGAATGAGATAATGAAACATGTTAGAACATGGATAAATCTTGCAAACATAGTAAAGAGAAAGAAGAGAAAGAAGTTAGTCAAAAAAGACCACATGTTATATGATTCCATATATATTAAATTTCCAGATTAGTAAATCGAGGAAGACCGAAAGTAGACTAGTGGTTGTCAGGTGCTGCAGAAAATGGGGGCATAAGGGAGCAGTAGCTCAATAGTATGGGGCTTCTTTTGGAGGTGATAAAATGTTCTAAATTTTTTTGCATTCTGACTTCTGTTCCTCTGCTAAAAAAAAATTTTTTTTTGGCATCGATGGTTGCATATACTATGAATATAGTATAAACCAGGAATCCTCAAACTTTTTAAACAGGGGGCCAGTTCACTGTCCCTCAGACCATTGGAGGGCCAGACTATAGTTTAAAAAAAACTATGAACAAATTCCTATACACACTGCATATGTCTTATTTTGAAGTAAAAAAACAAACAGGCAAAAACACCTGCATGTGGCCCGCGGGCCATAGTTTGAGGACGCCTGGCATAAACTATTGAATTGCAGGCTTGAAGTGAGTGAAGTGTGTGGTCAATAAGGCTTTTACCAAAGAAAGAGAAATTATGAAAAGAATAAACAGATTTTTGCAAAAGTATTTACTAAATGGTATGCCTGTAAGCTAAAAACTCGAATTATGTTATATAAAGATCTATATGATACCCAAGCCCATTGTGTACTTTAAAATGGTTAAGATGGTGAATTTTATTTTATTTTTTTTATTTATTTGAGACAGAGTCTTGCTCTGTTGCCTGGGCTAGAGTGCTGTGGCGTCAGCCTCCTCACTCACAGCAACCTCTAACTCCTAGGGATCAAGCAACCCTTCTGCCTCAGCCTGCTAAGTAGCTAGGACTAAAGGCATGCGCCACCATGCCTGGCTAATTTTTTCTATATATTTTTAGTTGTCTAGCTAATTTCTTTCTATTTTTAGTAGAGATGGGGGGCGGTCTCTTTCTTAGGCTGGTCTTGAACGCCTGACCTTGAGTGATCCTCCTGCCTCAGCCTCCCAGAGTGCTAAGAATACAGGCTGGAGCCACCGCACCTGGCCAGATGGTGAATTTTGTATAATGTGAATTTTATCTCAATTTCTAAAAATCTATATGATTAAAATCTTAGGATAACAAAATTAATTCAGCATTGAAATCCCAGTGACTCCAGTCAGAGCACAGATTCATCTTTGATACCAGTTTCCCAAGCAGAGAATCCAGAGGGTATTCTAAATTGTGTATCAAAGGGATCAGTGAGTGCACTTGTTTGTCCAAGAGTCTCACAGAGAGTGGAGGAGAGAGAAGGGGAGGGGCATACTAATGGGTACAGTGAACACTATTCAGGTGATAGGCACATTAAGAATAGCCCTGACTCAAGCATTACAAAAGCTACCCATGTAACAAAAGCATTTGTACCCCCTTAATATTTTGAAATTTTAAAAAAGAGTTGCTTTAGACATGTTGCATTTGAGATACCTATTAGGCATGTTCAGAGACAGGAATCAGGAGGGCAGGGTGGAGGAACATCTGCACTCAGCAGGGAGGTCTGGACTGAAGACATCCAATGGGAGTCAATTCTGATTGACTATCTTTAGAGCCACAGAGTAGGTGAATATGAGTCATGCAGGACACTCTCACAGTAAGAGGTGGACAGGGAAGGATTAGCCAGAGAGATGGGAGAAAAACCAGAAAGGGTGACAGGAGAGAGTCCTGGAAGTCAGGGTAAGTATAGCAGTCACTTCAGATGAACCAAAAGTATGAATTTGTTAGACATCACCTATTCAGTGGCTCCTGTGGCTGTGTTCTGCCTAGGAGAAAGATCGAAAGGCAACTCACTCTCAGCTGAGTGAGAGAATAGTTCTCCCTCCCCGACCTTGCTGCAGACACTCCACTCTTTTCCCCCATGATGAAAATATCAATACAGAAACTCTTAAAACGCAGAAAATTTGAAGATCTTATTTGCAAGCAACAAAAGACAAGACGCTTTAAAAAAAATGCAACCTTGGACCAAAAGCTTTTCAGTACCCTGCTGCCTGGTCACCTTTCCCTCTTACAGTTAATGTTCTTGGGAGTGTCAAAACACTGCTCTAGCACCCAATAAATATATGGACTTTACATTAGCAAGAGATAAACTTCATGTCAACAAGAGCTCTGCTTTATTCATTACTACTTTTGAGACTTGGCAAAAACGATAAAACTAAAATTATCCATGGACATTAGATGTAGATCTTCTTTTGTTTCTAAAGTTAGGGAGCAAGATTAAAAAGAAAATCATAAAGCATGTTTTAAAACAATAAACTTTATTAGTGTATGTGATTAAAAAAAAAGAGAGAGAGAGTCCCACAGAAAGCCACTAAGTGAGAGTCCTAAAAATTAATTCAGTGGAAACTTAAATGTTAAGGAAGGGACCACCATTCTAATATGTGAAACAATGAAGCTGAATTTATTACTTTATTGAGAAAAAGAGAATAATACAAAACACATTCTCCTTCAACAAAGCAAAAACTGGTATAGGGATTGGATTGGCAGGTTTTCAAAACTGGGGATGTTTTGGGGATTGGCTCGCTGTTAGCCATGATAGTTAGAGATTGGAGGATTATCAAAAGCAGAAGTAGAAGCTTGATTATTGGAGTAAGACTGCAGTTGACTGCCTTTCAGAAGAATGGTGCTATCACTGATTGGCTGACTTTCAGAGGCATTGCTGTTGGAGCAAAGCACCTAATTTTGATCAGGACAGGTTTTTAAAGAATAGCCAACATTCCCTTTCTTGAATTTGGAGAATAGGAACCTTTTATTCTCAGTCCCTACTATTTTTGACAGCTGTATCATAATTTAATTTAAAAGCAAAAAGATTTTACTGTTAATCAAAAAACAAGTTAATCAACAAAAGATGGCCAAGTCAAAGGGGAAGTTCTTTAAGCTTGTGCTGAAGAATGTTAGAATTATTAAAGAGAACCCCTTTAATATTAAAAATTATTATTAAAGGGAAACAATATTTCATAACTCAGTATCATTGAAGGTAGTCTTTTCAAGGTTAATTTCAACTGAAGTGGTAGAGTCTGTTGGTAAAATATTTTCTTGGAAAAGCAGAATCGCTTTTATGTAGGTATTCACAAAAGATTACTGAACACATAACAGGAGAATAGTGTTGAGTATGGTGCTCAAGTCATAAGGGAGCTCTCAGTTATATCAAAAAGGTTTTCTTAAACAGCTAAGTATAATCTAATGCCTATCACATTATAATTGGATCTATATATTAATAGAATGCTTTAGGAGCAGAGAGAAGGGAATGATTAACTGCCTAAGGAAGGAAGAGGAATACTTAGGAAAATCTTTGTAGAAAGGATAATATTAATATTTGAACTGACTCTTGAAAGATAAGAGTTCACCAGGCATCAAAAAGGAATGAAAAGGCATTGTACACAGCGGAACTGGCATGAACAAAGGCATGAGAGCACGTGATGTATTGGAGGAACAGTGAGTAGGACAGTGGTATGGGAGCATAGAGTATGTGGAAAGAAGTAGTAGAAGGAAGTAAATCAGCCAAATTGTGAAAGATATTTTATTCCAAATTAAGAATATGTTAATTCTTTACTTAGTAGACAGTCAGGGGTAATAGAAGTTTTTAAGTAGGGGACTGATATGATGAGGTCATTCATAGATTGTAAAAGATGAATTATAGAGGAGAAGAAAAAGTCCAGGAAATGAGTTAGAAAGCTACTGCAAATGCTGGATTTCAGGATGTTCTGAGGCATATCCTTAAAAACAGGAAAAGAAATCAGACTTTATGGCACATTAATCTCTTTTAAGTTATATTTGATGTATCATCAATATTGTGCTCTTACCAAAATGCAAGTATGATATTTGCTGTCGTCAGGAGTCCCTAATTCCTGTTCTTGTGTTCATGTCTGTCTGTCTCTCTCTCTCTCTTTTCCCTCTTCCCCCCCTTCTTCCTCTCTTTCCCTCTTTTCCAAGTATAAAATTAGCATCTAAATCAAGGCAGAATTGCTGGTGATTATCAAGATTGTTCTAATTAATAAATCAGGAATAACAGTTAATTTGCAAAAAAAATGCCTTGATTTCTGACCATTTTCTTGGTTCTCTTAGATAATTAAGTTGAAAGCTGAAGCCCGGCTGGACCTGCTAAAGCAGATTGGTGTTTCTGTGGACACGTGGCTAAAGAGTGCCATGAACCAAGTAATGGAAGAACTAGAAAATGAGCGATGGGCCCGCCCTCCTGTCGTGACCAGTAATGGCACTTTACACTCGGTACAGTTTCTTTTCTTGAATATGATATACTGACTTTCATTGAAAAATGCCATTCTTTGACTCTATAGCCAAACTTAATAACAGCCAAAATTTTTTTTTAAGATAATGGTTAGCTAGTAATTTGGGGTTTTTTCTTCAATCTAGCACTAATTGATTTAAACCTACTGCAGGAAAAGAAAGAGAGAGGAAAAAACTCTAGTGTGTTGCTTTTTTAAATGAGCAGCAAAGGATGTTTTATCACTAATTGGGTTATCAATGCCTATCTTTCAAACTCTATCCCATTCATGGAATATATATGCTTCTTGTCTGGAAGTAGTGAAATTGAAAACTTAATCTAGTATTTCTGAAGTTCTCAGAGGTCTTTTGTAGTGTAAATGAAAATAAACATCCATACTAGTTAAGACTGGTTAGACCAAAGTAATTGATGCTGCAACCTCCTCACCCATTACTCTATCATTCTGTTTATTTCCTTAGTAGTATTTATTGCAGTTTGAACTTGTCTTCTGTATTGTTTTCTTTTCTTTAATGTCTGTCTTCCTCTCCAGAATGTAATTGCCATATCTACCTGGTTCACTGTTCTGTGCAGCAAAGTGCCTAGCACATAGTAGATACTTAATAAATATTTGTTGAAGGAAGAAATGAACAGATAGGTGGGTGGGTAGGTGGGTGGGTGGAACAGTGGCAAACTAAAAGCTAAAACTCTAATCTCCCAACTTCTCACTATATCCATAATTCCTCTTTAAAATGCTTGTGCCCTTCAGATATAAGGTATCTTTGCTAGAGAAACTGGCCAAAGTTTAGAAACATTCCTGGAAGTTTTCTCAGTTTTTTCACATAGCATTCTGATTTTCTAATGGGAACACACTTGCACATTTAAAAAGGATGGATTGCATGTGGGTGTATATTTTAAGGAAAAACAATCTATTGAAGGCCTATTTTTATTTCACTATTAATGATAATGCAGCTGAGGGGAAAAGCATACATCACCTACTTGACTTGGGGATTGGAAGAGCTTTCCCTGCTTTCATTAGAACAGAGTTGCTCCATATCATGGAATATCTCTTCCTGTTTCATCTTTTAAAGGTCATGATTCTGATCCACTTCAAATTGGTCTGTTGTAGAGTTTTTGATGACAGCAAATTCCAGGCACAAAATTGCTTTTGGCTTCTACAACAGCATTGTTTCCAACCAGTCAAACGGATGATTTTCCTTGGGGTAGCACCTTTCTAACCAAATCAACTGAGCAGGCACATATCACCTGACTGTGGGTACTCCCTGGGCATATTAGAGATGAACACAGAAGCTGGGAGAGCAGACAGACCCTAGTGATACAAGGCGATGTATGACTAGGCTACCATGTAGCAAACTTGAAATTGTTTATCTGACTCCAGCACTCCTTGGAAAACATCACTTTTCTCAGGTTTCTGAAAATAAGTTAGGTTAGATGACTCTAAGGTCCCCTTCAACTCCAGAATCTCATGATCCTTTGAAATGCTATCAAAATAGCTCAGTATCAACTAGAAGAATAGGGAAGAAAGATTGCCTCATGAAGGAAATCTCATTTGAGATAATCCTTGAAGTTTAACAGGAATTTAAAAAGAGCCTCTGAATATGAAGGAAAGTAATGAAGGAGATGTGCCAACACTTACTACAGTGGCATATATTAAGTATTGAATAAATTGGGTATTTTTGAGACCCACCAAAGATACCAGCTCATTTAGAGACATGTCACATACTTTGTGAAGGGAACATTTTGCAATCACATCCCACTTTCTTCTCCACCCCCACCAGTCAGTCTTAAGGAGCCTGTGTCTTTGACCTGAGAGATTATATTTTGTGGAAAATCTACTAGGTGATACGGAAAATGTCGGGCACTGGGACACGGCTGCTTGCCGCCTCCCGTTGCTCCGCATCTGTGTGTGGCCAGTTGGAGGGCACGCTGCTGGGGCTGGGCCCTGTGGCAGAGAGCTGCCTGGGGCCCCCATGTGGCCGCCGGGGCCCCAAGTGCTGGAATGCCTAGGGCCCCAAGTGCTGCCGCCTAGATTATGGCCACGCTGCTTTCGTGATCCTGATTGGGTAATTTTTGAATCCCACTGTTTTTGATTGGATGTTAAGGCTTGATGTTGATTGGATGTTAAAGCTTGTAGTTGACTGGCTGCTTTTTGAGCCCTACCAAGGGTATAAAAGCAGGAGGAGAACGAGGAAGGGGCAGAGGGTCAAAAGATTGGAAGATACAGAAGAGATTTATAATGCTAGTGTGTTGAGCCTGATGTGGAAGAATAAAAGCTGTTCTCCGACTCTTCGTGTGCCATTTGGTTCTTTCCCCTGTCAAGAGCTGTAACACTAGCTGTACACATTGCCGCAACAACAATATAAATAAAGCGGGGATATAGGCACAGAATAGCTTACCCCAATATTTATTTAATCTGCTTTTAAATAACAGCACTGAAATAATTTAGAAAAGGTTCTATCTCTTCACACTGACAGCTAACTGGCTGGGGGAACATGAAGCAGAATACACATTCTGGGGACCCAATTATTTCTTCCATTATAGATGCCAACAAAAGCATTAGTCATCTGGAAAACATGGTTAATATTACTGTTAGACATTAACTTTATAACTGAAAAGTGCCTTATGGAAGATACATTTTTTTAAGTATAAAGTCTATTTACTTTATAGAATGAAGAAGGAACTATACTTCCTTGAGTATTAATAACTCTTTGCCTTCTGTATCATGCTGTGGTACAGAATATAGGATTGGAAAGTAAAAAAGGAAAGAATCACAGAATATAGCAACATTTTTCTAAAAGGAGATCAGTCTATGATACAGTTACTCAGTTGATGAGTAACCAAGCCTGCGTGCGGCTTCCATGGCCATATCACTGCCAGTGACCCAGTCAGCCTGCTGTTACTCACTGCCCTTCTCTTGTCCTGCTTCTCTTACTCAAAACCCATACTCAGTTGACAACCTAAGTTTTGAAATTATATTAATTTTACAATAGAAAAAGCTATATAACTAGATTACAAAAAAAATAGAAAATACAAGAGAGAAGATGATCAATAGCTCCATTATCATAACAGCACAGTTAGCAATTTAGTGTATTTCTTTCCTCTTTTATTTATTTATTTTTAAATTGACAGTGAAAAATTATGTACATTTACAGTATACATGATATTTTGGTATGTATTCCTCTTTCTGCTATTCTTTTTAAATATATTTATCATAATAAAGTTAATTTTGTACATTTTTTATGTAACAGTCCATGTTGCTGGATGACCTTTATGATTCTTTTAATGTCCATAATAGTGTTTTATCAGGGAGGTATACGCTAATTCACTTAACTATTAATATTCCCTTATAGGTTCAATATTTAGATTGCCTCCAGATTTTCACTATTCTAAATAATACTCTATAAAACATTTTTATATTTATTTCTTTCTCCCATATTGGGGATTTTTTAAAAATAGATTCTCAGAAGTGTGACTACAGGGTCAGAGATCTATAGACCTTTGTTTGAGGTTAATTTATTTTTATTCTATTCTTTTTTTCTTAGATTTTCAAACTATAACTGACAATGTTTACATCACTTCCCTGTTTTCAGCCACTTCCTGTAACCATTGTGTAATAATACAAAGGCAAACTGACAGTCTGCTTTGTTGTACAGCCTCCTTAAAAGCGTAAGCATCTGTAAGAGTTGCATAGAAATAAATTCTGTCTCCACTCATTGTGAAAACCAGGCGGAGTAACGTGGCTGAAAGGCGAGCAGATTAAATATTTTTAACCTTTTGTATGGTATTTAGGTTCCTAGCTGCCTCAGTACTACCTCATAGTACATACAGTCCAATGGACTTTGTTTTTGAAATATGAAAATCTGTTTGTTGCCTTGAGCTAATTTCAAAGAAAAGAAATAATGGATTTTTGTAATGAAATAAATGTAAACTGCTGAAAAATAAAAGAATGCACTTGCAAAACTCTTCAGTTACTTTCATATTTACAGTATTTCCAAATGGGCAATGAATGGTCTTTTTATTAAACTAAACTCCCTACTCAAAATGCCCATACTTTTAGTGAAATTATCATTTCAGATTCCCAGTAGGATCAGTTTAATTCAATTCAATAAGCATTTATTGAGCTCTCATGAGACCCGTTGCTAGGTACAAGAATTAGCAAGCTGAGTTGTCAATTATTGAGTTGTGTTCACAGATTGAGAGAACCAGTCACACTTACTGACAGCCAAGACCAAAAAATGGGTGTTGAAAAAATGTAGAGAATTTCACCTGTAAGAGAAATATCTCTACTTATATTATTTGCCTTTCTGCATAGCCATAATAAGTAAAGTGCCTCACACAGTTCCCTATATATAGTACAGGTCCAAAAGTATTCATTTGAACCTCAAGATAAGCAATTTATTCCAGTTCTACCAATCAAGCTTAAATTACTTCTAAAAGGAGGGAGCTCACATTGATAAAGGGTGTATTATGTGCCCAGGTGCTGTGTAAGGCACATTCATATATCATCTGTGTGAGCACAGTTAATGAGCACTACAATCCCCAGTGTATTTGAGGAGATAAACTTGAAGGAATTAAATATCTTGCCTGAGGACCCACTACTTGTAAGTGAGGAGAGCTGGTGTTCAAACCCAGATGTGTGTGCCTCTAAAGCCCTGCTCTTTGCCATACTCCATTTATCTGGGGGTTACCCTTTATTCCTCTGATCTTTGTCATGATTCATTTTAATTGCTGTATATTCTTTTTTTTTTTTTTTTTTTTTTGAGACAGAGTCTCACTCTGTTGCCCGGACTAGAGTGCTGTGGTGTCAGCCTAGCTCACAGCAACCTCAAACTCCTGGGCTCAAGCAATCCTACTGCCTCAGCCTCCCAAGTAGCTGGGACTACAGGCACACATCGCCATGCCTGGCTAATTTTTTCTATATATTTTTAGTTGGCCAATCAATTTCTTTCTATTTTTAGTAGAAACAGGATCTTGCTCTTGTTGAGGCTGGTCTTGAACTCCGGACCTTCCGCGATCCTCCCACCTCTGCCTCCCAGAGTACTAGAATTACAGCCATGAGCTACCATGCCCAGCCTGTACATTCATTTTTTTAAGCACCTGTTGAATCATCATTGAAAGTCCTATTTCTAATGTAATTAATGGTCTTGTAGCATTTTCAAGTACTGTGTAACCAGTTGACATTAAAATTCCCAGGCTTTGTTGATATTTTAAACAAATTCACTTAGGTATAATTGACATACAACAGACTGCACATATTTAAAATGCACAATTTGATATATTTTGATATTTGTATATGCCAGTGAAATTATCGCCACAATTAAGATAATGGACATATCCATCACCCCTAAAAGTTTTCCTCATGCTCCATTGTAATCTGTCCTTCATGTCCCTCAGTCAACCACTGACCTACTTTCTGTCACTATAGATTAGTTTGCATTCCCTAGAATTTTATATAATATGTACTCTTATATCTGGCTTCTTTCACTCAGCATGATTATTTTGAGCATCATCCATGTTGTTGCATGTATCAATAGTTCATTTATGTTAATTGCTGAGTAGTATTCCATTTTATGGGTACCACCATTTGTTTACTCGTGTACCTGATGATGGACATTTGAGTTGTCTTGGACTATTACAAGTAAAGCTACTATGAATATATGCTTTGGCTGGGTCATATGATAGTTATATATTTAACATTTTAAGAAACGAACTGTTTTCCAAAGTAGTTGTACCATTTTATAGTCCCGTCAATAGGATACTAGTGTTCCAGTTGTTCCACAGCCCTGCCAATATTTAGTGTGGTCAGTCTTTTTAATTTTGGAGATTCTAATAGGTGTGAAGTAATGTATCGCTATAGTTTTAATTTGCATTTCCATAATAATGCTGAGCATCTTTTCATGTGTTTATTTACATGTGTATATCTTCTTTGATAAGTATCAGTTCGGATCTTTTACCCATTTTTTTTATTGGGCTGTTTTTATTATTTTAAGAGTTCTTTTTATACTCTGGATACAAATCAGATATGACTTACATAATTTTCTCCCAGTCTATGACTTATCTTTTCATTTTCTTAACAATGTTTTTCAAAGAGCATAAATTTTTAATTTTGATGAAATGCAACTTAGTTATATTTGTCTTTTGTGGATCACACTTTTGGTGTGGTAGCTAAGAAATCTTTACCCAACACAAGGTCATAAAGATTTTCTCCTGTGTTTTCTTCTAGAATTTTTATAGTTTTAGATTTTACATTTAAATCTATGATCCAGTATGAGTTAATCTTTGAATATGGTGAAAAGAATGAGTCTTGCATTCCAGTGTGGTTAAGGTGAAAAAAAGAAAAAAAGAAATAATGGAAAATAAAATTTTAAAAAAAATGAATGAGTCATAGTTCATTTTTTAACTCTCTTTTTTTGTCCATTTCTTGGAAGACTCTCCTCACTGAATTGCCTTTGCTCTTTGTCAAAAAGTCAATTAATCACATATTTGTGAGTCTATTTCTCAACTTTATGTTCTATTCCATTGATGTATTTGTATAGCTTGATGCCAGTACTATATTGCTCTAATTACTATAATTTTATAAGTCTTGAAGTCAGGTAGTGTAAGTCCTCCAACTTTCTTCTTTCTCAAAGTTGTTTTGGATATTCTAGGCCCTTTGCATTTCCATATGAAATTTAAATCAGTTTTCTACCAAAAAAGCCTACCAGGCTTTTTCATTAGGATTGCATTGAATCTGTAGATCAATTTGAAGACAATTGACATCATAACAATATTGATTCTTCCAACCCATAAACAAAAATACTTCTCTACGTATTTAGGACTTTAATTTCTCTCAGCAATGTTTTTCAGTTTTCAATATATAGACCTTACTCATCCTTTGTCAGACTTATCCCTATCTCATAATTTTTTGACACTATTGTAAATGATTTTTAAATTTCAATTTCTGATTGTTCATTGCTAATATAGAAAAATACAATTAATTTTTGTATATTGATCTTATATCTTGCAACCTTACTAAACTCACTATTAGTTCTAGTAGCTTTTTTTGTAGATTTCATAGGATTTTTTTATACAATCATGTAACCTGCAAATACAGTTTTACTTCTTTCTTTATAATTTGGATGCTTTTCCCCCCTTACTATAACAACTGGAATCTCTAGTAAAATGTTGAATAGAAAGTGGTGAGAGGCCGGGCGCGGTGGCTCACGCCTGTAATCCTAGCTCTCTGGGAGGCCGAGGCGGGCGGATTGCTCGAGGTCGGGAGTTCAAAACCAGCCTGAGCAAGAGCGAGACCCCGTCTCTACTATAAATAGAAAGAAACTAATTGGCCAACTAATATATATATAGAAAAAATTAGCCGGGCATGGTGGCGCATGCCTGTAGTCCCAGCTACTTGGGAGGCTGAGACAGAAGGATCGCTTGAGCCCAGGAGTCTGAGGTTGCTGTGAGCTAGGCTGACGCCATGGCACTCACTCTAGCCTAGGCAACAAAGTGAGACTCTGTATCAAAAAAAAAAAAAAAAAAAGAAAGTGGTGAGAGTTGACAGGTGTCCTTGCCTTGTTCCTGAACTTAGGTAGAAAGTATTCAGTCTTTCACCTTTAAGTATGATGTTAGCAGTAGGGTTTTTGTAGATGCCCTTTATCACATTGAAGAAATTTCTTCTATTTCTGTTTTGTTTGCTGATAGGAATTGATGTTAGGTCTTATCAGATGTTCTTCTTTTATAATATTAATATGATGAAGTTGCGTTGATGATTTTTCAAATAGTAAATGAACTTTGCATTCCTGGTAAGCCCCACTTGGGTCATGATATAGTACCCTTTTTCTATATTGATTGGAATTGATTTGCTAAAAGTTTGATAAGCATTTTTGCATCTTTGTTCATTTTCTTGTAATGTTTTTGTCTGGTTTTGTTATAAGAATGATTTGAAAAGCATCCCCTCCTCTTCAGCTTTTTATAAGCCTTTTGTAGAATTGTGTGGAATTTTTTTCTTTTGTAACTGTTTGGTAGAATTCATCAGGCCAGTTGTCTAGTCATGGAATTTTGTTTATGGGAGTTTTTAAATAAACCAATTTCTTTAGTAGATACAGGGTTATTCAGGTTATTCCCGAATGGACTTTGGTGATTTGTCTCTTTAAAGGAATTTGTACATTCCATCTATGTTACCAAATTTATTAGCATAAAAGTTGCTTATATTCCTTGATCCTTTATCATTTGATTATCTGGAGAATCCGTAGGTCATCATAGGAATTCTTTCTCATTCCTGATATTGATTGTGTTTCCTCTCTTTTTTTCTGATCATTCTGCTAGAGGTTTATCAATTAGATGGATTTCCATGAAGAACCAGTTTATTTCATTGATTTTTTTTCCTGTTGTTGTCTTGTTTTCTATTTATTAACTTATGCTCAGAATTTTATTATTTCCTTTCTTCTGTTTAATTTGTATTTAACTTGCTCTTTTCTAATTTTTAAGGTAGAAGCTGGTCATTGATTTGAGACCTTCCTTCTTTTCTAATGTAGGCATTTGGTACTAAGCATTTCCCTGTAAGTATTGCTTTAGGTCCATTGCACAAATCCTAATATGTTGTGCTATTTTCATTCAGTTCAAAACATTTTCAAATTTGCTTTTTGACTTCTTCTTTGACTGGTGGGTTATTTAGAAGTATGTTATTGAGTTTCTAAATATTTGGGGATTTTCCAGATATCTTATATTATTGATTTCTAATTTATTTCCATTATGGTCAAATAACATACTTGAATCCTTTTAAATTTATTGAGACTTATTTTGTGATTCAGTATACAATATATTTTCCATGTGTACTTGAAAAGAAAAGAATGTATATTCTGCTGTTGTTAGGGGTTATGTTCTATAAATGTCAATTAAGTCAAGATAGTTGCTAGTGTTGTTCAAGTCTTTGGTGTCCTTACTGATCTTCTGAGTACTCTACCTGATGCCCTGGTGCCTTATGAGGTTTTCTCTTTTAGGAGGGAGTAGGTGTTATTCTCAAATCTGTGTGAGCTCTGAGGATTATTTTTTAATCCTTTTTGGTAGTTCTATCCCTGGCTTTGGATAGTTTCTGCACATATACATACTGATCAATACTTAGCTGAAGACTAGAGGGGCCCTCTGCAGATCTCCCAAGCTCTCGCTACGCACCTCTTTCTTCTTCATTACCATAGTTCCCCTTTATCTACAGGGGATACATTCCAAGACCCTCAGTGAGTGCCTGAAACCGTGAATAATATCGAACCCTGTATATACTGTGTTTTTTCCTATACATACATACCTATGACAAAGTTTAATTTATAAAGTAGGCACAGTAAGAAATTAACAACAGTAGCTAATAATAAAATAGAACCACTATAACAATATTCCACATCACTACTCTTACAACTTGGAGCCATTACTGAGTAAAATAAGGGTTACTTGAACACAAACACTGCGATACAGCATCAGTCTGATAATTAAGATGACTAAGTGGCTAACAGGCAGGAAACACGTACAGTATGGATACACTGGGCGAAGGGATGATTCACATCAGGATAGGCCTGAGGTGGATGGTGCAAGGTTTCATCACGCTACCCAGAATGGCATGCAGTTTAAAACTTATGAATTGTATATTTCTGGAATTTTCCATTTAATATTCTCAGACCACAGTTGACTATAGGTAACTGAAATCTCAGAAAGCAAAACTATGGATAAGGGGGGACTACTGTACTCTATGGTCTGATTTCTAGCCACTTTGGCCTTCCTGAATTCCTACTATCATGTCCTCAGTCCAGGGAGCTCACTGTCCTCTGCATGGGTTTATCCTCTCCGTGTCTCTGCGTAGACACTTCTGCACACTGTAAGTTGTTGGAGCTGTTTGTTTCCCATCACCCAGGGATCACTTGCCTTTGAGCATGATATCCAGGGTCCGAAAACTATTCTTTCATATATTTTGAACACTTTTTCAGTTGTTTCTGGGAGGAGGTTAAATCTGGTCTCTGATACTCCATCTGGCCTGGAAGCAAAAATCCATTTTCCTGATATATTTTTTTTCTTTTTTTGAGACAGAGTCTCACTTTGTTGCCCAGGCTAGAGTGAGTGCCGTGGTGTCAGCCTAGCTCACAGCAACCTCAAACTCCTGGGCTCAAGCAATCCTACTGCTTCAGCCTCCCAAGTATCTGGGACTACAGGCATGCACCACCATGCCCGGCTAATTTTTTCTATATATATATGTTAGTTGGCCAATTAATTTCTTTTTATTTATAATAGGGACAAGGTCTCGCTCTTGCTCAGGCTGGTTTTGAACTCCTGACCTCGAGCAATCTGCCCTCCTCGGCCTCCCAGAGTGCTAGGATTACAGGCGTGAGCCACTGCACCCGGCCTATTTTCCTGATATTTTTAATGTCTTCTTTTATAAGATGTTGTATTTGGAATAATGTTCACTGGATCACTTCTCTGTCCAATGGAGTTCAGAGGTTCTACTACTCAGTATTTAGGAACTGGCTTCCTCTGTATTGGACATTACCAGATTCTTTATCTACAGTCTCCTTTCCTCATAAACACAACAAAGGCTAACAATTTATTCAGTACCCCCACAGCACCAAGCATGTGTTAGGAATTTTAAATATATTAATATTACCTCATTTAATCCTTGTGATAACCCTTGTGATTTAATCCTTGTGATAACCCTATGAAGAAGTAATTATCTTCATTAGAGAGATGTGGTCATTGAAGTTGAGAAGTTAAATAATTTGCCCAAGGTCACGCAAGTAAGTGGCATAGTCAACATTCAGACAAGTCTGCCAGACACCAGGACCCACCATTTTCTACTTTATGACAGTACCACAAAACTAAGCCCTCCAGAGGTTACTTTGCTGAGTACAAGAAGATGGCTACTAAAACCAACGCAAAAAGATTCTTCTTATCATCCCTTGCAGCAAGAGTAAGCATTTTACAACATCTAAGGAATAAAAAATACAAGTACAGCTAGTAAGTACAGCACTTTTAATTGAAGTGCTGTCAAGTGACAGGAAGAAAAAGGGATGAGAGAGCAGTCCTTAAGAAACAGAGGAAGGATGTGATTTTAGAAATGCAGGGTCAAGAAAACATTGTAACAATTAAGAGGGCGGAAGAGGAAAATGGAAGAAATTGTTCTAGGATGATATGCTTTGGAAAGCTGCTAGAGCAAAGCAGATTGCTGTCACTGCAGCCTTTTATTCCCTCCCATGAGAATCAAAAAATGAACTCAAAATAAAGGGAGGGGAGAAAGGAATGTTTAGTATCAACCATTGTTGCCAGGATATTATAAAATGTTTTGGATTAATTCCCAGTGCCAAAGCACTGGGAATTAGTACATATTAACATTCCATATATATTTTTAGAAACTTGTTCTTTACCCACTTTTTTTTTTTTTGGAGATGAGGTCATGCTCTGTCACCCAGGCTAGAGTGCAGTGGCACAATCATAGCTCACAGCACCCATGAACTCCTGGGCTCATGTGATCCTCCCACCTAAGCCTCCTGAGTAGCTGGGACTATAGGTATGCACCACCATGCCTGGCTAATTTTTAAATTTTTTATAGAGATGGGGTCTTGCCATGTTGACCATGCTGGTCTCAAACTCCTGACCTCAAGCAATCCTCCCACCTTAGCCTCCCAGAGTGCTGGGGTTACAGGTGTGAGCCACCACACCCAGCCTCTACCCACATTTTTATAAACATAAGAATTTTGTTTTTTGTAATACCGACAGTTCTTTTTTTTTTTTTCTTTTTTGAGACAGAGTCTCGCTTTGTTGCCCAGGTTAGAGTGAGGGCTGTATCGTCAGCTTAGCTTACAGCAACCTCAAACTCCTGGGCTCAAGCAATCCTGCTGCCTCAGCCTCCCAAGTAGCTGGGACTACAGGCATGCGCCACCATGCCCGGATAATTTTTCTATATATATTAGTTGGCCAATTAATTTCTTTCTATTTATAGTAGAGACGGGGTCTCGCTCTTGCTCAGGCTGGTTTTGAACTCCTGACCTTGAGCAATCCGCCCACCTGGGCCTCCCAGAGTGCTAGGATTACAGGCGTGAGCCACCACGCCTGGCCCCGACAGTTCTTTTTAAATGTCTATAACCCTTCCTAGAAGATGAAGGCAGTGTCTTCTAAGTATGTAAAAGTATGTTTAAAATTAGCTTAAAATTAGCAATCTCTAGCATGATTATTTTATATAATATAATGTCCTATTAGAAAATAATAGAATCAAATCTAAGATTTGAGAGATCAAGATCGGAGCCTCTTTTTCCACTGACCTGACTGACGATAGAGGAAGAATTTATAAAATGAGGCACAAGATTACATCACTCAGTTATAGAGAATTTTCAATAATAGTTGTAAGGGCTAGGCATGGTGACTCATGCCTGTAATCCCAGCACTTTGGGAGGCTGAGGCAGGAGAATCACTTGAGGCCAGGAGTTTAAGACCAGCCTGGGCAACATAGAAAGACCCCATCTCTACAAAAAAAAAATTTTTTTTTAATTAGCTAGGTGTGGTGGCACACACCTGTAGTCCCAGCTACTTGGGAGGCTGAGGTAGGAGGATCACTTGAGCCCAGGAGTTAAAGGATGTGGTGAGCTGTGATCACACCACTGCACTCCAGCCTGATGGGACAGAGTGAGACCCTGTCTCTAAAATAATAATAATAAAAATAGTTACAAATGAGAATATTTCAGGGACTTTGAAGTTGAGGCAATAAATGTGACAGGAAGAATGTACAGTTTATTCTTCTGGAACTCCTCACAATTCTATGGAATTTTTTTCCTTTTATTTTTAATCGACACTTAATAATTATACATCTGTGGGATACAGAGTGGTATTTTGACACACATATACAGTTCTGTATAATTTTATTAGGGAAACAGTAGTTAGGGAGAAGAATCAGTTTTAGAATGTTGGTGATAATGCTCAAGAGAAATTCCTTTGATTCATTAGGAAGTGGGACTTGACTATATAGGAAGCCTCTACTTTAGACTCATTGTATCGCAGTGAACTTTCCCTGGCCTTCCTCTCCACTGGCCTCTTCCACATTCACAGGGCCCCCTGTACCTGGCATCTCATTGTGGTAGTTCTTCGCTCTAGATTGGGGACTACTGAAAGCAGATACTTGTGTCTTTCATTTCATATCTGTCAAAGAGCCTAGCATAGTGTTCAACATAGAGTAGGTATTTGATACTTTAAGTAATGGTTCTACTGTGAACCCTATTCTTGACTGTCCATTCCTTATAACCTTAATATGTAAACCTTGATGGCTTTGTATGTTTGAACATAAGAAATAGTAGCCAAATAAGTGCATATATGTAGCAAGAAACAAATCTTTGAGGCTGTTTTGTTTCTTCTTTGTTGGATTTTTAACTTAAAAAGTAAAACATACTTATTCTAATAGTTCGAAAAGTACAGAGGTATATAAAAAGCAAGTCAGTCATTTACCTAATCTCTAGTCTTTATGCTTCTCATTCTGCCTTTTCCTATTAGATATCTATGCTCACATAAATATTATTTGTATTTAATATATCATGGACAATACTCTAGGTAAATGTGGATGTAACTCATTTTTTTACACTAAAATACCATTTTAATTAATGTATGCCTTTTAGCTATGGTGGCTGATATACCTTGAAACTGGGTTTAAAAAATTATTTTTCTTGCATTACATCCCAGAAAGGACCATGCTTTTTGTTTTTGCTTGTGTGTGTGTGTGTGTGTGTGTGTGTGTGTGTGTTAAAATATGCCAGTGTACCTTTTTATTTATGTATGTATGTATGTATTTATTTTTTTGAGACAGAGTCTTGCTCTTTTACCCAGGCTAGATGGCCGTGGAGTCAGCCTAACTCACAGCAACCTCAAATTCCTGGGCTCAAGTGATCCTCCTGATCAGCCAGCCTCCCAAGTGGCTGGGACTACAGGCGTCTGCCACCACGCCCGGCTAATTTTTTCTATTTTTAGTTGCTCCGCTAATTTCTTTCTATTTTTAGTAGAGACAGGGTCTCACTCTTGCTGAGGCTGGTCTCAAACTCCTGACCTAAAGCAATCCTCCCACCTGGCCTCCCAGAGTGCTAAGATTACTGGTGTGAGCCACTTTACCCAGACACCAATGTACCATTTTTAAGTATACAGTTCAGTGGCATTAAGTACATTCACATTGTTGTGGAACCATTCCCACTCTCCTTCTTCAACTTCTCCAACTCTTTCCATCTTGCAAAAGTAAAACTCTGTTCCCCTTAAACAATAATTCCCCATTACTGAGCCTTTGACAATCACCATTCTACTTTCTATTCTATGAATTTGACCACTCTTAGTACCTCATATAAGTGGAATCACAGTTTTTATCTTCTTGTGACTGGCTTATTTCACTAAGTATAATGTCCTCAGAGTTCATCCACATTATAGTATGTGTCAGAATTCTCTCCTTTTTAAGACTCAGTAATGTTCCATTGTATGTATATACATTTTATTTATCCATTCATCTGTAAATGGGCACTTGGATTGCTTCCACCTTTTGGCTATTGGCTATGAACATTGGTTTACAAATATCTGTTCTCATCTATGCTTTCAGTTCTTTTGGGTATATACCCAGAAGTGGAATTGCTGAATTATGTGCTAATTCTATGTTTAATTCATTGAGGAAACACTCTACTGTTTCTCCATAGCAGCTGTACCATTTTATATTCCCACCACAAGTGTTACAATAGTTCCATTTTTTTTTCACATCCTCACCAACCCTTGTTATTTTCTGTTTTTGTTTTTGTCATTTTTTTTGTAATAGCCATCCTAATGGGTGTGAAGTGGCATCCCATTTTTTAAGTAGAGACAGGGTCTCACTATATTGCTCAGGCTGGTCTTAAACTCTTGGCCTTAAGCCATCCTCCCACTTTGGCCTCCCAAAGTGCTGGGATTCTAGACATAAGCCACTGTACCCGGCCTAATGTTTAATAATCTTGAACATCTTTTCATGTGGTTATTGGACATTTATATATCTTCTTTGGAGAAATGTCTCTTCAAGTCCTTTGTCCATTTCTTAGTTGGGTTATTTGGAGTTTTTTTTGTTGTGAATTTTAGTCATTCTTTATATATTCTAGGTATTACTCCTTTATCAGATATATGATTTACAAATACTTTCTCCTATTCTGTGGGTTGCCTTTCACGCTATTGTCTTTTGATACATAAAAGTTTTTTATTTTGATAAAGTCCAGTTTATTTAGTTTCTTTTTGTTGCCTGTGCTTTTGGTGTCATATCTAAAAAATCATTGCCAAATCTAATATCATGAAGCTTTTCTGGTATGTTTTCTTCTAAGAGTTTTATAGTTTTAGTTCTTATGTTTAGGTCTTTGAACCATTTTGGTTAATTTCTGTATATGGTATAAGGAAAGGTTCCAATTTCATTCTTTTTATGTGGTTATCTACTTTTTCCCCGCAACATTTGCAGAAAACTATCCTTTCCCCCCATTGAATGGTCTTAGCACCCTTGTTGAAAATCATTTAATCTTCTATGAGAGGGTTTATTACTGGACTTTCTAGTCCTGAACTCATTTTTAGCAGGTGTTATTCATCTACAATATGAATACATCAGAGTTTATTCAAACATTCCCCTATTGATGGACATACACATTATATCCAGGCTTTTGTCACTACAAGCAATGTTGCAGTAAACATATTAAAGCATACAGTCTTAACATCCTAGTACTTTTATTTCTCTGTAATGTATTCACAAAAGAAGAATTTTTAGGGCAAGTGGTATGTTTAGTTTTTAATTTCAAGCAGGTCCCTTTTTTTTAAAGGATATATGAGTTCACATTTCTGTCAGCCATAGATGAAAGCCTGTTTCTCCACATCTTTGGTAAAATCTTTTTAATATTTCCTAATATGACCATTTAAAAATGGTAAAAGGTCTCTGTCAGTCAGTATTTTTTGGTGAAATTTGAACAATACTGATAAATATTTCTCATTTATTTCAAAAACATTTTACTCTTGGTTTTAAAAAAATCTCTATCCAGCCGTTACATGGTGGCTCACATCTGTAATTCTGGTACTTTGGGAGGCCAAAGCAGGAGGATCACATGAGGCCAGGAATTCAATACCAGCCTGAGCAACATAGCAAGACCCCATCTGTACAAAAAAAATTAAAAATTAGGCCGGGCATGGTGGCTCACACCTGTAATCCTAGCACTCTGGGAGGCCAAGGCGGGCGGATTGCTCAAGGTCAGGAGTTCAAAATCAGCCTGAGCAAAAGTGAGACCCCTTCTCTACTATAAATAGAAAGAAATTAATTGGCCAACTAATATATAGAGAAAAATTAGCCAGGCATGGTGGCGCATGCCTATAGTCTCAGCTACTCGGGAGGCTGAGGCAGAAGGATTGCTTGAGCCCAGGAGTTTGAGGTTGCTGTGAGCTAGGCTGACACCACAGCACTCTAGCCTAGGCAACAAAGCAAGACTCTGTCTCAAAAAAAAAAAAAAAAAATATATATATATATATATATATATATATGTACATATATATATATATAAGCCAGGCGTTGTAGCGCATTTATAGTTCTACCCGTAGCTACTTGGGGAGGCTGAGGCAGGAGGATCACTTGAGCCTAGGCTGCAGTGAACTATGATCATGCCACTGCACTCCAGTCTGGGAGACAGAGCTGTATCCTGTCTCTAAAATAAACAAACAAATAAAAAACTCTGTCCTCTCAAAACATGAGAAATGCAAGTGAGAACAGATTGTCACTTCTATGTTGAGTTAAATGGGCAAATTAACATTTTTAAACAATCAAATTTTAAGTGTTTTTCCTGCTTTAAGCCATTTTTAAGTAAGCAAAATAGTCAATGGCTTCTCATTTTTCTTAGCTTAATGCAGATACTGAAAGAGAAGAAGGAGAAGAGTTTGAAGACAACATGGATGTTTTTGATGACAGCAGTTCCAGCCCTTCTGGCACCTTAAGAAATTATCCACTCACCTGCAAAGTTGTTTATTCCTACAAGGTTTGTAATTCTCCAACATATTGCTGTTACTAAATTGTGACAACGCTGAGGATACGTGTGAATGTATCTACCCAGCCTCTCATACTGTGCTTAGCATAAAATTGTTGTAGAGTTAATAATATTAGAGGCAACATAACATAATGGTGAAGAGTTTAGGCTCTGCTTCAAAAAACCTGGGTTAAAATTCTGTCTCTTGGCCGGGCGCGGTGGCTCAGGCCTGTAATCCTAGCTCTCTGGGAGGCCGAGGCGGGCGGATTGCTCGAGATCAGGAGTTCGAAACCAGCCTGAGCAAGAGCGAGACCCCGTCTCTACTATAAATAGAAAGCAATTAATTGGCCAACTAATATATATATATATAAAATTAGCCAGGCATGGTGGCGCATGCCTGTAGTCCCAGCTACTCGGGAGGCTGAGGCAGGAGGATTGCTTGAGCCAGGAGATTGAGGTTGCTGTGAGCTAGGCTGACGCCATGGCACTCACTCTAGCCTAGGCAACAAAGCGAGACTCTGTCTCAAAAAAAAAAAAATTCTGTCTCTGCCACTTATGAGCTGTATGACCTTGCAGTAGTCCCTTAGTCTCTGTGAACCTCAGTTTCCTTATCTTTACCATAGGAATAATATTGTAGGGTCCATAGAAGATCAAATAAGATAATACTTTTATAGCAAAGCACTTAGCACAGTGCCTGGCATCTAGTAAATTTTCAGTAAATAGAACTCTTAATCCATATCATCAGTCGCCTCGTTGGCATCCTCCATTAGGATGACCCTCAAAATTGATATCAAAGGAAAGTTGTGCTACAATGCAGTTTTTAAAACCTTGCCTTTCTTCATCCCAATATTGACAACTGTAGTTATCCATGTTAAGCAGGGGCCTGCGTAAATAGATGCCAGAGTTTCCAAACCTAATTTGGTGTAATAGTTCTTAATCTCTCTCATCGCTGTCCTGCTTTCCCACTAATTTTTTATTTGGCACAGAATAAATTGAGTTTCAATTCCTCGGTTCCTTTCTTTCCCTCACTCCTCTCATCCAGCCAGTGCTATTGAGTCCACCTCCAAAACCTATCCTGAATCTACTCACTTTCACCACCCCTGCTGCCACCATCTTGGTCTAAGCCATCGCTTTGATTACTGTGAAAGGGAAAAAATCCTCTTAATTGCTTTCTCTCTTTCATACTTGCCTTCCAACAGTCCATTTTCTACTCAGAAATCAGAATCATTGTTAACACATGAAGGAGATGATTTTAAACCTCTTCCTTAAAAACCCTTTTTAAGCTTTCCATTACATGTAGAAAAAAACCCAAACTCGTCCCTAGGGTCTGTTAATGTCCAGCCTGATCTGACCCCAACCATTCACCCTCACTTTATAGCTTCATATTAGACCATTCCCAGCCCCACCCACTCACTGCACAGTAGCCATTCTGGCCTCCCATCGGGCTTCAAAGGCACCAGGCTCTTTCCTGACTTCATGTTTTTCACTTGCTAATCCCTCTACCTAGAACTCTCTTTCCCCAAATCTGTTGGCTGACCACTGTTCCTTACTGAAGCTCAGCTCAAATAGTGCCTCCTAGGGTCACCTCTAGCTGCCTAAATATGTAATCAACTCCTCAGTCACTACTTTCTTTGCCCTCACCTCTTTTATCTACTATATAGTACTTATTACCAACCAAACTTATTCTTATTTGTTTTCATATTTCTTTGTCTGACTCCCCACTAAAGGTCCATGAAGGCAGAAATCTTGTCTGTCTGTGTACACTGTCTGTGTGTCTTCAGCACTCAGGACAATGCCCGGTGCATAGTAGATCACCAGTACACACTTGTGGGGTGAATAATAAATGATGGAAGGAGGGCATGAACAACTAACCTTTCTCTGGCCCCCATTCTGATGGAGACATCAATGAGGAAGGATAATGCCAAGGGATAACAGCAGAGGGAGGGTCTGGAGAGAATCTTCAGCTATCATACACTGGAAGGTCTCACTGCCACCACCACCATCCTTGTGCAGCCAAAAGGTGGCAGTATTTACTTCTCAGTATCAGTGATTTCCAGACTAATCAGTGAGAAATTAAAGGAGTTTAATATCCTTTCATTATATATTTAAATTCATAATACTTCTGTTTTCTAAAAGGGTTTTTTTTTTCCAATGTAAATTGTTTTTATAATCTTTAGAAAATTTGAAATCATCTTCTGAGATACTTGGAAAGATCTTTATACATAGGGTATTATAAAACTAGGGTTGACGGCCGGGCGCTGTGGCTCACGCCTGTAATCCTAGCTCTTGGGAGGCCGAGGCGGGCGGATTGCTCAAGGTCAGGAGTTCAAGGCCAGCCTGAGCAAGAGCGAGACCCCGTCTCTACTATGGGTGGAAAGAAATTAATTGGCCAACTAATATATATATAAAAAAAAAAAAAATTAGCCGGGCATGGTGGCGCATGCCTGTAGTCCCAGCTACCCGGGAGGCTGAGGCAGAAGGATCACTCGAGCCCAGGAGTTTGAGGTTGCTGTGAGCTAGGACGCCACGGCACTCACTCTAGCCTGGGCAACAAAGCGAGACTCTGTCTCAAAAAAAAAAAAAAAAAAAAAAAAAAAAACTAGGGTTGAGAATGTTTCCCGATGTCACTTCTTATTGTTATATTTACTTGAAAGTTCCAGAAGTAAAATTTAAGGTCCTTAAATGGAGAAGGGTCCTAAGTGTCTGAGTGATTTTAAACAGCTCACATTCATCCAGCATTGCCCCTGTTGACATATCCCAGGCATGTCCCTCTGGTAAACCAGACTATAAATATCTATATAGTCAGTTAATCGCTGAATAAACATTTATTGAGTGCCCAATATGCAATAACTTTTGGGGATGTAAGAATGAATATGACAAAAAAAATAACAACAACAACAAAAAAAGAATGAATATGACATTATTCCTGCCCTCCAAGAATGGATAGTCTAAAGGGGGGATAAATATAAAATGATAATATAGATACCATGTATGAAAAGATTTATAGTAAAGGTAAAGCCACTAATCCTACCTGTGATAGTTGGAAGAAATTTTATAGATGAGGTGGCATTTAAATTAGGTCATCAATAAGACCTTTCTAGATAGAATGAGAAGGTAGAGAATAGAAAGAGCCTTCTAGAAAAAGAATAGTGCAGCAGATACAGAGTGTGATAAGAGTATAGGGTGTTCAGGAAGTGGTAAATTCAGTGGTGTGGGAGCATCGAATGAGGGAATAGCAGTTGGATATAAAGCGGTTTGTTTTCAGATACTAAAGGGCCTTTGTACCAGACTCAGAAGTTTAGTTTTTATTCTGGCTAGGAGGATCCACTGGATGTCCTAAAATCATCTTGGACATTGGAGAAGGTAACACTGCTCATGGTGTAGATGCTTGAGAGGATAGATTAGAATAGAGAGAGACTGAGGTTAAGCCTAATCATGATTCCTATAGCCCAGACCAACACAGAAGGCCTAAAATAATCTGGTAAGAACAAAGACAAGCTATTAGGGCTGGGTGCAGTGGCTCACGCCTTTAATCCTAGCACTCTGGGAGGCCGAGGTGGGCGGATTGCTCAAGGTCAGGAGTTCGAAACCAGCCTGAGCAAGAGCAAGACCCTGTCTCTACTATAAATAGAAAGAAATTAATTGGCCAACTAATATATATAGAAAAAATTATCTAGGCATGGTGGCGCATGCCTGTAGTCCCAGCTACTCAGGAGGCTGAGGCAGCAGGATTGCTTGAGCCCAGGAGTTTGAGGTTGCTGTGAGCTAGGCTGACGCCAAGGCACTCACTCTAGCCTGGGCAACAAAAGGAGACTGTCTCAAAAAAAAAAAGAAAAGCTATTAGATTCAAAAACCTTAAAAATGTTAATAACTTTTGACCTTATTAATCTATCCCAAGGAAATAAATCATAATATAGAAAAATGTTTGAGATATAAAAATGTCCTTTCATTATAGTACTATTTTATATACTTTATAATAACTCAAAGTTAGAAGTCCAATAAGAGAATAGTTAAATTACCATTCAGGTACCATAACCATAACATGTGATATTATGAAGATTATTGAAATTTACATTAGTAAGTTTTTATATAAAAAGAAACACTTATAATGTCAAATAAAAAACGAGGATACCAAATTGTATGTACCTTAAGACCTCAATTATGCATATTTTCCAACTTTTCTGCAATGAACATGTATTTTATAATCAGGAAATTTTGTTTTTAAACATATTATTTTAAAAGAAAAGAGAAAATTTGAAGAGCTATTGGTGGGAATGGAGTTCTGGTTGTCACTAGACTTAAGGAGATAGTATGAGACCATGTGTGTATTTAATAACTATTTATTGACTGACCACTTGCTGTCTTCAGTTGGGATAAGTGAGAAAAAATACAGTCCCTGCCTGCCTTAAGTCTTTCTAGTAGGAAGCCCACAGGACTAATGGCTGACTGGAATGCCATGGTGGTCAGTGTTAAAGGGCTGTATAAAGCCTTTCAAGAACAAAAGGGTGAGTAGGCAACTAGCTCATGATGGCTGGTGGGCGAAAACATAGGAGATGAGCCTCAAATCATGAGTAATAATAACTACAATAACCCTATAAGGTAGATATTATAAAATACCCCATTCATTTAACAAATATTACTTGAACATCTTCCATTTATCAGTGCTGTGCTCTTTTCTAGGCTCTGGGATATTAGCATTAATCAAACAGACAAAAATCTCTGCCCTCATGGAACTTATATTCTAGTAGGAAAAGTAAGAAAACTGAGGCTCAAAGACATCTTACAGTCGATTTCCTATAGAAACAGACTGAAGCTGAATTTAAACTCACAGTAATCTAAATCCATCCATCAGATAGGAAAAAGGGAGCAGAGCATACTGGGCAGAAAGAGGCAAGGGAGAACACGGTGTGCTCAGAGAACAGGTGTGCTGAGTCCAAAGCATCAGAGAGGCCCAGGGGACCAAGCTCTATAGGGTCTTGATTGCTGCTCAAAGGACCTGACCTTGTTAAGTGGAAGAATTGGACATCACTGCCTAAGGATGGTACAATCAAGCTAATGTCTGCTTATGTTAAACAACTAGTGCTGCAATGTTGGATAACCTGTGTGGACCTCTGTGACTTTTTTTTTTTTTTTTGAGATGGGATCTTACTATATTGCCCAGGCTGGTATCAAATTCCTGGGCTCAAGCAATATTCCTGCTATAGCTTTCTAAGAAGCTGGGATCATAGGTATATGCCACCAAGCTTGGCTTCCATGGCTTTTTCTTTTACAAAGGCAGCAATATATTTAAAGGTGCTCTGTCCCTCCTGCCTTGCTCTCACATACATTAATGTCTGGTTGTGTTGGTACTTTTTAAGTCTTACCATGGAATTAAGAAAACATCTTTATTACAAAGGTACCTTTTGCTAATATGTTCAAGGCATAGTATTGTTTCAGAGTAGCAAATAAATCCTGGAAAAGCTACCAAAAGTAAATGAGCAGGCTGTTTTCCCCTCATATTTTGAGATAAGAGGTGATTTTCTTGACAATCTGGTCCTGGAATATTTTGTGATTGGTCAGATATTTTCAGTATTATTTTTCTGTCTCAGTGAGCAATAGCAACATCCAGAATCTGGGTTTTGATGAAATGTTTTAATGTTCATGAAATGGGAAATGGGTTTTGGAAAGTGACATATTTTTTTGCCTTGTTTTAGCTTATATAACTTGGAAATATTTTTTTACACTTTGAGATTGTGAGATTCGAAGAACTGTATGTTCGTAGGTGATAGTTTTAACTGATCTTGGGACTTGGGGAAAGCTTTTAAGACTATTTACTAGAGAGCCAGAAGAAGCCAGCAAGCCCCTGCCTGTCACCTGTGGCAGACAAGGCTCCTTAGGAAGCAAAGCCAAATGGACTTTCTAACCCCTCTGCAGAGCCTCTGAGAGCTTCCTCTCAGGTTTTGCAATCTCAGGGCCAATATCTAGGGGGCTGATGCTAGGGCTGTCAGGGATAATAAAACCATTACAGTTAGCAACTTGTGCAGAAGAACCCAAGTGGATCAGCCTAGTCTTAACAGTTTAAGTTAGAGCATAATAAATGCAAACCTTGACTGATTGCAATCATTTCCTTTCCCACAATTTTCCTCTTTTGGCCACTGTCTTATAGTAATTCCAGATCAATCCTAGGCACTGCTCAAGCTGTCATCTGATTCATGTACATAGTTCTTTGCATTTTCACAGCATGCACCTCCATTGTAACAGTTCCAACTCAGTGCCTTCTTCTTTGCCTCTGTTTCCCAAGTCATCATGGTTCTGTGCTTATTCATCCCACATTGCCCCCTCCCCCTCATTCTCTGGAGAATGGCAGGACTGTCATTTTGAAGAAATGGAGGCATCATGGTGAATAACTTACCAATAGGCACATAAGCTGGGGCTGGGACCCAGGTCTTCTACTTCCAGCATGGTGCTCTCTCCATTGAACTCGATTGCCTCTTGACAATTCAGTTTCTCCAGTTTTTGTGGTTTTATTTTATTTAGTTTTTGAAAGTAAAACTTCACCTCATTATGATAGTTTTACAGCATTTACAGTTTTATGTTCAATATGTTTCTCAAAATCATTTCAATATTTTGATCTCACATTTTTGTTATGATCGGCTCACATCTGCTCTTTATCTAACCTTTTTAATTTTGTCCATGACCATCCTACATTGCAGGCTTCTCAACCAGATGAGTTGACCATTGAGGAGCATGAGGTGTTAGAAGTGATTGAAGATGGAGATATGGAAGACTGGGTAAAGGTAGATTCCTTTGCTCATATCGCCCCTTCTTGTCACATTTTCAGGAGTTTACTTTGGTTCTTGTTATGCTCCGTCCAAATTGTGTGTGCAAACTTGTTTTGTCACATGTCTTTTGCCCAGGCTCGAAATAAAGTTGGCCAAGTGGGTTACGTGCCAGAAAAGTACCTACAGTTTCCCACCTCGAACAGCCTACTGAGCATGCTGCAGTCCCTAGCTGCTTTGGACAGTCGGTCACACACATCCAGCAATTCCACGGAAGCAGAACTCGTATCAGGCAGCCTCAACGGAGATGCCAGTGGTAAAGACTGAAACAAGGCACTCTTTATTTGGTCACATTTGACCTAAACTATATTGCCCTGGAGTAAGCCTTCAGTAGGTTAAAAAGCACAACTTTATTCCTATCCTATGATATGTTTTCCTTTATTTGCTCACATTTGTCCTGTACAGTAGAACCTAAAGTTGATCTTCAGTGTGTAAAGAAAAAAAAAAAAATTACAACTTTACTCCTATTCTATATGATACTGTTTTAGTTGTCATTGAGCAAGGGGGTGGTTGCAGAGCATCCTGGCTGTCAGTGTTCTCACCAGGTTTGTCTTTCTCTTGCTCCCTAGTCTGTTTTGTGAAAGCACTTTATGATTATGAGGGCCAGACAGATGATGAGTTATCTTTTCCTGAGGGAGCGATCATCCGTATCTTGAACAAAGAAAACCAGGATGATGATGGCTTCTGGGAAGGGGAATTCAATGGGCGGATTGGAGTTTTCCCATCGGTGCTAGTGGAAGAACTTTCAGCCTCAGAAAATGGTGACACTCCATGGATGAAGGAGATTCAGGTACATGAGAGGGGAGGAAGCTGAATTAAAAGACGTTTAAAGAAAATTACTTCCAGGGTGTCTGTTGATCCAGAAAAACGTGGGCTGTAGTCTCTGCCTCACCCTCCCCACTCCTGCCCTCAGTGTGTCTGCAAAACTGAATTTGAGAAACCAGAGACTTGTCAGGCTCTTGTGGAATATGGTCATATTACACCTCCTTTCTCCCATGTTCTATCTTCTGAATCAGTTAACTAAAATGCTAAATTGTATGCAACATACCAAAAGTTTGGTTTGGTGGAGAGAAGGAAACAGACCAGAGAGGGAATGTTAGTTTATGTAGTAAAATTATTTCTCTCCCTCACTGTCAGAGCCTCCCTGCTGAGCTCTGATCTTGCCAGTCCATTTCAGAGAATTAACCAGCTGCCCGATCCCCCATTCCCTCTCAGATGGCCTTGGACTTAGCTCATCGTAGGGAAACTTGCGGTCACAGTTTGGTTTGTCCTGTCTGCCTTTCTATCAGCAGGCCTTGGAAGGTGGAGGAATAAGGAACGTGATTGCCACTCTTATTTGCATGGTGACTGTGACCACTTAGCCTGACATGTACAGAGCCTGGAGAAGTTAGAAACTCAGCTGATTATTTTATCTTCACCAAAGAAAATACAGCTTGTCCCCTTTTTTGTTCTTCAATGACTTTACTGAATTGATTAATTTGGTATGTTTTCAGTAGAACCTTAGAGAATGGTCTGACTTGATAACTGTTATAAATAAACTAAAATCAGTAATATAATGAGATTGGTGAGAGTAAAAAGTTAAGTGCAACACAAAATTGGGATTTAGGGTCATTATTTTAGGCTCCTTTGCTTCTAATGAGGCTGACAAGGTTTAATAGTTTTAACTTAGCTCCAGAGAAAGGACTGTGTGCGGAGCAGTCAGAGAAGCAGCCAGGCTCTCTCCTGCCTGGGGAGGTGGGCGCCTGGTAATCTCCTTCCCTTTGCTGCAGATCTCTCCCTCCCCCAAGCCGCATGCCTCCCTGCCTCCACTGCCGCTGTACGACCAGCCTCCCAGCAGCCCCTACCCCAGCCCAGATAAGAGGAGCTCCCAGTACTTTCCCCGGTCTCCTTCAGCAAATGGTAAGGGTTCTCCTGGGCATGGGTCTAAATGCATTTTCACTTCAGAAATCCACATATTCGCCTGAAGGGCAAACAGATCTGCATTAGCATTTTTATCGCTCAACAACTCAAATGAAGTGAGCTGCTTTGGTTCTCTCCTTTAGAAAACAGCCTTCATGCTGAATCACCGGGATTCTCACAGGCATCAAGGCACACTTCTGAGACCTCGTATGGCAAACTGCGACCTGTAAGTCTCCTCTCTGCAGGGTTACGGAATGCGTGGTTCTTCCAAATACAAAGTTAGAAATGGTTCCCCGTGGCAGGGTTACGGAATGCGTGGTTCTTCCAAATACAAAGTTAGAAATGGTTCCCCGTGGCCCATGTGTTGTTGCTGATTCTGCCAAGCAAGGGGGAATGGGTTTGAGAAGGTAAAAAGAGCTATTGAAAAGGAAGCAATAAAAATCAATTCATCTTAGAACGTTTAGTCTACGCTGGAACTTTTCTCACTGAGCCATGGTGAGATCGCAAGATGATAGCTAGGAAAGTGTGTTTAAATTATAACAAGGCTTGTGAGCATTAAAGTGATCTCATTATGAAAAGGAAGCACTTTTTTTCTCAGCAAGCACTTATTAAGTACCTCTTTTCCAAGCAGCCTGTATTTGCCTCCTTGAGGAACATTGAGGTGAAATAATAAGATACACATCATGGCCTCAGGGTGAATATAATCTTGCAGATAGTTGCCTCTACTCACCCTCACTTCTCTGACATCTCAGTTCTACCCCTCACTACACTCCAAGGTCATAACTTTCACCTTGATAATCCAGGGCATAATTTGCAATTTTATTTTCCTTGACCTTTATCAGCTTTTGATACCATTAGTTGAACCACTGGCTTCCTTTGGCTTCATCCATTCAGCTTATGTGTGTTGAGTGCCTTGTTAAGGACTTGGGTCTTTATCCCAAATGTGACAGGAAGCCATTGTAAGCTGGTAAGCAGGACAGTGTTGTGGCATGTTTTACATGTTTAAAACATTGCTGTGGCAGCCAAGTGGAGAATTAATGGAAGGTGACAGAATGGACATGGGGAGCCCTTACAAGGCCGGAGCAGTGTCCTAGAAAGATGTGATGGTGGCACGGCCTTGTGGGTAAGGGTGGGACCGGAGCAAAGCAGACTGACGTGCTTGCCACACCACACTTTCCCAGCTTGCTCCCTACTCTCGGGCCCTACCTTTTCTCTACCTCTACTCATCTCTGCTGACACTTGTCATGGTTCTGTCCCTAGGCTGCTTCTCCTGAAGTCATTGAAAGCACTCTTCCCAAGTGATCTATTCTCACAGCTGTGATAAGCTCTCATATACCAGCAACTCCTGTATTTCTAACTGCCAACCTGATCTCTTCCTTGAGCTTCAGACTTGTGGATGTCTCAACTTACATGTCCCAAACCCCCAAAACTCAGCAAAAATGAGTTATCTTCCCTCCTAGACGTTCTCCCTCTCCCATATCACCTGTCTGGGTGAATGGAACCCTCATCCTATAGGTGTTATCTTGCTACCTCCCTGGCCCTGCCTTCCACAGACAGTCATCTCCATGTCCTGCCAGGTTGACCTGAGAAACAGGTCTCAAATCATTCCACCTCTCTACATCCCCCATCGCTGGCACCCTAGTTCAGGCTAACGTGACTGTCATGTAGCAGACCCCAAGTCTCCTAAGTTGTCTTCTTACTTAAACTCTTGCACAGATTTCTTAGCATGGCTTAACAAGGCCCCTCATGACTTAATCTCAGTCTGCCTCTCTAGCCTTAGCTCTTGCAACTCTCCCCCTAAGACATGCTGAAATGATTTCAGTTTTCTAAACATTGCTCCCTTTTCCTTCCAACTCCAGGCCTTTGCTTTGGAGAAGGATCTGGGGACTACAGTAACTCTTGTGCCCGTGTGACTCTTGTGCTTTCAGCCTAGGCAAGAACCTGATTTGTGGGTTTGACATTTCATTGAGAAGAACAACTGCTTCTCTGTGTGGGAAATAGCAAAGATTAGATGGAAAGCATGTGCTCAGAGCATTTCTGAGCCCCCTAGGGTACCCGTGTCCTTGGATAGATGAGTAATTGGGTTTGGGGGCACTTCAGGCACTGCATCAGGAAGCTGACTGACCATCCATGTGATTATTTCTGCTCAGGTCCGGGCAGCTCCCCCTCCACCTACACAGAACCACCGAAGGCCAGCAGAAAAGATCGAGGACGTGGAAATCACACTTGTGTGATGATGGGTTTGTCCATCCGTTACTGCTACAATCAAGGCCAGGCTGGGGAGTTTGGCCAGTCTTGTGTTAGGCACCTTTGCATGATGATGACTCTTGAGCAGAGCAAAAACAAGGAGGATTATATGTGACTGGGTGGCCTGGTGGACTCCTCCCACATTTTGAATATTTTGTGCCTTTTTTTGTTGTCATTTTCTATGTCATCTCTCCTGTCATAGCACAAATCCTAGTGGACCCTGAGCAGAGAAGGTGGGGCATCCCTCCTGCCTAACAGTGGTCCATTTTTATATGAGACTCAAGACCAGGCCTCGTTCCAGGACACAGTCACAGAATTACTGATCATGTGCACTTGTACAGTATATTACTGTGGCCACAGGATGTGGCAAAGATTCTCATCTTTCTTCAAGTGGCTTTTGCTCATCTGATTAGTATTAATCAGATCATGTTGGCTGTCTAAGGAAACAGAAGGAGGGATTTCAGGAGAGGCTGGCTCCTCCCCGAGGTTAGTCCCCAGACTGAGAAAGTGAAAAAAGTGGACTGCCCTGAGTTTAGCACCAATTGCATTAACGCACATCTCTTCCACAACTAACAGATCTAAAATGATAACAGTGTCCTTTGTATTAATATCTATGCCATTCATTTAGAATTAGTCGAGCTAATATGGAGGGGCTGAACTAGTAGCCACATCTTGTCCATCACATAGACTAATAGAAAGGAGGCTACGGCTAAAGCAGAAATGGAGCTTCCAGATCTGAAACAAGCCAATTTAATGTTCTTTTTGTATTTGGGTATTTTTCATCTTAATTTTTACAGCATATACTCTTCTTACCAGTATCCTTAGAATCTGAACGTTTAGATAAATTGAGGACACATACCTGCATTGTTGAGCTTCTCTATGGGGAGGCCTCTAGCATTATTTTATTCTCAAGCCAGTGCACCAGTCCAGTCCAGCTGTTACCCATGGAAAATGCAGCTTCCAGGTCCCAGTGCTCTGACATTTTCTTGAGAGGAAGAACCTGTGGGCTCCTGGAGGAAACCAGCTTCCTATGAGAAGGAATTGGAGGATTGTACACCCTGCACAAATGCAGATGGACAAGAAAAAGACTTCGTGTGTCCTCGTGTGTCACAGGGAGAGCCAGGAGTGGTGTTCTCTACGGGCCAGCAAGTGCCCAGAGTAGGACTCTGGCTGTCCACTCCTTTGGAAGGTAGGGGGTGTGATACCTAGGAACTAAGGGATGTGTGCCAGTTGCTTTTTTTACTTTTGTTAAGAAATCAGATTTGCAGAATTTAATCCAAAAGTTGTTTTGTGCTTTGAAAACTCCATCCCTCCTAAGAATCTTTAAAAACTTGAAATGCTCGCCAAATGTCCCCATGGGATTTTTTTGACCAAAAAGTAAGGTCATAACTGAAGCAATTTTCAGTTAGTCATTTGATCACTTCGGTGACAATACCCATTGATGAATCTTCTTTGTGATTTTGGGTTTTTTTGTTTTTGTTTTTTGCATTTCTTAACCTGTTGATCTATTTGAGGTCTTTTTGTGTTTATCAAACTTATTCTTAAGTTTAAAAAAGAAATTTAAAGGGTGGTTTTTTTTAAGATTTAAAAATTTTCTGACATACTAAAAATCTTCAAAGTGCTTATAAATAGAGCAGTTCTTACCACCCAGTCTTGTATTTTCTCGTTAGCTAGCCAAATTGTCCTTGAATTTGGGTTTTCCACAACCTCAGAGGGTTATTTGAAGTCTTTTGTTATATTTTAAAATATTTTTTGGAAGAGCTGCTAATTTTATTTTAAAAAACAAAGGTGTAAAAATATGCCTCCTTTTTAAAAAATAACCCCTCCCTCCAGGACATGTAACCCAGTGTCACATTGCACGGGGCAGGGCTCAGAGGGAGCCTCTGTGCAGATGTGCTTTCTTTACAGTGGCTGTAAAAAGTTTGTATTTATTATGTATAAAATGTTGAATAATAAAAAAATGGAATTAAATTTTCTGAGTTTCTCTATAGAAAGATTTGGGTTAACAGACTTTTCCAAAGACCATGCTTCTTATAGACACTCCTGGACCCTCCTTTAGACCACTTAACAGACACAGAGAGGAGGAAGTCAGTTAATCCATCCATGGGACACACAGTCCCTGAAGCCACCACCTGCCAGGTGTAATATCCTGGACACTAGAGATAGAAATAAATAAGTTATGGTCTTTACTTTCCCTCTGTCCTTTCCTGAACCTCCCCCTGGAGGAGTAATAAGTCGTGTGAAAGGAGATTTTGTTGGTAGATAGAAGACTCCTGGTTAAAGGCTGAGTCCCTCTGGCTTCCAGCCAGCCACCCTGAGGACCAGGGCTCGGCCTGTTTGGGGAGGGGCCCCACAAGCTTTCCTTTCCTAGCACTGGGGACATGCAGTATGTATTCTTACAGGACATTTTTTTCTTCCTGCATAAAACTCATAAGTGTGTACATTGCCTTGTTACATAAATGTGTTCTCATATAAATATTGCGTAAATTCCTAAAGGAGAATCAAAAAGGTACGTATATTTAATTTTATTAGATTTTGTCAAATTGATGTTCAAAAGGATTATGTCCATTTCCACTCCCACCAACAGCATATGAAACATCATGGACTTGGGAGTCAGAAGGTCTGAGTTAAAATCTGGCTCCGCCACTTGATAGCCCTGGGGACTGGGCCTCAGTGTCCTCGTCGGGAAGCTGAGAATAATGCTGTGTATCCACACATACGGTGTGTGGCACAGGACGGTCACCACAGACACTCCTCACATGCTCTCTCGCACCTCTTCCTGGTGTGCTCACATTCCCAGCCGGGTCCCCGACAATCTCCCAGGCACACAGTAACACAGGGTTATCATGGGGCCCACGGGAAGGAGTGAGTGTGAAGTGCTTCACCATGCATGTGGGACATGAAATATCATTCCAATTTGGTTGTATTTGGGTTGTATTTCTGTCATGAAAAACAACTTCATAATGAAAAGAATAAATGCAAAGATATCATTTCCAACTTCTGCCTTCCCTGCCAGGGAAAGCTGCTCACATTTGAGTCTGCTCTTAGCGCTGGAGGCCATCTGGGACCAAATGCCTCACCCCAGTGTCACAGCTAAATTGTGGCCTCCTTCATCACAGGAACTGGCTCGATGCAGTCAGGCCATAGATTCACCGCCTACATCCCTTCCTCTGACCCTAGCACCCCTGCCCACAAGCAGGTGGGAGCACTTCATCTGGCCTTAGCCCTGCCACTGCTTGAGGGATGAGCTTTGCCTCTGCGCTGCCACATCCCCAACTTTAAAAGGCCGGAATGAGGTGATTTCCAAGGGCTTACCCCACTCTTATGTTCTGGATCAGTTCTGATTCTAGTTGCCCAGTGAGAGGTTACAATATTTGAGAACAAACTTACTAATACATACACTTCTTGAGATGGCAAGAAAGTGAAAACTCAAGCCACTGGACTCTTCCCTTGGGACTCTGGGACAAAACAAACCCTCATCTTCTCAGTTGCAATTACATCGCAGGCGCGCTATTCACTGACTGCCCGAGGAGCCCAACCGCAGCTTCCGGTTTTGGGGCCAATTACTGCCCAGCCCTCTCCTAGTGGCCTTCAGACAAAATCTGGCCGCTCGAATCTTTGCATTTATTCTTTTCATTATGAAGTTGTTTTTCATGACAGAAGTACAACCAAATGACAGAAATTTTAGGTTGGAACGGGGAGAATTGTAATCTGTCCTGAAATCTTACCACCTGACACAATCAGTTAAATTTCCTCCTTGACTCTTCCTGTGTTTGCTTTGTTACTGCTTGATCTGCCAAGACCCAAAGGAATGCAAAAGAGCATCTTGTTCCCAGACTGTTTTTCTCTCAGTCCCAGTGGCCAAAAAAATACACTTCTGCCATGTCTGCTTCTGAGAGCTCTGGTCTGGGAATGTTTTCCTAGAATGTTTTATCCTGAGACATGACAGAAACTAATCCATGAACAGGGTTCACACCCCTTCCACGCTGTGTACTGAACACACTCTATGCCCTCTCTTCCACTTGCTCTGGCCAGAGACAGGGAGGGAGCAGGGTCAAAACTTTTATTCAGGTCCCTGCGCCACCTCAGATTAGCTGTGACTTTAGGCCCATCCCTTCACCTCTATGGGCCTTGCTTTCTCATCCATAAAGTGGGAAGGAGAAGATAATACAAACTTCCTAAGATTCAGGGAGATCAAATAAGGTAACCTGAAAATATTTTTGACAAGTGGATGTATGTCCAGAGCATGAAAACAGCCTGTGCCCACACAAGGTATGTCTCACCGATGGGATCTGGTGGTATTAGAATTTCTCCAGAGACCACCTCTGTTCATTTGCTCTTTGTCCCTTCAGCTGGTCACTGGGGCCCTGCTCTGTCACCCAGGGGCTCACATCTGGCCAGGGAGACTCGAGAACAGCAGGAGATGACCAAGGGGCAGTAGGGGCCCAGAACAGGGGCTTCTGTCACTTCTCCTTCCCTAGGCATTCAGGCTCACTGAGGCCTGAGACTGTGCAGGACACACAGAGGCAGCAGTACTCATGCCTGCAGAACAGCTCCAGGAAAGCTGTGTTACCTTTGGGGAGGCCCAGGGCATTGGGACATGAACAGTCTCACAGATGGGGACATGAGAGCCTAAGAGTCACTGTGAGTTGCCCAGGATCTCTCAGGAAGACAGAACTGGAGCAACTCTAGACCAGGGCCTCTAAAAAACCAGGCCAGCCCCTCTGCAGAACTTGAATCCAGTTTTTAGAAAAGAGAGAATCAATGTTCTGATTCCAGCTCTGCTGTGTGACCTTGGGCCAGCTTCTGTCCCCTCTCTGGCCTTAGTTGCAGTGCATAGCAGAAATGCAGCCACTTCTGGTTTTGACCCTGGGGACTCAAATTCAGGGAGGCAGCCCCTGAGCGCCTGAGTACTGAACACCTGAGCACTGAAGACTGAAAGCCTGGAGGGGCTGCAAGCACTGGGGGTCTCTTCCCGCCCCTCTGCTGGAAGAGAGGTCCGGCCTTCCCAGCTGGCCTCCCCCAGGCCTCTGCTCGGCCTGTGCTAGGCCCCTTCCTCCTGCCAGCCTCGGTCCCTGGAACCCCTCGGCCTGTCTCTGGCCTTTCAGATTTGCTCCTCTGAGCAAGTTAAGGTGAACGTGCTCCCTGAGGTGTGCCAGCTCCACCCGCAGTGACAAGCATTTGTGGGAAGATTTGCCCCCTTGAAGCAGAAGGGAAGGCTTCAGGGGAATGCAGGTGTCACTGTCCCCGGGATGGAGTCAGATCACTTCCTGAGCACCATCTGGGTTATCTGAGCAGTCCTGACTGCAGTCCTATGAGGTACTTGCCCCCAGCGGTGTAGCTGGCAGCTCCAGGATTTGAGTTTCTCTCACTTCGAGGGGACTAACCCTCCAGGCTCAGCCCCAGGACAGAGAGAGAAGGTGCGGGCAAGGAGTGAGGTTAGACACAAAGCCAGGGTCACACCAACCAGGCGGCATCCGCCTAGGAGAGCCCTGCCCAACTGGGGGCCTGAATTCTCTGGCATTTTTGTTTTAAAAAAAAGAGCGTGTGTGATGCAGTCACAATCCAGCTGTGTCACTAGCTGTGTGATTTTAAATCTCTGTGCCTCTCTGAGGCTTCATTTTCTCATGTGGAAAACAGACCCTGTGCACTGCAGAGTGGCTGGGAGGACAAACAAGATGCTGCCTAAAGGGCACAGGGCGGGGCTGACACACCTAAGGGCTCGGTAACAGTGGCTCGGCCGAGACCGGGCAGCGGGTGACCCCTGGTGGCCACTGGGAACCAGTGCATGAGGGCTGGGGGGGGTGAGAAGTCTTGGATTTGAAGAATGGTTGAACCCTAGAATCTTAGATGGTGAGACTTGCAGAGACCTTGAATAGGAGAATTTAACCACTTAACAAATATTTCCTGAGGCTTTCTCTGTGCAAGGCCCATCCCAGGGAACACTCTCTTCCCATGTGGCCTCTTCAAGAGCCCCTGATTAAAATGGAGGGAGGCAGGTACAGCAGGGGTGTGCAGGGACCGAGGGGGCCTCCACCCAGCCCAGCAGGCAAGGGAAAGGCTCGCAGTGTGTGTGGGTGGGGGGAGCCTGAAAGAAAAGTTTGGTGCTGGGAGGAAAGGAGAACATTCTGGGCAGAAAAGCATGGGTAAGACGTTCAGAATATAGAGGAAATGAAGATGCAGCTGAGAAGCCAGCAGGGTCACATTTCACGCTGGGGGGTTCTCTGAAGGCAGCAAGGGACCTTCTAAGGCTTGGACACCTGGGAAAGTTACTGTGGCAGTGCAAGGAGGGGCCTGGGTGGGGGCAGCAAGTCTAGAAGGTGGCTGCTCTGGCACCCACGGATGGAGGTATGAGGGGAAAAGGTCACATGCAGGAGGCAGCTTGGATATGTCATCTGGAGCCCAAGGCACAGTGATCTGGGAGTCAGCAGAGTGAAGATTTGACATTTAACCAGCGCTGTCCGCCTCCACAGCCTGTGCCCAGCCCTAGGCCAGTGAAGGAAGTGGGGTGTCCCGGCCCTGCCTTGTTGGCTCTGCCCTGCACTGAGAGGCTTGCGTGCAGACTAAATCGGGTGCCCGTGTAAATGAAGCCTCCGGCCGGCCCGGCCCACACCGCCCTCCCCCAGGCACAGACACCCAGGCCCTGCTCTGCCTCGTCCCAGGCTCTGGCTCCGGAGGAGAGACTCGGCCACACTCAAAGGCAGGCCTGGTGTACCCAGGACTAGGACAGCATTCTCTAGGACCCTTTCCACCAGGACCCCTCTGGGCTGCCTCGCCTGCTCCCTCCTCAGAGCTCCCACCGCCCCTCCTCAGCCTCAGTCTACCCTGGGTGCCCGAAGTAGGACGGCCCAAGGTGTTGGTTTGGCCTCAGGACCAGGTTGGACCCAGCATCACACCCTACGCTCCTTGCTGCCTCTGAGCCCATCTTCCTGCTGTTTCCACGGTGAGCCTTGAGCAGCACCCGTCTCCCCAGCAGAGGCGGCCGGTGCTGCCAGCTCTGTGCGGGAGGAGGAAGGGGCCAAGCCTGGATCTGCCCGAGCCCACCAGCCCAAAGGGCTCCCTGTACCCCAAGTGCTGCAGAGAGCGAGCTTTCATAGTTTAGATATAATTTTTTCTACTTTGGGAAGAGAAAGTGAAGAGACAGAGATAAAAACAAAAAAAACAAAAACTACTATATTCTACCCAACCTATACTTTGTTTTTAAACCAACAGGCCAGGTCCTGCCAGGCCTTCTTCCCCAGTAAATCCTGAGGCCACCCTGACTCCCACCCCACCCGCTGCTCTGGAGCCCTGTGGAGCCGAGGGACGCTGTTCTTCAGGCTTCAGACCAGAGCTCCAGCCAGTCAGGGGAGTCGTGGCCCTAGTGCCAAAGCACAACCTTCCTCGCCTGGTCCACGCTCACCACGTGGCTCCCGGAGTAGCACCAGGCCACGGCGTTGATGGCGGCACTGAGGAGAGGGAGGGGCAGGCTTCAGGAGGCATCGGGAGCTGGGCCCACAGCCTGGCTCTGCCCCTCCCTGTTAGACCTGGGCAGTTTGCGGCCCCTTGCTGAGCCTGTTTCCTCATCTGTGACATGAGCCCACAGGGCTGTGGTGCAGACAGACCCACATGCGTGTGGAAAGGTACCTCGAGAACCATGATGGGTCTGGGGGTGCGGGACAAGGGCTGGGGATGCCAGGCTCCCAAGTATGTCAGAACCTGGAATCGGCTCGGCAGGGCTGAGGCCGGGTCGGCACTGGTCCTGAAGCTGGGGTGGGCAGTGAGCGGGCGGGTGGTGGCCGTGCTCACCAGTGGGGTCCCCGCAGGCTGCTCTCCAGTTTCCCAGTGTCCACGTTCCAGATGTAAAGGGCTCCATCCCAGGAACCTGCCAGGGCATAGCTTCTGTCTGGGCTGCAGCGGCCACAGCAGAGCGAGAGAACAGGGCATCAGAGGGAGGACACACACAGGGGCAGACGGGGTGCGCTAGGGCACAGGCCGATGCTCTCACAGACACACCTGAACACAGCTTTGGTCCAGTCAGAACCGCACTTGAAGCCATCAGCCCTGAGGACAGACAAGGTCGGGGTCAGAATTGAGGCAGCCACCAGTCCTCCCTCAGCAAGGAACTGCAAGACGTCCTCTCTCTGTTGAGGGGCCGGGTGCCTCAGCAGGACCTGGTCTGGAGGGGCCTCCAGGGAGGGCGCCAAGAGGCCTTTTACAGGAGAGGCTCAGCTGCCCCCGCAAAGGCCCCGGAGTCGGCGGGCACGGGGCTGGTACCTGAATACCTGGCGGATGTTGCTGACACGCAGGTCGATGACCTTGAGTGTGTCATCTCGGGAACAGCTGAGCAGATGTAGCTGGTCATGGCTGAGGCTCAGGGAGGTGACACGGCCCTGCACAGGAATGACCTGGGTGCAGTGGGGCCCCCTGAGGAGCAGGAACAGAGACAGGGATGAGGAGCAGCCCGCCCTGGCCACTCCTGACAGGAAGGGGCTGGGCATGGCAGCTTTCCCAGCTAACAAAGTCCAGCGGCAGCCCAGGGCCTCGGATTGCTGGGGCCAAGGCTGACGGTGACGGACGTCCCTTCTCCCCACTGCAGCCAGCTCCCTCCATCGAGGAACTTGGGCAGACTCTGGTTTGACAGCTGGGGAGCACCTAAAACCCTTGGGTCACTAAAATGAGCATTGGAAAGAAAGCAATGAAAACTCTATCTTTAAACACTTCGGTACAAGCATCGACTATAGTCGACAGCCACAGATGAACGCGCACAGCAACTTTAGCTGACAGCTGTGATATGAAGGCGCACAGCCCAGCGTCGACTTTAGCTGACAGCCGTGATATGACTTTTCTAATTTTTCATTTATCAAAATAAAATTGTGAACATTTAAAAATAACATAATGAAAACGTATGTATATGTTACCTATTCTGATTTACATTACAAGTAAAGCTGCCTGTAAAGTAAAACAAGCTTTCAGTGCTTTAAAGCTTTCCTCATCACACAAGAGCAAAACGGACTTGTTGTCAATGCACAGCACAAACTACCATGCGGACTATGAGTGCCGCTGTGGGCAAGGTTTTGCAGCCGGTGAGTGCCGTACCGAAGTGGTTAAAAATGTGAAAGAGGCTGGCCATGGTGGCTCATGCCTGTAATCCTAGCACTCTGGGAGGCCAAGGCGGGAGGATCACTTGAGCTTGGGAGTTTGAAACCAGCCTGAGCAAGAGCGAGACCCCATCTCTATAAAAAATACAAAAATTAGCCAGGCGTGGCGGCACACATCTGTAGTCCTAGCTACTCAGGAGGCTGAGGCAGGAGGATTGCTTGAGCCCAGGAGTTTGAGGTTGCTGTGAGCTAAGCTGACACCATGGCACACTAGCCCAGGTGACAGAGTGAGACTCCATCTCAAAAAAAAAAAAAAAAAAAAAAAAGGCCGGGCGCTGTGGCTCACGCCTGTAATCCTAGCTCTTGGGAGGCCGAGGCGGGCGGATTGCTCAAGGTCAGGAGTTCAAAACCAGCCTGAGCAAGAGCGAGACCCCGTCTCTACTATAAACAGAAAGAAATTAATTGGCCAACTGATATATATATATAAAAAATTAGCCGGGCATGGTGGCGCATGCCTGTAGTCCCAGCTACTCGGGAGGCTGAGGCAGAAGGATCACTCGAGCCCAGGAGTTTGAGGTTGCTGTGAGCTAGGCTGACGCCACGGCACTCACTCTAGCCTGGACAACAAAGTGAGACTCTGTCTCAAAAAAAAAAAAAAAAAAAGAGAAAGATACTGGAGAACATTAGAGATTAATAAATAAATAAATAATACAAATGTGAAAGAGAGAGGCAGGCTGCAAACACAATTGCTGCAGACTAGTGAGTACAAGTCTAAGGCGGCCCAGCATTGGCTCTAGCTTTGCTTTTATAAACTGTTCAAGCCCAAAGTTGGGCTCTTAGGCTTATAAAACAACTAAAGGAATTTTTTTCCTTTGATTAAACAGTGATAACTAATGGGAGAGTCCAGTACCAGACTAATGGCCACTAGGATTGTTTCCTGGGGAGCTGGGCCCTCAGGGGCCATGCCAAGCACAGAGGCCATCAGCTGGTGGTGCCAGCCCCACAGCCTCACTTCCCCAAGATGCCACCACAACTCCTGCTGCCGGGGCCAGAGGAAGGAATGAGAGCTCCAAAGCCCTGCCCCAGGCTTCCACCACCCTACCCATAGCAAGTGCCTGTCACCTGCTGTCCCAGAACCGGATCTTCTGGTCATTGTGGCCACTAATGATGATATGGTCCCCACACACCACATCGTTGCAGTAGGAAAGGACATTGATGGTCCTGGAGCCTGGGGACCAAGGAGCAGATCCGGGGCTTCAGAGGACAGTTACTGGGAGCCAGCCCACAGGACATATGGAGAAGCTGAGGCCCAGAAGGGTCTAAAACCAAGACTAGAACCCAGGTCTCCTGCTTCCCAGCCCAGGGCTCACTCCACCCCTTCGCCTACCCAGAGGTCACCAAGAAACTAGGCAGAAAACACCAATGGGGGATGGAGGAGGGCCTGTAAATCTCAGACCCACCCCCAAGAGCAGGGCGAGGTCCCTCGTGCCCCAGCAGGTGGGGAGGGGAGGCAGGGGCTGAGCCTCACAGTAGGCGCGGCCGAGGTCCCACTCCTTCACTGTCCGGTCTCGGCTCCCAGTCACGGCCTGGTGCTTCGTTAGCTTGAATTTGGCAGCTGTCACCTTGTCCTTGTGTCCAGATAATGTCTCCTGCCCCACCCCCATCCCAGGTATGGATCAAGGGCATGGCCATGACTCCATAACAGCCCCCCAGTCCTGAGGTATGACCCTTGACCCCCAGGCTGCCTCTGCAGCCAGGCCTCACCTTGGACTGTGCCTCCCCCACCTTCCAGAGCTGGGCAGCCCGGTTGTAAGTAGCTGCTAAAACCTGGGAGCCCTAGAGAAGGGAGTGGAAGGGGAGGTCCTCAGCCTGGGCCTGGCAGAGGCCAGAGAGCTGGGGCAGAGGCTGCCCCTGAGCCTCCCACAGCCCAGGTCACCATGGCAGGCAGAGGAGCCTCAGGCCCGGGAAGTAGGATTGTACGTGAGCTCAAGGCCACAAGACAAAGTTCCCTCACCGAGGGGTCGAACTCCACACTGGTGATGCTGCCACCAGCTCCCTCGAGGGTCTGGTTGGCTTCCAGGCGACCTGGAGGGACCGGGGGAAAGGACAGTTGAAATGAGGTCAAGAACTTCATGAAATAGAGGAATCGGGAGTGACAGCAGGAAAATCAGTCTTCTCCAGGTAGAGGACGGAATCACTGGGTCTGTTCTGAGGGGCTGGGCTGGCGGCTGCACCTCCCTTAACTGCTGCCAGGGGGTCCCAGGGAGCAGCCAGTCATTTCACAGGCTGGAGAGGACCAGAGAGAAGAGAAGAGACTGTCCCTAGATCACACAGCAGGCCAAGACCAGGCCAGCTGGCAACTTGCCTTTTCAAGGAAGCCTCCAGGGCCCCACACCGACCCCCCTACAGAACACAGAGCTGGGACAAGGCAGATACTCAATTGAGACCTGAGAGCATGAGTAAAGCTAGAAGAAGAGGTAGCCTGCTGGACTTGGGACTTGCTCTTCAAGGGCCCATCCCTGGAGGACCTCACAAAGTTTTTCTGTACCCACCGCCCTGCGGACTCACCGTAGGGCGGTGGGTACAGAGAAACTCAGGGTCCCAAACACCAGGGACCATGGGAGCTCAGCCCTCTCCATCCTGCAGGTCTGGGCCCCAGGGACTGGCAGGGCTCACCCTTCTTCGGGGCAGTGAGCTCAAAGTCTCACTCTTGCCAAGGGCTTATCTAGCCACTGATCACAAAATGTTCCAGATGGAGAAACACAAAGAGGTCAAGACCTTTGCCCACCATGGCATTGCTGAAGATGGGGTCTGGAGGGAGAGCACTGGGTTAGCCTGCAGGGAAGGGGTCCTTACCTCCCACAACGTTCCAGAGGTGGATAAGGTGGTCAGCCCCTCCAGTGGCCAGGAGGCTGCTGCTGGGGCCAAAACAAACAGCACTGACCTCAGAGAGGTGGGCATCCTGTGGAGAAAAGGGAGGTTGGTGCCCCAGGTCCTCCCCGCACAGGCCTCTCAGTGTACACGCACAGGTTGTCTCTCATGCATGCCCGTGCACACCACACAGCCCTCTGCTAACTTGTTATCCCTGCCCCAGGTCTCTCCATCCAAAATTTTGAGTTGGGAACCTGACCCCACCAGGCCTCATCGCCGCTGCCCGGACCCCTGCAGCAGCCTCCCCGCCATGCTATTCCTCTGCCTGGCCTCCCTTCTCTGCCTCCCCAGTGCCCGCCCTGTTACAACATGCTGGAGTGGCTCCCGCAAGCTGTGGAAGGCAGCCTCCTGCCCCTGCCGAGGAGCCCCGCCTCACATCCCTGGCCTGCTGGGGCCACCCCTCGCACCTGTCCTCCTTTCCCACTGCCCCACCCGTGTGACCCAGCTCCTTCCTCACCAGCACGTCCTGAGCCCGGGTAGGAAGTCGGGCGACCATGCACACAGGGATGCTCTGGTATCGCTGCTCAGAGGCTCCTCCAATTGAGTGACCTCTCCTCTTCTTGAAACTGGGGGCAGAGGGGCAGGAGAGCCTTCAGCAGAGCCTCTGACAGGGGAGCCTCCAGCTGCCCTGAGCCAGCAACAGTGGAAAGCAGACATGGCAGGAGGCAGACGTGGCCCCACAGTACAGCGAGCACATTCCCCAACCTGGCCTCTGACCCCAGGGGTCAGTGTGCAGATAGGGCAGGGAATGCAGAGACAGACACAGGAGCAGGGCAGGGCGGTGGGTAGAGAGAAACTCAGAGCTGAGGTTTCAGTCCTGGCCTTGCCACTGCTTGGCTCCGTGACTCTGATCAAGTCCCCGACATTTCTGAGCCTCAGTTTCCCAACTGAGTGGGAGTTCCTATCTGGCCCCAGGCTGGAGCTCTTGGTTCCTGTGAGGCCTCTGGGTGAGGACAGAGCCTTGTAAGGACAGACCCTGGAAGACAGCTGAGTAGGGACTGGGGATGAGGCCACACATCCGGCTCCTACCTCCCAGGCCCAACAGAGACTCACAGACAGCTGGGCGCTATATGGAAGAGCAGGTCAAGACACACACAGACCAAGACTGGGCTCAGGGAGCCTGACATGGGGTGCCAGGGGGTCCAACCCCTTCACACACATGGGGCACACACACAGAACACACACTTACTCCAGAAGCCCCTTTACCACATCCACACAGCGGGACAGCGTCAGGGAGGTGGCTGAGGCAGACCTGGGACAGAACCAAGAGATGCGCTAAGGGACTGGCCCCTGTGTGTGCAAACAGCTGTCATTTATCCCTGCGCTTTGCCGGAGACCTGGAAGCTCATGACCTCTCAAGCATGGGACAAGAACTGGACTTCTACCTGACCCCATAAGTGCCCACCAACAAAAGCTCCTGGCAAACTGGGGCCTATGGGGAAGGGGGGAAGGCAAAGGTGCCCCCAGGCTAGGACAGTACAAGCCTGGCAGGGAGAGCCAGGGCTTGCTGAGTGACCTCAGAAATGCCCAGCAAAGAGTGTGTCCTGGGATGACATGGCTGACCAGAGCTGCTAATGACTTTGGGACCAGCATCTCATGCCTCTCTCCAAAGTCCCCTCACTGCCCTGATGCCTGAACACTGGGGACCTGCAAGGAAAGGCTGAGAAGAACCTTCAGGTTAGGGAAAGAGTCAGAGGTGGCAGCCTCAATGACAGGCAAATCAAGACAGATGGGGGAGACCTAGCAGAGGGTACCCAAGGATTGAAGCCCCAGTCAGGCCCCATCAGAGTGAGCGTGTATCTACACATGCTCATAAGTCCACAGGCACTCAGGTTCGCACACTCAAGCTTGTACACACACATGCCCCACGTCCCTGAGTGTGTACACGCTTGCACACCTGTGCCTGCACACACGTGCCTGGGACAGCTGGGCCCTGGGCCTTGCCCACAGGATCTCCCTGGTGATATTCAGAAGTTTGACATCCCACACCCTCTGCTGAGGAGGGGATGGGTTGAGGGCAGGGATTGGGGTCCCTGAGATGGCACTGACCATAAGTGGCTCCAGGAAATGGAGGTCAGACCTGTCCTGAGAGGTCTGAGCTATCCCTCAGCCTCTCCCCAAGCCACGTTCCAACCCAAGAGCAGGCCCCAAGGTCTTAGAGGAAGATCCTGGCAGCCTCTGGGATGGGGCTCAGCTCAGAACTCTGGGACAGCCACCTGGGTCCTCACCTGAAGGGCCTCTTCCACTTCTCACAAGCCTCTCTCTCCAGGGACTCCGGCTCCGGGGCCGGGGCCAGGGCTGAGGCCTCAGCCCCCTCCTTGATCCCACTGCCTAAGGTGTTCGGGCTCCTAGGAGAGGGAAGGAAGCTCAGAGAGGCCAAGGATCCAGGCCGGCCCCTCCCTGCCCCAGCGCGGGTGCAGTGAACTCCTAGTGATGAGGGGTTCTGTGGGCGCACGTGAGGCATGCACGCGTGCGGGCTCCTATGTCTGCACGAATCCCGTGGACCCCATCTACTTGGGGATCTGGGGACTGCGGCTGTGCACACGTGCAATTCAGGTGTGCCGGGCGTGGCTAGCAGGAGAGGAAGGGAGGCAGAGCTGGAACACAGGAGGCAGAGCCCACCCATCCCCGCTCTTACTCGCTGATGCTCACAGTCCGCCTGGCAGCCTTCTTCAGCTCCTGGGACACCTGCGCCTGCTTGGCCCTGGAGGGTAGAAAACGATCCTGAGAGCCAGGCGCACCTCTCGCCTGGAAGTAGGGCTGGGGAGAGACCGGCCCTACTCCTCAGGGTCCCCGGCCTACCCTCCGAAGGGGCGGGGCCCAGCTACCTACCGCTCCCGGCGCTCGTTGCGCAGGTTGCGCTCGGCGGCCGCGCGCGCCTTGCGCTGCACCAGCCGCTCCAGCAGGTCGCGCGCCTGCTCCTGGAGCCCTCGCAGGGTCTCCTCCTGGAGCCCGGTGTTTGCGCGCAGCGCCTCGTAGGCCGCCCGCCGCTCCGCATTCCGCGCCTGCAGCTCCGCCACCTGCCCTGCCTGCTGCGCCCGCGCCTCTCGCAGCTGCACCACGCGGGCCTCCAGCTCCGCCAGCCTGGAGGACAGGGAGAGCGGTAGGTGGGTCCCGAGCTGCCTCCGTCACTGCCCAGCGGAACCCGCCTCAGAGCCGCGACAGACTTGCCCCTGACCACAGGGCCAGCCCGCCCGCCGGCTAAGCCAGCTCTCCAAACAAGCTTTCGCCCTCAGAGGCCTGCCGGGTCCCTCTGATGCCCACGACAGGCCTGGGGCTGTTTGGGAACGCAGGCTAGCTCTCAGGCCCACACCATTCCCCTGCCTCGGGCAGAGTTGATCCCCAGCCTCCCACTGGTGGGCACGGTCTTTCTCCAACCCGCCAGCGCCTCACCTGCTTTGCCGCTCCTGCAGCTTCAACTCTAGGGCGCCCAGGGCTGCGCTCTTCTCCACCACCTGGTAGGCCATCTGAGGGCGGCAGACGGCAGGACATGTGGGCATGGGCACCTCTGTGCAGCGCTCACACCTGGCCTGCACCCCTCTGGAGCAGACGGGGCTGGTGAGGAAGTCTGCTACTCCACCCGCCACCTCTCTACTGAAAAGAAAGCTAAGCCTCAGGAGTCTGACACCTGGGTTTCCCTCCTAGCTGTGTCACTTAGTTTCTGTGACTCTGGGGTAGTCATTGGAACCTCTCTGGCAAGAGGAATCTGCTCCATTTCCTCACCTGTAAAATGGGAACAATAGTGCTTACCTCATAGGGTTGCGCAGATTATGAGGAATAACATTTCAAATACTGGCAGACGACTTACAGCACTTGCCTGCGCCATGCCTTGTTCTGAGCACTGCACTCTACACACATTCTTTTAATCCTCATAACACCATAGGTAGGTACTGCCATTCTCCTTCGACAGACGAGGACATTGGCACAGAGAGGTTAAGTGTCTTGCCCAAAGTCGCATAGCTAAGTGGCAGAGTTGATATTTGAGCCCAGGCCAACTAAGTACATTATCCTCCAGGTAGCATAGGTCGCCAGCCTTTTTGGCATCAGGGACCGGTTTCATGGAAGACAATTTTTCCAGCAGGGGGTGGGGGGTGGGAGGAGGGCACGGGGGTGGAGCTTGGGGCACTGATGTACAGCAGGCCGGTTCCTAACAGGCCACAGACTGGACTGATAGCCATGGGCTGGGGGTTGGGACCACAGAGGTAAAGCGCTGATCTACAGGAGGGGTTCAAGGGATGTGAGTTCTGTTCCCCTTGTCTCCAACAGCTGGCTGTGCCATCCCCAACCCCTGGCCTGCACAAGTACCAATCTCAGAGAGCAGGGATAAGACCAGGAAGGACTAGGAGCACAGGGTCCAGACTCAATGCTGGAGCTGCCCCACCAGCCCGGGCGCGGGGTGAGGGTCATTTCATCTATACCCCTGTCTTACTCAACATTCCTTCAGCTAACAGCCAAGAGCTGGCAAAGCCCAACTCCCACCTTTGGGTGCTGAGGGGGTCAGTGAGAAAGGCCAGGCAAGGGACTTCTAACCATTGTGGCAAGAGGAACATGAGGGCTACAGGCTCTGAGTGCCTCTGTCCCAAGCCAAGGCTGGGGGCTCTTGTTAACCTGTTCCTGTGTTCTCATGTGGGCCTCCTGAGGACGGGCTGGGGAGCAAGGCTGGTGCTGGCCGCCTGCACCAACACGATCCTTGTGTGAATAGGTCTGTGGAGGGCCCTTGCACATGCAGGGCAGGGCACCTATTTTCATAACTGGCCCAGTGTATAACATTTGTAATTCTCTTCACTATTGAGCAATCTGATCACCACCACCTCTACTTCCTCACATGTCACTTGCTTTCCTTTGTGTTGTGTTTCACCATTCGATATATATATATATTTTTTTGGATGCTTTTCAAAATTCACGTAAGAGGTGGAAAACTGATTAGTGGTTGCCACGGGTTAGGGATGGTTGGGAGGAGAGAGTTGAATGTGACTAAAAAGGGGGAGTAAGGGCCAGGCACAGTGGCTCACGCCTGTAGTCACAGCTACTCGGGAGGCTGAGGCAGGAGGAGTTTGAGGCTGCTGTGAGCTATGACGAAGCCACTGTACCCCAGCCTGGGCAACAGAGCAAGACTCTGTATCAAGAGGGAGATCTTTGTGGTGATGAAATAGTGCCATATCTTGATGGTTACACAAATCTACATGTGATAAAATGATGAACTATATACATGCTTTCATACCATTATCAGTTTCCTGGTTGTGTGTACTATATTTACATAAAATGTAGCCAATGGGGGAAACCAAGGAAGGGTACACAGGAACTCTCTGTACTATCTTTGCAACTTCCTGTGAATCTCTATTTCAAAATAAAAAGTTAAAATAATAACGATAAATGGTTGTGTTCTGTGAAACAGTACTAAGGAGACTTAAAGGAAAAGCCCCCTTCCCGTCCCATGGCACACCCAACAAGAACAGACTGGTGTGCGCCCAGGGAAGGAGTGCTGAGGGCGAGAGGTGCACGGAAGCCTGGGGGCTAAGGGAGCCATGAGCTCAAAGAGATACTGCAGGGGGCTGGAGAACCCTACTGGGAGCCGGGCTGAGGAGCTCTGGAAGATCTATACCACGCTGGTGCTGGGGAAAGGTGGTGAAAGGGGTTTTACTTTTTACTCTATGGGTTTCTGTTCTCTCAAATTCTTTACAACAAGCATGTTTGTGTACTGCTTGCCTTTAGTGGAGATCATTTTTGTTACTAAAAGATACCATTTTGAATGCTACATGAGGAATGGATAAGAGGTGCCAAAGGAGGGGTCATCCAGGGAGGGATGAGAGTAACTTTGACCAGGTCAGATGTGGTACCGGAAACAAAGAGAAGTTGATAGATTTGGAGGCAGAGTCAAAAAGCTCTGGAGAGAGGGCTGGGAGGAGTCAGAGTGCCTTGAGTTTCCAGTGTGCATGACAGCCACTGGGGGGCAGTCACGGAAGGACAGGACACCACATTGTCACTCAGTCTACACATACTCATTAGTATGGACTGTGGAGACAGGCCCCAAGGATACAGCAGTGGCAAACCAAAGGCATCCCAGGTCTTGGGGGGCTCACAGCCCAGCAGCTGGGGTCAGATGTTTGAAAATCACCTCTCAAGCAAACATCAAGTTGCCACTGCAACAGCAGCTCTGGGGGAGAGGCTCTCAAATGAGTTCATACCCCATGCCAACACCTTTGTGGGGAAGGTGACTTGCATGCTGTGACTGGCTGTGTGTTTACTGGTGTATCACAGTCTCCTCCAGAGAACTGGAAGCCCCATAGGGCCAGGTTTGCTCACCACTGGATTTCCTGTTCCTTGGCTATAGCAATTGTCAATAATTGTCAAAAGAATGAACGGAGATCACAGAAGGTGGCTTTGCATAGGAGGGAGTTCAAAGCCTGGCTCAACCTCTCTAAACCTCAGTTTCCTCTTCTGCAACCAGAAAGTTGTGAAGGATTAGCTGAGAAAATGCTTAGCCCACTGCCTGCAGGGAGTCAATGGTGTTGGCCATATTATTACATGGGAGATGGCAAGTCTGAGTTTAGATCTGATATGTAAAACGCCACTGAGCAAGAGAGTCATGAGCTCAGCAGAGAAGGCTGGGCTAGACACAAACTTGGGAGTCAGCAAGGAGATAGTCTCTGATGGCACGAAGTCAGTGAGCCATCCAAGCTCTAAGAACAACCATATTCAAAGGGAGGGGAACAGGGAGGAGGGAAAGGAGCCAGAGAAGGAAGTTCAGAAGCAACAGCCACAGAAGTGAGAGGAAAGACAGGAGAGTGTGGGGAAAGAGAAGCCAAGAGACAGCACTGCAGTGCAGGGGGTCAGGACAGGCAGTAGTGTCAGGTGGAGGGACCACATCCTGCCCACAGACTAAATAAGCTGTGTTCGTTTAGTCTGCAAATGTACATTGAACACAACTGGTGCTACGCCCTGGGGTTGGCTGGGCAGGGCGTGATGAGGAGAGGAGTGAGCAGAGCAGGCTAAGCTCTGCTCACGGGGAGCAGCTGTCCTGCTCACTCCCTCCAGCTGCTGCCAGGGCTACTCTGACTCCTGCCCAGCTTCAAGTCTGGGCCCAGTACACACTGGTGCTCACTCAATGCCTGTAACAGTTGAGTTGGGAAATGCTGCAAACTTAGCAAATACCCCTCACTTGCTGGCTCCCTTAGACCACGTCCCCCAGCCCCAAAGTTCTGGATTTTGGCCACCCCATTCTCAGACCCCTGCCCAACTTACCTCACCACACTCCAGCCGGAGCCCCTCCTCCTTCTCCTGCCACTTCACCCTCAGAGTGGCCAGTGATGGGGCTTGGTCTGAGCCAGGCCCCGAGTCCTTGTCCCTGCCAACCAATCAGAGAGTGGTGCTCTTTGTCCCTCCATTCACCCCAGTGCCTGAGGCACCCAGGGGAGGCCACATGAAAGGCCTGAAACAAGAGCCATTAACTTCCTCCTGGGGAAGACTGAAGCCAGCAAGCCAAAAGGAAAGAGCAAGTCTCCAGAAATGGGCAATCTATGACTCCTCTGCTCTGGGAAGCCCCCATCCCTTGGATACCTCGGCCAAGGACCCTCCTCAAGAAGCACCTTGCAACTCGGAGCCCCAACCCATTCCTGGTTCTCACCGTCACTCCCTCTTTGGAACAGGCAGCAAGACCTTTCTGTAGGCATCAGGTGAGGAATAGGGAGATGGAAAAAGACTGAGAAGGAGAAAAGACAGGAGTGCAGGGTGGGAGGGCAAGGAGATGGGACAAATGCAGAGAGAGGGGCTGAGAAGGGTGGGGAGAGAGGAGATTCTAAGCAGCTGGACTGGGGAAGGCTCAAGGGCCCGCCTCCCCCCACACCACCAAGGCTGGGCAGCAGCCAGTGGCGATGAGGTACCAGGAGAGAACCCAGCGTAGGCATTGGGGCAGTGCCCAGGCACAGGCAGCCCATTGTGACCATGGATACACATATACTCACCAGGGGCCCTGGTGGGTGGCAGGAGTGACATCATTTGGCTCTGGCTGCAGCCTCTCTGAGAACTTGTCCAGCAGCTCAGCCTTCTCTAGGAGGCAGTTATCTGGGGGTGCAGAAGTAAGCCTGGAGACAGACACTTTCCAGCAGACCCCTGGCATATAAGTCACCTCTGGCAGGAGGGCTGCAGGAGCCCAGGAATGCTGGGAATGGGAAGGCTTCTGGTGGGTTGGAGGGGTGTTCGTGCAGCTCAACAGGACCTTCAGCCCTGGCACAGCCTCCCCACAGCACTGGCCCTTAGACCCACCCAGAAAAGGACCTGCTGTCCCAGGGACAGAAGGGGACCACTGCTGGGAACATCCAGGGATGCCTGCTGAGGGTCTTGAGAGAAAGATGGGGCCTGGGATTGATTCTTCCCTGCCCCAGAGCAGGGCTCGGCCCCAGAAAGTGATGAAACAAACTGAGCTCCACCTACCTATTTCCGTTGGCAAGTCACTTCCCCTCCAAGGCCTCTAATTATCTAGACTAAAAAATAATCCTAACTTTCCCAGGGTTGGTGTGAGGTCCCCAAACCAGAAAAGAAAGTCCTTGAGCAATTATCCAACAGACCTTAGTTTGGTGGTTTGACCCTGAAACACACCCCTTCCCCCATCCAGTGTCACTTCCTCTTTCCCACCAGTTCCAGGGTAGGGTGGGGGTGGTAAGCGCAGGCCTAGCTCCTCAGCAACCTTCCCTTACCCATTGCCCTGCCTATACCTTGAGGTCCTGGGTCTGGCCTAGTTCTCACACAAATCCCACCTTAGCGCCCAGAGCACTGCACTGCCCCACCTCCAGCAAATCTAAAAAAGATTCCTGTGCCCAATTTACAGGTAAGAAACCTGAGGCTTGGGGAGATGACCTGCCCAAGACCACAAAGATGACTGGACCTTCAGTCTGCTTGATTTCAGCCCTCCGGGTCTCTCTAGTCCCTCAGACTTGCAGCATCCAGAGGGTAGGTGGGGGGTGACTCCTCTGTCAAACTGGATGGTTCCATGCCCATCAGAGGAGTGGAGAAGTGCAGCTGGCTGGAGGTAGGGAGCTAGCCTCACAACCCTGTAGGGAGAGGACCAGCAGCCTGGAAGGTGGCTGTGGTTGGACTTTGACCCCCATACATACAATCTCAGGTGACCAGAGGTGCTATACACAGATTCACACCTGTTCATTCTGTCTTGAACTACCACACCTCCTGACCCATACCTCCCTGGGGCCCAGCCAGCAGCCTCCCACAGCCTGGGGACCCCTGACTCTCCTCAGGCTGGGTTAGGCTGGCACACGGGGCACCACAAACCTGCGCCAGGATCACCTATCGGTAGCAGAGCCCGAGACTCAGAGTTCCACTCCTTCCCTGGACCAGCCAACAAGTGTCTGCGCTGGACAGTCCCACGTTCTTTGTGCTACCGGGATCAGGCCCTACCCTGGGGACCGCCGGGAAGGGAAAGGCACAAGAGACTGCAAAACCCACACTCAGGGACGAATTTGTATCTGGGAAGCCAGCTCGTGGGAGGCAGAGCAGGGCCCTGAGGGGTAGGAGGATGGGGCTCTGACCGGAAAAGGGTTCTAAGCAGAGCCTGGATTGGAAAGAGCAGGAATCCTGGCCAGTAAGGGGTGGGGTGTGACAGACTCAAGGCGCAAGGCACAGGCCCCCGGAAGCGCGAAGGCGCTGGCACACTTGGGTCACAGCTCAACGAGCCAGACAAGCCCTCTCCCCGCTCCCAGAGCCCCGTCCCCTCAACGGCCATCTCCCAAGCCCCCCGGGGCGCACTCACAGGCCGGCACCAGCTCCAGGAAGAGTGCCTTCTGCGTGCGGTCCCGCTGCCGCAACTGCCGCACGATGTGGCGTTTCCAGCGGGCGGCGGGGGTCCCGGGCCCCGCCATGGCCGCCCTCCCGCGCTCGCGGCGCGCACCTACGGCCCGAAGGGCGGCCGGGCGGGGGCGGGGCCTCGGCCTCGCGGGACTCCGTGACGGCGGGCGCGGGCGGCGGCGGGGAATCCCCGGGTTGTCCTAAGCGCGGTCGGGGGGAAGAGCTGAACGCAGACGGCGAGCGAAGCCGCCTCAGGGTCTCCACCGCTGGGGCCTCACCACAAATTTTTATCTAAGTGGTGGTTCCCATTGCTGCGAGGGGCGATAAGCAGAGAACAAGGGGCCTGGCCTCCCCCACGCCTGGTGGCGCGCTCCGGAGGCGGGTCCCCAGGGCCGGCGCTCCTTAACCCCACAGCGCCCCGACCGAATTCAGGAGTGGCAGAGTCTCTCGCAGGCCGCGTCTGGACCTGGCCGCGCTCCAAGCTAGGACAGGGAGACCCCTCACATCGGACTCTGAGTGGACACAGACGTAAGGTACACACAGTATGACAGCCAGATAAGAAAGCACAGAAGAGGGAGAGACTGAAGGGAAGAGGCCCCGCTTTGCGAAGATGATGGCATTTAAGCTGGGTTTGTGACTAGTTGGCCTGAGGGAGAGAGAAAAGCGACTCTGGGCGGCGGGAAGAACAAGTGCAGAGGTTCCACGGCATCAAAACTCCCAGTGGGTTCGGGAATGGAAGGACGGTAGGCAGAACCGCCCATGTGGGGAGCAAGGTTTAGGGGCCCAGATGGTCGCCGAAAATTTAGGTCCCCGAGAGTAAAGGGACACAGCTGATTTTATCTGGAAAGGTCCTGGCCCAGAGAAGAGAAGGGGCTTGCTTGCCTGAGGGTGGTTGCAAGTGGCTAAGCTGGCAGCAGCCCAGTGTCCCGACTCAGGACTCAGTGGTTCACTGCATTTGGGCCGCCTCTGGAGGAGCAGAGACATCTCCTATGGTACGCTTGAAAGTGAATCATGGGTTGCAGGGAACGATGATAAAACTGTCTCTAGCAAGGCCCCTGTCCAGAGCTTTGCAGGCTCAGGTTGGTGTGAGAAACAAAAGGAGGAATTGATTCACTGGCACAGCCTCACCCTGGGGCATGCCAGCAGGCCCTGGCCTCAGTAAGTGATTGCAGCCCTGGCCATCCCCAGTAAACAAGGAGAAATTGGGTGCTGTTGGGGAGCCATGTAGGCCCTGAAGGTGATAAGAATGTTGAGATTCTGATAGGGATGGGTCACAGGACTTAGAAAGCAGTGAAGGCCAGTGACACCCCAGAACAGTGTATCCTGCTCTCCTTAGAAACCACAATGAACTGGGCTGAGTCCCTCACATGTCACTGTCTTAAACCCTCAAGGCCTTTGCACATGTTGTGCCTGATGTTGGGAACACCTTCCCCTCTAGTCAGCTTGGCTGCTACTTATGCATCACTTCCTCCAGGAATACTTTTCTGCCCCTGCACTGAGCTAAGGCTTCTCTTGATACCAGCCCCAGGGCAGCCATAGCCCTATATGTCCTCTGTCACCACAGTCATCACACTGTGTTATGATTTGTGGGGTTCCCCTTGGGACAGGGCTTGGGTCCCAGGTATTTCTGCATCTCTAGTGTCATCAGCCCAGGCCTGGCCTGTCTGTTAAGGAATACTTCTGTTGAAGGTGGGTGGTAACATTCACCAAAAGCCATGCCCAGGAGAAGGGCCTGCTACCCATGGAGAACAAGGGGTAGTTGGCAACAGTGATGAATTCCCTTTAGGACTGGCTGATTCTTGAGTGCTTGGGGACACCATAAAAGGAACTCTGGCTGTGTGCATTGGAGGGTGTGTTAGTAGGATTCTGCCTGGCTGTGAGGTACAGAGATGCTATTTCTCTCAGTTGAGGAGTCATACTGGGTACAAGCTTTCATAAACTTTTTTTTTTTTGACACAGAGTCTCATTCTGTTGCTCAGGCTCGAGTGCCATGCTGTCAGCCTAGCTCACAGCAACCTCAAACTCCTGAGCTCAAGCAATCCTCCTGACTCAGCCTCGCAAGTATCTGGGACTACAGGCACTCACCACCAGGCCTGGCTAATATTTTTTTCTAATTTTTAGTTGCCCAGCTAATTTTTTTCTATTTTTAGTGGAGACAGGGTCTCACTCTTGCTCAGGCTGCTCTCAAACTGGTGACTTCAAGCAATCCTCCTATCTTGGCCTCCCTGAATGCTAGGAGTACAGGTGTGAGCCACTGCACCCAGCCAGTAATCCTTTTTTGACTCACAAAACACTCCTAGGAAATTTTAAATAATTTTCTCATTTTTGAATACTATGTGATAAAGGAGTGATGGATTTTGAGTAAAAATATTTATCTTCCATTTTTAGAATATGAAAGGTTGTATTATAAAGGAAAACTAGCTGGGTATGTTAGTACACCTATTGTCCCAGCTACTCAGGAGGCTGAGGCAGGAAGATCACTTGAGCCCAGAAGTTCGAGGTTGCAGTGAGCTATGATTATACTACTGCACTCCAGCCTTGGTGATAAAGCAAGGCCCCATCTCTAAAAAATAAAATAAAGAAAAATGAGCAATGGTTTTTATCAGAAGAAGAAAATGAAAATTCACTTTTCTTGCATGTACCCCTCAAAAAAGAAAAAAAAAGATATCATCCAGAAAAAAATAAAACAATGCATAATCAGTGAAATATAAGGTAAAATTAAAATGTGAGGTCATTTTTTATTTACCAGATTGGCAAAAATTAAGAAATTGAATAATACAGTAACATGCTACATAACATTTTGGTCAATAACAGACTGCATAAACAACGAAGGCACCATAAGATTATAAAGCCAGCATTTTTACTGTGCCCTTTCTATGTTTAGATACACAATTACTTACCACTGTTACAACTATCTACAGTATTCAGTACAGTAATGCCCTGTACAGGTTTATAGCCTAGAAGCAATAGGCTATACTATATAGCCTAGGTGTGTAGTAGGTTGTACCATCTAGGTTTGTGTAAGTACACTCTATTGTGTTCACACAATGACAGAATCACCTGCATTTCTCACAAGTTAAGCGACATATGACTATGTTCACATTTGGTAAGGGTATAGGATACTTGTTCATTGCTGGTGGGAGTGTAAATTGGTTTAATCTCTTGGGGGGACAATTTGCCCGTATCCAATATATATAGGCAGTCCCTGGGTTACGCGTAAGATACATTCCTGAGCCGGGCGCGGTGGCTCACGCCTGTAATCCTAGCTCTCTGGGAGGCTGAGGCGGGCGGATTGCTCGAGGTCAAGAGGTCAAGAGTTCGAAACCAGCCTGAGCAAGAGCGAGACCCCGTCTCTACTATAAATAGAAAGAAATTAATTGGCCAACTAATATATATAGAAAATTAGCCGGGCATGGTGGCGCATGCCTGTAGTCCCAGCTACTCAGGAGGCTGAGGCAGCAGGATTGCTTGAGCCCAGGAGTTTGAGGTTGCTGTGAGCTAGGCTGACGCTATGGCACTCACTCTAGCCTGGGCAACAAAGCGAGACTCTGTCTCAAAAAAAAAAAAAAAAAAAAAGATACATTCCTGAGAATATCTTTAAGTTGGATTTGTATGTAACTCAGATCCCTGATGAATAGCACATATACAGTAATATTAACAACACTGTAATGGCTCATATGTGATAATAATACAATGTAATATTTATTGTATTGCACTGTAATAATAATACACCTGTACTGTAATAAGTTACAAAAACTATTGTGCTCTTTTTAAAAATTCAAACAAACAAAATATAAAAACAAACTCATACAAAAAGTTTAGATAGGTGATAAGAGAAATTTCAAAAAAGAATATTAAACGTTAACACTAATGTTGCATAAACACTAGGCTAATAGGAATGTTATACTCCTTTTGATCTAACCAAATTAATAATAATCTTCCATTTCAATAATTAATTCACTTGCTGGTTAGTAATAATTGATGCTTTCTTTGGAGCACTGCCTTTTACATGTTCCGTTATTCTCCCTTTATCCTTTATAATTATTCCGATAGTCCAGTGACTGAAGCCTAATACTTCCCAGTAAATGATGGAATCTGGCCTTTCTCTGAATGCTTAATTATTTCTACTTTCTTTTCCATTGTAGTCACCTTTCTCTTTACCTCAGGCTCACCCGGACTTGCAGTGGACTTTTGCTTTGAAGTCTTGGACATAAGGGTAAGCACAGACTCACAAAATCAAATCAAAAAAGTCAAGATGAGAATGATGCTGTGCATAAGCGACCATATAAACAATAAGACCAGCCACTAACATAAAGATGCTGCACCAATGGATTGCTTACGCGATGCAGGTTTATTTGCGTGTGCAGAACTAGTCCCAAATTATTCATTTAATTATTTAGTTATAAATTATCCTTATGGGGAACCTGGGGAGTACATTTGTAAGCATAGGACACCATAAGTCAGGTTATTTGTAATCTGGGGACTGCCTGTATACACACCTTTGGACCCATCAGTTGCATTCCAGTGTGCAACAGGACAAAGGGTTACATATATCCTGGTACATCCATATGATGGGATCCAGTGCAAGCCAAAGAAGGAGCGTGATCTGTGTGTCCTGACATTGGAAATATGTGTCTATACTTCTTAAAGCCCAACAGGTTTATTTTTTGTTTCTAATGTTCTGTTCTGTTTCTATTTTGTTTTTTGTTTTTGTTTTTTTTTCAGACAGAGTCTCACTTTGTTGTCCAGGCTAGAGTGAGTGCCATAGCATCAGCCTAGCTCACAGCAACCTCAAACTCCTGGGCTCAAGTAATCCTGCTGCCTCAGCCTCCCGAGTAGCTGGGACTACAGGCATGCGCCACCATGCCCAGCTAATTTTTTCTATATATATTAGTTGGCCAATTAATTTCTTTCTATTTATAGTAGAGACGGGGTCTCACTCTTGCTCAGGCTGGTTTCCACCTGCCTCGGCCTCCCAGAGTGCTAGGATTACAGGCGTGAGCCCGGCCTGTTCTGTTTCTAAATGATGAGATAAAAGGTTCAGAATGCTGTTTGCATGCATTCAGTTTGCACAAATAACACCTCTGGCAGTGGCTGGTTTTAGTCTTGGTGCATGAAATACCAAATGGGATATGACTGATCATCACATCTACCATTTTTCTCTTTTGTAGAAGTGACTTTGCAGTCTTAGTGACATCTGGATGTGTTGTGTATGGGTTTTGATAAGATAAACGCAAGAATCTGGTAACAATCATGTTGAAGCAAATTTACAGGTTTATTGTTATGCTTGTTTTTAATTAATTATTTATGTCCATAACCAACAGCCCACCATAGATTATAACTAATTAATATAGAAATAAAAATTAAACAGTTTAAAAGTGTGAAATCATTAAAAATATCCAGGGCATGGGTTAAGTGGTTTCTTCTGCAGTTTGTTTGAGCTGCTATAACAAAATACCTTAGACTGGGTAATTTATAAACAACAGAAATTTATTGCTCACAGTTCTGGAGGCTGGGAAGTCCAAGATCAAGGTGCCAGCAGATTCAGTGGCTGGTAACTCCCTTTCTGCTTCAAAAATGGTGCTTTCTCTCGGTGTTCTCCCAAGAGACCGGGGAGCTCCCTCAAGCCTCTTTTATAAGGACACTAATCTCATTCATAAGGGTAGAGCACTCATGACTTAATCACTCCCCAAAAGCTACACATCTTAATGTCATCACATTGGCTATTAGGGTCCAACATATGAATTGGAGGAGGGCACCAACATTCCAACCACTGCAGTAGCTAATGGAGTCTTGGGACCCCTTGACCTTACCTGCATACCACATGCACTCACTATTGACTATTACTTTTATAAAAGTTGCTAGAATCAAAGTGAAGTCACTAGTGTTAAAACAAAAACTCTAACAATAGAGCCAAGGGAAATATATGAATAGAGATTTCTGATTGAGTACAGTGGCTCACCCCTATAATCCTAACACTTTGGGAGGCCCAGACGAAAGAATCTCTTGAGGCCAGGAGTTTGAGACTACCCTGGGCAACATAGTGAGGCCCCTATCTCTACCAAAACAATTTTTTAAAAAAACCTAGCCTGGGCATGGTGATATGCACCTGTAGTCCCAGCTACTTGGGAGGCTGAGGCAGGAGGATCTCTTGAGCCCTGGAGTTTGAGGTTAGAGTTCTCTATGATCTCACCATTGCACTCCAGCCTGGGCAAAGAACAAGACCCTGTCTCTGAAAAATAAATACATTTTTAAAAAAGAAAAAGAAAATTTAAAAAAATGTTTCTTGTACTTGTATGCCTGATAACAAACATTATCACAAAAGACTGCAAAAACCACAACCTTGCACAAAGCCAAAACAACCTTGAACAAAAAAATACTTCTATAAGGAAATCTGCCTAGCAACTGCCTGTCCAATCCTGGACTGGCATCACCCTTGTTACTGATCTTTGAAGCCAAAGATAATTATTTCAAGACAATTATGTAATCCTCCTCATTTTTTCCTTTAAAAACCTTTGTCTTTCTTTACATCCCTAAATACCTACATAGTTTGCTATGATACATGTATTCCTGTTGCAATGCTCTTTCCCAAATAAACATTTTCTTTTAGAAAGCCTCTTTCTGCTTGTTATTTAGATTGACTCTTTAAAGGGAAAATATTATTTAGGATGGGATGAGCTAAAACTACACCCCTCCTCCCACCAAGGAGAAAAAAATGTAATTTCAGCATCATTCAATATTAGCTAATGTGAAAAATGCTTTGAAATGGGTAAAAAAGTAGAAGATGACCCCATATTATTTTTTAAAGAGCTAGGTTAAAGTTATGTGAGTAAGAGGAACACATATTTCTTTGGCAGATGAGATGTCGCACAGGTGGAGTGGAATGAAGTGGCAAGAGGGTCCTTCACAAGGACATTATTAATAGATCCTCAAGTTGTTGAAGTGTTTGGTTTCAAGAAGTGTTAGAGAGAAAACCAAGCACAGCTAAAGGGAAGATTCCTCCTACAGTATTCACCCTCCCTCCCAGCAGCAGATAGGCCACAGCCTGCCCCTGTGCAGATCTCTCAGAGTTGGCCCCAGGAGAAAGCCACCAGGCTCAGTGAACCCAAGTGGCTGTGAAATTTCCAAAGCACTAGAAGGGACCTGGGACTGGGTGGGGTGGGGACACTGGAAGGGCTTTAAGGAAGGGGACCATGAGAGCTTAGATCAGTAGAAGGGGGAGACAGGTGGGACCTCCTCTGCAGCGCCCACCTTGAGGCCCAACCCTTTGTTAAAGGGACAGGGACAAGAGGTAGAGCAAATCAAGCTTCGTTTCTATCTCCTTCCACCTGAAAACCTCCAACTTTCTAAGGTTTTCGGTCATGACCTATGTGAAAAACAACTGATTCAATGTAATGCAGTTTAAGGACAGAGGGTGAAGAGGTACCTGGCCCAGGTGAGGAGTGTCTCCTACCCATTCCATGGTGAGAGGTGGTTAGTGCCTAGTTCTTACTTGGAACAGCAGTGAATAGTGGTTGCCCTCTAATCAAAGAAAGAATCAGCCAACAACAACAACAAAAAAAAATTTCATTTTTGAACACACTGAGTTTAAGGGACTAGTGAGTCAACCAGAGGGAGATGTCCTAGAGGCAGGAGAAAGGCCTAAGTGGAAGGTTAGGGAGTTGTAAGCATATGGATGGAAGTGAATGACGTCATCCAAAGAAAGTGTGCAGAGTGAAGAGAGGGCCTGTGACAGACCTGCAGGGTGCCAGTATTTCAGAGTGTCCCAGCCCAATTGGCTAAAGACCACCTGAGAAAAACCCATAGTCTGATGAAGTCAGGTTTCTTGACCCCTTGAAATGAGACAGACAGCACACCAGAGAAATCATGGGGTGTCCCACCAAGCACAAAGGAAAAGATAGTTACAGGGTTTGAGAGGGAGTAGAGATGTGAACTTTAAATGAAGAAATATTTTGATAGGCCCAAAGCAAAGCAGAGCTGTGGGTAAGGGGGGTCAACATCAGGTCTGGACTGCAAAGTAGACCCACAGTCCTGTTTCCTTAGAAACAATAAAGTTAAGGTAGATGTGGAATATTGTGTTCAAAACTCCTTATCTGAATCTCTGCACCTGGGTTATAAATTCTGTCCACTTAGTGACTTAAATCCCCCAGGCAAGAATTTCATTCTTATTCACATAACTTCAAACAGTAAAGTTTCTGATATAGTAGTATATGATTTTAGAAAACAATGATGCTCAGAAAGAAGTAGTCCTCAAAGCAAAGGTCATTATATTTTACAGCTGGAGTACATATTTGGGAAAAATATTTTCTGTTAATGTCACAGCTGCTTTTCAGATTATTATCTATGTCTCTATTATTCCAGCCTGATAAGTAGCAGGACAGATTTTAGAGACCGAACTAATTTGGGGGTTTAGAGGGAACAGTGACTGAGGAAGCTGCAAAGACTATGAGTAGTAAGTAACCAAGAAGAACAGGTGGGTGACTGTTGGCGTTGAAGATGCGAATAGGTCTAGTTCACTGGGCTGTCCAATACGGTAACCATACGCACAGGTGGCTATTTAAATCTAAATTAATTAAAAGTAATTTAATTTAAATTTAAAATAAATTCAATTAAGTAAGAATGTTGATTCCTCCATGGCATTTAGCCACATGTCAAGTGTTTAGTGTCCACAGATTAGTGGTTACTGTGTTGAGCAGTCCAGACAGAATATTTCCATCACTGCAGAAAGTTCTATACAACAGCAGCAGGGTGAAAACTGGAGTTCCAGGTAATGGTGACCCCGTGGGTGCAGTCCCCAAGGAGTGGTGGGGGATAAGTAGGAATCTTTCTAAAACACAGCTCTAACAATGCTACTCCGCTCCTACGGCAGCTACGTGTAATTCATGCGTAACCCACAAGCCAAGACTCAGAGCACTTGGCTCTGTCGCCTCAAAGCCTTTCCCTGCCAGCACAAACTCACTATCTTCCCCAAACTCCATCTCCCAACGTGCCGCGGGCCCTTTTCCTGCGACTCTGGCTCTTGGACTCCTGGGAAATGTAGTTTCTACTGCGTTCCAGCCCCACAAAGGTCCTAGTCGTGAACTACAATTCCCATAGGACAGTGCGCCAGCCGTCCCGGTCCAATTCCCCGTGGTTACCGTGCTTACTGCGAAGGCGGCCAGAGCCGGCACCTGAGGCTTAGTGTAGCAGTGACTGAGACGCTGGCGTCCCAGGTGCGAAGGAGGACGGAGAGTGTGCTGGGCCTCTTCCTGACACTTCTCAGATCTCTGCCGTTCTGGGGCCTTGGAGACGCCTCAACCAAAGCGGAGCCCACGGAGGGCCCCAGAGAGCCATGGTGACGGAGCGACGACAACCACTAGGGGACGTGGGGCAGCGCCGCCCTTAGTCCGACGTGGAGTAACCCGGGGGCCATCGGGCGGCCCCGGGCCGGAAGCGCACGCGCAAGTAAACACCAAGGAGCGCGTGCGCGAGCGCTGCGTCTCAGGCTCGGCACGCGGGGGCGCCCTAGCGAAGATGACTAATAAATAGTAACGTAACGGTCCAGTCATCTTTCTGTCTTTTATATTATGGTTTACAAAGCACGGCCCCCTTCGTTGCCTCTCCTAATGTGATCCTCACAACAGTCCTTTTACAAATGGGTCAACGGGTCAGAGACAGTCACGCAGAGTCCCAGCATCACAGAGTGTGAAGGACCAGAGAAGGATGAGGATTCAAGGACTTTAGGCCAGGCTCTACCTCCGACTTGCTGTGTGACTTTGGGTAATTTTGTTCCCTTCGGGACCTTTCTCGTTTTTAAATGGGAATAGGTTGTTGTGAGGATCAAATGAGATCCAGGAGTGAAAACAATTTAGTTTACTTTGGGGGAATTTACCCAAGCAGTCTATAAAGGCAAAAAATTATTGTAGTCAGGTGATTGCAGATTGAGGAACCCATTTCCTCATTGTACAGGTTGCAAAACTAAGGGCCTCAAGAGGGGTAGGGGCTTGCCCTAGGTCTCAGCATCAGCAGTCTCTGAGCAAGGGCTAAAGCCTAACCTTTCTGCCGTTGGACCTGGCGCCCTACCTTCCAAGGATCAGTGTCTGTGTTGGATACAAGCTTAGAGAGATCGACTGTACCGTGAAAACCTGGGGGTGTCCCTTTTCTCAGCCCTTCTTCTAACCCCCACCTCGGCTTGATGGACAAGGGCCCTGCTCTGTTGAGATGACCACCAGAGGCAGGGAGTTAAGGAGGATCTGGAGAATCCTAGAGGAAGAGAACAGTGTTGCTGGAGCTGTACAGACCTGCTTCTCAGGACAGTGGCCCAGGTAAGAAAAAGGGCCCAGGTGTGACAGATGAGAGGGCACAGACTCTGAATGGAAAGGAGTGGGAAGGTGTTGGACTTTGTTCCTGAGCCAGGGAGGCATTGAGTGCTCAGGTGACTCCAGTTGGGGCCAGTGGAGCTGGAGATGATACCTGGGCTGGCCTGGGTGATGAGAAGAGGAAGTGATGCACACTGAGCTGAGGCTGTAGGAGCCACTCCCCCAGCCAGGTGGAACAGCAAGGTAGCACCATAGGCGCATCATGCCACCTGCAGGATCATGCAGCTGCCCACCAAGGGAGCGAACTTTTCTCTGTCCCTTGTAGCAGAGACACAAGGGTTCTATAGAGCTGTTTCTCTCTGGAGTGCTTTTAGAGGTTAGAGATGGCAGTTAGGGGGAGGGGCTGGGAGACCCTGAGTTCTGATTGCAGTTTGGGCCTCTTCAGGCAAGTCATGAAAGGCAGGTATTTGTGGAAATAGAAATCCAAGATCCTCTCTCCCTGCCAAGTATCTAATTCTCTGGGCGTTCAGTTATGATTTCTGTTTTCAGCTGGGGAAACTGAATCTAAAGAAGGAAAGGGACTCTCTTAAGGACACAAAGGAGTTGGGGTAGAACTGGACTAGTATAGGGATCTTTCCATTACATGACAGTGATCAAACATCTTCATCAAACATTTATTGTCTAATGTATATGCTGAGAAGGGCTACCTTGGCGTAGAAAACAGAAGCCAGGATTGCAGTTAGACCTGGCTTTTATCCAGCCTTCCCAGTGACAACACTGTGACCCTGGGTGAGTCACTGTCCCTCTCTAAGTCTCAAATTGTCTGTAAAGTGGCGACACTAAGCCTTATGCAGCACTGTCTCGAGGTTTAACTGTAAGTGAGTTAAGAACCGTTAAATGCATAGAACAGCACTAGCACCATGGTAAGCGCTCTTATGTTAGCCACTGTTGTTACTCATGAACACAAGTTGAGGCAGGCTGCAGATGCGGTTCTCCTAGAGCCAGGCAGGGACAGAGATGCAGCAGTCCAGGTCTGCTTTCTCCCAGATGTCTCCATACCATGCCCTGGGTGCCTGCCTTTATGAAAGTCAAGTGGGGCACCCATCTTCCCATCTCCTCATCCAGCCCTGGGAGCCTGGCAGGGGAGAGATGTCTCTAGTGTTTACACCTGCACGTACACATGATTCCTTTCCCCACAGCCTGAGGCCTAGAGTGAAGGAGATTCTTACCCAAAGCTGCACATTACTCTAGCCCTGGACAGTCAGACCAGAACCAGAGCCTGGGCTCTTTCCAGCCCCTTCAGGGTGTAGGGCTGTGCATGCCTTTCCTCCCTGCAGGGCAGATGTCCAGGAAAGCTAACAGCAGGTTTTCAAGTGTTTCCCTGTAGTGGAGCAGGGGCTGTGGCCAGAGGGGAGCCTGGGTGGGAGCCAGGGTCCAACATCAGACACCCCACCCTGGCCCACCCTGTCTGAAGTTGGAGACCTGGCCCAGTGGTCATTTCTGTTCTGTTCCAAGCTTCCCTCATGGCATTCTGGTTCGAACTCCTTATTTATAGAGCAGGAGAGAGAAGATCAGAGAGACCAAGAACACACTGAGAGTCCCACAGTAAAGTAGGGGTGAGTCTGGTCCAGCGCTCAGGCCTCCTGACTTGACTTAAGGGCTCTGCCGACAGCCAGACTGGAGGGGCAGGGCTTGGCTCCACTTCTTCCCCCACTGCCACCACAGTCTTGCTTGGAGCCAGCCCCCAGGGTGGCCCCCAGCTAGGCTCTGGTTTGGGGGAGAGTTGGGAAGGTGGACAGGTAAGGGTGGGGGTGGGGAGTAAAGGGCCCAGTCAAAGAGGAGCCCAGGGCTGGCCTGGGCGAGTGGGACGGGGAGCTCTCCTCGGAGCATGTGGCTGCTGCAGGATTCTAAGGCCTTATTAATCAGTCTGAGGCAGCAGAGGATAAAAATACTGTGGGAGCACACTCCTGGAGGAGAGGAGCAAAGCAGATTCAGGAATGAGTCACAGAGCCCAAGCCCTAAATTTAGAAGGTGCTGAAAGAGGCAGCCTTCCCCAGGGGAGGACTGGGGAGATACCCACTGACCCAGGACACCAGGGATTCAGGGCAGGAAGCAGCAGTTGGCAGGAGTCCTCCAAACAGCAGTGCCCTATGGAAGCTGAGCCTGCTGTAGGGCCTATTCTAGGTGTGGATTTTGGCCCCAAGATGAGCCCTGACCCAGGGCAGATCCTTCAGCCCCATTCTCAGAGCCGCTAGAGAACCCACAGCAGCCAGCCCTCGCACAGCCCTAGGAACCAGTCCCTAGAGCTCGGACTTCTCAGTGTTGTGCTGCCCTCTGGCTGGGCGTGGCCAGATTCCCTGTGCCCTGCTGTTGTCCTGGCATGCAGCTGTCAGTCAGGCTCTGAGGAGGGGCCTGTGTGGATCCCGGGAGCTAATTCCTTTGAGTGAAGGCCTCCCAAAGGGACCCAACCAGGCCTTTTGCAGCTCTGCTTGCCCTGGGGGTGAGGGAGGGGGACAAGATGTCATCACATCCACCTCTGCTCCCCTCTCAACCCCCTAGGCTTTTGCCTCCAGGTTGAGGAACAAAGATACAGCAAAAAGGCCATGTCTTGGGGACAGATGCCAGACCTGGGGGAAAGGTAGCTCAGAAGACAGGAATCGATAGCAGCTGTGGCATTTATTGAGCACAGACACTGTGCTAAGCACACCATGTGATTAACTCACCTCATCCCCATGGTAATGACTGAAATTCTTTTAGTCTACCCCTCTTAAAAATGAGACAGCTGAGGCCGGGCGTGGTGGCTCACGCTTGTAATCCTAGCACTCTGGGAGGCCGAGGCAGGCGGATTGCTCAAGGTTAGGAGTTCAAAACCAGCCTGAGCGAGACCCTGTCTCTACTATAAAAATAGAAAGAAATTAATTGGCCAACTAATATATATATATAAAATTAGCAGGGCATGGTGGCGCGTGCCTGTAGTCCCAGCTACTCAGGAGGCTGAGGCAGGAGGATTGCTTGAGCCCAGGAGTTTGAGGTTGCTGTGAGCTAGGCTGACGCCACGGCACTCACTCTAGCCTGGGCAACAAAAGCGAGACTCTGTCTCAAAAAAAAAAAAAAAAAAAAAAAAATGAGACAGCTGAGACACAGAGAGGTTAAGTAACTTGCTCTAGACCACATACTGAGAGGTTCTAACCCAGGCTGCCTGGCTCCCTAGCCCAATCTGTTGCGCTAGCCTGCTGAGCAGGGAACTGTGCCCCAGCTCTCCTGCCTCCACTGCCATCCTTCCCTCCCTAAGCCCTGCACCCCTGAGCCCCAGGGGCTGCCCTCTGGGCCTGGCAGGGGCCTGCTGCCCATCGTACCCCCAGGCTCTGGGTAGGGAGAAGTCTAATAGTAGTGCCCACCGCCACACGGGACTTCACAAATTATTGAGCACTCATCCCATTGGGGAGGCCCCTGGAGCACCCCCACTCTGACAGAACAGGCCTAGAGAGGGGCAGGGCCTTGCCTGAGGTAGACAGGGACTGGAGCAGAACCATGGGGAACCTCTCCCCTTAGAGAGGGTCCCAGGCCCAAGTGGCCCCCTCCCCCGCATGCTGGTCCTCCTGCTGCTGCTGCTGGTGGGGGCAGCCTGCAGAAACTGAGTTCCATTGCCAGGTCGATGCATCCTTCCAAGCCCTGGCGTTTCTTGTCAGAGGTGCCTGGACCATCTGCCTGACCCCAAGCCCTCCCCGCAGCGCTGTGCTCAGGCCTGGTGGGGGTGGGGGTGTCTTGGGTGTCTTCAGGGAGGACAAGGTTGTCTAGGCCTTTTTCTACCAAGATGGGAAGAACTCTAGTCCTGGGACAACAGCCCCTTTTCCGGCAACCCACACAACTTCCTTCTTTTGGTTTCTTTTTTGTTTTGGTTTCTTTTTTGTTTTGTTTTTTTTTGAGACAGAGTCTCACTTTGTTGCCCAGGCTAGAGTGAATGCCATGGCATCAGCCTAGCTCATAGCAACTTCAAACTCCTGGGCTCTGGCAATCCTGCTGCCTCAGCCTCCCAAGTAGATGGGACTACAGGCATGCGCCACCATGCCCGGCTAATTTTTTCTATATATTTTTAGTTGACCAATTAATTTCTTTCTATTTTTAGTAGAGACGGGGTCTTGCTCAGGCTGGTTTCGAACTCCTGACCTCGAGCAATCCGCCTGCTTCAGCCTCCCAGAGTGCTAGGATTATAGGCGTGAGCCACTGCACCCGGCTTTTTGGTTTCTTATTTTTTTTTTTGAGACAGAGTCTCGCTTTGTTGCCCAGGCTAGAGTGAGTGCCGTGGCATCAGCCTAGCTCACAGCAACCTCAAACTCCTGGGCTCAAGCAATCCTTCTGCCTCAGCCTCCCGAGTAGCTGGGACTACAGGCATGCGCCACCATGCCCGGCTAATTTTTTATATATATATATTAGTTGGCCAATTAATTTCTTTCTATTTTTATAGTAGAGACAGGGTCTCGCTCAGGCTGGTTTTGAACTCCCAACCTTGAGTAATCCTCCTGCCTCGGCCTCCCAGAGTGCTAGGATTACAAGCGTGAGCCACCGCGCCCGGCTTGGTTTCTTATTAATCTTTAATCTCCAACTGGGTCCTCAGTGCCCTGACTCAGGACAATTCCACCTCCTGTAACTAGAGGGGCCTTGGGGAGAGCTCAGGATTACCCTTTGGGTGATGGGAGAGGTTGGGGGTCCAGCCGCAAAGTCCCAAGGCTATTCCTGTTCTTGGGGGGGAAGAGGCTCCTCTAGGAGGCTTTGTCAGCCTGAGTGTTGCTTGGGAGCTTGGACTGACCAAGGGACACAGCCTGGCCCCAGGTATAGCCTGACTTCCCACCCCCAGGGGACAACAAGCTGGGACATCTAGGATAGGTTCTGTTTCTTTTTGGTCTTACTTTCCCCATTTGGGGCTAATGGTCCTCACCTGGCCTTCCGCCTGAGGTGGTCTTGAAGGTGAGATGAACCGAGTAGCAAAGGCTCTTCCTCTGGCCCAGAGAGGATGTGCGGAGCCTCGTGCCCGCCAGCACTGTGACTTGGGTGCCGTTGCGTGCATCCCGAGCAGTGAGGGACTGAGATCTGTGTGGGAACTGGCATGTGAGCGTGGCACTTCAAGGTTTTACGATGTGGGTGAGGCAAGGCCTCAGGTGTAAGGTTGCCTGATTTAGCATATTCGGGATGTACGTCTAGTAAAAAGTTCTTCATTGCTGATCCGAAATTCAAATTGCACTGGGCATCCTGTATTTTATCTGGCAACTCCGCTGTGCTGTTGCTTGTGGCCTGGCGTGACCAAGTGTGTGTACCTGTGTAAGGCTGGCCCTGTGTGAGACCCAGATGGTGTGTGGGACTGGAACGCGGCATCAGGAGGAGTGAGGATAAGGGTGACCACTGGGAGTGGCTGACTTGGTGGGCCCTGAGCCTCCAGCAGCTCCCTCAGGGCAGATTTGGGCTGTTAGCTCTGAGAGGCCCAGCAGTGCTTTGAGTCCCGCCTTGGGCAAACACTTAGATCCGGCTACAGGTAGGACTGAGATATAGGTATATTCCCACTGTAAAGGACACTATATAGGTCCCTCTCAAGGCCAAGCCAGCCCTGGGGGCCTCAGAGGCTGCACCCTTCCTGAGGGCCTCTGGAACCAGCCCTCCATTCTGCTGCTTCCTGGTGACATCACACAGGTCACTGCCTAATCTTCTAGAACTGTGTCCCCAGGACACTGCCTCGTTGCCCTGGACAACCTGGGATTTTGATCGACTGGAACTGGCAGGCAGGGTTACCCCTGAGGAGTGGGTGGGGAGGGAAGGGGTGAGGGGGGCCTTCTCATCTCCCAGAGGGGAGATCGAGGCAGCCATCCATCCGTCCAGGAGATGGTGAGTAGGGGTGGGCACCCAGGAGCAAGTCAAGACTTTCGGGCCCCTCATTGTCCAGGACACTGGGCAGGGCGTGGGGCACTGGGAAGATTGAATCTTGAGGCTAAGAGAGGGTGGTGACTGTGCCAAGGTCACCCACAGGTGACTTCCACTTCTGTCAGTGAGTGGAAGGGGTGGTGTGTAATGGAGGCCAGGAGCCTCAGGTTAGGAGCTGAGAGACCTGGGTTCTTATTTTTGTTTTGTCCCTGCTAGCTGGGCCTTTGGTTTTCCATCTGTACAGTGAGAGGATAGGGCCAGATGACCTTAGTGTGACAGTCTTTTGTTCTGGTGGTGGGAGTTGAGGGGAGCGTTAGGGACCAGGTTATGGGATGGCTCCAGGCAGGTGCCACCTGCTCCAACAGCTGTCAGTGGGCAGTGAGCAAAGGCTGATGTGAATCTTTCCAAGGGACTCCCTCCCCCCATTCCAGCAGTCACAGTCTGTCCCGAGGTACCAGAGGTCCCCTTGTGGGTTCTGACTTGCTGTGTGATTCAGGGGCACCCCCATGCCTGCCACGGCCCCAGCTGCACTCTCTTCAGAGGCACATGTGAGACCCAGGCTTGCCCAGCACCCTGGGTAATGATTCCTCACATTCTCAAGGTGCTTCTCAGTTTGCAAAGCACCTTCTCATACAAGCTCTCACCTTTTACACCCGCTCTTGCTCCCGCTCAGTGGTGCCGCGTTCTGGAGCTGGGACCAGAGAGGAGCCAGACCTGAGCTCTGCCCTCGGGGCTCAGGGAGACACCTCCATCCACCTCCTGTGGAGAGGACTGGGTCAGGGGCAGAGGACTGCAGTGCACAGGGCAGGGGTCAGGCTTTGCCAGCTGTTTCCACTGTTTAATATTTCATGAGAATCTTACCAGCCATCATGTCAAGATGCTACCTTCACACTTTTTGTTGGAGCCATGCATTTTTGGACAGTGTATTTCTTTCCTGCCCTACCTACTCCCACCAGTTATATTTTTGGTTACTTATCTAGGGGTAAAACTGTAACATATACAACTTTTTTCATTGCAGTAATTCTCAGATGATAGGTATTATTATTCCAGATGAATAAACTGAGGCTCAGAGAGGACACGTCACCCACTTCTGGTCACACAGCTAGGAAAAGGTAGAGCCAAGATTTGAACCCAGGTCCACTGGCCCTTTATACTGCCAGGCTGTGGGTCCTCTCCAGACTCCTCCAGAGCCCCTCCCAGCCCTCCTGGGCTCAGTCTTCTGCTCTCAAGCAGAGGGGCCCCATCTCGCTGCTGCTCAGGGGTGTTTTCAGACAGGATATGAATCTGCTTTGTCATGTTTGAGAGGCTGTCATGAGCCCCACAATGGAGATACCTAAATTCCGAGGGTGGGGTAGGGTAGGGGGGCTTGCAAGGGTAAATTAATGAGTAGGATGGAGTGATGCTCTTCTGCCTACCTGCTGGCTAGGTAGCTTGGCCTGAACCTAGGACCTAGGGATGAGCCCAGGGGTCCTAGGTAACCCACCTTTACTGACCCCAAACCCAAAAGATTCATTATTGGTTACTCTGTTTAGATTTGAGTAATAATTTGGTTCTTGCCATCTGTACCTCCTTGGGTTTCTGTCTGTCCATCAGACTGGCAGTTCTCTGGGTGGGAAGTCTTTCTATCAGTCTGTCCTCACTGCTACCTGCTGTCACCCAGCCTTGTCTTTTTTACTCTGGACTGGATGGTACGTATGAAAGGGTTACTGCCTTGGTGACTGCTCTCTGCTGGGATGTGTGTTATTGAGACCCTAAAAAGGCAGGAGCCACCAGTCTAGCGCTATCATCTCTATTCCTCGTGGCAGATCCCAGAGAATACTGTTCACAAAGCAGGCTTTGGCTCTACTGTGGTTCCCTTTTGGTCTCCCACCAGCCTGGGAGTGAGGGTGTCAGATAAAACCACTGAGGCCTGGAGAGGGGCAGTGACCTGCCTAGAGTTGGGCTAGAGGCAAGTTATGTAGATAGTAGAGTCAGAGCCTGGGCCTCCTGAGCCCAGAGCCAGCCCCTTGCCACCCACTCAGTCCCAGACACGTTGAAAGAGTGTGGTTTAGAAGGGGTGGGGTGATTATCTGACTATACCTCCCACAGTGCAGATGGGTGGCCTGGAGATCTAAGGTCATTCACACAGGCCTCATGGAGATCTGCAACTCATTGTACTGGATTCACTTTGCAGAATGCCCTTTGGGGTCACTTGCCATGATGGCTCCCTGCTCACCTCTACTCATTTTTAAAATGTGGCCTGATTTGGAAACATCTTGGAGCTCTAACACTTCAGGAAGAAACACCTCTATTTGTGAACCCACCATGACAACTCCTACACTCCTTGTTTTTCTCTTAGCACCTTCAAGAAAATCTTTTCCATCCCATAGCTCTAGGCTGGTGAGCCTAGGAGGTGCCTTAGGGTTATACATTCTGATTCTCTTCTTCTGTACATAGGAAACTAAGGTGCAGAGAAGATGGGGCAGCTAGGCCAGAGTAAGAGGGGACTGAGACCTGGGCACTGGTCAGAATGGTCAGGACTTGCTCTGACACTGGGCAAGGGGCGGGCATGTGTTAGGCCCTGTTAGCTGCCCCTCCAGAGGAGTTCCCCACAGACCACTGGTCCAGGACCATGGTCAGCCTGGGGCCATGCTGCCACACTTATACTGGTCTGGCAACAGAGAAGTTGAGCAGTTGGTCTCAGTTAACACAGAGTAGATGGAGGCAGAGCTGGGACTAGGACCAAGGTGGCAGGGCCAGCCTCCCTCCCAGGCTAGAAGTGGTGGGTGGAGACTTGGAGCTCTGGCCAGTTCTGCCTGGGGAGGGAAGGGACCCCCAGAGCTCTGCAGTCAGATACTTTTGAGAGCTAGTCTAGTCCATGGGAGATGTGTGCACGCTGGTGGACAAGGGCCAAAGAGTCTGGGGCTGGAGGGTGTCCTGGTTAAAGCTCCCAGGTAGGAGTGAGGCTGGAGTGGGGATTTCGCCCAAGTCTGGCTAGCCTGTGAACCTTGAGCCTTGTGGGTTGGATTACTTCCTGCTGGCTTTGCACACCCCACTGGGAATTGGGTAGGATGTATGCAGGCTAGATGTGTTTCTGGGTTGGTGGGGGATGCAAGCTGTGGGGCTGTCATCCCTGCGAGTTAGTCTCTTGATTATCGTGGGAGTGTGTGCCCATCTTTGGATCTCTGGGGTGTTGTGTGGGGGTGCCTCTGGGTTTTTCCGGGGACAGCGTGCCTGTGTGTAAATACTGTAGGTTGTTGCAGAGGTGTATACCTGTGAGTATGGGAGGGGGATGAAGAGAAGGGGTTCACAATTAACTTCCAGAATCCCTCTTCTAGCACCTCGTGGCCCTTCCTGTTGGAGTCCACTCCGTCTTGGCCACTCCTCACCCGTCCCCAGCCCTGGCCTGAGGACGGGCCCCTCCCGGGCCGGGTCCCCTCCCGGGGCGGTGGGGGCGGGCACTAGGACCCTGCGGGGCGGGGCGGGGCGGGGCTCCGAGCTCCGGCAGCTTTACCTCCGCAGCCTGGAAAATACCGAGCGAGGCGAGCGGAGCCCCCGGAGCCCCCGAGCCTAGCCGGGAGGGGGCGCCCGGGGCTGGGGGCACGGGGCGGGGCCGGGCGGCAGGACCCACTGCTCCTCCCCCCAGAGCCCCCGCGCGGCCCCCGGTCGCTCGGGCAGCGGCGGCAGCGGCAGCGGCGGCGGCGGCGCTCGCACCCCAGCCCCGGCGGGCCCCGGCGGAGCAGCGGGCTCAGGTGAGCGGCCCGGCCGGGCGGACGCCCCACCCCGCCCCCACCACTCGCCCCGCGCGCGCATCCCGCGCCGGCGCCGCTGCCGAGTTAGTTGAGCAGGTCCGGCCACCGCTGCGCGGGGCCCTAGCCAGACCGCCCGACACCTCTTGTCCCCGCCGTCCCCTGGGTCCCGACGGGCTCCCGCGGGCAGCCCGCACCCGATACGCAGTCCCCACGCTGGCCCCAGGGAAGTCTGGGGTCGTTCCTTGGGAGGTGGCCCCATGACTGTCCTGTGCCGGTCCACCCTCAGCTGGGGGCCGGCCCTTGCTTGTCTTGAGCTCTCCACCTGCTCAGGACCCCAAACAGCCCCACCCGCGCCCCCAGCGCACTGATTCCTGTCCCCAAACCGGTCTTGCAGGTCCCAGGAAGGTGGCGTCAGCATCTGCAACCGCGTCGACGGTGTCAGAGCCTCCGCGAAGGACCCAGGAGAGCGGGACTAGGACCAGGGCCCTGGGCCTCCCCAGCCCCCCCATGGAGAAGCCAGCGGCCTCAATAGAGCCCCAGGGGCCTAGGCCAGTCCTGGGCCGTGAGAGTGTCCAGGTACCCGATGACCAGGACTTCCACAGCTTCCGGTCAGAGTGTGAGGCCGAGGTGGGCTGGAACCTGACCTACAGCAAGGCTGGCGTGTCTGTGTGGGTGCAGGCTGTGGAGATGGATCGGGCACTACACAAGATCAAGGTAGGGCTGCCCTGCCACACCTGCAGCTTCCATTGCACTGTTACTGCCTCTCACAGGAGCCTTCTAGTCCTCTCTCAGGGCCACAGACACCTGGTTGTACACCTGGGCCCTGAAAGAGTCTCCTGCCAGGAACCAGGAGGTGGCACAACCTGCTGGGCCAAGCCCGCATCACACAGATGGGCCAACAGAGGCCTGGAGAGGGGGGTGTGACTCACTTTGGCTCACTTGCGGGGAACCCAGGCTTCTGCCTGCCCCAGGGAGGTGGGCTGCTGCCATGCCCATCTTGGAGAGTGGCCTCCTTCAGGGACCCCTCTGCCCATGAAGCCTTCACCTGATCCCAGGCAGGAGACTGGGCCCTTCTCTCCCTGAGTCCTGGTTCTCTCAGCCTAAGCTGGGTCTCTTTTCCAACTCTCTGCACCCTGGGATATGAGGACTGACTCGTTCCTGCCTGATGCCCTGCTATCGTTCTTTCCCTTCCTTCCCTGGCTGCTCCCAGTCTCCTGCAGGGACTCAGGTTTGTGGCTGGCACATCCTGAAGGCTATGGGCAGGGGGAGGGGAAACCTGGCGTCAAGGAAAGCCAGTGCAGAGGGCAGTGGCAGGCACATCAGCCCCTCACAGCCATCTCCCCATCTCCCCATCTCCTCACCACCCCGTGATTCTCCTCTCTTTGCTGCGCAGTGAAGGCTGGGGGTTTGGGATGAACCCACCATGAATCCACCTTCCCCAGGGCACTAGATGGGACAGAGGCTAGTGAAGACTCTAGTCTAGGGACCTCGTAGCTGCCTGCAACGCATCTGGTGTTGCTGTACGTGCCACGTTTCCAGGGTGGGTAGGTCCCCCTTTACTGGGCTCCTGGCAGTAGGCTGTGCCCTTCACCTCTCTTTCCCTTGACTTCTCCCTTCTCCTGGCACATTCCTATTGCAGAAGCCAGGGCACTAAACTCAAAGACGCACTCTCCCCTTCCTGCCTGGGACCTAGTCTCAGACCCGGCTTGGGCATCTTGGCCTCACATCAGGGTCTGAAGTGGCTGACCTTTCCCCTCTGACCCTGTGCCTTTCTGCCTCACTTTGTCGTAATCACTTACAGCTTTGTCCATCTGTCCACACATGATTTTCTGGCTCTCCCTTTCTACCTTCTCTTCTCCCCTCGGTGACTCTACTGCATCCTGGCTGTCTGACCGTCTCTTTCCCTAGGGGTTTCCATGTGTGTCTCCCTCTCTGGGATTCTCTGCTCAGGCCTGAGTACCCTGACCCGTGTCTGAGCCTGAGGAGCAGAGAAAGAGGTGGGCAGCTGGTACCCCCTGAGGGCAGGGGCAGGTCCTTTTCTCCTTTGGACCCCAGCATCCAACACAGACAGAGCAGGGATGTTGGCTGAAGGAAAGAGGAAGGAAGGAACAAAGGAACAATTTGAAAAGTGAGCAAGGTAGTTTCAGGAGAGCCTATGACCTGGGAAAGGCTTGAGGCTGGCAATGAGCAGTGGGGTGGGAAGTGTGGTTTCCCCATGGAGCTGGCTCTCCAGGAGGGAGTGGGGAGGAGGTCTGAACTGAGGCCAGTACTCCCACCCTCTGTGTCAATAGGGCGGAGCTGCCGCCTCCATCTGGCTTGGTTAATGAATAAACCCAGCCTAGCCCAGGACTAGGAGTTGGTAGGTCTGAGTCTGGGGGCCAGGCTGCCACAACAGACTACTCATGGCCAAATCAGACTTATCAGGTGGCCTTCCTTAGGGATGGCAGGGACTTGGAAACTGGGGCAATGTAGGCTTCTTGGCAGGGCATACACTCTCCCCGCAGCCAGGACCCTGACCTTCCTTCCCTCTCAGACTGAGCAGAGGTTGGAGGTGCCAAAGAGCCCTTCTCAATCGCTGTTTCATTACACTGCCCCCACCCCTGGGGTACAGGTGAGAGTACTGAGGCCCAGAGAAGGGCAGGGACCTTCCCAGGGTCACACAGCCAAGTCCCAGCAGAGCTGGGCACAGAACCCAGATTTCTAGCCTCCCAGCCTAGCCTTTCTGTCTTACTTTTCTCCTCATGCTGCCCCTCCGCTCTGATCCCCACACTGGAGAGAGGTGGGGACAGGAGGTGAGCAGAGCCCAGGCCCAGGGAGGAGGCTGGGACCTTGGTTATGGGCATACCATAGGGCCAGCGCCCCACTCCTAACCCTCTCAGCATAGCCAGATGGAGCTCTGGGACATGTGCAGAGGCCTCTGAGCATCCCATCCCCAAGATTCCGGTTCTCCCAGGTTCCACGCAGCTACTCCCATTTCTGGTAATAATAGCCACTGCTGTGAGCCAAGCATTCCTCTCCATCATCTGAATTATCCTCAGGCCAGTCTTGGACAGTAGTAGGCTGTCTCCATGTTACAGACAAAGAAACTGAGGCTGAGAGAAGTAATGTCATTTGCCTAAGGTCATGCCACAGCAAGAGAGGAACCCAGATCAGCCTGGCTCCAGAGCCCTTGCCCCTCTCTGTGTGGGCTCATATTGTTAGTCTATACGGTGGCCTTTAACCCCATCAATAACTGTTTGAAGGACTGAGGGACACGGTGTTCTCATCATCCCCATCTTGTTTGATGAGAGAGCCAAGGCCCACAAAGGGGCGTGGCTTGTCAAGGTCACACAGCAGGTCTGAAGCCAGAGTCCCCAGGGATGATTGGGTCACTCCAGGAGGCTAGGGCTCAACTGCAGGTGTTTGTTGAGCTTCTGCCCCCTTTCCCTGCCTCTCTCCTACCCCAGCCTGTTCTGGGCCTGTCCCCAGAGCAGGGAAAGCCAGCTGCCTGCTGGACATGCCCTGTGTGCCTGATCCCAGATTGGGGGTGGGGCTCCACCTATCTTGTCTACCTGATTGATTTCCTCCTCCTCATCTCCCTTCCCCCTTCTCTGTGTCCAGAGGTCCCAGGAAGCCACCGTGGCTCTGGGCCCAGCAGTTGGAGCCAGACCAAAGGGAAGGGGCTGTTGAAGGTCCCCTTCACCCTTTCCCTCCCTCCCTCCCTCCTGGCCTCCAGCCTAGGCTGGCCCAGGCCTGCACTATGCTCAGATCCTGGAGAGGCAGACACCACCTCCTGAGAGCTCAGCCCTATCCCAAAGACAGGTGCTGAACATGGATCCCGGGTACAATGCAGAAGGCAGCTCAGAGTCTGAACCCAGGTCTCCCAGTGCCCAGGCTTCCCCACAGCTTCCGCAGTGGTGTGAGACAGACCAGGAGGTTCTGTCTGTCATTCCACCAGGGCCGGCTGGGGTCCAGTCTGGCTGTGGTGTTTTCTTGCTGTGCGTGTGTGACCTTGGGCACATCCCTGCCTCTCTCTGTGCTGCTTGTACATCTGTGCCATGGGGCCCTTTCGGCTCTAAGGGCCTCTGAACTCAGCACCTGGGCCGGGGCCTGTGGGAAGAGATAAGCGGTGAGGAGCAGACGGACAGACAGCTGAGCACCGGCCAACCCTGCCCTGCCCTGAGTGCTCATGTGCTCCGGTTCTCCTGATATCTGCTGCATGAGAGACAGTGGAGGAGCCCTAGACCCTTCCTCAGAGGTTCCAGACTGGTGGAGAGAGGAAAGGCAATTCCTAGTGTCCTCCTGCCTACTGCACAGGCAGCCCAGGGCAGGAGTGAGGCCTGTGAGAGCCTGAGCCTGTGACGGGAGTGGGCTGGGTGGCAGGGGCCTTGAGGGGCTTGGCACTAGAGCAGGTGTGGGTGATCTCTTGGGGAGGGTGGCTGAGAACCTGAAGCTCCTCTGGCCACAGGAAGCTGGTTAGTGGTGACCTGTCTCCTCTTACTTCCTGTCCCCCAACTCCTCCACTTCCCCTTTGGAGAAAGCTCCGGTGGCCCTCCCAGCCCTGTCTCTCTGTCCACCTGCCCCCACACCACAGGTCCCTGGGCTCCAAGCTCCCAAGCCTGTGCTCAGGTCTGCTGCCCTCAGCACCCCTCCTCCCGCTGTGACATGTGGGATGGCTCAGGGATCTCCACTCTTAACAGGGACTCCACTCTTAATCTCTTCTCACTCTTAACAGTCTCTGGGACTCAAAGGGGTCATGGGGAAGGTGGGGTGGGGACAGGCCAGGGGCTTTTTTTACATCTCCTCACTGAGTCTTCACTATTGCCCTGTGGGGTAGGTCTTATTAACCCTATCAGGCAGCTGTGGAAACAGGCTCAGGGCAGGGAATTACTTGCACAAGGCCAAACAGCTGGAAATGGTTGAAGCTGGATCAGAACCCAGGCCCTTGGCTCGCCAAAGCTGAGATCCCCCCCACTCCCTTAGACCTGGTTAGTAGCACTGTTGGGCCCTTGGTTGTCCCTATGCTGTGTCACTGTGGGAGGGCACCCTGGAGGGGACCTACCTGGGCAAGAGCCAGTCCTTGCTATGTGACCTTGGGGGTCACTTCACCTTTGTGGGTCAGTCTTGTCTGTGGTGGCAGGGGTGGGAGTTAATCTGGTTTTAGGGCCTTGGACTATAAGGTTCTGGCTTGGCCTCTGCCCCCTCTGGGGTAATTTCCCCCATCTTTATGGGAAGCTGCTGGGCAGGTGGTCTGTAGAGGCTGTCCTAGCCTTAGGCCCAGCTTGGGGAGACTGCACTGCTGGACATAGGGTAAGGGCGATGGCTAAGGCCTTGCAGCTCTGTGCCATCAGAAAGGTCCCTACACAGGCACCTTGAATCCAGGGTTAGCCCCAGACCTGGCTAGCTCTAACTCTGACCTGGCCTGGGGGCAACTGGAAGAAGTAGCTTCAGAGCTGGCCTCAGGGAACAGGCTCCCAGTGAGTATGACCCCAGGTAGTCAGTGTCTGGATGTTGGGGTCAGGGAGCTCAGAGAAGGGAAGGGGCAGAGGTGGCTGGAGGTGTTAGGGAAGTCTTCCTGGACGAGGTGCCTGGGTTGTGTTGAGGTTGTAGAGGAGAGAGCACAGGAGCCAGAGTCCTGGCTATGTGGCTTTGGGCAAGGTGCCCGCCTAGGCTTCAGCTTCCTCATCTGTCATATGTGGATAGTAATGCTGCCCTGCCTGTCTTTGGACACTTCATTTATTCATTTGCTCATCCAGTGAACATCCACTGATAGCTTCTCCCTGCCTGGCCCTACACTGGAGGTGGGGTAGAGAGGACAGTCAAACTCAAGCCCTGTTGGAAAGGAGCTCCCAGTTGGGTTCTGAGACAGATACTCATCACAGGATCTGAGGAAACCCAGAGAGGGTGTCTGAATCGGCCTTGGCGGTCAGGGAAGGCTTCGTAGAGGAGGAATTCTCAGGTGATCCCTTTGGAATTGGGTGGAGAAGGGAGAGTACAAGCTTGATAGCATTGGAAGCATTCCATACAGAGGAATGAGGCCAGCGCCCGGAGGCAGGTAACAAGGTAGTGCACGTGGAGAATTGTAGGTGATGGTTCAGTATGCGCTTGGAACTCAAGGGGCTGGAGGTGATTAGAGAGCTAGACCAAGGCTCCAGGCCCACAGAGGGTTCTAGACAAGGGGGCTGGTAAGAGGGTACTGCTGTTGTGTTTGGGCAGAGGTGCTGATGCCTACACTAAAGGTATTGTGGGGAATGGAGCAAGGGATCAAATCCAGAGGCATTTACGAGGGATAATGGAGGGGACATGGTTAGAGCATAACTCTTTGCAGTGAGCAAACTGGGAAGTGTTGCACAGGCCAGGTGCAAGATGGCATGGATGTACAGCCCCCTTGGTGCCTGCCCTCAGCAGGCCGAGGAACCCCTTATGAGTGGGAGTGGAGTGGAGGGGTGCCTTTAGTCTGTGTCCCCGCTGGGACTCAAGGAGCCTCAGCCTAGCCTGGCTCTGTGCCGTCCACACCCAGCTCCCCAGCCTCTGTCTTTTAAACTTTAACGAGCCCCAGCTCAGTTTCCAGCCGAGAGTCTTTAAAGTTTCAGGAGATGAGAGAAAGGAGGGAGTCCTGGAGACAGATGGGTTTTCTTTCTTCCCCTGCGTCTCCACGCCTGGCTGGGCCGCCTGGAGCCAGGGCTGTGGGCTCCATGACCTCTGCAGGGCCCTGGGGCCTTGGCTGGGCTGCTCCAGCTTGTTCCTGAGGAGCTGGTGACCACTGGCCTGGGAGGCAAGTTGCCCCGAGGACAGATGGGAGTAGAAACCCTGTTCCAGCTGCAAACTACTCCCCTTTGCCCTGACCTGGGCAGATGATCATGTTCTGGCAACAGATGAGGGGAAAGCAACTTAGACCAGGTGCCAGGCTTGAGGCGTCCCTACCCCTCGAAGTGCCTCTCTTGATCCCATCTTGCTGCTTGTGCTGGCCTTGATGCTCTGGGGCCCCTCAGAAACATGAGGAGTGGAGGGTCCCATGCCAAATGCAGACTTCTCTCACCTGTCATTGCAGAGAGCCTGGGGCAGGTGGCACAGGGCAGCTGGAGCTGCTCCCTGGGGCTTTAGCATAACCATTCCTTCCTGCCTCTCAGCTTGGGCTCCCTGAAGGCAGGGACTTGCCACTCTGAAGTTTCTCTGGGCTCCTGTGTCCCGGGGCAGGTGAACAGCATCTGCACATGTGTACTGCCTCCCCCACCCCATGGGAGGCAGGGAAACCGCCATTGGTCTTCTTGTGGTGCCCGAGCCATTTCTTCTCATCCTTTGGGTTACAAGCCACAACCCCCAACTGCTCCCGGTTCCCTGGGATCCCCTCCACCATCTCCTGGACTCCCTCTGTCTTTAGACTCTTCCAGATTGCTTGGGACCCGGTACTGGGCCAGGGAGGTGATGAGTCTTGAAGCAGAGGCCCGATAGCCAGAGAGGATGGAGTTCCCTTGTGTGTCTTCAACATGCATTCATTCCTTCGTTTGTTCAACACATTTACTGAGCACATACTACATGCCAAGTATTGTGTTCTATCCAGGAAATTAGTGGCAAACCACACAGATCAGACCTGCTGTCACGGGATTTATATCCTGAGGGGGTGACAAGCAAAACAGAAGCAAACAACTAAGCTACCAGGTGATGGTGGGGCGTTAGGAGGACAGACTAACGTGATAGGGGTGAGGATTCTGTCTGGGCCCTTGTGTGTGGAGCTGGATTGTGGATGGCAGTGTGTGTGATATGGCCGGTAGTTGCGTGGACTGCGAGCCCTTCACAGTCCTTCCCCGTCTCCCCACATGACAGCCCTGGAGCAGGCACTGACAAGGGGCAGTAAATGTGTGTCTAATGTGTGTGCGTGTGCCCACAGTTGTGTCTGTGCCCCTGAGTGTGAGAGACTGTGTGTGCTTCTGTGTCTGGCGTTACTCTGTGTGTGTGAGTCACACCCTCTCACTGCAGCAGCAGAGTTGTCTCTGATCCAATTATGTCTCCTGGGCTGTCTCCTGGCAGCTCTCGCCCCTGGCTCAGCACTGGCTCTGCTGTGGTTTTCCCCTTGTGAAGCCCACTGTCCTCCTCTCAGTCTATCTCTGGGTCTCAGGATCTCCTCTTTGGGGTGCCTTTTCTACCCCATCTCTGTTCCCCTCTCCCTCAGTGGTTACTGCCTCTGTCCTTAATTAACGTCTCTACTTGTCTCCTTTTATCCATTCTTTTTTTTCCTGTCTAGTTATTTGTTCATTCCACAAACCTCTTCTCATGCCTCCCATCCCCTCTTCTGCCAGCCACTGTGCTGGTGCCAGGGGCTTGGAGATGGATCAGACCTGGGCCCTGCCCTCAAGACACTCAAGGCCTAGTGGGGAGACAGATGAGACAGTGAGACGGTGACAGCCATTTGTGGGAAGTGCTGGGACGGAGATTTATACCCAGGCTGAGGAGCCAGTGAGTGGCAGCATTGGTGGGGGGAAGTGGTGTTTGGGTGGGGCTTGGGGGCCCAGCAGGAGTAAGGCACCAAGCTGAGAAGGTCTTGGTGAGTACCTCAGTGAGGTGGGCTCCCCAGGGGCAGCAGTGCAGGGCTGAGGGTGAAGAAGAGTAGAGGTGGAGCCAGGGTGGGGAGGAGCCCCCCAGGGTGTGGAGGAGCCAGGAGACCAGAAAAGAAGCTGTGGCTATGAGGTGGTGAGCTGCCTGGGTTGGTGACGAGGGGCTGCCGGGAAGGTCATGGCTGAGTAGAATCCAGGGGGCAGAGCTGGCTGCAGGAGAGTGTGGGAGCACAGGGCAAGTCAGAACCATGCCCAGGTTGCAGGCACAGGAGGCAAGGGGAGTGGGCACTGGGGGAAGATACTGTGACCGCATTGGCCATGGCGAGTGTGGGAGCCCCAGGGCTGTCCAGCGGTGATGCCCAGCAGGCGGTTGAAGATGAAGTCTGGAGTTTTACTGGGGAGCTTCAGGGCATCAGTCCACGGTGGTCCCTGAAGCCCTGGGAGGTGTTTTTCCTCTTTGTCTTTGTGTGTCTCCATGTCTGTGTGTCAGTCCTGGCCCCTGCCTTGTCTCGCTGGCCTCCGCCCACCCCTTCCCTTTTCTCCTGGGCCTGCCTAGCTCTGCCTCCCTTGCTCAGCTCTCCTGGCTGAGTCTGCCTCTGCTCCCCAGGAAGGGGAGCTGCAGGGCAGGTCAGCCCCTGAGAGTCTGAGCAGGACTGCTGCCGGGCTGGGGCCTGCTGCCCTGGAGCCTGGGGTGGGGGTGCAGGGCAGCTGCTAGTGCCTAGGGGAGGGGAAGGGCGTCAGAGCAGGGATGAGTCACTCATCCTGGAGAGAGAGCAGCAGAGAGGTCTCGGCTCTGTCTGCGCAGAGAGCTCCCACGAGGGGGTATGGCAGCACCTCATTCCCCACCACAGGCTCTGGTGGGCGAGGCATTTTTGAGAGAAGATGGGTTGGAGGCAGCTGCTGCCAGATGCCTTCCCCTTCAGAGGAGAGGGCCATAGGGATTGTCTGGTCATTTTGCCCGGTGGGAATACCAAGCCCAAAGATGGGGGAAAGAGACCTTGCGTTGGGCTCATGCCACATGTACTCTCCCTGCCTTTCCAGCTCCCTGACTCCAGCCCATCTAGCCCCAACACCCCTCCCCACTCCACACCCCAAAAGCCCCAACCCCTGGCATGGACCCCTCAGGGACAGTCCTCATCTGGCCAGGCACTGGCCCACCTAGAACAGAGCCTGATGAATGAACAAGGAGCAGTCTCAGGGATGGACTTCGGATCACACTGGGTTCCAGGATGGTTCCTCCACTTCATTTTTCTGAGCCACCTTTTACCAGGAGGCATGATCTTCCCTCCTAGGTAACTGAAAGGATGGAAATAGGCAATTCTGGGGCTTGGCACAGAGCTGGCACACCATTAACATTTGCTGAATGAATGGCTAGATATACGAATGGTTTGAAGCACCCAAGGGACAGTGTCATTTCCCACCTCCATCTTTATTCACTCGGTCACCTCATGGCACTGCATGAGCCCTCTCCTTCCCCAGCCAGTCCAGGCCGTTTCTAGTTCCCAGACTAGTGCCATCACCCCTGCCAGGACTCTCTTCCCCCTCCTTGTCATCTGGGTGCCATCTGCTCTCCTGGTTATCCTTCAGGGTTCAGCTTAGGTGCCCCTCCCTGCACCTGCATCTCTGGCTTCCCTCTGTCCCTGTCATTGCCTGTGCCCAGCACTAGTACCCAACAGGTACTAGTCTGTACCTGTTTTGTTCATTTAACATTGTGTCTGTAGAATGTTCTCATATTGCTACAGAATTATGAATTCACAAACTCTTCCGGCAGCTGTTCACTGCCAGGCCTGCTCTGGGTTCTGAGGGTGCAGACCTGTGTCAGCCACTGGCCCTGCCCAGGGGTCCCCTCAACCCTCAGTGGCTGTGCAGTAACCATTAGGTTGACACTGATATATATTTCTTTTCTTTTTTTGAGACAGAGTCTCTCTTTGTTGTCCAGGCTAGAGTGAGTGCCGTGGCGTCAGCCTAGCTCACAGCAACCTCAAACTCGTGGGCTCAAGCAATCCTCCTGCCTCAGCCTCCCAAGTAGCTGGGACTACAGGCATGGGCCACCATGCCCGGCTAATTTTTTTAATATATATTAGTTGGCCAATTAATTTCTTTCTATTTATAGTAGAGACGGGGTCTCGCTCTTGCTCAGGCTGGTTTTGAACTCCTGACTTTGCGCAATCCGCGCGCCTCGGCCTCCCAGAGAGCTAGGATTACAGGAGTGAGCCACCACGCCCGGCCTGATATGTATTTCTTAATCAACCAGGCCTGCTGTTGGTGCTGTTCCAGATTGTTCTCCAATATAATTTGCTAATTATAAATGCAATAATATACTCATGAATATTGTAATAGAACTTTTTATTTTATATTTTTTCCTGAGTATAAATTTCTAGTCTTGGGGTTCTGGGAACTGAATCAAGACATGGCTGGGCTCAGTGGTTCATGCTTGCAATCCCAGCCGTTTGCAGGTCCACGGTGGGAGGATCACCTGAGGCTTTGAGTTCAAGACCAGCCTGGGCAACTTAGTGAGACCTCATCTCTCAAAAAAAAAAAAAAAATTAGCTGGGCAAGGTGCATGCACATAGTCCCAGCTACTTGGGAGGCTGAGGCAGGAGGATCCCTTGAGCCCAGGAGTTTAAGGTTGCAGTGAGCTATGATGACAACACTGTGCTCCAACCCAGGCAACAGAGTAAGAAAGAAATGAAATACACATTTTTATGATTTTTTAAATATTTGCTAAACTATTTTCCAGAATAGTGGAACCAGTTTTTACTGCCACTTACTGTGTAATGGTTTTACCACATCCTCATAAGCAGCAGTTATTTTATATATTTTTGCTAAGTCACTGAGTATAAACTGGTATCTCAGTACAATTTAAATGTACTTATCTTTGACTGTCAGACCTGTTAAAGATCTTAAAGCAAGTCTCAGGATCTCCCCTGAAGCTGTTTCTTGGTATTTTTGACACCATTCACCCCTTTACTCCTTTTTAAGAGGATGATGGCAGAAGTATTAATGGTCCTCAAGTTTCATAGAGATTTACAAGAGTCCAGGAGTTTTCACGACTACGTTTCCTTCTGAATTACACAGAAGCTCTGAGGGCCATGGGCCAAGGCATTCTAAAAGTCAGAGAAACTCACACAGGTACAGCCTCTTTGTTGGCTTACCTGTCCATGAGGGAGGTGCTGGGGTGGGGGACAGGGCAGGCTGCCTGGATAGGGACAGCCAGGCTGACATCTGAAGACATGATAGGAAAGGAGCCAGTGAGGAGAAGTTCTGGGAAAGCATTCTGGGCAGACCTGGAGGAGGAACTGCCTCAGGACCTGTCATGACAGGACTGATCAGACAGACCTCTCTTCTCCCCTCTCTTCCCTATCCCTCATGTCAGTGTCCTGGAGCAGCTTTTGAGATGTTTTTTTGGTGGGGTGGATAAGGGAAGAAAGGGTCTTGGGGGGCTGCATCCTCAGGGCTCCAGAAGCCCAGAGCAGTGCTGGCCCCTGGGGCCTTTGGGAGGGAGAGGGGAGAAGGCCCTGCGGGGGAAGCGGAGAGCCTTGGACCTGCTGTGTGCCACCCGGCCAGTGTCTCCCTCTCTCAGAGCCTCCACCTGATCCCATGTGGCGAGGGTGGAGGAGTGGATCTGCGCAGGGCCCTGGTGTGAGAGGGCTGCCCACCCCCTCCCTGTGCACCCACCTTGTGGAGGGATCCTGGCATTTTGTTTTCCTAAACTTTGTTCCTTGTTGTCCCTGTGTATCCTATCCTTTGGGGATTAGCAGGAAGGTGCTCCCTTGGGCAGGGCCTGAGAAGTCAGGGAAAGTGGCTGGCCTGGGGTTGGAGGAAGGGCGGCTGCTGCCCAGGGCATTGTGTACAAATCTCGGTTAATCCTCACAGCACTGCTCTGAGGGGAGGATTACCCCTGCTCGGCAAATGAAGATACTGGGGCTCAGAGCTCCAGTCATTTGTCCAAGCCAGGGCCAGGCAGGGCAAGGCCAAGGCCTGTCTCACACAGACAGCCCAGAGCTGCCGCGTGAACTGAGTCTTGGAGTCCCTCGGGGTCTGTGGTGCAGTGCAATGGCCAAAGGATTCTCAGAGAGGGCTTCTAGGTACAAAGCCCCAGCACTGGGTTTCAGAACTTCGGGAGCTTGGGTCAGGAACTTTGTTTAGAGGAAGAATATGTGAGCTCCGCCTCCCTGGTCAGCAGGCCCTTCCTAACCCAGTGAGTGCTGCGTGACAACCACCAACTATTAATAACTAAGATATCCTCCAGTTGCCAATGTGTTTTGTTTTATCTGAGCCAGACCTGACTCTTGATGAAGGTATCAGAAAGTCCTGCCACTTTAGGGTCAGTCATACCAGGGCTCTGGTTGTCTGACCTACTGCTCTTAGCTGTGTGGCTTTGGTCAAGCATTGTACCTCTCTGGGCCTCGGCCTTCAGCATCTGTAAAATGGGGGTGATAATTCCCACTGGGGTGTTGGGGGAGGGTAAGTGGCGATGTCTACAAAGGATGCAGCCCCTGGCAGCTGGTAGAGGTGGTTTGACATGAATTTCAGCCTTTGTGGGGTCCCGGTCCAGATGCTTCTGTCTCCTTTGTGGGTTGATGAATCGGGTAGTGATTTGGAGCACATGGTAATGGTTATTGAGGTTGGGCTATTTTCGATTTGATACTTTGTGCCCCACCCCAATCAGGAGCTCTTCCTCTTATTTGAATACGGTTCTGTTGGGAATGGGTGATTTGTACTTAACAGTTATTCACTTTATAAAACTGCCTGCTGAAATGCAATGTGTTGAGAAGTTAGCACAGCCTGTGGGACATTTCAAAACCCAAATGAACCCCTTACCCTTCCCTGGGCCTCAGTTTCCCCAGTGGTGACCTGAAGAGTAGTGATTGAGATCATTTCTTGGGTTCCTAGGACTTTGGGATAATCTGTGTGCCCCACATGTCCCATGGGCAAGGATATTAGAGCCCTGCTATATGAGGTCTTGGAGGGAGGACTAGCCTTGGGTCTGCCTGCCTGTGTGTCTGTTTACTTGTAACTGCCTGGGCCTTTGGCACACACAGCCCTGTGGAGGGGACCTGACTTCCATTCCCATCTCAGGTCAGCCATCTCCCTGGGTCCTGGGAGATACTATGACCTCTCCTTCCAGTAGAGATTCTGCCTTCTGCTGAGCTCTGGCAAGGCATCCCAGAGCACACAGGGCAAGCGGGTGGGAGAGAGGTAAGGGCTAGAGTGAGACAGCTTGGGCCTTGGACCCTGCTCTGTACTTATTTGTTTAAGCCTCCAGGCTGCAATGCCCTGCCCTGCCCTGCCCTGCCCTTCAGTGGCTCTGTACCTTATCCTTTTGGGCTCAGTCTCCCTTGGCCTCTGCAGTTCCTGTGCATCCCACTCCTAGCCCTGCTCATTCTATCTTGTGACTTTGTGTCCCTGTCCCTTACCACTCTACTTGGCAGGGCATCTTTGGGGCAGGGCCCAGGTCTGGTTCACCTCCGGTTCTCCACTGCCCAGTTGCACAGAGCAGGCTTCAGAAAGTGGTGAATGGGAGAATGGAAGGGCAGGGTGGGGACCAGGCTCAGGCAACTGTGGTGCCCAGGGTACAAAATATTAGGAGGTATGTGTAAATGCAGCCCAGCCCTAGATGCGTGGAAGGGTGCATGGCAACTTGTGGAAGGCTGCTGGAGTAATAACAGCTACTATTTGTTTTTAATTTTTAAAAAATTTTTTTTAAATTTTATTTTAAAATTATTTTTTAACAGTATTTTTAGTCTTTTTTTTTTTTTTTTTTTGAGACAGAGTCTCACTTTGTTGTCCAGGCTAGAGTGAGTACCGTGGCATCAGCCTAGCTCACAGCAACCTCAAACTCGTTGGGCCCAAGCGATCCTTCTGCCTCAGCCTCCCGAGTAGCTGGGACTACAGGCATGCACCACCATGCCCGGCTAATTTTTTCTCTATATATTAGTTGGCCAATTAGTTTCTTTCTATTTCTTACTATAGTAGAGATGGGGTCTTGCTCTTGCTGAGGCTGGTTTTGAACTCCTGACCTGGAGCAATCCGCCCACCTCGGCCTCCCAGAGTGCTAGGATTATAGGCATGAGCCACCACGCCCGGCTTTAGTCTTTTTTTTTTTTTTTTTGTCTTTTTTTACTAACTGACCAACACTAAACAGCTACTGTTTTTTGAGCATTTACTATGTGCTGGGCATATTACATGCATTATCTCATTTAATCACAACATCCCCATGAGATAGGTACTATTATTATCCCATTTTTCATAGGAGGAAACAAAAGCTCCTAAGAGTTTAGTCTAATGTCCAAGGGGAAGAGCCAGGATTGGAAGCCAGGCTTGCCAGCCCAGAACCTGCACGGGTCTCCCCCGACGGGCTTCCTGCTTGCCCAGTCCCTTCTGACTGTGGCTTTGGGGGGCTTGGAGTGCTGGGAGGGCAGTGCTGGTCCCAGGGGTTCTGGGCAATGCCAGTTCTTCACCTCAAGAACTTGACAGGGTTTGGAGAGAGCGGAGTACCAGGGACACAGCCTGTAGTTTCTCTGGCATCATTTGTTCCCTCCTGGCCTCAGTTTTCTGATCTGTAAAATGGCTGATGTAGGCTCCACACCACACTTTGAGACTTGGAAGTCCAGCATGGCTTCTTGGCAGAGCAATCCCCCATCAGTTTCAGTTTCCAGGGGGAGCTCTGGGGGACCAGCTGAGATGACTGACTCACCCACGGCCCAATGGCTATAGGTTCCTGTCACAGGCCTGCCCACCAAGTGCTCTCCAGTGACTCAGCCCTACCCCAGCCACCTGTCCCTCCCAAAGCCTCATAGAATTACACCTTGTGGGGTGTGGCGAGGTGAGGCCACCACCTCCCTTTGTAGTCTTTGAAGGAACAAAGCCCAGGAACAAAGCCAGATGTAATTTCCCCATTGGCACAAATGCTGCCTCCTGGGGGCTGTGAAAAGGGCAAGAGCCAGGCTAGGCTAGGGACACCTGTGGACACTTGCCTGACCCAGCTACTGGCTTGCCTCAGTTTTCTCTCCTCCACTGCCACAGCCAGGGTTTTCACCCTCTGGGCAGGGGCCTTGCTGCTGGATTTCCTCCACAAGAGTCTGCCCCCAGCCTGGGAAAGCTTCAGTTTCCCTCTTTATCTTAAAGTGCTCTGCAGAGTTTACACTGGACTGGGCACCTGGTCTGTCTTGTGGCTCTGCATGCTCTGCCCTCCGCCCACTGTCTTGGAGGTAGGCTTTGGGGTCTGGAGCCACAACAGCCCTGACCTGGGAGTCTCTGGAAGGAGGATGTGCAGTGTCAGCCCCTTCCCAGTGTGCATCCACCTGCTGTGCAGCCGGGCCCCAGGGACACTGGGCCTGGCAGTCCCAGGTTGGATTCTAACCTACCAAGCATAATTTTGTTGTCACTGCCCCTGCATATACTTGCTGTCCAGGATAACATGTTTGAGAACTTGCAAAGTCAACCCAGCTTCCAAACTTAAATTTAGAGGAATTCTGGTTTCCTCCGAAGCCACACTTGAGTGTTCTTTGATGGTGAAGAGTACAAGCAGATCCAGTTTTCAGTCCCTGCTCTGCTGCTTTCTGCTGTATGATCTGGGCAATTTGCTTAATTTCTTGAGCTTCAGTTTTCTATTTTGTAGCACAGGAATGATAACAGCGCCCACGCTGTGAGTTTGGGGTGAAGAGTGAGCATGTGCTGAGTGCCTGGAGCAGCACCTGGACCTCCATGCGGTGCTCGATGGAAGGTTGTGCGGATGCTAGCGATGGTGCTGGAGCCGGGCTCCCCTGTCTTCTTCAACCCCCTTCTCACCATCGCTTCCCTCCCGTCACTGTGTTCACTCACTCACTCACGTCTCATTAGTCTCCTTCAGTCTGGTACAGTTTCCAAGTCTTTCCATGACTTTCACGATCCTGACACTTATAGGCCAATTATTTTGTAAAATGAGACAAACCCTCATGTTGGGTTTGTCTGATGTTTCCTTATCATTAGATTTATGTCATGCATCTTTGGCAGAGACAGCACATAAGTGATGCCTGTATGCTTTTCATTGCATCCTATCAGGCAACACCTGGTCATAATTTGTCCTATTACTAATTATATTCACTTTGATCACTTGATTAAGGTGGCATCTGCCAGGCTGCTCTACTATGAAGTTACTCATTTTCTCTTTGTAATTAATAAGCATTTGATGGGAAGTTACTTTGAAACTCTGTAAATCCTCCATTCCTCATCAAACATTCTGTTTATTTATTCATACCTGTATATACTCTGATTTCCTATTTTATGCAGTGGAATATAATCCTTTTCTGTCATTACTTATTTTTCATACACAGCTTGTCCCAGATTTAGTTGGTAGTAGGGTGACCAACTGTCCTAATTTGCCTGGGACTGAGGCGCTTCCCAGGATGCAGGACTCTCAGTGGTAAAACTAGGAAACTTCTGGGTAAAACCCTGATGAGTTGCTCATTCTAACAGTGGGAACCCTTTGAGCTGGTTCCTGTGTCCACTGGACAAGGTCTCTATCATTCTTTGAGTACTTTCTGGCACAATAAGATGTTCCAGGCTGTCCTTCCTCTGACCCAGGAATCACCCATTTCTCCAAGAAGACCTGGAACCAGGGGCCTTTTGAGCACCAGACACCACACCATGGAGACTTAGGCCAGATGGAACCCATTCAGCTGCCCACAGGCCACATACTCTTGCTGGCCTCTGCACCTTGGCTGGCTGTTCTATCTGCCAGGGCCACTTGGCAAACACCTACCTCCTTCTAAGATCTTCCGTGAAGCCTGATCCCTTCCCAACCCCAGGGAGCTCATCTCCTCCTCTTTGCCCCGACTGGGTACTTTAGGACACCTCCCCATTTCCAGCTAGGGCTCTTCCCTCCACTGGAAGCTTCTCAGGCCTCAGATTCATGTCTGACTCTTCTGGGCTCAGTACCAGGCTGGAACCTGGGGCTGCTGGTTAAACGATTGAATCTAGTCATACCCCTCATGAAGCAGAGAAGCAAACGGGGCAGAGGGGGAGGGTGAATTGTTCAGAGTCACAGTCTTTGCAGGCTGGGGTCTGTCCTTGAATTTTGGCTTTCTTAATTCTAAAATGAGGTTAACACCTCAGAGCACTGCTGTAAGAATAAAATGAGGAAATGTGTGTAAAGCATTTAGTACAGTACCTGGCACATGGTGAGCGCACCTCTGGTATTTCTGGGGGACCTTTAAAAATTTTTTTCATTATTGTAGAAGCAGTACTACACACTTAAGAAAATTAGAAATACAGACAAGTAAAATACAGACAAATGAAAATAAATTGTCACATTCTTATAATTTAGAGATTGCCACTGTTAATATCTTAGTAATTGTGCTTCCTGAGCTTTTTCTTTTTTTTTTTTTTTTTTTTTTTTTTTTTTTTTTTTTGAGACAGAGTCTCACTTTGTTGCCCAGGCTAGAGTGAGTGCCATGGCGTCAGCCTAGCTCACAGCAACCTCAAACTCCTGGGCTCGAGTGATCCTTCTGCCTCAGCCTCCCGGGTAGCTGGGACTACAGGCATGCGCCACCATGCCCGGCTAATTTTTTATATATATATCAGTTGGCCAATTAATTTCTTTCTATTTATAGTAGAGACGGGGTCTCGCTCTTGCTCAGGCTGGTTTTGAACTCCTGACCTTGAGCAATCCGCCCGCCTCGGCCTCCCAAGAGCTAGGATTACAGGCGTGAGCCACAGCGCCCGGCCCCTGAGCTTTTTCTATGCAAGTTTTTTTCCCCAAATGAGATTATACTGTGCATTCCATTTTGCAACCTGCTTTTTTAAGGCAGCAATCTCCACCATTTTGTTTCTGTAAATTTTCAGTGTGTCTAGTACTCAGACTACATTCACATTTCTTGTTCCAAAAACGTCCTTTATAGCTGTTTTGTCCAAATCAGTATGCAATCCAGGATCACACTTTACGTATGGTGGTCGTGTCCTGTACGTGTCTCAGTCTAGCCTAGTCTCTTCATCATGACTTTGACCTGTAGAAGCCCTGCGCAAAGTCTTACCGTCTGGCTCTGTCTGGTCGTATTCTCATGTGGTGTCACCTAGCTCGTTCCTCTGTTTTCTGTATTTTCTGAAGTTATATCCAGGGCTTGATGAGTTTATTGGTGCCCAGAATATCCAGCTGGTGTTGGTGTGTCCCTCCTGTGGCATCCCTGTCACCACTGTGGTGCCAGGGCCTGTCCAGGGATGAGGGGGAAGGCAGTGTGATCCCTCCCTCATATATCCCCTTGTCAGTAGGACGTGGTGTGTGTGGGGGTGCCCTTGCCACTGCCTGAATGTCTGCTCTGGGAGACCTTTTTAAACTACACAAGAAAACTTGTTCATTTGCTGAGGGGAACTTGATCTTGAGGGTTGGGCTCTTGGATGATAAAAAATCAAAGAACAAGGACATTGACTGAATTCCATCTTGCTGGGTGCAAATCTAGGGAAACCAGGTTCTGTTTTTACTTGTTTTCCAGACATGTGATCTGGGTTAAATCCCAGCTCTGCTACTTACCAGCTAGGTGACCTTGGGCAAGTTACTTAACCTCTTTGAGCCTCAAGTTCCTCCTTGGATTTCTTGTCTGGCAAGAGTTGTTGGGAGAGTTAAATAAAACAAGGTGCACTCAGCTGCTTTCTTCCTTAGTTGGAAAGCTCTTGGAGGGCAAGGCTAATAAATAGTAAGAAATCCAAAGATGTTTGTTGAATGAAGAAAAAATACAAAAAGTAAGACAGGTGGTATGGCCTGGTGATAAATACCAGGAAGAAAAGAAAACATCCATTTAGGCCTTTGTTTTTTCATTTATGCTTTCATTTCATTTAACATGTACCCATTCAAGGCTCCATGATGAACCACCTGTGAGCCTGTGACCATGAGCAGCTCACCAGGGTATGGGAGGACACAGACATAGAGATTCAGTGTGTGGGAGCCAGGAAAATCTGGGAAGGCTTCCTGGAGGAGGAGACTGGGCTGAGTTGAGGGAGATGGGCTCTGGATACAGGGTTCAGGGTCTGTCTGTCTCCTGGCACAGGTGGCCTCGAGGGGAGCTGGACAGGGCTTGTGGTAAGAAGTGAATTCATGCTGGCTTCAGAGGCCCCTGTTCCTTCCTGTCCTCCTCCTCCTCCTCCTCCCCACTCTACTTGTCTGCCTTCTGGTTCCCTGGCCAGGCCTCTGAGCCCTATGTGACCCTGACAACCCATATGTCTGTCTGCAGTGCCGGATGGAGTGCCGTGACGTGCCAGCTGAGACACTCTACGATGTCCTACACGACATTGAGTACCGAAAGAAATGGGACAGCAACGTCATTGAGACTTTCGACATCGCCCGCTTGACGGTCAATGCGGACGTGGGCTATTATTCTTGTGAGCAGGCACAGCGCCCTGACCCCAGCCTCCTGGCCTGGCCTCCGGTCAGGCCTCCCACTGAGCCGCCTCCTCCCACCTTCCCTCCTGTGCTCCCTCCCCTGGCCAGGCTGCTCAGAGACCCGAGTGCTGGGACGTAGGGCTGCTCTCCCCTATGTCCCTGTCTACTCCTAGACACTTGGGCACACATGCGTACACTCACAAACATATATACACTCACATGTTCATGTATGTACACTCATACACACATACACTCATGTACCCAGTTATGTACACAACCCACAGCTACATGCCACATAGTCACAGACACACATTTTCACACACACATACACTCACAGTCATTCTGCCTTCCCCATACACTTGCATTCACCTAGACAGACAGGCCAGGCTGCCTGGTGAGGGCTGTGAGAAACAGGGATGGCTGGAGACCATAAGGACAGGGCTCTGCTGTTTCTTCCCTGGTTCCAGCTACGGGACTGTGGTCTGGAAGGGACTCGGTACCTGTTTGGATCAGGGTAGCTGACAGTTAATTAGGCATCCCTGTGTCTCTGGCCTGTCACACTGTGCCTTATAGGCAGGTAGGCCTGTGGTCTGGCTGAACTGTCCCTTGCCCTCCACAGGGAGGTGTCCCAAGCCCCTGAAGAACCGTGATGTCATCACCCTCCGCTCCTGGCTCCCCATGGGCACCGACTACATCATTATGAACTACTCAGTCAAACATCCCGTGAGTCAACCTGCCTTTTCTGCCAAGTGGGCAGGGGAAGGTGCCAGGCAAGGCTGGGCTGTGGCTGCCACCATGACTTCCCTGGGACTTTGGGCAAGCATGGGGCCCGTGGGCCCTTAGTGTCCTTCCTGCACAGTGAGGAGAGCTCCCTGTGGCTCTCAAGCAGATCAGAAGAGGGCAGTGCAGCCATCTCTGTGGCGAAGGGGTGGGATGGGTTGACTTTGGCTGGTTGGGCTCTGGGACAGGGCTGGCCAGGAAAGAGGGGAGCAAGGGGTAAAAGGTGGTCCCCCACCCCTGGCTAGGCCACCTTGCTTTCTCTGGGCAGGAATGACAGGCAGGTGTGGCTAGCCTGGGCAAGGGTGAGTGTGTGAGTCTCTGGGTGCCCGTGTATGCTCATGAGCCCTGACCCCACCCTGGTGGCCTTCCCGAGGGGAGCAGGGAAAGCCTCAAGAGGGGCAGGATGACCTAGTCTGATTCTTCCCTTTCTCTTTACCCAGAATCAGGCTCAGCCTGGAATAGATACCAGGGGATGTGAACTGTGTGTGTGTGTGTGTGTGTGTGTGTGTGTGTGTGTGTGTGTGTGTACTCCCAAAGACATCCCCTTTGCCCCCACCCTGAGTCTTACCTCCCTGTACCTTCCATCCCCAGAAATACCCACCTCGGAAAGACTTGGTCCGAGCTGTGTCCATCCAGACCGGCTACCTCATCCAGAGCACGGGGCCCAAGAGCTGCGTCATCACCTACCTGGCCCAGGTGGACCCCAAAGGTGAGGGCTTGGCCCTGGAAGCCTATTATGGGATCCTTGCCTATACCACAGGGGATGGGGCTTGATCTACTTAGGGATCCAGAAAGGCATCTGTTAGGAGCTGTTTTGTATTTTTGGGTAGCTTCATCCAAAGTCTTATTTGAGCCAAGGTTTGAGACTTTACATGCTTGGAAAAGAATGGGCCACAGTGGCAGCCATGGCTGTACTGAGGAAACCTGGGGCTCTCTTCCTGGGCTCGGACATCCCGGTGCTCTGACTTGCTCCTTGCTCGCTGGCTGCTCCCACTCTGCCCTGCTGGCGTCAATCCTGGAGGCCTGGGTTGTCCAGACCTTAGTCCTCTCTCCCTTGGGAGGCCTCAGCCACTCCCATGGCTTCAGTGGCAGCTGACCACATGTCTCTGCAGAGATCCAGATCCCTGTGGCCATTAGCCCCCTGACATCTCTCTCAGGATGTCTTCTAGGCTCCTGAGACTCACTGTGTCCAATGGTGGACTCACCTCTTTACTCCTGACCTGCCCATTCTCCTAAGTCTCTGCCTTCCTGCCAAGAACCTGTGGTCATCTGAGGCCACTCTCTCTTGCTCAGCTCCCACATCCAGTCACTGATTCTTACTGATTCTACCTCCTAAATACCTCATGAATCTGCTGTTTCTCTCCGTGCTCAGCCACCTTATCTGTCTGTACCAGTTCCCAGAGAAACTTTTCTAAAGTACTTATTTCCTCATGGCTCTCATCTGCTTCAAATTCCTCTGTGACTCTCCACTGCCCTCAGAGTAAAGTCTAAGCCCCTACCCAGTTCCCTAGTCCCTCCTCACACCTTATACCTTCACACCTCCCTGTCTAGGCTGTCCTTTCCTGCAGCCTAGATACACCTCCCCTCCCCTACTTGTCTCTCCAGGGCTGCTGCAGATATCACCTCCCTTATCCCTGGTACCCAGGGGAGTCACTGGCCCCTAGTCACTGGCTCCCTGCTCTGTGGGCCCATTCCCTTCTCCATAACACTTGGCACACTATTGGGCTCCCTGACAGTGAGTTCCTTTCTGGGTCCCCAGGGCTAGCCCAGGGAGTAGGGGTGTCAAAGTGAATGTGGAGTGAGTGAGTGAATGAATGACTAGAGGATGGGTAAGCCTTGAGCATCTTTGCCTGGGAATGCTCCAAGCCCCCAACGGCACAGGGGCCCAGACCCAAGGCTCCTGCTGGCACCTCATTGAGTGTGCTGGGTATCAGAGGTGGAGCAATCACTTGGGAATGAGACAGGGTTGAGAACTGGGCTGTGGATTCCAGGGAAGGCCAGGATGGGGTGTTCACCTAGAGGTCTATGTAGTCAGGGATTGGGGGGGGAGCTCGGAAGGACAGGTAGAGGAGGGGCTGAGCATCAGGGCTTCAGGTAGAGGGGTTAGCTATGAGAAGGGATGTCAGTGTGGGTAGAGGGAGGTGGCAGGCCAGAGCTTGGTGGGTCAGAATTTTCAGCCCATGTGTAGCCTGTGGTCACCTGGGACCCTGTGGTTTTCTTCCATGCAGTCTTTTAGGGGTCAGCAGAGGGAGAAGGGGGAATAGAGTTGAGCCTGAGGTCTGAGGTGGAAAGAAGGACTGAGGATGAAGTCTGGTAGGACTTTCCTCACATACCCCTCTTCCCATGGAGGGACAGAGGGAGGGGGCTGGGGTGTGTGTATGGTGGGAGCGGGTCCCTGAGGCTGCTTCCTCCCTTCTCACTACCTTTTCCTTGTCCTCTAGGCTCTTTACCCAAGTGGGTGGTGAATAAGTCTTCTCAGTTCCTAGCTCCCAAGGTGAGTGGCCTTGGGACTTTGTGGGGTGTGGAGGCCAGGGAGAGGACTCTGGTATGAGGGGGTGGAGTCAGAGATGGAGACTAGGGCTCGGGGGCGGGGTGAGGGATGAAGGGCGGAGTTATGAAACTGGAGCCAGAGTCGGGATATTAGCGCTGAGCCGCCGGAGGGGGCGTGGGGGAGACCTCGCCCGCCCCTGGCCATCCCCTGACACCGCGGGGCGGGTCGGCGGCCCGCAGGCCATGAAGAAGATGTACAAGGCGTGCGTCAAGTACCCTGAGTGGAAGCAGAAGCATCAGCCTCACTTCAAGCCGTGGCTGCACCCGGAGCAGAGCCCGTTGCCGAGCCTGGCGCTGTCGGAGCTGTCTGTGCAGCATGCGGACTCGCTGGAGAACATCGACGAGAGCGCGGTGGCGGAGAGCCGGGAGGAGCGCATGGGCGGCGCTGGCGGCGAGGGCAGCGACGACGACACCTCGCTCACCTGAGCGTGGCACTGCTGCAAGGACCCAGACAGAACCTGGGCGGAGCCCTGGGGCGGCGGATCCTCTGGCACTTTCTCCCCTCCCCTACCCCCTGCGCCTCATGGGGGCGCTGGGCTCGGGCCCAGGCGGGCGCTGCCGCCTGGCTGGACACAGCCCCAATAAATGATCCCACAGCCTCAGCCGGCTCATCACTGTGCCTGCTTCCCACCTGCCAGGGCACCGCCACTGCCCTGGTCCCCTGCTTTTACAGTTAATTGTGTTAATGTTATTGATTGCCTGACTTTTGATCCTTCAGCCTTCTCCACATTTCCCTGTGGGGGGCAGGGCGGGCCAAGGAGGGGTTGTTACCCCTCCTCTTGTCCAGTCTGTTCTATTCTTTCAGTCTGTTCATTAGTTCATTCTTCATCCATGCACTTGTCCTTGTTGTACATTTTTGCCATTCACACCAGGCTATTTGGTTACCTTTCACAACTCTAAGGGAAGGAGCAGGCCTGGCCAGAGGCCCTGGTCAGGGCTCCCAGGGCAGGTTCTACTGTGTGACTTTAGGCCTTGCAAGCCCCTTGGGTCCAACCTATGAACTGGGGGCCTGACACTCTCCTGTTGCCAGAGAAGGGAGGGGGAGGGGGCTGTGGGGCCTCAGAGGTGAGGGTCGGTGGCATGTCCTGGAGGAGGGAGCTCAGGGCTGTAGCTGGAGGGACCAGGCTCTGTGATTCATGCCCTTCCTAGGTCACGTTGAAGACCTCAGGACTGTGTAACAGAAATGGTGCCCTCTCATCCTGTGTTCCACCAGGTTGCTCTGAGCTCTAGAGGGCTGCCTGGGTCTGTTCTCTGTGGCCCCCAGGTGCCTTCTGTTGCCAGGTTCAGAGGAGGGTCCTGAACTCAGCTCCTCTCCATTGTTTTTTCCCCCATATGAATGAACTTGGGGCCTGGAAGTTTCTCCCCAAGGTCTGGCTCTGTTCTCTCCTCCCAGAAAGCTCCTTGCCTCGGCCCTGCCAGTGGAAAACACAGTCTATTCAGTCCACTCTTTCCCAGAGGGACAGGGTAAATGGCCAGTGGGCAGTGGGCAGGAGATTTTATAACTCACCAAGATGGGTTCCAATCCCATCTTTGTCCAATACTAGCTTTGTGACTTTGGGCAAGCTCTGGAACTTGTTGAAGCTTTATTTCCCTACTCTATAATCTAGGGTGACAATTTTTATCTTCAAACAGAGAGTAAGGACAGAGATAAAAGGAATAAATTGCCCAGCACTGGGCCTGGCATGTAGTAGGGGCTCAAATTAATGACACTTTCCTTTTCTTGAGGTAAACCCCCATGCCCAACCTGGTGAGAGCTCTCCTTCCAAATATTCCCTTTGTGCATGTGGAGAAATAGAAGCCCAGAGAAGTTAAAGTCTCTGGCATGGCTGGCCCCAGAGGTGACCCAGAAATACCTGCCAAGCCTGGGGCCCTCATCTGTGTATGTGCTGGGAGGATGGGCAAGAATCTCCCCTTCTCTAGGCCTGGGTGCTGGGGTCCTTGGGAGGTACGACTGACTGGGACTCTTCCCCAGATCCTTGCCTTTGGGATATGTGGAGCCCAGGAAGAGAAGTGGGATACCCTTCCGTGGTGGCGGAATGTGGTGGGGGAAAGACTTCTTGTAGGGGAGGGAGGGTCAGGGACCACATTTGCTTGGACTACAACTGCTCCCATCGCCCTGGGGGTGTGGGCGGGCGGGGGTGCGTGGGGCTTACCCCTCTCAAAGCAATGACTCACCAGAAGAGGGGTGGCGAGCGGCCGGGAGACTCCGGGAGAGATGGAGACTCAGCGCGCGGGGCGGCGGGGTGGACTTGAGCCCGGAGACAGGAGGACTTGCAAGCAGCGAGAGGGGCTGGAGAGAGACACCGGGACCGACCGGTCGGGCAGGCGGGTCAGGCTAGCAGACTCAAGGACTGCGATTAGGCGGAGGGGCGGGGCCAGGGGGCGGGGCGGGTCCCGGCCCCTGTCCCGCCCTTCCCTCCCCTGGGCGTCACGTGGGGCGGGCGGAAGCGCCCGGTGGGGTGGGCGCGCCTGGCCGGTTGCTGGGAATTGGCTGTGGCGGCTCGAGTTGGTGGTGGCGCCGGGACACCTGGTCCCCGCGTGGTCTTCGCTCAAAACAGGTCAGTGCTGCTGCCGGGGCCTCCCCGTCCGCAGCCCCCTCGCCAGATGTGTACTGCAGGTTCCCCATTCTGCAGAGGGGAACGTTGGGCGCCTACTTCCCCAGGTCCTCTTGACGGTTTTCCTGCCCTGTAATAGTGATGGGGGTCGCCTCCTGAGGATGGGCGGTTGGGCTAGAGACAGTAGGGAGGAGGGTGAACCAGCGGGACTCGGGCTCCCAGGCTCCGGAACCAGCCCGCCCTCGGGTTCCTTGGTTTTCCCCTCTGTGAAATGAAGGCTCCCCCCTCGTTGACCGCCGAGACCGCTACACTTCTGCGGATCCGTATGATCCTATGCCCTGGACCTGGGGCTCCAGTGACCTTGGGCAGGCTACTTCCGGTCTCTGAGCCTCAGTTCCCCACCAGTAAATGGGAGCACGGCTTCCCAAGAGTCCCTACCTGGCCCAGTTGCTGAAAAAGGAGGTGTGTGTTCACTGAATGGGGTCAAGTTGAGAGTGGGTGATTGGGACTGGAGAGTGAAGAGAGAAGTCTTGGAGTGGCAGCCTGCAGGGAGGGCATGGGGTGGGTGTTTGGTCCCAGATCTCCAGCGGTGGTTTTTTGTGCTGGGGAACTCTGGTCATCACAGTAGGGCTTCTGCCATATGCACTCCCTTCCCCCAAATCCCATGTCCTGGGGAGCCTTCCCTGATCCCCCGACTAGGTGGGAGGAAAGGTCTTCAGGGCCAGGTATGTGGGTGTACTCTAGGAAGGATTTACTGCCTGTTGGATCCCGGGGTCCAGACTGAGGCACTCATGATGCCTGTCCTTGGAGAGCACCCAGTGCTCAGGCTGGGGAAGACCACCCACCAGGATCATTACAGGGTAGAAGGATCCCAGCAGAGCCACGAAGACAGGTGTGGACAGGTGCAGATCCAGGAAGGAGGGAATGATTAGAATGGGTTTGGCTGTTACGTGGCAGTTTAAGGATAGGGGCGGTCCAAGGAGGGCATTGCTTGTGCAAAGGCAGGAACTTGAATGGTGTGTTTTAGGAATGGCAGGAAGATGGATGTGGCTGGAAGTGTAGCAGGGGTAGGGGTGTGGAGAGAACTCATCCTTGTGTGCCATGCCTGGAGGACCCTGCTTCCCCATTGGTTACTTGCTCACTGGGGTAGGGTAGGAGGATGGTGTCCCAGGCAGAGTACTGATGACTGGTGAGGTGGAGTGGGCAGATGCCACCGGGACATGATTACCCCAGGCTTTGTTTGGCTTTCAGGCGTCCCCACTGGGCCCAGCCTTATGTCCCCACTACCCAGGCTCCAGCCATGCTTATCCTGGCGTCAAGTCTCAGCCTTTTGTGTAGATTGCTTGTCCCCCTTCCCCCACAGAAGTTTTCTCCCCATCCACATCCACAGGTCCTTTAGGACTAGGGCTTTCAGAGGTAGGCTGCTTATTGCCCCTCATTCCTGTCCAGCCCTTTACTCCTGTGTAGTGGCACAACTTAGAAAGGGTCTCCTTGGAGCTCTGTGGGGAAGGGGCCTGCAGAGCCATGGGGCTGATTGGGACCTGGGGCCCAGAGTCCTTATGCAGCCCGCAGCCACTATGTGACTCTGAAAACCCCCAAACTCCTCAGAACCTCTATTCCTCTATTTCCCCATCTGCAGGATGGGGTGATCAGCCCTGGCCTCATGCTCCAAAGAGACTGTGCTGAGTCAAGAATTGGGCCTATGTGAATCTAAGTCTTGCCCCTAGCGTTGAGCATTTGAATGAAGGAAAGGGAGAACCCAGAGGAAGGGGTCAGTTCAGAGGGGTAGGAGGCTTCTGAGAGTACTGAGAGCTACTGGTAGACCAAGCCTAGGGCATTGGCTGCAGGGGCCCCCTTTCCTTCCCACCCTATTCTCCCTTGGCTGAGCTCAAAGCCATCCGCCAATGCCCAAACAAGTGGCCTCTGTTCCCAGGGGAGGGGGAGGGGAGGCGGCCCTGGGCTCCAGGCCCATCTGTCCAGCACTGACCCTGGCCCCCGCCCCTCGCTCTGGGTCTTAACCCTTGGGGGCCTGGACTGGGCCTTGGACTGCTTGAGGGCTGGTGCCCTCTGCCCACTAGCTATACCTCTACCCTGCTTTAGGCTCCCAAGGGTTCTGCTATATCCGGAGGGGATGCAGTAGGATATTAGTTGGAAATGGGGAAGGAAGAGGGAAAGGCTGGAGCAGGTATCACCACGGATAGAGACCACTGGGTCCAGAAGCTTCTGTCACAGTTGGGGAAACTGTGGCCAAGAGCCAGAGGTCAGGCCAGGATCCCACAGGGAGACTTGGTGGGATTCTGGACCAACTCTGACTCCTAGTCTGGTCTCTCATGGGGAAAGGTGAAGGAAGGGGAGGGAGCTCCCTTTCATTGAGAACCTACTGTGTGCAGACCGAGCACCCAGTACTTTGTACGTTATTTAACTTTACATCATGGCGTGAGACAAGGATGACCCTCCAGTGTCATGGGGGAAGAAATGGAGCCTCAGAGAGAACTGAGTAATGACATCAACAAGAATGGCACTGTCAGCAAACATGCCTATAGCACTGTTGTAGATACCATTATATTTATTAACCAATTTAATCCTGCCAACAACCTGAGAAGTTAGGTATCATTCTGCAGATATGGAAAGTGAGGGACAGAGAGGTTAAGGAACTTGCTGGATTGCAGGGGGTAAGTGGTGGACATGGGATCAGAGCCCAGGCATTCACCTCCTCTGGCTTGGTTTCCCTCCCCAAGCCTGATCCTACCCGTTGAGCTTTTCTCAGACCCTCCTCTGGTCTTAGCCAGGCTAGACTCAGCCCCCTGCACAGCCCTGGAACTGTTTCATATTCCCGGGAGGGTTCAGCGTGAGGGTGGCCGTTGCAGGGCCTGAATAGCGTAAGCATGTGGAGGGGCCCAGGAAGCCCCTTCCAGTGGGCACTCCCCACAAATCTTGGGGCCTGCCACTGACTTAACACTGGTGCCGCCAGCTGCCAGCTGTGATCAGAGAGGACATCTTGTCCGCCTACCCCACCCCTGGCCAGGCCCCACCTGTACATTGTAACCAGGGCTTTGTGGAGGGCAGTCCCAGATCAAAGAGGCAGATGACCTAGATGTCAGGGATGGGATGGGGGTAGTACAAGATTTGTCTTCTGAATGGTGTCTCTCTCTCTCTCTCTCTCTCTGTCATCCTTTGGGCTGTAATTCAGAAGGGAAGAGCCTGTCCTATGATTAGGACATCTGTCCTAGACTATTGGGGCAGTCAGAGAGGCTGGGAGAGGATGTGGAGTTAAGTAACTAGTTCAATAACAAATTATTTAATAGTAGTGATAATAGTAGCAGTGGCTATTGTTTCTTTGAAGCTTCCTATGTGCCAGGCAGTATGCTAAACACTTTATGTGCTGATTTCATTTAGTCCTCAACAGTAATCTTGTGGGGTAGATGTGTGTCCCCATTTTACAGATGAGGAAACTAAGGTCCTGAGAGGCTAATTGATTTGTCCAAGATCATCCATTACACAGAATAGCTGGGAATCTGAATTTCCATTGCTTCACAGTGAGAACCCTGAGCATTGGGAGGGAATGTAGACATATGAGACCCAAACCCAACCATACACTTGGAACTCCCAGTCAGGGTGACAGGCACCCTGTCTGTCCAGAGGGCTGCCTGGTTATGCAACATTGTGGAGCTGGAACGCCTGCAGGGGTATCCTGCTTGAAGACTGGACTAATTGCCATCAAGTTCTGAGCCTCCAGGGCCCCAGCCCTGGGATGAGTACCTTGTGGCGGTCTAGTTTCTGCTCTTTTCCTGTCCTATCCACCCTGTGTTTTTGTTTTTTTTTTTAATTTTTTTTTATTTTGGCATATTATGGGGGTACAGATTTTAAGGTTTCAATAAATGCCCATTCCCCCCCTCCGCCCAAAAGTCTGAGTCTCCATCATGACCATCCCCCAGATGGTGCACATCTCACTCACTATGTATGTATATACCCGCCCCCCTCCCCCCTCCCACCTGCCCAATACCCTATTACTGTAGCACCTATGTGTCTACTTAGGTGCTACTCAGTTAATACCAGTTTGCTGGAGAATATATCTGGTGCTTGTTTTTCCATTCTTGGGATACTTCACTTAGTAGTATGGGTTCCAGCTCTAACCAAGAAAATATAAGGTGTGCTATATCACCATTGTTTCTTAGGGCTGAATAGTACTCCATGGTGTACATATACCACATTTTATTAATCCATTCTTTGATTGATGGGCACTTGGGCTGTTTCCACAGCCTTGCAATTATGAATTGTGCTGCTATAAACATTCGAGTGCAGGTGTCTTTTTTGTAGAGTGTCACTGGATCATTTGGGTAGATGCCCAGCAATGGGATTGCTGGATCAAATGGTAGATTCACTTGGATCGCTTTAAGGTATCTCCATATTGCTTTCCACAGAGGTTGAACTAGTTTGCAGTCCCACACCCTGTGTTTTTTTTTTTTTTTTAATTCAGACAGAGTCTCGCTCCGTTGCCCAGCCTGGAGTGCCTTGTCATAGCTCACTGCAACCTTGAGCTCCTCTGCTCAAGCGATCTTCCCACCTCAGCCTCCTAAGTAGCTGGGACTATAGGTGCACCACCATGCCTGGCTAATTTTTTTATTTTTTTATTTTTTATTTTTCGAGACCGAGACTCACTTCTGTTGCCTGGGCTAGAGTGCTGTGGCGTCAGCCTAGCTCACTGCAACCTCAAACTCCAGAGCTCAAAGGATCCTCCCACCTCAGCTTCCCAAAGTGCTAGGATTACAGGTGTGCACCACCATGCCCAGCCGACCCTGGCTTTTGTTTAATACAGTGGTCTTCCAGACCCCATTTTGCTGATGAGGAGACCAAGGTCAGTAGAAGGTAAGTGGCTTGCCTGAAGGCTTTCAGCTGAGAGAAAAGAGAACTGGGACTGGAACCAAGGTGAAGGGTGCCTGAGGCCTACACTCCTCCTCCCTGCCTGGAGCCTGGTCAGGGCCTCCTGTAGCCCTGAGGGTCCCTCAGATGCTGCCCATACCATCTTGTCACAGGGTCCAAACTGGGAACCTACTTCCTCTTGGGGTGCTTGGGGTTTGCTGCAGTGGGTGTCAGGGACTGAACAAACCTGGAATGTGATTTCTGAGGCAAGAGCCAAGACGTGGAACCCACCTGGGGTCAAGTGTGCAGGGCTCAGGGCCAGAGGGGCCCAAAGGAGGCTTCAGGGATCAGAGAGTCCCCCCTGGGGGCATGCGGCAAAATCTTGTCATTACTCATTGTTGTGAGGACAAAGGTAAAGGCTAGGGGCAGGAGAGGAGGATCAGGACCTCTCTGGTCCACTCCTCTGTCCCCATTCTTAGGGCAGAGACCAGAGGCCATATGTAGAATCTTGTCTGCCCAGGGGCCTTGGGGGATCCTGGCCTGGCCCTTCCTCCTCCTGGCCAGGCCAGTGGGGGGATAAGGACAGGGGAGTAGTGGTGGGCTGAGCTCCCACTGCTTGTCAGCCTCCCAGGAGCCTGGGCCCTCCCTGCCAGCCTCCCTGCCAGCCTCCCTGCCAGCCCAGAGAGCATTGCCCTGTCCTGGGCATCCCCTTTTCTCTTTCCCACAGCCATAATGTGGGGGGAACGAGGGGTCTACCTGAAGTCATGAACCCCAGGGTCTGTCCTGGGCATCTAGCTCAGCAAGAAGCCTTTGGCTGGGCCCTTGTCTTGATGGATGCCACTTTGCTGGAGCTTCGGGGGGAGGGGCTAGGGCAGGAAGAAGTGGCTCCTGGGACCTCCCAGGTCCACCAGCCCTCAGGTGTGAATGGGACAAGACAGGAACCAACCAAACTGGACAGGCACAAGGTGAAATGGGTGGGTGGGGGACCTTTCTCCTGCCCCTCTACCCCTCCTCTGGCTTCCACTCTCCATAGTAGGCAGCTAGGATTTAGGATTCTGCATCTGCGATTCTAGGCGTCAGAGATTCAAGGATTCTAGGGTTTTATGTGCCTGTGATTCCCAGTTTCTGAATTTCTGAAATTCTAGGTTCCAAAAACCAGAAAAGCCTAGAGTTGAGCCTGGTCGCTCCTGAGTTGAGGCTGAGCCCTGTGCCACACCTCAGCCAGGCTGGCACCAGACAGACAAGGCCTAGAGTTAATCAGGGCTGCCCGGGGGTTCCGAGGCCCAACTGGCCCCCAGGCTCCTCGTGCTCTTTGCTCCTACCACCCCAGCACAGCCACCTCCCTTTCTCGAAATCTGGGAACCCCGTGGCCTAGGTGGTAGCAGAAGAGGCTGTCATCTCGGTGTTGGGAAGAGACAGGGCCTGCCCCTCTGCATTCACTGGTAGTAAAGAGGCTGTCCCTGGGGACGCTAGGGCTGGGTCGAGGGGAGGCTCAGGGAGGCTGGTGGCTGGCTGGCTCAAAGAGCAAAGTCAGGATCATACTGCTGGACATTGGGGCCAGCATGGGGTGTGGCTCAGCAGACCCAGGTCAAGCCTTGAAGGGTCAGAGCTACGCTCAGGGGCCCCTACAGAGAGTGTGGGTGGAAATCTGAGTCAGGTAGCCTGAGGGGAAGCATGAGGGGGGTCCCACCTTAGGGTGCAGGAGGCTGGGCCTTGGCTGAGGGATGTGGAGTATCCGGTGCCTCCCCCAGCTCTTTGCGGTGCTTGTCTGGGCCTGTGGGCACAGCGGCTATACTCAGAGCACCCCCGGCACAGAGAAGGAGGCCTGTTCCCGGCAGGAAAGTGCCCTCCTCCTGGAAAACATCCTGGCTGGGTGAGCCCCTCGCTGGGTCATGCCTCCCAGTGCCTGTCTACACCACATCCCTTGAGGGGGAATCTGTGTGGGTGTGGTCAGCATTCCATGTTCCCGGGGTTTGGGGTAGGAGGGCCTGGCTTGCACACCTGGATGTGTGAGCGGTGAGTGGGGCGCGGCTTTCCCCCACTTGGGCCTCGGTCTCCCAGTCTCTTTATTAGGGACCTTTATCCAGGTGGGCTGCTTGCTGTGCGGGTCTGCAGCAGTTTGTTGCCTGTGGCTATGCTGTGCCTGGTTGGCAAGAACAGGACACCCCACTACCACCCAGGGGAGGGCTGGGTTCTGACGCTGTTTCAGATGACAAAAGGACAGCTTTGGGGCAGGGTCTCCCTTGCTTGGTGAAAGGATGTTGGAGCCTTGGCGAACGGCCTGCCTCACCTGCTCAGACCCCGGCTGTTCCTCCTCCTCTGTCTCTTTCTTAGCTCTGAAGACGGGAGTGTTAAGCCTGGGAGTCTGAGGATCTGAGTGTGTGGTGGTTCTCTTCTAGTTTCTGATCTAGGGACGTGAACCAGGACACTCTACTGCCCGTGGCCTGAAAACCCACATTTCTCAGTGCAGAGCTGCCTAGCCTTGGAGGTGGGGAGTTGCTCCAGTGTCTCTGAGGTTACCTGAGGGCACTCCATCCACCCCCCAGTTATTCAAGGAACAAGCTGTTGGAGGGGACTGAGCACAGGCTGGGGGCTGGGGCCTTGGTCCTGGTCCTGACCTGTTGTGTGGCCCCGGCTAGGTCTTGCGCCTCCAGGACTCACTTTCCTTTCTGGAAATGGGGATGTTGGAGTAGGTGGTTCCTAAGTGCCTAAGGGGCAGTGGTTAGGGGTGTGGAGTGCTGGGGGCAGGCAGAGCTGTAACTGGGGGGGTGCACTAGATGGAATGGGAGGCGCCTGGTGCTGGTGGCCGCAGGCTGGGTTCTAGTCACACTTCGGCCACTGACTTGCAGTGTGACCATGGGCGAGTCCTCACTTGCCTGGGCTGCTTGCTCTCCGTGTGTAGAATTGGGAAATGCTCATTCAGTCAGCAGATCCTCACTGTGTGCCACCTTTGGGACCCAGGGCACTCAGACCCTGGCCTGCCAGGGTGGAGATGAGTGAAAAAGTGAGTATGTGGCAGATACAGTCACAGATAGTGATATGTGGTATGAATGGGCTGTGACCCTGGGGGCCAGAGCTTCCTGGAGCTCGAGCCTGAAGGCTGAGGTAGAGAAGGTTGTCGCAGGCCTGGCGGTGAAGTGCTGGTGTTGGGAGCTGGAGTGGAGGGAATGGGACCAGGGAGGAGGGGCAAGGGCAGGAGCCAGTGGGCGGAGGCCCTTTGAGCCCCCCTGGGTAGTAGAGAGCCATGGAAGGGGTAGGCAGGTAGGAGAGAGGCCGCACCTGCGAGGAAGGGGTGCAAGTGGAGTTGGCCTCAGAGACTCCTGGAAGTCTGGGTTGGTTCTGACCCACTCTGGGGAATGTTGAGCAGTGGGTGCAGGCTTCCCCTGTGCGGGTGAGGGCTTCCCAGCAGGAAGTGGCTAGGGCAGCCTCAGAGGTTGAAAGAAGGGGCAGGCCCAGCCGTGGAGGGTGCAAGGAGCTTCAGAGTCAGCTCTGCAACTCCTAGCCTCTGGTCTGAACCTTGACACCTGCTTGGTCCACTTAGCCTCTCCCTGCCCATCTCGCCAGGCAGGCCCCTGTCCTGAGCCTCCTGAGCCTGGTGGGCCTGGACCGAAGGCCTCTCAGGCCAGCCCCAGCAGACCCTGCCCCTGGCCACCTTGTTCCCACCTCTGTGTGCACCCTGCCCCTGCCACAGGCCTTTGTGGATGTCTATTCATATATTTTAGATATTTAGTGAGCGTTCTCTGAACACTGTCCTAGCCACTGAGGGCATAGCTGTGACTAAGACAAGGCCTAAGTCTTCCAGCTGAGTAAACTGACATTAACGATTAAACATACCTGTAATATGGTGTCTGGTAGTAATAGGTGACATGCTGGAAAATGAAACACAGTGGGGAGACAGACTGATAAGGGTACTTTTTTAGGTAGAGTGGTCAGGAAAGAAAGGCCTTGCATTTGAGAAGATACCCAAAAAAGTTAGGGAGGGAGTCATGCGGATGTCTGGACAAGAGTATTCCAGGCAGGGGAGCTTGAGTGCCCATCCCTGAGGCTGGAGCACAGAGAGACAGAGCCCACGGGCCTGGTGGGCCCTGTGCTGGCCTTGGCTTTTACTCTGAGGGAGGGGGAAGTCACTGCGGGGGGGGAGGTGAGAATTGGTCAGATTTGGGATCCATTTTGAAGGCGTATATTTATACTTACAAATTTGTGAGGTGGAGCTGTCATGATCCCATTACACAGATGAGGAAACTGAGGCTCAGAGAAGTTATGTGAATTCTCAAGTTCCATAGCAGGAAAAACTCCTGTCTGTCACAGTGTGCACCATCCCTGTAGCACCCTGTTGTCCTCTGTGGTTTCCTGTCGTCTGGACAGTAAGGATGAGTGTTTTAGTGTGGCCTACAAGGCTCTTCTCAGTCTATACTCAACCTCCCTCTTCCACCTGACTTCCATGTGTCTCCACACTGTCTCCTCTGAGAGCACCCTTGGTTCAGATTCTGGCTGGTGTGTGACCTTGAGCAAGTTACTTAACCTTTCTGAGCCTCAGTTGCCTCATGTGTAAAGTGGGCTAAGACCACCTGCATCCTAGGTTGTTGTGAGGATTATATGAGGCAGTCCATGTGATGTGTTTAGTGCAGTGCCTGGTAGGGTAAGCACTCCATAAGTGTGACCTTTTGTTGCTTTAAGCAGGGATAGCTGGATCAGGTGATCGTGTTAGAATGCTCCCTGTGGCCCTGCTGGATAATGGGTTGGAGGGTTGGGATGGGGAGGCTGAGTCAGGGAGTCTTCCTGACTGTAGTCTGGTTATATAGTGGGGGAGGCTGAGGTCACACATGCAATTAGAGGTCAAAGCCTAGGGGGCCCGGTGCCTCTGCCTCCCTCTCTCCCTTCCGGCCCCAGTCCACGCCCCAACCCTGGTCACCTCCACCAACCAACACGGGCAGCTTCCCCTTCCAGGTGCCAGCAGCCAGGGGCCCGCTTACTTTCTGGTTTTTCTATTCCAGGGGCCATCTAGGGAGAGGGAGGTCTGGGTCCCTGTTCCCCTGGGCCACTAGCTCTGGAGCCACCAAGTCCCTCCTCCTCAGGGGGAGGAGCTTCAGGTTTCCAGTTGCCTCACAGAGGAGCAAGCCTGGTGGCCTCCTCTACCCTTCCCTGTCAGGGCTGGTGTGGCACTCTGCCCCTCAGCGTGGGGTGAGCGTTGGTAACTCTGGTTCTGTCCACTCCTGCTACTTGTGACTCTGTGGTCAGCCCTGTGTACCCCCACCCTCCTGCGGTCAGCCCCGTCTCTTCCTGTTTCTATCTCACAGCGTTCAGAGTCCTCCCTGTGCTCCCCATGGGGCAGTCGTCACAAAGGAGGATCTTCCTGGAGCTTCTTGTGGCACTTCAGGCCCCCCCTTGCGGTAGGGGGGTGCTGCGGAGTCCCCAGCCCCAGTGGGGTGTGTCTGTGCCTGAGGGGGAGGGGCAGGGGCCAGGCCCAGCCCAGTGGTCCTGGTGGGGGTACCCCAGGTCTCAGGTGTGGGGCTGGTTGGGTCACCCACCCTTCAGGGAGGCCAGAGGGTGAGGGATTGGGAGAGTAGGGAAGGCGGGCTGGGCGAGGACTGTGGAGGGCCCGGGTCAGGGGCTCCACCTCGTGGTAGGTTAGCCCATGGGTGGGATCATATGGAGTTAGGGTTGGGCCTGGCTGCAGGTGGGGGAGGGCAGGAGGCAGGCTGAGGGGATGGGGAGAAGGTATGCCAGAAACATGGCAACTCAGGAAGGCGCTGGGGGAAAGGGGAGGAGCGGTCCTGAGTGACCACCCATGTGGGGCTGAGGAGAGGCTGGGAGTACGTGGTGGGCTGGAGGGGGCTCGTATGGGGGAGGCCAAACCATTTAACTCTGAGTTTCATCTGTTTGTGAAGGAGGGCTGCAGACTTTCCCACCTCATCCCACACCTCGCTCCCTACCTGGGAGTCTTCTGATGTGGGGCTTGGGTATGGGGGGCCCTGGGTGAGGTTTAGGGTGGTGGTGGGTGAGGGTCAGGGCTATGGTAGGGTCAGATGCTGTCTGGGAGACAAACCGTGGGGACCCTGGCATGGGTCCCCATGTTTATGGATGGGCCTCAGTCCATTCCCACGTCAGAGTCCTAGGGCTGCACTCTGTGCTGCTGGCCTCTGGGTGCTGGGAGGGAGCACCCATCTTTTCATTGGCTATGGCTTAGCTCCTAGGGCGGATGGGGTTTGGGGTCTCACTCTGCACTCCAGATGGCCCAGGAAATCAGCAGTTTCACTTACAATAGCTCCTTTAGTAATCCATGCATGTTATATTTAAAGTCATAAAGCTACCTTACAATCATGGTTTGGGGGAACAAACTGGAATAAACTCAATTCTAATGACCTAAAATACATTTACTAGTTTCTCTTCTAATTATAAAAGTGATACACAATTGTAAAAACTTTAAACAGTACAGATATGAAGTCGGTAGAAAGTGAAAGTCTTTCATGATCAGGTGAGAGTTAGGGTTGGGCCTGAAACTGGGGTAGGGGATGTCCACTGTCCCTTAATTTTTAATGTCCCTTGTTCATTAATAAAACTGCGTTTTAGTGTTTTATTAGGGTGATGCTGACAGGGCTGCTGCAAGAAGGTTCTTTAAATGCCCTGCCTCTCACCAGGTCCACCGTGTGGGTGTGCATGTTGTGCACTGCCAAAGGGTACCTGTTTGGAGGGGATGTGAGAGCTGGGAGAGGGAGGACTGAAACCCAGCTTGTCCTCTTCTTGCCGAGCTGCATGCCCTGGTGTGGGGCTCCTAGAAGAGGAGGCATCTTTTTCTAATTTGCTTCAAGGCCCTGCATGGGTTGGAATTAGCTCTTCTCTCCTCTGTCCATCCCCCCTGCCCTCACCCCAGAAGGGGAGCTGGTGAGTTTGGTGTGGGATGGGGCATGCGTGGTACCTGGGCACTCTAGGAGGGTGCTGTGTCCGGTCTGGAGCTCAGCAGGGGGACATGGCTGGAGGCGGGGTGTGGTAGTCATTGGTGTCTGGGGTAACTGAGAACCTTAGGGTGCTGGAGGGGCCTAGATTAGAGCCTGGCTATCAGCCCAGCACCCAGGCCCCCCTGGTCAGGAACAGGAAATGACTACCTACCAGTGGAGGAGTGAGCGGGAGATAAGAGAGTCTAGTCGTGGTAACAGGTCATGGTTATCTGGGTGCCAGGCTCTATGAGGCAGGGACCGACAGCTCTGCTTTGCAGAGGGTAAACTAAGGCTTAGAATGTGATGTGACTTGCTAGGGCTTCATACAAGAAGCGGTGGAGCCAGGACTGGAATCCAGACTTGCTTTGCATCCTGGGTGGGGAGGGGGCTCAGGCCTGGAGCCCAGGGACTTGCCGATGGGCCCCCAGCTCCAAGCTGGGTAGCTGAGGTAGCTCTTCATTCACCAGCCCCTGGTGCCCCGCCTGGGTCCTCTCTGTCCTGGGGGGGCTGCTCCCCATCAGCCTCCAGCACTCCAGAGGCCCCAGAAGACAGGCATCACCACAGAAGGGACAGGGCAGGAATCTCCTGGTGCCAGGGAGTGGTACAGAGCAGAGACATGGGGCTGGGGAGGGGCAGAAACCCCGGTGTGTCTTCTTGGGATCCATATGCAGTGCACGCCAGTCCCTGAGAGATGAGAACAGGCTTCCTGGCCGGGAGCCAGTTGGCCGCCCACCTGAGGACTGCACCTGCTGCCTGGCCTTGGGGCTGGAGGGAGCTGCTTCTGCCGGAGGTGGGGGGGCCACTTCTGCACCCTCTGCTCTGGGATCCCAACCCCCACCTAGTTCCTCATCTCTACGGGAAGTATCTCTAAGGCTTCTTGCCTGAGTTAGTGGAGTCCTGAGAAGGCCCAGGAGGGTGGCCGTCGGGGTGGCTCTGCCCAGAGGTATCACCTGGTGGCTGGGCCGGGGGAGCGGGCGGGCGTATTAGGCGTCACAGGGCTCTGGGGCCGTGTGTGGTACACAGTTGAATTGTTGTGTCTGGTGGGGAGGGGCAGAGCTGCTGTGTGGTTATTGGGTGGGGTGGGAGGTGTGTGTGGCCCTGGGGGGTGTGTGGCCCTTGAGGTAGTGGGAGGTGTGTGTTTGTGGTCCCTGTGGAGTGTGGCTTGCAGACCCAGGCCTGGCCAAAGCAGGCTGTGTGTGTCTTGGTTCCTGTGTGGGGAGCGCCAAGGGGTTTCTTGAGGTCTGGACACTGGGCTGCCTGCCCAGCCTGCTCATGCTGGGACACCTAGGGCCTGAGGCCATGAGTGGGCTGTGTGGGAGGTGGGGGCGGACAAGCTGGGGCTCAGGTCTGGATTCCTGGGCCTGCCTTCCTCCCTTCCTGCTCCCTGCAGGGCTGGGTCTTTCCTTGAACCCAGAACAGGGCTCTGTGCAGAGGGGGCGCCGGGGCTGCATCCAGGAGAAGAGGCCTGGCCAAGAGGACCCCAGGGCTGGGTGTGGAAGGGGGGGATTAGGACCTTTAAGGCTGCCTGACCCAGGGCTGACTCACTCATGCAAATCAGAATGTGGAGGAGGTCCCTGGGAAGCCTCAAGAGAAGGCCACACCCACATAGGCCAGCAGGCTCTGCAGGTGACCAGGGCCAGTCCCCAAACACCTCCAATTATCTTCTGTTCCTGCCCCGCCAACATCTCCAGATTCTCCAGATCCGTTCCTGTCCCTGGGCCTTGCACACTCAGTCCCCTTTGCCTGGAATGGCTTCCTTCCTTTCTCCCACTTATCCTCCAAGGCCCAGGTCAGAAGTCCCCTCTGGAAGCGTCCCTGACTCTACCAGAGGTTCTCACATCCTCTGAAGGCTACTGTAGGCTCCAGCAAGTGACCCAGGTAAGTTTCCACCCACACAGCCTCCGTGAAAGGGAGCAAGAACCCCAGGTGATGAGATGAAGGTGGAAGTCTAGCGGGGGGTGGTGCATGGTGGCCAAACAGTGGGCCCTTAGGAAATGAAGGAAGCTGCAGCATGCCTGCCTTGGCGAAGGCTCTGGGTCATCTTCTTGTCGGGAAGTTTCCTGTCCAGCTGGTGAAACTGGTGTCACTAGTCAGTAGTGGCTAAGAGTGTCACGAGCTAGGACAGAGAAAAGGTGATTAGATTTAAACTGTGCCTTGGGGTTGAAATGGTAGAGGACATAAGGGCAAAAGTTTTGGCTACAGCAAGAGGACTGGACTCAGGCCAGACCTGAAGAAGGACTGGCTGGCAAGGATCAGAGATTCCAGATGGCCCGAGCTCACTTCTGGGCTAAGACTGAGTGCCCTGTGAGCCCAGCCAGGTCCTGGGCTCCACCGTGGAGGGCAGGGGGCACAAGAAGGGGTACAGACTGTAAGGATACCCCACGTTACATTGGCAGTTGGGGGGAAGTAGACCCCCACAAATGGAGCAACCAGAGAGCAAGTAGGAGCAGTGCTGAACTGCATGGCTCAGCCCAGGAGCCTGAGGGGACAGTCAGGGGGACTTTCTGGAGGAGGCAGCGTGGAGCCAGTACCTGAAGGTGGGAGGATACTGTTTATTCACTCATTGTCAGCAGGCAATTTCGAGGGCTCCCTGTTCCCTAGGCGGGGTGCCTGGTATAAGAAATGACATGGAGGAAGTCGTGGCTGGGGCTGGCCCATCCTGGCTGGGGCTTGGGGTATGTCACTGACAACTTAGGCAAGTCACTTCCTCCCTGTGGGTGTTCGTTTCTTCATCTACAGATGTCAGGGCCGGGCCAAGTTGAATGATGGCTGAGGGGCACTTGAGGGCACTGGACACTGCAGAATGGTTCTGAGAAGGGTGGGACCGTGGTTGGCAAGCAGAGAGATGCAGGGTGGAGATGGGAGAGCAGAGCAGGGTGGGATGAGGGTGTTGGAGCCCAACTGGGCCCTGGGGATGGGGGAGGAGGGGAACTCAAGGCTGTGCCGTTGCAATAAGATGACATTCCCTTCCGCTAGGTCCCTGCCTCTCTAAGGGTGACGACTCTGATGTGTCATAGCAGCTGAGGGGCTTACACCTCCAAAGCAGGACTGGGATTAGGGTAGAGCAAGTGAGGTGCTCTCCTCTGGTGCAGAATTTTAAGGGGCTGCCAAAAAGCTCAGTAATCAAGGTCTGTAATATTTTAATGCCATTTAAAATAATCAAAATTATTACAAAAATCTATGATGAACAAAATATAAAACACCAAACTTTTCAATAATGAAAGGACCAGTAATTCCGATTCTTTCTTTGCCTCAGGCTAATCTGGCTTAGTAGGGCACTGCTCTGCACTTGTTTTTCAGGGGGCTGCCTCCTTTGGGAAGCCTTCCCTGACTCCATCCTGGTGAGGGGCCCCTGGGCTGTTTTCGCTGGTTGGTGGTGTCTGATCCCTTCCCACCTGAGGTTCCTGGAGGGCCAGTCCAGGTCTGAGGTCTAGCTGATGCTTCCAGTGTCTTCCTTGTACTGGGCTGTCCCAAAGGGGTGTCAGAGCTGAGTCCCCTTGTCTTTGACCTTGGCCAGAGATAGTGCTGGAGTAGGAACTTGAGAGAGGCCCCTTAGGGGGCCAGGCTCTTCTCAGGGAGAGAAGTGGTTTCCTGTTTCCCATACCTGGACATTCCAGTAGGGTGGTTGGGACCATCACCGATCAATCTGTGTTAAACCCTGAGTGTGGGGTCTGGCCTATGGCAGGGGCTCAGTTTGTGTTTTGAGGGGCAGTTAACAGAGTAGTTAAGAATTGAGAATGGCACTGTCCTGTAGAAATAGAGTACAATCCACAAATGCAATGTAAACTTTCCAGTAGTCACATTAAAAATAAAGAAGTGAAATTAATTTTAGTAACATATTTTATCCAAATATCTATAATATTTTTGTTTTTTGTGGAGTTTTTTTTGAGACAGAGTCTGGCTCTGTTGCCTGGGCTAGAGTGCCGTGGTGTCAGCCTAGCTCACAGCAACCTCAAACTCCAGGGCTCAAGCAATCCTCCTACCTTTGCCTCCCGTGTAGCTGGGACTACAGGCACATGCCACCATGGCCGGCTAATATTTTTTTTTTCTATATTTAGTTGCCCAGCTAATTTCTTTCTATTTTTAGTAGAGAGGGGGGTCTTACTCTTGCTGAGGCTGGTCTTGAACTCGGGACTTGAAGTGATCCTCCTGCCTTGGCCTCCCAGAATGCTAGGTTTACAGGCATGAGCCACCATGCCTGGCCAATATTACTATTTTATCATGTAATCAGCAGGAAAAAATATTGAAATATTTTGCATTCTTTTTTTTGAGACAGAGTCTCGCTTTGTTGCCCGGGCTAGAGTGAGTGCCGTGGCGTCAGCCTAGCTCACAGCAACCTCAAACTCCTGGGCTCGAGTGATCCTCCTGCCTCAGCCTCCCGGGTAGCTGGGACTACAGGCATGCGCCACCATGCCCGGCTAATTTTTTTTATATATATATATATATCAGTTGGCCAATTAATTTCTTTCTATTTATAGTAGAGACGGGGTCTCGCTCAGGCTGGTTTTGAACTCCTGACCTTGAGCAATCCGCCCGCCTCGGCCTCCCAAGAGCTAGGATTACAGGCGTGAGCCACAGCGCCCGGCCTGCATTCTTTTTTTGTACTAAGTCTTCAAAACCCAGTGTGTTCAGAATTCACACCTCATTTTGGGGTACACATCTCAGGTGTCCAGTGGCCATATGTGGCTACTGCTGGCTGCTGTGTCAGAGAACACAGGACTAGACTATACTGCAACTGTCCCTTCCAAGCTGTGTGACTTTTCAACCCCCTTTTGCCTCAGTTTCTTCATCTTAAAATAGTGAGAACAGTCATGTGGACCTCATAGGGCTGCTGTGCGGCTTTAATGAGCTAATATTATATAAAGTGCTTAGGGACCTGGCATATAGTAAGCACTATTGATATGGCTACATCTTATTTTAAATTGTCATTGGAGTAGCACTGCCATTTTTAGCAATACTTTCACTCAAAGTACTTTCTAGTTACTTAAAATGGGTTTTTGAAATACTCATTTTTAAAACGTATACCTGTTTTAACCCTACCTTAAGCAATGATAATTCTGGAGTCTACTTAAGATAAATACGTAACTAATAAAAGGTAAAATGGTTATGAATACCCGATGAGGCCATTATGCAGAGTATAGCGGTGTCCAGGTTAACCCTACCCTAGTGGACCTGACTTTGCTCCAGGCCTGGTGGGGGTGGGGGGTGGGCAGGGCCGGTCCATTCCACACCAGGCCCTAACCCCACAGAGCCCTGGCCATCTGTGCAGAGCAGCAGGGGTGGTGGCCTGTCCTCAGGGATGTCCTGGTCTTTCTCCTTCTGCCTAGAAACACCCTCTTTTGGCCCATTTTCCTCAACCTTCCCCACATGTTTAGGGACTGGGCCCCTGGGGTCTCACGCCTCTGACTCAGTTGCCCTTCCTGTGCCCTCAGCCCACTCCGTGGTCCCTAGGCTTAGTGGAGAGCGTCCTGTGCCCCGGGACTCCAGGGCCCCCCACCTCTCCTGACACTTGTGTTGGGGAGACCACCTTAGTCATGACGCCACATCTGCCCCTTCCTCTCCGCCCTCCCTGGCAGTCCCTGCCCTGCAGACCTCCCAGCCACTGGGGAGGCCAGAGAGCGCAGCCCTGCCTCCCTTTTACCTGTGCGGCCCCCGTGCCCCGCAGGCCTGTGCATCTGCCTTCCTCACCCCTGCTGGAAGCCCTCCTCTCGTCTGAGCTCCACCACCGGCTTCCATCAGGTTCCCGGACTCCTTCCCTCTTCCTTCTCTTCCTCCCTTTCTTTCCCTTCCTCTCTTCCTTCCTTTTCTTTTCCCCATTCCTCTGCCTTTCCCCTCGCTCCTCCCGCTCTAGTATCCTGGGTGCTCAAAGCCGACTTGCCTCATGGATGTCCTCCTCCATCCCTGTCCTTGCAGCTCCCGGCTCAGGCTGAGATGAGGAACTGTTCAGAGTAGCTGCCGTCTCTGGGAGACCCGGGCGTCCTTGGTGGCCCAGGAGGTGAGTCAGGAGGTGGGAAGGTGGGACGGGGCGTGGCGTGGCAGGCTAGGCCCCCACATTGAAGTCAGGGGAAGCTCAGGAGGCTCAATGGGGCCAAGACCTGATGTCCCATTTCCCATTTTAAGAACTGAGGTTGGGAGGTGGAGGGCGAGCCCAGAGCTTGCTAAGAGCTTCCCAGCAGGGCTTTGAGGGGGACAGGCAGGGGCCAGCAGGCTGGATTAGGAGGTTGGGTGTATGTGTCTGCTTAGTGGATTCCCCACCTTGCCTGGTGAATTTTGTTCTCTTTCTCATTCCCAGGCTCTAGTCATGATTATCACATTCTCTTTTAAGTTGTATTTATGTGTTTGGAAAATAGTGTAAGTTTAAAAAGATACAGAAGGGTGTAGTGTCTCCTGTCTTCCCAGCTGCTAATTCTTCTCCCCAAGGGTAGTTCCTTATATATCTGTCCAGAGTGTTCTGTGTATATCTTTGCGTGTACACAGTGTATGTATACTTTTTCTTTTTCTTTAACCCAGTTGTTTATATAACACTGTTCTGTACCTTGTTTTTCCACTTAACAATAAGTGTTTAATATAATTTTATATGAGCTTTAGAATCTGTCTAAACAAATTCCAGTTGGTAGTTTTAATTGGGATTATGTTAAAGTTCTAGTTTAACCCGGAAAGAACTGACCTCTTTATAATGTTGAGAGCCATCAAATCAGAGCCCATTGAGTGTACTTCTGTTTATGTCTTCCTTTGGATCCTTTGAGTAACCTTTTAAAATTATTATTATTTTTGAAATTCACTTAGTTAAAAATTTAGGTGATAGAAAAAGATGTAGCGTGAAAGGTTTCCCTCCCTGTGGGAGGTGGATTTTGAGGTTCAGGGTTCCTTCGAGGATCCAGAGAGGGGACCAGGCAACATGTGAACATGGTCATGTGTTTTGTGAATTTTTCAAAAGTAAGATATTCTTATATTCTTTTTCCTAAAAAAGGCATCCAAATTGTGTAAGCTTCAGGCCCCATAAACTCTGGATCTGCTTCTGTCCCCTCAGTTTTCCTCCTCAGAGAAAACTGGACACTGCTGTCACCTTCCTCCCATGTGTCTTTTCTGAGATACTTTATGCCTTTGCCCCTAGATGCACACTGCTCCATGGTCTCCCTCTGTTGTATTTTTTTGGTTGTTGTTGTTGTTGTTTTTTGAGACAGGGTCTTTTTTTTTTTTTTTTTGAGACAGAGTCTCACTGTGTTGCCCAGGCTAGAGTGAGTGCCATGGCGTCAGCCTAGCTCACAGCAACCTCAAACTCCTGGGCTCAAGCAATCCTACTGCCTCAGCCTCCGAGTAGCTGGGACTACAGGCATGTGCCACCATGCCCGGCTAATTTTTTCTATATATATTAGTTGGCCAATTAATTTCTTTCTATTTATAGTAGAGACGGGGTCTTGCTCTTGCTCAGGCTGGTTTCGAACTCCTGACCTTGAGCAATCCACCTGCCTCAGCCTCCCAGAGTGCTAGGATTACAGGCGTGAGCCACTGCGCTGGGGAGATAGCGTCTTGCTCTGTTGCCAGCAGCTAGAGTGCAGTGGAGTCATCACAGCTCACAGCAACCTCAAACTCCTGGGCTCAAGCAATCCTCCTGCCTCAGCCTCCTGAGCAGGGTGCATTACAGGGTGGGACTACAGGCTTGCACCACCACACCTGGCTACTTTTTCTATTTTTTGTAGAAACAGGGTCTCACTCAAGCTGGTCTCAAACTCCTGACCTTAGCATTCCTCCCACATTGGCCTCCCAGAGTGCTAGGATTACAGGTGTGAGCCACTGTGCCCCCTCCCTTTGTTTTTTGTTTTGTTTTGTTTTTAATTAAAAAATTTTTTTTTTTTTAGTGGAGACAGGATCTGGCTATGTTGCGCAAGCTAGTCTTGAACTCCTGGCCTCAAGAGATCCTGCCATGGCCTCCCAGATTGCTGAGATTATAGGCATGAGCCACTGACCCCTTCCCTGTGTTTGTTTTTTTTGTTTGTTTTTTTTGCAAAAGGGCAGAATGTTACACAAACTGTTATGTACTTTGCTTTACTTATTTAACAATATATCTTGGCAGTTATCCCATGCTAATATGTAAGATGTTTCCTCATTTTTCATGGCCACTTAGAATATTCTATTGTTTGACTGCACCATAATTTAGTTAACCATTCTCCAGTTGATGGGCATTTTGGTTATTTCCAGTCTTTTATTTTTTTTATTTTTTTATTTTAGCGTATTATGGGGGTACAAGTGTTAAGGTTACATATATTGCCCATGCCGCCCTCCCCCCTCGATTAAGAGCTTTAAGCGTGTCCATCCCCTAAACGTTGCACATCTTACTTGTTTGGTTGTATATACCCATCCCCTCCTCCAGTCTTTTGTTCTTATACACAAAGGCTGCTGCCAAATAACCTTAACTATATGTGTGTCATTTGGGGTGTATGCTAATAAAAGCGCAGGATAAATGGCTAAAGGTGGCCGGGTCACAAGAATGCACTCCTTGGGGTTTCTGTAGTTAGTGTGGCATTGCCTTCCCTAGAGGGCTGGGGAGGGGAACGTCCCTCTCCATTACCCATGCCCTGTATTTTCACACTTTTTTGCTCTTTGTCAGTCTGATAGGTAGGAAAGTAGTATTCCAGTATATTTTACATTTGTATTTCTTAGCATGGGAGGTTAAGTTCCTTTTCATATGTTTAAGAGCCACTTCTATTTTCCTTTCTGTGAATTTCTCTGTTTGTATTCTTTTGTCAATTTTTTTCTGTTAGGTCATTGATCTGTTTTTTATTTCTGGGTGCTTGTTAACTTTCAGGAAGATGAGCCCTTTGTTTGGAACATGAGTGGTTGTGATCCCCTAGTTTATCATTTATCTCTTAGCATTTTATTTTATTTTATTGAGACAAGGTCTCATTCTGTCACCCAGGCTAGAGTGCAGTGGCCTTATCATAGCTCACTGTAGCCTCAAACTCCTGGCCTCAAGTGATCCTCTTACCTCGGCCTCCCAAAGTGCTGGGACTACAGGCATGAGCCACTGTGCCACACCTATCTCTTAGCTTTGCTTATGATGCTTTCTACCATGCAGGAGTGCTTGATTTTTATAGAGTTGAATATTTCGGTCTTTTCTCTGTACCTTCTGGGTTTGTATCATTTCCAAAAGGCTTTTCCTCTCTGACATGATTTTTAAAAATCCTTTCATGGTTTTATTTTTTTAAATTTATTTTTATTTTTTTTGAGACAGAGTCTCACTTTGTTGCCCAGGCTAGAGTGAGTGCCGTGGCGTCAGCCTAGCTCACAGCAACCTCAAACTCCTGGGCTCAAGCAATCCTACTGCCTCAGCCTCCCGAGTAGCTGGGACTACAGGCATGCGCCACCATGCTCGGCTAATTTTTTCTATATATATTAGTTGGCCAATTAATTTCTTTCTATTTATAGTAGAGACGGGGTCTCGTTCAGGCTGGTTTCGAACTCCCGACCTCAAGCAATCCGCCCGCCTCAGCCTCCCAGAGTACTAGGATTACAGGTGTGAGCCACCGTGCCCAGCCGGTTTTATTTTTTATACTGAAATCTTTGATCTATCCTGTTGTAAGGTGTGAGGTAGGGGTCCACCTTAGTTTTTGTCTTAATTACTTCAGAGCTGTCCCACCAACTTCATAATCTATCCTTTCCCCACTATTTTGAGATGATAGTTTTATTATACATAAAATTGTGATATGTATTTGGGTCCACTTTTGAATTTTCTGTTCTGTTTAATTGATCTGTCCACATGCTGGTACCATATACTGTTTTAATTATTGTGGCTTTATAATGTATTTTAAAATGTGGTGAGGCCAATTCCTACTCTTTATTCTCCTCCCTGCCCTACCACTTCCAGAATTTTCTTGGCTTTTCCTGTTTATTTTTCCACATAAACTTTCAAATCAGCTTATCAAAAAAATCCTTCTGTGTGTATATTTAATAGGATTGTGTCTTACAGCATAGGTGTAAACCAAAAAGAAAAAAAAAAAACCTCTAGGATCGTGTATATTTATTTATGAATTAACTCAGAATGAATATCTTTATGATGTCTTCTCTCTAGAACTTACTATGCCTTCCCATTTGTCTAGCTCCTTTTTTTGTTCGTCACTAACACTCCAAATTTTTCTTCATATGATCTTATATATTTCCTATGAAGTTTATTCTTGGTATTTTATATTTTGTGATGCTATTATAAATGGGGTCTTTCATCCTGGTTTCTACCTGGCTATTGTTTATAAATGTTGATTACTGTTACACTAATTTTGAATCCTACCATCCTACTAAATTCTTTTTTTTTTTTTTCCATCCTACTTTGTCCTAAGTAAATTCTTTTAATGGTTATAACAGTTGCTCAGTTGAGCTTCTGGGCCTTCCAACTCAAAACTTACTTTATTGGCAACTGATGGATAGTTTATCTCTTCCTTTCCAACTTTTGTACCCCCTGTTTATTTTTGTTTAGGATTTTCAGAGCAATGTGAATAATAATAATAGTGAGATGGGTATCTTTGTTTCATTTCTAACTTTAATGGGAATTTTTCTATTATTTTTCCATTAAACAGGGTGGTGGTTTTTTGTTTAAGGAAGTATCCATCTATTTCCATTTTAGTAAGATTTTCGTTTGTGTAAGTAAGCTGGGTATTAGGTTTTATCATCTGCCTCTTTAGTGTCTGTGAAGATGATCAGATGACTCTCCCCTTTGATTTGTTAATCACCTTCTCTTCTGGTCACTTTCTCTTCACATCATCTCTTGACTCCCACCAGGCCAGGAGCTCTTGAGTGCAGGGAGGGAACCTGAGACCCCACTGCCCAGTGCAAGGCTATTTTGAAAGAACAAATGAGTGGCCTTACCCTGCTTAGGCAGTAGGAGGGGCGCTAACTTCCAAGGCCAGGACCCCAGAGGCTGTGTGATGCTGGCTTCACTCACCTCCAGGAGCATTTTGCTTCCTCTAGGGGCCGGAGGTGGGATGAGGTGAGCCTCAGCTCCCAGACTGGGCAGCAGAGGGACCAGCAGTGGTGTCCTTCAGTCCCATCCATACTCACTAAGCCTCGGGGCCTGGCCCTCAGCTGAGAATTGGTGCCTCAGAGGGAATTGGGCCCTGGCCTGCGTCTTGCAGAGGGCAGTGGGGAAGAGGGGGTGCCAGACATAGCCCCGATTATGCCACTGGCCAGTCTCATAGCAGTGGCCGAGGCTGTGTATGTGGGTATGGGGTGTTATCAACACCATATGTTATGGCGGATTTCCTAGAAAAGGAGCTGTGAGCTGGATGCTAGGAGGCTACAGGGGTAGGGTGGGGCAGGGCAGGGCAGTTTTAGGCAGAGAGGAAAGCCCATATGTTCAGAGATGACCTGGCTATACCTGGCCTTGCCTGGCATATGGAACACAGGGGAGGAAGCTCAAGGATAGAACTTGAATCGATGCATGAGAGAGCCATGAAGGATGCTGATCAGGTGATCAGGGGACCACTCCTGGGCAGCCACGCCTCTGACCTGTGCCCGTCTGTCTATTCCAGGTCTGGACAGAGCCCTGCCTGTCCGGCCTCTGCTTGCTGGAACCATGGCAGAGGCCGGGGATGCTGCACTGTCCGTGGCCGAGTGGCTGCGGGCACTGCACCTGGAGCAGTACACCGGGCTCTTTGAGCAGCATGGGCTGGTGTGGGCCACCGAGTGCCAGGGCCTCAGTGATACCCGCCTGATGGACATGGGCATGCTTCTCCCTGGCCACCGCCGCCGAGTCCTGGCTGGCTTGCTCCGGGCCCATACCCCTCCAGCCCCTGCACCTCGCCCTGCCCCACGCCCTGTGCCCATGAAGCGCCATGTCTTCCGCTCTCCACCTGTGCCTGCCATTCCACCTGAGCCGATGCCTGCTGCTGGAGAGGACGAGGGGCTACCCACTGCCCCGCCCATCCCGCCCCGGAGGAGCTGCCTTCCGCCCACCTGCTTTACCGCCTCGTCCACAGCTGCCCCGTCCACAGCTGCCCCATCCACAGCTGCCCCGTCCACAGCTGCCCCAGAGCCCATGCTGCCCCCGTTGCCCGCCAAGCGGCATTTGGCAGAGCCAAGCATTCCGCCTGTGCCCCCCCGCACTAGGCCCCCCCGCCTGCTGGTGAGGTGAGTAGATGCCACTCAGGGTGGGAGGCACACAGCAGGGGATCCCAGAGGGTGCATGGGGAGTTTGTGGCCTTGAGTGCTGGGGTAAGAAATGAGCTTCAGGCGGAAGGAGCGGCGTGCGCAAAGCTCAGAGGAGGGAAGCGCTGTCTGGGCACTCTGGGCGATGGTGCGACTGCACCGTTGGGCAGGTGCAGGTGAGGCCTGGGGACGGAGCTGGTGGGACATGCTGTGAAGGCCAGGCTCAGGGGCCAGGGAAGTTTTAGGCAAAGGAATCGAAGTGCAGGAAGGATGACTGGCTGCTGGGGGAGGGGGCTGGGGCACAGGGCCAGGTGAGGCCCTACTCAGGCTGCGCTAACCAGCCTGCAGGGGAGTAGGGGGATTAGAGCCAGGTGTGGGTCCTAGATGGACAGGATGGGGACCACCTGGGGTCGGGGTTGGTGCGTCACGATGGCCTCTAGGTTTCCATCTTGTGCGTCTGGGTGGACAATGGCGCCATCACCGATACTGGGACCCAGGGGTGGGAGTGAGCTTGGGAAGAGGCCTGAAGCTCAGTCTAGGACCTGGCAAGTGTGAGACACTGGGAGGATGGGTACCTGCTGGCATCGGGGGCAACACATGGAGGGAACGGGATGCCTAGGACAGTGGCTCTCCCAATCCCTGGTGCTTGTGTTTCCTCACACCCTTTCCCCATCCTACTGCCACATGTCACCAAAATCCCAGGACACTTCTCAGGCCTTGTCCTATTCACCCTCTTTCTTCCTCAGTACTGTTTTCTTCCCTCCATAGCTCCTGGTACCCCTTGTTTTATTGAGTTTCCTTCTACTTCTGAGGCTGTTCCATTTTAATCCCTTCACATATGCCTTCCCTTCTTGCTATTTTTTGGGGGGCAGCCACGAGGGAGCATCCCCAGACAGGGTGAGATGTGTGTTCAGGGATTTATTAAAGCGCTTGGGCCAAGTCAGGCTAATCTTGGAAGGCTTCTTGGAGGAGGAAGGGATGTACAGAGAGAGGTCTCGTGGTCCCTGTTATTGCTGGGCTCTTTGCTTACGTGATCTCGCTGGTCCCTGCAGCAAGCCTTCTGGGAGGTTTCAGGCATGGAAACTAAGGTTGAGAGCAGGGATGGGGCACTGGCTGGATCAATGCCAAGTAAATACTTAGGGTAGGAGGGCCCTGTGTGGAGGCTCTGGGAGGTTCCCTCCACGCAGGAGGTACATTAAATCAGGGGGCCTTGAAGGCCAGGCCAGGGCTGTTGTGTTTTGAGGTTTGATTGGTAGAAGTACAAAAAAGGTTTATGCCCTTCCTGGGTTCACACAGGGAAGAGGTACTAAGGTGTCTTGCTAGAAGCTCAGTTTGGAGTTTCCTGGTGCCCGTGTGCCCTCTAGTGGCCATTCTGCACGCAGGAATAATTCCTATTTGCTTTCAACCCCATCCTCTGGAGGGTGGAGGAGACAGACTGTCTTGTCCATCTGTCTGTCTCTGGGGCTTGGCAGTAGGTGAACAAGGGGAGGAGACAGGGCCCTGTCCTTAGGGATCTCACAAAGGCTGAGGAGCCAAACCCCAGTGGGGGAGTAGAGGCCTAGATTCCTGTTCATGAGGCAGGACAGCTGGGTCAGGCCCAGCTAGCCGTGTGACTCTGATGACGAGCTGCCCCTTGGGCCTATCTCCCCATCAAGTGCCCTCCATGGTCTTCTAGAGCCTTCTACAGCCCTCCTGGCACTGATACCCGAGTTCAGGTGGGTAGGGTGAGAGTCCTGTCCACACCCCTGGACCCCAGGGAACTGGCTCCTGCTCTCAGAGCTTTAGTCTGAATGTAGCTACTTAGCCAGCCTCTGGGGGAGACTGGGCCCCATGGTCAGGAGTCTGGCCCTTGTAGTTAGAGAACCCACAATCCATTCTGTGCTGAGAGAATTGGTATAAAATTGTTTCCTGCAACTTGGGACTATTCTTTTTTTTTTTTTTTTTTTTTTTGAGACAGAGTCTCGCTTTGTTTCCCAGGCTAGAGTGAGTGCCATGGCATCAGCCTGGCTCACAGCAACCTCAAACTCCTGGGCTCAAGCAATCCTCCTGCCTCAGCCTCCCAAGTAGCTGGGACTACAGGCATGTGCCACCATGCTCAGCTAATTTTTTTCTATATATATTAGTTGGCCAATTAATTTCTTTCTATTTATAGTAGAGACGGGGTCTCGCTCTTGCTCAGGCTGTTTTCGAACTCCTGACCTCGAGCAATCTGCCCGCCTCAGCCTCCCAGAGTGCTAGGATTACAGGCATGAGCCACCGCACCCGGCTAAACTTGGGACTATTCTTTGGGGCAGAGTAGGGTTAGGGCTGAGCTGCTAAGCCTGGCTTCCCATGTCCTGGGGTCTTTAAGATTTGGAGTCGTGGGCATCTGCCGTCCTTGGCTCGTAGGGTGTATAAAGTCTTCAAAGCCCTATGGTAGAAAAACTCAGAGCAGATGGGGCCTCATGTATGTGTAGTGATCAGGGTGAAGGCCAACATGGAGCCTGACTGGCCATCCTGTCCCCTCTTGGCCCCTTCCTGTGACTGCCCCAGGCTCCATGGTGCATGGCGGAACACTGCCTCTGCCTGCCCCCGCCCCCCTTGCGGGTCCCACCACATGGCTCATGACATGGCCTTCCTACTCCAGCTCACAACCTAGGGCCTTTCACACAACATCATGTGGTGACTGAGGCCTATCCCCAGAATCCTCAGTGGAATTTGAGGATCTCGCTGTGTGTGCACATGTATACTCGCAGGGTCTTGACTCAGTGCGAGGGCGTGCCTGCACCCGTTTGTGCGTGTGCACCCGCGTGCATAGGTGTGGGTGGTTGTCTAAGCTGTCAGAGTCGTAGTGTATCTGAGTATTTACACGTTCACACAGGTTCTGAGGGTGACGATGCGTAATCCTACAATGTAAAAAGCATATAGGGATTTGTGCAGTTTCAGTGGTGACATGAAGTGGTGTGTGAGTTTACTGGGACATGTGTGCACACATACATGTGCTCATGTGTACTGCTGTGGTTGGGACCCCAACACTGTGTGGGTTCATTTGTGAGCTTGCATACGCTGTGTGGGTAGTGAATTGGCATGTGTGTTATTTGGGTACTGTCAGGTGTGAGCCAGCACATGCACATGTGTGTACATGTGCTGCCCAGAGTGTGCAGTTGAATGCACTAGAATGTCAGTTCTGCTAGAGCCAGGAGCTTTGCTGGTGTTTGTTTACTGCCGAATCCCCAACATCTGGAACAGTGCTGGGGGCCTAATAGCCCTCCGGTGAGTATCCATCATGTAGGTGAATAGATAATGCCACGAGAGCATATGTACTGCCGGGTGCTGAGCTTGGGCTGCATGTAGGCGTATATTAATATGGGCCATAGGGTTAAAGGGCCCTGAGCTCACTGCACCAAATCCCTTTCCCCCATCCTACTACCCAACCCTTGTCACCCCAGATGTCTTGAGAAGGGAGAGGCCTTCAGAGGAGTCAGGTGGGAAAAATGAGGCTGAGGTAGGAGCCTAGGCCACAGACCAAGGTGTCAGCAAATCAGAAAACAAGCAAGGATAGGGTTCTCTCCTCCCTGCCCTGTCAAGGCCTGGGGCTCTCAGAACCAGGCTTACCATTCTGCCTGGCTTGGGGAACCCTACTCCACACTCCACCCCTAGAGTCCTCAGCCCCTTGGTTATATAAGCCTGTGGTAGGGAACTTGCTGAGGAATCCAGAGATGCTGTGAAACTTGCCTAAAGTCTCCCAGCCCAGCAGAGGGAAGCCAGTGTTCAGACCCTGCCTCCTGGCCTCGGACCAGGTCTGCCCAGCCACAAGTGTCATGGACATGAGCCCTTTGAACTTGCTCCTCTGAGAGTGAGAGGAGTCATTCATGATCTGGGGCTCCAGGGTCACTCCACAGATCCCCTCCCAGCTTGCTCTGAGTCTCAGTTTCCTTCTCTGATACCTGGATGCCTGGAGATCTCTCAGGAAAAGGGAGTATTTGCCCAGTGGGGGCAGCTGCCCAGCTGGAGTCACACTGCACGGCTTCCTTCCTGTGCCCTTCCCTGCCCTGCGGCCCAGCCAATCCCCAGTCTTCCTGAAGGCTGATCACTTGTTGCTGTGGCAGAACTTGCTCCCTTCAAAGAGCCTCTTTCCCAGCCTCTCTGGGCCTCACTGTAGGGGTGGGAAGGGGGAGAGGCCACCTCAAGGGCCAGCCAGCATCAGGGCTTCCTGAGTGTCCTCCCCATAAGGCCCCAGCAGACACTGCTGGCTGTCCCATCCCAGCCTGGGAGGGGAGTGCAGCTGGGAGGCGGGGAGGAAGCGTCAGCCCCGCGGGATTCTGGGTGACTTTTTTCTTTCTCAGTCAATGTTTTCAGGAAGTGTGTGTTGGCTGGGGCTGCAGGGGGCGGGGGAGGGGGGAGCAGGAAGCCACTGGAGACCAGAGCTGGGCGCAGACACACACACTCACTCTCTCACTCTCTCCAGGACAGATCACAGTTACACACAGAAACACACCCGCACGCAGAGAAGTGACTCACAAACACCCAGGGACACACATCATCACACGCCCAGAGCCATACCTGGGTCCAGACGCCTCCAAGAGAACGCAGCCTCAGACACACCGGGGGAGCAGGGTCCAAGTGGGACCCAGGCTGGCAGGGGCAGGCACAAAACTAACAGTCTTGTGCACACGCTGAGCCTGCCTGGCCGGAGCCGGGAGCCCTTGGCCTCAGGACCCAGCGGGCATCTGAGGGTGAGCAAGGGGCAGCCCAGGTGGGCTGTTGGGCATTTGGGAGGGAGGCTCCCTCCACCCAAGGGCCTGGGAGGGCAGGGCAGACACGGGGGCATGTCTGTCTGTCTGTCTGTCTTCACTTTATGGGGTCCTCTCCTCTCCCTTCTCCTTTGCTCTCAGAATTCTGTCTTCTTTCACTTTCTTTCCACTTCTCCTCTTTTCCCTTTGCTTTTTCCTTTCCTTCCTTTCTCTCCTCTCTCCCTCTCTCGTGGGCTTTCCAGGTCTCCAGCTACCCATAAACCGCTCTCCTGGGTCTACAGGCGCCCACAGTGCCTGTTTTCTGGGGCTCAGACCCCATTGCTCCTCTGTGGGGTCTCTGCCCTTTAGAGACCTGGTGCTGATCCCCATTTCTGGTGGCTGCTCCCTGCACCCCTCTGGAGATTCCATTGGGGAGGCTTAGGTTGGCTTACCTCACTGTCAAGTTCAAGTGGGCTCTGACCCTCCAACCCCCAGTCCAGGGTGATAGATGTGCAGAGGGCTGGCACTTAGTCAGTGCCAGGGCTGTGGTATGAGGGGCTGTGGTATGAGGGGTGCTTGTGGAGCATAGGGGCTGGCCTCCCCTCCCCACAATTGCCAAGTATCCCTAATGAACTCAGTGACCCAGTGCTCAAGTCACTGGGGACAGAGAGGCCTCTAACCAGGTCCTGTCTGTGCACCCACCTCCCTAGCCCCACTCTCTGTCCTTGGCTTATCTTTTCCATAGGGCCCAGCAGACACCTGTACCTGCTCCTCCTTCTGGGCCAGCCCTGGCTGGACAATAGGGAGGGACTCAGTACTTCTGTGAACTCCCTGAGGGCTGAACTTCCTCCCCTGCTGCCCTCAGGAGCCTGGGAAGCACTTGGAGCTGCCGTGGGCAACAGGACCTCTGCCGCCTCCTGCCCATGACAGCAAGGCTGGCCTGTTGGGAAGCTTGGTGTAGGCCTGGTGGTGGAGTGCCTTGAACAGCCCAACAGGGTGAGCTTAGAGGAGGGAGCAGTTGAGTAGATTTCCTGGAGGAAGAGGTGTGTCCTGAGTACAATGAAATTAACGATCCTGGGCCATTAAATGAAAAAAAAAAAAAAAACAGAATGCCTGAAACAATGTAATGTGGGTGCTTAGCAAGTGGTGGCTGTTGACCCAGGGAAAAGTATTGAGAGCTGGGGGAAGCCTTGAGGATGGGCTCCAGGTTTAGCTGGGTGCTGCTGTACCGAAAGGTGGGGAGCTGCTGACCTCCAGCGACCAGGCTGCAAGGAGGATGGTGGTCATGCATTCATTCGCTACACACTGGCTGAAGCCCCCTCTGTGCTGGGTACTGCAGGTGGCATGGAGAGGATTGGCTCTAGGGGCGCCCAGCGTGTGCAGGAGCTGAGAGGCAGGCTGCAGATATCCCATTCTAGCAAGTGAGACCCCAGGAATAGCTGTCTGTGCTGGGGCCTGGGCAGAAGTGAATAGAACAGAGCCAAAAGAGTGCTGGAAGTGCTGACCTCTGGGTCTCATGATGGAGGAGGAGGGGCAGAAGCAGCCACGGAGGAAGCAAGAGGCATAGGACCATGGCCTGGGCCCCTGAGGAGGCCAGGGCATGAATGAGGAAGTGGGTGGCCGGGATAGTTTTCCCCTGTAGAAAGGGGACATCAGGGTAGGAGACAGATATCCCCAGATTGTTAGGCCTGCTTCACCCTGTGGTCCTGCCGGTGAGAGTCCAGGAGCTGGGATTGGGCTGGGTCTCTCAGAGGCCTGCATGACATCTTAGGGGGAAGGTCCTGACTCTAGGATGGGGTCTAGGCCTGGGTCCTGGGTCCTCTGCAGTCAATTCGTGTGCAGCAAACACTGACTGATACAGCCATACTGAGTGATTGGAAGTGTGGAGGCTGGGGGAGCCCTGAGGAGGCCCCAAATCAGTCTAAGGTGTGAAGGGAGGCCTGTGTATGGGGGAAGGTTATAATTCAGGCCTTTTGAAAGAGGACGAAAGCGTGGTAGTTATGAAGTTAGGTTCCTGGCTCACCTGTGGGGCCTGAGCCTCCTTCAGCCACAGCCAGGGGGAGGAGGTTGTGCTGGTGACATGGGGTGGCTCTCATCTATTGACTTATCAGTAAGCCTGGAGACAAACAGGAAATGGGGCTCAGAGATGAAGTGACCTGCTTGAGGTCACAGACTGATGTGCAGTTGAGCTGGGATTCAAACCCAGGTCTGCCTGGCTCCAAAGCCCTGTCTCTTAACTGTAGTGACCACACATCTCATTTTGCTGGGGACAGGCCCTGTTTACACCTATTGCCCTGACACAGGTATTAATCGTGCCTCTTTTAATTCTCAGAAGTGTTTCTGGTTTATATGACTAATTTACATGGTCACCCTACTCTTACCTCTTCTAGCTTGGGACCTTCACATGTCACTCAGCCTCCAGGTATAAGAGCTGCTGTGCATGTTTTCCCTAATCCAATAAAGCAGACTTCTTAGGGGGCGGGCCCAGGCTGGGGTGGATCAGCCCCCGTCTCTGCCCAGGTGTCCAGTCCTGCCCGGGCGTAGCAGGGAGAGCAGATGGCTCCGCACATCCCTTGGCTAGAGGAGAAGGGGCTGAAGGAGCAGGGAGCCAGGGGCATGGGAGAAAGTGGGGAACAGCTCTGTGGGGGCCCCTTAGCGGCTGCCTAGAGGGCGAGGCCTGCTGAGCTTGGGGGCTGGGGTGGTAGGAAGAGGGCGGAGAGGCGCAGGAGCCCCGTGAGCAAAGGCTGGGAGATGGGGCTACTAGGGATGTGTTCAGGGCTGGTGGGTGAGAAGTCACTGGGTAACATCCCAACTGGGCCTCAACTGGACCTTAGGATTGGAGCTGGGCTCCCCTCTTAAGGGTGCGGGCCCTGAGGGGTGCTGGGGCTCCAGCGGGCGTGGGGGTATTCTGTGGGCCTGTTCTTGGCAGGAGGTCACTCCCCCTTCCCTGGGGTTTTCCCACATGCTATGCCTTCCTGACTCCACTTCTTCTTTCTTGAGCCCAGCCATGACTCACCAGGGCCCTGATGCCCTGCCATAGACAGGCAGTCGGGGATCAGCCAGCAGGCTTCCAGGAGGAGGTGGCTAGAGTGGGGCTTGGAGGTTTACGAGAAGGACATAGTCCCTTCCCTGCGACTGCTCTGCTGGGAGAGGAGCCCTTTGCCTCTGCTGCCCTCTCCTTCTGGCCATGGTCACAACAGCTGGCTGTCAGAGCTGTGATGACATTCTCTCCAGGTGCTGGATCTGAGTGGCCAGGGTGAGACAGCAGGCCTCAGAATAGCTCTCAGATCCTGGCGTGGCCTCATTCCTTAGGCTGTGGTGCTAGACTGTTGGGACCAAGGACAAATTACTTAGCATCTCAGTGCCTCAGTTTCTTCCTCTGTAAAGTAGGATAATTATAAGCTTTACCTTATTGAGCTCTTGTAAGGAATAAATGAATGAGTTCACGTAAAGTGCTTAGAAGATGGCTGGAAACATACAGACGTAGACAGATGCACACATGCATGATTAATAGAATTAATTAACCCAGGTGATTATTTATTACTTGGAATCCCTGCTGGGTGCCAGGGATACAGCAGTGAAGAAGGCAGGGTTAGAGCTTGCTCAGGGCACCGCCTGCTGGGAGGCAGGCCTCAGGGTGGGGGTGCTGATGCCGCTTGACCCTGGGGCGCCTGGGAGCAGGTGGGCAATTTTTCTCATTGCTACTCCCTTCCCCTCAGCTCTGCCCTCAGATCCGGGGAGAGCTTTAGGAGCCAGGCTCAACTCAGCCCTGCTTGGCGTTGGAAGGATAGAGCCTGGCCCCAGCTCCCCTGGACCGCAGTTTGGCTCTGGCTGGGCAGCTTGGAGTTCTGCTCTTGGCTGATCCCAGGCTGGGCCTCCAAGGGCCCCTTCCTCTTGGACTCTGGGAGGCAGCAGCCCTTTGGATTGATTTGCTTGTCAGAAAGTCTCTAAGGTCATCACATGTGACCAGCTGGGGCCAGCACCCCTGGGTCATACTGTTAGGCTGGTCATCATTCACCCTTAAGTTTGCTGCCCTTCCAACCCTAAGGGTCAACTTATCCACCCACCGTCTACTCGCCACCCACCTGGCCAGCATGCTCTTGTTGCTGACTCAGCCACACCCCATCCTGGACTGCGGGGGCATCAAGTCAGATGCTGCCCCCTGCCCTAAAGGGACTCAGGGCCACATGACAGAGCCAGCCTTGTGCAGTGCCCACTGGGTCAGGGGGAGGTGGGCATCATAGGTCCAGCTAAACATTCAAATTCTCGAAACTACCACGGGCTCCACTTGGCATCAGACCCCCAGAGAAGCATAGAGCACAGCTTGCCACCAGGCAGTGGCAGGTCTTCTTCGTCTGCTGGGGTTCCTAGTAGTGATCCAGGCCATAGTCCACACAGCCAGGTGTCCAGGAGGCTTTCTCTGGGGCCCTCTAGGTGACAGCTGAGGAGTAAAGAACTGAGACTCACAGTGGATAGGTTGACTCACAGGGAGCCAACCTGGCTTAAGGATCTATTGCCCCAGGGGCCGGGATGTCTCTGACAACCCCGCAGGCCCCTGCATGAGATGTACCCAGTTTACAAATCACCACACTGGGAAGCCCAAAGCACCGGCTTCTCCATCAGGTATAGAGTCCACTTACAGTTCCTCTCGGTCCAGATGCATTTCCTCTCTGGGGCCCTTGCTGCCCAAGGCAGTGTTGCCTAGCAGCATGGCTGTCATACCACCGTTTAGCAGGTCTCTAGAGCAGTCGTCCTCAAACTACAGCCCGCGGGCCACTTGCAGCCCGCCAGTGTTTTTGCCACCGCTGCCTGTCCTGCTTAGCAGCCTACTGGTCCTGGGCCCACAGTGCGCATGTGTGGAATGTGCACTGCACTCTCCAACGGTCTGAGGGATGGTGAACTGGCCCCCTGTTTAAAAAGTTTGAGGACCCCTGCTCTAGGGGATCAGAGCTGGAAAGCTGGCTGAACGTCAGATCCTCACATGGACGGCAAAGGGTTTTGTTAACTTTGTGCACACATGGAGAAGAGACAGCTGCGGTACAGGTGATGTGGTAGTAGCCACATATCCTAAGAAGCACGCACACGTTGGGGCCAGGGCTCAGATCCTGGCTTAGGTGCTAGCACATCACCTGGCATGAAGAAGATACTTTGAAAAATGTCATTTGAAATAATGGATCTCATAATGGAGGGAAGTGCAGATGGGCTGGGGGAGGGAAAAGGAAGGGTCAGGGAAGACTTTCAGAGAAGGGGCACTTGGTTTTAGAGTTAAAGAATAAGTGGGTGTTACCTGGGCCAGGAACAGGGAGAAGGGTATTACTGGTGCAGGCAACAGCTCGAGCAAAGGCCTGGCACCATGACCACACCCTGGGCAGACCCTGTCACGCCCTCCCAGCCCTTCCTTGCTTTTATGGTACTCACACACTGAGTCATTGCCAGGAACACTGGGGCAACAGACCAGGCCAGAAACAGCCAGCAGGAGAAGCTTCCCGTCCGCTCCGATGCCCCTCCTTGGCCCCTGCAGGACCCTGGCAGAGACAGCTGGTGGGGCCAGGCCTCCAGGCCTCAGGCACCTTGTTCCAGCTGGTGGTCCCTGGGCATGACACATGACACACCCTATCTTGGATAATCCTCCAGATGCCCTGCCAGGTCCGTAATACAGTCCTTGTCTTACAAAAGAGGAAACTGAAGCTCAGAGGGGCTAGATGCTTGCCCCAGGATACACAGGGACTGAGAAACTGAGGCAAGGTTCCAACCCACCTCCTTGATGCCAAAGCCCTCCAGGAGGTGTGCAGCCTGCATGGAGCAGTGTGATCTGTGCTGAGCTAGGAGCATGGTGACCGTGAGAGCCGGGGGAGAGTCGGGGAGGGTTCCTGGGGGAGTGGTAGCGGAGCTGAGGAGCTGGTGTCGTAGAAGGCGAGTATGGAGGGATGAGTGAGTTTGAGGGGTCTTTGGGCACCCCAGAGGTAGTGAATATCCAAGCCTGGGCAAAAAAGAAGGTGATCTTGGGCCAGAGACCCACAATTCAGGACCTCAGGAGTTTGTTTCTGAGTCTTTGGTCTGTGCCTTGCGCTTTGTATCCCATTCCAATCCCATCCCTTCCCTTTGCCATCAAATGCCTTCTTACTCTTAAAAGTGCAGGTCAAGCATCACCTCCTCCAGGAAGCCTCCTTGGACTCCCCAGTCTGATCCCCAGTCTTTATCCCTCCTCCAGAGTGGAGGCCCAGTGGGTACAAGGGGCAAAAAGCTAGAGCACTGGGGACAGAGGGTGCCTGTTTCCTTTAGGCTTTGGGGAGCCAGGAAGGGTTTTGGTCAGGGCAATGAGATGAGCAGGGCTGTGTGGAGGCAGTACTCTTTGTGTTTGTGTGTTTGCATGATGGATGAGTGAACTGTGAGCTCGGTGGGTTTGAGTCCTGGCTCTGTCGCTTAGTGACACCCAACTTTTGTTCTGTTCCAGCCTTCCCTCCAAGGAGAAGTTATTGCCGCCACCACTGTCATCCCCTCTCCAGCCAGAGCCTGAGGAGCTCCTGTCTACCCTTCCCCCGGGGCCTCCCCAGCCCCCATCTCCACCTCCCTGCCCGCCTGAGATTCCTCCGAAACCTCAGCGCCTGTTCCCAGAGTTCGGTGAGTGCTACCGCCGGGGATGGGGCTCCAGGCAGGTCTCCTGGGATTGGCCCCTGGAGAGGATGCAAGGGTCACACTTTGCATTCTGTCCTGCACTGCCACCAGCCCATTGTGTGGCCTTGGGCGGGCCACTCTGCCTCCTAAGCATCATCTTCAAATGGAGACTGCACCCACCTATCTGACCTACGGACTGTTCCGGGTAGGGATGTGGCAGACTTTCTGAGTCACCCGTGGTTTAGTCTCCAAGTATTTCCCATGGCCGTGGGTGGTTTGCTTATCTTGGGTTGTCCACTTTTCTTGATTCTTATTGCCTTTTTAGCCTTTTTTGAACAGTCCTCCCCCTGACCCCCAAGCTTGCTGCCTGCTCAGACCTCCCTGTGGTGGCCGGGCCTCTCCCTGGCCGCCCCTTAGGGCTGTCCTATGAAGCCTCGAGGGTATAAATAGCACTTCCTGTCCCCTGTGCCTTTTTTGAAAGCCAGGCCAAAGTGGGGGGGGTGGCGGGGGGGGTCTTTCTTGGCCTTGGGTGGCTTTGTGAAGCCAAGCTGAGGTGCCCCAGAAGGGCAGCCAGGCCCCTTGCTTCTGACTGTCCCCCACCCCTCTTTCCCCAGATGACTCTGACTACTATGAGGCCCCAGAGGAGGGGCCGGGGCCCCCCGCCAGCGTGATGACCAAGCAGGTGGGGCAGGGCAGTGGGGAGGGTGTGGCCGTCTGCCTGTTGGTGTGGAGGGAGGGCTGCCTGGCTGCCTTCAGACGCTGGGGACCACCAGATAGAGAGTGGGCAGCCATATCCCGGGGGGATCCCCCCCACATCATCATCGGGCCATTCAGGGGTCAGGGGTCAAGCACAGCCCCAGATCCCTAGGCCACGGGTTGGAGCTGTGGTCTGGGGCTTCTGCTGCAGGCTGTGGCCGTGTCTGGGTGGTGCGTGTAGCCTCCTTCCTCCATGTCTGGAGCACATCTGTCTTGGCGTGTCCGCCTCCGTTTCCCTTTCTGTGTTCCCAAGTCTGGGTGTTTGTCTTGTCTCTCTAGCCTGAGTCTTTTTCTCTGTCCCTTCATCTTTCTGTCTTTGTGCTCTAGGTTGGTGTTGGCCACCGCTTGCTTCTCCTGTCCTTGTGACCCTGGGCCTGGTGCGGGCTCTGCTCGGGGTGGGGAGGGGAACGTGAAGAAACAGAAGTAAAAGTGCTGAGTTGTGTGGGTCAGGCTGCGTGGACTGGACGGGGGGCGTGGCAGCCGCCGGGTGGGTGTGATCTGGGGCGGAAGGAAAGGATGACGCTGCATGGGTCTGGGGGCAGGAGGAGCCCCCACCGAGCAGAGTCCCACGGGCCGTGCGCGTGGCCAGTCTGCTGAGCGAGGGGGAGGAGCTGTCTGGGGACGACGACCTAGGGGATGAGGATGAGGACGGCCATGCCTACGAGGGTGTCCCCAAGTGAGTGTCCAGTCCTCTCAGCGGTTCCCTCCTTCCCAAAGCCCCGCCCACCCCCAGCCCTCCCACCCCTCCATCTCCTTGGGCCACCCCTCACCCCTCCTCTGTCCCTAGTGGTGGATGGCATACCAGCAGTCTGAGTCTGCCCTTGCCCAGCCTGACCTCTGAGCCCCTGCCGCACCCCATGGACGGGCTGCCTGGGGGCTCCACCCCCATCACACCTGTCATCAAGGCTGGCTGGCTGGACAAGAACCCACCGCAGGGGTGAGTGAGGCCTCTTGGATCCTGCTGGTGCTCTGCATGGGGGTGGGCAGTGCTCTAGGACTCCAGGACACTGGTATCATGGATCTGAAAACCAGAGGGGCCCAAGATATTCTGCACAGGTCTTCCTCCAGACAGACTGTAACTACCAATTATCCCCTCCAAACTTATGTTTTATTGTCCTTTAAAATTGGGAAGTCCTATTGTGAGTCTGACTTCAGTTGCTCTTGCTGTAGGTAAAGTCCATCTTCTTCTCAGTGGCCCTTTTTTTTTTTTTTTTTTTTTTTGAGACAGAGTCTCACTTTGTTGCCCAGGCTAGAGTGAGTGCCGTGGCGTCAGCCTAGCTCACAGCAACCTCAAACTCCTGGGCTCAAGCAATCCTCCTGCCTCAGCCTCCCAAGTAGCTGGGACTACAGGCATGCGCCACCATGCCCGGCTAAATTTTTCTGTATATATTAGTTGGCCAATTAATTTCTTTCTATGTATAGTAGAGATCGGGTCTCGCTCTTGCTCAGGCTAGTTTGGAACTCCTGACCTTGAGCAATCCGCCCGCCTCGGCCTCCCAGAGAGCTAGGATTACAGGCGCGAGCCACCGCGCCAGGCCTCAGTGGCCCTTTGGCATCCTTCTTCCCTTGAACCTGGCTGATCCTAACTTTGTGTGTGGCTGCCTGAGGGGGCTAAGATAATCCTGGAACCTATCCTCTTAGCCCCAGTCCTTTGCTCTATTGTCCCTCTGCCTCTCCAGATCTTATATCTACCAGAAACGATGGGTGAGACTGGATGCTGATTACCTGCGCTACTTTGACAGTAACAAGGTGAGGCCTGCGTCAGTCCCTAACACGACCCCTGCTCCAGCCTAGGCTGAACCCCAACATTGGACCTAAGGGGAGTCCTCCCCAGAGCTCTCGTCTGACTCCTCAAACTGTGTCCTCCTAGCCCTTTGGCTCTGGGCTGTGGTCAAGGCCGGGACAGGGGCTGTCCCTGACCGCCTGCAGGAGGCAGCTGCGGCCTCCGTTTCTGCTGAGGCTGGGGCAGGCAGCGAGCTGCTGGGCCCTGACACGCAGCTCTTTGCTCTTCCCCAGGATGCCTACTCCAAGCGCTTTATCTCTGTGGCCTGCATCTCCCGCGTGGCTGCCATTGGGGACCAGAAGTTTGAAGTGATCACAAACAACCGGACCTTTGCCTTCCGGGCAGAGAGTGATGGTGGGAAGTTCGGGGGGTTGTGTGTGTGTGTGTGTGCACGTGCGCGCGTGTGTGTATGTGTGTGTGTGTGTGTGTGTGTGGCTGGAGGAGAAGACTAGAAGTTTGGCCAGAGAAGTGGGGGAGTGAAGCAGGGCACACCTGTCCCTGACATCTTACCTGGGGGGCATCGTCCCTTTGTGAGTGGAGGAGGCGGGGGGACCCTCTAGGACCGGTTGCTCCGCACACTCAGACTCCTCAGAACCATACTTGCCTGTTTATAGGGGGAGACGGCTCGGGTCAGTGGAGTGACTTGCCCTGCCTCAGTGGCACAGCTGGGACTACAGGCTGAGCTTGTCCAAGTCAGAGAACTCAGGCAGGGTGTGGTGGGCCCGTCGGGGTGGGGTTTCTGGCAGAGGGGCTGGCTGAGGAGCCCAGGGCCAGGAGACCCCTGACGCGCGCCCTGCCAGGCCAAGCTCGGGCTTCACCGTCACCCTCCCCCGCAGCGGAGCGGCGGGCGTGGATGCAGGCCCTGCAGAAGGCGGTGGCCGAGCAGCGAGCCCGGGCCCGGCTGTCCAGCGCTTATCTGTTGGGAGTGCCAGGCTCAGAGCAGCCTGACCGCGCTGGCAGCCTGGAGCTGCGTGGCTTCAAGAATAAGCTGTACGTGGCTGTGGTCGGCGACAAAGTGCAACTCTACAAGAATCTGGAGGTGCTAAGGGGTCGGCCAGGCCACTGAACCTCTCCCTGCTCCTGCCCATCCCCCTTGTTCCTCCCACTGCCACAGCGCCGCCCTGTTCCATCCCACCTGTATTCCAAGTGCCCCCCCATTCCTCCCCCTGCTCTAGGTTCCCCCTACACTGCCTCTGTCCCAGCCCCCCTGGGACCTGAGCCCTACCCTTCCTGTTCCCCCTTCCCTGCACTGAGCCCAGCCCCTTGTCTGCCTGCCCCTGCCCCTGGTTCTGAGCCCTCCCTGGCTCCTGCACCCCTCCTCATTGCTACATGGCCCCGGGCCCTACCCCAAAGCTCTGCCCTCATCCTGTGCCACCCACCTGTCAGGAGTACCACCTGGGCATCGGCATTACCTTTGTGGACATGAGCGTGGGCAACGTGAAGGAAGTGGACCGGCGCAGCTTCGACCTCACCACGCCCTACCGCATCTTCAGGTGAGCCTGCCCTCCCCTTTGCGCTCTCCCACTGCTTCCCAGGAGCTCCTCTCCGCAGAGCGTGGGAGCTGCCCTTTCTTCTAGGAGGGTTCCCCAGCCCATCTCAGTGCTGCCCCAACTGTGCTCTGATCCCTCCCTTCTAGGAGCTCTCACGCTCCACCATGCCCCTCTGGCCATCACTGCCCTCCCCTGCCGGCCCCTCTGAACCCACTGCCCTCTCCCTTGCTGCCTCCCACTACCCCCCAAGAGTGCTCTTGTCCACTGACCAGCTCCTCCTTGTCTCTGGGCCTGTCCTGGGTGCTTCTTCCTGAGCCTCCGAGACTCTGCCATCTTGGTTTCCTCTGACCTCAGCTTTCGCTCAGTGTCTGTCTCTGTCCTTTGCCCTCTCCCTGGGCAGTCTCACCCACTCCCAGGCCTTTAGCTGCCACCTCTGAGGCATTGTGCCATGCCCAGGTTCGAATCCTGCGTCCACCACTGACTAGCTGTGTCATCATTTGGTTATTCTGTGCCTCAGTTTCCTGGGGAGCTGAGGAGCCTTTGTAGCACTGGGTAGTAACTGCCCATAAGCACTGGCACTGTCACCAGCACCGCCTCTCTGCCCTCAGCCCAGACCCTCCTCTGAGCTCTAGGCCTGCTGTCCCCAGCTCTGTGGCCAACTCTTGCCTTCAGCTTCCCTAGCCCTCGTGCTGCCCAGGGTCCCGCCCCAGCCCTGGATTCCCTGCCTCTCCTTTCACCCCTGCTTACACCCCCTACCCTCAGCCCACGCCCCAGGCTCCTGCCTCCTCCCCTCTGGCTGCTGGTGTGTTCTGCGCCTATCCACTCCATCCACTCTGGCTGCCAGAGGCTTTTTTTGTTTTGTTGTTTTTTTTTTGAGAGAGAGGCTAAGCTTTTATGTATTCATTTCTTGCATTTGAAATACTCTTTGATGATATCCTTGGCCTGAGATTGTTTGCTATAATCCTTAACTACCACACAACTGCAGCCAGTCACTTCATGGGGTTTCCCCTCTTTGTCAGTTTTACAGAGGCCTACCCATTGCCCTACTTTCTTATTTTTTCTTTAAAAAATTTTTTTAGAGACAGGGTCTCACTCTGTCCCCCAGGCTGGAGTGCAGTGTTACAATCAGAGCTCACTGCAGCCCCGAACTCCTGGGCTCCACTGATCCTCCCACCTCCGCCTCCCAGGTAGCTGAGAGTACAGGTATGCACTACCATGACTGGCTAATTTTTAAAATTTTTTTGTAGAGACGGGGCCTTGCTATGTTGCTCAGGCTGGCCTGAAACTCCAGGCCTCAAGTGATCCTCCTGCCTCAGCCTCCCAAAGTACTGGGATTACATGCATGAGCCACCATGCCCTGCCTCCCCTAGTTTCTTGTTGTCATTAACTTTAATTAGGTTGGTTTGGTGATCAGCACAAAGGGCCTCTACCAACTTGACACATGTGGCTCGTCACAGTTGGATGTAAGCACACAAAGATGGGCTTGGCACTTGTCTGAGGCCTTGGCAGCTTTGTGAATTCCACATGCCAGTGTGTCTCAGATGAGGGCAGTCCCTGGCACGTCTCATGGGGGGTGTTCGCAGCCATTACACCAGCAGCCGTGCCTTCCTCAGCCGTGGCTGTGGGTTGTGGGTGGACTCTTGAACACATGTGAGGCTCTGTGGTGGTGGCAGCAGCCAGAAGGCCTGCCTTCTTTTTTATTTTTTAGAGACAGTTAGGCATTTATTGTTCAACCAGGGCTTCCCACCCTGAAGAACAGCAATAGTGTGGCAGGGCCACAGGTGTGGATATGTTGGGCCAACGGCATTCTTTGTGGGGTGGGGCCACAGCCTGTCACAGTTGGGGCTGGGAGAGGCAGGAGGCTGAGGATGGGGATGGCACAGAGAGGTCTTTTTAAGACCTCTCTGTGTCCTCCCCTCCTTCCCATTTAAACCCTCTGCAGGTTCTCCATTGTCCTCAGGGTACACTTTGACTCGCTCTGCCTGGCACAGGCCTGTCCCTGTCTGCCTTCCAGCCTCTTCTCTGCCAGTCTGCCCTCCTGCCCGCAGGTCCTGGACTGCCCCCTGTGCCATCCTGCCCCTTTGCACATGCTGTTCCCTCTGTCTAGAATGCCCTTTCGCCTCTTCACCCTTCTCATCCATCAAGTCTTAGCTCAGGCGTCATTTTTTCCCAGCATCCTTCTCCACTCCCCGGGCTGGGCAGAACCCCCCTGGGCTCCCCGACCCCCATATGTCACTCAGGTTCGTGGTGTCCTTGCCTCTGTCCGTGCCTACCCTACACCACCAAGCCCAGGGTGCTTCCTTCTGCCCAGGAGCTCCCAATGCCTTGTGCCCCCAACATGTCATGCTGTGCCCCCTCGTGCTGCCCCCAAGTCCCTCTGAGCCCTTCCCCACAGTCCCGCACTCCTGTGTCTCCAGCTTCTCTGCCGACTCAGAGCCAGAGAAGGAGCAGTGGCTGGAGGCCATGCAGGGAGCCATCGCCGAGGCCCTGTCCACCTCAGAGGTGGCCGAGCGCATCTGGACCGGGGCCCCCAACAGGTTCTGTGCCGACTGTGGGGCTGCCCAGCCTGACTGGGCCTCCATCAACCTCTGTGTTGTCATCTGCAAGCGCTGCGCAGGTGTGTGGGGGTCAGGGCACTGGGCAGAGGCATGCCCGGGCTGGCCAGTCAGGGTGGCAGGTGACCTGTCGGGTAGGATGGGCTGGAGTGGAGACTGTGATCCGAGCCACTAGTACTAAGGCTTCTCTTGTGTGCCAAGCCCTTCCCACCCTGATTAACCTCCAGTCCTTATGTTGCAAGGCAGGGATTCAACAAATCACATCGGTGTGGGGACACTGAGGCATAGAGAGGGAAAGTGGCTTGGTCAGGGTCATCTGGCAAGTAAGTGAGCCTGGATTTGAGTGCAGGAGTATTGGTGTCTCACATCCCTGTCTCATCAGAAGTGGGAGGGGGGCAGCAGGGGCCAGGCCAGGCGGGGCTTTGCATGCAGAGGGAGGAGCTAGTGTTTTGTCCGGAGGGAGGCAGGAGGCAGGGACAGGGTCACATTTGTAGGTCAGACTCTGGCTGCCTGGTGGAAGCTGAGTCAGAGGGGACGAGACTGGAGACCAGTGAGGAGGCTGCTGCCGGGTCCAGAAGAGGGAGGAGGAGGAGGCCTGGCCTGGGGAAGTGATGAGCATTTGGGGTTGGGGGTGTTTAGGATCTGCAGCGTACAAGTCTCAGTGGCTGATCAGATGAGGAAGATGAGAATGAAAGAGGGGAGAGCCCCAGATTCATTCGTCTATTCAGCCAACATCGATGAGGTTCTGTCTTGTGTCAGACACTGTGCTAGGTGCTCAGGATTCAGCCCTCATGGGAGCTGACAGTACCTGGGCGGCAGCTTTGGGTAGCTGGAGGTGGGGACCCTTGGAAGTGGGGACCCACAGGGAGGAACGAGTCTGTGGAGATTGCTGAGCTCAGTGAAGAACCCTGAGGTCTGTGGGACTTCTAGGGCAAATGTTCAGGGGGCTTAGGCCATGAGGTCCGGTTTCAGGAAAGTGACACCGCAGCTGGGGACCAGATTAGCATGTGGGCATGGGCTGGCTAGAGTGGCCTGGGTGCTCATAGGAGGTGCGCAGGGAGGCCAGGCTGGAGTAGGCAGTGCCAGGCACTGCTAGTGCCCCCTAGCTCCTCTCCCCACACAGGGAGGGGTCCCTTGTGGGACCTATAGCTGGTCAAGGTTCTGTTCCCTCCAGCCCCAACTCCTCTGGTCATTTCATGCCACAGAGGTTTGTTAGGTGCTTACTGTGTGCCAAGTTTGTTCTAGGCACCGAGGATAGACCCCTAATGCAGGCAGGCAAGGTTCCTGCTCACGTGCAGCTTCCACTCTAGTGGGGAGAGGCAGGAAATACACACCTGAACCAGAAGTATTGGGAATACCAAGTGCTAGTGAGAGCACGTGTCGTATGTTGAGGAAGCGCTCTCTGAGGAGGCGAGGTGCCAGCTGATATCTGAATGACAGGAAGGAGCAGCCATGGGGAAATGGGGGAAGAGAGTCCAGGCAGAAAGATGATGTATGGGAAGAAGATAAAGCTTTGAGATCTCATTCTGAGAGCCACAGGAGGGTTGAAAGCAGGGATTGGAAGTGAGGGATTTGCACATTAAAGAGATCACTCTGCAGAGCCGTGCAGAGAGTGGCCTGCAAGGGGCCAAGCAGGGCTCTAGGGAGCCAGTGCCAGGGGCTGGTGCAGGAGGCCTGTGAGGATTGCGGGGCTCCCCTGGTGCTGCCCGTGGCCTTTCATGCCTGTCAGCCCCTGGATGGGCACTGGGGGTCGGGGAGGTGCTCGCGGGAAGGAAAGCACCGGATGATCCTGAGCCCAACCCTCTGTCTGCAGGGGAGCACCGTGGACTAGGTGCTGGCGTCTCCAAGGTGCGGAGCCTGAAGATGGACAAGAAGGTGTGGACAGAAACACTCATCGAGGTGGGGATGCCCTTGCTTGCACGGATATTTGCGGTCTGCCCACTCAGCACTGCTGGGGTCTTCCAGCTCCCTCTCCCCCATCTCACTGACCCCAGCATCCAGGAGCCAGAAAAGACCTTCGTGATAATCCAGTGGGTGGGGATGTGGGAAAAGCCAATTTTTGGCAGAGTCAGCAAACTGGCTAGTGAGCTAAGAATGTTTTTATTGTTTTAAAGGGTTGTTAAAAAAAAAGAGACTGTTAAAGCCTAAAATATTTATTATTTGGCCCTTTAGAGAAAGAATTTGCTGACCTCCCATCTAGTTCAACTTTCATGTCATTGTACAGATGTGGAAACTGAGGCCCTGGACAGGCCTATGATCTACCTGAGATTACACAACAAATCCATATTGACCACCAAGTCCTGCCCTTTCCATCCTATTTCCTGGCTGACCTGGGGCATTCTCCCCTACCTTGCACACCCCTCACAGCCTCTTACCTTTCATTGTATCTGAACTCACGTGCACCAGTGGGTGTGGGTATGTACACTTTGGGTGCACACTCATATGTACATTTCTGCCCATGTACTCGAAGTTCCCAGGTGCCCATGTGGTAGACACAGGGGAGGACATGCAACAGGAGTCCAGACTCAGGCAGCTGCCACACAGGGCATTCCTCACAGCCCAGCCAAACTGCTGTTCCAAAACAGTTTGGCTGTCATATCAGTTTCCTATGTCCCCACAGTGTGTTTGGCACATAGTACTAAGGACTTTGCATTACGTTAATTGATTTTCAAAACAAACCTGTGACTTAGGATTAGAATAACCAGTTTACAGACATCGAGGCCTAGGGAGAGAAAATAACTTGCGCAAAGCACAGAGTGAGTCAGAGTGGCAGGGACTGTTCCTGCTTTGCTCTCAGCTGTGCCCTAGCGCCCCACGTAGGACCTGACAAAGAGGCGAGGTAGGGCCGGGGAAGTGGCTGTAGAATGATGAGCAGAACAGCCAATGAACCAGTTCCCTGAATGCTGGCCCCTGTGTTCCCCCAGAGTCCGCCCCACCCCTCTTGCCCAGAGAGGAGTGTCAGGGACAGGAGATGTTTCCAAAATCCCTGCCCACCCATTGGCTGACAGGTCAGGCACCACCCCCAGCTAGGACAGCCTCAGGAACGCAGAGTTCCAGATGTGGAACTGGGTGGGGCAACAGAAAGGGCCCCAGGGACCAGGCGCCAGGCCTGAAGCATCCACCTGTCAGGCTGTCTGTCTCTTGTCCTGCCACCCAGCCGAGGACCTAGGCTCAGCCCAGCGCTGGTGGGGGGAATACCCACAGCCATCAGCCTGCTAGGCTGCCCCTCACCTTCCCCTTGGGAAGGGGGGGCGGATGGCCTGGTTCTCCCAGCCTCTTGGCCTGACAACCTCAGAAACCAAGATTTTGCCTGACACGGCCCCCGGCTGTTGACCTGACCTCTTGCCCACACCCGCAGCTCTTCCTACAGCTGGGCAACGGTGCGGGGAACCGCTTCTGGGCAGCCAACGTGCCCCCCAGTGAGGCCCTGCAGCCCAGCAGCAGCCCTGGCACCCGGCGGCGCCACCTGGAGGCCAAGTACTGTGAGGGCAAGTACCGCCGCTACCACCCGCTCTTTGGCAACCAGGAGGAGCTGGACAAGGTCAGGATGCTGCACCCCTGGGGCCCCTTGACACTACCCCCTTCCTACCTGCTCCCCATCCGTCATCTGTCATACCCCATCTCTTCTACCAGCTCAGAGTGATGAGCTGGCATGTGGGGAAACTGAGGCCCAGAGGGCAGGAGGGCCCTGCCTAAGCCACACGGAAAGTTGGGGCAGTGCAGGGAGAAGCCAGCCCTGACCCTAGGGTCAAGGCCACTTCCCCAGCATCTGTCTGCCTCCCTCTTGATTCCTCTGTCTCCCGCACCCTGTCTTGTTTCTTCTGAATCCTGCCAAAAGGAGTGAACTTGATGGGGATGCTATTTCCTGTCAGGCTCATGAGAAACAGCTGGGCTGCTCCAACCCACCCCCGTCCTCGCCCTGCTCACGAAGAGGCCCTGTATGGGCCCCAGGCCCTGACAGGCTGGGAGCCAAGCCTTGGGCCTCGATCTGCCTTCTGAGCGGGAGGCAGCCAGCTCCGAAGCAGGGGGATGCCATGTGTGACCTCTGGTTGGCCTTTAGCCCCTCCCCAGCAGGCGCAGTCCAGCTAGGAGCCCAGTAGGAGCCAGCCCTCCACCTCCCAGGGACCCAGGCGTCCTGCCCCTGGCCCAGCCCAGTCTGGCCTGCAAGCCAGGACAGCGGCAGCTCCCATTGGTTAGGAGGGCTGGGCAGGCGGTGAGGAATTCAAATGTGGGAGGAATTAGCTACAAAGCGCCCCCTCCGCCCCTCCGCAAGGCAGAGGGAGCCAGAGATCTCAGGAGGCTCTCTGGCTGACAGGGCAGTGGTGTCTGGGCCACCAGCAGGGGTGAGGCCAGGCAGTTGGGACCCCCGGCCTCTACCAGGCAGTCCTTACCCACCCTCCCTCCCTTGGCCTCTATCTTCCTCCTCTTCTCTCTCTCTCTTCCTCCCTGTTCTCTCTTTCGGTCTGAGGATGGGCTACCCCAGACTAGGGGGACTCCTTCCTCTTCTGCCCTCTCTTCTCCCACCCGCCCCTGCTCGTGCTCACCCTCCCCTCCTCTTTCCTAGGCCCTGTGTGCTGCAGTCACCACCACAGACCTGGCCGAGACCCAGGCGCTCCTGGGCTGCGGGGCTGGGATCAGCTGCTTCTCGGGGGACCCTGAGGCCCCCACGCCCCTGGCTCTCGCCGAGCAGGCAGGGCAGACACTGCAGATGGAATTCCTTCGGAACAACCGGACCACAGGTGAGAGTGGCGGAGGACGGGGCATCCCTGCTGACACGGTCTGGGCCTCTGGAGGGGTTGTGGAGTGGGGGTCTGCCAGGAGCCGTGCAGTGCCCTGTGATGTTTGATTTATGCACCACTCTCAAGCTGTGATCGTGACTCCTGGAGGGGCCCTGGTGCAGCAGTGTGTGTGATTTGGGGTGTGTTTGGGTTTGCATGTCAGTGTACATTTGTGCTTCATATGTGTGTCCCTTCGTGTCTCTCTGTGACTCTGCTTAAGTATTTGGATGTCCCTTCCTGACTTGCAGTGTGAGCCCTTCAAGGTGACATCCGTGTGCTGGTGTCTCTGCACCCCCGAGCTACTCTGGGTCTTTGTTTCCTCGCACCTAGGGATGTCGAGGACTTTGGGGTTTGTGCATGTACAGAGTGTATCTGTGCTGCCGTGGGGGCGGGGGGGGCGGTGTTACATTTCTCTGAGCGCAGGTCACCTACTAAGGCGGCCCTGTCTGCTGCCGTCTCTGGGTGGAGCTCAGTCACAGAGCTGGTTTGGCTCCCACTCTCAGAGTGGGTGAGGAGGGGCAGTGGGGTGAGCAGCGCTGGTCGTGGCCCAGGCCTGGCCTCTGGGGCCATATCCCAGGACTGAGGGTGGAGCTCAGTGGCTGGGGCTCTGGGCTTAGGGCCATGGGTGGGTGGGGTGTGCCGGGCTGGAGAGAGCCCAGGTGTCCGGGGAGGCACAGGAGACCACCCAGCTGGCGTGGGCTTCGGGGGCAGGACCCGCCCCCCCCCATTGTTAACTGCTGGGAGCAGGGCTGGAGCCAGGCTGCTTCCTTCAGCTGCATAGCGTCTGGGACAAACCTCTCTGCAGGATTGTTCCTGAGTTTGCCCCATGGCCCCCTTGTGCCAGCAGACCATGCTTCCAACAGGGAGAGTGGGGTGGGCTGGGAGTCAGGGAGGCTCCCTGGGAAGGGGAGGTGCTAGAGCTGGGCCTTGGGGACAGAGTGGAATTTCCACAGGTTGGGGGAGATGGAAAAATGGCTTGGGCAAAACCCTGGAGGTGGGAGTGGAAGCGGGAGGCTGCTGGTCAGGCAGCTGGGGAGCCGGGGCTGGAGACTTGAGAGTGAGCCTGGATGCCCGGCCTGCTGAAAGTAGGGTGGGGACACGCCTTGCTTGGATGGCTAGTGTGACCAGACATTCTTTCCCCCTTTGAAGAGGTACCTCGGCTGGACACGATGAAGCCCCTGGAAAAGCACTACTCGGTTGTCCTGCCAACTGTGAGCCACAGTGGCTTCCTCTACAAGACAGCTTCTGCCGGCAAGCCACTGCACGACCGCCGTGCCCGGGAAGGTGGGTTCCACCCTAGACACTGTCCCAGTCCATGGCATTCTGGCATGGCTGCAAGGCCAGGGAAGCCAGGCCTGGCCAGGCTGGTAGACCCATGAGGGTGCCAAGTAGACTCTGGCAGAGTCACCCTGGAGGGCTTCCTGGATATGGTCTCTGGTACACGGTAGTTGCTTAATAAACGGGGGTGGGGCACAGCATGCAGAGCAGTTCACTGCCAGAGTTTTCTTTGGAATGAAGAAGCCTTTATTGGCCTCTTGGAGCATCTGGTATCTGGAGCCCGTGGATGGTAGGAGGTTCAAGGACTAAACTTAAAAGCTGTGTCCTTCTATTATGTCAGCTTTCCATTCCAAATAAAATCCGTGGTCCTTACCACCTCCCACAAGAGCCTGCACAGCTGGCAGCCCCACCTGTTACATCTCTGACCCTTCCCTTCACTCACTCTGCTCCTGCTCTGCCAGCCTCCTCGTTAGTCCTCGGATATGCCATGGTTGCTCCCACCACGACCTTTGCACTTGCTCTTCTCTCTGCCCTGCATGCTTTTCTGCAAATACTGTCATGGTCAGTCCCTCACCTTCTCTTTTTGAGATGGGGTCTCACTATTGCTGGCCAGGATGGTCTCGACTTCCTGGCCTCAAGCAATTCTCCTGCCTCAGCCTCCTAAGTCTCTGGAAGTACAGGTGCATGCCACCACACCAACTAGTCCCTCATTGTAATCAGGTCTCTGTTTAAGTGTCACTTTTGCAGAGACATCATCCCTGACCACCTCATCCAAAATAGCATGCCCCATCTCTCCCTTTACCCTACTTACTCTTCACATGAATTATCTGGTATTAATTCATCTTTTAAAGTGTGTATCTATCAATTCTCTGAACCCCAATGGAACAGAAACTTCTCTTGGACACCACCGTAGTCCCCAGTGCCTGACACGGTGCTAAGCACTGGCACATGTCTGTAGAATGAAGGGAGACTGAGGCAGGGCTAGCGCTTCTGGAGGGAGCCCATCCTTGGCAAATGGCAGGCCCTTATAGACAGGATGAGAGACGATGTCTGCTGTGGGCACATCCTTGAGGCCAATGCTCACTGCATCCCCCAGCACTTCTTACATGAACCGTCCCGGGGATGAGGCCTTCCAACTCCCAGGGAGATTCCTTCGGACCCTCTGTGGTTCACAACCTCACTGCCTCGGGTCTTCCTCCCTCTGCCTGATAATGTCATTTATGTAACTGTCTGAGTCATCCTTTTTGCCTTGGGTACCAGGAAGCTCTGAGCCACTGTGAAGCTCAGTGCTATGAACTGTATAAGCCTGTATGGTCTTGACATTCTATTCTTTCCACTACCTTTCCTGGTCCAGATTCCCATTTCTATTTCCCTTATGGGATCTTATCAGTCTCCTCATGGCCACTGGAAGAGGAGGCAGAGTACTACAGAGTGACGGGTGCTCTGGCAGAGGAGGGTGGGGCACTGGGGTGGGTAAAGAAGGCCTCCTGCACCACTCAGGTGGTGGTGGTGGGGGAACAGGTAGGCAAAAGCCAAGAGTGCAGGGTGTGTGCAGGAGTGACAGAGAGGCAGCTAGAGAGGTGGGCAGGGGCAGACCCGGCAGAGACTCTGTTCTGAGGACAAGGCAGGCCATGGAATGCTTCTGATCGGAGGAAGGGTGGAGTATGGTTTTAGCTAGGTCACTCTTAGGTCTTGGAAGAGGCCGGCTGGAGGCCAGGAGACCAGTGAAGAGACCACTACGGAGGTCTGGGGCAGAGGATGAGGTACAGGGTGGCTGGGGCAGGGGACGGGCCTGCAGAGAGGAGGATGATTCAGGGGAAATTTTTGAGTTAGGATGAAGAGCACAGGGATCAGGTGGGAGTAGGGGCCAGGGAGGATGCAGAAGTGATTTACAGGTGGTGGGGGCTCTCTCATGGCTCCCCTGCCCAACTTTTCCCCAGAGTTCAGCCGACGCTGGTGTGTCCTTAGTGATGGGGTCCTGAGCTACTATGAGAATGAGCGAGCAGTGACCCCCAACGGGGAGATTCGGGCCAGCGAGATTGTGTGCCTGGCAGTCCCCCCTCCCGACACCCACGGGTGAGCACCCCTGGGCACATAACTGACTAGTGTTGCTATAAGGTCCAGTCCTCCACTGGGGAGAGGGAAATAGGCCCAGAGAAGGGAAGGACCTCTCCAGGGTCACACAGCAAACTGGGGCTGTACGAGGGCTGACCCAGGTCTCCTGAGGCTGCAGCCCAAGGCTTTTCCACCACCCCTAGGGGTCTGGGGAGGGGCAATCACGGGGGCAGTGTGGAGGGGGCAGGGAATGGCAGTTGGTGGGGGGTGGGCTGGGGCTGAGTGAAGTGGGCCTGAGTCCTGGCCTATGTATTTACAGCTTTGAACACACCTTTGAGGTGTACACGGAGGGAGAACGGCTGTACCTGTTTGGGCTGGAGAGTGCGGAGCTGGCTCATGAGTGGGTCAAGTGCATTGCTAAGGTGAGCCTGGGTTAGCAGGGTGGGTGTAGGGCATGTCTGACAAGGGCAGGATGGGGCCTGCTGGCTGATCCGTGTATCCCAGCTCCCCTGTCTGATGGAGCAGGGGCCAGAGTGAGGGTAGCAGATATCAGGAAGGCTTCTCGTGCCAACAGCCTGACGCAATCTACAGGCCTCTGGGGGGAGGTCAGGAGACCTGTCTCAGCTCTGCAGAAGAAGGGCTGCGGGCCTTGCGTTCCGTAGGAGCTCTGTAAATGTTTAATAATAAATAAAATAACAGTTGGAGCCATCTTGGACAAGCATGCTCCTTATCCCTAGAGGTGTGCAAGCAGAGGCTGGAGGGAAGATACAGAGTCCCTCTGCCTTAGGGACTAGAGTCAGGTGCCCTCTGGGGTCCCCTGTGCCATCTCAGTCATTTCTCTGTGAGCCTCCTGAGGATCAATCCTCAGAGTCCTGGGGACCCAGATGAACCAGTCCTGGCTCCTCAGTAGCTCCCATGCAGGTGGGGGAGACAGATAGGTCCAGACCGCAGCATTAGTGCGATCAGTGCTACAACACAGGGCGAGGATGCTTTGGCACTGTGGGGGTCCAGAGAAGGGACATCCCTGATAGTATATGGTGAGGCCAGGGTCCAGGACAGGCAGCGCTGTTGGCTGATGCACCCTCCCCTGGCTGCCTCCCCCACCAGGCATTTGTGCCTCCCCTGGCCGAGGATCTGCTGGCCCAGGACTTTGAGCGGCTTGGGCGTCTACCCTACAAAGCTGGCCTGAGCCTACAGCGGGCCCAGGAGGGCTGGTTTTCCCTTACTGGCTCTGAGCTCCGTGTCGTCTTCCCAGAGGGGCCCTGTGAAGAGCCGCTGCAACTACGGAAGCTGCAGGAACTCTGTGCGTGCCCAGACCTGGGCCCCAACCTCCAGGGCACCCTATCCTGGGCTCCCAGGCCCCCAGCCCCTGCCTGGAAGTCTGAACTCTATCCCGGCCTGGCCAGAAGGAGCCAGCCTGCCTTCTCACAACCTCTCCTGCCCTTGGGGTGCATCTCAATGACCTCCTGTGTTGGTGGGTGGGTCCCAGGGTTGTGTGTGCCCAGAGAGCCTCAGGAGGGAGCAGGTTGGGGATCATGAACAAGGCCTCACCTTGACTGGCCCCTCCACAGCCGTCCAAGGGGACAGTGAGAACCAGGTGCTGGTGCTGGTGGAACGAAGGAGGTAAGCCCGGGCCTCCCTCAGGGGCTCTGAGAAGTCTGGGCTAGTCTGACAGTCCCTCAGTAATTGACTGTCCTGGCCCAGGACGCTGTACATCCAGGGGGAGCGGAGGCTGGACTTCATGGGTTGGCTGGGGGCCATCCAGAAAGCAGCAGCCAGCTTGGGGGACACGCTGTCAGAGCAGCAGCTCGGGGACTCAGACATCCCGGTGATTGTGTACCGCTGTGTGGACTACATCACGCAGTGCGGTGAGCCCCGCCCCGCGGCACAGGCCCCGCCCCTCGCCTGGTTCCAGGGAGCCCTGGGAAGTGGCCCGTCCTGGCGCCATGCCTAAGGCCCCAAACGTTTGGCCCCGCCCCGCCCCAGGCCTGACCTCAGAGGGCATCTACCGCAAGTGCGGGCAGACCTCTAAGACGCAGCGGCTGCTGGAGAGCCTGCGGCAGGACGCGCGCTCTGTGCGCCTCAAGGAGGGCGAGCAGAACGTGGACGATGTCTCCTCAGCGCTCAAGCGCTTCCTGCGCGACCTGCCCGATGGGCTGTTCACTCGTGCCCAGCGCCTGGCCTGGCTGGAGGCCTCAGGTGGGCCCTGCAGCCCTGTCTGCCATATCTCAGGGTTCCCAGCTCCTTCCCACGGGGCACTAGCACTTGGTGTGTGCCGGGCACGGCCGGCTCCAGCTCCCCGCCCTCCTTGCTGCTTATCCCCGCAGTCACTGTATACAGAGCCAGGGCCCCTCGAGCATGCCTCATCCTTGCCGAGTGCCTGGCCTACTTTGACTTGGAGAGCGCCAGGACTGCTTTCACCCAGCATGAGAGGCAGAGCAGCCACGGGGCAGGGAAGGTGGTTGTGGGGGTTTTCTGACCTGGTCTATCTCCCCCACCCAGAGATTGAGAATGAGGAAGAGAAGGTCTCCAGGTACCGAGAGCTCCTGGTGCGTCTGCCCCCTGTCAACCGGGCCACAGTGAAGGCCCTTATCAGCCACCTATACTGGTGAGGGGCAATACCACTGTGAAGCTGGGGGAAGGGGGTTGGGGCGGAGAAGATTCTTCTGCCCTCAACCTGGCTGACTGCCCTCCCCTGGGAACCAGGTACACCTGGGAACTAGGTATTGACTACAACCTGCCCAAATCTTGGACATTTTGTCTCTCAGCGTAATTCCTGCAGGTGGGAGAGTAGAGAATTTTTCAGCTTGGGACCAGGGTACCTTGACCAGATCTCCCAGCTTCCCAGCCCTCCTTGCCAGGCCCCAAGACATGGCCAGAAAGACTGTGCCTCCCCCCTTAGCTAGTGGTCCACAGTGATAGGCCAGTCTCTGTCAGAAGTCAGCAAGGTGAGATGGGTAAGTTCCAGGCCGGACTCTTCATTCAAGGGCTCCCTCCTTCCCTCTCCAGCGTCCAGTGCTTCTCAGACACGAACCAGATGAACACGCACAACCTGGCAATTGTATTTGGGCCCACACTCTTCCAGACAGACGGGCAGGACTACAAGGCTGGCCGTGTGGTGGAAGACCTCATTAACCACTATGTGGTGGTGTTTAACGTGCGTCCCCGGCCAGTGGGCAGTGGAGGGCAGGGCTCAGCCTCCCAGATGGCAATGGCCACCTGTACCTGCCTCTCTCCCCTTCCCAGGTGGATGAGGAGGAGCTGAGGAAGCAGCGGGAGGAGATCACTGCCATTGTGAAGATGCGAGTGGCTGGCACTGCCAGTGGGACCCAGGTGAAGGCTGAGGCCTGGGTGGGAGGCTCAGGCCAGCCACCTGTACCTGCTCCCCAGGCCTCTAGCTGGACCTTGTCTCCTTGTAGCATGCTGGTGACTTCATCTGCACAGTGTACCTGGAAGAGAAGAAAGCAGAGACCGAGCAGCATGTCAAGGTAGAGGCTGGGGACCTAGAAGCTAAGGGGTCAGAAGAATCAGGGCGGGTGGGCCAGGTGCAGATGGCCATGGGAGTGTCACTTCTATCCCAAGGGGAGCGCTGGTTTGGGACCTGTATCTCTGGCTGGTGCTGGTGCTTGCTTATAAGGACCACTCACAGACACCCCTCTGCATCCCAGGACTCCAGAGGACCCGAGAAGGGTGGGCTTAGGCCCTGAATCACAGCAAGGTGTGGCAGAGGCTGGGGATGGGACAGGTTGACCTCCTTATTTTTGGTCCCTGCAGATCCCAGCGTCTATGACAGCTGAAGAGCTCACCCTAGAGATCCTGGATCGCCGGAATGTGGGGGTCAGGGAGAAGGACTACTGGACTTGCTTCGAAGTCAATGAAAGGGAAGAGGCAGGTGAGTGCCTGCTGGGATTGGTGCAGAGTGCGATGTAGCCTGTCTCATCTGGGCTGCAGCCCCTGTCTCTTCTCCCCTACCCTATGTGGGAACGGGGCAGTGAAACAAGGTTTGGGTGGCAGATGTTGCTGTCACACTGATGAAGCCTGTGATCTCGGTGATGGTGACGGGTGCTGGGAGGGGTTGAGGTGATGCCTGTAATGTGGCTGTTAGGAGGGACAGGGAAGGGGGTAGATAGTGTTAGATGTGATGGTGCTTTCTTAGGTGTCAGTGAGGTGTCAGTGTTGCTTGCAGGGCTGCTGCTGCTGAATTTGATAATGGGATTGTGGGGTGACAGCACTCTTGGTGGTCATGACCATGCAGGAGAGGAGGATGGTGGCAGGGTGGGTGGGGGGTTAGGGTGGTTGTGATAGTATGACAGGCCCGTGGTGATGAGGGGGTGATAAAGGCATCTTATGGTGAAGGGTGGTCTTGCTGGCAGTAGGGAGTGTGGGTATATCTCTTTATTTGTTGAGTGCCAGGCACTGGGCTGGGGAGCCAGACATATAGTCCTTATCCCTGTCGTGGTTGGAGACATTAATATAATGATCACACCAATAAATGTACAACTACAGCTGCACTAACTGCTGTGAAGGAAAGACCCATGACATTGCTGGTGCTTCCCTGAGCTAGGACGTGAAGGAAGAGCAGGGCTTACTTGGTGAAGGGGGGAAAAGTGCTCCCAGGAGTGGGAACAGCACGAGCAAAACCCATGTGTGGTCACAGGCACAGCCCTTTAAGGAGATGAGGGCAGCAAGGGCTTGTGGCATGGGCGGCGCTGGAGATCCCGGCAGAAGCAGAGATGGCCACACGGGGCCTAGCAGCAGCGCAAGGCCGCGGCAGGGTTAGCAGTTAGGAGTTTACGAAGATTGCCACTTGCTGCTGGGCAGGGAGAGGAGGAAGCAGGGAAGTGAGAGTGCATGCAGGAGACCACTTTGAAGGTCATGGTTTAGTCCAAGGAGAAGACGGTAATGTGGGCCAGGGTGGCAGCAGTGCAGATGAACAGCAGAGAGATCTAAAATGTAGAGGATGAGAGGGAGTAGGGTTTGTTTCTGGCTTGAGCATCCTGGTGGGTGGTGGTGCTATTATTTCCCCTATGGGGGAAGATCACGGGCTTGGTTTGAGACATGTCAAGTTTGAGCAGCTTTGGTCACAGCCAGATGTGTCAAGCCTGAAGCTCGGTCATGGGGAGGGTGGTCATGACGGTGATGTAGCATGGTGCTAGCAGACGGTGGGAGTAGACAGTGGATGTGTGGGTGATATGTGCCCATGTACCAGCCCTTGGTGGTGTCAGGCCGTGTGACAGTGATGGCGTAACCTCTCCTCAGAGCGCCCCCTGCACTTTGCTGAGAAGGTGTTGCCCATCCTGCACGGGCTGGGCACAGACAGCCACCTGGTGGTGAAGAAGCACCAGTCCATGGAGGCCATGCTGCTGTACCTGGGTAGGTGGTGCCTTCAGGGGGGGCAGACAGGGTGGGACCCTCTATCCAGAGCCAGGGCAGGACCGGGTGGCACCAGACAGGAGCAGCTCAAGCAGAGGGTGCCAGATGGGCGAGCCTCTATGGGGGCTGGAGCAGAATGGGACAATTTCCTTCTTCCTGGGACCTGGCCCTGGGGCATCTGGGTCCAGCTAGGGGGTTGGTACAGCCCATGCCCACTCCATTCCTCCCCCAGCTAGCCGTGTGGGCGACACCAAGCATGGCATGATGAAGTTCCGAGAGGACCGCAGCCTCCTGGGCCTGGGCCTGCCCTCAGGCGGCTTCCACGATCGCTACTTCATCCTCAACAGCAGCTGCCTGCGGCTCTACAAGGAGGTCCGGGTAAGTGGCCTCACTAGGTTGTGCCCTGCCATGGGCACCTGCACCCCTCAGTGTGCTCAGACGTACCCTTGGTCTGCAAGTGGGAATATCCCTATCATGGTGTCTTGGGATGGCACAGCAGTGGGGAAGAGCTATAGACTCTTAGGGACTCTCTAGCTGTGGCCCTGGGAGGCCACTCTACTGTGCCCTGTAGCCTCACTAGGCCCTGGTACCTGGATGCCATCACATCACGCCCATAGTCTCTCACCCGTGCCCATGCCTTTGTCACAGCATTTGCAAGAACATGCTCTGTGGTGACAGCCCTGGCCCGTGCATGCCTTGTTGCATCACAGGTCGTACCCCTCCCAGCCCACGCTCCACACCCACTCTGTCCACATGCTAGTGTTCTCCCAGACCAGACTGCATCTTGGCACACCCCCCCATACATGCCACATACCCCCATGCACCACTGTGCTTGCTGTCCTGGCTCCAGACCTGGGACGACTTCTTCCATAACCCTGATCCTCTATCAAACAGAGCCAGAGGCCGTGGAGCGGGGCCCCTGAGACCGTGAGTAGCTGTGGGCCGACTGCCAGCTGCCTTACACCGCCTGGGGGGCAAAGTGAGCTGGGTGGGAGTGTGGGGATATAGCCAAGGCTCCCGGCCATCTCCAGGCATGGTTCCTTACCCCCTTGCTGGTCAGCACTGGTCCCCACGCCAGGGCCCATGGCCTAAGCTCCTGCCCTTCATCGCTAACCCCATTCCAGGCTCCTTTCCCCAGGATGGGGTCCCTTATCAATGTGATATTCTAATTTTCCGAAGGACTCTGTGGAAGTTAAGGAGCCAATAATGGAGGCCCCTAGGTTTGAATTAGAGCTCTGATCCTCATCTCCTGTCACCCCTGGAGCCAACATATTTCCAACCCTGGAGAGAGAGTTCCAGGACTATCAGAATGTCCTTGTTGCTACTGCCCTGTCCTAAAGTGTCCGGGTGGGACTAGAGAGGCTTATGGGACATGCCCCGCCTGCGGTAGGAGTCTTCGCTGTAGCCCTGGCAGGTTGCCCAGCCTTTGCCCACTCTGGAGATGGTGCTCATCCACTCCTCCCTTGGGGCTGCCCTGTTCCTAGGGGACTAATTCTGCCTAGGAGAAAGCCTTTGCTCAGGTTCAGCTGAGAATCTGCCTCGCATCATGCCCTGTGGGGCCCACCTGTGCCTCGGGGGGCGGGGTGGGGGGGAGTGTCACAGAGTATAGATGCCCTGCAGAGGTGAGCAGCAGTGACATGGTTCCAAGCCCATGGGTCCCTTCTGAGCTGTCCCACCAGTGTCTTCAGCCCTTTTTGCCTCTTGCATCTCCTGAGGACATCTGGACAGGTCTTGTCTTCCATGGAGGGAGCAGAACCTTCACTTCCTCTCTTTGCACTTTGTACCTCTATTAATGCAGCCTGGGCTCCTGCTGACCCTTGTGGGAAACACTTCTCTACTCTCCTTTGCCTCCCTCTGTGATCACAGCCTCACTTCTGAGGCTGTCTGCCCCTCCAAGTCAGTCCTCTTGGTTCTGAGATGTTATCTCCCAGACCCCCTCTCTCTAGGGGTGCTTGGCCCCATGGAGCAGAGCAAGACCATCAGTGTGGACAGAAAGGAGGGAGGATGGTTGAGGCACCTGGAAAAGCAGTTGCTGACCCTTTGCCATGGAGGAGAGAGGCAGGAGAGCTAGAAAAAGGGAACAGACCTAATGTTCCCTAAAGAAGCAGGCTTGGTTCCTGGCCCCTCACACACTGATATATATAACCTTCACTACTGTTCTGAGAGGAAAGGTGTTATCCCCATTTTACAGGTGAGAAAACAGGCTTTGAGTAACTTGCCCAGGGCCATCTGTAGGTGGTAGAATGGGATTTGAACCCAGATTTGTTAGTGTCAAAGCTCACACTTTGCATTCCTGGAAGACAGGAATTCAAGGACCCAGCAGGGAGGGGCTGTCCAGTGCAGTTAAGTGCTGCTGTCCATACCCTAGTGACAGCCAGCACCGCTAGCCTGGCAGAAGCTCCGAGCATGTGTGATGTGCTTACCGAGGTGTTGGTAATTCTGGTATTTGTTGGTTTATGGTATAAGACAGATATTTGAAACTGGGACAGTCCCAAGCAATTCAGGGTATGTGGCCACTCAAGCCTTATTCTAGCAGTCTGCTGTTGCTAAAGACCCAGAGGCACCTGGGAAAGGCACACTCTAGAAATATCTTGATTCCAGCAGAGGTCCTTAAGTTGCAAGGGTGAATTTCATTCTCTACCAGTGACTTTGTACCTTGGAGATGCTGGAAACCTGAGCTCTTTGATTAGAAATGAAGTCCTTGGGGGGGTTCATGCTCAAAAAGAAATTGCATTGACTGACACCCCCACTTCCCTGACCCCCTCCAACTTCCTGTCTCAGGCACTCTCGTGTCACACACATGCCACGCATACACCATGCACGCCAGCACCTGGGAAGGCAGAGGCCCGAGGGTTTTGTTTTCAGACTGTCAAGGAGCCATAGACTGCCTTGATGCCTCGATTCCTGCAATTCTCTCTGTGCTTGACTGGGACTGGCATTACTGTCACATCCACGGGCCTGTCCCTTCCACCCTCGACTCACTTGACTGCTAGCTTCCAGTTCTTTTCTCCTCCCACCCACAGCCTGTTTTCCATTCCCAAAGCCTGATTCCCTGCATGAAGCCCAGTGTTCCTACATCCTTGCTTTGCCATGCCCAGAGCCTTGTGTTTTCCATGCCTGCAGCCTGATCGCTTTTTCAGCGTCTGTTGCAGTCTTTCCACTCCCTCTTCCCAATATCTTCTGGTTTGCAGGCGGGTTCTGCCCTGCTTGCATGTAGGTTTCTTCCTTGTCCCATTCTCCCCATACCTTGTTTCCTCTGTATCTATCCACAGCCTGCTCACCCTTCCCACTGCTCAGTTTCCTCCCTGTCTATAGCCCTGGTTGTCCCCTGCCTGCAGCCTAGTTTGTTCCAGGCCCTCTTTGGCACATGTCAGGTCAGGCTATATGTAGAGGACTTGGGGCTCTGCCATCAGGCCCTTGTCTTTAGGAGGTATCAGAGTAAAAGCAGGGTGAAAGTCCTTACTAAGGCCCTCCTAAGCCACACCCCTTCTGACAGCACGGAAGTCTCCATCAATCCCTAGGCAGCCCATCCTTTTGTGGTATCACAGGGAAGTCCACCAGTTCCTGAAACTTTCCAGCTCCCCTGGTTCCCATAGTCCCCTCTCTGGTTCGTGCTGAGGAGCCATGCCTGGCGGTGGCTGGGAGCAACGGTGGGAAACAGGGTGGAAGCAGCTCAATCTTTGACCCCCAGTTTCGGCTGTAAGTGAATCCCCCTCCCCTGCCATTCACCCTGGCACCCCTATGGGCTCCAAGGGTGCCTGGTAGGGGGAGGGCTTCAAGCAAGTGGCCCCCAGGGCAGGAGGAAGGCTTATTAGCTCGACCCAACCAGCCTCTTCCTTGGGGGTCATTGCTCCCATCCCTCTGCCTCCAAGCCAGCCTGCTCCTTCCAAGCCCAGACCTATATGCAGAGGTGGGGGCCAGAGGTGAGCATACTGATGACCTGGTGCCCTTCCTCAGTACATTGGTCTCTCGGTTCCTGACCTGAACTATTGGGAAGTTCTTCGTTTGGTCTATGGAACAGCTGTCCTGCTTCAGCTCGAGTCATTAGCCTTTTCCTCATGGAACCAAAGAGCTAGTAGCTGCTGATCCCCTTCTGTTCACACGGTCAACCTTGGAGCCTCCATGGGGCAGGGAGGGGTGAATGAATAACCTAAGCAGCCAACCAGGGTGCTCAGGTTGCACCTGCTCGTTCCAGCTTGGTGCTGGAGGAGGCCGTGCAGCCCATCTCCCTCTGTGTGCAGTCTCATGCAGGCTGATACTACAAATCGATTCTCTAATTTGCAGGGCAGCAGGGTGGGGCTGGGATTCGCTGCTTTGGATGTCCCAGTTGAGATGGCTTCCTTGGGGACTGAGGGTTGACTGTCTGATGCTGCTGCAGGGCCGAGAGGCCTGGGGGCGGGTTGGGCTGGTTGGGAACAGGGAGGGCTTCCTCAGGAAGGCTTCCTGGAGGAGGCGACCTGTGCTGGGCTGCAGAGAAGGGTGGGGAGTGGTAGGAGGGAGGTGCCCAGTCAGGAGAACTGCCCAGATGCCCACTCAAACAGACTGAAGTGCCCTCTTCTCCCTTCCTGCATCCCAGAGTCACCGGCCTGAGAAGGAGTGGCCCGTCAAGAGTCTCAAAGTCTACCTGGGAGTGAAGAAGAAACTCCGGCCACCCACCTGGTGAGTTGGGACTGAGGAGACAGGCTTGCAGCAGGGGCCTGTGGGGGCTCAGAAGTGATGGGGAGGCACAGCTGGATGCCCTTGATGGAAGTCAGGGCAGAGGTTCTGAAGGTGTGGTCCCCCAGACCAGCAGCATCACCAGGACATACCTTAGAAGCACAAATCCTCAAGTCCGACCCCATTCCTACTGAGTCACGGGTTCTAGGGGTGGGGCCGGCACTCTTTTAATAAGCTGTGTGGGGAACTCTGATGCCCGCTCATGCTTGAGGACCACTGGCTTGTATTAAAATCCCATCACTGCCTGTATCTGGGGCCTCTCTGGGCCCCAGTTCCTGTATCTGTAGAAGAGAGAAAATAATGGCACACCTGCTTCCCGGGTGGTTGTACATTTTAGGAAGTTGAAAGTGATGCATGCCACTATTGCCATTATGAATTGCAGTCACCGGACTTGGTTTTCTGACTGTCTCCTCATCTGCTGGCTGTGCCTGGCTGTCTCTCTGGGACTGGGGCAAGCCTGGACTGGGGGTAGAGGGAGCCCAGGGCCTGGGAGGCCCATGGAGGCAGAGAGAAAACTATTGGATGTCCTACTCTTGTGAGAGGGCCTCACTCTGACCCAGGCTTCTGGGCTCTGTCCTGGCAACCTGGGTGTGGAGGCCTCTGCAGGCTGTCAAGCAACCCCATTTCCTCCCCTCCTCCTCTGCAGCTGGGGCTTCACAGTGGTGCATGAGACAGAGAAGCATGAGAAGCAGCAGTGGTGAGTGAAGGCTCCATCCTAACACTCCAGGCTGAAGAGAGATGGTAGCACGTCCCCCTTGATTGGGTCCCCAGTCATAGCCCAGATGTGTGCCCTGCTGGCAGAGCCTGGGCTGGGAAGATGGGCAGGGTGTCCCCCACTCAACCAGCCCTTTGGCAGTGTCCAGACCTGTGCCCCACCCTGCAGGTACCTCTGCTGTGACACGCAGATGGAGCTCCGAGAGTGGTTTGCCACCTTCCTCTTTGTGCAGGTACCAGGTGCAGGGTCTGGGGTGGGGTCCCTGGAGGCTTCTTTTATAGAGAGTGGGTACGTTTGGGCCTTCACTATTCAGGCCACCCATCGCTTGAAGGAGATTTTGAGTTGCTTTTAATGCATTGGTTTGTTTATTCAGTAAACACTTGCTAGTGCCTACTGTAGTCCAGCCCTGAGCCAGGCCTGCTAGGGACAGAGAGCACACAGATCCCTGCCCTCAGGCACTCTCCACGTGAAAAGGAAAACAGGCCCAGTGTGATCAGCAAGGTGGAGACAAAGGAAAGCCCAGGGACCTCAACCTGGTGGGTTGGATGGAGGTGGCAGCAAGGAGAGGGTGTCACAGGGGCTGAGTCTTAGGGGATGAGGGAGAATGCACCCCAAACGAAGAGGAGGCGGATGGCTTCCAGGTGGAGGACAGTTTATGCAGAGGCATGGGGGTGTGAAGGAGCAATACAGACTGTCCAGTGGAGTGACAAGGAAGAAGCCAGGAGTGCTAGAAGCTGGCACTGGAAAGAATCTCAAAGAGCCTCAAAGGCCATGCCAAGGAAGCTGAACTTGACCTGGTGGGCCGTGGGGAGCCCCAGGAAGGCTTTCAGCAAGAGAGAGTCGCGTGTGTGGCTTACATCGGAGAGGGCTCACTCTGGGTGTGGTTGCGGGGGAGGAGGGACAGGGCGGTGCCCAAAGGTGAGCAGGCGGCTGCAGTGTCCTTGGCAGGAATGGGTGGGGGTGTCTCCTGAGCCAGAGCAGGGCCAGAGGCCAGGTTAGACTTAAAGCAGATGAGTTATGACAAAGATTTTTAAATGAGGGCTCAGAATTGTTTAGGGTAAAGGCAGACAAACCTATCAGGACCCTGGACTGAGTTCTTTCTTGGAGCTAAGTTTTTCTTTTAGCTCTGAGCTCCCTGGTAATCAAGGCCTAAAGGGAAACAGGGTGAATTCTATAGTTCTTTGTTCCTGGTAAGAGGAGGCTCAGATATGTTCCTCTAGGAGAAATGTTTTCTTGGTGCTGCATTCTTGGAGAGGTTTGTGGATCCGGAGATGGGAGTTGTTGAGTAACAGAATTGGCTGTGTTTTGCCAGGGATACAGTCATGTTCTCCTCACAGCTGCTTCTCATATCGGCTGGGATCAAAGCTGAGGGTGTCACCTCAGTTCATAGCTGGAGGCATTTCTGGGAAGGGTGGGCAGATCCGGAGCTGAGTGTCTGGGTGAGCTGACGCTGAGCCCAGGCCCCAGCCCCCTCCTCTGCCTGCTCCCCAGCACGATGGCCTGGTGTGGCCCTCAGAGCCCTCCCGTGTGGCCCGGGCCGTGCCTGAGGTCCGGCTGGGCAGTGTCTCCCTGATCCCCCTGCGTGGCAGTGAAAATGAAATGCGCCGGAGTGTGGCTGCCTTCACCACGGACCCACTTTCTGTGAGTGGCTCTCCCTCCCAGCGGGGGGCTGGGGACCCAGCTGGATGCCCTCTACCCCACAGCTCACCTCTGAGCACCCTCCGGGCCCCTCCCTCCATCCCTGGCAGGACCCTTTGGTTCACATGGTTCCCAGAAGTCCCCTTACTGGCCCTGGGGACCCCAGCTGACTCGAGCACTCTCGGCCGGAAGTCGAGAGTGACTGCAGAAGCTTCAGCCGGGAGCCTGGCCCCTCTGAGCCTCCGCAAAGTACTCACAGAATCTGGGCTTCTGCCGTCTACAGCTCCTGCGCAACGTCTGAGCAGGGAGCCCACCCTGGCTCTGGGACTCTCCGCTGGACGCCTTCCTGTCCTGACGCCCTCATGCCCCGAGAGCCTGGTGCGAGCCAGCAGGGGGCGCATGAGGAAGCTGCACCCACGTCCCACTGCCTCCATCCTGACGGCAGCATGGGGTTCCCTGGCCGGGAGTGGGGTGCAGCAGGGTCTGCCTGGGCAAGAACCCCTCCCAGCTCTGTCCAGGTGCTCAGCCCTCTTGGCCTGACCTGCTTACCCCCAGTGTCACTCACCCTGAGTCTGTGGCGCTGGAGAGGTGTGCATCCATCAGGAGCGCTGGAGGACCACCATCCTTTCCATGGCTTGCGGCCATGGGGCCCCCGCTGGAAGGGAGCCCCCTGGCAATGAACTCTAGGACAGCAAAAAGTGGGTGCTCTACAAGAACACTCAGCTGGGTGGGGAGGGAGCTCTTGGGTAAGTTTCGACAGAGCTGAGAGCTGGACTTTGTGGACTTCAGCCCCCCTTCCAATCTGGGCTGATTGGGAGGGTCCAGGCTGCCTGATGCCCCTTCCCCACTTTGGGGGCTTTTTGATAATATAAATATATCTGTATATTTTACCCTGTGGTGCTGAGGTCTGTAATTGGTTGAGGGGATCAGGTATCCTGGGGACAGGAGGTCAGGAAGCCCAGAGGTGAGTGCCTAGGGCCTAAAGCTGGGACCTGGATTCTGGTCTCTCCAGGCACTGAGCCTGCTCCCCGCCGTCCCTATTGTACTTCTGGGCAGCCAGGCTGGGATGCCAGTCCTGACCCAGACCCGGATGGACCCCAGCTGGCCCTAAGCTCCTGTCCTTGCTGTGGTCTGAGTCTGGGCTGGGGCCTGGACGTGGCCTGTCAGTAACTCAGTGCATCCTCACAGCAGCCCCTGCTGGAGACACAAGGTCACAGAGTCACAGGAGCTTTAGTAAATTAAATTAGGAAGAACCTTCTCGGTACCCTCTGCCCTGTGCATACCCCCTATGCATACCCCTCCCCTCTGGAGGTGGGGCCTGCCTTGCACCAGGGAGCTGCCCTCACTGGGCACTGCCTGGCTGTCCCTGCTAGAAGATGAGGCCCTGGCCAGCAGGGGAGATAACGAGCTGTGCAGAGACAGATTTGGGACTCCCTGGGAAGGTGCCAGACACCATGTCTGCCTCTGCCTAGAGCCTCATTACCACCCGCTCCATCACTCTCAGGCTGACCTCCCAGCGTCAGCCTCAGCCAGTGGGGCTGGGCAAAGTGGGTGGAGGATGGGCCACAGGAGCTCTGACTCATATGATCTGGCTCAGTGGGGGAGCCTGAGGTCTGGTGGGGGACTTGGGGACATGGACTCCAGGTTCCTTTTCTCTGTCAGGAAGGGAAGATATATGCCAGGAGACTGGAACTGGTTCTCTGAGTCCTACTGACCTATTTCACAGGCTATGGCTAAGTCCCTTGAGGCTCCGACCTCCTGTCCTGCCCTTGGTGGGTTGCGCCAGGCCAGACTGATGGATTGAATTTCTGACTATTCCACCTCCAGCCTGGACAAGGCTGACGGGCCCCCGTCCAAGTGTTCAGGGACTGGAATTCTTTTTTTTTTTTTTTGAGACAGAGTCTCGCTTTGTTGCCCAGGCTAGAGTGAGTGCCGTGGCGTCAGCCTAGCTCACAGCAACCTCAAACTCCTGGGCTCGAGTGATCCTTCTGCCTCAGCCTCCCGGGTAGCTGGGACTACAGGCATGCGCCACCATGCCCGGCTAATTTTTTTTTATATATATATCAGTTGGCCAATTAATTTCTTTCTATTTATAGTAGAGACGGGGTCTCACTCTTGCTCAGGCTGGTTTCGAACTCCTGACCTTGAGCAATCCGCCCGCCTCTGCCTCCCAAGAGCTAGGATTACAGGCGTGAGCCACAGCGCCCGGCCTGGAATTCTTTCATGGATCTGACTTTGCACTGAACAGCTAGCCCTGGAGGCCCAGAGACTGGGTGAGACTGGGGACACCCCCTTGCTAGGCTGCTAATGTCACTGTCCCAGCTCAGGGGACTGGCTGCAGTACTGCATTGGGCCACGAGGGGGAGGCCGTGGACCACAAATTATGACTGGAAATCAGGACAGGGTCTGGAGGACCCCAGGGTGGTTGTCCTGGCCCAGACCTGGCTCTGCTGGGGTTTGGAGTGGGACCCAGCTCTACCTTTGGCCCCAGGCTGGTGATATTCTGGAAGGCAGCACAGCACAGGAATGTGCTTTTGACTCCTGGGCTCTAGGAACCAGGAGGAGGAGGGGACAGCCTTTTACCAAGCACCTACTGTGAGTCAGTGCCTGCGCTGTGCGCACTGTCTACTCTCGGCAGGCGTGGAGTTAGGCCCAGAGAAGGGAGGCGACTTTCCCAACGTCACACAGTTTTTATTAATCGTGCCTGAGGCCCATTTCCACTGCCCTACTTTGGAGGGTGTCACTCCTCCACTCCCCTTCTGATGTCAGCCATTTTCTCCTCATATGAGTGGCCCTGTGTGTTCCCTGAGGAAGGGGCTAGAAAGTGCCTTTCCTTGGGGGAGGGGATGACCGGAGCCTACCAGTGTTGGGTGGGTTAAGGCAGGAGACTCTGCTGGTTCTTATCACAGAGATTCCTAAAAATGGGGCCTCTTGGGACCCTGGGCAGTTTGTTCACACATTATTTAAGGTTGGGGTTGGGAGGATGGGCTGAGGAGCCCAGAGCCCCCTGCTGAGGGGCAGGGAGCAGCTCTCCTGGAGAGGGAGGGTCTTCCTGTGGGAGAAAGTGCTCCTGAGTTGGCCCTGAGGACTGGAAACCTTGCCAGGTACACATGGTGGGGAGGGGTGCGATTTGGGGTAGGGTTGGGACTGTTGTGGGGATAGGGCTCCAAGGGCCACCCCAAGTTCAGGCCTAGCCCCAGCAGAGTCCAGGGAGCCCTGGGAGAAAAGGCTGTGGCAGGTCTGAGCCTGAGTGGCAAGGGCAAGGGCGGGTGTAGGGGATGGGCTGAGAGGTGGGGGCCCTGCCTCTCTCCTTTGCCTCCTTCCAGCTCAACCTTCTGCTCTGCAGAGAGGCCTGAGGAGCCCTGCGGGCAGGGAGAGCAAGAGATGTGCCATGCCCCGCCTCCTGCTCCCCCTGCCCTGAGCCAGGGACTGGAGGAGGGGGCACGTGGAGCTGAGGCCTTCTTTCCTGGCCCCATATCGGTGGCTCCCAAGCGCCTGCCCACGGCTTGCTGTCTTGGGAAACATGTGTGTGGGTGCTGACACCCCCGCTTACAAGCTGTGTGGCTTTGGCTGAGTTACTCAGGTCTCTGATCTGCGGCAGGGGGTATTAATAGTAGCTACCTCCTAGTGGGCTGGGGGATTAAATGAGCTAATAGGTGTGAAGCACCAAGCACTGTCCCTTGCTAGTCCCCTTCCCGGATTCTGGGCCTGATATATTTTCATTCACCAAGCACTCATGGAACACTTACTGTATGCAGAGCTTGACTGAATGCTGAGGGGGCGCAGATGACTAAGTGGTGTGGGAGAAGGAGGGAGCCCTTCTGGTGGGGGACGTTGGTCAAGAAAGACTCCACAGAGGAGGAGAGCCTGGAAGGTCTAGGCGGAGTGAGAAGCAGCAACATCTCCAAGAGCGGGAGTTGCGTGAGTACATCTAGGGGATGTGACCCTGCAGAGAGAGGCCTGTTGTGGCTGGAGCTTAGTGCTCCGGGGGCAGCCCGGGACCTGTCCCTCATACCTCTGGTGTTGGGTCTTTGCCTCTGCCCGCTACCTCTGAGATATGACCACATCCTAGTCTTCCCCCACCAGGAAAAGGAACAGTTCCTATTGTCTTAGCCAGCTCTGTGACCTAAGTGACCCTGACCTGTTCTGGGGGACTGTCTGTCTCACACACATAAATACAGCGGGCCTGAACCTCCCAGCCTCTCCTCCAGGAAGCTCTGCTGGATTGCCCTGACATCCCATTGTACTGTGTGCACTTCGGGTGTGTGTATGTGCCCAGGTCCCTTGCACCCAGCTAGGGACTGGCCTAGGGAAGAGCTGTCAGGGACAGGGTCTCTCCCATGCCACTTTCAGCCTGTGGAAATTTCCGCACTTTCTCTGCCCTGGTTACAGCTCCTACTGCTGTATTTGTCACCCTGGAGACACAGTGGCACAGGCGCACATGCCACACACACTCAGGCCCTGCACACACGTGCCTGCACATCTCAGCCTGCACTTCCCGATCTGCAAGTGCTTGCTCCACACACACACACACACACACACACACACACACACACACACACAGCACGTGGATGAACACCCACACGCACAGTGCTCTCTAGGAAAATTGCTCCCCATCCCTCCTGCTCCTCCTCCTCCTCCCCCTCCTCCTGCTGCTGCTCCTCCACTCTGTCCTCCCACCACCACCCACCTCCAAACGCTGAGACTAAAGAGATGGGCTGGACGGTGCCTCCCACCACTTGTCATCCTGGGGAGCCCTTCTCCCCTGGGACTGTAGTGTGCTCTCCCCTCTGCCTCCCCTGCTCTCCCTACCTTCCCCCATCCCTGCCACTTCCCTGCACTCCTGCATATCTTCCCCCCACAAGTCACTGTGAGTCCTCTCTTTGTGACTCTTTTGACTCTGAAGTGGAAACTGTCCCTCCCTGCTCTCTTTCTTGGGCTCAGGATGGGGACCTCACAGGGTGGAGGGACAGGCCAAAGGGACCCTGGGTCCCACACTTAGCTCCAGTCACCTTCAGCTCCTCCTCTTGGGTGAGGGGAGGGCTGTGTACCTGGCACCATGGAGATGAGGATCATGGCAACACCGTCCAGGCGGGCACAGCCTTCCTCCTCCTAGGGTGGGGGGCATGGGAGCAGCTGCCAAGACGCCCTGAGGACGTGGGCTATGTGCTGGTGCCCACCACTGGCTGCCATGTCTGCTTCTGTCTCATGCCACCCCAGGACACCCCACCCTGGCCAACTTTGCTTGCACTGCAGCTTCTAATGCCACATGTCACTAATCCCAGTTGGAGAGAATCCTCTTGCAAACAGGCTCCAGAGCTGGGGGCCAGAGAAGGCAGAGGTTTGCCTTGGGTCACACAGCAAGTCTGGCCAAGCTCCTGACTCTCAGACCTCAGTTCTGTCCTCTGGTCTCCCACTTTCCATCCAGGTAAGAGGTCACTGGGGGCAAAGGGTTCAGTCCCAGCCACCTGGGGAGTCTCCAGCCAGTCCTTGGCATAGGCAGTGACAATGATGATGCAAACAGTACTGCTGGTAAGCCGTTGTGGAGCACCCACCTCCTCCCATGCTGAGGCTTTGCTCAAGTCTCCTCATTTAATTCTTACAACAGCCTACGAGGAGGGTGACCAGTGAGTGGCGTAGCTAGGACAGGAACACAGGTCCTTCCCAGATGGTACAGGCTAGCTGAGGCTTCATGCACCGAGCGTCCCTAGCGGGTGTGCTTTTCTAAAGGAATTGGCAAACTGTGTTTCCAATTCTTTCTTGCAGGAGAGAGTTCATGGGGAAGATCTGGGGCTTAGTCTGGGTCTAGCCCTAGTGTTTCTAGAAAACAGAGGTTATTTTTCTAAGAAGATAGAGAGGGAACAGAGCCCTGCTAGTTGGTTAGACCTAGGGAAGACCTTGCAGCCCGGCAATGCAAAGACTAGTTTCCAGTCCCCAGGCCCTTCTCAGGTCACGTCTGATGCCCAGGCTGGAGCCTGGGGATGGAGGTGAGGAGACCCCTGCCTCCTGGGCCCAGCCTCGACTTCTCTCCCGACCTTGATGGAGTCACGTTGCAGCTGCCTCCCTCCTGGCTTATGTAATAATTCAAATATAGCAGCTGCCTTTATTCCACTGAGTCACACCTCCTCCATCCCCCCTCAGGTGCGGGGAGTTAGGGGGGAAGAGGTGGATCAGGGCTGAGTGGGAGGCTCAGGGCCTGCTGGCAAGGAGGATCCTGGTGTGCTGGATCGGAGGCTGGTGGTGGAGAGGGAGCTGGTGCTGAAGCCACAGGGAGAGCAGAACCTTCCCCAGAATATGAAGCTGTGGTGCCACTACTGCCCTGACTCCTCCCTGCTGGCATTCCACATTCCTGGGGGTCCCTCCCCAGAGTCACAAGCTATATGCGCAGGCTTCTCTCCTGAGCCTCTGTCCCAACTGGAGGAGATGAGGAAGAGGGAGAGGTGGAAGTAGTCTGGTGGGGCAGTGGCCAGGAGTCACTAGTCCTAGGTGACTAGGACTTGTAAGGACTGTAAACAGCCTTGCTCTTTACTTAGCGTGTGACCTGGGCATGGCTCTAACCTCAGTTTCCCCATGTGTATGGTGAGGGACTGGACTCTACTGGCTCTAGCAGTTTATGCTCCCTGCTTCATACCCCTGGAGATGGTCTCAACCCTAGGCAAAGGCACTTCCCTCTCCTCTTCCTTTCCTCTGCCATCCCAAATGTGCCCATCCTTCCCGGGCCAGCTCAACACACCTGCTCCCCCACGAGTGGGACAGAGTGGGCAGGAGGGGGCACTGGATTCTGGGCTGAGGGGCTGAGGAGCCTCTGGCTGCCTCTCCTTTCCCTGGCCTTGCCATCTGTTCTGCCCCACCTCATTCCCCTGCCCAACAGGAATGGGGAGGTCCCCGTGCTCACCTCAGGTCACCCCTTCCCTCATAGAGCAGCTCCGACCAATCCTGGAACCTGAACTTCTCTACTCAGAGCTATTCTAGAGGCTGTGGTGGCCTTTGATTCCTTTGCCAGCAAGAGCTTTGTCACCATTGTGCGATGGGATCCCTGCTTAGTGCTTAATGCAGGGAACAGTGCCAATCCCCTGTCAAGGACATGGTGCTTCTCCAGCCATTGTCTTTGGAGCCACGGGTGGCAGCTTCCTGGCCGAGGAGGAGGGGGGCAGCACTGTGAGATGGCTCCTTGAGCTCCCCACTCCACCCCTTCCCCTGCACCTGGGCTTCTGTTGCCAAGACCCTGATGTGGGCCTACCCTGACCCCTGGCCAGAGGAGTCAGGCAGGGGTGCTCAGGCCAACCCTTCATGAAATCTGTGTTCCACCAATTAACCAGCCTTTCCCCGGAGAGCTGAAGGGCTGTTTCACCCTCTGTAATGTCAGCCTGCCCTGGGGGTGGGGGATGCCTTCCACCACCACCTGTGTCCCCCGACACACCTGCAGCCTCATACACGGGGCTTGCTCCTACATGACTCTGGGCTGAGCTCTGATGTGCATCAGCTCATTTCCATTCATCTGCTTCCCTCTGACTTTCCTCCAGCAACATTTTTTGCTTGTACCTGCCCAAAGGCTGGGGACTAGGGCGGAGGTGAACAGGACTTTGGCCTACCTTTGAGGAAAGCAGCATCTCATCGAAGAAATGAAGCGAACCTGAGCAGGGGGATGAGGTGCTGGGACAGCTGGCAAGTCAGAGAAGGGAGAGACTGATCCACCCAGAATCTAGTGACCCCAGCTGCCTACCCTGTCCCCCATGGGTGGGGGGCAAGGTGTGTGCTGAACTGGCCCAGGAAGGGTGGGCCAAGATTTGGGATGAGCAGAGGAAAGGATTAACATGTGCTTAGGGACCCGACCCTGCCCCACTTGGAGCAGAGGATGGCGAGGTCTATCAGGGCAGATCTCATTGGGGCAGGTCAGAGAGACCTCAGATGCCAGGCTGAGGAGCTTGGCTTTGATTCTGATGGCACGGGGGAGCCACGCAAGTGTTTGAGGAGGAGTTCCATGACCAGATAGATGTCTTATAAAGCTGCCTCTAGGTGCAGGGTGGAGGTGGAATAGAGGTGTGGAACTGGGGTGGGGGCTAGGGAATGACCAGGGGAGAGGGGAGGAAGTGGAAGACAAGGGATGGAGGGAGTGGACAGATGTGAGAGAGTCTACTGGCCTTCAAAACAGACTTGATACAGGGATTGTAGGAGAGGGAAGAGGCAAGTGACTTTGAAGTTTCCAGCTTGGAGATTAGAAGTTTGCTGATGCCTTTGATAGAGACAAAAGATGTGTTGGATGTTGAATATTTGAGTATGAGGGGCCTCTGGAGTGTTCTGAGAGATGTCCAGGAGGCAGCTTGTACCAGACATCTGGAGCTCCAGAGAGAACACTGGGCAGCAGGGGATGCCCGAAGTTGTTGGTGTGTTGGGGGAAGGCTCCATGCTCCGAGTGGAGTGTTGGATGAAGGAGGTAGGGCCGGTGCTCCTGTGAGGAGCATCCATATTGAAGGGGCGAGGATAGGATGAGCCAGTGAGGGAGGCAGAGGAGGGGCCGGCTGGAAGACAGAGGGAAACGTGGAGGGGGCCGGGGCGAGCACTGAGAAGAAGCCATCCTCTTCAGCAATGAGGAGGTAGCTGGATCCTGTGGAGCCTGCAGTCCTCCAAGGCTATGGGGGCAGCGTGGAGACCAGATTCCAGAACCACATCTTCCCATCGCTTTGGGCATCCACCCTGCCTCCCAGAAGCATCCTTCCTCTTCCCACTTCCTCCCACCCCCAGCTCCCCATTTAGCAAAAACCAGTGTCTGCTGACCCCTGAGAGGCGGCTGCTGGGGCCTATGAACGTGGCTCGCACGGATCAGCACCCTGGAGAGCTGCCTGCGGCAGGGCGGGGCCTGTGGTGGGGGCGGGGCTTCGCTGTCTACACTTAATGACTTTGGCTCCACTTAGAGCTGGTCTTTCGGGAGGGCGGAGGAGGAGTTAAGAACAGTTTAAGACTGTCTCCAGCTCTCTCCCCTTTCTGTACCTCCCCAATCTCGGCACTGCCCTACAGGAACCCCACCCCAATATTTAGGGCTGTTACTCTCTTGGCTCCATCAATTCGACTTCTTTAGTGGGGGTGTGAAGGGGGGAAGGAGAAGGACAACTGTTTACTAGGAACTTTGCAGACATCTGCCAAACCTCACAACCTATCAAATTTGGACTTTGTGATCCCGTATTTTCAATGATTGAAGTTCAGAGAGGAGAAACAACTTGCCCCAGGCACGTGGCGGAGCTGGGATTTGAATTCCACCTGCCTAGCTCTAAGTCCCAGAGTGCCCATTAGACCTGTGAAGTCCTGGATCCTGCACCTGGTTCCTGCGGACTCTCTACTTCTGGGTAACTGTGGGGTGTGGTGGGGCAGTGGGATGAGGAGGAGACCCTGTTTCCCACCTAATAGCTTAAGCACATTCCTAAGAGATTTCTGAGGAGGAGGCCACCACCATTGCCTCCAGAGTGGAAAGGCAGAAAGGAGGCTGAGGGCCAGGTGAGACCTCGTGGCACCTGCACCCGCCCACACTCAGGAGGCACCCTCCTGTGAACTTTCTGACTCAGCTACTTACCAGGCTCCTCAGGCCTCCTGAGCACATTTGCAGGGTGTGAAAGGGAGCTGTGAAGGACCCAGGCTGGCCGTGGTCCAGGGCCACAACTTTCTGAGCCCAGAGAATACCTTCCCAGCTGGCAGGAGTGCAGCAGCAAGGTCTCAGGGACAGGCCAGGCTAAGAAGCAAGACACAAGCTCTATGCTGGCTCAGCTTGTTTAGGACCAGCCTGGGCCTCGTTCTCTTCAAGTGAGAAAACAATTTGCCCAGAGCTTGTCAGAGATCTAAAATTCTACCTTCTGGAGTCACAGTGGGAGCAAAGGGTCCCTCACATTTTCTTTCATAACATTTCCCTGGCCATAAGACAACTACTTTCTGTAGCACTCAGCCTGGACAGGCCTACTACACAAGCTCGGTCACTGGTGTCCATGCACTCCCATGCCATTCAGCATTCAGTTTCATGGACTTCTATGCCAGGAGCCTGTTGTGTGGGCAGGGGTATCCTCCCCATAGCTCAGAGAGATGGAGTCACTGGTGAGGGTTACTATAGCTCCTCTACCCTAGAATATACCCCCTTGTGCCTTTAAAGACTCAGCTCAGATTTGATCTTCCTGAAATGTTTGCCAACACCTCCCCCCTACCCCTCACTGACTGGGTCAGGAGTCCCTCTGGGCTCCACAGACCCTGTGCTTCTCTCTGAAAGTTTCCCCTTCTGCCACTGCAGACTGGGTGCTTCTCCTAGGCAAGGGACAGTCTGAGCCATATCTGATGGGGTTGGCCAGTGGTAGGCCAGTGAATGAGTAAGTAAATGGTTGAGCCAGAACTCAAAGCCCATGTCCTGCCTCAAGGTTTGAAGCATTTTTTCCTACATACAGCAAGAGCTTTGCAGAAATAATTCCCTATCTGTCCCATCACCTAAAATGCCTCTATTCCATTGGGTTAAAGCTTTCTCCTGAGAATAAAGGGGTGGGGACAGGGCAGAGGTACAACAGGCCCTCACCATGCCTAGAGTCTATGGAGAGTGAAGGCCGTGTGGGCCAGGCTGGGGTCAGGGTGTCCACAGCCCCTAGTGGAAGCCCATGCTCAAGCATCAGCTCCCACAGTGTGCCAGCTAAGCAGAGCCACCAAGAGGCGGTCTCCATGGCAAGGCTCTGAGTCCGAAGGCCATCAGCAAAAGTCCCCTGAGTCTCCTAGGTACCCGGCTCCATGCTGAGATGCACCCCAGGACATGTTACAAAGCCAGTGAGGGAGCCCAGAGGAGATGGCAGCTAGTTCTACGTGGAGGCCTGGCCCTCTCTGACTTGAGGAGGGCACGGGCGTGTCCTCCCAACCCTGAAGGCCTCTGTGTTGGGGCAGCAGAGGGTCTGGGTCCCGTCTACTTGCCCCTCAAGTCCTCGGCCCATGAGGATTGTAAGTCCTGCATCCTCACACCTCTTCTGGGCTCCTCTATCAGCCACTCCTCCCTCCCCCTGCCTTCCCCCCACCTCTCTCTTTCTATTTCTGCCTCTATTTTTTTTCTTTTTTCTGTCTTTGTTCCTCTGTGTGTGTGTTTTCCCTATGCCTCTCTGATCTCTTTGTATTTCTATCTTGATCTCTCTGAGGCTCTGATCCCTCTCTTCTCTCCCTCTTCATGTGTTTCTCTCCCCCTTCCTGTCTCCGTCTGTGTATCTCTCAGTCTCTGTGTGTGTGAGTCTTTTTTCCTCCCTCCCAGCCAGAGTCTCTCTACCCCTCCCTCCCTCTCTCCCTCTCTGTCTGGGCCTCTCTCCGTCCCTCCTCCCTCCTCCCTCCCCCTTCTGCATTATCAGACCTGCTCCAACCTCCTCCCAGAGCCAGCCGAGCAGCAGAGGCAGTGGCAGCCGGAGAGGCGGGAGCAGCAGGGCAGCAGAGCTGGATTGGGGTGTTGAGTTCAGGCTGAGTGGGGGGCAGGCCATTGCTCTTGGTCCCTGTGCCTGCTGGGGGCGCCCTGCCCAGAACTCTGGGCAGAGGGGACAGGGCGAGGAGCCACCTTAGTCTGGCTGGGGAGGCGGACGATGAGGAGTGATGGGGCAGGCATGCGGCCACTCCATCCTCTGCAGGAGCCAGCAGTACCCGGCAGCGCGACCGGCTGAGCCGTGAGTACTAGTGAGGGTCTGGGGTCTGGGTGAGCGGCTGTGAGAGGTGGCACCGACAGGGTCCTGGGAGTCCCTCCAAGGAGCTGGGGTTGGCATGGAGCTGAGCCACGTGGAAGGATCGATCCTGCTCCTGGGCACCCCCTCCCCCGTCGCGAGACCACAGCCTGGAGGGCTTCTGTGTAGGGGTACATGGCACCAACCTAGGAGGTGATGAGACTGGGGTCCCAAAGCAGGGGCTGCTGGCTGGGGGAGGGGTTGATAATGAACCTGAAGCATTTCTTCTGGGGCTGGGGATGGGGGAGGTTTGCTAAGGAGTTTGAGGAGCTCTGGGAGCCGAAATAGGCTGGTTCAGGACCCTGGAGAGGGACAGCGCTTTGGACTGCCGTGGGGGCGTGTGTGTGTGTGTGTGTGTGTGTGTGTGTGTGTGTGTGTGTGTGTGTGTGTGTAAAGGAGAGGGAGAGGGAGAAAATATTAATATAAATAAAAGTGACCCTAAAGCAACAGAGGGTCAGGAGTAACCACTTTCCATTTTCCATGGAATAGGGGATTGGGGTTCAGGGACACTACTTTATGCAACTTTACCCCAAAGCATCTGTCCCAGGATGAGATAAAGAGAGCCATGGTTGGAATGAGGCTCCTGTGTGCCAGCCTTGTGTATGCCCACGTGCAGGGGGTGCATATGCATGTGAGTGGGGGGGCTCCATGAAGGTGCCCCTCTACTAAGGGCCGCCGAGGTGGTAGGCAGGTGACGTGTGTGTGTGTGTGTGTGTGTGTGTGTATGTCCCCAAGTCAGTGGAGGTGCAGGCCTATACAGGCTGTGTAAGGGGGGGTGTGTACGCCTGTGGGAAGTAAGGGACACATTGGGTGTAGAGGTGCCTGTAGAAGAATTCTGGGGTCCTTCATGGTTGGTGTGAAGCAGCCTGTTCGTGAACATCCTGTGCGGCTGTGAGAGTTTATCTGCACATGTCTGAGTGTGAGTGCAGACTGGTGTGTGTATGTATGTAAGTGTGTGTGTTAGGTTGAGTTTCTATGTTGGCATGCATGTTAACATGTGTGCTGTGTCTAAAACAGAATGAATCGATATGCATTTTTTTGGTCTATTCCGTGTGCAGGCGTGTTTGCGTGAGTATTTGTTAGTGTGTGAATAATAGTGTTGCTGTGTGTGTGGGTGTGTGTTAGCATAAGTGTTCTGGTGTGGGTGTGTGATCATGGTACTAGTGTGTATTAATGTGTGTGTATATTGGTGCCTGTGTGGCTGGTGTGTGTGTGTTCATCTGAGCGTGTGTGGGTGGCTGTTTCCTTCCCCTGGTGATCGAAGGCACAGCTGGGACACTGTAGCCCCCTGAGGCAGGGAGGGGGTGGCTGACTGTGTGAGCCCAGGACAATTCATTCTACACCCTGTGGGGAGATGCGGAAAAGAAGCAGGCAATAAGGGCCCTGCCCTCTGGGGCCTCCTAAGCTTCCTAGACATAAAATTGCTGGAGAATAATTAAGCAGTAAAGATCAGTTTCCTGCTAACAGGTGGGAGTAGGTGGGACCTGCATAAGCAAAGGCCCTGGGCTTGGATCGGGCTGTGCCTGGAGCAGGGAGGAGGCTGGGTAAAGAGAGTGGTGGGAAGAGGCCGAAGGGGTAGGCAGGAGCGTGTCCTGCAGGACTTTGAACTCCAGGTCTCTCTGGCTTTATCCAGAGGGCCCTGGGGAGCCCAGGAAGGTTTTATGCATGGGAGGGACATGATCAGTTTTGGGTTTTAGAAACCTGCCTCAGTGGCACTGTTTGAACTAGAAGAGACAGATGGGGCCAGGAGGCCGAAGTGGAGGCCAAGTCAATGCAGGATCAATGAGGTCTGGGGCTTTCTGAAGAGAGACGCTTGAGAACTTGGGAAAGGCTGGATAGAAGGGGATGGGGAAGGGAGTGTCAGGGTGGCTCAGGCTTAGACTGAGGTGGGGGGTGGGGTGGAGGGACCCCAGAGAGTCAGGTTGTCAGGAGGGAAAAATCTCTTGGAAAGCTCAGGCAAGCTGGGGGAAGGCTAGGATGGTGAGAGAGACCCTTGTAAGGTTTTTTACCTAAAATGCAGAAGGTCAGATATCTTGGAGCCATCTTTTGCCAGACAGGGAAACTGAGGCTGTGGTTTCATCACCTTCCTCTAGCCACAAGGCTAGGACTGAATCTCTTCATCAGACTAGACTCTCAATATCCTTCTCCTTCAGACTCTGCCCAGAACCTCCTGGTTGTCTGAGCTGGGTCAGCTCAGTGAGGGTTAATTGCTTTTATGCTCCTTGCACCCCGCCCCAACCTGTTCCCCCTGCCCACTAAGCAGCTCCTGCCACTCTTCCTGCTTCCCACTCCAGTCTCCTGTCCCCAGGGACGGCTGATGGCTTGGCTGGGATCTAGCCAAATGGTGGGGGGAGGCAGAGCTCCTGACAGTACCCCTGCTTCAGTCTTAATGGACTGGGAGTCTCACCCTCAGCCATGCTGCTCTCGGGCCAGGCCTGCACTCCCCAGGCCCCTGCTGCCTGGGCCTGTAAAATCTGCCCACACAGCATGATTCCATTCCTGCACTCACTCATTCATTCACTCAACGCAGACTTCAGTACCTGCTGGGTGTCCACTGGGCTGGTCACTGGGGACACAGAGCAGACACTGACCCTGCTCTCAGTGAGTGCCCAGTCTGATGAGGGAAGCAGGAGTGGGAACGCGCACCCCCACATGCAAGCAGTGCTGTGCAGAGAAAGTGTGGGTGCCACAGCAAGCCAGGCCTCAGAAGACAAGACATTTGGGCTGGACCTTGACGGATGGGTAGGAAGTGCCCAGGCAGGGAAGAGCAGAGGGAACAGCACATCAAAGTGAGTAGGTGGGAAAAAGTGCAGCAGGTTCAAGGGACAGAAAGAGCGTGGGTTGGCATGAGCAAGAAGTGGCATTGAGAAGAGGAAACGAGAGCAGAAGAGACCAGGTTCTGTAGGGTCTCCAATGACGGACTAAGGAGTGTGACATTTTCCTCATAGGAAATGGAGTTTTGAAAGGAAGCCTCCCCTAGGAAGCTCTCCTTGGTTCTTCCTTCCCTCTGACCCCATGACCCACCCTAAGTCTCTCTCCCTGACGGTGCAGGACCAAAAATGTGGCTCAGACTCGGCCTTCCCCTTCAGTGTCCCCTGTATGTGAGTCCCTTACCACTCGGCCAAGGAGTTCCAGAAAGGGAGGAGCTGCGTCCTCTTGCTGCCCCACCACACTGGCGGCACAAGGCTGGGCACCCGGGCTCCATGCAGTCTCTGGGTGGGAGGAGACATTAAGAGCATCTGGGTCGTTTTCTAGCAGTTGATTTACTCCTCTCTGCAGCGTGCCTGCAGATCTACTCAGCCCCCTGCTTGCACACTCCCAGTGGCAGGATGCTCATCCCTTCCCTCCTGGGCAGCCCTTCCCCTGTGGTGATGATACCTGCCCTGGGTCTTCCCTATGGGGCCCGGCTACTCCAGGCTACCCAGCCTGACCTTATGTCCTTTCTCCATCCTGTGTCACTGTCCTCCTCAGCAGGGCCAGGCTGGGCATAATGATCCAGGAGGGGTACAAGCACATCCTAGACAGCGAGTGGGAGGAATAAGCAGCCTTGTTAACTACAAGTGGTGAAACTAAGGTGGGGCAGGCCCTGACTCCTCTCTGAAAATAATAATAAAATGCAGGCATGGCCAGAAAAGGGAATGAGAAGAAATTCCTACCAGTGCAGACAGGCTGCAGAATCTCCTGGCTTCATGAGAGTAGGCTGTGGGGCCAAGGGGAAAAGTCTCTGAGGACAGGAGGGAGAGTTGGAGGGACTGTCAGTTCCTGACCCTCCCAGGGGTGAGTGAAGTCATCTAGGGAGAGGGAGACTGGGGGTGCTGAGAGAGACCGGGAAGGAGGGTCAGGATTCATTGTTCATTCATGTAGTTGCCATTCACTGCACTGCTGCCCTATGGAACACGACAGCCTACGGGGAGGACAGAGCCATGACCACGTGGACGGAAGCCCAGAGTCTTCCCTACCTGTGCCAGTGTCGGTGGTGGTGGGAGGGGACCAGTGGGGCTGGCCTTAGAAAGGAAAGTCACTGCAGGTAGAGTTGAGGGACAGCTCCAGGAAGAGGAAATACCACGTGCAAAGGCCATGAGGTAAGAGCAAGCATGGTTTAGTTTATGCGAGGACTATAGGAGTTCAGAGTGGCCTAAACATGAAGCACAAGGCTTGGGGAAGCACTGGGCAGAGATGGAGCAGGAAAGGAGTAGGGAATTGAGGTTAGACTACAGGAAACATTCTCTGCCCTGGAGGTGTCCCCAACAATCTTTCTTTTTCTTTTTTTCTTTTTCTTTTTTTTTTTTTTTTTTTTTGAGACAGAGTCTTACTTTGTTGTCCAGGCTAGAGTGAGTGCCGTGGCGTCAGCCTAGCTCACAGCAACCTCAAACTCCTGGGCTCCAGTGATCCTTCTGCCTCAGCCTCCCGAGTAGCTGGGACTACAGGCATGCGCCACTATGCCCGGCTAATTTTTTTTTTTTATATATATATCAGTTGGCCAATTAATTTCTTTCTGTTTATAGTAGAGACGGGGTCTCGCTCTTGCTCAGGCTGGTTTTGAACTCCTGACCTTGAGCAATCCGCCCGCCTCGGCCTCCCAAGAGCTAGGATTACAGGCGTGAGCCACAGCGCCCGGCCTTCTTTTTTTTTTTGAGACAGAGTCTCACTCTGTTGCCTAGGCTAGAGTGCCGTGGGGTCCACCTAGCTCACAGCAACCTCAAACTCCTGGGCTCAAGCGATCTTCCTGCCTCAGCCGCCCGAGTAGCTGGGATGACAGGCATGTGCCACCATGCCCGGCTAATTTTTTGTATGTATTTTTAGTTGACTAATTGATTTCTTTGTATTTTTTTTTTTTTTAGTAGAGATGGAGTCTCACTCTTGCTCAGGCTGGTTTCGAACTCCTGACCTTGAGCAATCCACCCGCCTCAGCCTCCCAGAGTGCTAGGATTACAGGCGTGAGCCACCGTGCCCAGCCTTGTCCCCAACAATCTTGATGGGTCAGCATCATTGGACATTTGCGACTTCTTGGTCTCTCCTAGCGCTCCTGACCAGGCCTGCCAAGGACTCTTGCCTTGCTTGAGAATGGGGTGTTCAATGAACAGAGACCCTGGAAATGAGAAAGAGGCAGTGACTGAAGAATGTGGGTCCCATCCAGAAACTGACATGCAAATGAATGCAAAGCAATATGCAAATTGGCTGGCTGGGGCTTGGCAGCTTTGGTTGGAAGAATGAGACATCACCCCCTTCCATGCTGGCCTCCTGTCCCTCTGCCCCAGCCCCCGGGACAGCCAGAACAGCCTTGTCTGCTGCTCCGAGTACCCCAGCTTGTCTGAGCCACAAGATTGTGGCCTACAGGGCGGAGGCCATGGGATCCCTGTAAGCACCCTCCTCCTCTGGGAAGTCGATATATTTAGTAACAGGGATGTTTTCACACATTTATCTCCCATTGTTCAGCTGCTCGCTCCCTGCGAAAGGCCAGGTCCCCAGTGACGTGACCCAGTTCTTGAAGTCCCTGAAGTCACCCTTCTCACTGCCCTCCCTGAAAAACACAAGGCAACCAGGGCTTGGTGCAGCCAAAGGGATTTGAGTCAGATATCTAGAAGGACTTCCCAACAGTCTAGTCACAGAGGTCTGTGGATCCTAGGATTTCTGGGCTCTCATTCTTTGGATGGTTGAGACGAGACATTGAAGATAGAACAGAGAAGGTGGCAGGCAGGTGTAGGCTCAAATTTTAGCACCATTACTCCATAGCTGTGTGGTACTGGGCAAGTTACTTAAGTTCTCTGAACCTCATGTCAACAGTGGAGTGGAGGTAACCATGCTTTCCTGGCAGATGGTTGTGAAGAATCTGGAAGTGCAGAGCTCAGCCCCAGGCGTGCAGCAGGTGCTCCTAAAGGTTAGCTACCGCCATTATGAACTGCCCACACTCACCTACACTTCTAGAAACATTCGTGGGGCCTGGAGGGCAAGAGCCGAGCAGGAGGCTGTCATCATGTGAGAGTGACAAGGAGGCCTGAAATGGACTCCTGGTGGTGGTGGCTATAGTGAGAAGTACTGACACTCTGTGGGAGCAGCTGCAGGATCTCTGAGACATGTGACCACCTTGCTAGGCTGCTCTGGCTGGTCTGAGACCAATCCCCAGAGATCACAGGGGAAGCAAGGGCTTGGTGAGGAAGGGGTTAAGCCATTGGAAGTCTGTGAGTCATTCTGGGAGTTGTAGTCTGGTGTGAATTTGCAGTGAGTCTGGTGTGAAACTGCCTGCTTTAATCCAAATCCACACCCTGCTGCTGAGGCTGGCTGACAGCAGGCCCTGGTGGGTGATGGGAGGTGTGGGGCCCAAAAGTAAGCAGCCTCAATCCTTCCTTCAGGGATCACCTGGCTTGCTGTGTTGGGGGCATAGGCAGGAGCAGGGATAAAAGGATTAAGCCATAATTACAACTCCACACATTCACACAGAAGTTTACACCCGTCTGAACACTGTTTTCACATCTATGATCTCATTTAATCCTTTCCACAAACCCAAGAGAAGGCTGTTTTCTGCATGAAGAAACAGGACCTGAGAGGGAAAACAACTTGCCCACAGGCATTTAGCTGGTGACTGGTAGAGCCAGGCCTGGTGCAAAGGCCTGTCTGCCTCCAAAGCTCCTGTGCTTTTCACAAATTATTTTTCCAGATGGCAAAGGCCAGGGCTTGAAGAACAGGCAAGATATGGACACTTAAAGTTGGGGGTGGGACATCTCAGCAGAGGAGCAGCTGAGCAAGATGCGGCTCAGGGGAAAGAAGGCAAGGGCCATGCCCTTTGGGATGTGAGGCTGAGCTGTGGGCTAGCTGGGCCTCAGAAACCTGATTCCAGGCTCAGAATTTGGCCCTCCAGGATCCACCCTGGCTTTTGAGCAGGGACAGGATCTGATTTACATTGGGCTTTGGGAGAATTGATCTTGCAGCTTGGGCTGAATGGGTTGAAGTGGAGAAACCATGGTCAGCCTGAGGCTTCTTACCTCCATCCTTGGTGCACTTAGCACTTTGCTCCTCTTCTGTCCTCCTAATTTCTTCTCAGTTTCTTCTTCCTCTTTTTTCTCTTCAACTCCTCTCAACCCTAGGCTGGGGAGTGATGACTTGTGTACCGCAGAGCTGTGCTGCAATGCCACATGTCTCCAGCAGGGGGTGCTGTCACACATTGTCCATTGCTGCCTGGGTCTTCCTTATGTTTGCAGAGCCAGTAGGAGAGAAGAGTCCTGAGGAGGAGCAGAGGTGGAGAGTGGGGACAAGGGTGACCCATCGCTCTCTGCCTCTACTGAGCCCAGGATGAGAGGGCCCTGCTAAAGGGATCTAGGGAGGAATGAAGGCTGAGGAGAGGCTGAACCCCACACAGCAGGGACAGACACACAGAAGAGGTCATGCCAGCGGACAAGAAATTTTCTCCTCACAGTTCTGGGACAGGCAAGATTTGGAAATGGATTTAGAATGACATTGCGGTTGGGTCTGGGTTTCTACTGGGTTGTGATCTGCTTGATACTGAGATGCAGGGTGAAATTGGTTGGTTTTTTGGTGTCTGTCTGTGTCTCGGTGTATGTGTGTATATCTGACTGCAACCTTCCGGTTGCACATGTGTGTATATGGGTGTGAGAGGGTGAGAATGTGTGGGTTAGTTTTGTATAAAAGTGTGGATAATAATCATATATGTGAGCATGTGTGTCTATTTTTATGTGTGACTGGTAAAGTATATGCATGCAAATGTGGCTGGTGTGCATGTGTAGGGTGTTATGTACATATGTTCTAGCAAAACTGTGTGCGTGTGTGTCTCTGTGTGTACAGGTGTGTGTTGGAGTGTGAGTGCAGGGATGGGGGAATGTGTGGGGCCCAGACATTCCCGCTAAGGCTAACCTGCTAAGGCCACGCCCAACATCTGGCTACTCAACACTGTCTCTCCTGGGTCCCACCTGCTTGAAGGTAGCGAGAGATGTGTGTGGACTTGGCCTTTAGGGACTGTCATACCTCTTATTCGTGTGGGAGGCAGGGCTTCCTCATGGGACCCTGGGACCCCCTCCTAGTCAGGCTTTGTGTTTCGGCTCAGGCTGGGCCAGCCCAGGACCCTAGGCTATTGGACTGAGGAGCTGGACCTGGCTGGGAAGCAGCTAGGTTCCATTCTCCCCAGGTATGCCTAATGGTCACGCCTATACCTCGCTAAGAGGATTTCGGGGACTCCCAGCCCAGTCCTCTTGTGTGGATGCAAATATGGAAGTCCAGAGAGGGGCAGTGATTAACCCAAGGTCACCCAGCAAGATCCAGGGGGCAGATGGCAGGCCTCAGAGCAGAGAGGAAGGTGTGTCTGGCCTGGAAGTCTCCCTGCTTGCAGCCCCTAGAGCAGCTGGGCTGCTCAGAGCAGATCCAAGTCCATGGTGTGAGGCTACCTCCTGCGCCTGGGCATGCCCACTCCTCCCGGGCCACAGATGCTGCCTTTGAAGTTTCTACCAGAGCTTCTGCATGCTGTGAGACTCCTCCTGGGGACTTGTGAAGTCCGCCATGCCACAGAGCATGGAGACCCCATGGCGAGGAGCCCAGTGGTGGAGTGGGCCTGGGGAGGGGCCTCCTCTAGAAGCCTCAATTTCTTCATCTTTGCAGCAGGTGTTTTTTTTTTTTTTTTCCCTAGGTTTCTACTATTCTAACATTCAAGGCTTGCCCTATAATCTCTCCTTGAGCTCTTAATACTGAGACAGTGCTGGGATTGTGGGGGAGTCCTGGAGGCCCGGCTTGGCTCAAAGTGAAGGAGGCAGGGCAGTCCCCATAGAGAAGGGACTGCCCTGGGAAGGAGGGATGAGCTTCCCATCCATGGGGGGAGGTGAGAGCCATTGCTGGACAGCCTGGTTAGGGAGGCTGCAGATGAGGCTTCTGCCCCAGTAGGGAAGTTAGTTGCAAACTCACTGAAGTCCCTTCAAACTGTAGCTGCCATGCAGGGACCAGAGAACAGCATGCTTTGGCCTTTTCGGTCAGGGAAGATTTGCGTCCCCAGAGCAATCCCCCTGGTGGTCTGGGCAGTGGAAAGGTGTGGGGTTAGACAGCCCAGCTGGAAGCAGGGAGATCCCCTTCCCTGGGAAAGTGGAGAGAAATTTGTTTTCCTGGGCGTTTGAGGATACAGGCAGGGCCTGGATTCGAGGACAGTCTGGGGTGGAGCTGGGGGTGGCTTGGAGAGAATTAGGCAACTCTGCGGCAGCTTTGCTGTTGAGCACTGGCAGGAGGAACAGACAGGCACGTCCCGAGTCATGGGGGGCTCTAGAGAGGGAGGCCCATGGTTGGGGGGCTCAGGCATGGACCCTGACTGGGGCAGAGGGGCAGAGTGGGAGGCCTCCTGGGGTGCAGGGCTGGGCGGGGGGGTTGGGGAGGGGAGGAGAAGAGCAGGCTGTCCCACGTCTTTCCCACACCAGAGTGCTTGCAGTTGTCCTAAACTCTGAGTGGGGTGGGACTTGGGGGCCAGATGGAGAGAACTCACGTGTACAGAGTGCTCTTTATGTTTTTTAAATTACCTTGTTTAATCACCTCAACAATCCTTCAAGGAGCTAGCACCATTTTGTAGAGGGGAAACAGATGATACACTTCAATGGCTTAGCTGAAGGCAGTTTAGTGAAGCAACTACTATAGAGATGGGGAGGGGTTAAGGGAGCCTGTCGAGGTGCTCAGGACTAGCATCCAAGAAGCCCGAGGGGCAAGGAGAGGGCCCCATGTCCCAGGGCGGGGCCTTGCAGAAGGCAATGCCCTCTAGGTGCTGTAGCTGCAGCCACTGCATGTCAAAGGAGGCAGGTGGGTGAGGGCTAGATGCCTCGCGTGGGCCTGCTGGCCTTGCACCCTCTGCTCTCCTGCCAGTGCCCAGCCCACACTGGCAGAACCATCTGGGCTCCCCTGCCCTGTGGCTGCTAGGGCAAGGGAGCCTGGATGGTCAGCCTCCGGGGCACAGAACCCAGCAGGAGAGGGTGGAGATTGGATCTGGAGGGACAAATGGATGATGGGAAACTGAAACTGAAGTCCAGAGAGGGTGTGCACTTGCCCAAGGTCACACAGCTGGTTGGTCTCAGAGTTGGAGTCAGAAGCCAGGCCCTGACCGTGATTACCCACTTTGTCACATTTGCTGAGGTCTGGTGGGTGGCCAGGCACTACCAGTGCTTCCTGAGTGTACCCACATGCACCTAGTCGTCCACCCTTGGCCTGGGAGCTGCTTCCTGCCACAACTGCTCTGCTCCCTATCCATGCTGCACTGGGGCTGCCAAAGAATGTCATTGTCAGGATTCAGTATGGCCTGGACCCCCACTGGTCACCTGCTTATTCATTCCACCTGTCCTGGGTGACGCCCTGGTGTACCCTGCCCTCTGCTTGTCATTTCACCCTGGCCTTGGAGATGGACCAGACAGTCCTTGCCCTCCTCTTTGTTAGTGACAGGCACACCCAGACACAGGCCATCAACTTTTGGGTGAGTGCTAGGGCCGCTGATGAGGACACTTCCTGGGAGGTGATGCTGGGTCTTAGCCTTAAAGAACAAAGAAAGTTTTCCAGGCGGAGGAGAGGAGGAAGGGTATTCCAGGCAGAGCCCAGCAAGAGCAGAGGTGTGGAGGAAAGCAAGAAGTCAAGGGTGCAGGTCCAGGGCTCCAGGCTGGAGGACGCGCAGTGGTGGAGAGGAAGGCGTGGAGACGCAGCTCACAAGGGGAAGCAGAGTGGGGTGTGAGCGGGGTCCGGCCGGGGTTACCTTCTGGTTTAAGAAGCTCAAAGTGAAGGGCGAATTGGGGGCATGAGGAAGCTGGTGTGGAGACCCAGGGGAGGGGCAATACTGAGGGTGGCTGAGGACATGTGAGTTGCACAGACAGGTCAGAGGAGTGACAGCCTCTACCCCAGCTCTCCAGCTGAGCTATGGCCCTCGTTCCTTGGTGTCCGCCCACCAGTGCAGGGGTGTGGCGGCTCTAGACCCTCCTTCAGGGCTACCCCCCTGCCTCATGCTGCCTGTGGCCTTCATGCTCAGGAGCACCCATCCATGGCACCCATAAGCTACCCCTTGAGATACAGGTCCCCAAGAGCAAAGCTGCGTCATCTCCTGATGACACTTCTGGCCCCTCCACTGCCAAGTCTCATAAAAGGCCTCCCTTTGAAGACCTTCCTCCAGGAGTTGGGTCTCAGTTCTTCTTGCTATCCAGAGCCTAGGCCTTGGGCCTCCCTAGGAGACGAATTGGTGAAGGTAGCCCCTTATGGTGCTCAGGGACCTTGGCCCAGCCAGCTCATCCATGTGCTGGTGGGGACCCACTTCCTGCCTCACTGGCCCTTGGGCAGCTGACTCATTATCAGTGTCGATTCACATCTCTCATGCAGCCTTCTCCCCCACGAAGGGCCTGACAGACATTAGGTACTGTTGGGTGCAACTGGATCCCAGCACTAGCACCTCCCTGACCCAGGCTTCTCCTCCCAGCCCCAGCTGCCTGAGCTAAGGAAGTGTCCTGGCCACAAACATAGAGCACAGTGAGACCCAGGCACAAGCTAGGCATAGGGACATGCACACTAACACAAATATATGGAGAGAAATAAACTCAGTAGGTATAGAGGAACTCCCCACACAAAACAGCAGGCCACAGCCACAGACATGGAGAGACCCATGATATGCACACACAACACAGACATCAACATATGCTGAGAAACTGGCACGGGCTCAATCTAAAAATTAACCTAGAAGAAAAGAAAGAACTGAGACACCCATGCACACAACTCCAGTGAACACACCCGGACATGCAGCGCAGGTGTGATTTAGCACATGCGCGGTGCACCTGAGAAGCGCTCACACAGATGTGGCCAGACTGAGCTGCCTGTGGCTTCCTGTGTGTGGGGCATCTCTCACCTCTGGGCTGCTGCACGGACTGGTCCCTTTGCCTGGAACACCCTTCCCTGATGCTCCCTATTTCTACCTGGCGAATCCCTATCACTCTTCAGGTCTTGGTGTCCTCTCTTCCAGAAGACTCCTCCTTCCTTGGTAGGGGCCTTTCCATGCTCCCCAGCCTTGCAGCTCTTCCTGCCACATGGCATCGTGGACTGTTTTCCACCGAGTCTCTGTCAAGTTCTGGGATGAAAGATTTTGCCTGTGCCCAGTGAGGTGGTGAGTGTGGGTATGAGCAGGCCATTAGGGCCACAAAACTGGACAGGGACAATTTCTGTGGGCTGTGAGCCAGGAATAGCAGTGAGGAGCCCTAGCTACTCAGGGCCTGAGAAGCAATTAAAGCCCTGGGCTGGCACAGCCGACACCGCCTGCCTCATTTTCTCAGACCTTGCCGATTTCTTTTGTGTTTCTTCCAGGCTTGCTGCCTGACCCAGTTCCCTCCTTCCCGAAGCCAGCCTTGCCTCTTGCCACCTCTCCGAGTGCACACACGCCCCCTTGCCTTCTCTGCTTGGGCGTGCCCTGCCCCTATGTACAGGAACAGTGAAATCCTCATTATGCAAGGCCTGGGGTCAGAGGGCACGTCCTCCGTGCGGGCTTCCTGCCCGGGCCAGTTAGTGCTGGGCAAGAGCCCGATCATGAGCACAAGCCTTGGGGACTGTCCCTTGTTTCAAATCTCAGTTCCTCTGCTTCTTAACTGCAAGGTTTGTGCAAGTTCTGCCACCTTTGTTCCCTTGTCTGTAGAAAGGGGAGGATAAGAGAGCCCCCTCGTTATCCTCATTAGGGCTGTGGCGGGGATTAAATGAGACAAAGTGTGTAATGGACCTGGCCCGTGGTTCAGCTCTCTCCGGACCGCAGGAGAGCAGGGAGAGCTAATGAGATCAAGGATGCACAGGTGCACTCGGGAGGTGCCTGGCAAGTCCTTGCTAATTGGCCCCGAGTGAAACAAACATCTGCTGTGTGAGCACCTACTATGCGTCCTCCACAGCTGGTTCTTTGCATCTCCCCAGCTCGGCTTCTGCGTGCCGGCCAATTCTGCACAGCTGTTGCTGCTGTGGGGCCCAGAAGGTGGGCGTGTGACATCTTTTTTAAAATTTGTTTTTGTGTTTTTACATTTGCTTTATTAAGATATAATTTACAAACAATAAAATCACCAATTTGAAGTGTGTAATGAGTTTTGATAAATATATACAGTCATGTAACCCACCATGGCAATCAAGAAAAGAATACTTTTATCCCCCCAAGCTTCCCTTGTGCCCTTTGTAGTCAATCCCCTTAGGGGGGTGACTTCTTACAGGGCCGTGAGAGGTGCTGGGTTTTCCTGGAGCTGACAGCCTGGGCACACGGAGGAGGAAGATGCTGAGGAACTGCTCCCTCTCTGGGCGGCCGTTCCCGGGCCAGGCAGGGAAGGGATGCGCGGGTCATGGTCTCCTGAGGGCGGGTCCTGGATGTGAGGGCTGGACCAGCTGGAAGCGGTGGCTTCAGAAATCACAGAGTGGGTGACCGAGAGTAGAGAACTGGTGTTGCCACACACCTGCCCCTCCTGGGACCACCGTGGCCCTGGTGGCAAAGGCCATCTGTTGGTCCAGACTGGAGTGGGGCTGGCCATGATGACTCCACCCTCTCTCCATCCTCCCCACGCTCAAGGACTATAACCCCACTCTGTGGATTAACAATTCCTTGAAAAGAAGGGGGACACTTTTGTTCCCCAGTTCTAGAAGCAAATATTAAAGCAATTATGTAACTAGCAATAAATTACTTAAAGTAGTGACTCACTCAGCTTAATTAGAGCGCGAGCAGGGAGGGATTAAGGTATTTTTAGAGCACACACCTCGCTCCCTCCTGTGGGGGGAGGCCTCTGTGAGAGGTGGTGGAGGAGGGCCGGGAGCTCATGGAAGCTCCCCAGGTGTCTGCAAGGAGATGGAAGCTGATCCTCCGGCCCACTAGGCCCTAACAGAGGCCAAGGCCAAGGGATTCAGATCAGACACAAGGAACCCTTCCCAGTGGCGCCTATTGGCGAACTGGGACAGGTACACTAGATTATAAACTCTTTGAGGGCAGGGACTAGGTCTGTGACACCCCCCAACCCCCACCCAGGAACAGACCAAGAATGAGACTTGGGAGTGAGACATGTCTGGGTTTGAATGCTGCCTTCACTGGTTACTCACACGTGGTCTTGGGCAGGTTCCTTTATCGCCTCAAGCTCTGCCCTTTCCTCCATTGCAACGTGGGCATAACAATATTCACCCACCTTCGTACGTAGTGTAAGGGTCAGGTGGGTTAATACGAGCAAAGCAGGCCTCAGTGCTGACTCTACTAGACCAAATGCCCCACAAGGGCAGGGGCTGGGTTTGTTTTGTTCACTATTGTATTCTGAGCTGCATGCATGGACTGCACATAGTAGGTGCTCAATAAATGCTTTGCTATATGACTGCATGTTAGTTTTGTTTGCATTCTCCTGTTCCAAATAGGCTCCTTTTCCTGGTCATGAGTGAAGAATACAGGCAGCATGTGTAGTGGGCCTTGCAGGCGGAGCCCGGCCTTTCTCCTCCAGGCTGAGGAGCTGGTGACTTCCAGGGAGAGGCCTGGAAGGGTTCAGAACCATGGAAGGATCCGACCCGCATTGGTTGGGTTGGTCTTGTTGCCAGGAGGGTAGCTGGGTGGGAAGATCCTCCCACTGTGGCCCCTACAACCTGGGGTGGGAGGAGGAAGTGTCCTCAGCCTAGCCTGATGGGGGAGACTGGGACCCTCACCCACCGTTGCTGGGAGTTCAGAGGAGGCAGCCTCCTGGAAGGCTTCCCAGAGGAGGGAATAGGATTGGCTTCGGGGATTTAGGTAGAGAGAGCACCCAGGCATCCATAAAATGGAGTAATGATGCTGGCACCGCAGGTTTTCTAGGAGTAAGTGAGTTACTTTTTAGGAATCCCAGGTGCATGCCCACCTGGAGACGGCACCCTTTCTTCCTCCCCTTCCCTCCACCCCTCCTCAGCCCCTGTGGTATTAGGAGGGGCACCCCTGCCCTGTTTGAGAGAGCTGGGCCTGGGCACCGGCCCAGGGGCTGGCGGGTGCTGCCCTCGCCTCTGCAGTCAGCCTGAGCTGGACACACAGTAGGTGCACACGGTAGACGAGGGGGAGGGCTGTGCTCCTGCTCCTCACCAGGGCGCTGGGGGGCTGAGGGAGGGCCACAGCTGGATTGGGGGGATGGAGTTTAATCTTTGCCCCTCCCCCAGGCCCAAGGCCCCAAGGCCTCTGCTCAGCTCTGACCAGTTCTCCTCACACCTCGCTGGCTGCCCAGGGCTCAGGTGATGAATTAGTGATGACAGCAGCCAGCATCGCTATGACGACCGCGTGGCGCTCTTAGCCTCCAGTCAGGGCTCAGCGGTGGAGGATCTGGGCCTTTGTCCTGGTGTATGTGACTGGGGCTGGGGCCTGGGGGCATGGGGCAGGGGCCAGGGCATGGGGCTCTGTCGGGAGTGGACTGGGGTTTATTCAGATTGCTGGATCCAGAGGGACCTTGGGGACAGTTGTTTCTCTACCTTCCCTCCTTCCTTCCTCCTTTTTTCCCTCCCTCCCTCCTTTCCTCCTCTTTCCATTCCTTCCACCTTCTCTGAGCCCTGTTCCTGTTTGAGGCCCTGGGCTCCCCACCCCCGCCCCCTGGGAATCAGGCCCGGCATGGCCCTTTCCTGGGGGAGCCGAATGAGGTGAGGGGACAGACACATCCTGGCCCAGGCCTCAGGGAAGGTGTATGGGGCCCACTGGTGGCTCCGCAGGGGGCCTGGCTTAGCTCGCCAGGGCGCTGGCAGGTGGCTTTGCAGGGTAGGCAGCGTTCCTGGCCCTGACAAGTGAGGAGGAGGCTTTCCCACGGAGAAGCAAGGTCCAGAGGTGAAGTGGTGTGGGATGCGAGGGCGACAGCAGCTCAGTGCGGCCCAGTGTGGGATGTGGCGCAGAGAACACGGAGGAGTTGGGGCTGGCGAGAACTGGGAGGAAGGAGATGCAGGGAAGAGGTTGCAGTTTGTCCTGGGAGGAAAGAGGAGCCCCGAAGAATTTTGTTGTTGCTTATTTGATTGTTCAGTGGGAGGGTTCATTTTAGAGGCGGGAAAGCTGAGGCCCAAAGCAGGAAAGTGACCTGCTCAAGCTCGCATAAGTCATTAGGGACAGTCTGAGACTCTGGGCTCTGCTCCGGTCCTGCTAGACCCCAGCTGGGACCTCTTGCCCCGGCCTTGCTGGCCGAGGTAACTGCTACCTCCAAAAGGTGAAAAGAGCACATGGGTGACTTTGACCTCAGTTTGAGTGAAATTTGCATAGGCAAGGGCTGTGCTGATGGCCCTTCCTGCCTGTGTCAGGCGGACTGGCTTGCTTTGTGTGTGTTAGGAAAGGCGGTGTCCAGGGAAGGACCTGGGAAGTCAGGGGCTTGGCTAAGGTCAGCAAGGAATTAGGGTCAGACATTGATTCAAACTTGGATCATCAGGCTCTCAGCCCAGACCTATGCTACATCCCTTCCTCCTCACCCTTGGGGACCTTTGGCTGAGCTGGGCACCTGTAGGAGGCCAGGGCTCCGCTGAGCCCCTCACACCCTCCTCAGGGCTCTTTCTGGTCTTGGGGCTTGACATTGGGCCCGCTGTGCTGAAATTTATCTGGGCAGAAAGGGACCTTTAGCCCCATTGTTCTGTGGAAGAAACGGAGGTCCCAAGCTAGCAGTGACTCATCCAGGGTTACAGCAGGTCAGCGTCTGGGCCGGCCCCGCTGCCTGGCCCTCGGCTCGTCTACGCTTCCCCCACTCACAGCTCTCACCATGCCTCTCTCCCAGCCCGCTGTGCGCCATTGCTGGCCTGCCAGCCTTGATGGATGGCCCTGCAGCTCTGCCTCCCTCCCATTCCTCTCCGGATGCTGGGCCCTTAGCCTCCTAATCACCAGTCCTGTCTGGTGGCCACCAAGCCATCCATCTCCCCACACAGCCTCGCCCAGCACAGGTGGTTTTCTTCGGGGCACAGGGAGTGCAGAGGGTCTTGCTCCTCTGATGCCGAACTGAATGTTTAGCTGCAGCCCCCATTCTAGAGAGTCTCAAGGTTAGAGAACAGCCTGCACCCCCTCCTGCACCCCTTGCTGGAGTGCCCGAAATCCCTCCTGGGCCTCCCACGTGCACCTGTACACTCACACCCACACGTGCGCTCACAGTGACATTAATAAAAGCTTTCATGTATCAAAAAAGTATTATGTGCCAAGCATTGTGCCAGAGCTCTGTGCATATAATCTCATGTGTCCTGTTAGTTCACTGGTAACCCTACTGTACAGATAAGGAAACTGAGGCTCAGAGAGGTTCAGTGACTTGCACTGAGAAAGGGAGGAGCTAGGATTTGAACCCTGCTCTGTATGGCTCACTTCTTGCATTCACAACGCCTCTGCTCTGCTGACTCAGCACAGGCACACATGCATTGGCACACACATGTGCATATGAACACGAGCTACTATATTGGCTCTTGTACTACCCATCTACCCAGTCTGGGTTCCTGAGGAGTGAGCAGAATGCTGGGCTGCAGAGGTGATGAAGAGTCACTGCTTATTGTCCCCCAGGCTGTCCCAACTCTCACCCTAGCTGTGACACTGGTGGGCCAGGGGGCTGCGTGGAGGAGGCAGCCTCCGGGCAGTGGGAAGGGGAGGCTAAGAGGCAGTGGATCGATCATCCCTGCAGCACTGCCTTCCAAGAACTGGGGCCCAGGGGAGAATGGCTCCACGGGTCGATTTTCTAGGCTGCAGCCCAAATCCACTGTACGTGGGGGGGTGTGGGGTGAGGCTTGTGTGCAGCTGCCTGCCCCCCCCCGCCCCTTCTCCTGCTCGTGCCTTCCTCCTGCCTTTCACCTGCCGGCCCCACGCCTGCCGCCTATCCCCCTATTGCCCCCACCATGCGCACTGCAGACCCTGAGGATCAAACTCCCAGCTCCCAGGACCCTACGTGTGCCCACTGCTGCCCAGCCCGCCCTGCCCCAGAGGCAGATCCTGGGGTGGGTGCTGCGAGAGCCGCCCTACGCTGTCGTGGTGAGGATGGGCAGGGAGGCCAGGAGCTGCGGGGAGGCAAGACAACTCACCACGCAGCCTTCGGAGGCCTCCATGGGCAATTGAATGAGAAAATACATGTAAAGGGGCACATAGTAGGCACTTCATTCCTTTTGTCCTGCTCCTCCCTTGTGTCTGGAAAGACCAGGACTGGCAGGGTGCCTCTGAGGGCATGTGAGCTCCCAGCTGGCTGTCAGGTGCAGCTGACAGTGTTACCAATCCCAGGGACAGCTAGCTCAGAGTTGTGGGGGCGGGGTGGGATGTGGAGTGGGGGAAGGGCGGGCGGGAGGGAGAGATATTAGCACCTGACAGTCTAGCCAAGTGCTGTCACCCATCCTGACAAGGAGAGAAAGGGCATCTGGTGTGAGGAGCAGTGGTGGCCAGAGCAGGGCTTGGGACCCTCCCCAGACCACCCCACACCCTCTCTCTGAGAGGGGCTCCTGAGCCACCTGGTCACTCGCCTTCTTGGCTGCCCCCACCCCGTGGAGGAGCCTCCACCAGGCCCCCCAGCTTGCACTGGCTTCAGGAGGGCTGGGGGTGTCCTGAGCAGGCTGCGGGCTGGGGGTGTTAGGGCAGAGCACTTCCCTCCTCATCTCTAACAGGTTCCTAGGGGCATTAAATGAGCTGTGGCCTGTCAAGTGCCTGCCACTCCCCTGCCCCCAAGGGGCCAGGCTGCACAGGGTCCCCAGAGCCTGCCTGCCTAGTCCCAGGCCTGAGATGGCCAGCTGTGTCCCGTGTGCAGCTCCATCATGGGGCCCCGAACCTCAGCACAGGGCGTGTTGCTGAGGAAGAAGGAAGTAAACATGGGGGTGGGGCTGGAACTCTTTCCCCCCAGGGGTGGCAGCCTGTCATCTTCACATTCACTCTTAGGCCCTGTCATCTTCACATTCACTCTTAGGCCCTGTCATCTTCACATTCACTCTGGTATGCGGACAAGTGTGACTCTCTGCACTAAGAGAGCCTCCCTGGGCAACTAAGGTGTGATCTCTCTTGGGGTGGGGTGGGGGTAGGGTGGGGTAGGAGGCTGGGCTGGGGTTCCCAAGGCCTGACTTCCTGCTATTCGGACACTGCCTCATTGTAAGATCCTGGGCAAGACCTGTCCCCTTGGGGGTAAGGGAGACATGTGACCCCTGACCTCCAGAGACTCTTTTGTGAGGTTTGTGCCTAGATGATTCTGTGTTCTGGGGGAGAGACTGGGGTTGTGGGGTGGTGGTGCAAGCTGGTGACACCCATGCCATGGTGGGCAGACAGAGGAGGAAGGGCCAAGGACTCGGTGGCTTTGCCCTAGTATGGCTGCCACTCTGCCCCGCTGCCGGCTGCTCTGCCTCTGCACCGTGTTGCCCTGCTCGCTCGCTCCACTCCTAGTCCTCTGCTTTTATTACTGCCTCCTGCCTTGGGCTTATCTCCTCTGTCCTGCATCCATCTCTGTCACTCCCCTGCGCTCTCCCCCACTGTCTGGTACACCCTCTCTCTGCCTGGGAGTCCCGAGGGCCTTGCTAGGAGTCTGGTCCTCCCTGCCTCTTGTCTCGAAGGGGTCTTTGCCACTCTGACCTGCTCTTGGCTTCTTCCACCTTCCTGCATCTCTCTCTCTGCTGGCGTCTCTGCCTCTCACCGTCTCTGGATTCCCTCTGCCTGCCTCTGCATGTTTCTCCCTGCCCTCATCTCCACGTCTGTCTCCCAGGGTCTGCCTGGTCTTGACCTCTTTGCCTCCTTCTTCTTGTAAGCCCAGCTGGGGTAGCCGGTCCGGCCCACCAGCCCAGGGAACAGATGTAGCCCACCCTTCCTCTCTCTTGCTGGCTGCCTCGAAGGAAGGCCCCCTCCTGACGATGTCCTCCACCCCGAGCCATGCCTTGTTGCTAGGCCTTGGGCTGGCAGCACCTGGCTTCCATAGCGACGGGTGCTTAGAAACAGAACGCCACGTCTCCCAGCCCCACAACAGGAGCCTTTGCTGATCGAGCGCCTTTCGATCAATTAGGAGGCATGGCCAGACTCTAGGCTGCCTCCAACTTGGGGTGGAGAGAAAAGACCATGAGAACTGATTTTTGGAGCTCTGGGGACCGCTGGGCTGGGAGAAGTCGCTCTAGGAGAGTCAGGAGTCAGCCTGTGCAGAAGGCATGAGCCCCGGAGCCAGGAGGGGCTGGGTTGGAATTGCTGTTGTACCATTTCTAATTGCGTGACTTTAAACAAATGACTTCAGGTCCCAGGGCCTCAGTTTCATCAGCTTTAAAATCTGGCTAATAATATCATGAAGTATAAATGAAAGAATAGATTGGGTGGGCCTGGCACTTAGAAGGTGGTCACTGATGGCCATTCCCCTCCCTTCCCCTTTAAAGCTGTTTAAGATTTAACTGGCAGAGAAGACGGAGAAGGTTCCCCAGGCGTGGGGAATGGTGTAAGCAAAGGGGTGGAGGCTGGAATGTTCCCCTCACAGCCCTGCATGTGGGGGACCTGGGGCCATATCTGGAAATGGTTTGGCCAGAAGCAGCCAGGCCGAGGGGCTCTGGAATGAGGGACTCGGTCTCCTGGGAGATGTGTTTTTGCCAGGTGCCAGGAGATAGGCTTGATGAAATTCTCTTCTGGCATTTGGAAGTCCTAGAGTGGAGGGCTACACTGGGGTCCCCTTGCCTATTCCCATATGGCTCCCTGCCTCCACCCTGTCACCAGGCCCCAGGAGAGTGGCTTCCACTGGTTCCTCCTCCCTGCCAGCCCTGCCCACAGAGGCCACCACGGCCACATAGTCTGAATCCTAGGGCTGGAGGCTGTCCATGCAAGGCCCCACTCTGTCACTACACAGATAAGGAAACTGAGGCTCAGAAGTAGGAGGGCTTTCCTGATTCTTGCCCAGCTCTCCCCTCTTTTCAGGTCTGTCTTCTAAACTGAGGACTGCAGGTTTCCAGGGAAGGCAGGGAAGGAAGAGAGGAGGTGACATGGGCTTGGGGGAAACATTGGGGGGCAGAGTCCCACATCACTTGGGCAGCCAGGGAAGGATTAACATCCCTATATCCAAACCATGAACACTGCCAGAGGGCTCTTAGGTGCCGTGGGGAGTGAGGACAACTGTGCTGTCCTTTTCTGAGCTATCCTGTGTGCCAAGCTCTATGCTCCGTACTTAAGAGCCTCAGCTCATTGATTCTTGACAACCTGCTTTTGAAGAAGACCAGCTGACCCGAAGTTTAAAAGTGAGGACATGGGGTCTTGAGGAGCTAAGGTGACGCAGCTGGAGAGTGGAGGGGTTAGACTGACTCGCTCCCATGGACCCTGTCTCTCCCTGTCTCCACTTCTAGACAGCCCGCTGCTCCCCTGACACTGCCTGGGAGGGGGTGTTCATTTCCTGCTCCCCCAGTCCCTGTCCTCAGCATCCACCACTGTGACATGCACAGGGGTGACATCCCCATTACCTGGCCTCACAGAGACTCAAGTGGACACACCATCAGGCTCTGAGGGGCGTGGAAACTGGGTGCTGGAGTCCCAGAAGCAGGGCATCCATCCCATCTTGGGCTCCTACAGTCTCAGGACTGTGGGCTTTTGCATTCATAGAATAATGTAAGAAGCATAGACTCTTTGAATGGCGAAGTGTTATAATAGACACTCTGAGTTTCTTGAAGAATGAGGCTCTGGGAGTTCTTGGAGCTTTGAAGCCCTGTAGGGCCGTTTCTGAGTTGTCAGGGAATGTTCAGAGCATGGGGCCTTGGGTCTCTGTTGCTTACACTTTCTTGGTATTTCTAGATGTCTGGGTGTTTCTGGTGGGCTCAGCTCTTAGCAGGCTTGGTGTGTGCATTTGGGGTGCACTGGGATCAGTGACCGACTGCAGCTCGAGGCACCCTGGAGCGTGGCCAGCCCAGGAATAGCTGGTGGAGGAGAGCAGGGCAGCTGTCTGGGAGGGGCTGGGTGGGGATCTGGGTGGGGCTCTGGGTGGCCACCTTTGGCAGAGGACCAGCCTGCCTTCTTTATCCACCCACCCAGCCTGCCACCAGGGCAAAGCAGTCTCCACATGGCTCTCTTAGGGCTGGAGTCAGAGAAGTACCCACCCCAGGTCCTGCAGACTGGGCAGCAAGAGGTGTGGAGGTGCCGTTGAGGGGAGGAGGAGATGGGGCAGGGAGTTGGGGTAGGGGTGTGGGGATGTGAGACGGACTGGAACTCAGTAATGGCCTGGGGCTTAGTAAGGAGGCACAGGCTGTGTGGGGCTCTTTGAGTGGGTGGCAGCTCAGTGAGAAGGTTGGGGACTCAGAGATGGGATGTGGCTCAGTGGAGCTCTCTGGACAGTTCCTCCAGACCGCCTCTGCCCTGAGGATGGTGGTTCCTGAGGATGATGGTTGAGGTGGGGGGATCCTGAGCACCTTGAGCCCATTGTCTGTCCCAGGGGTAGGCTGAGCATCAAGAGCTCCTTTTTCCCACCTCTGCCCAAAGCTGAAAAAGTTGTAAGAGCTGCTAAGAAAGCTGGGATCTGTCTCTCCCTTTGCTCATCTTTCTTCCTGGTTTCCATGGGAATCTGTGGCTCAGAATGATCAGGGGTTGACAGGATAGTGCTGTGGGAAGAGTCAGAGTCATGCAGAGCCACCCCACATGGGAAGGAACTGGCTGGTAAGAAAGTGAGCTCCCTATTCCTGGGCAGAGGCTGGACAGCCAGTCGAAGTGACTTTAGAAAGGGGTTCATATAGGGGAGAGGAAGCAATCTGGAGGCTACCTCCTTGGGATGATTGGTCCAAGTGGCCCCACCTTCCAGATGTCCCTGAGCCTCAGAGAGGGGTTTGCCACACCCTAGGCTCTGCCCCTGACCTGTCGCCCACTCCTGCCCTTTGTGCCCAGCCCCATGCTGGACATGGACACGGAGCTGAGTCAGACGCAGTCTCTGCTAGAGGAGCCCCAGTCTGATGCGGGGTGTGGGGGCACACAGGGAAGCAAATATAGTCGGATAAGTCCTACAAAAGGGGGAGACCTGGCTGGAAGGAAGGTTCTACTACTGATTCCTATAGTCCATAGATGTCTTTTTGAGCAATTCTCCTGGGTGAAGCTTTGTTTTAGATGCTGGGGTAAAACAGCAGTAAGCAAAGCAGAAAAAAGTCCTGTGGCCTGGAGCTCGCTGCATGGTGGGGAGGCTGGGCTCCTCCAGACGGTGACAAGAAGTGCTGGGGAGTGGTGGGGAGTGAGGCCAGAGGGCAGAGTGTGGGCACAGCAGGAGAGGAGGCTTTGCCCGGCCTAAGAGCCTAGAAGGCCTTAGAGGCCAGGACGGGGCTCTGGTTGGCCCCATGGGCAATGAGGAGCCACGTGGGTGGGGGTGGGGCAATCAGACTCAGTACAGAAAAGAGTTCTGTGGCAAGTGTGGGCACTGGGGAAAGGAGGCACTGCAGCACGTGTAGGAGCCAGGGTAGCATGTGATTGAGGACGTGTGTGGGGGGGGGTGACGAGAGTGTGTGTATCTGTGGAGAGACTGTGTGTGTGGCTGGTGTGTGTATATGACTGTGTGTGGCCCGGCAGCCTGTGTAGAGGAAGGACTGGGGACGGTGGGTGATGGGGAGCAGATGCTAAGGCCCAAGGTTTGTTATGGCTCAAGTCTCCTGGACCTTAGCTCCCGTGCGAGCCAGCAGGTCCTGGACTGGCCCTGGACTAGAATCCTATGGGCTCCCTTCCCCCAAGAGGGTCACAGAGCCACCTTCTGCTGCAGAGAAGACAAGTATGTATGCAAATGATATGGAAATGGATGGGACTTGTGGCTGACCCACCCCATGTCACCTCATCCCCTGAGCCTGAGTTTACTCAGCCTGTGCCCTTCCTGACTCAGAGCTGCTGGGAGCAGGTCCTGAACACCCAAAGCTGAAATCTATATTGTCTCTAGCACCTGCCTGTGGTCAGATCCTCTCTCTGTGAGGACCACCCCACATCTGGAGACACAGCCAGCCGACACAGAGCTGGGCCTGGATTAGCAGTGAGGTGTGAATTTGAGCACACACACACACATTCACACACATGAGAGCACATACATGCTATACCTGGATATCTGTGTATCCACAGGACTGCACACACATCCCTGCATGCACACTTGCACCTGCACACAGACACATACCCATCGGCACGCACACACGCATGTGCCCACTTCTCTAGCTGCACATACATAGCTGTGTGCACACACAAGTGCAGCTGTACCATGGAAGTACCACACACTCTCACAATGAGACAAACTTACAAACATGTTCACACCCTCTCCCGTCTGCACACGCATCACGTTCACACACCCGGGTGCAGCCTTGCACACATGCACATCACACACAGAGCTGCCTGAGGGCGGCTCACCCCTGCCCAGGTGCACACCCATGCCTACCCCAGAGCTGAAGTGTTGAGGGCAGGGTTAACCCACAGAGATGTCAGTTTCCTCCAGGAAGCTTCTTGGATTGTCTGTTTGCAGAGATCTTGGAAGTGGAGCCCTATTTTATTCCATGGGGTCCACTTCAGGTCATGGAGAGACCGAGTCATACACACTCTCTCCTGAGGAATCTCCCATATTGGGATCTGGTCCTTGCTCATAGTCCGTGGGCCTGCCATGCCCAGCCAGGCCTGCCTGCATCCTGCCTCCTTTCACCTCAGCTGCCTGAGTACTGAAAGAGAACCAGGCCCACCTTCGTAGCTGCTGACAAGTCTGAGGCCAGAGAGTGTTGGAGCCTTGCCTAAAGTCATCCGGCTGTCAGGGAAGGACTTGAACCTGGGCTTCGGTTTGAACCTGGGCTTCTGGGGTTCTGACCACGGTCAGTGGCAGCAGGAAAGATGAATGTCAGGTGCCAGACAGGCTCATGGAAGCAGGACACATGGTCATGGGGGATGGGAACAGATTTGGGACCTAGGGAAGGTCTACCAGTACCAACTGTGGGAGATGGAGGGATGGTGACAGGGAAACCCTCTTTCTACTTCACCAGAGCTCACCAGGCACCACAGTGCTCCCAGCCTGAGCTGGACCATGGGGACTCAAAGATCTGATAGTCCCTGCCCTTGAAGGAGGGCTAGAAAGATGTAAGAAGGAGAAAGGGCAGTGTAGACTGGGGTAATCTTGGTGGGAGCTACTTCTCATTAGGTGGAAGTTTTCTTCCTGTATGTATGTTAAAAATCTGACTTTTTTATGTCTTTATCTTCAACATATAGCATGGAGTAAATTCGCAGTAACTATTTGTGGCATGAATGAATGAACAAACAAATGCATGACACTGACAGGCAGATATGCCTTTGGAAGGGCATTCAAAGTGGGAGGGGAACAGTTTGAGCAAAGGCAAGGAAGTGGAAAAAAAGCCAGAAGTTCAGGGTGCAGCTGAGTCAGGCATGGCTGATTGTAGGAAGTGGTAGGAGAAGAAGCAGGAAAAAGTCATTTGCATGCCATGCTAAAAGTTTGGATGTTGCCTTGGAGGCCACGGGGCACCCGTGAAGATCGTGCGCAGGGGGGCAGGGGTGGCGTGGCCAAGTGAATCTGCCCTAGTGGGCCTGGGCTACACAGTAGGTGCTCATCCTTATGGAAAGAGCACTGGGTTTGGGGTCAATTGGCCTGGGTCCACACTCCTGTACTAACTAGCTGAGTAATCTTGGATAAACGTCTATATCTCTCTGAACCTCAGTTTTCTTATTTGTCAAATGGGGCTAAAGCAGTGCTTCCTGAGGCTATTGGATGGGACCTGGGTGAGGAAGTACTTTTTAAGCACAAGGCCTCACCAATGGGAGGCATCACTATTATTAGGAACAAGGCAGGGCTGGTCCCTGGACAGGGCCTGAGGTCGTGTAGGCTATCAGCTGAGTCACCTTTTCCTGAAATATCCAGTCTGGGACAGCTGGGCCACTAGACACAGGCCAAGTGGTCCCTGAGGTGGGGAGAGAAAAAGAGGTGGCCAGAGGGGCTGGGTCAGGGATTCCTGAGCTGGAGCAGGGGTAGGCTTTCTGGTGTTAGAAATGGGGAGAGGGTACAAGGACTGGGAGAGTAGGACTCTTAGCCACTGCATTGTTGGAAACAATAGAAAAGCCGGGAAAATCTATTTTTCTTACCTGCCTTTTCTCAAGAAGCAGGGGATGAATTTAAGGCACAGACGGGAGCCAGATGGCCTGGGTTTGAATTTTGGCTCTGCTACTTACTACTAGCTGTGTGAATGTGGGCAAGTTACTTAGCCTCTCTGTGCTTCAGTTTTCCTTAATCTGTCAAATGTGGCTAATAATAGAGTCTACCTTATAATATTGAGAAGGTGAAATGTGAGGCACATAGTAAGTGCTCAATAAATGTTAAAGCCTCCCAGTTCCTGATGTACACACTTAGCCCATAGGGGCCAGTCCTACCCCTCACCTCCAAGGCAAGCCAGGCAGAATGTACATCTAATCTGGGGTTCTCAGACAGGGCAGCAAATTAGAATCACCTGGCAACATTTAAGAATATCTGGAACGGGGGTTCCAGGCATCAGCATTTTTAAATGCTCCCAAGTGATTCTAACATGAGCCAGGGTGAGAGGCCAGCACAACCTCACAGAATGCAGACTTGGAGTGAGGGCAGGGATCCATGCGGGAGTGGAGCAGGGTCACTTCCTAGCTTCAACAGCTTTGCCTTTAAAGGCAAGGCCTTTTAGATGTACCACCTCAAGGAGCCTTGGTTGCCCCCTCTGGGAAGGGGCTGGCTGGGGAATTTCAAGGGTTCCATGAGAGGATGTTTGTGAAAGGGCTCTGCATCCTACCAAGCACTGAAAGAAAGAATCTAGAGTAATAGTGTTTATTGAATCTAGAGTAATAGCGTCTCACAGAAGGAGAAAACGAGGCCCAGAGAGGTACTATGGCTTGCCCAGCATCACACAGTAAATCTATGACAGAGTTAGGACTCAAACCCCTGAGGCATGCTCGAATCTGAAAGATCGATACAGAGAGAATCTCTGAGATGACGGAGACGTGGAGCATGTCCCTGGTACCCCAGCAGTGAGCTGCAATATGAGAGACTCAAGTAAGATTGAAGAAATAACTTCTCAAGAGGTGAGTGCTGTGGAGGCCATGCCTAGAATTGGGAGCCCAGGAGATAGTGGCTATGCCAGGCCAGGGTTGGCTTTTGATTGCAGGGTCTGAGATGGTCTCCCCTGAAGAACGAGTAGCTCTGGCTAGTGGCCATAACAGACACCTCCTGGGACCTGTGTCCCACCCAAGTGATCCAGAGCCCAGGACTGAGCCAGTGACACCTGCTCAGGATTTACCAAGAGATTTGTGCACCAAGCTCAGGACTCAGACTTAGTCCTTACAATAATCCTTCCCTTGGTCATCCTCTTTTACAGAGGAGAAACCTGAGTCCAAAAAAATTAAAGGAAGCTTTTTGGGGGGCCAGAACCTTTACACATCTTAGCCCATGCAATGTTTTCTACGGTGTAAATAAGTAGGACAAATTGCCCGTGTTTTTTAAGATGCAATAAAATACATTGACTTGGCCAGATCACTTACTGCCCATCTCTTCCTAAGTCCCCAGACATGACTTCCTGGAAAGACACAAAAAGGGCTGCCCAGAGGATTAAGATAGTATCCAAGGAAGGCCTCCTGGAAGAGGTGGGCCTCCAAATGGCCCCTGAATGACAAGCAAGCTGAAAGGATTTGGGAGGACACTGGGGGAGGGGTGGCATGGGCAAAGGCCTGGAGGTGACAATGAGTCAGTCCCTGATCTGAATAGAGCAAGACATAAATTTAAGGAACAGGAGAGGGGAGTCAAAGCTCGATAAACAAGTCAGGATTCAGTTTACAGGGTCTGGCATGTCAGGCTGAGGATTCAGGCTTTATTGTACTGGCAGTAGGGAGCCACTGAAGGGATTTGAGCAGGGGAAGAATTATGTCCAGAGCTGATCTTCAGAAAGAAAGGTGGGAGAAATCGTAGCATGGAGAGCCACCCCCTGAGCTGGTGGGATGGTCAGGACTCTGCCAAGCCTATGTGCCAGGTGCCTGGACTGTGTCCAGGACTGGGCTCAGTGACTCAACATTGAGAAAATCACTCCCCAGGGAGAAAGGGCCCTGATGAATCACCCAAGTGAGGTGGGGAGGCTGGGAGGCTGGGGTTCACTGAGTCACCCTGTGAGAGTTGGGAGGGCAGTTGCAGAGAGAGGGGTGGGCAGTGCAGTGGGAAGGATTCAGGTCAGACCACAGTGAGGGTTGTCAGGGGACTCTGCCTTCCCACCATTCTTGGCTTTGGTCTTTTTGGCAGTCCTGTGAGGGAGATGGGAAAACTGAGGCCCAGAAAACAGGGGATGTAACCAAGGTCATGTAGCAAATGGCTGGTACAGGCCGAGCGAGACTCAAGCGCACCCTCGATCCAGACACGTTCCATCTCCCCAGCGGCTCTCATGCCAAGCAGAGGCTAAGAACCGGGTCAGTCCAGGCGGGGAACTGACCCCAATGACCCCCTCTCCCCTAGCCAAGCAGATGGCAACCGAGGCCGGGCTGCGCCGCCTCGATGCGACAGCAGGGGGCGCAGGAGTGTCACGGCTGCAGCAGGCGCCTGAACCCAGAGGCCGCTCTGCGGAGAAATGCGCTCCCGGCACGCGAGTCCCACCGCGGAACTGCGGACTGTGTGGCCCTGGGGCCTGCGTCCTCTCTGGCCCTCGGGGACTCCGACACAGACCTGCTTGCCCAGTGCCGGGTGCCCAGTGCCCTTGCCCCCACTCCGGAGTGGTGCGCCGTCCGCGTGTGCGCTCCTGTGTCTGTGCGCACGTGTCTCCCTGGCTGATTTGCTACTGCTCCAGGGCCTGTCCGTGTCGGAGCGACCTCTGAAATTCTCCCTGACTTCCCTTTCCTCTAGGGGTGAGGGAGAGGAGCAAGCCCAGAGTTCCCGTAGTGTCTGCACCCCGTCCCCCTATCTTCTCCTCCACCCCCACTGCGCTGGTCTCTTGCCCCGGGGCTCTGGCCGGGCTCCGGGACTCAAAGTGGTGGCAGGGGAGAGGACGCGATCAGACCGGGCGGCGGGGCACGGGAGGGGAGCGGAGGCTGAGAGCCGGCCACCTGGCGGGGATCCTCATAGCACACACGCTGGGGGAATGGAGGGAATCTAGGGAGGAGGGCGCGAGGGGAGGAGCGAGCCGAGGGGGCTCTGGTGGGGTCCCAGATCCGACGGGCTGAGAGGTGCTGTCCGCCGCAGCGGGAGGGGGCGGGGCCGGGCGGCCTGGGGGCGGGGCGGGGGCGGGGCGGGGCGGGGCCGGGGCGGACACTCGCGCGGACCCAGCGAAGCTGTCGCGGACGCGCTGACCGAGCGCAGCGGCCGGGCCGTTGGGCGGGCGGGCGGCTGCGAGCATGGTCCTGGTGCTGCACCACATCCTCATCGCTGTTGTCCAATTCCTTAGGCGGGGCCAGCAGGTCTTCCTCAAGCCGGACGAGCCGCCGCCGCCGCCGCAGCCATGCGCCGACAGCCTGCAGGTAGGGCCCCCCCCCCACTCTGGGCGCCGGGGAACCGGGTGTCCTGCGAGTCCGGCGAGTGCCGGGCCGGGTCCTCCGCGGAGCATGCAGTCTCCGGCTCCGTGGTCCACCCTGGTCCCAACCCTCCGAACCCTCCTCCTGAACCCGAGGCGAGGAGCCCTCCCTAGTTCTGAATCCTACTCCTGTGCTGGGACTGCAGCTCATACTCCCAGCCCTTGAAGCCCCAGCTCACCGTCCAAACGCCACCCCAGACTCTGAGCCCCATTCGGATCCGGAACGGGAGTCCACCCCGAGCACTGAACTCCCAATCCACAGTGGGAACCCAGTCCACACCTGAGACCTCTGCCTAAGCCTCGGTCCCCTTCCCCAGATAAGTGGAGGACCCCTGCCCAAGCCTCTGAACGTTCGCAATACATATGGGATTCTACCACACCCAGAACGCCTGAACCCCCAGCTCTCCGCTGGGACCCCACTTCAGAGCTGGGGCCACACCCCAAGCCCCTGAAGCTCTGCATCCCAGACTCAACTGTGCACCCATCCAGATTCCTACTGAAACATCTAGACTTCAGTCAGCCGGGATCACCCAGGGTCGGAAGCCCCCTTTCTATTGGGGCTTCTCTCCTCTCCTCTACAGGAGCCCCCACCCCACTCCTTTCCTCCCTCCTGTATCTGAGGTCCCCTGGTCTTTTCCTTCTTGTCTGTCCTCCCTCTCGTTTCTCTCCAGGTGTAGCGGTCCCACTGCATTCCTTGGGTTTCTCCTCTGGGTTCTCTCCAAGTCTCTCCAGGCTCTCTCTGCCCTTCGGCTTCTCTCTCTCTTTTGGTCTCTTTCCATGTGTGCACACTTCTGTTGGCCTACCTGTCTCCCCAACTTCTCTGGGGCTCTATCTTTGTTCTGAGGTCTCTCTGTGGTCATCCCTTCCCCTTATATCTGCCTCTGCAGATGAGGAGGGGCAGGCTCAGAGTGCAGGGCCGGTGTCCCCCTGTTCTGAGGCACAGTATGCTGTGGGCTCAGGTGGAAAGGCCCGAACATGGAGCGTACTGCCCCCGAGTGGTGCCCAGGGATCTGAGGCGGGTGGGGATCCGTGGTGGGGTGCTGGTGTTTGTAACTTAGAAAGCCCCCATCCCTGCTGCCCACGTCTTGACAGGGGCAGCTGGGCTTGGGATGGGGGAGAGGAGTAGACTGCAACCTGCTGCCAGTCACCTGTGGTGGGGTGAGTCTGGGGTGCATGTCTGTGTGTTTCCATGTGTGTGTGTGTGTGTGTGTAGCGTGGGCTGGGTTGCTCGTGTTGGGTGTGCCTTGTGTGTAATCATGTGTGTGTCAAGTCTGACTGCGTCCTCTCGAGGGGGATTGTGTGGGGGCAGATGATGGGGAAGGTTGCATGCTGTGTGCGGCCAGGGAGGCAGTGTTGTGGGTGTGGAGTGCCAGCTGGGTGTGTGACTGCTGTGTGTAGGGAACTTGTGTGCATGTGTTCGGGTGTCTGTCATTGTCGGGTGGAGTTGTGGGGGAGCTCGCATGGGGGCTGTGTATGTGGTCATGTATAGCCAGGAAGGGCCACTGTGGGGGCCTGAGAGGTTCCACTGGATGTCCTGTCAGAGAGGAGCTGGGGGGGCTGTGTGTGTTCGCAGCCTAGGCAACTAGCGTAGAGCCACTGTGGCACACCCCGGGTTTGCCTGGGGAACGTACATATTAAAACCTGTGTGTTGGTGTTTGGGTGTCACATATCGGTGTGGTGGCTGTTTCTGCAACTCTGGACAGGAAAGGGTATAGCCCAGGTCGCCAAGGGGTCCTGGGCCAGGAGCCAGTTAACCAAGTGTGTGTGCGAACGCATGGGGTGAGGTGCAAGGAGGCAGTGTGCCAGCAGGGCTGTCTATGCTGAGGGGCTGTGTGTGCCATGAACGTGTGACATTAGGTGTGCACATTACCTATGCAGGGTGTGCCCACATGCATGTGAGTCTGGGTGGTATGTGTGTTGAGTTTGGATGCGTATGTCTGTGGTGGGGAGGGGAGGGGAGTGCGAGGTGCGTGAGGTGCGTGGTGGGAGATTGGGTGTGAGTGTGGTGTGAAGTGTGGGTGTGTGGGCTGTGTGACTTTTTGGTGTGAGGTCTGGACTGTGTGATCTTTTCTTCCTGTGAGCTGTGTGCGTGCATGGTGAGGAGTGAGTGAGGGGCGTCCAGTGAGCTAGGGGACAGGGTGGGTGTTGAGGGCTGTAGGATTTGCCGTGGCAGGTAAAAAAGCATGTGAGGAAGGTGTGTGGTGGGAGGAATGAGGACTGTAATGTTTGGGCCGTGAGGAACATAGCAGGTGCCCCATAAATGTTTGTGGAGTGACGTGTGTGTGCAGGGCGGGCTTGGCTGCTGTCCTGTCTTTGCTCCCCTCCCAGTTAGCTCCCCAGAGATGCCCCGTGACGTTCTTGCATGCCCCCCAGCCCAGGCTGCCCCTACCCTTTGCCCTTCATCCTCCTCGCTTTGACTAAGGCCTTTGTTTTGGGTTTCCGGCTGAGCAGGCGCTGGACAGCCAGGCGGCAAGCGATGTCGCGGTCGGGGAACCTTTGTTCTTTTCCTCTTAGCCTGACTGGTGGTGTTTGGGGCCGGGAGAGGATGCACGTGTGGGCCAGGTCCCTGTGCTTACTACCACCTCACGGTGCTCTGCCCAGGGGAGGGGAGGGCGGGGACAGGCGGTGAGGCCTGGCGGTAGCTCCAGTGGCGCCTCTTGGTGCGAGAGCAGCTTGGGCTGGGAGTGGAGTTGGGCAAGTTTGCCAATGTGTGGTCTTAGTCCGTGGTGGCCCATGGCTCACGTCACCGTGGGGGCGCCGAGCAGCCAAGCACCCCTTCTGCAGGCACACTTCTCTCTCCTTCTCTCTCCTTCTCTCTGTGGCTGCAGCCCCCACGGAGGACCCCTGGGCTGGGAGACAACCTGGAAGACCTGGATCTCTCTATTTTTGTTGACCCTACATCTGATGGTGGAGAAACAGTCCTGTCTTCACAGAGACCCTTTCTGAAAGGGGAGACCTGGTCGATCTTTGAGGGACCCTCTAGTGTCATGAGGGACATGCAGTCAGTAGGAGGAGCCAGGTCATACCCTACAGAGAAAGCTACGGGAAAACCTTTCCGGGCAGGCTCTGGACAGGTGTTGGAGAGGACAAAAGTCCAGAACTCCTTAAAGATGGAAGACACCGAGACAATCCATGCCGGTCTGGGGGAGGGGCTGGGGTTGATGCCTCAGTATCACATGCCAGAAGGTTCTCTGGCATGAACGGGCTTGAGCTAGGTCTTGAAGTGGGTCTTGGGGTGGGCAGAGAAATGTGTTCTGAGGCTGAAGAACATTCTGGCCCAACTGGCAAAAGGGATCTCGAAGGCAGCTGGCCCTTCCCCAAGCAATACTACCTGGCTTTGCATGGCCGCCCCTGGGCCTCCAGCCTTCCCAAGCTTTCTTGTCACCTTCTTCCATCCCATTGTCTTTGGCCAGAATTATTTTTATTGTCATTATTGTCATCATCGTCATCTTTTAGGCAGTTCTTTCCAAATTCCAAGGTTCTTTCCACAAATGTCTCATTCAACAGATTAACTCATTCACTTGTCTAAAGTATTTATTGAGCACCTGCTGTGTACCAGGCAGGCACAGTTTTAAGTCCTGGGGTCATAGTGGTGACCAAGTTGGCATCATGGAACTCCTACCTTCTGTGTCCAGCCACGCTGTCAGTGCCCTGGTCCTGGACAGCTGGCCCTCCCTTCTGGGTTTTCCCCACTTGGTGCAGCTGGTTCTGTGAGGCTCTGTGTGTGCAACCCATGGTGCTGGGGCTGGCTCCTGCCAGACATGAGCCCTGCAGAAGATGTGTCTGGGCCTTCCCTCTCCACATCTCATGCGTCCTGAGCTTGGCTTGGCTAATCCAGACACTCATCTCTCATCTCTATCAGTTGTCCATAACTACCCAGCAGGGCTGGCAACCCAGCTGCCATCTAGGGAAACTGAGGCTCAGAGCAGGGAGGGGACTCAAGGCAGCATCCTTATCAGACTGTCCTTTTATCAGCATTTCCAGAGACCAAGAGAGGTCAGGCGGCTGGTCCAGGTCTCTACCACAACCGAGGTGGCAGGGCTAGTACCAGAATGCAGCTCTTCTGGCCACCGGGCTGGACTCTGGCCCCAGCACCATGCTGCTCCCTGGCTGGCCTCCGTGCTGCCTGCGGCGGGTAAACGATTATTAATGACCCCCCTGGCAAGGAGACAGGAAATGTTTCCCAGCCACAGCTGGGGACCTGCTCCCTGCCAGGCCCAGCCATCTATACCCGCCCTGACCGTGGCATGAGCACCAATGTTATCTCCACTCTGCCTCAGCCTTCTTTGCTCCTCCTGCCCACCCACCCACCTTCCTGACCTTGACTTCCCAAGGGTAAATGACAAGAAGGGACAGAGCTTTCTTTTTCACATCCCTGTCCCTCACCCATTTCTCCAACCTGACTCATCTCTACCTTCTTCCTTGCCCCAAAGCAGCCAGAAGTACCCCCTCATCCAGGAAGTCTTCCTTGAATGTATAGCCAGCCCCTCTAGAGCCCTGGGCCTGGGGCACTGAGTCTCCCTCACTGCAGAGCCTGTTTCCACTCTGACGGTTTGCTCTGGTGGCCCTAGGGTAGACCTGGGCACCTCCTGCAGCCTGTCCCCAGCTGTTGCCTTAGGACTGACATGTGGATGATCCTCCTAGATGCCACCTCCAGGAAGGCCCCAGCCCAGCCCAGGGATTCTCACCACCTCCAAGCACTCTTGCCCTTCCTGTCCAAGCCACACGTGCATATTGTCAGTCCTTTATAGGTGGACATTAGTGAGCATCCTCTGTGTGCTCAACAGAGAGGGTGGGTAGAGGTGAGCAGGATGCGGGTCTTAAAGTTCCCTGCACCATCCCCGAGTCTGAGTGACACTGCATCAGCCCCGTGGCAGGGAGCACAGACCTAGGCACCAGGGCTTAGGCAGGGAGGAAAATCAGGTTGTTGGGAGAGTGTGGGGGAGGGCATGAGGGAGATAAATTCAGGGGCCACGTGGGAAAGAGCAGGGGCCCCTAATTCAGCCCAGAGTGGGAGGAGAGGGGTAAGCTGGGGAGCTCCTAGGAGAAAACAGACCTGAGGGCTGAGGGCTGAGGCAGGAAGCAGTTCTGGACAGAGGAGGGATGTGTGATGGCTTGCTGGTGCAGAGAGGGAGGAGAGCCAGTGGCTGGCCCCCTCCATGGGGACGGACCCTGGGCTGAGTCTGGGATGGGCCGGAAAGGCAGAAGACAGTGGGCAGGGCTGCAAAGCTGGCTGGGCCAGGCTGGCAGACCTGTAAGCCATGGACGTTTTCCAGAGGGAACCTGGCACTGGGGGAAGACTTGAGAGGAGGGATGGGACTGATCGGACCTGTGTGTTAGGGAGATCCCTGGGCCACGGGGTGGAGACTGAGGTGGAGGCTGCTGTGGTCCAGGCAGGGGGTGATGAGGCCTGGACAGGAAAGTGTCCGAAGGATGGAGCAGGGGGCCGGCCAGCTGCAGAGGTGAAGGGAGAGGGAGAATGCTGCCCTGCTGGCGTCTGGGTGGGTGCTGTGCAGGGGCTGAGAGGCCTGGGAGGGAAGATGCCTGGGCCTGTGTCAGGGCCCTCTAAGGACCCAGTGGTCTCAGAAGATGTCCTAAGAGGTCATGCGCTTTGATCCTAACGAGAGACCTGAACCCCACTCAGGGCTGCTGCGGTCTCACCTGTAACTTGGAGGAACTCAGAATCTGCCCTGGCAACCAGTGTTCAGGATTCAATAATTAAAACAGTCTGTGAAATGTAATACTTAATAAAATCCAAATCAAAAAATGTCTGAGCACATTCCAAAACGAGTAAAAATGTAAATTTATGAAAATGCTGAACATACGTGATTGTTGGAATGTAAATTGTAGGCGTCAGCTGCTTCTGTCAATTTCGGATCCAGCTCCCTGGAAGCTGTGCTGATGTGGCTGCGCCCTGGGGTTCCAGGACCTCCCCGTGCCGCTCCCTAGAGAGGAGCCGCCAGGGTCCCTCCTCTGGGGAGCTTGCCCTCTGGCTGGTGGCCTCGAGGACAGGCATTTTGCTTTTCTTGTCCCCCACCCTGAGGGACTTGGCCCTGTGCACCCCGATCTATGGTTGCCTCTGGTGGGGGTGCCCAGGGGAGACAGGAAGGGCAAGAGAGTTGCAGGAGCTGAGAGTGAGAGGGGCTGAGACCGTGTGGGTGGGCTCAGGGAGGGGGACAGTGGGGAGAGGCAGAAAGACTTGGGGAGAGCCGGGAGTGAGAGTGAGGAGGAGCAGCCTCACCCCAACATGGATACTGGTATTTCAGAATTTAAAAGTTACCCTGTTTCCCGGAATACGGGAACATGGAGGTCCAGTCTTGCAATCTCCGGTGGGGCATTGCTTGGCTCCCTGCTCCCCCGTAATCTTGCACAAGCCCATTTTCTGGGCTGCATTTCCTCACCTATAAAAGGAGGAAGTTGAGGGTCGGTATCTCCAAGGCATATATAAGCTCTAGCTCTAGGGGTGTATGACTTTGAGAAACTGGAATTGTCAGTTTGTGGGGCTCTAACTGGGATGACTCTGGCGACTCTCAGCTCCCAGCCAGGGCTGTGTGGATGCGTGGTTGGGTGATGGCGACATTCTGTGACTTTAAGATGCTGAGGCTCCAGGAGCTTAAGATACGGACATTCTGTGAATCCAGAATTCTAGGATTTGATGACTTGATGATTCAATGATTCTAAATGGGGCTGCTGGGAAGAGCTGCAACCACCTGCCTTGTTAATGTCAGTGTTCAGTTATTAAAAACATAACAAGATGCAATGGAGACAGATAGCTTGGGATGGTGGGCGCTGCCCCCACCCCCAGTGAGAGAGAGGAGGAGGGGCTGGGCTGGCACTAGAGGAGGACGGAGACCCTTTCAGCCTGGGTCACACAGGCTGTCTCTCCTGCCACAACAGAACTGGTGTGTGTATATGTGAGAGATCTGCCACTCCCTAAGCTAGCAGGGCCAGGGGGTCCTTCCCGTCATCCCTGCCTCCGTGCCTCTATCGTTCCAGACTGCAGCAGAGAGAGGAGTGAGTACCCTTTCCCCTCCCAGCCCCCAAAGTCTCTGGGCAGAAATGGCCACAGTGGAGGAGGGAGAGGCCTGCTCACCCCCGCCCCTTCCCTGACAGCACGGCCGAGGGGGAAAACAGGACATGAGCACTTCCTGGACACAGACATGGAAACGCACGAACCCCTGCCTGTGAGGGCCCCAAGTACAAAGGGCTCAGACAAGGGCAGAGGCCAGAGCAGCCATCGCGTCCCATCAGCAGTCCTTGAGTACAGGCTGAGGGGGAGGACCCTGCTGGTGCCGAGGGGGCAGTGAGAAGGGGTCAGAGCAGGGCCGTCCCAGGCAGAGGCTGGAAGTGCTGACAGGTCCTCACTATGTCACAGGCCCACAGCCCATCCTGGCGAAAGGCCAGCCCAGGGGTCCAGTATCTCACTGCCTCCTGCATCCTGCCCATGCCTTACACACAGGCCAGAGTTGGGAGGGGTCTAGGCTCACGGGGAGAACTTCATCCTTCTAGAGTGCCCATCCCGCCAGGTCCCTAGAAGCCCAGTACAGCTGCACAAGTCTGAGGGCTTCCCCAGCCTGGTGGGTTCACAGATCAGAGCTGGCCCAGGTCACACAGCACAGCAGGGCCTGAATTCCTAGTCCTAGGGCTTCCACTGTGGTGGCCTTCCACGTCCCCCTGGGCCACCTGGGGAGCAGGAATAGAGGCGACTCAGGTTAGGGGGTGGAGCCTTGTCCATCACTCCTCTCTTTTCTCCCTCAGTCCAGAAGCAGGAGGGTGGTGATAGCTGCTCCCTGTCCTCCACAACGCTCCATTGTCCTGGAGCTTGTCTCAGCCAGAGGATTGCCCGGCTCACAGTGTGCCTCCCTGGGCTCTGTCTTCTCTCGGCCACCGCTTCCTCCTGCTGTCCCATCCTGCTCTTGTCTCTGCCTGTCCTCAGGCTCTCTCCCATTTCTGAGTCTCATCTCTGGCTCTGTGTGTGTAAGCCTCTCTCAGATGACTGTTAGACTTGGAAGGGCCCTGGGAGATCCCCAGGTGCAACCCTCTTATTCTGCAGATGAGGACACCAGCTCGGAGGGAGGAAGGTCCTGTCCAAAGTTGCACAGTAGGTTGTGGCAGAGCTCAGTGTTGTGCTCCTTCCTCCCCTGGGGCGAGGGCGTGGGCGCACTGGGCTGCTCTCTCTTCCTCTCTCCAGCCCGGATCTTTTCTCCTTCACTATATACCCGCTGCCTGGCTGACCCCTGGACAGACAGTGCCCTTGGGACACAGACGAGAAGTCACGCCTCCATGACTGGGACGTGCACCCATGCACATGGACACACAGACACATGCAAGTACATCATGAGTGTATGCAAATCCCTGATCACAGTTAGGAGCCCACTCTGGAACCTGGCGTCCCCCTCTTCCAGTGAGGCCCCCCCACATCTCTTTCAAGAAGCCCCTCAGGCCCTCTGCAGACTGTCTCCATCCCACTAGCCCCTTTGTGACATCTGAGCTCTGTGAGCCTCAGTTCCTCCTCTGTGACCCTGAGGGCACGGCTGAGTCTCCCCCTCAGTCCCAGGGCCACTCCTTCAGTGTCTCCAGGAGGTGCTCAGCTTCCTGTGGCTGGGTGGGGAGCGCCTTGAAGTCCCCGGAGGATCCGTGCTACTGGCACAATGGGGAGGCGGTGACAGATGAGAGGTTTTGTCTTCCCCAAAGCAGGCTCCACCCTACCCTGATCTCCCTGGCTGGTGTCTGGGTCACAGCCCTGGCCTGTGGGCCCCTTAGGACCAGGGTCCTAGTGTGACCCCACAGTGCAGAGGTCGGAGGATCAGAGCCCCTGGTTCTCCAGCAGCAGTTCCCTAACTGGGGGCTGTGCGGTCCAGGTCCTCAGGGCACCAGCAGCTTATTGCTGGGTTGTTGCAGATTCCTGGGGCGTCTGGAAGCATCCTGGGGCGTCCAGATTCTCTGGCAGCAGCAGGAGGTGGGAGAGTGGTAAACACTGAGGTGGGGAGGGATTATGGAATCCCAGCTGTGAATACCTGGGTGAGACTCCCGGAATCCTGTCACTTTGCCCGCACCTGAACCCAGGTGGAGGGGGAACCAGAAGTCGGTGGAGATGTGGGGGCAGCAGCCTCTCCCAGGAGCCGTGGGAGGCCTGAGCAGGAGCCAGAGAATCCACTGACGCCAGCGCTGCCTCTTCTCACGCGAAGGGGTTGGGGCTGTCCCCGGGCAGCTCAGCGGGTAGACCTTCTGGCTGTGGGTGGAAAAGAAGGCTCAGTCTTTGTGGACAAAAGGGACGGGCCTTGGGGTCAGGCACTTATCTCAGCCCTCGTCATTTCCTCTGCCGGACATGGACATGGCCAGGTTAGTGGGGTCACCGCGCAGAGGGAAGGAACGGGCCAGAGCCAATGCATACCAGGCCCTGCGGTAGCGTCAGGCACGTGGGTGACCTCGTCACTCCCTGGGCTGCAGTCAGTCCCTTGCAGAGGCCCAGCCACATGGCCACAGTCACTGCAGGAGATGACCACATGTAGACCATCACCCTCACACAGACCCAGTCACCCTGGGTGACGCTCAGTCCCAGCTGTAGGCGCAGCTAAGAGAGGAGACCCCACAGGCCACAGGGACATGTGGGCAACCAGACACCCTGCCACGGCCACACTACGAGCATCCACAAGCATCCACACACCAGGTGCAGCTACTGTCACCCCTACGGTCAACCCAAGGAGAGCCAGAGATTCCAGTAGTCATGGGCAGGCATCAGGGCCTGGGCGAGAAGAGGGGGAACCAGGTGGGGACCCCAGAAGCACCCCTGTGCCAACTGTGCCCTCCCCCAGCTCGCTGAGCGCCTGAAGCTGTTTATTTCCTAGCAGGGATGGGTGTCTCATCCCCCTCCCCCTCAAGTCCCCACCACACGATTCCAAAGCTGCCAAATCAAATCAGCCCTGCACCCGCGCCAGGCTGGCATGGCGGCCAGCAGCTGACGGGAACGAAGCCAGGCTCAGAATATCCCGCCGCCTGTCCGATGCCGGGGGAGGCTTGTGGGTGGGGTGGGGAGGGGCAGGAGCCCACAGCCGGCCCTGGGCAGTGCCTGTCAGAGAGGCTGGGGGTTCTGAACGCCGCCTGGGTGCTGGGCATCCCGAGGACAAGTGAGCGAGTCCCTGGTGTGTCTCCAGGTTTCTGGGGCAATGTCTTCGCCGCCGGCCTTCACAGAGCTGTGGAAATGGTGCTGGTGGGATGCGGGCTGGGGGCTCCAAGCTGAGCCCAGATGACGGGGTGCCAGGCTGGGGGTGGGGCTCACACATGAGCTCACATTCATTTGGGATTCACAGCAGCCCTGAGCGGGAGCCCCTTGGTTGTTTGTGAGCAAAGGCCCAACCTGTCTTGGAGGCCCAGTGACAGGGTGAGGTGGACCTCACAGATCCCATTTTATAGACAGAGAGACTGAGCCTCAGAGAGGGTAGTGGAGCTCCCTGGAGAGACACAGAAGTGGAGGGAGCATCAGAACGGGTAAAGATGTGGTCATTTCCATTCCTTAGGAGCCCTAGGCAGAGAGAAGGAACATGGCTTTGTTCCCGGAGTTGAGGAACAGAACCAGCATGTGGCAGAGCCAGAGGTGCCCGTGGCAAGCAGAGAGCAAGGAGAGATTCTGAGGGGAGAGCAGGGTGCAGCCAGGCAAGGCTCCCTGGAGGAGGAGGCAACCTCTGGGCTGGCTGGGGGGCGATGGGGGTGGGGGCAGGCTGGGGAGAAGGGGAGAAGGCCCGGCAGGCCTCAGCCCCTGGCTTTCTTGTCTCTGCAGCCAGCCAGGACCCCCTTGCAAAGGAGCCCGAACCCCCAGGGAGTAGAGACGACCGACTGGAGGTGAGAGCTCAGTGGAGGGAGACGTGGGTGGGCTTGGGGGGTGGGGGCGCAGGCTGAAGGTCAGTCTGAACGTTGCCTTCACCCCAGGAGGACTGGGAGGCTGGAGTCGCATCCCAGCCCCACCCCTTCCAGCCTAGGGTCACCCCATGTCAAAACCATTGCCCCTCAGCCTCTAACTACCCAGCCTGGGGTTTCCTCCCAGTGAGGGTTCCTCCTCCTCCCAACTCACCTGGGAGTCATTAGAGACTCCGCCCTCATCCTCCCCACCCTCGCCCAACAATTCCATGTTGATTCTCTGCCCTAAGTATTCCCTGAGTCCCTCTCCTCTCAGTTCCTGTTGCCTGCTTGAGCCTGGGACCTGTCATCTCTCCCTGGGGCGCTCACCGGCTGCCTGCTTTCGGTTGTCCCCAGCCTCCACATGGCTGCCAGAAGGATCTTTCTCATACACAGGCCTGAACTTGTCACTTTCCTGCTCAAAAATTCTCCATGCTCCCCAAACCATGGGCCCTCTGCAGCCCCAGCCTGGCCACAGTCCCTCCTGATCCATTCCTGCCTCCTACCAGCTTGCTCTCGCTGGCCTCTTCCTCCTTCACCTTCCTTAACCCTTCTGGGTTCTGCTCTAGCCTCCCCTCCTCCAGGAAGTCCTCCCTGCCCCTGACTGTGGGACCAAGCTCGCTCATGCTCCCTCCTCTGAGCTCTCCTGCCCCGGCAGTCAGGTGCTGGGCGTTCTGTCTGTCGCCCACTGTGCTGTGCCCTGGCACCCTGTTTCTCCATCAAGTGACTCTGTACCTGTGTTGGCTTGTCTTCCGCTCTGCACCATGAGCTCCTTGAGCCTGGGGAATGTGCCTTTTTCATTCCTGAAGCTTCCACCACCCTCTGATGGGTACCTGGTTGGGGCTTAGTCAGTGCCTTTCCTTTGAAATTCGGGGTGTCATGCCCAGCCCCCGATCATATCTTTGGGGTGCCTCGTAGGAATCTTCAATGCTCAGAAGGGCATTGAGGAGCAAACACAGGGCGGGCTGTGGACGTCGAAGACTGGCACAGAGAAGGGTGTGTGTGCTGTGTGTGTAAATCGGACCATGAAGCCAGAATAGCATGAGTGTGCCCAGGCCGGGCTGAGAGGCAGAGATACAAGATGCTGCTTGTATCAGCCCCTCCTGGGTGCCAGGAGCTTTAGACACGTCCTTTAATTCTTACAGCAGCCCATGAGGTCAGGGCCGCTATTATCCCCCTTTTATATTTGGGGAAACTGAGGCCCAGAGGGGTCATGCAGTCAGCGGATCAGGGCAACGCTGAGAGCGGAGCCCAGATGTGTCTCGGGTTCAAGCCTCATTCTTTCCCTGCCCTTGAGCAAGATAGGAAAAGAGATGCCCACGTGGGGCCTGGCTCACAGCAGGGGCTCAGCATGGTTCCCTGCTGAGACATAGGGCCAAGCCCCTGAGAATGTTCTCCAAGTGGGAGTGGGTCCTGCTGCTGGGAGCTGGCACAGGGAGGTGGGGGAGGCCTGGAAAGTCATTATTAATTTATTTATTGCCATGGCATTCCCCCTGGGGCGGGGGCTCCCCCCAGAGCTGGGACAGATGGTGTTCCTGGGAGCCTGCAGTGTGTCTCAGCAGCCTCGGCCACCCGCCAGGAAAGACTGGATTTGTCATCCGCTCAGGAAGCCACAAGGGGAGAGGGGGCTTTGGAGAAGATGAGACCCTTCTGGGCAGTGGGGGCTGGGCCTGGAAGGAAGGAGTCTGCTCCAGGCTCCTGGCTTATGCCTGTGTGACATTCCCCTCTGCCCAGGCCAGTGGCCCTGCTCTCTGCAAGCTCACGTTCCGCCCCTCGCCCAGCCTTGTCCTCTCTAAGAGGCCTCCCTGGGCCGGCCCCATTCGCTCCCATTCATGTTCTCCCTCTGCCTTTCTTTTATATGGATCCTGCTGCCTCCACTCTCTGACTGAGGATCTTAGGCCCTGAGCCCCTCAGCTCTGTCCTGCCTCCAACCTCACACCATCCCAAAGATGGTCGTGTGTGCCTGGCCTCCGTCACAGCCCCAGCCTACGCCCCAGGCCCCTGCTCGTCCCTGCTGGGGAAGAGACGGGCTGCCCTCGGGGACTCCCCACCATGGACAGGAAAAGACTGGAAAGAGTGAGGACCCCAGGGTGTTGCTCAGACTGGAGGGGCAGCAGGAGGGAAGAAGGGGAGAGGGACGGGGGAGCCTGACGAGGAGCCCTCCTGTCGGGGCAGAGGCTGGGGAGACAAGATGGGCTCACGCAGTGGACACACCGTGGGGCCGGATGAGCAGGTTCAAGTCCCAGCTTTACCAATTCATAGGGGTGTGACCTTGAGCCAGCCACTTAACCAGCCGGAGCATCAGCTTCCTCAGCTGCCAAATGGGGATAAGAACCTCCATCACTATTGGACACATTACTACTATTGGACATTGTCACAACAGAGCTGTCAGGAGAAGTTACAAAGACAGTATGTGTGAGGGGCCTGACCCATGGCAGTCCTTGGTCCCCTCGCTGCATCCTTTAAGGGTGTCATCCTTAGAGCCAGGACTAGGCTGTACCACCACGAGATGGGGTGCACCACAGGGCTGGACCGAGGTTCAGGGAGGTTTTGTGGGCTTGTCATGTTCTCCCGACACTGGCTGGGCAGCAGCCAGGAGAGCAGGGCTGCCAGCACCCGTCCCCACCCAGCAGGCATCTGTTCAGCACACCCTCCTGGGATGGCTCCCTGGCCCCTGTGCCGGCAGCTGGCTTGGAGGAGGGGCCCTTGCAGCTCAGCCTGGCATCCTCCTGCAGGGCCAGGCCTCTGCATGTTCGCTTTCTCTGGAAGTCAGGGCTGAGGCCAGGCAAGTTGGTGAACAGAGTGCACCAAGTCCATGTCCTCTCTGTGTTGGCTTTTGGGGCCCAGCTGGGGAGCCTTAGCTGGGTGGGGGCTGGGGGAGAGGCAGACACGGACAAGGGCCCAGGTATCCACACCGAGTACCCACACACACTGCCCAGCAATGGCTCCTCTATCGCTGCCTTTTGGGTAAGTAAAGGCCACACCCTTGGCATGGCATTGCTGGTCTTGCCTGCTGGGTCCCCTCGTGTCCACCCCATGCTTCAGCCAAATGGCTGTGCCCACTCCCCAGCACACGCCAGCTCTCCCAGCCTCCCTGCCTTTGCTCGCACTGACTCCTCTGTCTGGAGTGGCTTTTCCTTTTTTTCCCCACCTACTCTCGTTTTCAAGGCCCTCATTAAATGTCACCTCCTCTGTGGAGTCCTCTCAGACTGCCCCCTCCACCTCAGGCTGAGTCAGTCTCCGACCTTTCCTGGGCACTCATAGCCCACAAGTTTCCCTGAGCCTCAGTTGGGTAACTTGTTACCCCACATGGTTATGGGGGTTATGTATCCTTTCCCATGTCATTGTAGACCCAGAGGGCAGGGACCAAGGCTGTGTCTCCTTTGTTTCTCTTCGGCTTACGTGGGCCGTGGCATAGGCCTGGTTATACAGTAGGTGCTCAATAAACACTTGTTGAAAGAACAAGAATGGCTGTGAGTAGGGTTGTTCCAAGTAGTTCCAGGATGGGGGCACAGTTGCTGGGTTGGGCAGGCCTGGAGACTTCCTAGAAGAGGCAGGCTTGGAACTTTGAAGGATGCAGAAGGTTATGACCAAACAAAGCCAGAGATGAGCTGGGCAGTCAGAGAGGTCCACGTGGGCAGCTTCTGACAGGACCGGTTGAGGGCAGCAAGGACCAGCACAGGATAGAGGAGCCTGGAACAAGGACTCAGCCCCAGAAGGGCTTCAGGAGGCTGACTCGGTGCTCAAAATCCTGCTCCATAATGTGCTGTCCCTGAGTCCTGGGCTGAGCAAGGCTTAGTTTCGGAATTGGGGATGAAGCTGAGGCCACTGATGGCTGATAGGTGGACCTGGCATGGGTGGGACAGTGACAGGCAGGGGCAGGAGCCAGGGTGGCGGAGGAGGTAGGATTGCCACTGGGGGCTGTAGGGAGTTCGCAGGGGGAGGAACAGCTTGTGCAAGGGTGTGTGAGGTGCTGCCGGGGCTCCGGGGGAGAGGGCTGCACATGGCAGAGAGCACAGCTGACGCACATGGAGCACTGAGGTGAGGATGGAAGGGCTGCTGCAGGCCCCACTTTTCAGGCTTGTATTTAAAATTCTTGAGTGAATGCTCCTAACTGCCAGATGTGCCTGTCTTCTCCTGGATTCTGCACATCAGGAGCAAGTGGCCTTGATGATGTCCCATTGCCCCAAGGGAGCTGCTGCCAACAAGTTGACCATAGCATCTGGCTTCCATAGGGGCCCTGAGGCCCTGCCATCTGTCTGTGCCCACCTGTCGGGCTGCACAAGCCCGGGGTGTGCAGGGACCTGGGGCCAGGGAGGCGGTCTCAGCTGCCACTCCAGCCTCTCTGTCTGCCCATCCATCTGTCCACGCCCCTGGCTGCTGGAGGACAAGGGAGAGATGGGCATCGCAGGTCCTGCCATCAAAGAAGCCTAGTCTGAGGGGGGAGGCATTGAGACGTGGGTCTTACACCCAGAGAAGACGCAGGCTGAGACCCAGCCAGGCTTTGGGCAGGCCTGGCTCGAAGGCACACAGCAGGTCGCAGGCGGTGCCCGGCCTGATGCCACGGGCCAGCGATGAGGTTCCTTCACTGGCCCCTCCTCCACTGTCCTGCCTGGCCCTTGGCTGTAAACACAGAGAGAACAAGTTCCGTTTCCCGGGAAATGTTTATCTCAGGCGGTGTGGGGAGCGTGTGCGCTGGCCTCCACGTGTCCTTCCTGCAGGCTGGCTGGGGCAGGAGGCGAGGGGTCTTGGCAGCTGTGGGGACAATGTGTGGGGGCACAGGCAGGGCGGGGGCAGGGGTGTGCCCGAGGCCCCGCCTAGAGCCTGGATCTGGATGCTGGCCAAGGAAGAGGAGGGAGCCGATGGGAGAGAAGCCTGGTTTCTCCAAATCCCACAGAATAACCTCCCCTGTCTCGTGTTCCTGCCTTGATCCCTGTCCACCCTGTCTCCTCCAGGTTCCGGCCTCCAAGACTTTGCTCCTGCCTGGTGCCCCACTTGGGATGTCTTTTCTTCCTCTTCCTCTGTATTTCCTGGCTTTCAGCCGGTTTCCTCTGGGAGGTCTTCCCCAACTCTAGAGCCCATAACCCTTTGTCCTCCACCTTCCTCCTCCCCTCCTTAGGCTTCCAGCAGCTTCAGGTGGAGCCCCTCTGGTCTTGTCCACAGTTGTTCGGACAGGGGAGGTGGCTTCTTGCAGGCCAGGCACCTAGGAGTAGGGCAAGGCCCAGAGGTCATCTCTGCCCGTGCCAGGGGAGTTAGCACAAGCCCAGGCACGTGGGCGATCTGGGTTGACTGGAGGGAGGGTAGGAGATCCCAGCCCAGCCAGACCCACAGGGCCGAGGGGAAGGGGCCCAGGGTTCTTGCCGACTGGCTCTGGACTTGGGGCTGCGTATCCCAGACTAGGCCAGGCCTGACTGGGGCCCTGACAACAGGAAATCCTTGAAGGAACAAGCAGTGGCTGAGGACTCTGAGCACAACAACAGGAAACAGCTTTGACATGGGGCAGCAGCTCTGGCGACTGTGCCCAGTGGGGTGGGGTGTGAGGGAGCTTGTGGGACCTGGGTGATGCGGAGGGTGACACTGAGACACTGACTGTGGGACAGTGGGTGTTCTGCCGTGTGACACTAAGCTTGTGATGTGTGATACCAGGTGTGTGACTGTGATCCTGGGGTGCAGTGTGGGGAGTGGGTGGGTCACTAAGTGTGTGAAACTAGGTGTGTGGCACTCTGACACCAGTGTGTGACACTGTGATGCTATGTGATAGATATTGATGGTGTAATGCTGAGTGATACCCAGTGTAAGGCATTGCACACTGTCTGCTACCACAAGCGTGACACTGAGGGTGATGATGGGTGCACGGAGGGTATGACACCATGAGAATCAAATTCATAACATGAGCAAATGGCACTGTGCAATGATGGGTGGGCTCCTGAGTTTGAGGCTTGAGTGTCTGACACTGAATTGTGAAACCAAGTGTGTGTCCCAAGCGTATGCTATAGTGAGGATGAGGGTGCAAACAAGGGTGTGACATGGAGTCACAGTAAGTGCATGAAAGCAAGTGTGTCATGCCATGTGACCGTGAGCCTGACGTTGCATGTGTGATTCTAGGTAATTGGCTGTGACAATATGAAATGTGCACACACAACACCTTGTATGACTGTCATCGGAAGACACCAATAGGTTCAGGCAGGGAAGTAACATGGTCCAACGGATAGTGTTGAAGGATTGTTCTGGCTGCAGTGTGTGTGGAGGGGACTCTGTTGGCGGGTGCAGAGAGGAGGTGGGCAGAGCAGTTGGAGGCTCTTGCAGCTGCAGCCACCCAGGCAGGAGATGGCTGTGCTTGGGCTCACGGGATGGCCAGAGAGTTAGCGACAAGCATAAATTTTGGAAATATTTGGGAGGCAGAAAAGGCAGAATCTGTTGATGAATGAGAAGGTGAGCAAGAAGGAGAAACACCTCTGATGAATGAGAAGGTGAGCAAGAAGGAGAAACTGAGAAGGCCTCTCAGGTTTTTGGCTTCAAAAGCCAAGTGATGGATGGTGGAGATGTCTCTGAGACAGGCGAAGGGTGGGGAAGGTCAGGGTTAGGGGGTGAGGGGGACAAGGAGGCAGAAATCGAGAGCTGTGATTTGGACGTGTTAAGTCAATCATCCAGGTGATGATGTCCAGAGGGCAGCAGAGCCAGGCTGGGGACATATGTGGGAGTCAAAACAGGCATGGGTGATTTGTTAAGCTGTGGCCCTGGCTGGAACAACCCAGGGAAAGAGCTTGGCGACAGGAGAGGCCTGAGCTCCTGCAAACTCCATCATCTAGAGGCCGGGGAGGAGCAGCAGCAAAGACATAGGAGGAGGAGGGTGTGGGAGGTGGAGGGGACCGAGAGTGCCAAGCCAGAAGCCCAGGGAGGAGAGAGGTTTAAGGAGCAGGGCGGTGTGTGGGTGGTGCTGGCCCTCAGGTAAGGTGGGGACTGGGAAGTTGTGCTGCACCAGGCCCTGTGGACAATCAGGCTGACAAGAGCCATTTCAGAGACCCACTGGGGCCAGAAGCCAGACTGGCCTGGGCGGGATGGTGAGTGGGAGGTGAACACAGGAGCCCAAACCGCCCTTTGTCCCAGCTGCAAGGGATGCAGAGAAGGGGCGTGGCCGCTGAAACAGCCGTGGTGTCGAAGGGGATTATATTTTTTTAATCACAAATGTTTTGAACAGACACAATACCAGAGAGAATAACACAATAAACTGTCATATACCCATCACCCAAATTCAACAGTCGCCAAGGTTTGGCTACTTTGCTTCATCTATTCCCGTCCCTCCCTTGCTTTCACTTTTCTTTGCTTAAGTTTTTACAAAAATATTTAATTGTTGTAAAATATACACAACATAAAATTTACCATCACGGCCTTTTCTAAATGTGTAGCTCGGGCACGTTAAGTCCATTTGAGTTGTTCTGCAGCCAAGCTCCAGAACTCCCTTCGTCTTCCCAAACTGGAGCTCCGCACCCGCTGAACAGTGGCACCCCGTTCTCCCCGTCCTCAGACCCTGGCCCCCACCTTTCCACTTTCTGTCTCTGTGATTTTGACTACTCCGGATACCCTGTGTGATTGGAACGATATAGTATTTGTCTTTTGGGGACTGGCTTTTATGTCCACCTAGCAGAATGTCCTCGGTGCTCACCCATGTTGTGGTGCATGACAGGCTTTCCTTCCTGTTTACGGTCAAATAATGTTCCATCGTGTGCATGTGGCTCCTCCACTCGTGTGTCAAGGAACACTCCTGTGGCTTCCCCACTTTAGCTGCTGTGAGTAGCGCCACTGTGATCGCGGGTGTTCAAATATGTCTTCAAGACCCTGCTTTCCACTCTTCTGGGCGTATGCACAGAAGTAGAGCATGGTCATTCTATGTTTAAAGTTTTGAGGAATCATTGTCCTGTTTTCTACAGCTCCGTATCTTTTTGCATTCCCACAGCAGTGTTTCCAGTTTTTCCACATCCTTGCCAACACTTGTTATTTTCTGTTTGTTTTTTTTTAAGTGGTTGCTATTCTAATGGGTATGAGGTGGTTTCTCATTGTGGTTTCAACTTGCATTTCCCTGATGATTAGTGCTGTTGAGTGTCTTTTGTGTGCTTATTGGCCACTTGAATATCTTCTCTGGGGAAATGTCTATTCAGGTCCTTTGCTCAGTTTTTAAAAATTGGGTTGTTTGCTTTTTTGTTGAATTACAGTTCTTTATAGATTCTGGATGTTAACCCCTTATCAGATATATGATTTGCAAATATTTCCTCCCATTTCATTTCAGCCTTGCTAAAATGTTTTAAGGCAAATCCCAGACATGATGTCATTTCACCAAGGGTGGATTTTTTTTTAAGGCTAGGAGGTCCTGGGTGATGCTGAAATGTGACAGTGTGACACAGAGGCAGCATGGAGCTGTGTATTCAATACTATGTGAGGGTGACACAGTGGCATTGGGGACAGGGTGTGTGACACTGAGGATGTGGGTCTCAGTGACATATCACTGTGAGTGGCCCTGTGACACTCAGTGACGTGGGATTCTGTGGACACTGAGATGATTGTGTGTCACTGAGTATGTGGGACCTGCCATATGGAGGTGGCAGTGACTGTGTCCCTGTGTGCTGCCCTGGGTGATGAGTGTGACATTGTGTGGGAGTAAGAGGGGCCTGAGGTGTGCTGTGGGTGACTGAGTATGTGTGATCCAAGTGGGATCAGCCCCAACCTCAGCTGCTGATCAGAGGACAAGTGTGGTAGGATGGACAGGACAAACATCCGAGGGGACAGAAAGTGTGTCTGGGCCCAGGTGTGAGCTGGCATGAGGCCCCCTCTCTTCTCAGAATAGCCAGGAAGGCTTCCTGGAGGCAGGGTGCTATAGGTGCTGGAGAAGGGCAGGGCCTGTGTAGGACAGCCCTGTCCAGCTCTGACATTGGGCAAATCATTTCCCCTCTTGAGCCTCAATTCCCTTGAGTATTAAACGTGGCTCTTGGGAGGACCACACGAAGCAGTGCTCGAAATGAATGCTGTACCTGGCACTTGGAGGATGCTCTGTGGTCTCTCGGGGAGCAGCACCCTCAACCCCTGCACCCCAGACCCCTCAATGACAGGAGAGTTAGTGGGAGCACGGAGCAGGTGTGCTGAGTGATGGTGTCCTCTTCTCTCACACCCACAGCCCTCCTCTCTCCCTCCCTCCCTCCGTCCCCACCCAGTGTGCAACAGTGACACCCCGCACCCTCCCCTCCCCTGCTGCTGCTGCCGCCCTCACCTCATCATCGGCCTCCTGCCCAGGCTTCTGCAGCCTCATTCAATTAGGCCGATGCAATTTGCTCAAGAAAAAGCCCCATAATTTGGTTAATCACACCAGTAGGGGATCTGGCCCTGGTGGGGAGGGTGGGGATGGTAGGAGGTCCCTACCAGCAGCTGAGGGCACAGGTCTCAAAGTGCCTGTCTTTCAGGACCTCTACTCACTCCTTTGGGCTCCTGTTAGGAACCAACAGAGCCCAAAGCTTGGATCTCCCTAAACCCAGCTACAGAGGCCTTGAAACAGGAGCCAGGACTTCCAGGGTTCACTGGTGTCCGTAGGAGGGTCCCTGCTCCTCTCTGGGCTTCAGTGTCCCTTTCTGACAACGGGAGTTGGATTGGGGCTCTCAGAGCCCCCAGCCAGCCTAGCTGGCCTCTGCATCCCAGCTCTGGGCAGCCCCCCTCCTGCCTCTGCAGGGCCACCTCCTGGGCCTTGGAGAGGGAAGGCCCGAGGGTAGATCAATGGGAAAGAGTCCCCAGGGAAGTCAGGAGGGTCAAGTGTCACCAGAGCCTCATCTGGAATATGTCCACAGAGTCCCATAGCCAGAGACCCTCTAGTCCCAGGCTGCACACTTGGAGGTGGGGGCGGAAAGAAAAGGAGCTGCCATTTCTTGATCCTGCGAGGCCACTGCCTCTTAACCATGCAGGCTGTACGTTGCACAGAGGTTCCAGCAGAGAGGGGGTGCTGCTGAAACCGAGCCCACTCCCCACACCAAGCCTTGCCCCTCAGGGCTGCATCTGCACAGAGGATTGGGGTCACTTCTTTCTAGCTGCACGAAGGTGGCCCCTGCCCCCTGTGGGAGTCAGCTTACTCCAGACTTGGATGGCTCCAGCCTAATCTTGTCTGCAGCTCTGGGGGAAGGTACCATTTTATAGAGCAAGGAACAGAGCCCATGTAGATTGAAGGACTTGTCCAGTGTATATGGTGTGTGGCAGGGCCAGGAAGTGAGCCCCGATTTGGGGGAGGAGATGGAGGAGGTGATAAGGGTGCAGGGAGGAGAATTAGACCCTCCAGATGCCAACACTCTGAGCCACACCCTCCTTCACTCATTCAGAGACAAGACCAGCCACCAGCACACTCAGTTCCCCAGACAGCCACACGCTCGCTGCACGCACCAGGGTCACACAGTCGTCGACGACCCAAATCACATGTGCATGGACACAGGCCGAGATGGCCACCCACACAGATGGCTGACACACAGACAGGGACACGGGGTCCTCACACGTGTTGACACTCTCACACAGTCTCCCACAGAAGCACAGACCTACATTCTTTCACACAGACATTCTCCTAGTGACCTGATGGACATATTCTGCCATGGTCACGTGATGGCCTGTAGGGACAGGCCATTATGGCCGACTAATGGGCAGTCCACACACGTGCTTAGGTCACCAGCAATGCTAGAGCTCCACACAAACGGAGAGAAAAGGTCAGTTTTGATGAGTGTAACCAGAACTTTGCAATCAGAAATCCACACAAAAGCTATTTTAATTTTCATTTCCAAGATGAAATTTGTTTTGAATTGCACGTAGGATCTAAGAGTCTGGTGGGAGGGCGTCAACATCTTTTCAGGGCTTTTGGCCTCTAAAAGACCTGCACAGATCCACAGGCACAGCAATGCCACAAGGTATCCCGGGCTCACATGTTTACCTGGGTGTGTGCGTGTGCGTGTGTGTGTGTGTGTGTGTGTGTGTGCGCGCGTGCGCGTGCACATGTGTACTCGTACTGGCTCCCGGATCCTCGGGATGTGAGCAGGGAGAGTAGAAGTCCTAGAGACTCCGGATGTTTGTTCTCTGGCTTCCTGGGCCCTCCAAAGGCAAATAACTGTGGGTGCCAGCCTGCCTGCATGCCTGCCTGCATGGGCTGCGGGGTGGTGGGCTGAGGAGTCTGCCTCTGCCCTGTAGCCCCCTGACTGGGACCCTGTGTGATGACACAGTGACCAAGACTCATGGCCAGCTTCCCATGGGCTCCTAAGCCCATCGCCTCCCCTCTCTGGGGCTTGCTCCTCTCCTCTGAGAAACAGAGGCAGGGAGGAGGCGAGACAGGATGCACTTTCCCCTAGAGACAGAAATAGAGCAACAGAGACACTTGGGGCTCAGGGGCCAGAGGAGAAACCAAAGCTGGGGAGGGGCTGTGAAGGGGCCAGAAGGGCCCAGGTTCAGGGCAGGGTGTGGGGCCCCAGACCCTGCGATGTCTCTGGTGCACTCTGTGCCTGGAGGAGGGCTTGGTGCTCGCCCCTGCTCCAGCCCCTTGCTTGCTCTGTGAGGGGAGCGGGGGAGGGAGGAGGCAGGATGAGAGTCCCAGTGACCATGCAGAGGACAAGACCAGGGGAGAGGGCTGGGCCTGGAAGGACAGGGGAGGAGAGAGGACACCACGGTGCAGGAGATGGAGGCACAAAGGTCCAGAGGTGGGAAAGGATGCAGGGGGTGAAGAGAATGAGGCTGGAGAGTTGGGGAGAGGCCAGAAGCCAGAGCATGTAGGCCTGGAAGGAGGGAGGGCAGTGGCCCCTCGTCCCCCATGAGCCCTGCTCTGGGCTCTGTGCTGAGCACTTTACACATAGTTCCCAACAGCCTGGGAGCTCAGAGCCTATTGCGGGATGACCCCCCAGGAGCCATGACAGTCTATGCAAGGGAGAGGTGGAGTCACATTTGTGTTTTAGCAGAGCATTGCAGGTGGAAGGCAGGAACATAGTGAAGGGGTGTCAGAGGCAGGGGCATGCCTGAGGTGAACCCTGCCCAGAAGATTCCTCACCCCAACCCCCAAAAAAGAAGGCCTATTTTTAGGAACAATAAAAATGCTCACACATTCCTGCAGGGGCAGGGAGAGGGAAGGGGGCCAGGAGTGAGCACAGAGGGAGACAGTGGACCCCACCTCCCCTCCTAACTCTGGCTTCATCTTCAGGGGCTTCTCCTTGGGGGGCTTCCCTGGCCACCCCTGCCGCTCTAACCCCTGTCTCCAGGGTGTCCTGGCTCTTATGTCTGTCCCTCTCTTTCTGAATTGGTCCTTGTTTGTGTCCCTGTCTCTCTTTCTCATACTCCCATTTTCCCCCTCCCCCCGGGATTTGGGGAACAGCTGGGATGGGCCAAGCTCTGACGACAGAGCCAAATACAGTCATGGGATAAAGCGGTGGGGCTGTGGGAGACACTCACCAGAGAACAGACGGCAAGGGAGACAGACACAGAGAACCCAGGGAGGCCGAGAGACAGGGAAACAAAGAGCTCGGCAGAGTAGGGAAAGCCCCAGGGCTCTGTGCCCTGCTTTCTGCCTTGTCCCTGAGGAGACCAGCGTGGTCAGGCCTGCCCTCCCCTCCCCTCCCCACCCCCTCCCCAGGCTGGCCCTTCCTCCCCACCCCCTGTAGGCCCACACCAACCCTATGCTGGTATCACTGGGCATTTACCTCCCATGTGGGCACAGTGTCTGGCACAATGGTGAGAAAAGAGACCCAGTCCCGGGCCTGGAGGAAGACACCCCGCCTGCCCCACCCCCACCATCTGAGAGCAGCTCAGCCCACCCCCTGGCCAAGGGCATTAGAAGGGCCCCGAAGACAAACGGTGCTGGGGGAAAGGTGGCCCAGTGTGGCCTGATGGGCTGGGCTGGGACATGGGTCTTCTGACTTCAGGTGAGAACCTGGGCAAGTCCTTCCCTGCCTCCTTTGGCCTTAGTCTACGCCAGCAAGTGGGGATCGGACTCCACAAGGCCTGGGGCCTGGTGGACTCTGGTCCTATAGGAATTTTCAGGAGGCCTAGGAGGACAGATGACCACCCAGGAAAGCTTCCTGGAGGAGGTGACCTCACTCGTGAAGGAGGATGACAATGACAGTGCTCCCCTTGGGGAAGAGACCCTCCTTCCTAATGTGCCGCCCTCTGCCCAGTCTGCACGCAGAGATGAAGTGCCTCGGAAAGGTTGGCAAACGCTCTCAGCACAAGGCACCCTCATTCCCAGGCCCCTTGTCTAACACTGTCACTATGCCAGACTTGGGAGGCTTTGCAAGGTCTCAGCTGTCTCCCCCGCCTGGGGGAGCCTCTAGGGGTCATGGGGTCCACCCCTCTGCTCAGTGACGGCATGTGGCACTCCCAGCCCCCGAGCCCTGGGCACTCAGGAGTTCAGCCTCCGCCTCTGAGAGCTCGCAGTCTGACGGAGGAGCCAGCTGGGAAAGAGTGGAAATGCACTGGCCATGCCCTGTGGGGCCAGAGGCATGTGAGAACCCAGGTGAGGAGTCACAAGTGCCTGGAGAGGGAGGCCCAGAGAAGGGAGGTACTCATTCATTCATTCATTCCTCCAATCATGCCTTTGGCTGTCATTCCCTCCTTTTCTGACACTGGCCCAGCCGGTTACTTAGCACCCTCCTCCTCTCCTGCGGGGACCACCATGCCTGGACCCGCCATGAAGGCCGTGCGAGGGGGTGAGGCTGAGGAGGGTGGGCAGACATTTAGGGTCATGGAGTCCAGGGCTGGAGGCCAGCCGACTCACCAAGGCCCTCTTCTGAGGGCACAGACTCCCTGGGGGACCCTGGTCCTTGCTGGCACACACTTGGGGCCTGGGAGCTCACCCCTCCTCCCCGCCCGGGCTCCTCTGACTCACAGTGTGGTTGCGTCTGCCTCCTTGTCGCCGTCCCTCTGCGCCCAACTCTGCCTTGTGGGCCCCAGGCCAGGAGATGAGGAGAATTAGAAATGCCAGGTGACCAGGATGTGACCAGGATGTGACCAGGATGGCAGTGGACAGGGGGGTGCTGGAGATGTGCTTTGAGGAGAATGTGGGTGACAGGGATGGGGCCCCTGTGGCTCTGCTGTAGGTGAGGCAGCGGGAGGTGGGGCAAGCCCTGAGCCCTGCCCGGTGCCTGCCTCGCAAGGCCAGCTCTCCCGTCCCCACACTACCTCTCAGCCCTGTCCTTTCCTCTGTCCACTCTGGCTGTCCCCTTATCCCCTCCTTTCCTGACCCCAGACCTGGGCTAGGGACTGAGGGGATCCCAGCGGCTCAGCCTCAGCCGTGGAAAAGTGGTTGTTCAGGCAGCTGCCGCCTTCCCTCCCCAGCTGCCGCCCTCTTCCCATCCTTCACCCACCGCACACCTAGCCCTCGATGGACCCAAGGAGGGCTGGGACAATTGGGAGGGCACTTTGGAGGAGGCAGGGGCTAGAGAAGAAGCTGGGACTGGCTTGGAGAGGGTAAGAGGCCCAGGAGGCCCCAGCGACTTGGGGTCAGGGAGGGGACGCCCACGGGAGGCGCCAGGACTGGGCTCAGGTGTATTCTACAGTGCACGTGTCTCCAGTGTGGCTCGGAGGCTGGAGACGCGGCCCTGTTGGAGTAACAACTGAAGCCGGAGTCTGCGAGGGGGGCAGTTGGGGTGGGGAGGGGGTGGGAGGGAGGGAGGGAGGGAGGAGATGAGAGGAAGAGAGGGAGAGAGAAAGGCCCCTGGCAGCCTCTCCTTTAAGGCTGGGCTCCTCAGCTGCAGGTGGCTCCTTCCCTTGTCCCTTGTCACCCCACCACCCCATCTTACCCCTGTCTCACTCTCCTTTGAAACCTTCCCTGAGGAGTCCCCTGGTGTGGCAGAAATGGGGACATGACATAGACGTGCCACAGATGATGGGCTGTTCTCAGCACCGGCATCATCTAGGAATGTCTGGAAATGCAAATCCTTGGACCTCATTCCAGACCTTCTGTATCAGAAACTCTGGGGTGTGGCGGGGGTAGGGGGGCAGCAATCTGTACTGTAACAAGCACCCGGGTGATTCTGGCACTCACTAAAGTTTGACAACCACTAGTGGACACCTCTAGCCACAATAGGTGCTTGAGAAAGGTGGTTTCCCTTCCCCAAAGCCTGATGTCCCACTCAAGCAGTGCACAGACACTTGGACTAGGCCAGCTGTGGCCTGGGTCTCTGTTCTGCCTCCTCCTTCAGACTAGGTCTTCCCAGGGTCACCAAGCCTCTTTCCTCTATTCTCCCACCCCTGGCCCAGTACAGCCACATTGAGCGGGGTGCAAGATCTTAGCACTCACGGGCAGCTCCTCCCTGAGATTCAAGGCACCAGCATCTGTCAGACGCGGCTCCTTGGGCAGGTGGCAGGCGTGGGCGGTGGGGAGGGAGGAGGAGGAACCGCCTTGTTCTGCTTCCTTGTGTCTAACTCTGCAGGCTGGGCGTGCGCGAAAGCTGCCAGGAGTCACAGAATAAGCTTGGGGTGCTGGGCTCAGGCTGGGATTTGAGGTCCAGCCAAAGGGGTCTTCTCTGGTCTGAGCCCCACAGAGGCCTCCTTTGGGGGGCTTCTGCCAGTCACCCTTAAGGAGCAGCTGGGCTTGCAAGTTGCCGGGCATGCTCTGGGCACAGAGCTGGATACGTTCTCCTTTGCCTTTGAAGAGCCTCATTCTCTGGGGAGTTAAGGGACTGTGTACATTGCCCACCAGAACAAGAAGCAGGAAGCAAAAGAGGTGTAGATGGCATCTGCCCTGGCACCCCTGGTTGTTCCCACCATAGCTGCCTTCTTGGGTTCCCCCATTCTGTGAGTTCCCATCTTGAGTCAGGTGTTCTCTCCCCAAGTTCTCAAGGCAACTACTTGGAAGTTTGGGGGAGGAGTGGGCAGGAGAGACAGGAGCTGGTGGGGGCAGGGAGCATGCAGGAGAGAGAGAGAGGGAGAGTGGGAGGAGAAGCCACTGAGAGGAAGAGGGAGGTGTGGAGGTGGGAAAAGACGTCAGGCCTCCACCAGAGGAGACAGGAGCGCAGGCTGTGACAGAGGTGGATGATGACGGGGAAGGAGGCAGACAGGTTCGTGCAGAGAGCCCGGGCAAAGCCTGACCCAGAGGGAAGGGAGGAGGAGCTCCAAGGTCCTAGTGGTGGTGGTGAGGTCTTGAAGGAGCCTGTCCCTTTAGAGAAGGGGACACAAAGGCCCAGAGAGAGGAGCGCCTCACAGGGGACTCAGCACAAACTGAGTTGGATAAATCGGTGTGAACATAGTCCCAGTAACACAGCTTGAGTCTTGGGAGATACTTATACTCTCGGGTTTGATGTTATTACCCTCTTGTAGGCCAGCGAGAGGGGCACTGGGAGGCTTTGCTCCAGAGAAAGAGGCGTGGGGTCAGTGCCTCTGACAGAGCAGCAGGAGGACTTGTGGATGGGGAAAGACAGAGAGTGGCTCGTGGCAGGGACCCCACTCTTGAGAGTGGCATCAGTCCCTGTGCTGGTGGCTCCAGAGGTCTGTGGTTTCATATAATCGTAGGCTTTAAGAAGGAGTTAGAATTTAGTTCAGACCCTCTCCTGTCCCCAGACAAGTGCAGAAATGCGGATCCAGCCCCAAACTGTGTCCTAATCCTGTTCAGAAGGGGCCTGATTCAGAACAGGCTCCCCTTTCTTGATACCTGGGGGAAGACTAGTGCATGGGAGTGGTGCTGTCTGTGGTGCTGACTGGCCCTACCTTGGACCCCAGAGTGGCAGGTAGGGAGCTGGGAAGAGTAGGAAGGCTCCATCTCTACACCCACCCATGCACCCACCAATTCACCCACCCACCCACCTACCTATCCACCCACCCACCCACAACCCACTTATCCATCCATCTACCTACCCACCATCCATCCACCCACTTACCTATCCACCCATCCCTCTACCCATCCACCTACTACCCACTCATTCATCCATCTATCTATCCACCCATCCACCCACTTTTCCACCCATCCATCTACCCACTCACCCACCACCCACTCATCCACCCATCTATCTACCCACATTCACCCACCCATCTACCTACCTACCATCCATCCACCCACTTACCTATCCACCCATCCATCCATACACCCACCTACCTATCCACCCACCATCCACCCATCCATCCACCCCCACATCCATCCATCTGCATTAAAATAAGCCACAAAACCATAAAACTACATGCTGCAGAGCTAGAAAGACCCATTTTTATTAATGAGGAAGCTGAGGCTCAGAAGAGGAAAGGGGCCTGCTTAAGGCCACACAGAACTTCTGTAGTCAATCTGGGACAGGACTGGAAATCACTGCTCTTTTCTGCACACCACAAATTCTCCCCTGGGCTCTGAGAAATTGCCTGGTCATTATGCTGATATTTGTACTGATGTTCGTTCCTTTTAAGGCAGGGAATGTGAATTCTCTCACCCGACCCCGAGCCTGAACCTTGTGTGTATATGTGTGCACGTGTGCACGCCCAACTGCATACTTGCGCATGCACTGGATATATGGCTGTGTTTTTATCTGTGGCGCATGTTTCTGTGAGGGCGTGTGCAGGTATGGGCAGAGGCGTGCCCATGGCAACTTGTATTTGTGGGGCACGTGTAGACGGGCATTCTGGTATGGCTGGTATGGCTGTGTCTGTATTTTTCTTTTCCTCTTTTTTTTAAGAAAGATTTATTTGAAGATTCAAGCCCCTGACTTGAGCCTGGCTTCCATTTGTGCCTCCAATTCCTGACTCTCCCACTCCCCATTTCAGCTCTCCCCATTGATTCTCTCCTCTCTTCCCTGAGGCAGCCACTCTGCCCTCTTCAGCTTTGGAATTTGAGCTGCTTCTTTCCCTAAGTTGATGCAATGGAGCTGAGGCTTCTTTGCCATCTGGGGAAGATTCATGGAGGAGGTGGCATTTGAGCAAGCTTTGAAGTCCCCTTAGAGCGCCCGTTGGAAGTAGCCCTTCCCAGCTGCAGTTCCTGTACCCAACAGCCCCACGCCTGGGGCAGGCTGGGCAGGGCTGGGAGGGGGTGGGCAGAAGGATGCCAAGCAGTGAGCCTTGGGCTTCATTGGCCACGTCTGCATCCAGCCCACTCTGACACACATGTGAAGCCCCCTCCCTGCTGCTGCCCCAACTCTCCCCAACTTTCCTGTCCCACTCCCCCCACTGCCATTATCCTGTCCTTGGCCTGAAAAATCACAGAAAACAATCAATCAGAACAAAGGCCAGACAGGCACCCACCAATTCCAGTAAAGGACAGTTCAGAGCATCCCCCAATCGAAGCAAAGGGCAGGTTGAGGAGCCCACCAATCAGAACAAAGGACAGACTGCTCATTCTAAACCCCCTGGGGCAGGAGCTGAGGTTGGGTGCTGAGCAGGAGCCATGCAGGGGCTAGCGATCCAGAGGTTTGGGTTCTGGACCCAGCTCTGCCCTGACTGGCTGGCTGACCACAGGTGGGTCATTGCTTCTCTTTGAGCCTCAGTTTCCCCATCTGTCAAATGGGGAGACTTAGCTATCTGAAGCCTTTCTTCCCCCATATCAAGCTCACTCCATCACCTGGACCCCTCTTCCCCATATTTACAGCACACATGTCAGACTCCACCGAGGCAGGGGCTCTCAGGGGTCAGCTCGTGACCTCCCTGCCTGCAGGTAGGACTAGACCTAAATCAGCACCGCCTTCTTCACCCTGCCCTTAGAGCCAGCTTGGGTCTAGAAGACATTATTTGGGGACTATGTGGGGCATCAGCTTTTCCTCCCCCCTTTAGTCTTTAGCATTGACCTTGGAAGGCCACACAGCCCACATGTATACTGCGTGCAGTGTCAGGTGTTGCTCAAGCCCTTGCCCTGCGAGTCTATCAGGAAGTAGCTGGTGAGACCTGTGTGTGTGTGTGTGTGTGTGGAGGGTGTCTGAAGGCACGCCGGGGTGTCTGCGAGATGTGGGGGTCTATGGCCGTGTGCCCTGAGGGTGTGTGAACTGTGATGAGGAGTGCCTAAGGGTCAAAGGACAAGCGATCCAGCTTGGGGATTGTGTTGTCTGGAATTAGCAGCTTCCTGTGTCTGAGAGCAGATTTCTCCCCATGACCAGGATGTACCTTCATCTTTGAGCAGGGGAGGGATCAAAGGGAGACTGGCTGGGGGTCGGGGAAAGCAATGCCCCGTGAGCACTTGGGGAGAAAGCCCACCGCTGCCCACTCCTCCTGGGAACACAGGATTGGGTGGGGTTAGGGGAGAAAACTGCAGCCAAGAAGATCCAAGAGTGAAATTTGAACCTGAACCCCAGGTTCACTTAGACCCCAGCACAGAACTTCCCTCTGTAGCTTTTCTGAAAAATGGGCATTCAGCCCATTCTTGCACACCCTCAGGGATGGGGAGCTCACTTCCTCCATCTCTCCTGGTGGCCTCTGCCTCTGTGGCATGACTCTGCTTCGAAGAAGGCCTTTCATCCCACTGGACCGAGGCAGTCTCCCGTGAAATCCTGTGGGTCCCCAGGCTGTCCCTGGAGCCACAGAGTTGAGTTCCCCCAGCCAAGAGGATCTCAGATTGGAGTTGGAGATTGATAACCCTGGGTCTACTCTGCTTTAGGTGAGGCGTCTCTAGGTCATCCAGTGTCAGTCACATGCAGGACTTGGTTTCCAGTTCCCTCCCTACATGAGTCACCTCCTATGGATGAGTCTCGTCTTGTCCTTACATGGGGCACAATGAATTGGAGGTGGTCTGAGAGAACTATTTGGGTTAAAGATCTCTATTAATACAGCCTACAGTTTCTGCATTTTTATTTCTTAACAGCTACACTTACCCTGTGGTCTCATGCTGAGTTTGTGGTCCACTAAGACCCACAACCTCATATCCTTTCCACATGAATGGAGGCCAAGCCTGGTCTCCTTCATCTTGTAGTTAATCGCTTTGCTTTTTGAACACAAACCCATCCACAGGGAAGACATCTGAAAGGACTTCCAAGGGCTGGGGGAGGGCATGGCTGAGTGGATGGTGTGAGTCACAATCCTGCCTTGGCCCTGGCTCCTCTGTTCCGTTACCTTTCTCTTTGATCCCCGTGGCTCTGGCCAACTTAATAGAGCGAGAAGCAGGGACTTTTCGTTGTCTCCGTTCCGGCTCTGCAAGGACAAAGCCTGTTCCTGGGAAGTCTGCGAAGCCCTCAAGGCTGACCTCTCCTTTCTCTCAGGGGTGGCCCAACTGCTCTCCCACCTATGGGTCATGCACCCTTTGGACTCCTGCTACTCTCAACCCAGCCCCTTGCCAGGCTGGAAAACAAGCGTGGGTGGGACGCTTACCCTACCCTTGTCTTCCAGAGAGAGCGAGTGGGGCCAGCCTCAGTGAATGCTCAGCTGATCACCGGCTTTGTGCTGGGCACTCTGGGAGTCACTTTCGGTGCTCAGTTTCAGTGTTATTTTCATGTTTCTGTGCTCAATTTCATTTTGTCTTCATCTCTGCCATTAGTGGGCAATAGCTACAGTTGCCCCCAATTTACAGATAGGAGACTGAGGCTCAGTAACTCAACCAGGACACACACTGCTAATATATAGTGAAGCTAGGATTCAAATTTGGGTTTTTCTGTTTGCTTGCTTTGTTCTGTTTTAAGGTGGAGCTTGTGTGTTCCCTGCTATGCCAGAGTAGTCCTTGACTAAAGGACAAGAGACCCAGGGCCTAGTCCAGGCTTGACCTCTTGACTCACGGTGAGGCCTTTGCTAAGTCCCTGGTCCTTCTCTGAGCCTCAGTTTCCCTGTCTGTAAGATGAGAGGACTCAGACATTCTATGACCTCAAGACCCTTTGATTTTCAGATCCTAAGATCCCTGGACTCAAGTGTCTAAGAGTCTCGGGCTCTGGTGTAAGCTGGGGGCTTTGTGCTCACAGCACAAAGTGTGGGCGGGTGGCGCTACCCTGGCCTGCCCGAGCCCTCACTGCCCTCTCCTCTCTTCCAGGACGCTTTGCTGAGCCTGGGCTCTGTCATCGACGTTGCGGGCCTGCAGCGGGCTGTCAAGGAGGCCCTGTTGGCTGTGCTCCCCAGAGTGGTAGGTGCTCGCCCCACCCCCTAAACCTTGACCAGCTCGTGCTGCACCTTACCTAGGGTCAGGAAGGAAGTAAGAGGCAGGGTGCCCGCCTGGAGCACTCTCATGGGAAAGTGAAGGGTCTGGGTGAGTTCTGAGAAGCCTTTCTGGAAGAGAAGGCCTGAAGCTAAGCACCAAAGAATGAACTTGCATAGGAATCCTGCAATGTCTGAGCCAGAAGGGGCCTTAGAGGTTAACTGGAAAAACTATGTCCCAGATAATGGAAAGGATTCACCTAGGATAACAGTTAGGACAGAGTGGAGTCAGGTGGGTTTTGGAATATGTCCAGCAGGAGAGGTTGAGGGTAGACATGCGGAAGAACTTCCTGGAAGCTGGGTCTAGGAGGTGCTAGAATAGGGCTCAGCCTTGATGAATAGATCTGCAGTGGATTAAAGTGCCCTGCCCGGAGACAGGAGGCTGGAAAAATGGCCTCTAACAACCTTTCAGCTTCTCTCTGTCCCATCCCAATACCATGGGTGGGGGTGCAGGTTTGGGACAGGTAGAGAGTGGTGACCATGGTTACCTGAGCCTAGAGTGCCACAATTCCCAGGGGGAATTGTGCCCTTCTTCAGCTGTCCTAGGCCCCTCCCCAGCCTGGCTTCAATGGCTACTGTTTCTCCTTTGCACAGGAGGGTGGATAAACTGGCCCTCAAGGCCCAAAGCAGCAGGGGCCTCAATTTGACAGATAGCGGGGATGCAGGACTTTTGGAGCCTGGGGAAGGGGGTCTGATCCGGCCTAGGGGGCACGGAAGACTTCCTGGAAGAGGAGATGCCCAAACTGAGTACTGATGGCCTTGAATGTCCTCTCTCCTACTCTAAACACCAGCCAAGGGCAGCCTCTGCTCCAGGAAATAGGGCCAACTCAGAATGCAAACTTGCCACCCCACCAGAGCCCATTGTCCCTGAATCTGCTTGATGGATGAACCACGGAGGCCCAGAAAGGGAGGGCACTTCCCCCAAGGTCACACAGCATGACAGGGACAAATGGGACTTGGCACCTAAGCACCCCCTTTCCCTCTGCTCTGCTCTGCCTTCCCCAAACCTAGAAGTTCAGAGCCCAGAAGGAGGGCTAATGAGTGAGCTTTATTGAGCGTGAAATTGGTAGGAAGTGGGTGGTGTATTGGCGCCCCAAAATAAATCTTCCCAGAGAGGGATGGGACTGAGGCAACATCTGGCCTGGGGCAGAGGCGCATCTGGAAAGGGAGGGTGGGGGAAGCTGGAAGTCAGTTTCTACAGGGCTGCCCTGAGCACCCTTGTGGCCACTGAGGCTGCCCTGGAAGCACGGAGGAGGAAGTGACAGCTCTGTTTGCTCAGGCAGGGTGCCCTGGTGGGTGTGCCACCTAGATGTGCTGTGTTGGATCAATGGGCTCCCCAGAGCTGGGGGCTGGGAGCCCGGCCCACCCGAGACCCAAGACCTGCAGGCACTAGGGGAGCCCTGGCTCATTGCGGGGAGGGCTCAGTCCCCAGTGAGGTGAAGGGAGCTGAGGTCGGCTCTGCCCCCAGGAAGGGGCTGGGAGGTGGGGAGGGGTCCCCCCTCTTCAGGGAGGAGAGCGCTGGCACCTGGCTTCCTCATCAGCACCCATTGTGGCAGGCAGCCCCGAATGCAGATGGTGCTGTTGTGTCTGAAATGGTTCCCTCCTTCTCTCCAATAAACTCAGCTAATTTTAACTCAGAGGACTGAGAGTGAGGGGGTGGGAGACACACGGACATCCGGAAGTGAAGTGAGGATCTGTCCCCCTCTGCCCCCAGGACAGCGGATTACCCACCCGCTCTGCCTGGGCAGGACTCTCTGTGTGACCCCATGGTCTTAACCTCTTAGGGCCAAAAACCTCAGGCCCCTCCCCAGCTGCTGGAGGAGTAGGATGACAAGGAGGCTGGATATAGCAGAGGAGTGGGCGGCCTCCTTCCCCCTGGATTCTTTAACCCTGAGTTCCCCACCTAGACGCCCAGACTCTCCTCCCAGGAGGACAAGGGGGCTGCAAGCCAGACAAGAGGATGTCTGCCCTGTTCTCTCCCCTCCGGTCCACCCTGAACCTGGCTCAGCGTCTCTGGATATGGTGGCCAGGGCATCTCCAGGGGGGTTGGGAGGAGGTAGGGGCTGGCTGGGGACAGCAAGGGCATCAAGAGTGGCTGGCAGGATTGGGGACTCTGAAAGTCATGGAAGGAAACTGCTTCTGCCGAGGATTTCATGCTCACTGAGGGTGGGTCTTTAACACTGAGCTCCACTGTCACCTCCTTCAGAAGCCCTCCAGGATACCCCTCACACCCCTGGCAGAGAGGAGAGCCTTCCTCCACCCTCCCACAGAGGAAAGAGCAGAGCTACCCTACAGCGAGGTGCTGATGGGGCTTGGTTAGGATGCCTAAGGGGTGCAAGATCTGTTTGGAGGGCATGTGAATTTTTGCCTGTAGGTCAGTAAGGGCAACTATTTTCGCCAAAACAGGGCCTGGAACTCAGGCCCAGGACTGCTCTGGGTCCTTGGGGAGGGTGGATTGAAGAGCTGAAGACTTAACAAGCCTAGAGCGAGAGCTTTGATCTCCCCCTGGGGAATGATCAGTCCAAAATACAAATCTGCTCACGTCTCCCCCTTTGGCTCATGGTCCACCCCTCCCCCAGCCCTGTTCATAAGGCCCTTCCTGCTCAGCCAGGCTGACCCCAGCCTTCCACCCCTAAGTCCCTCCCCCCCCCTTCAGTTCCTAAATGCTCCATGGTCTCTATACCTCTGGACTTACCTGCATACCTGCTACTGGGCTTAGAACCAGTCTGCACCCAGCCCACTCCCTGAATGTGTTTAATTCTCACTCAGTTACAGCTTAAAGGTCACTTCCCCCAGGAAGCCCTTCCAGCCCCCCACTGAGGATGGGTGCAGCGCCCTGCTGTGTGCTCCTTTCCTGTCAGGTCATGGGTTTGTGGTTTCTCATGGAGTTATGAGAGGGAAGCTTCCTGGGCATTCTGAGCCCCTTCTCTGGTATGGGCCAGAGTGGATGCTCAGAGATCTCCCCTGGGAGGGTCATTTGTCTGCACCCTCACCCTTCAAACTCTTTCCCCAGCACCTTGGATTTGGGGTGATAGGTAAAGAAAGTTGCAGGTTCACGGATGACTCCCTGCCCAGAACCCTCCAAAAAGGAGAAGGTGTGGTTCGGTTCATAAGGGTGTTTTGCCACCCTGGCTGCACATTAGAATCACTTGGGGAGTGAAACCAACCAACCAACCAAACACAGAGCTCCACTCCCAGGTGTCTGCAACCTCGCCACACAGACCCCCCATGTACAGGCTGGGACTGGGCAGCTGGGAGGGCCTCTCCGCAGGATCTCACGAGTGTCTTCTCTCCTAGGAGACTGTCTACACCTACCTGCTGGATGGGGAGTCCCGGCTAGTGTGTGCAGACCCCCCACATGAGCTACCCCAGGAGGGGAAAGTCCGGTGAGCCATTCTCTGCACCCCTCATTGCCCTCTTGCATGGCCAGGGTTTCTCAGGGCTGAGGCACCTTCCAAAGTCATCTGGTCTGCCCCTCCCCATCCAACTTTGACCCCAGCCTCCCTGCCAGGTGGGGTTCCTTGGCCAGGTCCCGGCATAGAAGAGCAGAAACAATGTCTCCTCTCTGTTGGGGAAATGGGTGGGCCCAGGGAAAGTGCCAGCCGGTCAGCTTTCTGCCCTTAGAGTTCTTCCAAATTGCTGGGGTGCCCTCAGGGCGAAGTGTCAGAATGCTGGGGCCACAGCGTCTATCAGTTAGAATCCCAGGTGAGGCTGGACCCAGAGTCCCAGGATGCGGGGCTTGTAGGAGCTTGTGGCACCAACCTCCTGTATTTAGGAACCGGAGACCAGAGGCAGCGTCCTGCTAAGGGTCCTGGAGCCCCACTGCCCAGGTTCAAATCCCAGCTCCCTGTGTAAATCACACAACCTCTCTGTGCCTCAGTTTTCTTGTCTGTGAAATGGTGATAACAGTAGTACTTATCTCATAGGGTTGTTGGGAGGGTTAAATGCGTTTAACACATGTAAAACATTTAAAATAGGCTGATCTCGATGAGTGCTAACTGTTGGGTACCATCATCATGACAGAATCCTGGAATCGCTGACTTTAGAGTCATGGTCCCCTAATACCTCTGAGCCCACTGAATTCAACCTCATTTTCCAGATGGGCAAATGTCATGAGAAGTGTCCAAGGCCACATGCCAGATATGAGACACAGCCAGGCCTAGGACATTAGTTAGGTCTCCTGGCTTCTTGCCACTCAGGGGACAGCGAGAGAAAGTGGCACTTGTCAGATGAGAGCATGTTGAGGGCAGGAGAGCTGGTGGGAAGGAGGCGGCTCTGGAGGATGCGGCTGTGGCCTTCCAAGCACCCAACAAAGGGCCATCGTGGGGCCCAGGCAGCACTGGGTAGGGACGTGGGAACAGAGTGGGCATCTGCAGGTGTTCCTAGAAGGCAGCTTGCCGCCCCTGTGAGGACGCTTTTCAAATGGGCCGAGCGGCCCCGGGATGTGGCTAAGCCTGGGCAGCCGGTCACTTTTCGCAGAGGCCATAGAGAGAATTCTTGTTTGGGGATACTGGACTTGGGTCCCGAGGCCCCTCCTGCACTTGGAACCCTGGATTCCAGGATGTCGGTCTCTCCCTGGCACACCCCCGTGGAAGTAGCTGGTTCTTCTCCAATAGCCCAGAGTCTCCCCCCACCCCGGCCCCGTTCTCCCACTGAGCTTCTCCTGACAACTTCTCCCCTCAAGGACTGTGTGAGCAAAGCCACTGACCACCCCCCTCTGGCCTCCACGTCTAATCTGGAAGGTCTGTGGACTCTTAAAGAAACAATAATGCTGCAATGTCCCCTGTTCTCCTCTGAGACAGCACCTCTCACCCCTAGTTCTAAAGAACTTTGCCTAATATGAGCTCAACTCCTCTGGGAAGCCTCCCTGTGAAGCAGCCTGGGCGGCCTTCCCAGGGGGTGGAGGATATGAGGCTCAGGCGGCAGGGGTCACCCACAGGGTCTGCCCCCGCCCCCCCCCCCCCCCCCCCCCGCCGCCACGCTCCCCTCAGGCCGTCTGCTGTGAGGAGGAGAGGGTGGGTGTCATGCCGGTTCAGACCTCTCTGAGGGGGCTCGGATCCTCCCAGCCCTTTAGCACCCCCCCCCCAAACACTTCACACTCGGTAAGGCCTTTGGAAACGGTACCAAAAAAAAAAAGCAATTAAGAGTGAATGTTCAAATGCAATTAGCTCAGAGCTCGGTAGAGATGGGAGGCAAGTGCCTGCTGGGAGACAGGGGTCAGGGATTCCCGAGGCCCAGGAGATCAGCGTCCATCAGGCCGGCCAGGGCTGGGGTGGAGGTTCAGGCTCAGTGCTCTCTCTGGTGCTGTGCTCCGCCGGCCGGCCGTGGTGTCTGTCTGGTAGCTGGTGGTGGAGCCCGCCCCACAGTGAGGGCAGAGAGGCCCCAGGGCTGGCTGGGCCCTGCTCCTGGGAGCTCCCAGAAGGATGGGGGCTGGGAACCCATGTATGTGGAAGAGGGAAGAGGACTGGAATGGGAGTCAGACAGGCCTGGTATTCTAGCCAGGCCCCTTGCTGCCTCACTGTGTCCCTTCCGGAGGGCCTATGTATAGGCTTAATGAGGTAATAGGTGCCAAGTGTTAGCACAGCGTGCAGCACACAGTAGGAGCTCAGTGATTGCTAGTGGCAGTCCCAAGTCCCAGCCAATGATTAACGGTGGCTGACCTTGAGAAAATTACTTCTCTTCTGGACTCAGTCTTTTTTACTGTGAAATGGATGGGGTCCTTCCAATGGTAACCTCTGTGGCTCTGGTGCCATCGGGAGGCGAGGTACCTGCTGCAGGCTGAAGCGGAGCCCGAGGCTCTGGCAGTGCCGAGGGAGGGGGGTGCCCCTCCAGGAAACCCTGGCCGGCTCCAGGCTGGCAAACAGCAGCCTGGAGCCGGTGTGACGGAGGCCGGATCATAAAGACAGATAAGGCACCACGGGGGTTCGGAGCACAGGCTCGGGTGGTGGGGGAGAGGCAAGGTGGAGGTGGGGGTGACAAGGCCCCTATCCCTAACAGCCTGCAGGCTCTCGGATGTCCAGCCCGTGCCCCAGTGTGTTTTGCCTTTCCTGCTTCTGTGCTTACTCGTGCTGTTTGCTCCCCTGCAAAGCCCTTCCCCGCTCCCCCTCCATCTCAGCCAACTCCATTTCACTTATCTTTCATAGCCCAGCCAGAACCTTCTTTAAGAAGCCTGCTCCATAGTTCCCTGGCTCAGAGGAGGATCCAGGTCTCAGAAGAGGGGTCTGGGCCATGGTGCCTCCCCCAGGGATGGATCTATCCACAAGAAGAGCCAGGGCTGGGAGGCGGGAGACCTGGGATCCAGGACAACGTGGCTGCAGTCACAGTCCCATGCAATTGCTCTGGGGCTCCGTCTACCCATGCCTGGGCATTCCGATGCCAAGGGCTGCTGAGGCTCTGAGTTCTAAGGGCGGCACAGGCGCCTCAGGGCTGGAGAGGAGAGAGTCCTGGAAGGCTGCCTGGGCCAGCATCTTCCTGGAAGGCTTCGCTTCCCTCTTGTTGGTGCTCCCACCCCATCCCCCAGCCTCCTTCAGTCCCCAGCCCTGCCGCCTCCCCTTCTTCTGCCATCTTAAAGCCTCTGATTACCTGCTGCTGAGTGCAGCGAAAATCTGTTTCAGCTGCAACTGAGGCACCGCCCCCTCCAGCCGGGCGGTTGTCTCCCTCCACTACCACTGGGGATCCCAGGGCCCGGCCTTGAGAAACTTCTTCCTCAGAGCCAACCAGAGGAGGATCCCAGTTTCAGAAAAGGGGTCTTGGCCATGGTGGCCTCCCCCAGGGATGGATCTATCCACAAGAAGATCCGGGGCTGGGAGGCGGGAGACCTGAGATCCAGGACAACGTGGCTGAGTCCTTTCACTATGGACTCCGGACTCTGGCCGTCTCTGCTTTGTCTCGGAGGACACAGGGAATAGTCTGTTCCCATGCCCAGGTCCTCATGTTCTGGGGGACAGAGAGGGAGAAGAGGGTCCAGGTCCTGGCCTGGATCACAATTTGTCTCGGAGAGAGATGACAGCCAGAGGGGGAGGGGCTAAGGCTCAGTGAGAGCAGGGGCTCTGTGGGAGGTGGGGACTCAGGAAAGAGGAAGGGCCTCGCTGAAAAAGGGAATCAGAGAAGGAGGCAGGAGCTCGGAGAAGTGCAAGGGGGCCTAGGTACTCAGCTCTTTCCAGGCCACTGACCCTACCAACAGAGAGCCTTTCCCTCTATTTTTTCCATTAAACAAATAGTTGTTAAAGGCACGGAACTGTCATAAAATCCACGCCCGTTCCTCTCTCCACTCTGTGCCCATCTGTCTTTATCTTCGGTGGGGCAGACCATGACCACCCAGGCACCCAGGGCTGAGTCATTAGCCTGGACAGCTGGCCCTGGGGTACAGAGTCTCCCCCCAACCCCAGCATCAGCTCTGAAGGTGGGGCAGGAGGGGGGAATGAGGAAGGGAGGAACTGGAGAGGAGGCAAGGAGGCGATCTGAGTAGAGAGGAGAGCATGGGGGTGTTTTCTGAACAGTGGACAAAGCCCTCACTCCCATGTGGACAGGGGAGACTCAGCCTTGGCACTGCCCCCTCTGTAGCCAGTGGGCATCTCTGAAGCCTTCAGGAGCACAGCAGTTCTGGGATGGGTAGGGCAGAGGGAAGGGGCTGCTGTGGGAGTGGGTTGAGGTGAGCATGGTCTGGCACATTCTTGCCTGGGGCTGTGGGACCTGGCAGGACCAGGGGAGGACAGGTTGCAGAGCAAGGTGCCAAGCCTTCCTAAGGACTGAGAATCCCTGGAGGCCCCAGTACAGGTTGATCTGCCCCAGCCCAGCCTCTCCTCTCTTGTGCAGGGCTGCTAAGACCAGATTTCTGGTGTCAGATTCTCTCTCTGGAGCGAAAGTTTTACCCAGGCAGCCAGCAACATGAGTCTGAAATCAAACCCTGCCGTTACCTTCCCCTGCTCAAATCTCTCCCAGGGCTCCCACTGCCCTCAAGGTCAAGCCAAGCTCCTTAGCGCCCTGGCCCTGTCTAACCTCGTTCTCTGCTGTCCAGCTGCACCAGCCTCCGTGCAGTTGGACCTTCCAGCAGACACACAATCTTCTCTCCCCCGAGCTTTTGCACGTGCAGTTCCCTTTCGTGTCTGTCTTGACAACCCCTGCATGTCCTTCAGCACTCAACTCGGGCATCTCCTCCTCCACGAGGCCTTCTCTGGCCCCACTCCTGTCCGGCACCTGGGTAGGCTGGGGCCTGCTCGTCCTCCCTGCCAGAGCCCTGGTCTCCCGACTCAAGTGTGGGTCTGCATGACACTGGCCTCCTCAGGTCAGGCTCCTGTCCTGCTCCTCTTCTCATTTCAGCCCTCTGGTCTGAACCTGACCCAGGGGGACCCTGTGGAATAAAAGACTGTAAGCAGAATGCTCTCGTAATGTTTTTCGTCTAGAACAATTATTCTTGAATTTAAGAGACCCAGAGAGGAGGCCAGAGGCTAGGGGTTCTTCAGAGGCTGCTTCAGGGTTCAGAGGAACGGTGTCTCCATGTGAGCTGGGCAGGGGCATGGGGACAGACAGCAGGGGACAGTTGTGAGAGATACATGGGCAGGGACTCACTGATGGATGGGGGAGGTGAGGAAAGGGGCAGCGAGGACAGTTTTCGGGCAAGCTGCAAAGGACCTGCTGGAAGGTGTGCCAGGGGAAGCCTCCGGTGGCCTTTGGGTGTCTGGGGTCTGGAGCTCATGAGTGAGGCTGGGCGTCATAAGGCACCGAGTGCAGAGGAGGGAGTTTTGTGCGGGAGAGAAGAAAAGCTGCGGATGGATTCCTCTGTCAGGGTCCTGGGGTGCAGAAGCCAAGGCAGCCCTGTCTAGGGGTGGCAAGGAGGATAGTCAGGGGTCGGCAGGATGAGGCTCCTGCACTCACTGACCAGCAATGCAGGGACAGCGCCACCTAGTGGTTTCTTGATAACCCGACTGTCCCAGGCCAAGCAGCTGGGGTTTGGCTGAGGGTCACCCTGTGCTTCTATGAAGCCCCAGCCTTCATCAATTTAGTCATCAAGAAACATGGCTCCCATCACCCTCCTGCCAACCTATGTCCCTATTCCTTCCTGGGGTGACTAGCCTTCGGGACAGTCCAGAACTGGAGCCCAGCACTCCAGGAGCCTTAAATTACGTCCCGGGTGTGAGGTTGAAGGGTGGGAGACACCACTGGTTCTTGTAGTTTCTGCTCAAAGGGGCCAGGAGGGAAAGGGTCCTCCTCAGAATGCTGCATGACATTGAAGGAGATGCTCAACCTCTTTGGTGTGACCTGTTGATCTGGTCACGTGTAGGCCACCCCCTCTCTTTTCCTCCTCTGACTTTTGCTGGGCGGGCCTCAGTGACTGCACATGCACACACCAGAGTCCCACCCCTTCTCTTCTGTCCAGGCCACACAGCTCCTACAAGCACAATTAAGTAGAGGCAGCATGAAGGATGAAGAACCCAGGATAATTAATCAGCAAGGAGTGACGTTTGGTGAAAACTCAGGTGCTTAATTAAGCAGGAAGAGCCAGAAGCCAGGAGGGTGGGGGATGGGGGTAGTATGTATGGTGGGGCAGAGAGAAACTCATTTTTCCTACACCCACCTCCCCTGCCTCAGTTCCCCCCTCCCCTCTCCCTCTGTCACACCCTAGTCACTCATGCTAGTCCCTTGTTCAAGGCTTCCACCCCCACAGGTCTTTGGGAAAGTTAGAGCACAGTAGTTAAACCTAGCTCTGATGCCATCTGCCTGGGTTCAAATCCTGGTTCTACCACTTATTAGCCATGTGACCTTGGACAGGTGCCTTAGCTTCTCTAGCTGCAAATGAAGATGATGATAATATCAGAGTTGATGGGAATTCTGAGTTAATCTATGTAAGTTGCTTGGACTGTGCATGGCACATAGGAAATGTTCAATGAACTTTAGTTAGGGTGGTTACCTCCGGAAGTCTCCCTCCTGTGCTTAGCACCGAAAGTTGTTCTACAATTGTTTTCTGGGATTGCTATGGGGAGGGTTCTACTCTCCCCACCCTAGTGCTCAGAGAGGTCAGGTCACTTGCCAAGGCAGGATTTGACCAAGGCAGCCTCCATCTGAGGCTTTGCATTCCCTTTTTCTGCTCTCCCAATGGCCTGGGGGATCTGCTCTGAGCCACGCAAAAGCCTTCCCGGCATCTGCCAGCAAGGCACCCAAGGCCACACTGTGGCTGCCTGCCCCTCCACACAGGGGCCAGGCTCCCTGACTCTTATTTTTGCTGCCTTCGTGTCTGCCTTGAGGCAGGTCCACTTGTCCTGATCCTCCCACGTGTGCAGGGTCCAGCCTGCTGTGTGTCCCAGGCGGGGGCCTGCTCCTCCTCTTTGATCCAGGGGCTCTCAAGGTGGGGTCATGTCCTCTTTTCAGAGAGGCTGTGGTCTCCCGGAAGCGGCTGGGCTGCAATGGGCTGGGCCCCTCGGACCTGCCAGGGAAGCCCTTGGCCAGGCTGGTGGCTCCACTGGCTCCCGACACCCAAGGTAAGGGCTGAGAGCTGGGCAGGGGCAGGGAGGGACTACGGCCCCTGCGCCCAGGTCATGTCTGTCTTCTACCCGTCTTCATCTCTCTGTCTCTTTATTTCTCTTGCGCTGTGTCTCTAGCAATCCCTCCATCTAATTCTCTATTGTGCTACTAACCTCTCTGAGCCTCAACTTCTTGACTGTAAAATGGGGACAATACCTTGAGGGGCATTTCGAGGAGAAGCAAATGAGAGGACGCATGTTAAGGGCCCGGCACACACTAGGGCTTGGAGGCCCATGGCTGTGGCTGTGACGTGCTTGTGCCTGTGCTGGATGGGGCTGTAGTTGTTCTCATGCTCTCTCTGTCACTGTCCCCGTTGCTCTTTCTCTTCCTCTCCATGCCCCCTGTCCGCCACGTCTCTCTCTGCCTCGTGTCTCAGTCTCTCTAGGTCTCTGTCCTCTGTCTCGATGTGGAAAGTTCACAAGCCTGGGAGTCAGGAGACCTGACTTGCTGTGTGATCTTGGGCAAGTCACTTCCTCTTTCTGGACCTCAGTTCCCCGATCTGTGAAACAGGGGTGCTCAGCCTTTCCTGCCTCCCTCCCTCCCAGGGTTGCTGGGAGGATCACGAGAAAGTTGTCAAGTGAGGGGGTTTCCTTCCGCGCAGGGGTAGTTGCTGTGGTTGTTGTCACTGCCTCAGGACTCGCCTCTCTGTCTCTCTGGGTCTCTGGGTCTCCTGTGTCTTTGTCCTGGCCTCTCTCTGTCTGCGTCCTTGTCTCCCTCCCTGGGTCCTGGCTCAGAATTTCTGAGCCTCACTGGCCCTGCAGGACCACCTCATTGCCCTCTCCCCCTCAGTGCTGGTCATACCGCTGGTGGACAAGGAGGCCGGGGCTGTGGCAGCCGTCATCTTGGTAAGAGCCTGGTAGGCTGTGGGGTGGGATGGCTGGGAGGAGACCAGGGGAGGGAGTGGGGGATAGAGACTGTGTGTGTGTGTGTGTGTGTGTGTGTGTGTGTGTGAGAGAGAGAGAGAGAGAGAGAGAGAGAGAGAGAGAGAGAGAGAGAGATGAGATGAGAGCCACAAGCTGGGATGGAGTGAGGGGAATCGGGGTCTGGGAGGAGTCTGGGCATCTCCCATGCCCCAGCCCTCTGCCCCACCTTGAACGAGCTGGCCAAAGCCACTGGTCCAGCCAGCAACATTCTGAGGGACACATGAGCCCCATGTAGAGTCTCAGCCCCACAGCCCTTGGCACAGCCCTAATCTTGGTTCTTCTTTGGGATCTTCCCAGATGGGCTAGGAACAGTGTCCAGGAGGGCAAGAACACGGTGAGGTGGGAAGTGACTGAGGCCCTGAGGAGTGAGGGATGACATAAGGCACTGACCTGTAGAGACAGTGGGGGAAACCCAGGCAGAGATTCGGGATGGCTGGAACCAGGGGGGTTGAGAAGAAGACGCCATGGCAGGGCTGAGGCTGGGGAGAAGCCAGGCACCTAGGGCGGGCTTCCTGGAGGGGGGAAGGAGCCTCAGTGGGAGGGGAGTTGCTCTGAGAGGTGAGCAGGGCTGGGAACCCAGGAGGGCTCTCCTCTGCCCTCTGTGGTCCTCTCTGCCCTCTGCGGTCCCTTGTCCCTTGTAGAGTTCCCAGGTCTCTGCTCTTCTACAGGGGTTTCGGTTATGGGGGTTGCAGGGGTGACAAAGCCTGCAGGGGTGGGGTCCTGCTATTCTTCCAGTCTTTTCTCCTGTATGCAGGTGAGGTTTCAAAATCGTCGTCCTGTCCTAAGAATCAAAGTGTGAGCACCCCAAATCGCCATTATGGGGGGTCTGCTTCCTCCAAGGTGGCCGCCACCCTGATAAGGGGCAGGCTTGGGGGTGCGGACAGATAAATGAGCCAGCCTTGGTGTGCCCAGAGCTCATTAAAATGGAATTAAAGGTTTCCCAGGCGCCTGACCTTTTCTGAGCTGCTGGGGGGAGAGGGTGGTGGGTGCGGAACGCTGCGAGGGGAGAGGAGGGCGGTGGAGGGGAGGGATACTTGGCTTGGTCTCCTCTGCCCCCATCTGCCTGATGAGGCAGAGGAGGCCCCTACTCAGTCTCTCTCCGTGAGCTGCTCCGCCCATCCCAGCTTCTGTTCCCACAGGGACGGGATCTGCAGTTGGCACCGAGTTCTCGGTGGGCCGCTTCCCCCTCTCCTTGCTCCTTGTCTGTCCCGGAGGACCAGAGCCAGGGGCAGTGCGCAGGGGTGGGGCTCAGCAGTGTGCAGGGGTGGGGCTCACCTCATTCTCTGCTGGAGGAAAAGGGCCTGCGGGTGCCAGGTTCCTGAGCAGGACTCCACATGTGGACGCTGTGAGGACTGCGTCAGAAGGGAAGCAGCTCTGGCCAGGGGAAGACGTTTGGAGCTGGTTCATCATGTAGCAGGGCTCTGGTCACTGTCACCATTACTCACCTTGGCTCACGCTGGGCCAGGAGCCCAGGCCTTAGCCTTCTCCTTGGGGAAGGAAAGGCCAGTGTGTGTGTGTGTGTGTGTGTGTGTGTGTGTGTGTGTGTGTGTGTGTGTACATGCCTATGTGTCTGTCCCAGGGAGGGTGGTAGGGTCAGATCACTTACATTTAACCTACCCAGCACTGGGCCACACCCCACTGGGGGCTGGGGCAGACCATGTCTGCCCTTCAGAAGCTCCATCTGGGGGAAGGCGGGGACACCCTCAGGCTACCACAGGCCAAATGAAATCAATGCTGCCAGCAGGTGCTCTGGTGCTAGAGGCTGGAGCAGCCAGGGTGCCTCATACTGGAGAGAGAGCATTTGAGTGGGGCTTTAGGGCATGGGTAGGAGGTCAACAGACAGAGAAGAAGGGAAAGGATAGTCCAGGCAGAGGGACAGCATGAGCAAAGAAGGAGTGGGGGCAAGGGCAGTGGTGTGTTGGGGGAAGAGTGTGATCCCGGCGAGGCTGAAGTGGGATGCATGTGCTATTGAGGAAGATGCTACCTGGGGTTTGGGCTGCCAGAAGTTTCTGCAACCATCCTCTAACCTCCTCAAATACCCTGGGCAGTGAAGAGCTCTTGAAAGGTGTTTGGATTCTTTACCATCTGCCTCTTCTCCCAGCCTGCACCTTCCCAACCATGTAGAAATGCACTTCCCCAGGACGCCCTCTCCCCAGTGCATGAACATCTGACAGATGCTCCCTGGGCCACGGGATCTCACATCCTCCTAGAGGCGGCACAGGTAGCCCAGGACCTCCCAGTTGCTACTAGATCCCGAGGGCAGTGAGTGCATAGGGTAGAGGGAGTCCCACGGGGCAGATCTTTGGGAGGGCTGAGTTGCCAACTCCTTCCTCAACAAGCCTGTTTACCTCTCTGAGTCTCTGGTCTTGGAATTCATCCATTGATCCATTAGTCATCCATCCATGATCCATCCATCCACCCGCCCACCCACCCATCAACTGAACACCTATTTCTTGAGTACTCACTATGTGCCATGCACTGTGTGCTAGGTGCGGGGAACACAGAAGTGACCGAGGCAGACCGGACAGGCCCTGCTCTCACAGACCATACAGTCTGGAGGGTTGGGGGTGACAGGCATTAAACATGTGAGCGAAATACGATAGACTTGGAAAGGATGGCAAGTGCTCACAGGGAACCCTGGAGCCCTGCTGGAGCCCTGCCAGAGATGCCGCGGCCGGAGGAGGGCTCTGAGGAGCACACTGTCCCCGTGCAGGGCTGCGCGACTGAGTTCCCGGCCTTTGCAGCTCACAGCTCCAGGCACCCTGATTGCAGATTCTCTGTGTGGAAAGTCTTTGGCTTGTTCTTCAATTCTGTGATAATAAGTCCCTTTGAGGAGTGGGCGGCCCTTGGCGTCTGGCATTTGATGCTTGATTTGTGCCCACTCTTCCCCCCCAGTGGTGCCAGCCACACCAGTTCCTTGCATGTGGATGTGGCGTTCATGCCATTAGCCACGTCCAGCTTGGTGAGGGTGGGGGACTGGGGGCTGTGCTGGCCATTTAACCCTTTCTAAATCCCCAGTGCCCACTGCCGAGTGTTCCCACTGGATTCCCGACACCCACCCTGATTAGCAAGAGCAGGTGCAAGTGGGTGTTCCTGTTGGTGAATGAAAAACCACGTGTGAGTGTGTTGGAGGGATCGCGTGTGTTTGCGTATGGGGGTGCCAGAAGTGTGTGCATGGCTCTTGGGTATATGAACTCAGTTTCCCATGTAGGCATGAACGTGCGTGTGTGGATGGTGTAGACACTGTAAGTGTAGGTGTCTCCGTCTGTGACTGTACTCTGTGTGCGTGTATGTTGTGCGTGCCTCCATAGCACAGGGAATGCGAGTCCATGTGTGTGGGCACCTGAGGTTCTCCACGAGAGTGTGTGTGTGTTTGTGCACTTGCTGGGTGGGGTGGGTCGAAGCAGCCCAGGAGTGTGTGCTGAGGTAGGGGAAGGTCCCCAGTACTCTCAGGCTAAAGTCCAATTTCTCAGCCTGCCACTCAAGGCCCTTCCCTCTGTGGCACCATGGACCATACCCCTGCCCCGGTCCTCCTCCCTGCACACCACCTAGCCCCCAGCACTACCAGGGCAGCTTCCTTCCGGCAGTGGCCCCCTCTCTTTAGGCTCCACTTGTCGTCCCCATGCCTCAGTGCCAATTCAGGAAGCCTGTCAGATGCCCTCCCCTCTGAGCTACCCACCTAGTCTGCCTTCTCCTTCCTCCTCAGGTATGATGTTCTGCCCCACCCCCGTCACGTCCCCCACTCATCCCGCCCCAGCCAGACTGTGAGCTTCCTGACAACCTGCTGCTCTCCTCCTCCCCATCTGCTCCTGGCAGGGGACCCAGAGTCAAGGCAGGCAGGGACTGCTGAGTGGGGGGAGGGAGGGAAGACAAAGGAGGGCCCCCAGTGCAGGCACTGTGGGGAGCCTCGCAGGTGGTGAGCAGCTTTGAGTAGGCACAGGAAGCTGGTGACACAGGTGGGGAGTTGTGCTGGCAGGGCCTGCAGTGGGCCCCTGGACTGCCAGCCCTCCCTCTCCCTCTTTCTCTCATTTTCCTCAACAAGCATCCAAGCGGGGTGGGGGAAGGGACTTCATAGAGTAAGAGAGATGAGCTGAGGGGATCCCTGGTGACTGGCGCAGGGAACGTGGACAGGATGCTGGGGGTGATGCTGAGAGTGGGTCTGGGGAGTGGAAGGTGTGGGCAGAGAAGGGGAGGGAGGGCGTGGTGCTGTCCTCGCTCTGCCACTTTCTGCTACATGATCTTGGGCAAGTCATTCACCCTTTCTGGGTCTTGGCGCATCTGCAAGGTGGAAGCTTGCACCACGGTGGTGAGAATCACACGTAAGGCAAAGCACTTCATCAACTCATTCATCCATTTATTCATCCTCCCCGAATCAGAGCCATCGTGTTGGACCCATTCCTCTACCCCAGACTTTCAGGTAGCTCAAACCCTAACTTAGAAAGGATGGTGCTAGAGGCCGAGGCTAATACCACTAATTCTATAATCAGGGTCTGAAGGGCTCCATGGGCTGATAGATGAAGAGGGGTCTAAGGTCCCTCCATCCCCCAAACTATACACCTGGACTTTGCTGTTGATGGGATAGTGATTGAAAAGGCAGAGATAGAAAAGTTCCACTTCTTTAGATCAGCCTCAGAAGGCTTCCCGCAGGAGAGGGTTTTCCTGGAGCTATCTACGTGGTCAGGAGCATGGCTTATCATCAAGGCCCACGGACTGGAGTGTGTGTGTGCTGGGCATGCAGAGGGCACTCTGGCAGAGACACAGGCTGGGACAGGTCACAGCTGACTTCCTCTTCCCATCCCTCCAGGTGCACTGTGGCCAGCTGAGTGACAGCGAGGAGTGGAGCCTGCAGGCAGTGGAGAAGCATGTGAGTTGGAAGGAGAACCATGTGGTATGGGGCTACTGAAGACCCTTGTCCCAGCTGCTGGGAAGATGTCTGGCCAGGGAGCTGGACAGACCTGGCTTTCAGTTTCAGCTCTACCCCTTTTGAGCTATGTGACCTTCGGCAAGCCACTAAACCTCTCTGAGCCTCGGTTTCACATCTGAAAATGGGGATCATGATAGCACTGACCTACCTAGGGTAGCGGTTAGATAAAACGGGTCAAATACCTTGTAAATACACATGGTCCCTGACTTAACAATGGTTAGACTTACAATTTTTTTTACTTTAGGATGGGTTTATGGGGACACAACTCTATGATAAGTCTGGGATCTTCTGTACTTAGGAAGGACTACCTACATGATACTGAGGCTCTTTTATGTCTGAGATTTTATGATTTTTTTGGTGTGACTTTAACAAGGACTTACGACTCCCCGTGGGTGCTGGAGACGGAGAAATTTGACCTTGCCCTGTCTTGGAAGAATCTAGGGGCTGGGGATGGAGACAGACCCCGTGCTTTCCTGTTCATGGCCAAGGCCGCTCCAGGGGCAGTGGGATCCCTCAGGAGGGTGGAGCTCCCAGGATGAGTAGTTTGGGACAGGGCCGGGATGGAGAGGGAGGGAGCGGCTCGAACCTGCCGAGGAGTCCCGCGGCTGCGAGCGCGATGCGGCGGGGCACGTGGCGCGCTGACCACGCGGCCCGCTGCAGACCCTGGTGGCCCTGCGGAGGGTGCAGGCCCTGCAGCAGCGCGAAGCTCCTAAAGCCGTCCAGAAACCTCCGGACGCGGCGGCGGAAGACCAAAAGGGTTCAGAGTCCTACTCGGACCAGGACCGAAAGATCCTGCAACTGTGCGGTGAGGCCCGGCCCGCGCAGGTCCTGAGTGCGGGGCGGGGCGGGGCCCGGAGGGGAGGGGCCTGCGTGGTGGGCGGGCCCGGGGCAGGACGTGGAGCCGGGGTCGGGGGGCTGGGCGGCCTGGGGCAGCCTGAGGTAGACCCGAGGTAGGCCTGAGGCCGGGCGCGGCCTGGGGAGAGGACGGACTGGGCGCCGCCTGGGGGACCCAGTCACCAAGGCAGGGCGGAACCCTCGCTCTGACCCGCGTCCTGCCCTTGCAGGGGAGCTCTATGACTTGGATGCTTCTTCCCTGCAGCTCAAAGTCCTCCAATACGTGAGTCCCTGTGCCCCTTCCACCCACCTCCCTGCAGTTTCTCTGCCGGGACCACAGTTCCCTGGAGCCCTCCATCCCAGCTCAGATTTGACGTCCCGCCCCTCAGTCTCCTCTAGAGAGGCAGGAGGGCAGGGAGTGGGGGTGGCCCCAGATCCGCGGTCACCCCCTTGCTCTGTCTGTCCCTCCCCCTCAGCTGCAGCAGGAGACCCGGGCATCCAGCTGCTGCCTCCTGCTGGTGTCTGAGGACAATCTCCAGCTTTCCTGCAAGGTGAGGGCCCAGGTCCACTGCGGGGCCGGGCGAGGGTCTCCGGTCTCCGAGGGGAAGAACCTTGCCGTTCCTTTAACCGGCTCCGCCGCTCCTTCCTCAGGTCATCGGAGATAAAGTGCTGGGGGAAGAGGTCAGCTTTCCGGTGAGTCCCGTCTGCCCCCTGGAGTCAGCAGGGGCCGTGAAGGCCGACAGACATGTGTGGGATCCGCCTGGAGTACTTGGATCCTCCAGAATCTCTTGGAATCTGATGGAATTATCTGGATTTTGGGATCGACTTAGAACTGTTACAAGGGATCACAACCTCTCATGATCAGGCTCTTTTAGGAGACTCTCTTACCTACAGAAAGGTTGTCTTTCTGGATGTGGATCTGTTAGAATCTATTGAGATGAGTGAGAATCCTTAGAGTCTGCTTAGTCTCTCCTAGTGAGGAAAGACCCTAGAGTCCCCTATAGAGACTTGGGCCAGACTTCCCCTGCACCTCTATGCTCCTCTGTGTTGATGGCGTCCACCATTGGACTGACTGAAGAGTTCATGGAAACTTCCAGACTTGAGAGTGGGGATGGGTTGAGACCTCTTGACCTGGGGAGAAGTGGGTTCTGACTCAGCCACTCCTCACTCCCCAGTTGACGGGTCGCCTGGGCCAGGTGGTGGAAGACAAGAAGTCCATCCAGCTGAAGGACCTCACCTCTGTAAGTCATGGTCTGGCTGGACCAGGGGAGGGGAAAAGGGGAGACCCATTGCCAGCCCCCAGAGCCAGGGTCTCTGGGATAGGGCAGTGGAGGAATGGGGGAGACAAGACCCTGGGATCTTCTGCCATCCCATCCCCATGTCACAGAGCTTCTATCCCTGCATGAGTCCCTTAGGACTGCCTGTTGCAGAGTGTGGCAGAGGGCTGGGGAGGGAAGCATACTTCCTCCCTTCTCCCCTGCCCTGACTTGCCTCCCCTTGGCAGGAGGATGTGCAACAGCTGCAAAGCATGCTGGGCTGTGAGCTGCAGGCCATGCTCTGTGTCCCTGTCATCAGCCGGGCCACTGACCAGGTGGTGGCCTTGGCCTGCGCCTTCAACAAGCTTGGAGGAGATTTGTGAGTCTGGGTGGGGTGATGTGGATCCGGAGATGTAGCTGGGAGGCTGGGCAGGGTGTCACTAGGGTAAACAGAGTGGGAAGGGTACTAGGCTGGGGCTACTATCCCAGCAGTGGTGGGCAGAAGAGTTTGTCAGTGCAAGAGACTACAGGGGAATGGGGGCTTCTAGACAGCTGCTGCTGCCTGAGGCACAGGTGATTGCAGACTGTCCATCACTCACTTTGGCTTATTTAAAATCACACTGAGGTCCAAACTGGGTTCCCCTCCTCTCCCCCCCACTTCCTGCAGTTTGGATTATCTACTCTTAGGGTGCTGGCCTGCCCCCCACTTGCCATCCCCCATTTCTGTGTTACTGCTGGAAACTGCCTGATGGAAGAGTGGGTGCACTCTGGGATGGGTAAACCCTCTGGGACCGCAGAGCATCATCGACACAGTGGACAATGGCTACAGGGAATAGGCTGGGGAAAGCTGTGGGTCTTTTGAGTCTCTGACAGCGGGATACAAAGCAGAAGGCAGGGTGGGTACAGTGTCCAGGTAGACAGACTTGGAGGCTTAGTAAGCATATCTCAAGAACCGAGGTCAAATTTGGGGTATAGGAATGGTATCAGAAATAGACTTCACATGCTACACCAACTCATTAATTGGTAGTAGCTGCCTGAATCCCTGTGTTGTGAATGGATCTTAATTCAGAGAGAAACAGCACTGTGTGTGGTTAGCCATGGCTGTCCCGGGGGCAGGTTCACACTTGGGCTGGCAGGTCATGCAGTTTGTGCTGAGTCATCCAGGTAGGGAGAAGAAGGCAGTTGAGGGATTGAGTCTTAATGCAGAGAGGTGTTGACAGGCTGCTGGCCCTGGGGTCTGAGCAAGCAGGCTGAGTTTGAGTGTCCGAAGCTCCTGCAGGAGGTGGAGGCTGGAGAGGTGCTGGAGCCCCGGGCTAAGGCCTGCTGGGGTAGGGCAGAGACCAGGGAGTCCTAGATCTGAGCAGCAGGACCCGCCTGCTGGAGCTCTGTAGACAGTTGGTGGGCCTGGAGAAATGAACACAGGGATGAGGCAGAATTAGCTGTGACATTTGGAACTGGTAGGCATCCTGGTGGTGGGAGCATTTATGCCATTCAGCAAACACACACTGAGCACTTAATGTGTCCACCCCAGTGCTGGCCAGATGGCCTCGGGAAGGCCTTTGGGGAGGGAATGCAGAGTGAGTGAGAGGTCTAGCAATGGCCATGGCCTCTGGCTGCTGGCTGTGGGACTGGATTCTTATATAGCCCCCAACCTGGAGGAGAGATGATTATCACAAGGAAAACAAGATGGGGCCTTAGTGACAGCCCTGAGGTCCAGGGCAGGGCAGGGCCGTCTCTGGGTCCCACACATTTCAGGGAAGGAGTGTAGAATGACTGCATGAGCCAGGGTGGGGCTCAGCTCAGTGCAGTGACTGCAGAGAAGCTTCCTAGAACACAGCTAAGTAGCAGAGTACAGGGAATCCAGACTCCCTTCAGCTGGGAGTGGGATCAGGCTGGTGGCAAGGACAGGGGTTGGGTGCAGTTAAGACATTAGCAAACACCTCCCAGAAAATCTCCCCAGTACCAGGCTCTGCACTGGGCATGGGTGATACAGGCATGGGCTCTGCCTTCAAGACTTGAAGCTTATTTTCAGGGCATAGAGGGATACTTTTTTCTACACTGTTCCCTCTACCTAGAATAGATATTCTAGGTTGAGGGAACAGTGTAGAAAAAAGCATGAAAGTGTGAAAGAGCCTGAGGTTTTCTCGGAATGATGAAGATCTTAGTGTGGCTGAAGCCGAGAGATGCCCATGGATGAAGGCCGAGAGATGAGTGTACCCAGACTGAGCACAGTGCCTCAATTGCCATGGAAGGAAGGTGTGTAGACAGAGCCAGGGTGGTGGGCATTGGGAGCTAGACCTGAATCACGTGACAGCACGTGCAACTGGAGGATCCCCCAGCAGTGAGGAGCACTGAGGCCAGCCAAAAAGTGGGCAGGGGCCTAGGCATAGAAATCTGGGGGCAGAGAGATGGGGGCTGAGGCAGGCTCCCACCCCATGAACCCCACCATTGGTCCACCCAGCCCTAGGCAGCTCCCTGATGACAAGTCATCTGGTGACCAGATTGGAGGACCTCAGTAGATTTGGGGCTGATCTTGTAAGGCAAGAGCTAGCTCCACCAGTGGGGCACACTGCCCTCCACACTGTCACCTTAGGATTTCTGGAGGTACCAAATCAGGCCAGCATAGTCCAGGGAGACTGGAGTAATGACCAGAGCTGGACAAGACAGGGAAGTGCCACTGTCCCTCCCTGAGGCTGGAGAGGCCTTGGGGAAGAGCTGGAAAACACTCCTTCTAGCCTGGGCAAGTCTCTAGGCTGAGGGAGGAGACCCAGCTTTGGTCTGGGTAAATCCCAAATCAAGGAGGGAGCTGTGGCTCTGGCTTCAAGAATCAGTAGTCCAAGGAAGAAAACACAGTTTGGTTTGAGGAGGACGAGAGCTTCCCCTCAGGGAGCCCCCACTCTAGAGGTGTGTGTGTTTTGGTTCCAAGTGCCTGCTCGGTAGCACCTCCCCAGTTAGGAGTTATACTTGGCTGGTGGATAGCCTGGTGATACGCTTGGCCCAATGGAGGTTAGGAGAATGGGGAGAGAAGCCTGCCTTCCTTTCCCTCTTGGGTGACCCCCCCCCTTCAGGTTCACAGACCAGGATGAGCACGTGATCCAGCACTGCTTCCACTACACGAGCACAGTGCTCACCAGCACCCTGGCCTTCCAGAAGGAGCAGAAGCTCAAGTGTGAGTGCCAGGTGAGTGATGCACCTTCAGCCTTTCTTGGGGACCAACTTACCCAGCTTTCAGCCCCAGAGAGCCATCACAAGGGAAAATGCCCAGGTCTTTCTGGAGGGATGGCTGCCCTGCTGGAGGCAGCTAGGTAACTTAGTGACTTGGAGGCCTCTTAAAGAGGAAGGTCAGTAGTTCCTCCGCACCGCACCACTGCTGCAGGCACTGTGTGGTCTCCCTCTAGTGTTCAACTTGGGTACTACAGCCACATCTGGGCGGCTGGGGCCCTAGGTGAATGCCAGACACCGGTGAGATTCCCACCACCTGCACTGGGGCTATTCCTCCCTGCTCCTTAACTCAGTAACCAGATGGCATAATTGGACACTGACAGTTTCCAACCTGTTTCCAGACAGTTTCCAGCCTCCTGTCCCAGGAGCCCTAGGGGAGGAATGAGAAGATGCTGGGGCTGTGGGAAGCAGGGGGCTGGATAGGGTAGCTCTGCAACCCAAACCTGTGATCTCCATTTGCTCCATTGCAGGCTCTTCTCCAAGTGGCAAAGAACCTCTTCACTCACCTGGGTGAGCGCACTTTCTCCTCTATGCCTGGTGTGGGGTGGGTGTGGAGGCTGGCCTTTGGGGGGAGAGGTGGGAGGGCTTGGCCTTGGCCCTCCAGCGTGAGCTCACCGCTGCCCCACGCTTCTCCCTCCCCCAGATGACGTCTCTGTCCTGCTCCAGGAGATCATCACAGAGGCCAGAAACCTCAGCAATGCAGAGATGTGAGTGAAGCTCCCAGGGGATTCAGTGACGGAGGCTCTGGGCCTCAGTCCACATCACCTCATTTCCTTTCCCCTTTCCCCACTGGCTGGCTTCTTGTGGGACCTCATCACCTTTTGAGTGATCTTTTATGCCTGTCTTCCTCACTACACTGTGAGCTCTAATGACAGCAGGGGCAGGGCTAGCTTTGCTTGCCATATGTCCTCAGCCCCTAACAGTGTCTGGCACATAGTAGATGCTCCAAAAAACAAACAAACAAACAAACAAAAATCATTTGAATGGATGAGTGCATGGAATCGGCCAGGCTGAGGAGAATGTCTCAGCTGCAAGCACACCTCCCAGCCTCGGAAATCCAGAAATCCCTGCAGACCAACCCTCCTGGTACCTCTCCCCAGCTGCTCGGTGTTCCTGCTGGATCAGAATGAGCTGGTGGCCAAGGTGTTCGACGGGGGCGTGGTGGACGATGAGGTGAGGGAGTGTGGAGGGAGTGCGTGGCCCTAGCGGGTGTCTGAGAGTCCGCTGGGGGCGCTGGGGAGCAGGCCCGACGTTTGATGGTCCCCTCTGTGGCCGGGCCACTAACTTCTCCCTCTTCTACTCCATCCTTGCCGCGGCAGAGCTACGAGATCCGCATCCCAGCAGACCAGGGCATCGCAGGCCACGTGGCGACCACGGGCCAGATCCTGAACATCCCAGACGCTTATGCCCACCCGCTTTTCTACCGCGGCGTGGACGACAGCACCGGCTTCCGCACGCGCAACATCCTGTGCTTCCCCATCAAGAACGAGAGCCAGGGTGCAGGCCCGCGGCGGCCGGGGCGGGGGCGGGGCCCGAGCGAGGGCGGGGCCGAGTGGGGGTGGGCGGGGCCGAGCGGAGAGTGGGCGGGGCCGAGCGGAGGGTGGGCATCCTTCCTCGTTACTGCGAGCGAAGCAGCCGGGTCGTGGGTTCCACGCCTGGGGCGACACCTGTGGGAACTCTGCGAGCGCAGGTCCCCGCCGGACCCCTCAACCAGTCGTTCCTAGCCCCTGTCCCTTCCCCAGAGGTCATCGGTGTGGCCGAGCTGGTGAACAAGATCAATGGGCCGTGGTTCAGCAAGTTCGACGAGGACTTGGCGACCGCCTTCTCCATCTACTGCGGCATCAGCATCGCCCATGTGAGGGCGGGGTGGGGAGTGGGGGAGGGCCGGGGCGGGGCCGGGGCGGGACCCTCCAGTTCTCCTCCCCCACTGGCTCTCTCACCTTGCTCTGTCCAGACGGACGATCCCCTGGTCTGGGACTTAGAGCCCTGCTGCTGGGGTGCTGTGCAGCCTTCAGTACACACTGGCCACCTCTGGGCTCAGTTTCTCATCTGAAAATTGGGAATACTATTTCTTGCCCTGTCCATTCAGTCTCCCAGGACCATGAGAAACTGCCCCCTTCTCTGGAAGCAACCTCAACCCAAGCCCTTGCTCAGATTCTTTTTAGGAAATGTTGGGTCTCATTGTCCAGGCCTGCTGGCAACTCTGGCCTGGGAATCCAACCCCCAGGTCCCTGACAATACCTTCCTGCCTGTATCTCTTTCCCTGCTGTGGGCCCCCCCCCCTTAGCCAGATGAAATGCTAAGAGGGCTTGGGGAGGAGGGCAGGGGGGAGGGGAGGGTGAGAGAGTCTGGATAAAGGTGAGGGTGGGGTCTGTACTCTGGACTGGAGCGCAAAAGCTCAGACTGGGGCCAGAATGGGACAGGAAAGGGGTTTCTGCCAGACCCCTTTGTCCAGGCCTGGGCATTTCTAAGAGTTTACAGCCACCTTCCTCGAGCCCCACCTTTCCTTCTCTCCCCAGTCTCTCCTGTACAAAAAAGTGAACGAGGCCCAGTATCGCAGCCACCTGGCCAACGAGATGATGATGTACCACATGAAAGTGAGTGAGGCCTGCAGGGAGCGCCTGTCTTCCTCCCAGAATCCTCAGGGGCCCACGTTTAGGCTGAGCTTTTGAATTATTGTCTCCTGAGGGTGAGAAGATAGACCTGGAAGGACACCAGGCCTCCTGCTTCCCTTAGGGCCACCCTCCCCGCACCTCCTTATAGAGCTCTCTTCCAAGCTGTTCTTCAGTTCAGCCCCAAGGCTGGAAGGAGCCAGCAGGACCAGCCCAGGGAACAACTTGGCTCAGGGAATAATTCCCATCTTGGGAATTTCTAAAGGCCAGGACCTTCCCCAGAGCTGTCCTGGTACAGTGGTCATGCAGCCCTGGCAGTCTTCATTGCTGATATTTCTTCCTGTTCCTGGACCCTGTGTCAGAAAAGCTGGCCCAGACCTTAGTTCAGAGTATAGAGTAGTCACTGCTCATTTGGACATTTCACGTCAACCTGTGTTCAAACCAGAAAGTCCCAGACTTTGTGAATATGATCAAAACTATAGTTCTACTACTTCCCCCTTTCCCCTTCTCACTATTGCACTTGACTAGAAACAAAAGAAAAAACTCAGAAAACAAAACACACACACACACACACACACACACACACACACAAAACTATAGTAGGAAGGATTAAGGTCAGACACCAGGCAGTCCCCCTAAATGGAGGAAACTAGAGTTAGTATCTATGAAAGGCTGCCATGGCTTGAGGGTGTCATAAGGGGTGACATCTTTGCCAAGGATAGGCTGTTGCAGATAAAGGGTGGTCACAGGTAGGGAGGTGCAGTAGGTGGGCTGCAGGGCTGTGAGGGGAGGGTGGGGATCTCCTGCCCAGTGACAACCTATGGAGTGATGGCCCAACTGTGGTGCATTCTGAGTGAAGGACTCCTCACCTTCTGTGGGAATTTGAGGCTGAGGACCCTGGCTGCGGTGGAGGCTGTCTTCTCATGCCTGGCTGGTCCCCTCCAGGTCTCTGATGATGAATATACTAAACTTCTTCATGACGGGATCCAGCCGGTGGCTGCCATTGACTCCAACTTTGCCAGTTTCACCTACACCCCTCGCTCTCTGCCCGAGGATGACACCTCCATGGTGAGCTGGCCTTCCTGCACTTGACCAGAGAGGCGGAGGGCGTGCAGCCAGGGATTTGAGTTAGATGTGGGTGAGAACTTCCTAGTAAGACAGAGTCTTTAAGGAAGGCTGTGGAGGCTCCCTGGAGATGGCGTGGGTGTTTAGTCTGCCATCATGGGGCCGTGGCCTGCCCTGGGGCCGGGGGCTGTACTGGATGATCCCAAAGGCTGCTCCTGAACTGACAATGCCAAGGGCATGTGGCCTCAGGGTTTACACCCCCTCCCTGTTTTCTAAGATTTCAAGTGAGCTTGGTTCCGAGAGTTCTTGCATCTTCCTTCTTAGATCCCTTGGATTCCTAAAAGTTCACAGCTCTGAGAATGCTGGGTTTGGCTATTTTATGGTTTTTCTAGTTTAGATTTAAGGTTCTAAGACTCCAAAATTTTGAGTGTGGGGCTTGGAGAAGGGTCCAGGTGGAGACCCCATCTTGATACTGACTGTCCCTCTTGTCTGTCCCTCCCTCCTTCCCTCCCCAGGCCATCCTGAGCATGCTGCAGGACATGAACTTCATCAATAACTACAAAATCGACTGCCCGACACTGGCCCGGTGTGTCCACGTGCAGACAGCCCCAGTCTTGCCTCCCTCTGTCCTCCACTTTCCCATCCATTGTCCCCAGTGTTCTGGGAGAGATCTCTTTGAGGTCAACTAGTGGAGGCCCAGTCTTAGAGGGTGGGGAGGATCCATGAAGGGAAGCAGCTCCCAGACGCTGGGACTGGCACTAGTGGCAAGACCCAGGGCCAGGCAGAGCCTGAAAGGCTTCCTGGAGGAGGAGAGGCTGAGGCCCCTCTGCTGCCCTCTCCCTTCCCCCAGGTTCTGTTTGATGGTGAAGAAGGGCTACCGGGACCCCCCTTACCACAACTGGATGCACGCCTTTTCCGTCTCCCACTTCTGCTATCTGCTCTACAAGAACCTGGAGCTCGCCAACTACCTCGAGTGAGTGGCTGCATCTCCCCACATCTGGCAGCCACTGGGGTCCCCTTCCCTGGGACAAGGAAGCTCCCCCTGAGTGGCAGGCACTTTACATGCACCACCTCATCAGATCCTCTGAACAGCCCCACTTTCCAGGAGGGACTTGCTCACAGCCACAGGGCCGGTGAATAATGGACCTGATTTAAACCTGGTTCTGCCAAACTCCAAACCAGAGCTTAGGCTCAGCATTATTTTAGGAAGGGGACCCAGGTATCTCCCCCTCCTGTCCAACTGGCTTCTGAACATCTCATCTACCTGCCCCTCCTCTAAGAGGCCTGTGGAGGAAGCTGTGGCCTGACCTCTTTCTCCTTTCTGCCTCCCAACCAGGGACATCGAGATCTTTGCCTTGTTTATTTCCTGCATGTGTCACGACCTGGACCACAGAGGCACGAACAACTCTTTCCAGGTGGCCTCGGTGAGACCCTGCCCCTCTTCACAGTGGGGACCTTCCTGGGGTGTCTGGCAGTGTCCCCCTCTCCTAGCCTGAAGAAGGTAGGAGCCGGTGAGACCAGGAGCCAGGTTTGAAGACAGGAGGAGGCTCTCCCGGGTGGCCCTGATACCTGAGACAGGGAGGCGAGGAGAGGGCAGGAAGGGGCAGGACAATGCTTAGCCTAATGCAGTGCACTTGGATCATCCACATGTGAGGAGTGACTGGAGTTTTCCTGGGCTTTTTCAGAAATCTGTGTTGGCTGCACTCTACAGCTCCGAGGGCTCTGTCATGGAGGTACCGCCATTCTGCCCACCCTGTCCCCTTCCTCCCCTGAAGACTAGAGACTTGCAGAGTTAAGACCCAGCTCCTCCTACTTCCAAACCACCCTCTCCACACAGGCTGCGAGAGCTGCAGCCACTTCCAGGGCATGTCAGGCTCCTTTTCCTGGAGGACCCGTGTGCTGCACGTTTCCCTGTGGCTGTCTGGGAACACCTCGTGCAGCCCCTCCTCCAAGCGTGGGATGGGCTCCACTCCCAGCACACTCAGCTTTGCCTTGATTGTTTGCTTAGGGTCTGCCCACCATCACTGGGGGAAGGAACAAAGTCTGAGACATCTCTGAGTTCCCTGTACTTGGCACAGGGCTTGGAACAGAGTGGGAGCCAAATTTCCAAGGTCACCTTGCCCCTTGCTGCCTCCCACAACACCCCTGCAGAGGCTGCCCCTGCTTGCACACCCCTAGAGACGAGGTTCTCTCTCTCTCCATCTCCCCTGGGAGGCCTGGTGGCAGCTCTGGTTCTGCTCTCTGCCCCCTGGGATAAGCCAGCTCCTCCTCTGAGTGACAGCCCTTCAGCGGCAGGAGACGGGGGGCCTTGCCCTCGCCTCGTCTCTGCCTCTCCTTGTCAGCAAACAAATGTTTTCTGCATGAATTAGTGTCTAGGATTCCAAGGGATCATTTCAGAATTTTTCCAGCTTGTGAGGCCCTCAGAGCTTACCTTATCGGGTCCCTGCATGTCATGTGACAGCTGAGGAATCTGAGGCTCAGAGCCGGCTGGGGGGGGCCCCAGGTTGGTCACGCAGAGAGTCACACCGAGCTCAGAAAGGGAAGTGGCGCCCCTCACTCCTGCTGTTTGCTCTGCTGACCTTGGGGGCCAGGGCCCACCCAGGCCCTGCTCATGCCCGTGGGGTCAGTGATGAGGGAGCCCCTCTGCCCCAGCTGGGCCCCCATCACTCCTCTCCCCCCAGAGGCACCACTTTGCTCAGGCCATCGCCATCCTCAACACCCACGGCTGCAACATCTTCGACCACTTCTCCCGGAAGGTGATGGGGCCGGGGGTGGGGCTGGGAGCTGGCTGGAGACGGGAGGAGGAGCCAAGGGGTAGAGGCTCATGGGGGGTGTGAATGCGTGGGGGTGTCCGGCAGGAGGCCATGACACTTCTCCCCCTGCCCCGCCCAGGACTACCAGCGCATGCTGGACCTGATGCGGGACATCATCTTGGCCACGGACCTGGCCCACCACCTCCGCATCTTCAAGGACCTCCAGAAGATGGCCGAAGGTGCCTGCTGTTAGCCCCGGGCCTCAGGGCTGGGAGGGACAGCCAGAGAAGGATCTGTTGGGGAGTGTCCCCAGGGGATCAGCCCTCTGTCCCCTGGGATAAGCCTGCTCCTCCTCCAAGTGACAGCCCCCTTGGACATCAACCCCTGCCCTGGCTGCACGGTGCCACCAGACAGAGCCAGTGCTGGCCCCTTGGTGCCCATCTAGACTGCCCAATTCCCTGGGCGGCTCTGGGTGGGCCCTGAGAGCCTGGTCCTCATGGGGGCAGGGAGGCCGGGCCTCTTCTGGATGCCATCCTCCCCCAACAGTGGGCTACGACCGAACCAACAAGCAGCACCACAGACTCCTCCTCTGCCTCCTGATGACCTCCTGTGACCTCTCTGACCAGACCAAGGGCTGGAAGACCACGAGGAAGATTGCGGTAAGTGCCACCACCCCTCCCTGGGAAGGCACAGGCTGCACACCTGCCTGGCTCTGTGCGGCCCCCAGCAGCTAGAGCACCCTCTCTGTGCTGAGGTCAGTCTGGCTGTACTTTCGGAATACAGAAACCTACACTATGTCAAGGTGACAGATAGGGAGACTCAGAGAGGGACACAGATTTACCTAGGGTCACACAGCAACTCAGCGGCTGGTGGAAGGTGGGCCAGAACCCAGCTACTCCTCCCCATCTGGGGCTATCCCACTGCCAGGCTCAGGCTGGGGAACACAGGTCCTGAGGTGGGCCTGAATCACTGGGCCTCGGCGCGCCCTCCTGGGAATGGGCTGTCAGAGGAGTTGGGTGGATGGATCCCACGCACGGGATGTGATGAGATTCTTCGCCTTTCAGGAGCTGATCTACAAAGAGTTCTTCTCCCAGGGAGACTTGGTATGTGTGGAGTGGCCCCAGGATGTCCGTGTTGGGGGAGGGTTCCTGGCCTGGGGCCGGGAGGGCTGGGTTAGCCTGGCCCTGGAATGTGCCGGGGGAGCGGGAGGAGCAGGCCTGACGACTTGGCGCCCGCAGGAGAAGGCCATGGGCAACAGGCCGATGGAGATGATGGACCGCGAGAAGGCCTACATCCCCGAGCTGCAGATCAGCTTCATGGAGCACATCGCCATGCCCATCTACAAGTGAGTGAGCCCCGGGGTGGCCGGGCAGCCGGCTCAGAGAGGCTGGGGCCAGCTAGGGCACCACAGCAGACGCACCAGCTGAGTTTGACCTGGCCCAGCTCCAACTGAGCCGCCCTCCTGCCTCTGTGCACAGCTGTTCCATGCTTTGCCCCTTAAATGGGCCCTTTGCTTCCTCCTTGGTCCCCAGTGGGAAGAGACCATCATGCTTTCCTTGTGGGTCCAGTCCTGTGCCTTATACTCTTGTGAAAGTTCTACCTGTGGTATAGCCCTAATCTTTCTTGCTGCCCACAGTCTGATTTTTGACCTCTAACCATGCGCCATGCACCCACAGGCTGTTGCAGGACCTGTTCCCCAAAGCAGCAGAGCTGTATGAGCGCGTGGCCTCTAACCGTGAGCACTGGACCAAAGTGTCCCACAAGTTCACCATCCGCGGCCTCCCAAGCAACAACTCGCTGGACTTCTTGGATGAGGAGTACGAGGTGCCTGATTTGGATGGCACTAGGGTCCCCATCAATGGCTGCTGCAGCCTTGATGCTGAGTGATGCCCTCTGGGACCCTTCCCTGCCCAGGCCTCCTCCCACATCCCTCCACTGGTCTGGCCAGATGCACTGGGAGCCAGAGCCACAGGTCCTGGGCTCTAGACCACGATTTCCCGTGTGACACTGAGCAAGTTGTGACCTTCCTGGCCCTCAGCTTTCTCGTCTATATAATGGAAGCAAGACTTCCAGCCTCACCAAGACTTTGTAATTTGTCCTCTGAGAGCACAGGGGTGACATAATGAACAGTGGGCCCCGCTCTAGGCCATTGACCACACCTTGGCAAGTCCTCCCCAAGCCATTCTTTCTCTGAGCAGCTGGACGGTTTCCCCTGTGCCCCATTCCGCCACACCAGATCTGTGCCCTTTCCGCTGGAGGACCCCCACCCCTTGGGGTCTCCAGGACCCCCATTAAAGGGGAAGGTGGGACATCTGAGTGAGCAGAGGGTGGGGTCTTGCAAGCAGTCATTAGTTTTGCTGGAGGACTAGAAATAGCCATGGGGCACAGGTGCCCTGAGGACCACCACCATACTGATGGGGGGACAGGGACCTGAGGGACACAGGGGCTCCAAGAGGAAGCTGCCAGAGGGACAGCTCAGTACTCTGGGGAGAGGGGGCTCAGGAAGAAAGCTGGATGAGAATGACAGGCAGGAAGGGTCCCTGCACTGGGAGACAGGCCCAGGGGTGTGTCCACCATGCCTCCTCCTGCCTGTGTGACCCTGGGCAAGTCCCTCCCCCTGCCTTGGAAAAACAGGAGGGTGAGACAATCCATTCTCTAAGATCCATCATAGATCAGTATCTAAAATGGCTCCATGGCTCTGTGGAGTCCAGAAGCTGTGGACTGTCTGCCACCCTTGGGCACAGAGAGCCCGACCCTGAGTCCCTCAGTGGCCCCCTGAGTGTATCCCCTTGGCCTGAGCCCCTTCCCTATTCCTGCAGCCGGAGAGGGACCTGGTCTCAGCCCTACAGGGCTCTCTCCTCCTTAAGGCCATATCCACCTGTGCCCCGGGCCTGGGAGGCCCCATAGGGTTGGGCCTCTTGGGTCAGCCTGGTCACTGGCTTCTCTCTTCTTCTCTGTTTCGTTCTGTGTGTTGTGGGGTGGGGGGAGGGGGGCCACCTGCCTTACCTATTCTGAGTTGCCTTTAGAGAGACGCGTTTTTCTAGGACTCTGTGCAACTGTTGTATATGGTCCCGTGGGCTGACCGCTTTGTACATGAGAATAAATCTATTTCTTTCTACCAATACTCCCCCATGGGGCTATTTGCAGACTCTGTGCATGGGGTGTGTGGGTAAACAGAACTGGGAGAGGCAGATACCCTTTGGAACTGCCTGGCTGCTGGAGCCCCTGCCCCTGGTGCCCAGGCCCTCTTCCTGTTGGGGTATTCCCTGGGCCAGTTGGTGCAGTTCATGGGTAGATGGTGGGTGAGGAGGCCTGGCCATGGACCAGGGAGAAGACATGCAGGCTGGCAGAGAGTACAGCCTAGAAAGGGAAAACTGAGGCCAAAGCAGTCAGGGGAGCTGTCTGGAAGAGGTGGCCTGCCCTGGTCATGAGTGCCCGTATAGCCAGTGCCTGGACCTCTGAACCCTCTCCCTAGCTGCAGCGATGCCTGTCTGTGTCCCCATAAGTCTCACATCCCAGTTTCTCTGGGTCCTGTCAAAGGGATATCCCTGAGTCACACTCCACACCAGATCCACCCCTGGTTGTGTCTGTGGAGTTTGTCCCCGGCTGTCCTGCCTGGGAATGCTAGCCCTGCACAGACATGGAGAGGCAGACTCCAGGTGGGGGGCCACGAGGAGGCTCTGACCGGCAAAGTCTCCAGGCCTGTCCCCTATTTGCTGACACCCCTTCTCCCCTTTCCCCATCCATCTCTTCCCGATCAAGAAAGGCTATGTTAGGGGCCTGGGCGCTGGGGTCTCTGTTCTTGGGGGAGGGGCAGAGAGGAAGGGGACAGGTCCATCCTGTGACCCCCACAATGCCCCTCGGATGCCAGCTTTGCCTTTGGGACTACAGCTGCTGTGCTTCCTCTTCCCCGGCCCCCAGCCTGTCCAGGCTTTGGTCCTGCTCTTCTGCGCTGAATGGACTCAAGGCCTCTCGCTTTCCCTTAGGGTCATGGCCCTCCCAGCCCCTCCCCTGCCTGGCTGCTTTGGGCTCCTACAGCTCATCTCTGTCCTCTCACAGCACAGGACCCAGGCCTGACCAGTGGGACCAAAGTAGGGTGGTGGTCAGTGGTTCCTGGCTCAAGACTAGTAAGAGACGGTGATTCTCATAGCACCTTGCTGACAGCAGGGGCGGTGCGGGCTGACATCGCTGCTCTTCTGCCTGGAAGCCCGGCCCTGAATGTGTGTGCGTATATCTCTTCCACACACCTTTGGGCAGAGGGGAAACCTGGGCGTGAACCCTAGGGACTTTGCTCCCCTCCACACCCCACACCTGCTGTCTGGCCCCAGCCCAACCCATCCTTAAGGCCCATGCTGTGACATAGCCCTCTTTGTCACCAAATTGAGTAAACAACCTGCAAATATTTCCTCCTGCATGCAGATCCCTGTGCGGAGGCCCAAGGCTACCGCCATCCTTTTCCCTAGTCTGGAGGGCCTCCCAGTTTATTGGGGAGACAGAGCCAAGCTCAGATGCAGGCCGTGACAACCAGACGCAATGCCCAGCCGTGAGGCTCCACGCAGGATTGTAACCCTGAGCAGAGCAACAGTGAGGGTGGAAACATGAGCAGGTGGTGTTTTCCTGCAGGTCAAAGAGGACAGGCACTTCTGCCAGGACAAACTGCTCTTGCAAAGGCCCAGAGAAGGGAGGCACTGGCGGGTGGAGGAGTGGAGAGGTGGCGGGAGACAAGGCCAGATCGCGAAGGACGTGGGAGTTTGGCTTTACTCCGTGGGCAGTGGAGAGCCAGGGAAAGGTTTCCAGTAGGAGAGTGACTCAGACGCGCATTTTAGGAAGATCCTGCTGGAAAGCAGAGAAATGATTTCAAGAGGGGAGTGTGGGCAGGGATCACTCTATGGGTGGTGCTCTGTGCTCAGGGCTGGGTGAGGAGAGGAATTCCAGAGATGTGGGATTGGCAGGACTTGGTGACCAACGGGATGGGGGTACAGAGGGAGGACTAGGAGGTGTTCTGGAAGGTGGGGTCCATGCTGCCCCAGGAAGAGCCCTGGTGCTGGGTGGAGGTCTGGCAGGGGGTCAGCTCCCTGCACAGGTGGGAGGGGCAGCTGTCTGGGGATGCCAGGGGAGGAGGGATGGGAGGAGGGATGGGAGGCTGGATGGAAGGAAGCTCCCACAGAGCCTGCCGTCAGCCCTCACCAGGTCACAGAACACAAGGCTTGGCCTCACTGGCTTCTTATAGCTGCTCTGACCCCCCGCCCAACTTAATGGTTTCATTTTACTTTTTATTTAAACCTCACAGTGACTCTGCAAAGCATACACTGTTAGTCCATTCTATAGCCAAGTTGCCTAAGATTCACAGAGGTGAAATAATCTGCCACGGTCAGGATGTGAGCCCTGCCTGTCTGACTCCCCTCCAAGGCCTCTTTCTCTGCAGTGGAGGAAGGAGACTAGGAGGACAGGGTCTCCATCTTCAGTGTGTGCAGGACTGTTGTGGGGTGTAGGCGCGGTAAGCATGGAGTGGGTTGGGGCTGTAGAGAAGAAGTTAGGACCAGCTGTGTGTGTGTGTTTGTGTGTGTGTGAGGAGTGTTGTGGGTGTGTTGTGGGGGTGGAGCGGTGCCAGGGAGAAAGCAGGGAAGTGGATGGTGGCATGTAGTGTGGGTTATGGCCACCAGGTGGTGCCCAACCCTTGCTGCCCTCACCTCTCAGAGGTCAGAGAATGATATGTGGCGGGGGTGGGGTGAGGTAGAGGGTATTGTTGAGGCTAACCTCCCTCCTTGGGTGCTAACCTCATTCCCATTCATTCATATACAGGTTGAGTATCCCTTATCCAAAATGCTTGGGATCAGAAGTATTTTGGAATTTTTTTCATTTTGGAATATATATATATATATATATATATATTCTTTTCTTTCTTTTTCTTTTTTTTTTTTTTTTGAGACAGGGTCTTCCTCTGTTGCCTGGGCTAGAGTGCAGTGGAATCATCATAGCTCACTGCAAACTCAAGGTATTCTGGGCTCAAGCGATCCTCCTGCCTCAGCCTCCCAAGTAGCTGAGTCTATAGGGCCACCACACCCAGCTAATTTTTCTATATTTTGTAGAGACAGGCTCTCACTATGTTGCTCAAGCTGGTCTTGAACTCCTGGCCTCAAGTGATCTTGCCTCAGCCTCCCAAAGTCTTAGTATTACAGGTTTGAGCCACTGTGCCTGGCCTGGATTTTGGAGTATTTGCATATACATAATGAGAGATCTTGGGGATAGGAACCAATTCTAAACACGAAATTCATTTGCTCCTTATATATCTTATACACATAGCTTGAAGGTAATTTATATAATATTTTTTAATAATTTTGTGCATTAAATAAAGTTTGTGTACATCGAACCAGGCGTGGAATTTTCTACTTGTGGTGTCATGTCAGCACTCAAAAAGTTTTGGATTTTGGATCTCAGATTTTCAGATTAGGAATGCTCAACTTGTATGCCCCTTTCACACTCACAAACACAGAGGCATTCTCACACCAACACAGGCACACACACTCACACCAACACATGCACACTCACACCAACACATGCACACACACTCACATGCTTATTCTCTCTTTTTCACACTAACACCTCCACACACAGGCTCTATACAGCCTATATCCTGTACAGTCTACACCCTATACAGACTCCACAGGGAAAACAGGAAGTGTTTCTTGGAGTCCTCCAGTCCCTATAGCTGTTCTTTGAATAGGACTGAGGTCCATGTAGCTCCACCTGAGTGAGACCCCATGGTCCCTGGTGGGGTCTGCCTGCTGAGTGGTCTCCCTCTGCAGAAGGGTCCCTGGCAAGGCAGGGCCAGCCTTGCCATCTGGAGTGGGCAGAAGTGATGCCTTTCCCCACCCCTCTTCTGTGCCTGAAATATTCACAAAAGTCAGAGTGGGGAGTGAGCCAAGGTCATGAAGGGGGCTTCCTGGAGGAGGCTGGGGATCGGGGGTCTTGACGTTTGGAGGAAGGGATAGGAGATGAGGGCATTGCAGCTCCCATTTCCTGCCTGGGGTTCTCTCCCCTGTCCCAGGGATGGCAGTCTCTGGTCCCTCAAATCACCAACCTTTGGCCCACCCCTGGAATCACCCCCACACCCCGCACACTGGGGAGCTGGTCTGTTTCTCCCACAGCACTATGCCCCGTACCTGCCTGGTGTAGATGAGAGCAGCTGACCCTGCTTGCTTCTGAAGCATTCGTCTGGCTCTCACTCAGACTACCTGGGCATCATGTGCCTTCTAGGGGCACGTGGGGTCTCTCCCAGTTAGCCTGGGAACCTCTTAATGTTAGGAACAGATCTGCCTCAGCTCTGGCTTCCCACATCCCTATGCGGAGTGTGACACATAGTAGTAGGTGCTCAGAGCAGGCATACTGAATGTGCAGAGTCTGGACTCAGATGCATGCATTGACCAAAACTCAGCTGAAGACTGAAGGAGACCCCATGAAAGTCTCCAGAATCCTCTCCCTACACAGCCTTTTCCTCTCCGGTGCCCTGGCCTGTGTGCTCCAGCCTACGAGCCCTCCTCAGACTCATAACTCCATCCCCTCAACTCAGGGAAACTTCTGGGCTTCACCTGGGACCCCATCCTGGTGCAGCGGCATGGAAACTCTTTCCAGGAAATAAGTTGAGCAGTTGTAGGCCTCACCACATTTGTTTCCTACTTCTTAGGAATCGCAGTCATTGCCTGATATCCAATGCCTTGAAAACCTTCATATCATGTATTTTATCCTTTTTTTGTGTATTATTTTAGACAGCAGGGTAAATTTAATCTTTGTTACTCCATCTTGGATGAGAGTATAAGTTTATTAATTTTTATTGTTATATAGGACTCCATGTTTGAATGTAAATAGACATTTCGATATTCACATTTTGGCTATTGGGAGCAATGTTCCTATGAGCATTCTTGTATGTGTATGTTTTGAGGATTCCATTATATGACTATATTAATATTAGGGTTTACTTATCTATTTCTATTATTAATTTAACATCTTCCAGCTTCCATCTGGGATCATTCCCTTCTACCTGAAAAACACACTTTTAGTGTTATTAATATATTTCCTTCAGTGCAGGCCTGTGGCTGACGCAGTCTCTCATTTCTGTTCATTTGGAAATGTCTTTATTTCTTCTTTATTCTTTTTTTTTTTTTTTTTTTTTTTTTTGAGACAGAGTCTCGCTTTCTTGCCTAGGCTAGAGTGAGTGCCGTGGCGTCAGCCTAGCTCACAGCAACCTCAAACTCCTGGGCTCAAGCGATCCTCCTGCCTCAGCCTCCCGAGTAGCTGGGACTACAGGCACAAGCCACCATGCCCGGCTGATTTTTTTTTATATATATATATTAGTTGGCCAATTAATTTCTTTCTATTTTTATGGTAGAGACGGGGTCTCGCTCAGGCTGGTTTTGAACTCCTGACCTTGAGCAATCCGCCCGCCTCGGCCTCCCAGAGTGCTAGGATTACAGGCGTGAGCCACCGCGCCCGGCCTTCTTCTTTATTCTTGAAGGATAGTTTTGCTGCTATTAAATTCTAAGTTAGGAAATATTTTCTTTTATCACTTTGAAGATCACATTGTACTCTCTTGGACCTCCGTTGCTTCTGATGAGAAGTCAGCTGTCAGTCTTATTATTGCTCCTTTGAAAGTAATGCATCTCTTTCTCTGGCTGTATTCAAGATTTTATCTTTGTTTTTGGTTTCCAGCAGTTTTATCACAATGTGCTTAGGTGTGGTTTTCTTTTTATTTATCCTGTTCACAGCATTTCTTTTTTGTGTATGTGGTTTGCAAATAATATTTCTTCAATCTTCAATGATTATGTTCTCTTTCCTTGATATGATCTTCATCAATAGAGATAAATGCATTTCTCATAATTCCCAAAGCATGCTAAGAGAGTTCTACAAAATTCTAATGAAATACTGGGATAACAGAAGAGAAATCATAATGCGGAGATGGGGAAATATTTTAAACTAGCCACTATATTCTTGTCCTTAGGGTTCAGACTTAACACATCTCCTGGGAAGAGAAGCGTCCTCAATGGCAATCTCCCTCCTTAGCTCCTGATCTGTCACCAAGGATGTGTCCCTACCTGGAGTCAGGGCTTTCTACCCTCTTGTCTAATGCCTGGTGAAAAGGAAAACTAATCTCCCTCTGTGTCTCTTGTTTGAGGTGTGCCCTTCAGTCAGCATTTACATTTTCATGCAGCACAGTTTAGCATTTCATTGTTCAGAACTTCTCCCTATCAGGATAGGATTTTGAATTTACCACTGAGTAATCAAAATGGCTCTGAAAATATTTTGCCCCAAACAATTGATCACTCTGTCCCCAAAGGTAAATTCTGCTTCTATTTCTATATAAAAAAGAATATAAAAAGAAAAAGCCCAGGAGCTTTAATATAGGGGTCCCTTTTTTTCCAACCTCACTTTTAGGCATCAATATTTGGATCCCATCACAGTTGACATTGGTTACTCAAAACCTGTCTTTCTGGCTGTGGTGGGTCAAGGCCAGATTACCACAGGCTTGATGATGCTGAGAGAGAGACAGAAGTTGTCACTCACACAAGGAATCCACTTCATGACAGTAAGTAGATCCCTGAGTGCTGATGTAGAGTCTCCCCAGCCCAGCAGAATAAAGGGGGGCCAGTGGGCAGTGAGGGTTCCCCTGCCCTGGTGGATTTCTTGCTCTCTCCTTTGACCATTTGGCTCCAAATGCACAGGTATGAGGAGTCAGGGCAACAGCAGGGAGCTACCTTCATCCGTGTGTATCTACCTCTATCGATTCCTTTGCTGCTTCAGTGGTGAACCAAAAGAGAAGTGCCCTGCACCTGGTCTGAGTCACCATTCTCACCAATCTCTCGCCCAAGTGAACCCTCTGTGATCTGGCCCAGCTCACTAGCCCATATATCTTTCCCTAAGTGCAGATACAATCACCAACTTGCCCAATCCCTTCTAGATTGCCTCCCTGTGTTATAGAGGCTGAAAAACTAAAATGACTTTTCCCAGATGTCACTATAGCTTGGGTCTCATATGTGACCTGGGTTCCACCAAGAAGGTGCCCCTGGCAAGACTCAGAGGTTAAAGTACATCATAGGCATTGATGACTGCATGCAGATAGAAAGAACCACCCAGAAAGCAGCTGTGACATGGGTGTCTGGGTATTCCAGGGATACCCATGGAGGAGTTTCTAATGTCCAGCACCTCACATAAGTACCAGGGTGGTGATGTTGTTTCACTAGAAAATTCTCATGGTGTAGCTGGGCATTTTGGCTGGTGGCATTGTCTCCGGCTCTGTTATCTTTGGCTGTGTAGCACTAAGCCTGGTTCTTTTCTCCTTCTGCTTAATCCTGTGTGGTGGACACAACTAAGCATCGACGGATGCAGGGCTATTGATGCAGGTTGACTGATTGCCTGTCTCCGCCAATAAAACCTGAGTTCCTTGAGGGGAGAGATTAAGTCTAGTTTTTTTCTATGTCCTTAGTACCCAACACAGAATGTGAGACAGTGTGTGCACTTGGCAAAAAGTCACTGAATGCTTCAACAAGATGCTAGTCATTATTATTAAAAATCCAATCTGGGCCGGGCGTGGTGGCTCACGCCTGTAATCCTAGCACTCTGGGAGTCCGAGACGGGCGGATAGCTCGAGGTCAGGAGTTCGAAACCAGCCTGAGCAAGAGTGAGACCCCATCTCTACTATAAATAGAAAGAAATTAATTGGCCAACTAATATATATAGAAAAAATTAGCCGGGCATGGTGGCACACGCCTGTAGTCGCAGCTACTCGGGAGGCTGAGGCAGGAGGATCGCTTGAGCCCAAGAGTTTGAGGCTGCTGTGAGCTAGGCTGACGCCATGGCACTCACTCTAGCCTGGGCAACAAAGCGAGACTCTGTCTCAAAAAAAAAAAAAAAATCCAATCTGAGCGATTGTATCTACTGAGGAGCTTGCGGCTGGCCTGCGTATCTTCAGGAGTATCTCAGTGACGGTCACAGCCAAGCAAGAGTCACCTTATTCAACAAGAGAAAATAGTTTGCTCAGCGAAACCATGCGTGCATGACAAACAGTCAGGCCTCCCCCCAGTGCAAATCATGTTCACAGCAGAGGCACACTTGCATGACCAGCGCTAGACACGGATCAAAACAAACCGGCTCCCAGGACACTGGCAGCTCCAGGATGCAAAACGATATTCGCCGTGAGTGAACATAAAAGTGGGGCAGAGGAAAATAACTGAATTTATAGTATGTGCCATTAAATCAGTGTTAAAATATCACCAATGAAAAATTCTTTCTTTAAGAAATGTCACCTAAAACTGCCCCCAAGCATCTGTTTTCACCTCTTCATGTGATCTGTAACTGGTGACCAAAATACAAGCCCTCAATTTTGTGTTCTCTCTTATTCTTTTAGTAGTTTTTTTGTGACACTCTTATAAGTTGCTAGATGTGCTTCCCATGGACCCTCCTGGTGGCGGCAGACACCCACCGAGGGAGGCACCTGGGCAGCAGAGACGTTAGGGGCTTGAGCTACAGCGCCGGGCAGACCTGCATTTGGCATTTCCTTGCTGTGCGACTTTGTGTAAGGCATTTAACTTCTCTGATCTCAATTTCCTCATCTATAAAATGCAAAAAATAATAAACCTTCTTGAGGCCATTATGAGGATTAAATGAGAAAAGGCATGAATGACTTTGGCCACCGTCAAAGCTGCAGCTGTCTGAAATGCAGGGCTTCATACAGGTGTGTTTCTGGGAATGAGGGCACATGACTTCATCTTCAGGCAAAGGCTGAGGGGTCGGAAGGGAGGGCCCAGGAAGAAGGCTTTGGCCTCAGACTCAGAAAAGGCAGAAGAGACTTGGGTTCAAAGCAGGTGACAGTGGCACTCCAGGTCAGTGGGCATGTGGGTTGAATCGTGTTGCCTGAGAGATATGTTCCAGTCCTGACCTCCAGTCCCTGCGAGAGTGAGATAGGGCCTTTGGAAATAGGGTCTTTGCAGATGCGATCAGGTGAAGATGAAGTCATAGTGGAATTGGTGGGCTCTAATCCAATGAGTGATGTAAGAAGACTTAGAAGAAGAGGGAAATTTGGACACAGAGGCACACGGAACTATGAGACAATACATTTCTGTTGTTTGAAGTCATCCAGTTTGTGGTACTTTGTTATAGCAACCCTAGAAACCAACACGGTAAGCGGGTCAGAGAGGGGCCCTCAGGCCACAGGGTACAGACGGGCTGGAGAGAGGAGGAGGCAGAACTGGTGGCTGTCACTTTCCAGCTCTGGCATCTTGGGTCCATTGGCAGGCAGCCCACTCACCGAAGACCATCTGCGACATACACACCTTGCCTCAGGCGGAGCGACACCCCCATGCGATCTACGACATCTTCTCCAGGCCCTCTGTCCCCCATCAGGCCACGTGCTCCCTCAGCTCTGTCGCCTTTCCTGTCCTGCTTGCCCCATTCCCTTACGGGTTGCCTCTGACAGGCACTCCCATCCCTGTCAACCGTGTGGGCATCTGTCACTCATTACACACCTGCCCAGGCTCAGCCCGCACCTGTGGACGGGGGAGGGCGCATTGAGGCAGGGATCCCACCCTGAGGTTGCTCACAGCAACCCGAGTGAAATGTCACTTAGCTAAGTCAACACGCACTTGTTGGAAACTTACTGTCCCTGTCTGGGCTTAGGAAAGGTGCAGAGGGAAACGAAGCCAGACAGCAAGTTACAGACCAACCGGGGAGCAGATGTTAATCCAATAAACTCAAAGCAGATGTAAACCTGCAACTGGGCTATTAAGGAAAAGGAGATGGAGCCACAGGAGACTGTGTTCAGGGGGATCTGACCAAGTCATGGTGGTCAGAGGGGGCTCACTAGACGAAGAGATGCCTGGACTAAGGACCAGAGGTTTAAGAGGCAAAGAGGGGAGAGAAGAGTTTGTGCCAAGATCTCGAGGCAGGAGGAAGCCCAACAGGAAGGAGGGACTTGGGGAGGGCTGGTGGTGGTGGCTGGAGATTGAGAGAGAGAGAGAGAAAGGGAGGGAGAGAGAGAGAGAGAGGTCTGTGGGTGGGATGAGGCAAGGGAGGCAGGCAGAGGCCAGGCATGCTGAGGAGTTGGCTTTATCCCAAAGGAGGGAACACTGCAGGGTTTAAGTAGGCAGGCGACCTGGTCAGAAACTGAGGCCAGCACTGTGGCTGCAGCGTGGGGAGGAGTCTGGAGGGCTCAGTGCTGAGGGCAGACCAGGCAGGAGGCTCTAGCAGCAGGTGAGAGCGTGATGGTACCTTGGACCGAGGTTTTGGAGGACAGAGAGGAATGCACAGATTCCAGAGATGCTCTCAGCGATGGGCTGGGCATGATGTGTGGAAGGGAAAGAGAAGGAAGGGCTGGTGACTCTCAGTTTTATCATTTGTGCAACTGGATGGATGTTGGTGCCATTTGCTGGGAGAATAATCCTGGGAAGAGGACCAGAGGTGAGGGAGATAATCCTGAGTTCAGGCAAAAGTTCTTTATAAACTATAATGGTTGCATGAATGTCAGCTGTTACCATGTACTCATTTAAAAATATTTAATGAATGTGTGCTATATGCTGCAGCCTGCTGGAGGTGAAAGGGGAAGAAATTGACATTTGATGTACATGTGTGGGAGGCAGTGGGGCAGAGAGATTAAGAGGGCACCATGGTTGGTCTTCTGGGTCAGTGGACACAGCAAGGTGCTGGGGGGTGGCACGCCTGGAGGGGGCATGGAAGCTGCACGCCCCTCCCCACATACCGCACCCTGAGCATCTCTTCCGCTTGGCTGTTCCCGAATTGTATCCTTTATAATAAGTCAGTAAATGGAGAAGAAAGAAGTCATGGCTATTGATCTCTGGGTAAACACATATTGCAACTGCTTTGCATCACTTTGCCTGTCAACGTGCAACTGGATTATGGTTACTGCAAGAGTGTGCTTTGATGAACTTTGGTCTGATTACTCAGATTATTGCTCATTTTTGATTACTTATAGGATATGGTCTATCTTTTTGGCATATTTGTATGAAATTTTTGTATATTTAGTATATTTTTACAAACAGAGCAAGTTACTTAAACAAGGACTGCCGGTGAAGGAAGAGCTTAAACTCATAGAAAAATATAAATCAAACTTACAATTTAAACTTGTTCCATCAGTGGTACCAAATAATCTGCCATATTTTAGGCTGGGATGTAACTCTTCAGAAACTAGATCAAACAGACTGTTAAGGATCTCTCATATGTCTGAGTTCTTCCAGAGAACAGAAACGAGGACTAACTACCCAGACACCTTGGAGGTTTCCAACCTGTTATATATATCATCATCTTTTCCCACTGATATTCATTTGTGGACTACTCTGTTTCCAAAGCTGTTGGATGTGGAAATGATACACGGATCTATCCTAATGTTAATAATCCTGAATTTGGCCATTTGGCTACAAAATATGTATGTAGCCTTTACTGGTCTATACTGACTTTGACTACCATTAATGAAACACCACCTCTTGTGAGCGACTCTGAGTATGTCTTTGTGTGATTGATTTTTTAATCAGAATGTTAATTTTTTGCTACCATCGTTGATAACATAGGTTCAATAATTTCCAACATGGATGCAGCCAGAGCAGAATTTTAAGCAAGAATTGATGCTATCAAACAAGATAGCATTTGCCTAGTAATAGAGGCATTTTCAAAATGTAAGCAAAGACTATGAAAAAGAAGGTTATTAAATGGTTTGACTACTCATGGATCAACAAAAACCAGTGGATAAGAAAGAAGTCTGGAAGTATCTAGCTGACAAACGAATCTGAAATTGCTGTCCATGGTCATTTAGATGCATTTAAAAAGTTCATATTTTGCTCTGTCCATCAAGCTACTCGGTTGGTGGAGTTGGATCCCAAATCTACAGTCCTGGAGATTACGTTTGCAAGATAGGGGATACTGGGTGAGGAATGTAGGGAGACAACCTCGCCACGGTGGCACACGATGAGATCACTCAGTTTGTGGTATTGAGTGACAGCAGCTACTTCCATGAGATCAGCGTGTGTGACAATAAAGGCAACAAAACTGCAATCGAAGAGTGGCAAATATTAAGAGCATTGGCTACTCAGACTTGCTCTGTCTCTCAAAAGATGACCTCATGGACGCTCTGAGTACCCAGATGCCAAAGCTCTGCTGGAGGAGAAAGGGAAGCGAATCTTGATGAGAGCACTTTACAGGCTGTAAATATTGCAAATGCCAGAAGTGAGCTAACAACTGCAAAGAGAAGGACATCTGAATGAAGGGGTCGGTGGACCTCCTGCAAATGTGATTTGCCTGGATCCTGGCTCTGAGTCAGTGGCAGCAGAAACTGAAGCAAAGATTAACCAAGGTTGAGAAATTTCTGATACCGTTTATTGACACAGATGTTCAGCCATTGAGGGAATGGAAAGTGGGCCAAAAATGTCTATACAAGACTGAAAAGCTGGTCATTAACAAGGACATATCACACGATCCTTTTAGTCATGTGACTACGGGCAATTATAATTTGGAAGAGGAAGAAAACTCAGCTGGGGAATTTTTCCAAAAGGAGAATGTGCTTTGGCTCAGGCACAAGGCCTGCACACTCACATGGGAGGCACTACGATTAAAGAGCCGTCGTGTCTTGAGATGTTTTACAAAGGACAATGTGCAAAGATATAAACTGATTAACTTGTCAGGATCTGTATCTTCTGATTTTTTTTCACACATGGTCCTCTTACATAATAATCTTTATAAAAGTGAACAAGTATCCCTCACTTTCAGGCAATTTGCATTATCAAGGAATAAAATGTATGCAGAATAACTGGGAACTGCCCTACACATCATGCTGGGGATACCATATTTAAAATAATTAGGTTGCAATAAAGTAAAATTAATTATTAAAAACAGAGGGGTATCATGGTGTTAGACTTTATTCTGTCACATGTGTGCAGCGACATAACACATGTAATGTCTTTAGTGCATGCAATGCTTTCGACACAGTGTTTTGCACATGGTAAGTGCTTAATAAAAAGATGCTATTATTGGTTCTCTATGTAGGACACTGTCATATATCATTTCATTTAATCTTCACAACAATAGCAAGAGGAGAGAAATTTTACAGATAAGGCAACCCTGTTGAATACACACCCACCAGCCTTTCTCCCTCTTCCTCGCTGTAAGAAAGCAGGTTTTGTTTGGGTCACCATCATTTCATATGCAGGAAAGCTGGACCCCTTTCTAGCCTCAGGGTGTAAATCCTGATTAGTCTAAACCAACTGTGGTAATATCGTGATTCACATGGTCATTCCTATCCAGTTACCAAGTTGTCCAAGTTTGCCTGGGAATGGCCTGGTTTTAGCACTAGTAGTCCTGCGTTGCAGGAAACCTTTAGTCCTGGGCACACTGGGATGGTCGGTCACCCTAGCCATGGAGACCTAAGAAGACTTCTACAGGTGTGTGTGTGGGAGCACCTGGAAAACCTTTTTCTTACTAAGAATAAATGGTAAACACACCTAGGGCAGGAAATTCCCTTCTTGACTGGGTGTCTGTTTCTTTTTTTTTTCTTTTTTTTTTTTGAGACAGAGTCTCACTCTGTTGCCTGGGCTAGAGTGCTGTGGCGTCAGCCTAGCTCACAGCAACCTCAAACTCCTGGGCTCAAGCGATCCTACTGCCTCAGCCTCCCGAGTAGCTAGGACTATAGGCATGCGCCACCATGCCTGGCTAATTTTTTCTATGTATTTTAGTTGACCAGTTAATTTTCTTTCTATTTTTAGTAGAGACGGGGTCTCGCTCAGGCTGATCTTGAACTCTTGACCTTGAGTGATCTGCCTGCCTTGGCCTCCCAGAGTGCTAGGATTACAGGCGTGAGCCACTGTGCCTGGTCCATGTCTTTGTTTCTGTGTGCTGTGCTTGGAGCTGCCATAGCCATCCCATATCCAAGAGGGGACAGAAGCAACAGGCTGAGGATGGCAGTGGAAAGACATGGACAATATCTGGGTCCTTGAGGACCATTCTGTGCTGGAAACACTATGCTCAGGAGTTCTTGTTATGAGAGTGCGAAAATAAATCCAAAATGGAGAAGGTTATGTCAGAGGTATCTAAAAGGAGCCCAATGGCGTGAGGAGTTAGACCCCAGTCACGCACACACCCAGCTGGAATGTGACCCGTTCAACTGGGCCAAGTCGTCAACATCCTTAAGAAGCAGCTGCATTTGATTTAAACTGTTTATACTGGGCCTGATCACAAGTCTCCTGGGGAGACAGTGGCGCCAAATTAAGCTAATCATCGCCTAGAAACTGTCAACAAGCCATCATCAACATTGACTGTGCCAAGTTCTTCCCCTGGTGTAGACTTATAGTAAACCTCCATAAGCCCCTGCCCAACCTTGTCTGGGTGGAGTGCAATTGAGCTGCTTGCTAAATTTGTGTCTCCTGAATTGCAATTCCTAAGACCCTGATTAAAAAAGCCTTCTTTTGTGTTTGTTGCTCCGCAGTGTTGGTTTTATTTCTTATTAGTTGACAAGAGTAATAAACCATAATACCTACTGATATCTGTTACTTGCAGCTAAAAGCATCCCAATGCAAAATGGCTCCCAGCTGGAAAGAGGCAGAGCTGGGTATGAGCCCATCTCCACCCTGGTGTTCATATCTTAATACTAAACACCAGGACAGAGATAACCATACACTCTGGGAACAGTTCCATTTGTCTAGGACAGTATTTCTCAAAGCGTGTTACTTCTGAGATGCTGTCTGCACACAGGGCTGCAGGTCAAATGGGTTTGGCACACATGGCATGCTGTGCTCTCATCCATACACATTAATTTGGGGAAGTCCTGCAGTAAGGATATCTGCTCATCTTGGGTTAACTCAGAGTTTCTCAAAACCATTTCAATGTGGGATTTTCAGTTTGTTTTTGTTTTTTTCAAGCTCCTGTTAAGATCTCCCAGATGCTCCACAGAACACGGTCTGGGAAATGGAGATCTCACAGACGAAGAGGATGTCTGGAGGATGACACACCAGAATCGGGCTCTGGATAGGAGACCCTGAGTCCTGGTTTGCCTGTTGTGTGATGTGATTATTAATAGCACCCCTTTCACCCTTCAGAGTGTCCCATTTTGGGATGATTGAGTGTATGAGCGGCACAGCTCTGGCCTAGGAAGAAGGGAAGGGCCCTTTCGGGTGAGGGAGCAGTGCACACCTTGGAAATAAATGGAGAACGGTGTGGCAGGAGAGTATCAGCTAGAGAGATGGTACCGCACATCAGGAAGGACGAGGGCAGTACAAAGTGAAACTGTGGCCCACACTGTGCCTGGGATGAGGAAAGGGGCCTGGGGACGGCGGTAGGGGATGCTCAGCCTGGCCAGGCTGCAGGAACGACAGAGGCTCATGGGCTGAGAGGAGGCGTGGGCTGCCGTGTGGAGGCTGCACGGGGCACCCACAGCTGCTGTCCCCGCCCCCCTGTACCCGCAGGCCACTGTTTCCCAGCATGCTCCAGGAAGCAGGGCTGTCTAATGAATTGTGTGGGTGACAGGACTCGGACATGTGACCCATCTGGGAAGGCAGAGCCCTAAAGGAAGGGAAGGAAACTGCCCAGTCCTGAGTTTGTTAGTCCCTCCCCCTCCAGCTTTGAGGGCTTTTCATTTATTATCTGTTTCCCTCATTGGAAAGGAAGCTGTTTGAGGTCGAGACCTGTGTGTGTTCTGGTCACAGGTGCATCCATGGCACCGAAAGCAGTTCCTCAAGCCTAGTAAAGGCCCCAAAATTGTTTGTTGAATAAATGAATGTGAGAGGGAGAAAAAATTTTTTCTATAGCACCTTGTCAGGAGGCTCAGCAGGGCATCAGCATTCAGCTCTTCTACTGGGGCCTCCTCAGGCAGGTCCCCTTGCCGAGCTCCCGACCTCTCCAGGCGAGAACACGGATGGGCTAATGACAAGTCAACAAATCCTTTTCATCTTCCAACGACCCAGGTTCAAGCCTCTCGTTCTCTGGGAAGCCTCATCTAAGGCATTTCCCCTTTACTGAGCTCCTCTGAGCTTTATCAAATCCAGCACTTAACCTTAAAGGCCTGCTGCGGGTCCTCTCACCCACGGGGCTGTTCTCTCACCCACCGCTTCCCACTGGGCTGTAAAACACTTTAAGGACAGAGGCTCCATCTCTTGTTTCCAAGTCTCCCCCGAAGCACCAAGAGCTGAAGTGAAACAAGCAAGCCCTTATGTACCGATAATTGATAGGTTTCTCTTTAACCCTGGTTCCAGCCTGACCTTGACTTGGACCGCTCTCCTGGCAGCTGGTCCCTGCCGCTCTGTGTGTGTTCTGAGTCGGGACTGCTTTCTGCTCTAGGATGAAACACCTGACAAGCAGTGGCTTAGGCAGTCAGCACACTTAATTCCCGCCCTTAAGGAGGGTCTGGAGACAGGCAGCCCAAGGCTGGGGCAGCACTGCTGAGATGCCATCAGGACGAAGACCACCCTGGGTGTGTTGGCTTGTTGCCTCAGGGTACAAGGTGGCTCGTGGAGTTCTAGGCTTTGCATCTGTATCCCAGGCAGGAAGACGCCAGGAAGTGGAAGGCCAGCCCAAGTGTGCTTTGGATCCGAAAAGCCAAACCTTCCGCAGAAGCCTGTAGCGGACTTCTGCTTCACCTTGTTGGCCACACTTTGTCACATGGCCACCCCTAACTACAGGAGAGCCTGGGAAAACAACTGTGTAGGTTTTCAGCCTCTATAGTTAAGGGAACAAAGGAAAAACGGTTTGAGAATGACAGAATGAGTGTTAGTCCATCAACAGTGATTGCTATACACTCTACAGAAGGAAGAGAGGAAAAAATAATCAGACTCGTCATGAACTCAGACTGGCCATTCTGAAAACTTCCCATCTCAGGCAGGACCCAGCTTAGATTTATCTGTTCCCAGGGAGACACTCTATAGACACAGATGCCTGCAGATCTACAAGGCACCGTCCAAGTCCGTGAGGACCCCGCAGCCTGGTGGGGAGGCTGGGGAGGACTGGTGGGGAGGCTGGGGAGGACTCGCAGAGACAAAGCCGCCCTGTGTGTTATGGTGGGCTGTGCACAGAAGGACGTAGGAGGAGAAACTCCCTTCTCCTGGTGGTGGGTAGTCAGGGAAGGCTACCCAGAAGAAGTGACATATGAGATTGCAATGGCAGTCAAATATATGAAGAATGGGCTGGGGAGGGTGTTCCAGAAAGAACAGGTGCATGGGCAATGGCATGGTGGTGGGAAGAGAGCACAGCACACTCCAGGAGCATCAGAAAGTTCCCTTTTGGTGGAGTGTAGGTTGCCTGAAGGAGAGAGGTGAGCCTGGCAGGGCCAGACCACAGAAGACATGTGTGCTGGGGAAGGCTCAGGTCTCCAGCTAGGGCGCCGGGGGAGAGATAGGAATCACTTAATTCAGTCTTGTAACTTTGAGTTTGGGAGCTTCCAGACGTTTTTCCTTTACACAGTTTTCCAAGGTAGTCTCATCCACTCCCGGGACTCCAGTTACCATCTTATGACTCCTAAATCTACGTTCCCTGTTCAGCCTGCAAATCCAATACAGCTTTTGCTGCATGACACCATCCTCCAAATCGTAGCTTACAACTAAAACCATTTATTTAGTTCCTGCATCTGCAGATTGGAAATTGTTTGGGCTCAGAAATTAGTGTCACTCTTTAAGGCATAAAGGATGCAGGGTGGTGGCCCACATCATATCCTGTATTTAATTCACCTGTATTGGTGTCTGTAAAACCCATTTGGATCAAGTTGGATGATGTAGGAGCCACATGATCCAAGTGGTGGCCTGGAATGCAGCTCTTATGCCAGAGGTAGTATCTTTTTTTTTTTTTTTTTTTTTTTTTTTTTTATTTTATTTTTTTTTTTTATTTTGGCATATTATGGGGGTACAGATTTTAAGGTTTCAATAAATGCCCATTTCCCCCCCTCCCAGAGGTAGTATCTTTATTGGACTAGATCAGCGCAGCCTCTGGCACTTGGCTTTAACTCTGTTAATGTGTTCTTTTCAATTCTCGTTAGCGAGGAGAACCAAAAGCAGTTCACGTGTATGTGGGAAGAGTAGTAATACTCATTCACAGCCGTGCCCTAGACTATGTAACTCTCCTGCTCTCTGTCAGGATATGATCTAAGACCTTGATCATCTTGACTTTCTGTGGAACATCACTCTGGTCCACTGTATTGGTGACATCATGCTGATTGGGCCTGGTAAACTGGAATATGATGTCACTCTGAATGCCCTAATGAGACATATGTGTGTCAAAGGATGGGAGATAAACCCTACAAAGATTCAGGCGCCTGCTACACAGGTGCAGGTTTTAGGGGGTTCAGGTCTGAGACATGCTGGGACATCCATTCTGAGATAAAGAATGAGTTATTTCACTTATACTCCTCACCGCTAAGCAAGACATACGTGTTTGATGGGTCCTATGGAATTTGGAGGCAGCATATGCCACATTGAAAATGCTACACCAATCCATTTACCAAGGTAGTCAGAAGTCTACACTGGGGCTCGGAGGAAGAGAGGGCTCTGATCAGGACCAGGTTGCGGTGCAAGCTGCTCAGTGCTGTAGTGTTAGAGGTATCCATGGAGATAGGGATGCTGGGCGGAGTCTCTGGCAGGCCCCAATGGGAGATGCATGGCACAGGCCTTCTGCATCAGAGAATTATGCATTTGAAAAGCACTTCTGATGTCCTACTGGGCCCTAGTAGAGACTGACCATGGGACAGACACCTAGTAATTACAAGACAGGAGCTGCCTATCATAAGCTAGGTATTGTTGGATCCATCGGGTCATAGTAAGGTGAGGCAGGCACAGTCGCAATCCATCACATGAAGGAAATAGTACATCTGGGCCTGAGGGGATTTACAAGGCACAAATGAGTTACATAAGCAGGTGGCTCAGAGCCCCTGTCACATAACCTATTGCAGCTCTCATTTATGGCCTCAGGGGGCTTCCCTGTGACCAGATGATGCAGGAAGGAAACATCCAGGTCCGATTCACCTATGGGTAGGCTCACCTGTAGGCTGGTGTGAGCTGAGAATGGACTGCCGCCACACCATGGCCCCAGGCAGCGGGGCCCCTAAAAGGAGTATAGAAGGAAAATCCTCCTACTGGGCAAAGAGCAGCACATCTGGTTGCAAGCACTTCGTGGAGTGGGGGGCAGCCTGCGCTAGAGAAATATGCTTACACCTGAGCGGTGGTGAAAGAGGCACCATGTGGAGGGGAGGGGCGTGTGGATGGACCGACCTGGGCTGGGCCCAGAGGGTGGATGTGGCCGGGGCTCTTGTCAGTGCTCACAGAGGAAGTGCTCATCGGCCCGGTGGACAGGATGACTTCTCTGGAGGATGCCAGCTGGCCCCTGTCCTTGGCCACTCTAGTGCTTGAGCAACGGACCCAGGAATGGTGACAGTGGCAGAGACGGAGGCTACACACTGGCCCAAGAGCACGGCCCCACCCACCGAGGCTGAGCGGGCCAGCAAGTCCCCAGCGTGGCTCCATCCCTGGAGCTCACACAGGTTGATTACAGCAGACCCTTTCCAACCTGGAAGGGGAGTGATTCTTCCTCATGGGAACTTGAACCTTCTCTGGGTGTGGGTTTGCCTCCCGGCCCACAGCTCCTCTGCCAGCAGCAATGCAGAGCTGACAGCGTTTCCGGCTTCCTGAGACAGAACCCTGCGTCACATTGCTTCAGCTGAGGGCCTCACTTCATGGTGAAGAAGGAATGACAGTCGGCACATTCCCACAGGACTCGCTGGTCCTACTGCAGAATTTCGCTAAGTTGCCTGGAATTTCGCTAAGTTCGAAAGGTTTAGAGAAGGCACCAGCCTGGGGACGACACCTTGCAGGGTCAAGGTGTCCTGGAGGACTCGGACTAAGTATCGAACCAGCAGCTGTCACATGGTACTCTGTCTGCTTCGGCTGGAAGCCAGAGGTCCAGGAACCAAAGGGTAGACGGAGGAGTGGCTCCTCTTCCTGCCATTTCCCGTGACCTGCTCACACAAGTTGTGCTTTGTATTCTACAACATTAGGTTCTGCTGCGTAGAAGTCCCAGCTCCCAGGGGCAGGTGAGCTCTTCCATCAGGGCACACAGTAGGGTTCCACTTGACCTGAAGTTACAGCTGCTACCTGGTCACTTTTGGATGTCCATGCCAGGGGTTCAGAAGGCAAAGATGGATTTATGACACTGGCCAGGATGACGCTAATTTAAACGAAGAGTTATGGTTGCAGATACTTAGCAGGCGTAGAGGGGAGGATGTCTGGAGTTTGGGGGACGCCCTTCTATGCGGTGTGGTGCTCCCATGCTCTGTGTAATGGCACTGAACGGACCATCCCAGCGCCCGTGGCCTGCCAAGGGCAGGGCAACTTAGGACCCAGACCTTTCAGGGTCAAGGTCTGGGTCACCCCCTTGGCAGGCAGCTAGACCAGCCGAGGTGCCGGTGAAGGGAATTTAGAATGGGCAGTGCAAAGGGAAATGGTAAGTATCAGAGAAATGGAAATTCAAACTGCACTGAGAGACTACTTATCACCCACCAGATGACTATAAATTCCATGGTTGGGCAGTCATTCCTCTTGGTGAGGCTGTGGGGGAAAAGCCTGCTCACACTTTGCTGAGAGAAGTGCAAAATGCTACAACACTATGGAGGGGAAGGTGGCAATATTCACAGAATTACACATGCCTTTACCCATTTCTAGGAATCTATCCCAAAGACACACTGCCAAAAACCTGGATGACGTTGGCACGAGGCTGCTCACTGCAGTACTGTTTGTATTAGCAAAAGACCCAGAGGAACATCACTAAAAGAGCTGCACTTCTGTGTGGCAGCTGTTGGGAAGGGATTGAAATCTGGACAAAGCCCTGGGTGATTGATTTGTTTCTAGCTAATCTGTACTGGGTGTCTGCCATGCGCTTGGTGGTTTACATGGAGCTCCCTTTAAACTCTTCCACAACCCTGCACTTTCTGGAAACAAAATTTGTATCAGTAATCTTTAACACAGAGATTCTAAAGAATATATCATGAAAACATAACCCCAAACGGCAATAATTCTTTATGCACAAAGATGTTTAGTGCGATATTATTTTTTAAGAGTTATTTTTATATTTTATTAAAATTATGTAGGCACGTGGTGAAAAACAAAACAAAGCAACACACTGAGCAGTATGGAAGAGCTTATAATATTTAATGGTATCAACAGTCCCCAGTTCTACACCTCTATGCCCCTAGCTTGGTCTCCAGAAGCAACCAGCCCCTTTGAACCATTTCTGGTTTTATATAGTATCTTCGAGGAGTTACTTCTATATCTTTTTTTTTTTTTTTTTTTTTTTTGAGACAGAGTCTCGCTTTGTTGTCCAGGCTAGAGTGAGTGCCGTGGCGTCAGCCTAGCTCACAGCAACCTCAAACTCCTGGGCTCGAGTGATCCTTCTGCCTCAGCCTCCCGAGTAGCTGGGACTACAGGCATGCGCCACCATGCCCGGCTAATTTTTTTTTTATATATATATCAGTTGGCCAATTAATTTCTTTCTATTTATAGTAGAGACGGGGTCTCGCTCTTGCTCACTTCTATATCTTTAAATAATGTGTTTGTGAGACTCTGGATCTATCAAGTTTAGATATGGGTATTGGCTTCCTGCTATAGATTAGACAAGGAGCTCTTCAAGAGCAAAAACTGCTTCTTATTTCTCTTTAGAGGCCCAAGACCTGGCCTTGGGATTGGCAGGGAGTGAATGTTCAATAAATCTTTGGTAAATAAAAGAATAACTTTAGTGGGCAATGGAGGGAGGGCATTTGAGGCAGAGAGAAAAGCAGGAACAAAAGGCAGAAGTTTGTTCTTCCTGACTAGGAGGACCCTGATTTAATTCAGGGCAGCTATGTCCCCAGCTAAAATTACTTACCTCCCACACTCGCCTGCAGCAAGTAGATGCCATATGATCCTGTCCTAGCCAAAGAGATGTAAGTAAAAGTTACTGAGTGGAGTTTCTGGGAAAGGTTTTCAAAGGAAACCTGAGGCAGTTGGCATGTTATTTGGTGCTTTTTGTCCTTCCTCATTCTTCCTCCCTGGAACAAGGATGTGATTTCTGGAGACACAGCAGCCATCTTGCAACCACATTCTAAAGATAGAGGAAAATAACAAGAGAAGGAGGGAGCTGAGTTTTTGAAGACATTATTCAACTTTACACCAGCCTTGGACTGCATATCTCTAGACATTATGTTATCTGAGACTCACAGTGCTTTTATTTATTTAAGATTAAATAATTAGGTTTTCTGTTGCTTTCTGCTGCATGCTTTCTTAACTGAGGGAGATGGAAAATGAATGGCCAAAAGTTGATGGTTGTTAATGGTACAGGAAGATTCATTATACTATTCTCTCTATTTTTATTTATTTCTAAAACTATCCATAATAAAAAGTTTAGGCTGGGCCCAGTGGCTCATGCCTTAATCCCAGCACTTTGAGAAGCTGAGATGGAAGGATTGCTTGATGCCAGGAATTCCAGACAAGCCTGGGCAACATATCAAGACCTCATCTGTGCAAAAAATAAGAAAAATTAGCCAGGTGTGCTGGTGTGCACCTGTAGTCCCAGCTACTCAGGAGGCTGAGGCAGGAGGATCCCTTGAGCCCAGGAGTTCGAGGTTATAGTAAGCTATGATCAGGCCACTGCACTCCAGCTTGGGCGACAGAGTGAGATCCTGTCTCTTAAAAAAGAAAGAGCGAGCTTAAAAGAACTGCAGAAATAAAAAATACATATAAATCATGCTTGCAAATATGATTTCCAAAAAAGAGTTTGGCAAGATTCTGGGCTTCAGAGGTTGTTGCTATGTCTTGTGACAATAAGCCCTAAATGTCTGTGATTTTTTTTTTTTTTTTTTTTTTTTGAGACAGAGTCTCACTCTGTTGTCTGGGCTAGAGTGCCGTGGTATCAGCCTAGCTCACAGCAACCTCAAACTCCTGGGCTCAAGGGATCCTTCTGCCTCAGCTTCCCAAGTAGCTGGGACTACAGGCATGTGCCACCATGCCCAGCTAATTTTTTTCTATATATTTTTAGTTGGCCAATTAATTTCTTTTTAGTTTTAGTAGAGATGGGGTCTCGCTCTTGCTCAGGCTGGTTTTGAACTCCCAACCTTGAGTGATCCTCCTGCCTCGGCCTCCCAGAGTACTAGGATTATAGGCGTGAGCCACCACGCTGGCCTGTGATTTTGATTCATTGTCTCACTTAAGAATGATTTACACAGGTGATGACATTTAACATCTCAGCTTTGGAGGGAGGTACAAATACCTATGAATTTTCTCTTTTTAGCCAGGAGGAGATCATTAGCATGGATCTTCCTCTATACACAAGGTGAAATAAAACTACTCTGCTTGATTTCTTATTTAAGCAAAGAGTTTGAGAGTACTATCTAATTTCAACTAGTAAACTAATGGGAAGCCAGGAGCAGAGGTTGGTGATCCCATGCTGAGATCACACGAGCTAACCAGAGGGAGGTAAAATTAACCTTCATGTATTGGACGCTCCTTACACCCCACCTCACACGCTGGCAGTCCAGTGTTGATTCCGGCCATTGGTGCAGCAACCAGATTTGTGTAGGCGTAGCGACTGCCCCAGCTGCGCCGTTCCCTGCTGTACCGAGTCTCTCCCACTCTCTGCCCAGGGCTTCTCTGAAGTCTCAGTGGGAAATGCCTGTGGGAACTCACAGGCACTCATGCCTATGAGCCCTGAATGTGGGAAGAATTAACACCCCAAGGGGCAGTACTTGACTTAAGGGGAGATGGGAACCAGTGGCTAAATGCTCCCCACCTCCACCCTGTATGGTACCTTGGGAAGTCCCGTGGGATCAAACCAACTCATTAGCCCAACCTTGAGCTGTCTTTCTTTCCTTCCTTTCCTCGGTCTAGCTCCCCAGTTCCTGTAGTGACCAACTCATCCCAGTTTGCTTGGGACTTCTCTGATTTTAGCACTGAAAGGCTCACTTCTTAGGAAACCCCGCAGTCCCCAGTAAACAAGGATAGCTGGTCACCCATTTATTCACTTTTTTTTTTTTTCCAGACAGTCTGACTTTGTTGCCCAGGGTAGTGTGATGTGGCATCAGCCTAGCTCACAGCAACCTCAAGCTCTTGGACTCAAGCCATCCTCCTGCCTCAGCCTCCTGGGTAGCTGGGACTACAGGCATGCGCCACCATGCTGGCTAATTTTTTCTATTTTTAGTAGAGATGGGGTCTCGCTCTTGCTCATGCTGGTATTGAACTCCTGTGCTTAAGCAATCCTCCCACCTTTGCCTCCCAGAGTGCTAGGATTACAGGTATGAGCCACCACGCCAGCCCAGTTAGTTCTTCTCTCTTGCACCCTGAAATCACCTCTTAAATAAACCCTTTTCAGGCAGCTCCTTATCTCAGGCTGTGTTTGGGGAAGGGAACCCAGGCAATGGCAATCCATTTGGGTCCCAACAGAGCACATGCCTGTCTCTGAGATCTGTTTCTAACCAGCTCAAAACAAGGGCATCAGGGAGCAGCTGGCCAAGAACATCTACACAGCATCGGGAAGGGGAAACTGCAGTTTCTGTTTTCTATTGTTGTGGATTATTGTCCTGTGGATTTTGCCAGGTGTTCTTGGGTACGAATCCACATAAACAGAGGGGGAGTCCACTTCATAAACCTGCGGGCAGCCAGAGTAGGTTGGAAGAACTCTTGTGCCTCTGTCTCTTGGAATGAATGCTTCTAGTTTCTGGGTTAGAATTTTATCTGATTGGAAGCTGGAGTGTTTTCTTTCTGTTTGAATTAAATCCCAGCTAAGTGAATTTTCCCTAAAGGCTCCAAGAGGCAAAACTCTGAACCAGAGAAGGTTGTTTTGCACCAGAAACAGAGAACTCATGCTCCTTAGAAGATAAATATGTATATGACAGTTCAGGGAAATTCAGGGTAGCTGTGTGTTTTTCTGAATGGTATCTTTTTTCTTTTCCTTGGGGGAAAAATGCTACTGCTTAGTCTGCAGGTTGTCCAAGAATTTAATAATTTCTTCTGTTTGTGTGAGAGATTTGCTCCCCTGTGTAAAAGCCCAACTGCATGGATTTGCATTGATAGGAACTGAGAGATTAGAGGTGGGGAACCCAATCAATGGGGGTCTGGAACCCCAAAAGGTATTTCAGCTTGCTTGTTTCTGGAAGCCTGGTCTGGACATGCCATGGACGACAAAGAAATGAGTTTGATATCAAAGATACTTTTGAATTAATTAGGCCTCCTCTGTATATTTGTAGAAAATATAGCTATAATGTCTCTGTAGTGGATTTCCTATTCATACTGCTTTCAAGAGACCATGGAGAGCTTATATAAATCTAAGATAAAGGGACTCAGTGTCTCCCAGGGAGAAAAATTAAGAAGTCAAGCCATACCTCCAATATTTTAAATGTGCCAGCCCTTTATGAAAAGCCCCCTAGGCTGAGAGAAAAAGAAAACCTTCCAAATCACAGAACACCAAGTTTACAAAGAGACTAGAGCTGGAAATTGTACTCTATAATTTATGTTAATACATTTAAATAGACTAAAGAAATTTGTCTTCAAAAGGATGAATCTTTTAATGATGTTCTATTAAGAAAAAATGACTTCCAAGTGAAAAAAAAATGAAACTACTCAGTTGAGTATTAATAACTTTATGTAAAAGTTAAGTTTTGTATTTTTGTAAGAGCAAAACAAAATATGTGTAAATAACCTTGGAAAAGAAATGAGGTTGTTAATACAAATTTAAACACTATTCCTGTTTTCAAAGCTAAGCCCTTTATTCAAAATGTTTTTGGATGGGAAAAGAGAAAAATCTAACTTTGGTTTAATGGCTTCAAGGTTCCTGCTGAGTTACAAAATAAATATGCAGATCAGGCCCAATAATATGCAAATTCACATCAGGCCAAAAATTGGTAGTCATAAAGATTTTAAGAAACCCTTCAGTCCTTCTAATCAAGGCTTAGAGAATTCGATTACTCTGTAAAGTAAACATAAGGAAGCCCTTGAGCCGCTCTGCCACGAGGCCTGCATGCAGCCTGGAGACTTCCTTTTGTGGCTTCAGCTCATGCCAGCTTATAAATTCCACCACCACCCAGCTTATAAATTACTGAAGACAGGGATTCAGCGTAGCTTTTATTCGAATTATCCAGTTGGACACTGCCCTCGTTTCCTCTACAGAGTTCCCTTTTCCTAAAGTAATTTGGTCCTTGTTTCATTATCTGAAGGGTAAACACACGTATCCCTGACAGTGTTTTTCAACTTCTTCAAAGGTGTTTTCCCCTAACGTTATCTTGATGACCCACCTCCGTTACAAGTCACGGGAAACCAGGTCCTGGCCTGCCTGAGAGTCCCAGAAGGACCTGCGGCGCCCTGCGCCTTCAGCAAGGCCAGGGTTGAGGGAGCGCCCCGCCCCCTGGCGGCCGCGGTGCGTACTGCAGAGGCCAGATGGGTGCGGAGCGAACTCGGCGGCCCCTGGGCCTGGAGGAGCTCCCGAGTGTCTGGGTAAGGGATCCAAGCTTCATTCTGATTGGAAAAACACCAGAGTCTTTTCTGGCCTGTCCACAAAGCTGCTCTGTGGGTGGGCACCCTGCTTACCTTCTCCTGCACTTTGTAACAACTTCAGTCATCATATCCCACGAAAGGTTCTCATTTTATCATTTTCTAAGCAAAGAACCTGGAACAATTTAGTTGATTTAATTCTAAGAGAAAAAGGTAGGTTTCTTCTGAGTCAGTAGCTGGTACTTTAATTAACTCAGCTTTGCCCGTGGCTCAGGACATGGGTGTGTCTTCCAAGGCGTTAGGACTTTTGTGGCCAGCTCTGTAATGTGGCCTGTGGGAAGTGACTGCTGATCCTGCTCCAGCGGCTGTCACCCTCACCCCTTGGGATCATTGTCCTCTGGATGTTGGTTTTGTTTGACCAAGAATCTTGCCAGAATCCGAAATCTGTGTGGGTCCCTGAGAATCCTCATGTTCAGGAGGAAGAACATGTTCCGGGTATGAATGTGTATTTTGTGTGATCCTTCCCAGTTGAAAAATTCATTTTAAACACTTGTCACTGAAGCCCTCAGGGCAAGAGTGGGGCTGAGTGGAGCAAATTAGCTTTGAAATTAGCTGCTGATTTGCAGTTTGCTGTGATCTGGAGTTTGGGGAGGAAAGGGAAAAGAAGGAGGTAAGATGGCCTGGCCCGGTGGCTCACGCCTGTAATCCTAGCCCTCTGGGAGGCCGAGGCGGGCGGATTGCTCGAGGTCAGGAGTTTGAAACCAGCCTGAGCAAGAGCGAGACCCCATCTCTACTATAAATAGAAAGATATTAATTGGCCAACTAATATATATAGGAAAAAAAATTAGCCGGGCATGGTGGCACATGCCTGTAGTCCCAACTACTAGGGAGGCTGAGGCAGGAGGATTGCTTGAGCCCAGGAGTTTGAGGTTGCTGTGAGCTAGGCTGACGCCACGGCACTCGCTCTAGCCTGGGCAACAAAGTGAGACTCTATCTCAAAAAAATAAAATAAAATAAAGGAGGTAAGAGCCATCAGATCTTGCCTGTATACACTCTTTACCAGAAGGAGTTCAGCCTTATTTGTCTCCCAGGTATCTTGCAACAGCATGCCTTCATCAGTTAGGGGTTTTATAGGCAAAGCTCTCAAATAAACAGATGTAAAGTCAAAAAACAAATACAAGGAAGTCAAATGCTAATGCACGTGCCCTTAATATTCTCCTTCACAGCAAACCATGTGATAGAATAAATTGTATTGTGAATTTTAGTGAAAAGATGACTACAGGCTTTCTCCCTGATTTTACCACAGTGGGAAATAAAAATGCAATTGTTAGGTAGATAGCGAGAGATTCCTGGTCTTCTAGGGATGAAAGTGGGTGCTGTTGCCCCCATCTTGGTCCTGCCCCACCCTAATTCTCCATACCTCGGAGAGGAGGGAATGCCCTACAAATCTGCCAATCAGAACTTGGCACACCAGTTGCAAATGAATGCAGAGGACTGTCTAGCCCATAGGCCAAGCAGCATGGGTACCATAAAGTGGGGAAAGGGACCTAGAACCCACATGCATAGTTAAGGCTCAGGTCATGTGACTCCCAACTGTCCAATCAAAGTGGTTCCATAGTGACCTCTGAACCACATGGGAGGTCCCTATCTGGGCACTATAAATCAAGATGCAGACCACAGCCAACCCCTCCTCTTTGCCCTTCTTTTGGTTCTCTCTTTGCTGCCACAGTGGGACTGTTCATCATCTGTGGCATCTGTATCACGCTCTGTAAACCTATATCTTGCTCTTGCCCTGTAATCCTCTCTTTCTCTCCTCAGTAAACCTCCTTTTCATGCTTGCCTAACTTTGGTGTGTCTGGTCATTCTTTGGCCATGGGAGCCACAAGAACCGACATTTTCAGACTAAAACCTGACATAATTATGGTACTTTAGTTCTTTTGTTTTGTTTTTGAGTCAGAGTCTCACTTTGTTGCCTGGCCTAGAATGGCGTCTGCCTGGCTCACAGCAACCTCAAACTCCTGGCCTCAAGCGATCCTCCTGCCTCAGCCTCCTGAGTAGCTGAGACTACAAGCATGCACCACCATGCCTGGCTAATTTTTTCTATATGTATATTTTTAGTTGGCCAATTAATTTCTTTCTATTTTTTAGTAGAGACGGGGTCTCACTCTTGCTCAGGCCAGCTTCGAACTCCTGAACTTGAGCTATCCTCCCGCCTCGGCCTCCCAGAGTGCTAGGATTACAGGTGTGAGCCACCAGGCCCTGCCTATTTTAGTTCTTGAAAGGTTCTGAATTTAATTTTTTACTCTGCAAAAGCTAAATTAAATGAAATTTCCATTTCCTGATTATTATTATGTGCACTAATATTTAAGAGTATGTAAATGTGAAAGTGAGTATTCAACTAGTTGAATTATTTAAAAAAATAACATGTTATAAATTAGTTCTTGTCTTATTGGAACTTATGTAATATTGCAAATTATGCGCATCTACAATTAATCCACTTAACCCGGATAATGTTTTGTTTCCATATTTCTCTTTCAAATTCTTATAATCAACAATGATTGTTTATTGTTAACAGTATATTTGCTAAAATCTATAAATGATTCTGAATCATAGAGGATGAAGTGTTAATAAGTTACTGTTGTTTATCTGGAGATTTTTAAAGAAATCAAAACCTAGAGAGAGAAAATAAATTGTGCCGTTGCCACATCATCCCCAGGCAGCTTTCTAACCTACGTATTGTTTTCTATGTATAAACACATTTGGTCTTTGAAATATTCAAATTAAGAAGATAAAATCAATCAACATATCATACACATTGCTGTGTAACGTGCTTGATGATACTCATTATGTTTTGAAAAACTAGATATTGTCATTTAAGCACATTGTTTGGTGTGATTATGTGTGAGTGTGTGTCTAACTGGAGACAGGGGCTTGCACTCAGATGCCTTATTTGGTAAGTGACCCTAGGAAGCAGAAAGGCTGGACCGGAGGGTGGAACAGGGAAGAAGCGAAGCCAACACAGGGTTGTGTCATGCAGCGGGCCACTGCCACTGGGCACTGCTGGGACCTTCTGAAGGGCTTTACGAAATGAATCTCAGAACCATCCACTTAGAGGACAAAGGGCAGACACTTTTATCCTATTTTAACAGAGGGAATGGCCTGGAAAAACATGGCAAAACTATTTTCTGTCTCCTAAAAACATCCTCCACTCCTTTTTGAGAACCAAAGCTGCACCCCTGCCTCAGGCCAGTGGTTGGGAGGGGCAGGGTAAGCCTTTTGTTTAATTGAGCAACAGGAGATGGCCCAGCCCGACTTGCCAAAGGGAAGTCCTGAGTGGAGGTCACGAGATTGTCTTCTGCTGAGATGGGATGATCAGCCGTCATCAACTATTGTAGAATAGTAATTGCCTGTGAATGTGCAGGAAAAATGTGGATTTTGAGACAAGAAGTTCTACCATTTTTTCTCCTTTCCTGGCAAAGTAAACTTTCTTTCCTCCTCAAACCGCTTGTCCTTGTTCTTCTTCTGCCTCGTGGACAAGTGCTGAGTTTTCAGTAACACTATGACTGAAGGTTCCCAGTGGTTGAGGGTTGCCCCATGGAACTTTGACTTCCCCATACTTCTGGGTTGCACAGATGTGCAATGCAGAGTGGGTTCTCACAGGCACCCTGTGCCTCCGCACCAGAGAGGCCTGGGGCCAGGAAGCAAGAGGAAGTGTCCCTGTGTAAAACAGGAAAGAGAGCAGGAGTGACTCCATGACAAGCTGCACTTCCTGGAGTAGGCCTAAGTTTCGGTTTCCCCAAAACTTCGCCTACTATACCCTCCCCCGAAATGATGCGCGCTGCTTTTGAAGAAGCCAATCAGGAGCCGACAGATCAGCCACTTTTAAAGGAACCAGGCCGGGTGCGGTGGCTCACGCCTGTAATCCTAGCACTCTGGGAGGCCGAGGCAGGCGAATTGCTCAAAGTCAGGAGTTCGAGACCTGAGCAAGAGCGAGACCCTGTCTCTACTATAAATAGAAAGAAATTAATTGGCCAACTAATATATATAGAAAAAATTAGCCGGGCGTGGTGGTACATACCTGTAATCCCAGCTACTCGGGAGGCTGAGGCAGGAGGATTGCTTGAGCCCAGGAGTTTGAGGTTGCTGTGAGCTATGCTGATGCCACGGCACTCACTCTAGCCTGGGCAACAAAGTGAGACTCTGTCTCAAAAAATAAATAAATAAATAAAAATAAATAAATAAATAAATAAATAAATAAATAAATAAAAATAAAGGAACCAATGGACTAAGGGGTAAGTGGGGGAAAGTGTACCCAGTGTGTATAACTTGCAGAAAAGTATAAAAGCTTGACTTATACCCCAGGGCGGGGTCCCGGTTCATAGGGAGGCCACTGCGTTGGTGCTCTGGGATCTGGACCCTAGCTTGAGCTAGCCAATAAACTCCTTTGTGCTTGCAGCCTCAGCAATTCTGCCTCTCTCTTCCTGGGGCCAAAGGAAACCGGCTCTAACAGTATCAGTTCTTACTATGCTTTTGTGTACTTCCTGACTGCAGATAATTACTTTGTAAAAATCCAGCATTTCCTCACTAATTGTCATAGACTAAATGTTTGTGTCCCTCCCCCACTCCCTAATTCATATGTTGAAATCCTAACCCCCAGTGTGATGGTATTAGGAGGTGGAGCCTAGGTCAGGAGGGCAGAGCCCTCATGCATGGGTTTAGTGTCCTTATAAAAGGGACCCTGAGAAACTTCCTTGCTTCTGCTTTGTGAGGACAAAGCAAAAAGACAGCCATCTATGAGCCAGGAAATGAGCTGTCACTAGATACCAAACCTACCAGTACGTTGATCTTGGACTTTCCAGCTTCCACGACTGCGAGAAACAAATTTCTGGTGGCACCGTTCTCCTTGCCTGCCCCAGTGGGCCTGGAGGACCAGACGTTGAGCCCAAGAGGATTAAACCTTAAGCTCCCATGGAGTTTGCCTCGTTGTTTGGACTGATTTCAGACCTGTTACTCCTTTCTTCTTTCCTATTTTCTCCCTTTTGGAATGTCCATCCTATGCCTGTCCCATCATTACACTTTGGAAGCACATCATATGTTAGTTTTATAGGTTCACAGCTGGAGGGCGGTTTGCCTCAGGATGAATCATACTTAGAGTCTCGCTCATATCTGATTTAGAAGATAGATGACACTTGACACTTTAAATATGATGCTGGAATGAATTAAGACTTTGGGGGCTATTGTGGTAGAATTAATATATTTTGCATGTAAAAAGCACATGAATTTTGGGGGACCAAGGGTGGAATGATACAGACTAAATGTGTTCCTTCAAAATTTCTATGTTGAAATCCTAACCCCCAGTGTAAAGATAGTAGGAGTTGGGGCCTTTGGTAGATGATTAGGCCCTGAGGGCAGAGCCTTCATAAATGGGATTAGTACCCATATAAAAGGGACCTGGAGAGCTCCCTTTCCCTTTCTGCCATGTGAGGACTGCGAGAAAAGATGCCATTTATGAACCAGGAAATGGGCCCTCACAAGACACTGAATCTGGTGACACCTTTATCTTGGGCTTCACAGCCTCCAGAACTGAGAAATAAGTTTCTGCTGTTTAAAAACCACCCTGTTTATGATATTCTATAAGAATAAGCAGCCCGAATGAACTAAGACACTAATGAAGAACCTAAAATTTCTTATGGTGCTTATGTTACCTTTTACCATGGCTGTCATAAAGTATTATAACTCCGATTAGCAACTGAATAGTCCATAGCCACTTCCTATTCTCAGGTACTTCTCTCATTTATAGTCAACTGACATCCTCTAGCCTCTCTTTCAGATGTTCCTCTACTTCAAGATCAGGATCTATAATCAGAACTTTTGGAGACTGACCAGAGTGTCTTTTTGCCTGGACCATCTTTGGTGCTCCCAAAAGGGTTTGCAGGCAGCACCAAAGGTTTTCTCTCTCACCTTGGGCATGTAACCCATGGTTCAGTACCAACAAACACAAAAGGCTTCCAGGAAAGATTGGCATGTCTGGAATGTGCTAGAGTTTTCAGAACTTTTCAACAGTGTTGTAAGAACTAAATGCTTTTCAAGACTACATTGTGGAAAAACCTATCAAGACAAGGAGAGCAACTCAACCCTCTCTCCTAGGGTGATTTTATATGTAATATTTTTGTTGCTTTTATTCAAGTGAAGTGTTGGCCACATGAATACATTTTAGTAAATGTATGTACTTTTTAAGCAGGCTCAAGTGAAATTTTTTATTTTAGTTTTTTATTTTTAATTATTATGGGTACATTATAGTTGTATATCTTTATAGGGCACATGTGATGGTTTGATACAGGCATACAATGAATTAATCAAATCAAGGCAATTGGGATATCCATCACCTCAAGCATTTATCATTTTTTTGTGTTAGGAACATTCCAATTCCACTGTTTTCATTATTTTAAAGTATACCCTAACTTATTGTTGATTATAGTCACTTTATTATGCTATCAAATATTGTTCATTCTATCTATCTAACTATATTTTTATACCTATTAACCATCCCCACTTTATGCTCCCTCCCTGCTACTCTTCCCAGTGTCTGGTAGCCGTCATTCTACTCTCTGTCTCCATGAGATCAATTGTTTTATTATTTAGCTCCCACATATGAGTAAGAACATTCAAGATTTGTCTTTATGTTCTTGGCTTATTTCATTTAACGTAATGTTCTCCAGTTCCATCCATGTTGTTGCAAATGGCAGGATTTCATTTTGTGGCTATATAATCTATTGTGTATATGTACCACATTTTCTTTATCCATTCATCTATTGATGGACACCTAGATTGATTCCAAATCTTGGCTATTGTAAATAATGATGCAGTGAACATGGGAGTGCAAATATCTTTTTGATATACTGAATTCCCCTCCTTTGATATATACCCAGCAGTGGGATTGCTGGGTCGTATGTAGCTATTTTCAGTTTTTTGGGGAACCTCCACACTGTTCTCCTTAGTGGTTGCACTAAATTACATTCCTATCAGCAGCGTACGAGAGTTCCCTCAAGTGCAGTTGTTGAACTAGTCTTTTGGCGAAAAGTTCTAAAAGTTTTCTAAAGGTTTATTCTTAAGGTTGAATTACCCTTGTCTGTTAATAGTTATAAAGCCCTATTGATTCATAAATACCTTTATGGCTCATATTTATAGAATCAGAGAAGGTAGTGAAACTTCAAAACGGAATACTAAAAAAGATAAACTGCTCAGGATTTATGCAGAAACTGAGAGCTGGAGTGTTCAGATGCCCTTCCCACAGCTCTTATGAACATGACATCTATTGCAAAGCGAAGACCAGCACTCTTCCCATATGGTTCATCTGTGGGAGGCCCGTGCTATTTCTAGTTACTCCCCCATGGCCACTCCCTATAGAGCACTTGTAGGCCAGATGATATTATGCCCATCATTTCTAAGCACATCAACAATTACTTGCATCAGAACAGTCTATTTTAAGCTCAATCTACCAACTGACCTCCATAGACAGAATAATGGTAAAAGCTGTTGACTGAGATCACATAATGTTTATCAAAGGAAGACATCACTGGTACTTTGTTGGAAGAAACCTTATCAAGCCTTGCCAACTACTAAAATGGCTGACAGTTTGTATTAGTTAGGGTTCTTCAGAGAAACAGAACCAAGAGAAGATACCTATATAGAAATAGATATGAGATTGGAAATTGACTCACATGATTATGAAGGTCAAGAAATCCCATGATATGTCATTGCAGGCTGGAGACCCAGCAAAGCTGGTGGTGCCATTTGGTTTGAGCCCAAAAGCCTGAGAACCAGGGAAGCTGGTGGTGTAGCTCCTAGTCTCAGGCCAATGGCCTGAGAGGCAGAGTGTGTGTGTTGGTGGTGGTGGTATAAGTCCCTGAGTCTGAAGGCCTGAAAACCAGAAGCCCTGAGGTCCAAGGGCAGGAGAAGATGGATTTACCATCTCGAGGAGAGAGAGAGAGAGTTCACCCTTGATGTTCACTCACATTGGTGAAGGTGGATCCTCGTTACTCAGTCTACTGTTTCAAATGCAAATCTCTTCTAGAAACACTCCCACACATACACCCAGAAGTAATGTTTTACCAGCTCTCTGGGCATCCCCTTAGACCAGTCAAGTTGACACATAAAATTAACCATTACACAAGTGCCAAGGCTTTCAGTCTTAGAGACTGTGTTCTCACTGTAAGGAAATGTGCTCCATGCGTTTACAGCTTTTTGTTAGGAATCTCTGTTCTCATTAACATAGGGATCAGAGACTTGCTTCTCCCTTGAGATCCAGTGAGGGTCTGGCACCTTCCAAGAAACTCCTGGAAGTATTTCAGAGCAGTGAGCTGGTCTTCTACTCAAACGCTGACCTGCTGGACAGTTGGCTTGGATATTTTCTTAGTCCATTTTCTGCTGCTATAACTGAATACCACAGACTGGGTAATTTATAAAGAATAGAGATATATTTAGCTGATGGTTCTGGAGGACAGGAAGTCCAAGAACATGGGCCAGCATTTGGAGAAGGCCTCCTTGCTACATCATAGCATGGCAGAGGGCATCACATGGCGAGAGGGCAAGACTGTGTACTTCAGCTCAGGTCTCGCTTCCTCTTCTTATAAAAGCCACCAGTCCCATCATGGGGCCCCCACTCTGAAGAATTTATCTAATCCTAATTACCTCCCATGGAAACTACCGCCAATCAATATATGAATTTGGAGATTAAGTCTCCCACACATGAAATTTGGGGGACACATTCAAAACATAGCAGATATCTATAGGAAAACAATGCAACTTGACTCCTCCTTCAACCACACTGCAAAATCAGCTCCAGGTGGGTTGATGATTTCTATGTGACAAAACAATAGGCTTCTAGAAGATGACACAGGCAAAATTCTTGACTTGAGCTAGAGAAAATTTTCTTAAATGGGACACAATAAACACCAACCATAAATGAAAAGACTGAATCAAATAAGACTACATTAAAGTTAATAATTTCTATTTCTATTTAAAGCACATCATTAAGAGAGCGGAAAAGTAGACAGAATGGAGAATGGCATTAGCAACACATATAGCCAACAGAGGATTCACTTGAAGACTATATAAAGAGCTCCTGCATATCAATAAGAGAATTGCGGAGAATCCAAGAGACTGAATGCACCTCACAAAGAGGGTATTCAAATGATCCACAGACACTTTAAAAAGTGATTGACTTCAGGCTGGGCACGGTGGCTCATGCCTGTAATCCTAGCACTCTGGGAGGCCGAGGCAGGATGATTGCTTGAGCTCAGGAGTTTGAGACCAGCCTGAGCAAGAGTGAGACCCCATCTCTACTATAAGTAGAAAGAAATTAGCCAACCGACTAAAAGAAAAAACAGACGGGCACGGTGGCGCGTGCCTGTAGTACCAGCTACTCGGGAGGCTGAGGCAGGAGGATCGCTTGAGGCCAGGAGTTTGAGGTTTCTGTGAGCTAGGCTGACGCCATGGCACTCTAGCCTGGACAACAGAGTGAGACTCTGTCTAAAAAAAAAACAAAAAAGTGATCAACTTCAATAGACATTAGGGAAATGCAGTAAGTATACCCAAATTGAAAAATCAGCAATAGCAAGCAAGTACTGATGACAAAATGGACCAATAGGAACTTTATATACTTCAGATGGGAATGGAAGCTAATGGAACCATCATGGAAAACCATTTGCAGTATCTACTAAAGTCGAACTATATATATATATACCCAACAATTCCACTCCTTGGTATATACCAGACAGAAATAAGTGATATGTACAACAATGTATGCACATATGTATAGTATATATATGACAGAGGTAAAGGTCAGAAAAAGGACAAGGAAATGCCTTACAAATTGTCTCTCTAAAATCCCCACCCTTTTTGGGAATTACAATCTGCAATCTTTCCCCAGGGCAAATAATCAGAGGCAGGAAAATGTTCTTTGCTGTTTGTTTTCTAGTATCTTAAACCACAGGAGATGTCTCAGCAGAACCTTCAGTACAAGGATCACAAGGTCTTCCTCACCAGAGATAAGGTCCACAGAAACCACCAATTATAGTGAAACAACAATAGCCTGAAGCTACAACATGTGACATTAGTCAGGTAGACCCGAAACCCAACTGCTGAAAACCCCCCTTTTAAGAAGCCTTGTTTTTGTTTGTTTGTTTGTTTGTTTTTGAAACAGAGTCTTGCTCTGTTGCCTGGGCTAGAGTACCATGGCATCAGCCTAGCTCACAGCAACCTCAAACTCCTAGGCTCAAGTGATCTTCCTGCCTCAGCCTCCCGAGTAGCTGGGACTACAGGCATGTGCCACCACGTTCAACTAATTTTTTTCTACTTTTAGTGGAGACGGTGGTCTCTCTCTTGCTCAGGCTGGTCTTGAACTCCTGATGTCAAGCAATCCTCCTGCCTTGGCCTCTCAGAGTGGTAGGATTACAGGCATGAGCCACCACACCCAGCCAAAAAAGCCCTGTTTTTCTGCTTAAAACCAGGACGGTGGTCTTTTGAGACACTAGTCTATTGCCCTCCTCATTTGCTGGCAAATTAATAAACTACTTTTTCCTTTTCCTCAAACCACTTGTCCTCTTCTTCATTGTCACTGATTCAGCTTCTGGGACAAGTACTGAACTTTCGGTAACATACACAACAATGATCATAGCAGCATTATTCCTAACAGGCAAAATTTGGAAAAAACAAAATGCCCACTGTTTAGAATGGGCAAATAAATTGTCATGTATTTATACAATGGAATATAATAGAGCAATGAAAATGGGTAAAATATAGCTATATGCAACAACATAAATGAATCTCAAATGTAATTTTGAATGAATGAAGTCAGACACAAAAGAATACATTCCATAGGATTCCATTTACATAAAGTTCTAAAACAGGCAAAATTAATCCCTAGTGCTGGATGTTAGAGTAGTGCCAATGCTTTGGGGAAGTAATGACTGAGGGGACTGCACAGGGCTTCTGGATCGCTGGTAATGTTCTGTTTCCTTACCAGGGTGCTGGTTACACGACTGTGACCATTTTGTCAAAATCCATCAAGCTGTGCATTTATTATTTGTGCACTTTTCTGTATGCATGTTATACCTTAATAAAACATTTAAAATAATAATGCAGCTCCCCTCTCCACCTACTCATGACTCATTGCCCTGAAGAACTCCAGATCTATCTCTTTGTAGCTGGGTACCTTGAGGAAGCAGCCTTTCCTAAGCCTTAGTTTTCTCATCCATAGAATGAAGACAATTCATTTAATTGATAAAGATTTCCTAAGCTCCTATTACATGCCAGGCATTGTTCTAAGTGCTTGGGACACATGAGTGAAGTAAACATACAGAGATCCCTGCCCTTGTGGAGGCTTAAATTCCAGAAGTGGAGAAGAGACAGGCAACATACAAATTAACATAATAAATAAATTACATAGTACGCTTGAAGGTAGTAAATACTATGGCAAAAGGAAAACTCAGAGGACAAGGAGGATCAAAAGCATGGAAGGGGCAAGTTGCAGTATCAAATAGGGTAAAAAAGAAAAATAGCTGGGTGTGGTGGCTCACACCTGTAATCACAGGAACTCAGGAGGCTGAGGCAGAGGAGCCTTTGAGGCCAGGAGTTTCAAACTAGCTGGGGCAATGTAGTGAGACCCCCATCTCTAAAAAAAATAAGAAAAGTTATTTGGATGTGGTGGTGCCTGCCTATAGTCCTAGCTACTTATGGGAGGAATCACTGGAGCCCAGGAGTTCAAGACTGCAGTGAGCTGCGATGATGCCACTGCACTCCAGCCCAGGCAACAGAGTAAGACCCTATCTCTAATGTGTGTGTGTGTGTGTGTGGGGGGGGTGTATAATATTTCAGATTGTGACAAGTGCTAAGGAAAACCATAAAATAGGGTAGAGGGAGAGTGAGTGTGAGGGAGGCAATTATAGTTGGAGATGGATATGGAATGTCTCGTTGAGGTGGGGCATTTGAGTGACGACCTGAAGTGAGCTACGGGAGCCAGGCAGGTATCTGGGGGAGGTAAGCTCCAGGGAACAGGAGCACAAATCAAAGGCCCTAAGGCAGAAATGGGCCTGCATGTTTGAGAATTATAAGGAGGTCAGTGTGGCTGCAGCAGAGTGAGCAGTTTGGAGAGTAGTAGGAGGTGACATCAGAATGTTTATGGGGTGCCAAATTGGATGTGGTCTTTTTCAGGCATTGGAAAAACTTTGGCTTTTAACCACTTGAGGACTTGAGCACAGACATTATGTTCTGAATTAAGTTTACAAAGTCACTCGGATGGGCAGTAGTAGAAGCTGGAGACCAGTTAGGAGGTTGTAGCAGTCGGGGTTCCGTAAAAGAAACAGAAACCATTGCAAGCGTTTCAAACAGCAAAAGGTGTTCAGTGCAGGGAATGAAGGGCTTACACAGTTATTGGAAGGGCTGGAGGAGCAGAAGTCAGGCATTACCACTGGCACTGGACTTCAAGGTCACACCACAGTAACCAAAGCCCGGCTATCAGAAAGCTGGTTCTACTCCTGCAATTACTGCTATCCCCACACTGGCCCTCACACCCATGAAACTGGTGGACAGGCCCTGGAAGGAACAGGAAGCCCAGAATCTGGTCACCAGAATGGTCACATCTGTCTACCTCTGCTTGCCAGCACCTGGCGAAGACCCCTGCTTCACTTACCACTTTCTGTATTTTGTGTGTGTGATTATTAGCAGGGACTAATTATGAGTCCCAAATTGCAATGGAGTCTGGGAAGTGTAGTTTTTAACTTTCCAACTTCTGCAGACACGAGGAGAGCAATAAGGGAAGTCGAGAAAAACAATGTATTAATAATTACCTACAGAGAGGTGACTGCAATGATCCAGGTGAGACACTTTGGTGGCTCAGACCAAGGTGGCCGTGGTGCAGGGGTGAGAAGTGGCTGGATTGGATTCAGCATGTAATTTGAAGATAGAAAGAGCAGCTTTTGCTCATGGACCAGATATGGGGTGTGAGAGAAAGAGAGGAGTCGAAGGTTAACTCCTAGTTTCTTGGTCTGAGTCTGTGGGAGGATGCAGCTGCGGTGTCCTCAGGGGACTGTGTGTTTCAGGTAGAGCAAGAAGGCGGAGGGAATGTTGAGAGAGAAGTTGAGGACATGGAGCAATTTACTAACAACTGGCCCTGGGTTCCAGGGGCACAGTCACAGCGTTTCCAAAGGGAGGGAAGCATGAGATGTGTGGTTCAAGAAGAAGATGGGTGGAGCCTTATGTGAATTGGGTCCCAGGATGCGGGATGACCTGGAAGATCTGGGCTTCACAGATAGGGGCTAAGGGCAAAAGGAGATGAGTCTTTAAAATCCCCAGGCAGAAAGTGATGACCAGGCTGTCAATGTTGGGGTGAGGGAGAGTCCTAGTGAAAGCACAGTCTGTTCTGAGGCTCTCCCTTGACCCTTGCTAGTGGAGGCCCATGAACCTGTATTTGTAACCAATACCCAATACGACCCTTGTGAATACGATGCCACCTTGTTCCTAGGTTTAGCTTGCTCCTTAAATAAGGAGTTGTGTGTGCCTCATGGTCCTGGGAAGTGGAGGTGGCAGTCAGTAGGTAAGGTCCCTCTCTGAATTCTCCCGCTTGGTTCTGTAGGCCACAGTGGTGGATCCACAACAGCTGGCCGGGCTCTGTCATGAACATGGCCAAACTCCCAGACACCTTTGCTGAAGAACATCACAGCCCTGTTTCGTAGAACAGCCTCCAGTCCCTAAACTGTGGCTCTTCTTCACCTCTGCCACCTCCATTGCCTTTTATTTCACTTTTGTCCTTGAAGCTTCCAGCACACAATCTCTGAAAACTTTCTGGCTTTCTGATCAGCTGAAATCTTTCCCATGCAGATGTATGTCATGAAGCCTTTCCAGAATTCTCCTGATGCTGGACAGGTGTAGTGGAAACTTCTGGACGGGCTGAAGAGTCTGGGTAGAGCCAGCTTGGTCAAGACCCCCAATGCCCAGAAGAAGGGAAGATGCTTATGCCACAATTCTGGTCTTAGGAGATCAGGCTGTGCCATTTTTGGTTTGCATTTAATTGCAATCATCATATCTTGAGTGGACAGAGGAGAAACCAGTTTTTCAACCCTAAGGAGAGGCTCTGAAGCCCAGTTTGCTCATCCCCTCCTGAGACAAGTGTCCTGGGGGGGACTGAGGCTAAGCCTGCAGCTGGATTCTGCGACAAGTTCATGTCTGATGGGTGGACAGGCGATGACTTAAAAGAAAAGAGACTTGCAGAAGTGTTGCAATTGTGGAAAAAGAAAAGCAGAGAAGCAGAAAGAGATGTTGCCACAGCCCACAAGAATGAGGTCTGGCAAATGGAAAGAGAAAGTGGAAATGTCATGGATATTTGGAGACAGAAGAAAAAAAAACACAAAAGACAGAGTGAAAGCGTCCTTAGACACTCCTCGATCTTGTACATTCTTGAATTGAACAAAAATTGTACACAGTATTGTACCGGTGTGGCAATAATAGTTCATGTTGTAATATTGCTTAGAATGTGTTGTGTAAGTTGCAGCCCTAAAGGATGCATCAAAGACATTCTCACTTGGATATTAAATAAACAATGTAAAGAAAATATAACAACAGGAGGTACCAAATCTCATGCAGATTCAAAGATAGGATAAGATGTTACTTAAATAGCAAAAGCTTGGTAGGCTCTAGTGGCCAATCTTAAAGGTAAAATAATATGTTATTGTTCCAATTTGCATTTCATTTGCAATTTGCATAAAAACAAGCATTTAAAAATGTCTCCCATTGGTAAATTGCTTGTTCATATGTTTTTCCAATTTTCTCTTGTTTGTATTTTTAAAATTGATTTATACATATTCTGTACACATTAGAAATCTTGCAAAGATCCTTTCCCCATCTGCTTCTGTATTTTCAGTTTGTTTGTGGTGTCTCCTGCCATTCAGAAGTTTAAATGTTTGATTCTGACTTAATTTACTTGTGTGAAAGGAAAATTATTGATTTCCAGAAGCACTTGTCTAGGAAATATCAAAACTGAATGTTTCATTTCAACACAACTGGTTTCTCCCTGCTGAAGTTGATAAACAGTCATGAACTTTTAACTACTCTTGCGTGCCAGATACTAACTGAAGACTTTTTCCTGACCAAAAAACAATAGGATTTCCGTTAGCCCATTCTGTGCAAATCTGTGGGTTCCGTCCTATCTGGAAGGCCAGTTTTCACTGCTTAATTGGCATAATCTCTTTTAACACTTGAAAAACCCTTACCTACTCCTGGTATGTTTCCTTCCCTTGTTTCTTGCCTGTATTTTATTCTTTGACAGCCAATCACACAATTGCTCAATCCCTCAATTGTAAATTTGGGAGATAATAGAACTTACCTTGTTGGGTTATTATGAGGATTCAATGAGTAAACATGTAAAGTGCTTAGAACAATGAGTGCCTGATACACAGTAATCACCCAATACATTTTAGCTATTCATAGTATTATTATCATATGTCAAACTTATTTTTTTCACTATAGCATATATTTTTTGCTCTTATTTAAGAAATACTTCTCCAATCAACTGGGCTTATTACAAACATTCCTCCCCTCTTCTCCTTCCAGATACCCAGAAAGCTCCTTTTGAAGTTAGATGTTACCATGGGGCTTTCTTTGACCAGTCAAGTGTCAACAAAAGTGACAGTGTCGCTGCTGGGCAGAAGTGATAAGGTCCAGTGATCCATGTGGTCACCCATTTACCTCATTCATTTTTCTTGCCTCAGTCATCCTGAAAGAATGTTCTGTGACGGAGCCTCTTGCATGCCTGAGTGGCTATGAGCAGAGCCCTGATATGGCCGGAATTAGCCATGGACAAGAAATACATTTATTATTATAATTTTTTTGGTAAAAAAAAATCCTCCTACTTTGATGTTAAAAAAATTCTACATTTTATTTTTTATTTTTTGTTTTGAGGCAGAGTCTCACTCCGTTGCCCAGGTTAGAGTGCTGTAGCGTCAGCCTAGCTCACAGCAACCTCAAACTCCTGGGCTCAAGCGATCCTCCTGCCTCAGCCTCCCAAGTAGCTGGGACTACAGGCATGCACCACCATGCTCAGCTAATTTTTTCTATATATTTTTAGTTGGCCAATTAATTTCTTTCCATTTTTAGTAGAGACGGGTCTCACTCTTGCTCAGGCTGGTTTTGAACTCCTGACCTTGAGCAATCCACCCACCTCAGCCTCCCAGAGTGCTAGGATTACTGGCGTGAGCCACTGTGCCTGGCCCTCTACATTTTAAATAATAGTTTTAGAGATTTATTTTTTCACATTTAGGTCTTTAATTTCTTTGGGATTACTTTTATGTATGGTGTGTCCAAAGATAAACTTACAACACATTTAGTTTAAAGAGCTAATTGGCTTTTATTAGCAATTCTAGAATTAGGCAACATCTCATTCTAAAAAATAGAACAGATGTTCTGATGAGCTGAGGAGAGGGAGCTCCCTGTATAGGCAGAAAAGGGCTGAAGAAAGTGGAAATAAAGAGCGAAAAGAGGATTGGTCGTTTCAAAGTTACTTTCCTTCCAGGGTTACAACAGAGAGGACTGCCTATGGTCAGCTCAGTAAACTGGGCCCCTTCTGCTGGGTTGCTGTGAATCTCCTGTTTGGGGGAAATGGACCTAGCATGAGTAATTCCATTCTGGTCTGGTCTGGTCTGGGGGGGTCTTGTCCAAAGAAGCTTAGCCCAAAACAATGGCCTCCATGGATTTTATTTAACAGGTGCAATGTAGGGATCCAAGTCAATTTCTTCTTTCCCTATGAACAGACAATGGTCCCAACACCATTCAGTGACTCATCCTTTCCCTCAATTTGTGCCTCCCGCCGACACCTGCTGTATACCTAGTGCCTGTGTTTGCATGGATTTTTTCTTGACTCTCTTTTTTTCAAAAATCTTTTTTGTCTATTATTGCACCATCACACTATTTGGTGTTCCTTACTATGTCTTTGTAATTTGTCTCAATAGCTGGTAGGTCAAGGGCAGAGTAGTCTTCAGGCAGGGAGAGGAGGGTGAAGAGTGAGCGAAGTTCTGTGCCTCTTAGCCAAACCCACCCTTGGTGAGGAGAGCACCTGGACTTCCTGGCTCTAGCCACACATCAGAATGTGCCTGTTCAATTTCCTCAGAGATAATCACAGTGGACAAGAGGCAAGGAATAGATTTGAGAGCTATTACTAAAATTAATTGGCAGGGCTTGGTAACTGCCTGCATTTCTGGTGGGGTAGTACAGAGAGAGGGATTTATCTAGGACAGCCCTCATATTTCTGGCTCAATCAACAGTCCTGCAAAGACTGTGCCAAATGTACACCATGAACCTTCTTAACTCTGAAAATTCCAGTGTCTAATCTAATGCCTTAGGAAAATTTCTTTTCTTTTTTTTTCTTTTCTTTTCTTTTCTTTTCTCTTTTTTTTGAGACAGAGTCTCACTTTGTCGCCCTGCTTAGAGTGCAATGGCATCAGCCTAGTTCACAGCGACCTCAAACTCCTGGGCTCAAATGATCCTCAGCCTCAGCCTCAGCCTTAACCTCCCAAGTAGCTGTGACTACAGGTATGCCCCACCATGCTCAGCTAATTTTTTCTATTTTTGGTAGAGATGGGGTCTCCTCTTGCTCAGGCTTGTCTCAGAACTCCTGAGCTCAAACGATCCTCCCACCTCAGCCTCCCAGAGTGCTAGGTTTACAGGCATGAGCCACCATACCCAGCCAGGAGAATTTCTTGAGCAAATAATACAACCTATAGAAATACCTAGTCACTGAAAAGCAAGGTGTGATTATAAATGGTTTATTTCTTTAGACCATAATATTCATCACAATTAAATTGCATTTTAAGCTTGCTACTGCTGACAGTGTATGCAGATACTGCTTTTTACTCATAGTGAAGTGCTGAGGGACCAGGAAGTTATCTCAGGTAGTAAATTTTAAGACAGAGTGCTCACTTCTGGAGTCAGACCCAGTAGTTTTCTCATATATCTATGGGCGACATGAACACTAACGTAGACCACAAAAACAATCTCACCCTTCCCAACACTGCTGACACTAGAGAGCCAGTCAGGTCCCTGTCCTTGCCTCTATCCCACACTCCTGCTCCACAAACTCCACACAGAACCAGGCACCAGGCAGGGGAGGTCACAGCTCAGCAGGGAGAAGCGGCAGGATGAGAAAACCAGGCAGCAGCAGAGGAAGCGCAGGGCCTGCTCTCACTCCTGCAGATGGGAGGGAGAGGAGGAGAAGTTTCCCTATGGAGTTTCTCAAGATAGGGGCCTCCCAAACTTTTAGAGCTTCATCTTAAGGTCAAAAGAACCAAGCAAATAGGCTCTAGGGCCCGCTAGGCCTGGTTAGACCTCTTGCCTTTCCAGCATTCCTGAAGCACTCAGAAATAGAGAGAGAGGGGCCAGGGAGAGAGACTGTGGAGGATACGTCCTTTGGGTTCCTAGATTTAAGGTCACCTCACCTTAACTGAGCTCTCAGGCCTGATGGGCCTCACAGCCTCTCCCTAAGCTACTTTCCAGGCTCCTGTGCTCCAAGCTACTGTCACCTTGCCGAGAAAGTCCTTCCCTAGCTGGGGCCTGCAGCTCTCCTGGCCATTGTGAGAGCCTCTCCTCACTTCTCTTTCTCCACCCAGGAAGATGTTTCTGCATCTGGACCTCTTGGAAGTCCATGTTTTGCAGCAATATGTGTCCTCCTTTCTCTACTAGCTGGAGTCACTGGAGCTGGTAGGATCTGGCTTCGTCACCTGGGCTTCTCCGTCTGCCTGAATCTGAACACCAACCATTCGATTCAAGACAGGGAGCTGCATGTGTCCTACGCCGGCCTGTCTGCCTGGCTATCCTGTTTTCATCAGGCTTGCTCCAAATTCAAAATCCCTCTATGTAAAAGCTCAGAGTCCCCCTGCAATTGTTCTCTGTGCTCCCATTTCTACCCCAACATTTCTTGTGTTTTCAGCACCACTTCAGAGCATAAAGATGAATTTGGTCTAAATTTGTTGGATACTCAGTGCCTCTGCAGCTCAGATCCACTTCTGGTTGGACCCCTGCCCTCTCGACAAAGCTTAACTCACATCAGCAACAGGCGCTAGAGCCATGATTCAAGCCAGGTATTATGACAGGCCCTGAGTGCAGATGAACAGGGAGACAAAGTCTCCGGACTGTACACAAATGATTGTCATGTAAATGGTGGGTGTGTGGCTGAGATGTGCACAGCACAAAAGAAAGTTAGCATTTGTTGAGCGGTGTCTATGTGCCAGGCATTAGTTATGGAATGCTTCTCTTTCAATTCTCACAGCAATACTACTGAACCATTTGTTATTTGCACCTCCACCTTTCAAATTGGGAAATCAAGACACAGATTGCTCAGGTAACTTGCCCAAAGTCACAGAGATGGTGCTGGCTGAGCCTGATCACGGTTGACGTGGTCTCACTCCAAACCTATGGCACGGAGCATGGTGCAATGTTTAATTTTGCCTGAAAGTATCAAGGGAAGTGATATTTGAGCTAGGTCTTGAAAGATAACTACTGTACTGAAATTGATGGTGTCTTCGATTGTATGAAATACGGTATATGATCAAGGGAGGAAAGAGACTTCAAGAAGCTGCAGAGACCTGAAAGCCAGGACCCTATGGGAAAAGGCGGGTGAAGTGCTCATGGAGGCACTTCTCACCCACCGTGTAGCTGGAGGTGCTAGCCTTTCTTGATGCTCTCCCTCAGTACTTCCACCCATTATTCATGTGCCCCCACCGAGGTTCTGGCTGTGCCACCTCTAACCTTCATCAGTCCAGCCATCCTCCCTGTGCACGTGGTCTACTGTGTGCCTCACTCGTGCAAAACCTTTCAGTTCTTTCCTCTCCTCACTCCAACACTATTCATCCGTGTTCACTCTAGCCAACCACTCTGTGGAAATGTCCCCCAACCCACTCATAACCTGTAGACTGTCCACACCAGAAATCCCAAGGTCCACCTGTCTGTTTTCTGACCACACCCCTTGGTCCGCCCAGCCTTCACGCTCCTCCTTCTGGAGCACCTCATGGGGAGCACCAGTCCCCAGACCTGCCTCCATCACCACGGCCACCTGCTCAGTTCAGGCACCCTCATCTCCTTGCCTGGGTTACTGCAGCAGCCACACTCCTCTGCTTGGAACCGGGTCTCCCACTCCCCTGACCCCTTGCTATGTCCCCCAACATAGCAGTGGTTTCCTTAACTCATTTTGCCTGGTGCCCAGCAGATCTTTCTGAGCTTTCTGCACAACAGGGAAGTTGGGAGCTTGGCTGGACTACAAACTGCCCCGTGCCTCTGGGCGTGGGCTCTGCACTCTATTCTAGGACGTCAGCCCTGTCCTTGCAAGGACCTAGCACTCTTCAGTTGATTGGAGGCCCACTGTTCTCTGCCCTGGTGGCTTCTGGTAGGAGAGCACCCCTTCTTCTGTTTCATGATGGCTCCACACTCCCACCTTCAACACTGACCCGGATTCACCCGAGCTCTTGAAATTGCTGTCATGTTTTCTGGGATTTTTGACTAGAACCATCATAGTAGCAATTGAAGTTACTCTTCATTTTGCAGGGACTTTCAAGCAAAATTACATTGTATTTTTCATCTGTTTCTTTTGCGGTGACTTTCTGATACACTTCATACCCTGGAATTAGCACTTTGTCTTCACCAGGGTGGAAAGAGAAGTCTTTGATATTAACGCCCAAGCAGGTTGTGATGATAAATAGTGTCTCATCTTCCCTAAGAAATATCGAAGCAGGTACATCTAGAAACAACGATGATGAAGTAAATTGCCCAAATCGTACATTTTCTTCTCCACTGTAATAAAATTTGTTTGGAAAGCCTCTACAAGCTGTGTAACAATTCCCTGAAGTGAGAAGCTGAAGAGCTCTTGTCAAATAATAATGGAAGGCTTTAAACTGAAAGTTCTGTGAATTTTGACAGAATTCTCTTACAGGACTATTATTATAAAACCTATTGCAATGTTCCTAGTATAGGCCACTAGAGCTGTTCCTTGGAAATCATTTAATTTTTTGAAATGGCTTATTTTGTTTTTCATGGTATCTATTGTGTCTCTGCCTTTTCCCTTTCAATTTTTAATGTTTTATTCACTTTCTGTTCTTCTTTTAACAGCTGGAGTGCCTTTTCCTCCATTTCTTCAATACAAGCCACATACTGGTCATCAAATGCATTGTAAGCCCTGCCGAGCTTGGCTGGCCATGTCTGGCTGGCCACCTGTAAAGAAGGAGGAGAGTCCCTTGGCCTGTTTGCTGTGGAACCAGCGTGCATGGGACACTGCCAGAGCCCAGCATGGGCTTCGTGCTCAGTATGAGTTTTCACATGTTCCTGTCGCAGGGCTCTTGTATGGTACATGCATGAATGCAATCCTATTACACTTTGAGTTGTGTAAAAAGAGACAGCTAAGCTTTGCAATGCTGTCTTTTTTTTTGAGAGAGAGAGTCTCCCTTTGTTGCCCAGGCTAGAGTGAGTGCCGTGGCATCAGCCTAGCTCACAGCAACCTCAAACACCTGGGCTCAAGCGATCCTCCTGCCTCAGCCTCCCAAGTAGCTGGGACTACAGGCATGCGCCACCATGCCCGGCTAATTTTTTGTATATATATATTAGTTGGCCAATTAATTTGTTTCTATTTATAGTAGAGACAGGGTCTCACTCTTGCTCAGGCTGGTTTGAAACTCCTGACCTCGAGCAATCTGCCCGCCTTGGCCTCCCCAGAGTGCTAGGATTACAGGCGTGAGCCATCGCGCCCAGCCTTGCAATGCTGACTTGTTTACTGATATTATTTTTAAATACTTCTCAGATCCATGCTCTCCAACAGGCTCTAACCACAGACCCCAATCTGGGAACCCTTGTCTCAACAGTGTGAGAGGAAAGCAAGGTAGCAGGATGTAGGTTGGGAGTGGGTGGCAGATATTACCCATTGTGTTGGCTACCAAGTTAGCATGAAGACATGAACTGCTCTGCCTGGAAGAGATGTCATCTTCAAGTTCAAAAATAGCTGCAAATAAGCATCAGACAATGTAAGTGAGGTGTGACCATTAGCTGCACTCTGGGTGTGCTGATGCATCTGCTCTGTATTAATGAATCTCTACTTCAAATCCAGAAGCCCAGGCTCCTGTGCACACTGCTTCCTGAACAGCCGAGCAGGGGTCCTTGTGAACAGCTCTGCCTGGATCCTGCAGCAGGGACAGGGTGACTCTGACATCTAGTCCCCAGTAGGGAGCTGGGATTGAAACAGCTTATCCTGGGAACAGGCAGAGCCACGTGTCATGCAGACTGCCAGTGAGAAAGACAGATTTCTAGGCCCTGACATCTTACTCCCCCTTAGAGGACTATTGCAAGTCCTTTCACAAATGATTAGAAAAATTCTTCTCAAAGTTTTGTGAACCTGAGGCTCAAACTGAAGTCTATACTTCTGAGTATCCCTCAGTGCTGTCAGCTTTCCCAGTGATCAGCTTGCCTGATTAATTACTGAACCTAATGAAAATGTGTTATTTTTTGTTTTTCATGGTATCTATTGTGGTATCCATGGTATCCATTTTTGTTTTTGCCATTCTTTTTGAGGAATGGAGATATAAATTACACTTGTAGCACGACAGGTCAAAGAGTGAGGCGTGATAGTCACCCCGCCTTGGGCTGGGCCCTGCTCCCTTCCTTCTTTCCTGCTTGCAGCTCTTGGCAAATCATGACAATTCTCCTCTGCCCTCTAGGCCCATTGTGCTACTCTCCATGGTATTTTGGGTTAGTCTTGACAGGATAGTGCTTGCCCCAGACTGTAAGAATGACAGAAAGGAGCTGTGAACTATGACCCTTTGCTGTGACCACTGCCTCCTCCTCTTCCCTCGCTCCCCATTCCCAGAGCCAGTAGGGGACACGCTCTAGAAATAACAGAGTTGGGAGTTCTGTACTCCAGTGGACACTGCACCGCCTTCAAGTCATTCCGGATTAAAAAAAAAAAAAGAATTATTAATTACCATAAACTAACCATAAGCAACTGTTTAAGAGTTGACCTCAGAGTAATTCTTGTTTGAATACAATAACCACCCTGATGGGCATCGAAAAACTTACTTCAGCATGGTGTCAAGACAGAATAAACAAATATCTAGATTGCAATCTTTGTAGAAAAAATTAGGCTGAGAAAGAAGTGTTTACCTTGTCTGTAAAAGGCAGAGAGAGCATTTACATAGTTGCACCTTTTCCAATTCCCTACACTGCAGAAAACTAGGGATGACAAAGAACCCAGTCTAGCAAGAAGCATTGAGAAGATACTGAAGTTGATGTGAAAACTCTTTTAATATGTGAGGCAACCTTTGTTTTATAGACAAGGGATTTCCTTTCTCCACAAAGCACTTGGCGGGCTTAATTGATAGGAACATATTGTATTGAATTAAAATAATGTTCCAAGATCTCAGCTTATTCAGAATGGTGGTCTGTTAAGAATGGCACACTTCAGGCCAGGCGTGGTGGCTCACATCTGTAATCCTAGCACTCTGGGAGGCTGAGGCAGGCAGATTGCTCCAGGTCAGGAGTTCAAAACCAGCCTGAGCAAGAGTGAGACCCTGTCTATACTGTAAATAGAAACAAATTAATTGGCCAACTAATATATATATAGAAAAAAACTAGCCAGGCATGATGGTGCATGCCTGTAGTTCCAGCCACTTGGAAGGCTGAGGCAGGAGGATCACTTGAGCCCAGGAGTTTGAGTTTGCTGTGAGCTAGGCTGATGCCACGGCACTCACTCTAGCCTGGGCAACAAAGTGAGACTCTATCTCAAAAAAAAAAAAAAAAAAGAATGGCACACTTGAAACAATTTTTCTTTTCAACTTAATCTTATTATAGAGCAAGCCCTGGTTCTAGAGCAATCAAAACTATGGCGGCTGGCCGTGCGCGGTGGCTCACGCCTGTAATCCTAGCAGTCTGGGAGGCCGAGGCAGGTGGATTGCTCAAGGTCAGGAGTTCGAAACCAGCCTGAGCAAGAGCGAGACCCCGTCTCTACTATATAAATAGAAAGAAATTAATTGGCCAACATATATATATATATATATATATATATATATATAATTAGCCAGGCATGGTGGCACATGCCTATAGTCCCAGCTACTCTGGAGGCTGAGGCAGCAGGATTGCTTGAGCCCAGGAGTTTGAGGTTGCTGTGAGCTAGGTTGACACCATGGCACTCACTCTAGCCTGGGCAACAAAGGGAGACTCTGTCTCAAAAAAAAAAAGAAAAAAAAAACTACGGCGGCCAACATTGAACCAACCACACCCTGATTTCTTTAATTAAATAATAATGGTGATATTTTATGGAGGTTATTCTTTTAAAAATTTATTCTGAATTTGACGACTTTTGTATTAAATGCTTTTAAACCTCAAAAAGTGATTAAAATGAAATTGGAACTAGAAACTTAACATTTCCCCTTAATTCTAAAAGAAATAATTTTATAGTTTTATTTGTGATGATAACTGCATTTTTTTATAGAATGAAAAATTGAGAATTTTGATCATGGCATATTTTGATTTTGTGTGAAAATTTATATTTCTTCATGAATATTGAACAGCTAAGGCCTTATGCAAAAGTAATATAAACATGGGTGTGTTCAACTGAAATCTTTTGCAAATTGAAATGTGTTATAATTGTAAAAACTAATCTTTTTTTTTTTTTTTTTTTTTTTTTGAGACAGAGTCTCGCTTTGTTGCCCAGGCTAGAGTGAGTGCCGTGGCGTCAGCCTAGCTCACAGCAACCTCAAACTCCTGGGCTCGAGTGATCCTTCTGCCTCAGCCTCCCGGGTAGCTGGGACTACAGGCATGCGCCACCATGCCCGGCTAATTTTTTATATATATATCAGTTGGCCAATTAATTTCTTTCTATTTATAGTAGAGACAGGGTCTCGCTCTTGCTCAGGCTGGTTTTGAACTCCTGACCTTGAGCAATCCGCCCGCCTCGGCCTCCCAAGAGCTAGGATTACAGGCGTGAGCCACAGCGCCCGGCCTAAAACTAATCTTTTATGTCTGAAAATTATATGACTCGATGGGAAAGTTTTCACTTGAAATATCTGAGCACAACTTAAATGGATGCTATCTGACACATATTACCAAATAGCTATTTATTAATTTAATTGTTTTACCATCTTACACTCCGATAATATTTATCTAACTTTCTTAATTGGCTCTTGGAATTTTCTAATTTTACAGCCTTATAGTAATGAATATTTATATTTATCTAATATTCCCACAGAGACAGTAAATTCTAATCTTTGATCTTTAGGCAAAATTGTAAAAGCTTCTATAATATTTAATATATCCTTCTTTAAGGAATTCTAAAACCCTAGCTGTCCTCCTTAAATTGTTAAAAATCTTCCTGGAGGAGGATTTTGACTGGCCCTGAGTTAAGACAGCAGTAATGAGAGAATTCTTGGCTTTTACATCCCATATACTTTAAATCATTTAGCAGCTCCTTATCTCCGGCTCACAGTGGCTCTCAAGGCTTGATGTGCATAAGAACCTGGGAAGCTTGTTGCCAACAGAGATTTCTGGACCCTAGTCTCAAGGTTGTGGATTCGGCAGTTCTGCATGTGTAATGAGCCCCACAGGTGATTCTGATGCAGTTTGCCTTTTGAGAATCTCGGAGCAGCTTGGGGTTCAAGCCAGCGCCTTCACAATCCAGCTCTGCCTTTCTCTCCAGTCTCTCACCACTCCTCATCCCACAACTTATGCTTCCAGGCTTGGGTTTGAGCCTGGCAAGTTTGATGCACCCTTGAGGAATCCAGATGGATGTGTCAGTAGAAAAGTGGCTATACAGGGTTCTGGAATTCAGTAGAGGAGCTGCAAGCATAAAACTGAGTGCCAGTACATGGGGCTTGGTGCTTAATACCAGGAGAGTGGAGAGAAAATGTGGAAAGTTAGATGAGAATTATCATGACGATTATCCTTATTTTTCTGGGTACAATCTTTGGTGTAAGGTTATGACAATTTCAAGAAAAAGGATGGGAACTGATGGCTTCTAAAGTCTTCATCTGTGAATGGGCTCTTTGTGGACATATTCTTATGGACAATTCATATAATTCTTACCCAAAGTTTAATTTTTTTTTTTTTTTTTGAGACAGGATCTCGCTCTGTTAACCAGGCTGGAGTGCTCTGGTACGATCATAGCTCACTGAAGCCTCAAACTCCTGGGCTCAAGAGATCCTCCTGCCTCAGCCTACTGAGTAGCTGGGACTACAGGTGGGCTCCACCAAGCCGGGCTAATTTTTTCTATTTTTTGTAGAAGCAGGGTCTCACTATGTGGTTCAAGATGGTCTTGAACTTCTGGCCTCAAGCAATCCTCATGCCTTGGCCTCCCAAAGTGCTAGGATTACAGGCGTGAGCCACTGCTCCCAGCCAAAAGTTTGAATTTTTAAAGCCAGTTTCCATCGTGCTTAGATCACATTGGTCTAGCATCCCAGCTGAGCCTTAATGCAGAATGAGAGTTGGGAGCCAGTGACTTCCTTTCCCATTGCCCAGGCATCTATGTCTACGAGCTTAATTTAGAACCTTGGATTTTTTCGGCTTGGGAGGTTTCTTGGATGAAAGAAGAGGATAGAAGTTGGTGTGTGCATGGAGTTGGGAGGGAAATGGGGAAGTTAAGCATATTCTTGTTCTGGCCTGAAAATCTAGACTTGACTAACCATAGGAAGGGAAGTCCCTTTTGCACAAGGGACCATGTGGGACACAGGCACCAGCTGTGCTGCCTCCGAGGCCTGGGTGATAAGCTGCTTGATCTTAGATTAAATGTTTAAATTTCTAGAGCGATGGACAGACTGCATATCTCTCCTTCAAGATGCTTTCCTCTTTCCAGATCTGACCCCACCTCCCTACCTGGAATATTTCTTCCCAGAACTGGACTTGGTAGCTCTGGCTCTTGACATATAACCCCACCTGCCTTACTGCAGTCACCCCAATTCTTAGATCTTCTCCCAGCCCTATACTAACACCAATCCCTCTTCAGGAGCCATGTGTACTTTCCTCACCTCCAGAGACTCTTCCCTGTCACAGGACAGAGTTCAAAGTTGTCAGTACCTGATCTCCTGCAGATTCTTGGTGATTTGGTCCCCATTCCCTTCTGACAGCAGTGCCTGAGAAGGCCATGCTCTGGCCCTTTTATCCAGGGGAGAAATGTGCTTTCAGTTTCAGACTGGATTTGCAAGGCAAAAGCTAGTTAACTGTGTTTTGATGTTGTACCATTTTCTTTTCCTGTCTCAAGAAGAGGGTTGGGACTTTTTTTTTTTTTTTGAGACAGAGTCTCACTCTGTTGCCGGGTCTAGAGTGCTGTGGTGTCAGCCTAGCTCACAGCAACCTCAAACTCCTGGGCTCAAGCGATCCTTCTGCCTCAGCCTCCCGAGTAGCTGGGACTACAGGCATGTGCCACCATGCTCAGCCTAATTTTTTCTATATATTTTTAGTTGGCCAATTAATTTCTTTCCATTTTTAGTAGAGACGGGGCTTGCTTTTGCTCAGCCTGGTTTCGAACTCCTGACCTTGAGCGATCCTCTTGCTTTGGCCTCCCAGAGTGCTAGGATAACAGGCATGAGCCACCGTACCCAGCCAAGGGGCGGGACTTTCATGTTTTCTCTCCACAGCATTGGGGTATGTGTGTGTGTGTTTATTGTGGCTTGCAGGTAGATCCTGAAAAAAGCAGAAGTTGCCGGTAGATCCCTTTCCCCCAAATATTGGTTTTACAAATTACTTGAGCCATTGTGGGGATTAGGTCAAGGAGAATAGTATAGAGATGAGTGCATTTGAGGACCATTTTTGCATCTTTCATCACTCTTTGGTATGAATCCCCAACATTTGTCTACAATTTGTTCATGAATGGGCTAAAGCATATAACCAAACTGATTGTTGATTTTGTACAGCATTTCCTTTGGGTATTACCAGCTCCTCTTGGTCTTAGAGCCAAGTGATGAATCAATTGGTTTCCTGGGTAACTGGACTCAGACACTAGGTGACTTTTGAGACAGGAAATACAACAGACCAGGCTGCCAGAAATCTAAAATCTCTTATTCCATCATACACAGAAAAAGAAGGCTCAACCAAAATAATACTTGGAGACGTTCTGTAGTACCTAACTTTTGTAGCTGAACTTTCACAGAAATAGAGCTTGGAAGACTCTGGCTTTGCCAGACGTGGAGAAAATGACTAATTAATAAAATAAAATAAAGTAAAATAAAAAGTAATAGAAACAAATTTTTAAAAAGAGAAAACATCGGAAGAGGACAGGGCGTCGTAGTCTTCTTGTGTATATTTGGAGGCAAGTCATTTTTTCTGATCTTACAAGTAAGAAATCTAACCTTTGTTTTGCTCTAGAGCTTTCTAATACTCTTGGTGCTGAACTATTCTTAATGAGTGGTGCCAAAAATGTTACAACACATGCTATAACCCCATTGAGGTATTTTGGACAAAAACACATTATTGGGTGGCCCCAATATTTGGTATTCAATTAAAGACAGAAAGCCTACTGACTAAATAAAGGTGGGGAAATGCAAGTCTGAACTTTAGTAAGTAAGGAAAGACTTTATTTTTATTTTGAGACAGAGTCTCACTCTGTTGCCCAGGCTAGAGTGAGTGCCATGGCATCAGCCTAGCTCACAGCAACCTCAAACCCCTGGGCTCAAGCAATCCTTCTGCCTCAGCCTCCCAAGTAGCTGGGACTACAGGCATGGGCCACCATGCCCAGTCAATTTTTTCTACATATATTAGTTGGCCAAATAATTTCTTTCTATTTATAGCAGAGATGGGGTCAGGCTGGTTTCGAACTCCTGACCTTGAGCAATCCGCCCGCCTCAGCCTTCCAGAGCGCTAAGATTACAGGCATGAGCCACCGCACCTGCACCCGGCAGGAAAGTCTTTATTAAAGGAGACTACTTCAATGGGGAGATGCTCAAAGCCTAAGCCAGAAACCTCTTAGAGACAGGGTAAGCAAGCAAAGCTTTTACATGCCAGAGCCACAGGATAGGTGGCTATGGAAAGAGGAAGAGGGGTGCTCAGAAATGCTGGGGGGTTGTTTTAGAACTTAAACTGCACCAAACATTGCAATGACCAGTAATGGGAGGCACCCAATATTGTTTGTTGGAAATTTTTATAAGAAATTTCAGACTGGACTTTGAAAAGTCTCTTGAGGCTAAGAAGCCAAGCCAAAAATTTTCCATCAGGTTTCACTTGCAGTATCTGTTGATTTGGGTGAATTCCTCTTTTGTTGACATTCCCCAAATATTTGACGGTTCCTAAGCCTACCAGGAAATGACCTTTCTTACTCATCTGTAAGGCTCCGAACCCGTAAGCCAGGTACCAGGCTAATTTTCCCAAGAAGGACTTCTCAGCAATGGTTTCCTAAAGTTATTCTTAGCTCCTTTAAAATGTCTGGTCATACGTGATTAAATAAGTATAATTTTCAAAAATGACATTCCAGGCAAGGCAATGTTTAAATTTTATTCTGTTAACAAAAACAAACTCTAAGTAAATAACTATATTGCTATGAAAGTAAGAATACTTATAAGAGTTTCTAAATTCTGCAGGGTTCAAGCAGGGAGAAAAAGATAAATGTTTCATTTCTGTTTACAAAAGTACAGCCTACTAAATTGTTAAGATTTATAGATAGTTTAAGAAAAAGTTTCTTATATCTAGAAAATAGAACCCTAATGCATCAGTGATATTCCAAACAAAACCCATAATTACCCTACATTGGTTGATTCAGCCCTGTAATTCATTCTTGCTCCAGTCAATCTTGGGTTTACAGTCTCATGAACACATCTACTTCTCTACAAGAGTCCTAGAAATCCTGGCACAAGTATAGTTTTATTTAGGCAATGCCATCAGAAGCACCAGTACCTAAGAGCATCTGGCCTAGTCCTTTCCACTGGACCTTTGAGGTCATCATTATTGTTAAAGACAAAGCACCCTGGCCCGTGGCTGATTTGCAAGCACTTTCAGGAAGAATCAGAATAAACAAACAAAGGAACAAAACCTATCTATGACAAAAGATTTTAAATGTCTGTGGTTAACTTATTACTGATCATTTTCAAAAGTGAAAAATTTATTGAGAATTAATTACAAAAAGATTGCAACTGGCTAGGCGCCGTGGCTGACGCCTGTAATCCTAGCACTCTGGGAGGCCAAGGCAGGAGGATCCCTCAAGGTCAGTAGTTCGAAACCAGCCTGAGCAAGAGCAAGACCCCTGTCTCTAAAAAAAAAAAATAGAAATTAGCTGAACAGCTAAATATATCTATCTATATCTATCTACATCTATATCTATATCTAAACATTCAGCCTGTTTACAATTACCTTTCTTAGCCTCAGTGGTTGCTCTTGGGGTCCCTGAGCCACTCAAGAACCCCTGAATAAATTTTCTGGGAGAAACATTTTTCTGCCTCTTTGTACCAAACAGCATTAGCAGATCATTGCCTGGGGGAGATCTTGAGCCAAGGGACTGAAAATCCCTTTGCAGAATGAGCCAGTTTGAGAAAATCCCAAGTTCCCCCAAAGAGGCCACTGAAGCTCTAAGTTGTTTTTTTAGTAAAATTTTGCCATTTGGGGAGAATTGGATGGAAATAGAACTATGATGATGGAGCATATACTCCTTGAGGGAGATGTCTGGCAGGCAGGGGCAGGGGCGGGGGGGAGCAGTTAGATTGAGGGTCTCCCATGATGACAAAATGGATACCTGTTGGTGTTAGGGACACTGGGACTTTAACCTAAGGTGTGATTTCCCTGGAAAGAGTTGGGACCTTTAATCCCACTCAGAAAGTCAGAAGATAGAGCAATAGAAGAACAGGAAGAAGAGAACTAAAAGAAGGGAAAAATAAAGTCAAGTCCTTACTGTGCTACAATAGGCAATATTGGAGCGCTGGATTAGGTATGCACTGTGACCCATTGCCTTGGATTCTGATTTCTTCAGCCAGGAGACACAAAGCATCCAAGAAACTGGCATGAATACCTGGGTGAAGACGCTGGGGCCATCTGACTCATGGCACCATTGTTGCCAAGGAAAAGAACTGCAAGTCTGAATAGTAGTGAGGTTTTATCAAGGGGACCATTGCAACAGGGAGATGCTCAAAGACTAAGGCAGAAACATCTCAGGTAAGATTGGGCAGGCAAAGCTTTTTATGCAGACTTTGTGGGGTTGGTGGCTGTGGAAGGAGAAAGGAGGGTAAAAAGGAGGGTACTGTTGGGAGAGGGGGTGTCTTGAAACTTAACAAACTGCATCAAGCATTGCAATAATGGGTAAGTCAAGGCAGTCATGTTGTTTGTGGTCAGGCACGTGAAGTGGGGCCCGGAGCTGAGGTGGAGCGAATGAGTTAGGGCGTGGGACGTTCACAGCCAGCTCAGGTCAATCCTAGTCTGTCCTAGTCTGTCCTAGTCCACCCAGGCCAAAGTTATATCAAGCATTAAGGTTGATCAGCGTTGTCAGCTTCTCCCTATAGAAACTTACCTTAGTAAACTGGTGCCCACTTTCAGGATAGTCTCACACATCATCCAGTGGCCACTTAAGCCCATCAGATTCCCCTCTATGAAAAAGTGATCATTATATAACATAATTTAAGAAATAAAACCAGGTGCAGTGGCTCACACCTGTAATCCTAGCATTCTGGGAGGCCGAGGTGGGAGCATTTCTTGAGCTCAGGAATTTGAGACCAGCCTGAACAAGAGTGAGACCCCATCTCTACTAAAAATAGAAAAATTAGGTGGGCAATGTGGTGTGTGCCTATAGTCTCAGCTATTCAGGAGACTGAGGTAGGAGGATAGTTTGAACCCAGGAGTTTGAGGTTGTTGTGAGCTATGATGATGCCATGGCACTCTATTCAGGGCAATGGAGTAAGACTCTGTCTCAAAATATATATATATAAAATGCATATATTAAAAAAAATTTTTTTAAAGAAGGAAGAGTACTGGGCCTTGTTTTGAAACCCTAACCACCCAAAGGGAAGTCTGGATTGCTTTTTTCTCTCCTGAGGTGGCTTCACTTTATGCTTTACAAGAGGCCTGGAAAGTAGGGAGAGTCCTACATACCAACTCAAGTGAGTTAGACAATGCCACCAAGACTGCAGAGCTTCTCTCTCAAGAGATTCACGAAATTGGATAGGCAGTGGTTCAGAATAGAGCCACCCTAGCTGTAACAGTGGTGTCCTGGGAGCAGGAGCATGCTGGCTTTACCCGAGGGGAAGCCTGCTGTGCATATATCCTTGCAGACCTACTGGGATTTGGGAAGCAAACAAAGAAATCAGAAAATTAGGTAATTTAGCTAACAACCCCATACCTGGTTCTGCAAGTTCCTCAGTTTGGGATGGGATCTATTCTTTTGGTTTAGTCTGGGCACTTTGGACTCCTGGTTGAGTGGCTAGCTACAAACATGGACTGTACACCTTCTCTTGGTCTTTGTCTGCATTGCAGCGTACAGACGTGTGATCTCCAGAGTCCCCAATGCTGTTTTGCAGTAGCTGTCCCATCACGTGATCTAAGAAATGATCATCTGGGAAAAAGAACAGGAAACTCTTACACTTAACAGAGGTCAAAACAACACTCCTGGAAATTTGGTATGTAACTGGGACACCTCAAAGAGTGGTGAAGATCTGTATTGGTCACACCTCCAACGTAGCAATGGTCTGTCATTCAGCTCAGGCTGAAGAATGTCCAAAGAGGGGACACTAAGAACCAAAGCCACCTATATCCATACAGCATACTGCCTACATTAATATAACTTTACAATTCCCCTGTGATTACCAGCGTAACTTTACTATTGCAGGAAACTCTGGTCCAGGAAGATAAAAATTATGAATAAAGATATAGTATTATTAATTCCAGGAACTTCCTGAAACACCCATCAGCTCTCAGAAAAGCATCAAACAACAGTTTATACTCCAAGACTCGGTGAACCCTTTGCCTCAAAACCCTCAGTTTGCTACGTTCATTGGTTTACTCCTAGTATGTCATGATTCTTACCTAATCCTAACCAAGTCCCTGTCTTAGACCAGACTTCAAAGTCTCAGAAAGTGTCCAGGTCCCAACTTTGCCCTTCCTCCTCTAAGACACTATCAAGACCCTGTCAAGATAGTTTTCTCTCTTACCACCATAAGCATTAAACAGCTTTGTTTTGACAAGGCCATAATTGAAAATTCAATGAATTTTGCTGTTTAAAATATGAAAGTCTGTATAGCAAAATGCCAAAAGCAAAGAAAAAAAAGCCAGATAAAAATGGATAAAGCAATCCACAGAATATATAAATATATATAAACTATATCAGTGTGTGCATGTATATGGTAGTCCTCTCTTATCCACAGGAGATACATTCTAAGACCCCAATGGATGCCTGAAATCATGGATAGCATCGAACCCTATATATACTACGTTTTTTTCCTGTACATACATGTAGAGATTGTCCAGTGTCTCTACCAGTGTTACAATGAAGAATGCTCCAGACCACAATCTCAGATTGAAGGACGAGGAGAGACTCTTTTCCTTTCAAAGAGCTCCTTTACCTCTCCAAACCTCTGTATTTATTGCAGAGAAAGGCATGCAAGGTCAAAGCAAAGAACGTGCAGATAGAATGTTTGGAAAGAACATACAGATAGAATCTCTGGTGCCAGTAAATGCATTAGTCTAAAGAAATCTAGTTAGTGATATGCAACATATCCATATTTATCTTGGGATTCCTTGTGACTCCTTAAGGCTATAAAGAAAAGAGCAGGGACCCTCCCATGCATTCCAAGCCTGCTGCATGCAACTGGCTGATAAGCATTCATATCCCAAGTCCTGTTTGCAGGACTGCCAGATTTCCACCTTCTCATAGTCCCTTTACTCAGGCCTTTATGCCTTTTCTAATATCCTCTATGCATGCATACCTATGATAAAGTTTAATTTAAAAATTAGGCACAATAAGAGATTAACAATAATACCTAGTATAAAATGGAACAATTATAATAATATACTATAATAAATGTTATGTGAATATGGTCTCTTTCTCAAAATATCTGACTGTACTGTAGTCACCTATTTTTGAACCATGATTGACAGGGGTAACTGAAACAGCAGAAAGCAAAACTGTAGATAAGGGGTACCACTGTACAACAAATTGGGAAGGAATTATTCAAAATAATTCTCTGAATGTTGGTGAAAATAGTGGAAGTGGGAGTCTGTGACATTTTAGTTAAGGGACTGCTCCCATTTTCTGTACTTCGTCTCCATGGTGCAGTTCTGTCCCAGATGGGAAGGACAGTCCATGAGGACTGCTGCTCTGTCTGAAGGAGCTGATTTTATTTGGAGCACATGTGGAAACTCATGCCCAGTGGCATTGTCAAAAACAATGGAGCTTTCAGTGGCAATCAACTGGGGAAAGCTAAAATCACAGAGATTCTAATTGAGGCAAACAAAAAAACCACGAGACCAGCCAGAAATTTAGTAGAGATACCTAAGGAGATAGGTAAAGATGGCCCTGTTAAAATCACATTTGTCTCCAGTGGTTCAGAAAGCTGTGCACATGTGCAAGGCTGTACTAGCTCAGGAAAGATCAGAAAGGACTCCTGCAAGACACTGGACCCTGGATGAATATGGAGCAAACTTGTAAACTCACTGAATTGTAAAAGTATTCCCTAAGCCAACACAGATTCAACTGCTAAGGGTGGAAGTCTTACTGGCTCAAAGTATTTAAGCATAACCTCTGATCTATCACTGGCTGACCGCTGAGCCATGCTGACCTGGAGCAATCCTGAGGAAGCCAGACTCGAAAATAAAAACAAGAGGAAGAAACTGAACTGTGGCATCAGAGGCTGCACACTGCAGGGAGAACAGATCCCATAGAATTAGTCCAGTGTCTACAGCAACCCCAAGGGAAGGGTATCAAAATCCATAGTTGCTAAAATATGTTACATAAAATGTCCAGTTTTACCAAAAATTATAAGCTACTAAAAGAAACAGGAAAATATGACCACATAGAGGGGGAAGAGCAGGCAATAGAAACTATCTTTGAGAGCATACAGATATTGGATTTAGCAGACAAAAATTTGAAAGCAAATTTATATATAAATACTATAAATATGTTCAAAGAATAAAAGGAAACCTTGCCTAAAGAAGTAAAGTATGAGAACAGTGTCTCACCAAATAGACTATATAAATAAAGAGATACAATTATTTTTTAAAAGAACTAACTAGAAATTCTGGAGTTGAAAAATACAATAACTGAAATGAAAACTTTTCAAGAGGGTATCAACAGTATATTGGTGCTGGTAAAAGGAAAGGTAAGTGAACTTGAAGACAGATCTATAGCAATTATCCAAATGGAAGAACAGAAAAGAAAAATGGTGAAGAAAAATGAATATTGCCTCAAAGAATTGTATATTTTATGCATATCATTAAACATATCAACAAATGTATTATGGGAGTTCCAGAAGGGGTGAGGAGAGAGAAATGATCAAAAAAAAAAAAAAAAGATTTGAAAAAGTTATGAGTGAAAAATCCCCCAACTTGGTGAAAAATATTAATCTACACATTCAGTAAGCTATGAGAATTCTAAGTAGGATAAATGATCGACACCTAAACACATTATAGCCAAACTACTGAAAGGCAAAAATAACATCTTGAAAGCAGCAAGAGAAAAGTGACTCATCACATACACATGAACCAGAATAAGATAAACAGCTGATTTCTCATCAGAAACAATAGAGGCAAAAAGGCAGTGGGATGACACATTTAAAATGCTGAAAGGAAAAAGAAATCTGTCAAACAAGAATCCTATACTCAGTATAACTATCCTTCCGTAATAAATGAAAAATAAACTCCAGGATAAACATAAATTGAAATAATCTATTGTTAGGAGACCTACCTTACAAGAAAAATTATCCAGGTGTGGTGGTACCTGTCTGTAGTCCCAGCTACCTGGGAGGCTGAGGCAGGAGGATGGCTGGAGCCCAGGAGTTTGAGGTTTCAGCGAGCTATGATGATGCCACTGCATTTTAGCTGGGGCAACAGGGTGAGACAAAGAAAGAAAGAAAGAAAGAAAGAAAGAAAGAAAGAAAGAAAGAAAGAAAGAAAGAAAGAAAGAAAGAAAGAAAGAAAGAAAGAAAGAAAGAAAGAAAGAAAGAAAGAAAGAAAGAAAGAAAGAAAGAAAGAAAGAAAGAAAGAAAGAAAGAAAGAAAGAAAGAGAGAAGAAAGAGAGAAAAAGAGAAAGAGAGAGGAAGAAGGAAGGAAGGAAGGAAGGAAGGAAGGAAGGAAGGAAGGAAGGAAGGAAGGAAGGAAGGAAGGAAGGAAGGAAGGAAGGAAGGAGGGAAGGAAGGAGGGAGGGAGGGAGGGAGGGAGGGAGGGAGGGAGGGAGGGAGGGAGGGAGGGAAGAGAAATGCAACCAAATATTAGCCACCTAAAGAAAGAAAAGGGAAAGTAGTTATCTATTGGGCCTTGTCCACCATTAGTCAAAAGTTCCTGCACAGCTGCACAGGGCATTAACTTCCCTGCACTTCTGAGTGTCACATGCGTAAGTATGTGGTTTGCACAGCATGATAACAGTCAAGCTTTGGGCAGGAAGCCACGGCATGGGCTGGAGGTATAGTGCTTCAGATTCTCTCACATTCTCTATTAGATCCAATCCATCATAGGATCTTTGCAGCTGCCATCTCTGCAAAGGTTTAGTACAAGAGGATTAGGGAAAGAGCTATGATTCCTGCTGCTGCAGCTGGTCTCAAAGCCATAATTGATATTTATCATCTCCCTATCACACCCAACAATACAGTGTGATAATTATTGCTTTATATAATCTTTATACAATTGCTTTATACAATCTATGTATTTTAAAGAAGCTAAAAGAAGGAGGAAATATATTTATATAGACTTTTATATTAAGCTACATGTTTATTATTTCCAGTACTCTTCATTTCCTTTCTTTGAGTTTAAGTTACCATCTAGAGTCATTTCCTTACTCAAATGTAGCTTCACTGCCTTCTCCCTCCTTTATGCTGTTATTGCTACATATATTACATTTTTATATGTTATAAGTCTAACAATACAATTTATATTATTTTATGCAATTGTCCTTTAAATTATTAAGGAAAGAAAAGAGAAATATATATTTATAATACTTTTTATAATTACCTATATAATTATCTTTATTGGTTCTTTTTATTTCTTTTTAAAAAATTTTTAGGCTGGGCATAGTGGCTCACACTTGTAATCCTAGCATTTGGGGAGGCTGAGGCAGGAGTGTTGCTTGAGCTCAGAAGTTCAAGACCCGCTTGAACAAGAGCAAGACCTCATCTCTACAAAAAATAGACAAATTAGCCGAGTGGAGTGGCAAGTGCCTATAGTCCCAGCTCCTCGGGAGACTGAGGCAAGAGGATCACTTGAGCCCAGGAGTTCAAGGTTGCAGTGAGCTACGGTGACACCACTGTACTCTAGCCAGGGTGACAGAGCAAGACTCTGTCTCAAAAAAAAAAAAAAAAAAAAAAAAAAATATATATATATATATATATATATATATATATATTAGCAGTTTTAGGTTTACAGAAAAATCAAGTGGAAGGTACAGAGATTTCCTATACAAATCTTTCCCCAAAGACCCATAGCTTCTCCCATTATCAATGTCCTCCACCAAAGGGGTACATTTGTCACAATTGATGAACCATATTGACACATCATTATCATCCACAGCCCATACTTTACATTTCAGTTCGCTCTTGACGTATGTTCTATGGGTTTGGATAAATGCATAATGACATGTACCCGCCATTATACTACCATACAGATAGATTCACTGCCTTAACAATCCTCTGTGCTTTGCCTATTCAGTCCTGCTCCCTGTCATCCTTGGCATCCACCCCTCATTTTACTGTCTCCACAGTTTTGCCTTTTCCAGAGTGTCACAGAGTTGAGTCATAGAGTGTGTAGCCTTTTCAGATAGGCTTCTTTCACTTAGTAATATGCATTTAAGTTTTGTCCATGCCTTTTTGTGGCTTGATAGCTCATTTCTTTTTTGCTGAATAATATTCCATGGTCTGGATGTGCCACAGTTTCTTTCATGCACCTACTGAAGGACATGTTGGTTGCTTCCAAGTTTTGGTAATTATGAATAAAGCTGTCATAGATAACCATGTGCAGTCAGGTTTTAGATTTCTTCCTGGTTCAATCTTGGCAAGTTGTATGCATCTAGGAATTTATCCATTTCTTTTAGGTTTTCCAATTTATTGGCATAGAGTTGCTCATTGTTTTATATAACATCTTATTTTATCTTGGTCATTCCCTTTAAAAGTTTTAAAAAATTTATATATAATAGTTGTACATATTTTGGAGGTACATATGATATTTTGATACATGTATACAATGTGTTATGTGCCAATAAAGGAGGATATCTGTCACCTCAAGCATTTATCTTTTCTTTGTGTTAGGAATGTTACAATTCTTTTCTTCTAGCTATTTTGAAATATATGATAAATTATTGTTCACTATAACTTTCCTATTGTACTATCAATACTAGAACTTATTTCCTTTATCTAACTGTGTTTTTGTACCCCTTAACCAACCTCATCTCCTCTTTCCTTCCCAGCCTCTGATAACCACCATTCTATTCTCTACCTCCAGGAGATCCACTTTTTCAGCTCCCATATATACATGATATTTGTATTTCTATGCTTGGCTTATTTCACCTAACGTGATAACCTCCAGTTCCATCCACGGTGCTGCAGAAGACTTCATTCTTTTTTTATAGACGAATAGTATTATACCACATTTTCTTTATTTATTCATCTGATGATGGACACTTAGGTTGATTCCAGAAATGTCTGATTATCTTTGCCATCTGTTTATATTTAAGAATAAGGACATTAGAACCTGACTCGGGAGCTCTGGGTCCATGTACTGGGCCTACTTATTTGCACTTTACCTCAAGGTGAACCAGTAGCCAGCTGGCCAAGTGCAGACATCTTTTCCTCATGTCAATGCACATTAATGGCTGTTCCTGGTCCTTAACTTCCTTGTCCTGGAAAAATGAGATTTTTGCCACAGGAGAGGGGTTAGGTCAAAGAGTGCCTTCTTCAAATGGAATAGATGTAATTTCAGTCGGATAAGGTCCAGCACATGAGCAGGGCTCGGGTATTTTGGAGGGATCCTGTGAACTACACTGCATCATATCACTTCCATGACTCTCATGCGTTGAAGAGAATCTTAACCTGTGGTCTTGCTCTCTCAAAGCTACCCATCAGAACAGGGTGGCTTACAGGTTTTGGCTTACTTCTTCCAAGATTTAGTCTTAGAAATGAGAGTCTGTAATGAGCTCAATGCACATAATCATAGACAAAAGTTTGGAAAATATCCTCTACCTTAAGGAATTCAGAGATTTGCCTGGGAGGGGCCCTCTTCAGTATTCTGCCTGTTGCATGGTTGATACTCGATTAATGTTTCTATTATTAATTACTATTGGGCTGGAGTTGCTTAAATAACCCTGCTTAATGATTGAGATTCATTCTAGAAACTGGAATTGTTTTTTTGTTTTTTCTGAGACACAGTCTCGCTTTGTTGCCCAGGCTAGAGTTAGTGCCGTGGCATCAGCCTAGCTCACAGCAACCTCAAACTCCTGGGCTCAAGCAATTCTTCTGCCTCAGCCTCCCAAGTAGCTGGGACTACAGTATGCACCACCATGCCCAGCTAATTTTTTCTATACATATTAGTTAGCCAATTAATTTCTTTCTATTTATAGTAGAGATGGGGTCTCACTCTTGCTCAGGCTGGTTTCGAACTCCTGACCTTGAGCAATCCGTCCACCTCGGCCTCCCAAAGTGCTAGGATTATAGGCGCGAGCCACCACACCCGGCCTGGAATTGTATTTATTATGCAGATAACATTAAGTAAACTGTAGGGGGAGGGTATCTATAGAGGTTAAAAGATAGGTAGAGCATCTTGTTGAATATTTAGAAGAGAGAAAAGGTAATGAGTACAAACCTAGCATACTTCTCAATCTCTCTGACCCTGGCTCTCAAATGATAGGGAACAGGACTGCACAAAATGTTTACAAAGCATTCTTTTTTTTTTTTTTTTTTTGAGATGGAGGATGGGGTCTTGCTCTGTCACCTGGGCTGGAGTGCCATGGCATCAGCCTAACCCCAGCAACCTCAAACTCCTGGGCTCAAGTGATCCTCCTTCCTCAGCCTTCTGAATAGCTGGGATTACAGGCACATGCCACCACATCTGGCTAAGTTTTCTATTTTTAATGGAGAGGGTCTCGCTCTTGCTGAGGCTGGTCTCAAACTCCTGACCTCAAACGATGCTTCCACCTTGGCCTCCCAGAGTGCTAGGATTACAGGCATGAGCCTATAGAGTGTTCTTTATAAAAGTAATAAAAATCAGAAACAGCAAAAATGTCTAAAACCAGAGGAACAGTATTAAAGTGATGTCTTTACAAAAAAAAAACACACAAAAAATGTACCTATATTTATATGTAGAAATTAAGACTATTAACATGAGAAAATAAAAATAGTTTTTGCATTGGGATGCTTGGACTCATGAGTGACATTTAAATTTTCTTTTTTTTTAAAAAAAAATCATATTCTGAGTTGCTTCTTTCATAAATACTGAAAGCTTTGCCTTTATCTCTCCCACCCTTTTGCAAACTTTTTGACAGGTACACAGCCAGAAAACCTTAACTCCAAACAGCAGACGGAAACCACACACAGTGGGTTTTGGCTCATTTGAGGTTTGGCTGCATGCTCTGAGCTGTGGGTAGAATGACATTTATTCTGAGCTCTTCATTTCTGTCCCCAACTTCATTCTTCCAATAAAGTGAAATTAGTATAGAGTGTTTCTACACTACAAAGGGAAATATTATCTTGGTTTCTGAAAGGGGACTTGGGAATGGACACTTTGTGGAACTTTGGTTCTCTTCTTCTGTCTCTTCCCAAGCACCACCTTTCCCTTCTTTCAGCTACAGAAAGAAGGCTAATCCTGGCCCTTTACTCTTCTACATAAATTTTGAAAGCATCTTGGCCGTATGCAGTGGGTCACGCCTGTAATCCTAGCACTCTGGGAGGCCGAGGCGGGAGGATTGCTTGAGTTCAGGAGTTGGAGACCAGCATGAGCACGTGTGAGACCCCATCTCTACTAAAAGTAGAAAAAATTAGCAGGTCAACTAAAAATAGAAATAAAAAATTAGCCGGTCGTGGTGGCTTGCACCTGTAGTCCCAGCTACTCAGGAGTCTGAGGCAGGAGGATTGCTTGAGACCAGGAGTTTGAGGTTGTCGTGAGCTAGGCTGATGCCACGGTACTCTAGCCCAGGCAACAAAGCGACACTCTGTCTCAAAATAAATAAGCAAATAAATAAATAAATAAAAGCATCTTATCAGGTTCCATGAAAACTCTGTTGGGATATTTATTGGGAATAAATATCTGTTGGGAATCACATCAGACTTGCAGATCAATTTGGGGAGAATTGACATCTTTACAATTTTCTCTGTGGAGGTCTTGAAGACTTTCTGTGAGATTTATTCCTAGGAACTTGATATTCTTTGATATGCCTGGATTATTTTCAATTTCAATTGTATTTTATAGCTGTTTGTTGCTGGTATATAGAAATCCAACTGACTTTGTAATCTTATATCTACAATCAACTATAAATATTTCTTATAATTTATTTGTACATTGTTTGGGCTTGTTATTTTCAAAAACTGGCATTTTTATGTCATTATTTCCAATACTTTGTAGCTAATGTCATTTTTGTTTATTGTATTGTACTGGCTAGAATCTCCAATACCATATTAAATAAAAGTGGTGATAGTGAGCATTCTGTGTACCTTTCCTGACTTCAGAGGAACGCTTCCAGTTTCCCCATTTAAGATGAGGTTTCTCTGTTTTTTTCAAATAGATTCTCTTTTATTAGGTTTCAGATTTTCTCTTCTATTCTTAATTTTCCATAAGTACTTATGATTGAGAGTTGAACTTTAGCAAAGGATTTTTCTGTAACAATTGACATTATAATATGATTTTTTCTCTTTTAATCAGTTAATACAATGACTTACAGTTGTGGATTTACTAATATTAAACCAGCTTTGCATAGCTGGGTTAAATTCAACTAAGCAATGGTGTGATTGCTTTTTTATATACTTGTAGATTAGATTTGCTAATATTTTAAGGATCTTTTTATATCCATATTCATGAATGGAGTGGTCCTATAATTTTCCTTTTTATGACATGTCTTTGTCTGATTTGGTATACTGTGACTATATCAGTCAGGGTTTCCAGAGAAACAGAACCAGTAAGATTTGTGTATATATATGGGTAGATTTATTACAAGGAATTTGGCTCATACGATTATGGCAGTGGATAAGTCCTAAGATCTGCAGGGTGAGCCAGCCAGCTGGAGACCCAAGATAGCCAATGGTTTGGTTTCAGTCTGAGTCTGAAGGCCTGAGAACTGGGATGGTAAAGTTTCTGTCTGAGCTGGGCAGGCTCAAGACCCAGGAAGAGCCAATGCTTCACTTCAAGTCAAGATGCAGGAAAAACCTGATGTCCCAGCTCAAAGGCAGCCAGGCAGGAAAAAATTGTCTCTGACTTGGGGGAGGATCAATTCTTTGTTCTATCCAGGCCTTCAACTGATTGGATGAGGCCCACCCTCAGTAGGGAGGGCAATCCACTTTACTCAGTCTATCAGTTTAAATGTTAATCTCATCCAGAAACACCCAGAATAATGTTTTGGCTTTTTTTTTTCTTTGAGACAAGAGTCTCAGGCTAGAGTGCCGTGGCATCAGCCTAGCTCACAGTAGCCTCAAACTCCTGGGCTCAAGCAATCCTCCTGCCTCAGCCTCCTGAGTAGCTGGAACTACAGGTGTGCACCACCATGCCTGGCTAAATTTTTTTCTATTTTTAGTATAGCCTGGGTCTCACTCTTTCTCAGGCTGATCTCTGAACTCCTGACCTCAAGTGATCTTCCCTCCTCAACCTCCCAGAATGCTAGGATTACAGGCATAAGCCACTGTGACTGGCCCAGAATGTTTGACAAAATATCTGGGTACCCCATGGCACAGTCAAGTTGACACATAACATGAACTATCACAATGACTTATGCATCCATTCTGTTATTAATGGGCATTTGTTTACTTCCAGGATTTTGCTGCTATAACATTCTTGTACCCGAATCCTGGAAAATACCTAGGAATATAATTGCTTTGTCTTAAGGTACATGAACACTAAACTCGATAAGATAATGGCAATATTCTGGCATTTTCCATTGATTACTTTTACATTGGCCATCATTCTTTTAATATCCAAGAGATCAATTGTTATTTTTTTAAAAATTATTACACTTTCTTAGAACAGTTCTTAATTTATAGAAAAACTGAGCACATAGTACAAAGAGTTCCCATATATCCTCTGCACAAAATTTCTCCTATTATGAACATCATACGCCAGTATGGTACCTTTGTTACAATTAATGAACCAATAATGATACATTATTGTGAACTAAAAATCCATACTTTATTCAGATTTTCCCTATTTTTACCTAGTGATCTTTTTCTCTTTCAGGATCCTATCCACAATACATTTAGTTTTGGTAAAAAAGTGTCCTCTTGGCTGTGACACTTTTTCAGACTGTCATTGTGTTTTTTTTTTTTTTGTTTGTTTGTTTTTGAGACAGAGTCTCGCTTTGTTGCCAGGCTAGAGTGAGTGCCATGGCGTCAGCCTAGCTCACAGCAACCTCAAACTCCTGGGCTCGAGTGATCCTTCTGCCTCAGCCTCCCGGGTAGCTGGGACTACAGGCATGCGCCACCATGCCCGGCTAATTTTTTATATATATATCAGTTGGCCAATTAATTTCTTTCTATTTATAGTAGAGACGGGGTCTCACTCTTGCTCAGGCTGGTTTCGAACTCCTGACCTTGAGCAATCCGCCCGCCTCGGCCTCCCAAGAGCTAGGATTACAGGCGTGAGCCACAGCGCCCGGCCATTGTGTTTTATTACTTCGAGAGCTTTTAGGAATACTGGCCAGCTGTGTTGCAGGGTATCTCTGTCCCCCTCATCTCTGATAATTTTCTTTGCTCTGAAGTCTACTTTATCTGATATTAATGTAGTCATTCCTGCTTTCTTTTTATTAAATTTTCATGATATATTTTTTTCCATCCTTTCACTTTCAACCTGCCTACATTGTTATATTTGAATTGAAATTTTTTATAGATAGCCTATAGTTGGGTAATGTTTCTTAATCTGGTCTATTAATTTCTGTATTTTAATTGGTGCATTTAAATCATTTACACTTAAGGCATTTATTGATATGTTAGGGCTTCATTATTCTGCTTTATTTCTTCTTTTCTGTTTTTCTTTCTGTTCTTGTCTTCTCTGCTTTCTTTTTCCTGCCTTCCCGTGGGTTACTTAAACATTTTTTAGAGCTGTTTTTATTTATCCACAGTGTTTTGAGTGTATAACTTTGCATAGCTTTTTTTAGTGGTTGCTGTAGAAATTACATGCACACATGCATACATATCTTACCACAGTCTACTAGTGTCATCATTTTACCAGTTCAAATGAAGTATAGAAATCTTATCTCCCTTTAAATCCATCTATTTTCCCATTAATAATGTAGTTGTCCTAAACATTGCCTCCCTATGCAGTTAGGACCATATCAGACAGTGTTAAAATTTTTGCTACAACTATCAAACATAATTTAGAAAATTCAAGAGGAGAGGCATATTTGTATTTATTTATCCATATTTTTCCTTACCCTGTTTTGTCTTCCTTCATACTGTTACGAGCTTCCCTCTTTCACTGTTTCCTTTCTTTTTAGAGAGAGCCATTCTTTTTTTTTTCTTTTTTTTTTTTTTGAGACAGAGTCTCGCTTTCTTGCCTAGGCTAGAGTGAGTGCCGTGGCGTCAGCCTAGCTCACAGCAACCTCAAACTCCTGGGGTCAAGCGATCCTCCTGCCTCAGCCTCCCGAGTAGCTGGGACTACAGGCACGAGCCACCATGCCCCGATGATTTATATATATTAGTTGGCCAATTAATTTCTTTCTATTTTTATAGTAGAGACAGGGTCTCGCTCAGGCTGGTTTTGAACTCCTGACCTTGAGCAATCCGCCCGCCTCGGCCTCCCAGAGTGCTAGGATTACAGGAGTGAGCCACCGCGCCCGGCTGAGAGAGCCATTCTTTTAGGGTAGGTCTGTGGGAGATAAATTCTCTTTTTTTATGAAGGTCTTGATTTTTTCATCATTCTTGAATGGTATTTTCACTGGATATAAGATTCTGGGTTGAGAGTTCTTTTCTTTCAGCATTTGAAAAAATGTTGCACCATTTTCTTCTGGTCTCCATCATTTCTGATGAGAAATCTGTGGTAATATGAATTGTTCTTCCCCCGTAAGTAAGAAGTCATTTTTTCTGTCTTGCTGCTTTTAAGATTTTGTTCTTTGTCTTTAGTTTTCATAAATTTGGCTTTAATGTGTCTTGACATGGATTTCCTTAGATTTATCCTGCATGGGGTAAATCAGCCACTATTTCTTTGAGTACATTTTAGCCCCACCCTCTTCCTTCTCTTGTGGGACTCAATGACATGAATGTTCCATCTTCGCTGCAGTCTCGCAGGTCCTTAAGGCTATGTTAATTTTTTTCAGTCTATTTTCTCACTGCTGTTCAGATTGCGTAATTTCTGATGCTCTGTTTTCCAGTTCACTGATTTTTTCTCTGTCTCCTCCATTCTGCTGTTGAGCCTTTGCACTGAGTGGTTTTATTTCAGTTATTGTGTGTTTTGATTTTAAAATTTCCACTTGATTCTTGCCTATATCTTTTGTCTCTTTGCTGAGACATTCTATTTTTTCATTTGTTTCAAATGTGTTCATAATTGTTCATTAAAGCATTTTTATGATACTGCTTTAAAATCTTTGTCGGGTAATTCTAATACCTCTGTCATCTTGCTGGTGGCATCTATGGATGGTCTTTATTTGATTCAATTTAGGATCTTCCTGGTTCTTGGTTTGTGTTATGATCTGAATGTTTGAGTCCAACAGATTCCTATGTTGAACCTAAGCCCCAGTATTGGTATTTGAAGATGGAGCCTTTGGGAGGTAATTAGGATTAGATGCAATCATGAGGGTGGAACCCTGCTCTGATGGGGTTAGTGTCCTTATAATAAGACAGGAAAGAGGTTGCTGTGTCTCTCCTCTTGTGAGCACAGAGGGAAGACCATGTGAGGACCCAGCTAGAAGGTGGTCACATGCAAGCCAGGAAAAGAGCTCTCACCAGGCACCAAACTGGAGACTTCCCAGCCTCCAGAACTGTTAGAAATAAATTTGTTGTTTAAGCTACCCCAATCTATGGTATTTTGTTATTGCAGTCTGAACAGACTAACATAGTATAACAAGTGATTTTCTATTTAAAGCTGGAAATTTTAGGTATTATATTTTAAGATATGAATGTTATTTAAATTTTCTGTTTTACCTGTTGTTGTTGTTTTTTTTTTTTTTAAGATGACATCACTCCTTAGGGGAAAAAAGGGTGGAGCCAACTCATTGTCACCAAATGGGGCTAAGAGTGCAAGTTTTCCACCCAGCCTCTGTTGGCGTTGGCACGTAAGCAGGAGCGCTCTTCCTTACTACCAGGTGGGAGTGAAAGTCTGGGCTTCTCACTGGTCTCCACTGACACTGCAGTTGGGGAGACGACCTTGTTACCACCCAGCAGGGATGGGAGTCCCAGCTTTCTACTCGGTCTCCCATGACATTAACCTGGCAGCAGGTTGGGGTGCCTCATTAGTGTAGGATGGTATAAATCTACACCCCCCACTTGGCCTTTATAGGCATGGGTGCTGGAGGAATTACAGTTTTTTCTTTGGTGTTTGCCTGCAGTACGGAGTTACTGTCTGTAAGTTTTGTGTCTTTGTTTTTATTTTTATTTTTTTTTTTATTTATTTATTTTTTTTTAAAGCTCACTACGTATGGGTAAGTTTTGTGTCTTTGTATGTTATCTCTCTCCTGATCCCTTGGCTGGAAAGAGCAAGCTTTTGTTGGGCCTTTTTTGTCTGTGCTTGCTGGCCTTTCGTGCTGGCTTCTTCAGTCCAAGTCTGGGATATATGGAGAAAGAATAAAATCTAAGGAACTCATCACTATGTCATTCCTTCCATCCCAAAGTCCCTATGTGGTCTGCCTTCTTTTCTATATCTTTCAAAGTCATATTTTTTAATGCATATAATATCTAGGGATTTTAGTTGTACTTAGAAGGAGGAATAGGGAAAAGTACACTTCTATCTTCACAGAAGTGGGATTCCCATGAATCGAGTTTTTTTTTTTTTCTTTTTTTTTTTTGAGACAGAGTCTCACTTTGTTGCCCAGGCTAGAGTGAGTGCCGTGGCGTCAGCCTAGCTCACAGCAACCTCACACTCCTGGGCTCAAGCGATCCTTCTGTCTCAGCCTCCCAAGTAGCTGGGACTACAGGCATGCGCCACCATGCCCGGCTAATTTTTTCTATATATATTAGTTGGCCAATTAGTTTCTTTCTATTTATAGTAGAGACGGGGTCTCGCTCTTGCTCAGGCTGGTTTCGAACTCCTGACCTCGAGCAATCCGCCCGCCTCAGCCTCCCAGAGAGCTAGGATTACAGGCGTGAGCCACCACGCCCGGCCATGAATCGAGTTTTTAATTAATATTATTTTATGATTTTATTACTAGAAAGTCTATTTTTATTTTTTCAAGTAGCAGACTTGGTAATTCTCTATAGTTTCTTACTTCTTACACATGTTTTTAAAGCATTTCTGTTACTTATTTAAACTTAGGGGGCAAACTATTAAATTGGAACTAACTGATGAGCACACATGTGCACAGAGGGAAGTAAAACTCAACGGAAACCAAGCAGGGGGGAGGAGGGAAGAGGGGATGGGCAAAAACCCATCTAACGGGTACAATGAGCACTATCTGAGTGACAGGCACACTCATAACCATGACTGAAATATTATAAAAGTGATCCATGTAACCAAACATATTTGTACCCCCATAATACTTTGAAATAAAAAAATCCTTCTGGGTCATGTTATTACATAAACTCTGATAATTCTATTACAATTGCAATTTCTTCTGAATACCTTTCTGCTAGTTCTTGCCCATCATACCTTTTTGTGTGTGTGGTTAATTATTTTTCATTATAAGTTGATTATTTTCCTTTGAATCTTATTTCTAAGATTTTTAAAAGGCTTTTTTATTGACATATAACTTATACTAGTAAAGTACATAAATCTAAAACTCAAAGATTTTTTACTTATGCATACATCTGTGGAACTATCACCCAGATTGACATAGAATATTTCTAGCACCCCAAAAGATTTCCTGTGCTTCCTCCCCATCAGTACCGATTCCAACAGTAACTTCTATTCTGATCTCCGTCACCATACATTTGTTTTTCCTATTTTTGAATGTCATATAAATGGAATCATATACTATGTACTTTTTTTGTATCTGACTTCTTTCATTTAACATTGTCTTTAAGATTCATCCATGTTTTTCATGTATCATATTCCTAGTTCATTATTTCTCATTGCTGTTTAATGTTTAAAAAATATGATATATTCATATATGTTCATATTGATGCTATAAATATATGATTATTCATATATGATATTCCATATATAATATTTAAATATTCTGGTATGATCCCTTTATCAGATATGTCTGTTACAGATATTTGCTTCCATCTATGACTTGCCTTTTTGTTCTCTTAATGGCGTCTTTTGATGAACAGAAGTTCTTAATTTTAATGAAATCCAATTTTTCAATCCTTTCTATTCTGTCTAGGAAACCTTAATTCTACCTATATTTTCCTAGAACCTTTTTTTTTTAATTTTTTAATTTTTTATTGAGACAGAGTCTCACTTTGTTGCCCAGGCTAGAGTGAGTGCCATGGCATCAGCCTAGCTCACAGCAACCTCAAACTCCTGGGCTCAAACGATCCTCCTGCCTCAGCCTCCCGAGTAGCTGGGACTACAGGCATGCACCACTGTGCCCAGTTAATTTTTCGTATATATATTTTTAGTTGGTCAATTAATTTCTTTCTATTTTTAGTGGAGACAGGGTCTCACTCAGGCTGGTTTTGAACTCCTGACCTTGAGCAATCCTCGGCCTCCCAGAGTGCTAGTATATTCCCCTAGAACCCCTAGAACCTTGATTGTTTTGTTTTAGCTTCCACATTTAAGTCTATGATCCATCCTAAATTAATTTTCGATGGCTGTGAGGAAGGGGTCAAGGTTCATTTTTCAACCTAGTTATCCCATCAACCCATTTGTTTAAAATAGCTCTGATAAGTTGGAATGAAGCCTCTGTCATAAATATATGTGTGGGTCTGTTTCTGGGCTCTCTAGTCTATCCTTTATGTTGATTTGTTCTTTTATGCTGCTGCTGTTGTTCCCAGAGGAGCAATAGAGAGCTGTATAAAGGAAAAGTGGATAAAGTCCTCCCCGCCTCTTCTCTCTGCGGTAACCATGCTATCACTCTGAGAGGCATCTGTCTTCCCTCCATGCTCTTGCAGCCACACGTGCTCACATGCACTGTGCATTTACAGAGACATTTTTAATGACATGGGGAGATGCTTCCTTGTAAAACAAAGGGAGCAGGATATATATTTTTATATAACAAACTGTAATAATAGTAATTAATAATTAATAGAAAGCACTTGCCATGTACCAAGTGCTCTGCTAGGTGCTTTACCTATATTAACTTATTTAATCCGCACAACAGCCTTAAAGGGTAGGGTCAATTTTGCTCCCATTTTACAGATGATGAAATGGAGGCACAGGAAGGTAGAACTTCCCCAGTGCCACACAACCAGTATATGGTGGAGCTAGAATTCAAGCCCGGGCTGTCTGGTTCCAGAGCCCATGCTCTTAACCAAAAATGGATAGAATGAGGCACATGAAAAATTAGTTGTGTTTACCTCGATGAATTAGGATTTTTGTTATTTTTCTCTTGCTCACTACCCTTTGCCCTCCTGACCATTAGGGGCAAGCTCTTTCCCAGGCTCCAGGGCTTTTCGTTCCTAGTGTAGACAGTTCCTCCCTGACTCGCTGCTCAATCAACTGCTATTCAACCTTGAACTCTCAGCCTAAATGTCCCTTCCCCATGGAAGCCTGCCCTGGCTTCCCACAGGAGGCTGGCTTCCCTGAAACAATTTCCAACTTCCTGTCCTGTGCTTCTGCTTTCCAGCACTCCGCACAGTTGCATTCAATGATTTCTGGAATGAGCTGTTTGAACAGCTGTCTTCCCTGAGACCCCACTCCCACCGTGGGCTCCATGAAAGCAAGGTCTTAGTGGGTCTTGTTCACCTCCAAATGCCCAGAACAGTGCCTGACACACAGCAGATGAGTGTGAGGGCCCTGTCGTGTAGCAGACCAGCAGAGAACCAGGCTGGGGGGAGGCGTGGCCTGGGGGCCCTCTCACTGTGTTCTAATATGGATGCAGTGGAAAGTGCTGGAATCAGACACACAGCCCTGAGTTAAAATACTGACTTGCAAGCTGCGCATACATCGACTATAACCCTCACATTCTGAGATCTGCTTTCTCTTATAATATTGGGTTAAAATATGACCTTGCACCTGCAAGAGTGCCTGACACCTAGTAGGTGTTCAATAGTTAAATGAATTTGTTGTGCATTTTCGAAAGCGCTAAATAAGAATTTTTTCCAAGTCTCTTAACTTCTCTGTATTTCTGTTTTAAAGTAGAGATAATAAATTAATGAATATATCTATTTCTTAGGATTATTGTGAGAATTCAAGAAGATAACCCACGCAATGCACAGAACCCCATGTCTGGCATGGATAAAATGCTCAGTAAAGGTTAACTATGAGTCTTACTGTTGTGGGTAAAACACCTTCTGCAGTGCCCAGCACCCAGTAGGTGCTCTGTCGATAGATGGTGTCTTATTTACGGACTTGACCTGGGCGCGGTCACGCCCAGCTGCTTCTCTAGGGCAACGCGGGGTCCCGGCTCTGGGCGCGCTTCTAGGTTCCAGCGTTGACGCTGCACGGACACCACCCAGTGGCCACCTTTAGCTGCTGCAGCCCATCCAAACAGGAACATCCGCGTGCATTCCCTTAGAAGAGCCCGAATGCTGGAGACAGAGAAGAGGAAATAGACTGGAGAGATAATTCAAGAAGGTGGATTCGACAGGAGGTTTTGACCAGTTACATATCCAGCTCCACCCTTCTATCAAGAAGCTAGGCAGAGGGCCTTTAGGTCCGCTCCTTCGGGCCCCCAGCTGGAATCCCGTCTCAGCACCAGGAATTTCTGCAGTACTCAGGAAAGCCCAAGGATATCATCCTTCATTCCTTTCCTCTCTACTAGAAATTCCAACCTGAGAAAGTCTTAGATTGTTGCAGCTGTCAAGCCTGATGAAATACTCAGTTCTTCCACTTCTAGGTCTTTGTGCTTCGGGCTGCCAGTCCTCAGCTCTGAGCAAACTTGGCAGCCCAGTGCTGCTCCCTGTACAAGAGAGGCCTCTCCTGTCTGGGCCTGGGGCTCCTCCAGCCATGTAGGGGGTCCCTATGTGCTTCTGTTTCTCCAGCCCTGAAGGATGGCTCTGAAAATCCTTTTTTGCAATAAATTCTTTCTCTGCTGAATATGACTTTGCGAAATATGTGTTCTATTTACATGTTAATTGGTTTTCTGATTCCTGATGAAATCTGGCTTCATTGCCAATATCTCGTGGTAATCGGTTGATTCAAATGTTGGGTGGCATCTTTTCTCTGCTGGCCTGTTTACCTGACTATCCTGCTTCCATTAAGGCCTGATGTGAATTTATAAAGCTCACAAAAGCTCCTCGTGAAAGATCAAAGTTCCCCTGAAATCCCTCTTCAAGATTTCGTTTTCTGTGTATACAATGCTTCTATTTTCCAGAGAAAATTCAGAACAAACTTCCATAAAATATCGTAGAATTTGATCAGAACTTGAAATGACTTCACCTTTAAAATCCCAAGGTCTACCTCGGGGTTTTATGACCACACCCTTCAGGCCGCCCAGCCTTCACGCTCTTCCTCCTGGAGCACCTCATGGGGAGCATCAGTCCCCAGACCCGCCTCCATCACCACGGCCACCTGCTCAGTTCAGGCACCCTTGTCGCTTCCCTGGGTTACTGCAGAGCCACATCCTCTGCCTGGAACCAGGTCTCCCCACTCCCTTGACCCCTTGCTATGTCCCCCAACATAGCAGTGGTTTCCTTAACTCATTTTGCCTGGTTCCCAGCAGATCTTTCTGAGCTTTCTGCACAGCAGGGAGGTTGGGAGCTTGACTGGACTAGAAACTGCCCCGTGCCTCTGGGCGTGGGCTCTGCACTCTATTCTAGGACGTCAGCCCGGTCCTTGCAGGGACCCTGCACTCTTAAGTTGATTGGAGGCCCACTGTTCTCTGCCCTGGTGGCTTCTGGTAGGAGAGCACCCCTTCTTCTGTTTCATCATGGCCCCACAGTCCCACCTTCAACACTGACCTGGACTCACCGAGCTACTGGAGAAGCAGTGAGAATTGTTGGTGGAATTTTTGTTTGTTTTTTGAAGGGCGATGTTCTGAAACACCTTATACTCTGGAATCAGCACTTCATTTTTGCATGGACCCAAAGCACATCTTTAATAGAAACTCCTAAGAAGGCTCTGATGACAAAGACTGAGGCTTTCCATTAAAATATGGTATATGAGAAGCTATTTGTTGAGAAAAAGATGTGAGGAAAATTGCCCAACATGCACATTTCCTCTCCTGCTGTAATGAAACTTGGTGCAAGAGCCTCTATAAATGGTGTAGTGCTGCCCTGTAGTGAGAAGAGCTCTTGTCAAATAACGGATGGCTTTGAACTGGAAGTTTCATAACTGTGGAAGGAATCCTCCTCTAGCTCTGCTAATTCTATCGCAGCACACGCAGCATAGGCCGCTAAAGCTGCTCCATGCAAATCATTGAATTGCTTATTTTGGTTTTGTTTGTTTGTTTTTGCTTCCACTTTCCCTCTGCCCTTTTACATTTAGTTTTAATTTTTTTATTTGCTTTCAGTTCCTCTTCTAACAGCTCTTTTCCTCCACTTCCTCAATAGAGCCCACATACTTGTCATCAAATGCATTGTCAGCCACGTCCAGGCCTGCCTGGCCAGCCACCTGTGAAGGAGCAGTGTCCCCTTACCCATTCATTCACTGAGGAACCAGCGTGCGCTGTATGCTGCCCTGAACCTACAACAAGGGGTTCTTGCTCAGCCTGAAATTTCACACTCGCCTGTCACAGAGCTCGTGTGTGAAACATGTATAATCAATCAATGCACAGTAATGGTCCTATGAGAAATTAAATTTTATGGCATTTTTTAGCTTTGTCATTTCAAAAAAAATTTTATTCTCATTTAAGATTTATAATCTCTCACAGACCCTAGTCATGTCTCCACCCCAGGGTCTTCTTGTCCCATAAAATATGAAGGAAGAATAGCTGTCAGCAGGATGAGGGGCCAGAGGTAGGAAACATTATCTGTACCACCAGCCATCAAGTTGGGGGTCAAAAGGTGGTCTGTTGTGTCTAAAATTGATAACATCTACTAACTGAACAAGAACTTCACAGTAGACAGTGGAAGTGAGGCATGCACATTAGCTGCATTTGGGGTGCATTGTTTCTATGCTAATGACCGTCAATCACCATTCTAAGGTCCAGAACTCCAGACGTGTATAATGTTTACACCTGCACCCTGGACACCTTCAACCTTCGGTAAGTTCCAACAGAAAATTTCTCAGTGGCATGATCATTTGCTTTATCCAGCTTGTTTCATGATTTAGTGCATCTAGAGAAAATATTTTACCTTTTATTTTCTTGCTTGGATGATATAAACTATGTACCTAACAAGGCAAATCAAGGAACTGATTCTTTCTTTGTGTTTTCCATTTCCTCTTGCATGGAGCTTTTATAAAATGATGGAATCTTACTGCCATCTTTAAATCTGTGGTCCTATTTACCACCACAGTCTGACCTGATTTTACTAGAATCTGGAGCACCGCAGAACCTGAAAATGGGAGAGGGGCCCAGTAGGATGAGACTGAGTACGTGCAGTAAGACTCTTCGCTGTCTTCCAGTTCTTCCTGCTCTGACTCCATTTTGAACTGCTTTTGTTTCAGAAGTCTTTGTCATTTCAGGTAGTGATGATAAACTGAGCCTGTCCACTCCTTATATCATTCCTGTGCAACCCGTAAAGAGATTGAGTTTTCTGCTTTTATCCCTAGGCCAGACTGACCTTTCAGGGGCCTCCCCCAGACCAAAGGTTCAAAGGGAATTACGACTTCCACACATTTCATGTTGGACCACATGTCTCTGGATTGTCAAGTCAATTTAAAATACAATAATTGGTATACTGGAAATGACTCAAAATTAAAGTTTCTCCTTAATACCTCTTTGTATCATGTTATCCCCAAACATCCAATAACCCACTTTCCCCTTAAGACTCAGTATGAGTTATCCCAGCCAATAGAGGAGCCCACATCTCTGCCTGTTGGCTCAGTGGCTTCCAACTGAATGAGACCATGACTGCGTTCTCTGTTGGAAGCATTTTCTGCCTTAAGAACTAAGACTTCTAAACCTTCCAGGGCCTAGATTGTAGAAGAAGTAGTAATAAATACTCATTAACTGGATTATTAGATGTACTCATGAGCTGGGCCACTGCTACTGGACCCTCCTGCTTCTTATACTTGCGTGTCTCAGCAGTAGAGAATTGGCTGCTGATTTAATGACCATACTGCTCCCCAGTTTGTTAGGGTGCTGTCTTTGCTGGCACTGTAACTGACCTTCAGTAGGGCATCCTGTCAGTAAGCAGAATGACCTTTAGTAGGTGATTCTTCTAGGCCAACTGTTTCTGGATGATGATATACATCATAAGATCAATAAATTCCATGGTATGAGCCTATTGCCACCCAGAATTCGCTATAAAATTAGCTTCTTGCTTAGAAGTAATGTTGTAAATGTGGTAGAGATGACAATTTTTGAATAATGGTTCTGGCAGAAGCATTGGGAGCAAGGAAGAAAAATCTGGAAATGTATCTATTCCCACAAGGACATTTTCTGTCCTCAATGAAGGAAGGGTTCCTATGAAACCAATTCACCACCAAATGCCTGGCTAGTCTCCCTGGGAAATGGTTCCATATTGGGGACTCATTATTGGCCTCTGCTGTGTGCAGCTGGACACTCACCAGTGGAGTAGCCAAATTATCCTTGGTGATGGGATATACATGCTGTTACACTCATGCATGCTTCCATCTCGCCCAACACATCACTGTGTGCCTGGTCCATTGAGTGATCACTGGAGGGGCTGGGGAGAGAGTGACTTCTCTACAGCAGATGCCCCCTGTTGGGCATTTCTGTGAGATGTGATTGTCTCCATACTCTATGCCCATTCCAGGGGGCCCATCTACATCTCTCTTCTCCAGGCCATCTTTGTCACGAAGCCATAGAGGCCATGGGTGTGGACTGAAGAAGAGAGAATAAACAGTGTGCTGGGTAATGAATGGGGCATTTAGCCAATTACAAAGTATGTCCACTTTATCTATGCAAAAACTAGGAGATAACTGGATCCATTGGGCCCACCACGCAGATGGACTGGGGCTAAGACCGCACATGACGCCATAAACCCTTATTCCAACCAGCAGAGCAGCGTGGCATTTTTTTTTTTTTTTTTTTTTTTGACACAGAGTCTCGCTTTGTTGCCCAGGCTAGAGTGAGTGCCGTGGCGTCAGCCTAGCTCACAGCAACCTCAAACTCCTGGGCTCGAGTGATCCTTCTGCCTCAGCCTCCCGGGTAGCTGGGACTACAGGCATGCGCCACCATGCCCGGCTAATTTTTTATATATATATCAGTTGGCCAATTAATTTCTTTCTATTTATAGTAGAGACGGGGTCTCGCTCTTGCTCAGGCTGGTTTTGAACTCCTGACCTTGAGCAATCCGCCCGCCTCGGCCTCCCAAGAGCTAGGATTACAGGCGTGAGCCACAGCGCCCGGCCAGCGTGGCATTTTGTACCCCCAATGATTAGCATAAACTCAGAACCAGCGTCTAAGAGCTCCCAAGTTGGAGTTTTCCTCCCAAAACACAGTCATTTTCGTAAGCGGCTGCAGGCCTTTCTGGAGGAAAGTTTGTTTGTAACATATACTTACAGCTACTTTGCAGGGTCCTTACTCTCAATCATAGGCTCCTGGCCTGTGAACTGGCTGATGATTGGGTATGAGGCAGTAAATTCCCACTGTGGTAATTAGAGTCATGTTTCTATTTTTCGATTACGTAGATAATGCCACACCTTAGTAGACTGCCCATCTGTTCATCCCTAGGAACCCCATGATCAACTAGCCACTACCGCAGATCTCTGACAGTCAAAATGATCTACTAGCCCATCTGTTCCCCTAACCTATTATGGTAATTCGCCCACCTTGACCCTGAAGCTAAGAGCCAACACCTGGCCTCAGATAATCCAGAATCTTGTTTAAAATCAGAAAGCCCAGTTCTCAGGTGACATCTGCCACCACCATCTTTGGCATTGCTTTTCAGGGGTGCCTATCACCTCCACATATCCTAATGCTGTGATAAATGGAGCATTCTCCGAGCCTTCCCCGGGTTATGGATGAGGGTGGCTGAGAAAATTGCACTCCAAGATTCCCATCTTCCTGAGATTTTGGACCTTTGACACCTTTATCTCATTGACTCTAGGCCACCACTGAGTCCAGGCTTCTGCAAACTAGCCAAGCAAGCTGTTAAAGCCACTTGTGGGCACTCAAGTTAAATGCCATAGCCTGAATCCATGTAAGTACACTCCTGTTGGTAATTTCATGCCTATCAAATTTACATTTCATCCTCTTTGGTCTAATGCACTTAGAATCCATTTCCACACATACTTTTCAGCTTTTCCATGTTTAATGCAATAGTCCCTATGCAGACCTTTACTCAGGCTAACCACTAAAGCAAGAAATCAAGTTTAAAACTTACAAAATAACAGAGGGTACATTTTAAAAAATACATCTAGACTCCTGAGGGGCAGGACACTTCTCTTTCAGAACACATCGATCACTCTGTGTGGAATATCCTCCCCATTCTATCAAATCTTTCATGGTCACATTGAAGAACTCTCTTTTCCCCCTAATCCTGGAAATAAGAGAGCCCCAGAAGAGTTAATATTTTTAAACAGCACACAATGAATCAGAGGGGGAACATTAAAACGTTATTCTAAGGGGAAGGGGGGACCCAGGCTGGCAGTATTTAACTTTATTTACATCAATATTCATAATCCTGTTTGGATAACAAATCACACTGAGAGTCTGATAAGAAGCCACAAATCCTCTTCAGAGAAAATGTGTGTAGACACAAAATTGGCATTCAATTTTCAGGTGCTCAAGAATCTCTAGTTATTCAATTCATAAATCCATAGTTAAGAACCCATGCCTGTGTGAACTGGTTCAATATATTAAAAATATCTGAAAAAAGAATGTGTCCATCACAAGGGGATTTGTTGGTTAGGCATGAGTATGGAAAATAGTCACAAAGACACACTGTCAGTGTCCATCCAAATATCATCCATGGGAGGGAGGACTCTGAACCAAGAAACCCATCTGTTGTAATCCTAGGAGTGGGATGGGAGTGTCACCTCCACTTGGCCTGCAGCCATTAACCATTCAAATCATCAAATTCCCTTAGTTTTGAATTTATGCACACCAGAACTTCTGATGATAATGTGGCTCCTTGTGTAGCTGCCTGCGGGGCAGAAGTGCTCTGATTAGAGAATCTGAGTGTCCAGACCCTTCTGCAGAAAGAGTTCCTGTGTGCATTAACAAACTGACATTCTGCTGAGGTTTTTATAAATACAGAATTCTCTGTGAGATTGATTAATGAGAGTCCACATATTAAAGATGATTCTAGGTTTCTGAACTTTCATGGCAGAGGGAAATGCCTTTCTGGAAAACTGATTTGTGTTTCTAAGCCTGCAAGGCAGACAGAATATGACGTATCTGCCAAATTTCTTATTTGAATCTCTCAAATGTGTTGTCTTAGGACAAAGGGTCTGCCAGAGTCACTGACTTTATTAATTTTATTCTGAATATAAATGCAAAGAATCACACATAGAATTTTCAGACTCTTCTGCAGAACAAAGGGCTTTAAGTTATTTATATACATTTAGGAGTTATAGAAACCAGTTACAGTTATGCAGTTTCCCATGACAACCAATTATTATGCAATGCTTTGGGATTCAAGGTTTCCTACCATGGGAAACAATGTTAAATTTTTGAAGGCCCAGTGTTTTTAAGGAAACTTTTCAGATAACCTTACGTGGTTACCTTTTTTTATTTTTTAGGATATAAAATATTGAAAGGATGGCTGCAAATCAAAATCCTCTTATGAGAGCTATAGACTTGTGATTATTTCTGCCTTTATCTTTCTCTAACAAGATCTTGGGAATGGTTGCATAGCTCTGAATTTCATCTCTGTCTTGCACCTCAATAACACTTCTGTCTTTAGAATTTCTTTTTACTATCAACTGGTAGATAAGAAGGTTGCAGTCTCTATCTTCAGGTAAGATTTCATTAGCCAGAACTCAATGGAAAATACAAGGTTTGCAGAAACCTAGGAATTCATAAATCAAATATTAAAATAATAAATTGAAAGAAAACTCTATCACTTGTATATTATCTAGCACATGAACTGGCTCCTAAATCAAGTCTAAACTCAGTCTGGTCTCTACGTCTTTCTGATTGGCCCCCACTCATGTGTCCACTTTTGCCTCAGTTCCAGTGGGGTCTCTGTTCCAGTGGGGCAAACTGTGCCTTTGTGCAGATCTGCAGAAGCAGACCTCAAGGATGGGCATGGTGGCTCACAACTGTAATCCTAGCACTCTGGGAGGCTGAGGTGGGCAGATTGCTCAAGGTCAGGAGTTCGAAACCAGCCTGAGCAAGAGCAAGACCCCGTCTCTACTAAAAATAGCAAGAAATTAATTGACCAACTAAAATATATATATACAAAAAATTAGCCGGGCATGGTGGCACATGCCTGTAGTCCCAACTACTCGGGAGGCTGAGGCAGAAGGATCGCCTGAGCCCAGGCGTTTGAAGTTGCTGTGAGCTAGGCTGATGCCACGGCACTCTAGACCGGGCAACAGAGTGAGACTCTGACTCAAGAAAAAAAAAAAGAAGCAGACCTCAAGATCAGAGTGCAAAAGGTAGTTTGGGAGGAGGTGCTGGGGCCACTGCAGGAGGGAGAGGGAAGTGACATAGGGAAGGGAAGGTGCCAATAAAGTCTCCTTTATGTGTTATTAAGCCAACTGCCACAGAGAGCAGCTGGCACTTAATCCCATGGAAAATTCTGGTTAAAGGTGCAAAACACACACCTCAGACCAACCTCACTAGAGACACAGGAGCTGGGGTACTTTACACCAATCATCATCAGTCATAGGCTGGGCTTGCTCTAGGGGGTGCTAATTCCCCAGCACTTGCAGCACGCAGGGTGAGACGGCTCTCCGTGGCCCTGGAAACAGCCCTTGGGGACAGAGATGCAACAGAGACAGAGATGGCAGCGTCTGAAGGGAATACCAGCAAGACACTGAGCGTATCTGCGGCATCTGGTCCCTTCCCTAAATAAGTCTGTGCATTCCTGGTTTTTCACTCCAGAAAACCATCTTCCTTTCTTCCATCAGAGTTGTCTCAAAATCCTTCTCTCCCAAGGGGCTTTCTCTGAGTAACCCTAACCCACGCTGAGAGCATCTGCTAAGTGTATGGGCCTTGAATGGATGTAAGAAGCTCCTGTGTGGACAAGGTAAACAAAAGTGCCCTCCTCTGAGCACATGCAGCCCCTGGGGACCACAGCCTGGCAAACGGACATCTTGTGAGAAGAAAATTGCATGTCATCTGAAGCAATTCCTACAGGTGCACACAGCTTGTGGAGTGAAACAGGGACTGGGCTTCAGTCCTTACGCACCCCCTCAGCAAGGCATCTTTAGGCAGTGCACAAACTGGGCAACAGTACTGGAGGCCCTGCTTACTCTGATCACTCCTTTCCTCCATAGCCATCGAGAACTTATATGTGGCAGAGCTTTCCAGCAGAGCTTGATCAGATCCAATACCGCATGTGTAAATTTGGGCACAGCTCCACAAGAATCCATTTGCATTGATTAATGTGCCTTGTGACTAAAGGAAAGGAGAAAGTCTAGAACCAACTGGGGGGAAAGACAGGAAAACAGGAAATTGAAAATGATATCTTCCCCATGCTCCAACTGTGCCTAGATATTTCTTGCTGTGGTGCTACAGAATATTCTCCACCTAAATTCCAAGACGATGGAACAGGATCCCTGTTTAAACTTGACATGCCTAATATCCATTTTATTTCATCTTCAAAATGATATAGGAGAAAGAGGTTAAAACAGAGTGGCTAAGTATTCTACTCACAGTTCAGAGCCTGCAGCGAGACCTAGAATGAGCAACAGTCCTGAGTGTGGACACCCATATGCGGTTTCCAAGTCAGTTTCTGCTCACTGACTATGTATGATGCAAAAGTGCAGTCAAGTATTTTTTCTTTAAGCATTTAAAATTACATTTAGAACATTACAAAATTTAATTAAAATCTCACCTAAGATCCCTTCACTCTCACTGAAACTATTTTAATGTTGGTGTGTTTCCTTTTGGATTATCATCATTCATTAATATGCATGTGCAGTTTCTACATAGTTGTCATTTTTTTTTTTTTTTTGAGACAGAGTCTCACTTTGTTGTCCAGGCTAGAGTGAGTGCCGTGGCGTCAGCCTAGCTCACAGCAACCTCAAACTCCTGGGCTCAAGCGATCCTCCTGCCTCAGCCTCCCGAGTAGCTGGGACTACAGGCATGCGCCACCATGCCTGGCTAATTTTTTATATATATATCAGTTGGCCAATTAATTTCTTTCTATTTATAGTAGAGACGGGGTCTCGCTCTTCCTCAGGCTGGTTTTGAACTCCTGACCTTGAGCAATCCGCCCACCTCGGCCTCCCAAGAGCTAGGATTACAGGCGTGAGCCACAGCGCCCGGCCCATAGTTGTCATTTTAATAGTCACACAATATCCCAGTACCTCTTATTCAAACCTGCTTCTTTTCTAAGTATCTTATTCATAGATATTTATCTATAACAAACTGGGAAGGTAGGCCAGAACGGTGGCTCACACCTCTAATCCTAGTACTCTTGGAGGCCCAAGAAGGAGGATTGTTTGAGCCCAAGAGTTTGAGACCAGCCTGAGCAAGACTGAGAACCTGTTTCTACTAAAAATAAAAAAATTAGCTGGGTGTCATGGTGCACGTGTAGTCCCAGCTACTGGGGAGGCTGAGGCAGGAGGATAACTTAAGCCCAGGAAGTTTGAGGTTCCTGTAAGCTAGACTGACACCATGGTACTCTACTCAGGGCAACAGAGTGAGACTTTGTCTCAAAAAAACAAAGGTGGGGGGGAGTTAATAATCATTGGCCATTTTCCATCTTCCAAACCTGGAGAGTGAGGACCTCCTGGGTTCTAGCTTTCGAGGTCCCCTCTCCATAGCCAACTTCATGCCACTGGCCTTGTAGCCCTACTCCAGGCTGTAGGGTGAATCCTGACCTCAGGTGTGAGGGAGTTAGCTCATCTAGCTCAATGCTCATTGAAACCACAGCCACTGCTTTGGTACCTTCTGTGTGCCAGACACCAGGCTGGGCTAAGGGAACTGCAAAGATGAATGAGGCAGATTTCTTCTCTCACCTTGATGTTTCTGAGTACTCTTTTTCATATCCACGCCCATCATGATAACTCAATAAAACTGAACCATTAGAAGTAGAACAGAATGTTCCATCAGAGCCTAAATGGGCATGGGAAATATAAGAAACTTGACTTTCCTTCTGTGAATTACCCCTCACAAAGGGCATCTGGGGGTTTTGTTTTGTTTAGTTTTGTTTTGAGCAGGGTCTCACCTTGTCACCTGGGCATCATCACAGCTCACTACCACCTCAAACTCCTGGGCTTAAGCGATCTTCCTGCCTCACCCTCCCAAGTAGCTATGACTATAGGCATGTGCCACCATACCTGGCTAATTTTTCTATTTTTTGTAGAGATAGGGTCTCACTATTGCTCAGGCTGGTCTTGAACTCTTGATCTCAAGCGTTCCCCCCTGCCTTGGCTTCCCAAAGTGCTAGGATTACAGGCATGAGCCACCGAGCCCAGCCCTGTTTTAATGATTTGATTGCACAGTTTTTGTTTCTAAACAAAAATTTGACTGAAGGAAAAAGGAGATGGTTGACATGGGAACTTGAAGGGGAGAGGAGAGAATGGTAGGAAAATAGAATATTCCTATTCATCAACTGTCCTTGAGGAACTGGGTTTCACCATTTTGACAAGGGAACATGCGAGATTCAGGCAGCCAGCAGGGCTGCCCCAGGGTCCAGAGAACGATTACATATTGTTAAATTTTAGAATTTCTAAAGGGATGTTATTTCCCCACTTAAAATACTTCTTGCCAAGTATAGAATTTGGTTCTTCACTCCCACACCCCCTCCCAATTACTACCACCCCCCAGTTCCCTTCCCTCAGCTTCCCCTAAGTTCTCATTTTCAGAGGAGGACTTAGGTTACTTCAGACTCCAGTTTCTTATTCATAGACCCCACAAATCCTCCAGTTTACATCTGCTAAGCTTCTTGATTCCTTGGGAACTCTGACCCTTTTTGTCTTGAGGAAAAATATACTTTCACTTTCAAAATGGATTTGATGATCATTTCTTTGGTTCACTTAATTACCTACATTTTGCTTTTTGCTGACTCCCCTTAATCTCCAAACCCTCTAGGCTTAAATTATTAATACTATTGCTAACAAGTATGCTCATTTTGACATGTTTTAGGGTGATGTGAATTACCCCTCAGAAAGGGCATCTAGTTTTTGTTTGTTTGTTCTGAGACAGAGTCTCACTCTGTCACCCAGGCATCATCACAGCTCACTACAACCTCAAATTCCTGGGCTCAAGCAGTCCTCTTGCCTCAGCCTCCCGAGTAGCCAGGACAATAGGCACATGCCGCCACGGCCAGAAATTTGAATCCTGTTTCCATCATGCTTTCTGCCTCTCTCCTCTAACTTCTCTCTTCTATCATGTTCATCCCTGAACTTTGTGAACATTCACGTGGTCAAGTACATATTCAATACAGTGGTTTCTCTCCCTTCCTTTCTGCCATGTGTGTTTCTTTTTATCAAAGCATGCCCTCCAAGGACGAGTGCCACTCGAAGGGTTCTTCAAACCCAGTGATATCCTGGTATGTTTACCTCCTTCAGTGAAGTCTTTTCTAACCTTATATCAGAGGGTTGAGTCTATCACACTTCTTAATTCACAGCACTCTGTCATCATTGGTCCATTCAAAGCCTTTCCTTTCTTATATCTACTTATTTATTCCTTTCTATTCCCATTCCCCACTCCCAACAATAGGCAACAATTCTAATATACTTGATGTGAATCCTTTGATTTGTATGTTTCCTATAAAATGTATTCTATTCTCTATATATGTATTTTTAATTTATATAAATGTCCTTGTGCTATAGCCTATTACTTCTTACTAAATACTACGTTTCTAGGACCTAGCCATGGTGCTGAATGCACATCTAGTTTGTTGCTTCTGACTGATACATAGTGTTCCATTGGTTGCATCCCCCACATTTTTACTATTCAATCTCCCAATGACAGGTAAGGAGATTGCCTCCAACTCACTACTTCTTTTAAAAAAAAAAACTTGCAATGAGCACCTTATACAGCTCCCATTTGGACATGTGTGAGCATTTCCCTTGTATATATGCTCAGGAGGGAAACAATTGGATGGCCAGGAACATGAGACCTTAATTTTACTAAGCACTGCCAATTTGCTGTCCAGAATGGGTGCACAAGTCTGTTCTACCACTGGCAGTGTATGAATGTCCTTATATTCCTATACCCCCATCAACACTTAGCATTAATTAGCTTTCTAATTTTTGACAGTCTAAAAGGTAAAATGTGATCTAATTCCTAATTTTAATGATGCAGTAATACACAGAAATGCTGCAGATGGAGCCTGAGATTCTCATTGACTAGGCTTCTCCTTCATGCCTCACACCTACTCTGTTGTTAAATCCCATCAGTTTGTTGCTGCACATCTCCCAAAGCCATTCCTTTTTTTCCTTTCCCTTTAAATCTAAGAAAAATTTTGCCCTCTCACTATTGCAATTGCTCCCTAATTTCCTTCTTAGTGTCCAGATTCCGCCCCATCAGTACACTCTATAGCTGTTACTAAAGTAATATTCCAGAAGCACAGCCCTTTGAGGCAGGAATAAGGATGTTAAGAATTAATAATGGCGGGGATTTTTAACCTAAAACTCTGATTCAGGGGTTAGATTTTCTTTCTAGCGGGGATCTCTTAACCTAAGGAAATGTCAATCAATTAAAGATATCATCCTTATATAAATAAGAATTTAAATGTAAGTATAAATAAATTCCCATAGGGAAAATTCTAAAAGGTGATTATCATACCCCAAGAGAAAGAAAGCGGGAAATCATGAAAGAGCTGAATATATCAGTTTGGAATCCACTCTTCTGAGTCAAGGAAGTAGATAAAACCTAATCATTAGCAGATGCCGTCTTCTCTTGTATTTCTAAACTTGGCATGACTTAGGATTCTTTAATTACATGTTATGAAAACCAACTCAACCTAATTAAGCTAAAAAAGAATTGGGGGACAGTGAGGGGGGGTAATTTATTATAAAAATACAAAAGTGTCTCACAGAACCCAAGGGGGAAGTGCAGTGGGCCTTCAGGGGGGGAGGAATTTGGAAGCTGTAAATATAAACCCTGCAAAATCTCCCCATTCACGTCTCACAGTCTAGCTTTCTCTGTCTAACAGCCTGCAAGGCAGAATATCACTGCTCCATGAATCCCAATTATAAATGCTACAGACGCTACAACCAACTTCTTTCTCTCTTGGCCTCAAGATTCTTTAGTTACTTTGCCAAACACCCCAGATTTCTGTCAACCAACAGGTCTAATACAGAAATTGATAGCAAAAATGAAGCATTGCTAGCAACGGGCTAAAAATTTTTGGAACTGCTAGGTGGAGGTGGAGGCTTTCATCACTTAGTTCATGGGTTGTTGGATGATGAGAAACAACACGCAGACTGGATGCAAGTCTGGATGTACCCGGGGATCCTGGACTTGGAGCTGGATGCAGAAGTTACATGTGACTGGATTGTCACCCACTAGTGACTTGAGGTGGTATGTGGATGATGTTGGGGGTGGGGCTGGATTTGGGATTGTACATAGAAGAAGACGAGCATGTGTGCTGAGCAGTTAACGTGTGGGCTGGTGACCATGATTAATTTCTCTTTGACCAATATTCCTCAAGTGAGAAGATTTTATGGGCCAGACCTAGAAGTGGCATGTATGAATTCTGCTCAAATTCTGCTGGCTAGAGCTCAGTCCTATGATCACACCCACCTGCAGGGGAACTGGGAAATGTACAGCAGATGTGTTCCCAGGAAGAAGAAGAAAGAAGTTTGGTGAGCATCTGGCCACTCTCTGCCAGTAAGGACTTCTGCCTCCTTCAAATGATTTTAAAACCCTTCAAATTCCAGAAAGCCTGCTCTGTTCTCCCCTCTTCTCTGCATCCTGCCTATTTCTGGTAGTAGAGTCTACCCAAAGCCTGGGCATAAGAGGCCTAAAACTCCCTTACATTCACTCGTGCACATGATATAGTTCTACATAGCACACAGTGAGGCGAGGAGCGTTTTGATGCTGAAGAAAGGGAAACGCTTGCTGCCTAAGAGAGAGAAAAAAAGATAAATAGAGAAATAAGGAACCGCATGGTGATTATTCCCTAACTAGATCAAGAAATTTTGCAACCTACTAAAGAATTAGATTTCTTGTGCCCGGCGTGGTGGCTCACGCCTGTAATCCTAGCACTCTGGGAGGCCGAGGCGGGCGGATTGCTCGAGGTCAGGAGTTCAGAACCAGCCTTAGCGAGACCCTATCTCTACTAAAAATAGAAAGAAATTAATGGACCAACTAAAAATATATATACAAAAAAATAATTAGCCAGGCATGGCGGTGCATGCCTGTAGTCCCAGGTCCTCGGGAGGCTGAGGGAGAAGGATTGCTTGAGCCCAGGAGTTTGAGGTTGCTGTGAGCTAGGTTGATGCCACGGCACTCTAGCCTGGGCAACAAAGTGAGACTCTGTCTCAAAAAAAACAAAAACAAAAAACAAAACAAAAGAATTAGTTTTCTTTCTTTCTTTCTTTCTTTCTTTCTTTCTTTCTTTCTTTCTTTCTTTCTTTCTTTCTTTCTTTCTTTCTTTCGACAGTCTCACTCTGTTGCCCGGGCTAGAGTGCCGTGGCATCAACCTAGCTCACAGCAACCTCAAATTCCTGGGCTCAAGCAATCCTCCTGCCTCAGCCTCCCGAGTAGCTGGGATTACAGGCATCCGCCACCATGCCTGGTTAATTTTTTCTATATATTTTTAGTTGGTCAATTAATGTCTTTCTATTTTTAGTAGAGATGGGGTCTCACTCTTGCTCAGGCTGGTTCCGAACTCCTAACCTCCAGCAATCCACCCGCCTCAGCCTCCCAGAGTGCTAGGATCATAAGCCTGAGCCACCGCACCCAGTGAAGAATTAGATTTCTAAAGGCTGGGCACAGTGGTTCACACCTGTAATTCCAGCACTTTGGGAAGCTGATGTGGGTGAATCACTTGAGCCCAGGGGGTTAAGACCAGCCTGGGAAAATTAGCAAGATCTCCATCTCTAGAAAAAATTTTTTTAAAAAAATTAGCCAGGTGTGGTGGTGTGCACCTGTAGTCCTAGCTACTAGGGAGGCTGAGGTGGGAGGATTGTTGAGTTGGAGGCTGCAGTGAGCTATGATTAAGCCACAGCACTTCAGCCTGGGTGACAGAGCAAGACTCTGTCTCAGGAGAAAAAAAAAGGAAATATAAAGAAATAATACTGTGTTGGGTAATATGGTTATGGTTGAAATACATATTTACATTGTTTGTTTTTATTATATTCTAATGTTGGTTCAATTATAAATTCTGAACTCTTCATCTTTACTTCTCCCCATCCCATGTTTGCATAGTTTTGACTCACAAATAGACAGCCTATAGACATCAACTCCAGCACAGCAGGAGTGGGAACCCACAAGGAGGCCTCTGTAGCTTCATGTGAGGTTTGGTTGGACTCTGAGCAGTGAGTAGGAAGGATGCCACTCCTGCCAAACTCTTTCTCTCCTCCCCATGCCATCATTTTGACACTGAAACAAAACAGGCATTTGGTCTTCAAGTTTAGACAGAAAAGAGTCTGGCCTATGTTTCTTTTTAGTGTTTATTCCTGTCTATAAATACACTCACATATTTTTTATCATATTCATTATTTAAAAGGCAACATTATAACTTCCGCCACAGTCAAAAAGAGTCTAAGGAGATGTTACAACTAAATGTGATGTGGTATCCTGGATAGGACTCTGAAGGATAAAGAACATTAGGTAAAAACTGAGAAAATCTGGCTTTTTTAGCTGCCTGATCTCCACCATCATGGGTCACATGCATGCTCCCAGGAAGGGCCTGTCCCAGTTGGCTTTGCCTTATTGCGCCAGTGTACCCACTTGGCTGAAGTTGATGTCTGACAGAGCAGGTTTACAAGCTGGCCAAGAAGGGGCTGATGCCCTCACAGATTGGCGTGATCCTGAGGGACTCACATGGTGTTGCACAAGTACGTTTTGTGACAGGAAATAAAATCTTGAGAATCCCTAAGTCTGAAGGACTTGCTCCTGATCTTCCTGAGGACCCCTGCCATTTAATTAAGAAAGTGGTTGCTGTCTGAAAGCATCTTGAGAAGAATAGGAAGGATAAGGATGCTAAATTTTGTCTGATTCTGATACAGCCAAATTCATCGATTGGCTCAATGTTACAAGACCAAGCGAGTTCTTCCTCCCAGTTGGAAGCATGAGTCATCCACAGCCTCTGCCCTGGTTGCATAAATTTACCTAAGCACTCAAGCAATAAAATCATTGTTTAACAAAAATATAAGAAAATTTGAATAAAGTATGAACTTTAGTTAATAATAAGGTGTCAATATTGGTTCATTAATTGTAACAAAAGTATTATACTGCTATGAGGCATCAATAATAAAGGAAACTGGGTATGGGGTATCTGGGAACTCTCTGTACTATCACCCCAATTTTTCTGTATATCTAAAAAACTGTTCTGAAAAATGAAGTCTATTTTTAAAAAGACTACATTATTATTCCATCCAGTAACTGTTTTTCTAGCATTAGGCATTCATACTGTTTCTGGTTTTCCACTGTTAAAAATAATATTCTATACAGATACAGGCTGCTGTCAAAAAAATAAAAAAATAAAAAAAAATAATAATAATATTCTGTAAACATCCTGTACGGTGACCTTTTAAATGAATTCTGAACCAGAGTCAACTTTAGATAGAACTGAAAGCAGGTAAACTCTAATGATCACTCTTTCACCTTTTCCAAACGCTCAACAACAGGTTTCCTCTATTTTTCAGCTTCTTAAATCCCTTCTCCCTGCAGCTTACAGTACTTAATGTTACCTGCGTAATGAGTCTCTGTCTAATCTAGTCTCTCGAATGAGTACTGACTTGAGAGAAAAGTATTCAAACAATTCTAGCCCAATCCTCATTGCCCCAGCCAATACTTCACACTGCAGCAAGCAACAGTGGCAAACAACAGCTGTCTCTGGCAAATACCCACTTTGTTTAAATTCAGAGTATTTCATAAAGTTCTGTTTGTGGCCATCTACATTTGAGGGCTTGCATTTAAAAAGGTGAAGCTGGTTTCATCCTATGTATGGAAGTATCTTCTTCAGATATTTTTCCTCTTCATTAATATAGAGGTAATGTCCAGAATTTAAAGAATTAGCATGTTTTGGCCCAGAATATAGCAAGAATGAAAAAAAGTTATTTTGTACTCACCAACATGATACAGTCAGAAGCATATTCTAATTTATGAAACTTGTGCCCCTAGGCAAAATTAAGTCAGTGAGCCCAATGAGTATCAGACCTTAAGAGAAATAAGCCAGTGAATGATAAGTTCTCCTTTTCTGATGGAAAAGCTGTGAGAAAGAGAGCCCAGTGAGAGGCAGGTCCTGCTTGAATGTTCAGGAGTAGCAGGGGTAGGATGAAAAAGTGGAATGTAGAGTAGAGAGGATCCTGAAAGATTTCTGAGCCCTGGTCACAACTCAGGCCACTGCTGTTTACATTGCATCCATTCCATTAGGAATATCCCTCCATCTCAACCCTTCCATGGATTTCTCCAGGACAGGGAAAATGAAGACCTCCAGAGCTGAGCCGTGGCCCAGGAGTAGCCGCTAACAGCTTGTGCGTGGTGAGTCACATCCATCTTGGAGTGAAGCATGAGCAGGGCTTCCCTCTAAGAAGCCAGGTGGTACTAAACGTTGGAGTTTTACTCTATTTTTCTTCTTTTAGTCCATATACACAATAGAGTAATCTTTTGACTTCTGGTTGAGGATAGAAAACATGTGCTTGTGTCTCTTCCCATTTAAGAACCCTTTTCATGAAAGAAAATTTTGAAATATATAAACCCATAGCAAAGAGAAAGTGAGAGAGACGAGACCAGTGTAAGAGAAATTCCAACACATTCCTAAGAGAAAGAAAGTGGATAGAGAAGTAGTTGTAGATGAAGCAGGTGCAGGAAGCTGCAGCTGGAATGTGCGAGGGGACTTAGGGGACAGAATTGTGAACCCGAGAGAGCCTTAAGACTCAGAAACACTAGGACAGCCACAGGAAGAAAGAAGACTTGCACATGGAAAGTGGGAAATAAATTGTTCTACAGATAGAACATTGCACCCTTCTTGTACCCTCTCCTGCCCCACCCGCACACAGAAGCCCAGCAGGCAGGCATCTGCCTCTCAAACAAATATTTAGAACATGCTTCTCTAATGTTTGCACTGTGGCTGGCTGGTTACTGGAGCAGCCTAGAGAGAATCTCCTCAATAAACAAGCCCAGTACATGTTCATATAGTCAGGTCTTTATGGCTCTTTCTTAAAAATAAACAACTAACTATTACAAGACATTTGAAAAATAAACAATTAAATATTACCAGACATCTGCAACCAGAGGGTGGGGGACTACAGCAGGGATGGAGCTGGGAATATGGATTCAAGAGATTTAATATCCTTGAGAATTTGGAGAAACTTAAGGACCTGATGAAAGCCATGTTCCTTTCTAGAAAACCATTGTCTTCCATTTTTAAAAAATTGCTTCAAAATCTCTCCCTGATAAATCTGCCCTACAATTCTCTCCTTTTCTCTGTATCTTTTCCAGGAGGTTCTCAGGAATTGGCTGTCCCTGAAGAGCTTTTCCAGAAATTGAAGGTGTGTGGCCTGAAACTCCCTCCCAAGGATCTGTTTATGAGAATTGACATTCGTGAGGGGAGAGGAGATGGGCTTTGCTTTGGGGTTGAAAGAAGCTGTTGCCTATAGGCACTGTTACATTGTCTTAAAAAAAAAAAAAAAAAAAAAAAAAGAAGCTGTTGCCTGGGAGAGTCAGAGAAATTATAAGGAAATAAAAAATTATATGGTATCTATTTCTCAAAGCCCTTCTCCAATCACCCATTTCATATAAGTGGGGTTCTGCTCTCAAGCCTGAGGGTGGCCCATATAAGCCAGGCTTAAGGTCAATAATACAAAGCATTCACTAGTGATCTGATTGGTTAAGAGGCAACATTTGCCTCAAAATGTCCAATCACAGGGAGTCTTAGGACTTCAGCTGGAAACGTTGAGGCAAAGATTTTCACTCTTTCCTGTGGGACATGAACCTGGAATGATGTAGCCCCAGAAGTTGCTGGCAGCCAGATCAAAACCACAGGGAAGATAAACACTTTCTGAGAATGAAATCACCATGCAGTGGGGAGCAGAGCCAAAAGAGAGAGAGGACCCATGTCCTGATTATATTTTATAAGCTCTTGCTTAAGTCAGGAGCCAGCCCTAATCTGGAATTTTTCTATTATGTGAGCCTGTAAATCTACTTTTCGCTTAAGTGAGTTTTGGTTGGGTTTTCTCTTGCCTACAACAGAAATATTCTTAACTGATACAGACTCTATGCATTTGCATATTGATTTTCAACTTTTTGATTTAACAGAATGTATCATGGCAACAGAAGAGAATATCATTGCTTTTTGTGTGTGTGTGTGTGTGTTTTTTCTGAGACAGAGTCTTGCTTTGTTGCCCAGGATAGAGTGAGTGCAGTGGCGTCAGCCTAGCTCACAGCAACCTCAAACTCCTGGGCTCAAGCAATTCTGCTGCCTCAGCCTCCCGAGTAGTTGGGACTATAGGCATGCACCACCATGCCCTGCTAATTTTTTTTTTCTATATATATTAGTTGGCCAATTAATTTCTTTCTATTTATAGTAGAGACGAGGTCTTGCTCTTGCTCAGGCTGGTTTCGAACTCCTGACCTTGAGCAATCCGCCCACCTCGGCTTCCCAGAGTGCTAGGATTACAGGCGTGAGCCACTGCACCCAGCTGAATATCATTGTTTTTAACCTTGACAATAAAAAGAAAGTACAGATGACAGAAACAGAGATGGAAGGTAGAAGGAAAGGTAAAGAACAAGAGCACCCATATCTTTAAAACTTGGGGTCAAGAGGCTAGATGCTGTGGCTCATACCTGTAATCCCAGCACTTTGGGAGGCTGAGATGGGAGCATTGCTTGAAGCCAGGAGTTCGAGACCAGCCTGGGTAACAAAGGGAGGCCCCATCTCTACAAACATTTTTTTTTTTAATTAGCTGGGCATGGTGGTGCACATCTATAGTCCCAGCTACTCTAGAGGCTGAGAAAGGAGGATCACTTGAGCCCAAGAGTTTGAGGTTGCTGTGATCTGTAATGATGCCATTGCACTCCAGCCTGGGCAACAGAGTGAGACCCTGTCTCCAAACAAACAAACAACAAAAAACACTTGGGTCAAGATACACAGCCTATAGTGTAATGAAACAAGTAATAAAGGTATAAGTTAGCATTTAAAATTACAGAAGTAAGGCCGGGCGCGGTGGCTCACGCCTGTAAATCCTAGCACTCTGGGAGGCCGAGGTGGGCGGATTGCTGGAGGTCGGGAGTTCGAAACCAGCCTGAGCGAGACCCCGTCTCTACTAAAAATAGAAAGAAATTAATTGACCAACTAAAAGTATATATGCAAAAAATTAGCCGGGCATGGTGGTGCATGCCTGTAGTCCCAGCTACTCGGGAGGCTGAGGCAGGAGGATCGCTTGAGCCCAGGAGTTTGAGGTTGCTGTGAGCTAGGCTGACGCCACGGCACTCACTCTAGCCTGGGCAACAAAAGTGAGACTCTGTCTCAAAAAAAAAAAAAAAAAATTACAAAGTAATAAATAAATCCCAAATAATGTTATAAGCATATAGGGAGGGTTAGGAAGCAGAGTAAAAGATATGTATCCTAGGATCTTTGAGAAAATGGAGTTCAGATCTAAAACAACTGAAAACAAAACAAAACAAAAATCTGTAAGCACCATGTAAAACATAAAATATTAATATAAAGGGGAAAGAAGACAAATGTAAATTGTAAGGCTCAGGTGAAGAAAACTAGAGGAGAAATTCAAATGAACTTGAGCAACACTATTTGTGTCTATGCTACCCTTAGTGTTTGGTACTGTCTTTGAGGTGAAGACTACTCTGCGAAGGTTGCCACTTTTTTTTTTTTTTTTTTGAAGATCGGTATGTGAGTGATGTTTATAGGTCAGATCATTTGGACATGCACAGTTGGGAGCCCAGGGATGCTTCAGATGAGGGTTAATAAAGAAAATAAGCTGGAGACCTATATTAATATATTGGGGGACAAAACTATAATTAAAACATGTGGTCTGGTCTGACAGTTTTTTAAATCAATGTTGGTGGGAAAATGAAAAAATTATCAGCTAAAGAAAGGAGGAGGGAGGTTGACTAATAATATCTCACATTAGAAAAGACTAATAAGAACCTTGGTAAAGGTGGCAGTAACTTGGAACATGATATGATGTATAGACATGATATGATAGACTCATGACTCCTTACAAGGGAACGTGGGGGAGAAGAAAAAAGAAGAACACTCTGGATATGTCATCAAAGTGACTCAAGAAAATTCTAGTATCACCCTGCCTTCCACTGGCTGGTGAGTGGCACTAGCCTACATCCCGGATTTTGGCTCTAATACTTTTCTCCTGGGAGAAGAGATAAGACTCTGGGAAAGAAACTGATTTTACCTCTTGACGTAGGAAACATTTCATACTGAGCCTGAAACATCCTGTCATTCAAGAAAGCAAAGACACAGTCAGAGATACCTAGGGCAGATCTGATGAGGTCAGAAAGTCCAGCCTAAAACCAGGGCTGTGACAGGTCAAAGAGTGACCACATGAACTCCAGAGAGGGAAACAATGACCACAGTGAATCAGGACTAGTTAGTTGAGTCTATTAAAAGAACTGTGAGCTCATAAAGATCCTAAATAGTTGTCACAAAGGGAACTATAAGGGAAGGTGTCACAAAGGGAACTATAAGGAGGTGAGAATGTGCACACAGCTCACAAGATTATTAATTTTTTTTTTTTTTTTTTTGAGACAGAGTCTTGCTTTGTTGCCTAGGCTAGAGTGAGTGCCGTGGCGTCACCCTAGCTCACAGCAACCTCAAACTCCTGGGCTCAAGGGATCCTTCTGTCTCAGCCTCCCAAGTAGCTGGGACTACAGGCATGAGCCACCATGCCCGGCTAATTTTTTTTCTATATATATTAGTTGGCCAATTAGTTTCTTTCTATTTATAGTAGAGACGGGGTCTCGCTCTTGCTCAGGCTGGTTTCGAACTCCCGACCTCGAGCGATCCGCCCGCCTCGGCCTCCCAGAGAGCTAGGATTACAGGCGTGAGCCACCGCGCCCGGCCAAGATTATTAATTTAATGTTTTATATTGATCAGCCCAAACTGTGAGTCATGCACTGGCATTTTGGTCATGCCCCAGAACATAAACTTTAGGAGTAGTCTTGGTTGACCACAAGATCTCTTTTGGGGAAAAAAAAAAAAAAAGGAGTAGTCTTGGGGAGAAAAAAATCTTCAAAAGACATATATCAAGCATGGAAAATAGTTTTAAAAGTAAGCACATACTTGCAGAAAGTGGGGGAATATTTTCAGAAAGTGAGGGTAATTTTGTGGATGGGGGAAGTACTATGGAAGATAGAAAAAGATGGAGAAATATTTGGTGGGTAATATTGAGCGAGAGGAGCTCTATTGTCATGGGAAAAGGGAAGGTATCAAACTTAATTAATAGCAATAAAATGCACAAAATCAGTAAACTCAGGTTGTTGTACGCAGGTCACCAAGTCCTTCTAAGAGTGGGTCCAAGGAGGGGGCTTCACACATTGCTTGGAGAAGTGGAAAACAATCCTAGCTAGCACTGAATGAACTCAAGCAAGTACAAAGTCAGTTAAGGTAAAAGAAGGAGTCAGTGTAACAGAAAAAGAGAATGAGGGAAATGTCAAGAAATTAAAAATAGACTCTTTTTCATAGGAAGATAAAGATCAAAGAGTTATGTAAAATAGGTGAGGGAATGAAAAGAAAAATAAAAGGATGTGAAAGTTTGCCTAAGTTTAATGGTGTCTTAGAAATAAGTAGACATGCAGCAAGTGCAAGCAAAGAAATACAGTCCCTTGCTAGAGGGCAGAACCGAAGGACAATGAAAACACTGGCAGCTCAGTCTAACACCAGCACCTTTACGATCTCACAGCAAAGACAGCAGCCAGTGCTGCATGATGGGGACCCGCAGGAGGCTAGTGTGCCCATTCAACTGGAGTAAGAGGACACTTCTGCTGTCCTGGAGGCCTCCTGTCCATGGAAGGTAAAAGGGAGGAGCCTGTGCTTTCAGAGCAGGCTCCACCACCGATGCCTGCAGGACTCCCGCCTGCATCAGCAGGGCTGAGTGGGAACCCCAGAACGTGCATACTCTGGGCAATAGCTCACACTCCTCTTCCTGGTGCATGAATCTCATTAGGCCCTTTAGCCTTGTGCATGTAGCCACCTAGATGATCTCTCATTTCCCAGCTTTAATCTTCATTCAGCCTGTACGTTGCCTTTTCTGACCCTATCTTCCATAGCCCCTCATCTCCTGCAATCTTCCCACTCTGCACCGTGGAGCTCAAGGTTACTCATCAGCAGAATATTCTGCATCTTCACCCTCCTCGTCAATTTTTCTCTTCATTCTCTTGCTCTGAGGATGCTGCTTACTTTGCAGTACTCTCCAGAGATAGTTGCTCACTGTCCCACAGGCCTTGTGCCACTGGGCCTAGAGGCGAGCTACATGTTCTCCTTGCTCCTCAATGTAGCCCCAAATGCCCTTCCTATTCTAGAATATGAAGAGACTATGCTATCCACCATCCCTCCATATGCAGGCATCTCTGCCCCCTCCGCCCTGTGCTTTAACGATTTCAGCTCTTGGGTCACTCTCTCCTACATTCCTGAGGATTTCCCTGTCCCCACAGATGATTATTCCAGACCTAAACTCTAGGTTCCTGGTATTCGCATTTCCAGTGAGCTGGTCATCCATTCTACCTAAGCTGCTCCCTTCCGTGGTCTTCTTCTAGACCTTGTCATTACAGTAACTTCAATCTCTCCACTAGTTCAGTTTCATTCTCATTCTCTTGGCCACACCTCTCTCCCCACCCAGGTTCCCTGGAACATGGAGTCAGCCTAAGGCAAAGCAAATGTGCTGATGCTTTATTGAGAAAGAAGCAAGAGCCAGGGAAAGAGGTAGTGAGGCAGGGAAGTCAGGAGAGCAACTACAAGGTGTGCTATACTGAACTGGCAACATCTTCACAATGGTATCCAACAGTATTGTTCACGGGACTCCTACAACTAAAACTAATCCAGCAAGGGAGGAAAGGGAGGCCATTTATCTCTTTCTTATGCCTTCTGGTTGTCTTTATCCCTTTTAAATTTTTAATTAATTAATTTATAGACAGAATTTAGAGACAGAATCTCACTCTGTTGCCCAGTCTGGAGTGCAATGGCCTGATCATAGTTTACTGCAACTTCAAATTCCTGGGCTCAAGTAGTCTTCCTTCCTCAGCCTCCCTTGTAGCTAGGACTACAAGTGCACATAGCACCATGCCCAGCTAATTTTTAAAAATTTTTTGTAGAGATGGAGGTTTCACTATATTGCACAGGTTGATCTCAAACTCCTGGGCTCAAGTGATCCTCCTGCCTCAGCCTCCCAAAGTGCTGGGAATACAGGTGTGAGCCACCACGCCCAGCTATCTTTTCGTGTTCTTTCTCCCATTGGTGAAAATCATCCCCATGGGGCATTAATTCCCTACAATTTGCAGGTTGTGTACTTGACCACTCTGGGAATTCGCTGGGAAAGCCAGAGCCTCCAGGGGTCCAGACAGGTCAGCCCCAAAGCTGGAGCTGCTGCGGCCCCTATAGCAGTGGCTGTGACAGAATCTGTGTTGAAGCCTTGTCCTCAACTCTGAGGGCAAGCTGAGATGACCAGAGCCAGGGCCATGACCAGTGGAATGAAATGAGCCATGCCTGAAGTCAATCCAGTCAGAAAATAGGGCAAGTGGCCCAGGCCTCAAGGGAGAGGAATGGGCAGGTCAGGCTGAGCACATCTGGGCACAAATAAACAGGACCTTGTACATCCATCCACTGCACCACTTAGATCTCTTCCTCCCTGCTCATATCTGGACCTTGTATGAGAAAAAAACAATGCTCTCACTTTTTCCCCAGGAAAGAAAATTTAACCCAATTCTTCAAGCTGATGACCAATTGCAATCTGCTAAAATCCAAGTTAAATCTCATTATTATAGCTGGTCATAATTGATACCCAGGGCCATAATTGATATTCTCACCTCCTGCCTCTACCAGCCCTCCTAGGCTTCCCTCACCCTCACTCAACACTTTGTCTGGTCTGAGTGACCTGCCTGGTGGGATGACCCAGCCCTTCAGCCCTCTTGCCTCACCCTTATCAGCCCATGGTGCTGCAGTTACCTGTTCACTGTTCTCACGAGGCAGAAAAGCACCAAGAAATGCCCCAGCAAATTCCCTGAGTTCCAGATGTGCTCTTTCATATTCTGTTATGAACCGGCAACCCTTGCCATTCACGTGAGTCAGGGTCAACTACACAGCCAGTGTGGAGATGCCTTTCTTCATCTGCTGATCCTCTGGCATGAGGGGTCCGGAATGGCCAAACCATGATCACAGTTTCCTGTGCCGAGATTGAAGTGCATGCATACACTCACTCACACACACACACACACACACACACACAGAGGCATAGGAACTTGTCAGGGCTTAAGGTTACAGGAAACATGAATTCCACAAATAGGTTATTGCAAGAAATTATAGTCAGGGACAATATTTCTATCACCTTGTATAATAGTTGTCCAGACCTATGTATTCTAGCGATTTGGGGAAACGACACCATCCTGCTCAGCACCATGATAGTCACACGTGCCTGAGAGAAGGGCAAAGATTAGTACCACCACCAGGGTGTGCAAGATGCAGGATAGTTATTCCTGCCACAAGCCTGTTTTACCTGTCCTGTTTGCAGTTGCAAAATCCTGATGGATCTTGGAAGATGACTACAGATTATTGTAAACATACTCAGGTAGTGAATCCAATTACAGCTACAACCTGGATGTGGCATATTTAATGGAGCAAATCAATGTAGCCCCTGGCATCTGGAAAATGTTTTTCTTTTCACCTCAAAAGCAAACTGCCTTCATGTGGCATAACAGCTATATTCCCTCGCTATTTTTTCTCAGGGCTGTGTTAACCTCCTGCTTTCTGGCATAATATAGCCAGAAGGGGGCCTTGATTATCTTGATAACCCTCAGAATATCATGCTGGTCCATTACTTTGATGACATTGTGCTAATTGGACCCAAGCAGGAAGTACCAGCATCCCCGATACTTTGGTAGAACACGTGCATTCCAGAGACCCACAGGGCAGATAAACCCTGTGGAAACTCAGGGAGCTGACACATAGGTAAATTTCTAGGGGGTCAAGGCCTGGGGCATGTTGAAATAGAGCTTTTCGAATGAGGAACAAGTTGCTTAACCTTATGCTGTCCGCATTGAATAAGGAGGCACAATGCTTGGTAAGCCTGTTTAGATTTTAGAGGCAACTTAGTCTACATTTGAGTATCTTGCTCCAACCCATTCACCAAGTAGTCCATAAGGCTTGCAGTTTTGCATAAGACCAGAGCAAGAAAAGTCTCAACGGCAGGTCTAAGTTCCTCAAACTATAACAAGTGCCCTGTTTTTCAGTGCTCTATTTTGAAATTTTCCTGCCCATTTCTTGTTATGCTCTTAACAAGCAAATACCTTTACCCAGCTTCTTTTCCCTGGGCATGCCCCTGCACAGGTTTCCCCTAACTAATTATGTGCTTGCTTAGAAATTCCAGACCCTTGGTCTTGAAACAATCCAGACCCTCACTAGGAGATGAACTCAAGGTTGTAGTCAATCTATAGATAAACAGCCTTCAAGATGGCCCAGCCTATTCACCAGATGGAGCAATAAATCAAGATAGTCATTGGGAAAAGTCACACTGACCAGCATCTCCTTGCCATTCCTGAGTGCCCGTCATACCAAATTCCCTTTTTTAACCTCCTACCCTCAGCCGAGCCTGCAAGCCTGTACTCCATCACAAAGCTGCCCTGCCACTTGGGTCTTGAGACACAGCAAACCCCATGGTGTGGGAAGCGTCTATAGCAGAAAAAGAGAAATCATACAGGGAGCCTCCAGCAAGCCCCAGTAGAAAAATCACAGTACAGACCATTCAGGGTTTGGAGTAAAACCATGTCCTTTTCTGCTGTCTTTGGTCTATTTGAAACAAATCTTAATTGCTACTGGGCTCTGGTAGAGTTTATATAAAATATAAATATGAAAAAATGAAACAGTAAGTGATGATACAAGCAGATTCTTGCTTGAGGTAGGGTGCAATTTCTAGATGAGTTTGCAATCACAAAGAACTGTCAACTGCAGCAGCGGCTAAATTCAGAAGGAAGCTAAGATGTGACACAGGGTACCATGGACTCTGGGACAATCACTTCTTGCACCACTGAGATCCCTTCATATCCCATGTCTTCTGTATAATTCACCCTATTATAGGTGGTAGCCAGCTGCAACCTCTATACAAGATTTAATGTATAGGGATTATGAAACAAGCTACAATCCCACTAATTGGAACTAATCCCTAAATGGCAATTGTTATTATCTTTCTCCTCTACTCTGCCTTCCCCTACACCCCCATTCTAGCACTTCCTCTGGTCTAGTTTGCCTGCCTGGTGGAAGGACTCACACCTTCACCTCTCAGGGTTCCGAGCTCTTGGTCGTCTTGTCCTTGTCAGGACGGGGTTGCTGCAATTGTTCATGCACAGTTATTCTCAGGCTTGGAAGTACCTAGAGACATCACTGAATCCCAGCATTGCAGACACTCTCCCCACTGTCCTCACTGCATGGCAGTGCCCCTCGCTCATTGTGGGAATCAGGGTTGGTCCCCCCGTCAGTATAGACTTTAGTGCCTGTGGGCCCACAAGCAAAAGGAGCTCAAAGTGACCAGATCACAGTTGTAGATTCAGACTGAGTGGAGGCTTTATTGTGTCCCCTAGTGGAAAAGTCCTCCTTCCAGGGAACCAGAACCTCAAATCCAGCAGTCTAAGATTAAGGGGATGAACAAATACTTGGAAGTTGGTTACTGGGAGTGATGGTGAGAGGGACCAATCATACTTCCATCTTTTTTTTTTTTTTTTTTTTTTGAGACAGAGTCTCACTTTGTTGCCCAGGCTAGAGTGAGTGCCGTGGCGTCAGCCTAGCTCACAGCAACCTCAAACTCCTGGTCTCAAGCAATCCTCCTGCCTCAGCCTCCCGAGTAGCTGGGACTACAGGCATGCACCACCATGCCCGGCTAATTTTTTCTATATATATTAGTTGGCCAATTAATTTCTTTCTATTTATAGTAGAGACGGGGTCTCGCTCTTGCTCAGGCTGGTTTCGAACTCCTGACCTTGAGCAATCCGCCCACCTCGGCCTCCCAGAGAGCTAGGATTACAGGCGTGAGCCACCCCGCCCAGCCCGTACTTCCATCTTGACATAGTGGCTATTGATTTAGTGAATATACTGTCCTGGAGGACAGTACCCCACCCCCAGAGTACCGTCCTCAAGTTGGCACCCTAGCTGAACCTTTAACAAGCCTCTTCACCACTCTGTTTTGCCAGCTTCTTTCAAGTATACAATATATGGTAGGACCAGCAGATACTGTGATCATTGTTATGCACCTCCTTTGCCGCAAAATGAGTCCTTTGGTCTGAGGCAACATTTTATGGGATCCCATGTCAGTTGATCAGGCATTCTCTAAGTCTAGCCCTTGGGATAGTGGTGCTGGGAAAGCGTCTTAAGGCAGAAAAGGCAGCATTCCAAGAACAGGTGTCAATTTCAGTAAAGGGAATCACTTCCCCCTCCACTAGAAGAGGTCCTTTGTAATAATCTTGCCACCACATGGCTGGCACTGCCCTGAAGGGATGACACCGTATCAAGGTGTGGCAGCAATCTCTCCCTCTGTCCCATGCATCATGAGTTCTCAACAGCCCCAGAAGAGTAGATTCTCTATAGAAGTAATAATAATAATAACAACAATAACAATGATAATGTCATAACTTGGTGCTTTTGTATCTTCTTCTTGTATCCTCTATTGGAAATGCCAATCTCTCTTTACCTAACATAGCAGTTCTCAAATATTTTGTTCTCAGGACCCATTTACATTCTTAAAAGGGCTAAGATTTAATGAAATGAATAATTTTTACAACATCATCAAGGCTATTCTTAAGTGAAACAGGCTTTTAAAAATGTTGGCTGTGAGGGCGTAGCAGCGAAGAATGCAATGATTTCTGAACAGCTGGGTGCTGCGGCTCTCTGACTCCTGACACGTGCTGAGGTGCCAGCAGTTGCCCCCACCTTCGCTTTGCACCGTCAGGGAAGTGTCAATACAGTGAAGAGGCAAACAATATCAGTATTATTCCCAAAACAGTTTCAACTTTGTAAATTCTCTCCAAAGTTTTGGGGACCCCAGCAGTGTCCATAGATCACAGTTTGAAAACCACTGACCTCACAATTGCCATTCATTCTCCAAAGCCTCCTTACATGTATCCTCCCCTTAAATGTTTCCTCCCCTTGGACATTTTCCCCTGGGTCTCCCAGGCAGTTAATTGCTTTCCCCTGTGGACTCCCACAGCACCCTGAACTTACTTCCATTCAAATGTGTATCACAAAGAATTACAAAGTCTTTTTTCTTGACTGTCTTCCCCATTAAACTCAGAGCCTCTGGAGGGCAGGAACTGTGTTTGCTCATCTGAGTGTAAGCAAATCTGGAATGTTAAACACAATCTTGCTAGAGGCCAGAAGATAACCAAAAGGTGATCAGCACAGAGTATTATTATTTCAAAATCTCATTTCTAAAATGTTTCTTGTTTGCCAAGTCTCAAACGCCTCTTACCCAGCTTCCTCCCTCCCCTGCTCCTAACTCTCTCTAGATCTGCCTTCTTACACTTCTGGGCTCTTTATGTCTAGTTCAAGAGAGAAAAATCACACCCTCCCTTCACTCCTCAGTGCCCTGTGACTCAAGGAGATAATAGAATCTAGTACAACAATCACAGCATTCAGACACCAAGACTATGCACAGAGAATCACTGAGAAAAAGATTGACATGAAGGTATCCTCACAAAGAGCAGTAGAATGGGAGGAAAGGACACAGATTGGTGAGAAGCATTGAGCAGCAGTATGTGAGCCTATCTGGGAAAGCTCAGCTGAGGGACTTGCTGCCCAGACTCAGAGAATACAGTGTGAACTAAAATAAAATCGTGAGGCTCCCCCTGCAGGCTGACTGAAGGGACCCCCTCCTGGCCAAGGGATACCCTAAAACTGAGTTGCTGGCCATGAGAAGGGAGGTCAGACATGCCTCCCCCAAAGCTTAAACCACACCTGCAGGTCATCAGTTATTTAATAGATCACTTGAGTCTGGGTATATATCCGGTGGCTTGTCTCTTACTAACAGACTTCCTTATTTTAAGTTAAAACATTCCAAGCCTTTAGACAAAGCTTCATTTCTTTAACCAATTACAAATCAAAGTATCTTTGAACCCACCTATAACCTGTAAGCCCCCACCTATAACCTTTAAGCCCCCACCTGCTTTGAGATGTCCCTCCTTTTTGGGCCAAACCAATGTACACCTTCCATGCTCTGGTTTACAACTTTACGTGTAATTCCTGTCTCCCTGAAATGTATAAAACCAAACCATAACCCAACCATGGCAAGTCCACTTGCTCAAGGCTTCTTGGACGTGTCTCTCTGGGCCACAGTCTCACATACTCCGCTCAGAATAAACCCCTTTAAATTATTGTACAGAGTTTGGCTTCTTTTCTGTTGACAATAATCAACAGACAGACTAGTTGTGAACTCATTCTGGGTCTGCCTGAGCCAGATGGAGGAGGGAGGGGTGGGAGTCTGCCCCAGGGCCATGCTGACAGTTAATATTCTGGAGTAACTCTGAGTTGGCCAAGCCTTGGCCATGTCTGTGTCATGGTTCAGTTTCATCCTCTGGCCAATCCTGCCTCAGCCCCCTTCTCTTCACAGGTGTTGATCCCTAATAACCATCTTGCACCCAAAACTCTATCTCAGCTTCCGCTTCCAGAGAACTTGTCCTGTGACAATAGTCAAAGTAGCTTGCTCATCACCCAAGCAAGACAGAGATGGGGGTGTGGGAATGAGCAGGAATTTACATACCCAGGGTGAGGGACCAGCCAAGCAAATCTGTGGCCAGAGTTCACCTACCTTACTATCAAAAAGGTGTGCTCTAGAATTTCACCTGTTCCTTTGCTTTTTAAGATAGCATTCTTCTGTCAGCCTTCTAGTAAAGTTATATTTAAAGACTGTCAAATAGCTCAAATGAACAAAGAGGAAAAAGGGGTTTTCCCATGCCTGTCCAGTTAGAAATGTTAGAGCCCCTTCAAACTTGGAGAAGGGTTGGTGGTGGTCATCCCACAGGCTCTCAGAAGAGCCAGCCATTCATCTGAGCATCAGGAATTCCTTCCTGCATGGCATCGAGTTTTCCCTTCCCTCTTTCATTTGTTTGTGCCTTTGGTTCAGTTACGTGGGAGTGCACCCTCACACCCCAACTCCAAAGGTACCATACTGGCTCGGCACTGTGTTGACGATCCTCCCAGTTCTTCTCTTCCTCTACACCTCGGGCAAAGTTCAGAAATCTCTATTACATGTGAATCTTGGTTTTTTTCCTGGAAGCTGGGACTTTGTAGTAGTTAAGAGTCTGGGCTTTGGATTCAGACCATTAGAGCCCCAATTTTGCCGTTTACAAGCTGAGTGACACTGGCCAAATTACTTAGCCTTTCCACACTTTGGTTTTTTTTATCTGTGAGGTGGAGATACCTTCCTCATAGGAGGGTTGTTGGGATTAAGCAAGATAATGTAGCATAAGCAGCAAAAACAGAGTTTTGTTCATAACAAGCACTCAGTAAACACATACGCACATCCATTTGCACATGAAGAGATGTAGGGCTGCTGCTGAGAGACACAGTTTTCAAAGCCAAGGCTCACCAGCCACCCCCACCTCAGGCTCTACCCTGCCCCACCAAGCTAGAGAGAAGGAGAGAGGCTCTGATGCAGGGATCATTCTCACCTGTCAGCTTTACCTATCAACATGGCCAGAGTGGACCGCTCCTCTGAGACCTGAATTATTACTCTGTGACCCAAAGAGCCTTTCTTCTCTCCTCAATAGCACCATGGCTGCAGAAAACCAGCAATGTGGAAAGAAGGAAGGATGGAAAAGAAGGAAGGAGGGAGGGAGGGGGGAATGAAGGAAGAAGAGGGGGGAGGGAAGAAGGGAGAGAAGAAGGGCAGAGGGTCCAATTTTGAGCCCAGTCTGGAGGAGCAGAGCATAGGCATGGGGCCCAGGAAAGGCTCACGGAGAAAAATCTTTATGGTGAGAATCAGTAGAAGTGGTAGAGTCATTTAATCCTGAGTTCAAATTCTTGGTGAACCACATACTTGCTGAGAGAATCTATTAAGTTGCTTAACCTCTCTGGTTAAGCTTCATTTTTCACCTCTTACCCTTTCCTGCTCTACACTTCAGCAACACTGATCACTCAGTTCCTTAAACATGCATTGTAAAAAGAAAGAAATAATAATAATAATAAAAAAGATTGTGCTCTTGTCTCTGTGAATTTGCACATAGCGTTTCCTTTACCTGCAGTGACCCTATTCTAGAAGTGCCCCCACCCTATACCAGTCATTACATTCCCTTTCATCTGGTCAATTCTGGCTCCTGCAAAGCTCAGCTCAGATGTCACTTTGTTCAGGAAGACTTCCCAACCACTCAGCCTACCGTGTGCTCCCAGGGAAACCTGAATGATCTCAGTCATGGCACTTACCACTTTGTGTGGATATTGATAATTGCCTGCACGCCCCTCCAGCCCCAGGTGACTTTGTTCATGACTATGGTTTCACTACCTAACGCCTCACAGGGGCTCGATACATGTGGTTCAATATTACTGAGACTTTGTAAGCTTTAGAGAGTTGGGAAAACCCAGAGTAGACAGTCAACAAATATTTGTTGAGAAGACTGGAGTGGAGTGGAGCGGAGCGGAATGGAATAGAATGGCGAAAATGCTGATTTTAGGGATCGTTAGCCGCACTATCTTAAAAGTCCACAAGATGTCAGTGTTTCTACTTGAGAAAAAAAATAACGTGGCAGTCAGTGAAATTAAAAGCACTCCCCTATCTGATGCCAAAAGTTAATTTAAAGTGAATGTTGATATAAAAGTAATAGAATTTTTTGACTGTTTTATTGAATTGAATAGGTAACATATGCACATGGTACAAAATACAAGTATACGGTGGAAGGTAAACTCTTCCTCCCTCCCTACTTCTCTCCCCTCTCCTCCAGCCCCATTCTGCCCAACCCAAGGACAACCATCTATTTCCAGAGATATCCTATGTATAAACCCACACAAAAAAATTTTTTTTCAAATAACACTAGTGGTTGTATACAACTGTTCTGTGCTTTGATTTTTTTCTACTTAAAATATCTCAGAGTGTTCCATATTAAAACAGATAGTTATCCCATTTTTAAAAATATTCCATTGTTCAGCTTTAATATATTTTTGTTCAGCTTTACTTTAATATATTTAACCAATCTCCTTTTGATGGGCATTGAGGCTGCTTTTAATCTCTTACTGTTACAAATATCTCAAAACATTCCTTCTTTTATACATGGGCAAGTATGTCTACATTTTGAATTCTAATATTTTGTCAGCTCTCTAATGAGGTCGTACCCATATATACTCCTACCAACAATATGAGTCTCTTTTTCTTCACAAGCTTGCCACAGTTATTTTATATGTGCTTATCTGAGGTGAACAATATCCCATCATAGTTTTTTGAAACAGCTTTATTGAAGTATAATTGACATACAATAAATTTCACATTTAAAGTGTAAATTTGATAAATTTTGACATTTGTACCCCTGTGAAAAAATCACCACAATCAAGATAATGAATATATCCATCACCTCCAAAAGTTTCCTTGTGCCCTTTATAAACCCTTCTTCCTCCCCCCACCCCTCCCCTGTCATCCCCATGCAACCACTGGTCTGCTTTATGTTACTATATACCGTATTGATTTTTATTTTCTAAAATCTTATATAAGTGGCATAATACAACATTTAGTCTTTTTGTTTGCCTGTTTATTTTTAGATCTGGCTTGCTTCACTCAGCAATTATTTTTAGATTCATCCAGGTCATTGTGTCTATCAAGGGTCCCTTTTTATTGCTAAGTAGCACTGCATTAGATGTGATATAAAAGTAAAAAAACAAAGTTCCTGCATCATGGGGCTCATATTCTACTGGAGAAATACAAGAAACAAATATTCAGTATGTCAGGTGGTGATAAGTGCTGTGATGAAAAATTAGGCAGGCTAAGAAGGATGGGGGTGAGTTGGATTGCTATATTAATTAGAATGGTCAGAGGAGGCTATGATAATGTAAAGTTTGAGCAGACCCAAAGGACTTGCAAGAGACAGAACTGGCACAAAGAAGAACTTTCCTCTTTGCCTACCTGTGGGTTCAGTTTGGAAAACAGGGGGTAGGATGAGGGTGCAGGTGTTAATGGAAAGCATAAAGATCTGAGCTTTAGTCCAGGTGATTTGTTGGCTAAGCTTTAGTCCAAGTGACTTGTTGGCTAATCATTTCACCTTGGAGCCTAAAGTTCCTTCGCTCTAGACTGGAATAGTGGTAATAGTTTTGGTCTAGCTTCCTGTTTGCAGCTGCCATGAGAAGCAAATGAGACAGCTCAGGTGAAAGCCCTCTGAAAATAACACAAGAGGGAAAGCAAGACCGGGGTCAACTCTTCAACCGAAATGAAGTCTGTGTAGGAAAATAAAAGGTAATCCTACCTGTACAGTGGGAGGATCGGACTCAATATCTAATATTACAGCAAGGTCCTTTATGTTCTGCACTGGTTACCCTAGACATCTTTATGAAAAGCCATCCAGGCTGAAAAGAGAAATAGGCTAAAAGAAATAAGCATACATTTCATAATAGGCTTCTGCTGAAGATCCATGTTTAACTTACAGTGGTCAGAAATTGTGTCGTGTGTTTTAACTAAACTACGAAAGTGGTTCTGGGTTTCGAATCTTAAACTCCAATTGCCACACCCCTCCTTGGCATTTTCCTTCTTGCCACGCCCCTCCACCCAAACTCCATTTCCCAACATGCCGCGGGCTCCTATAAGTTGGCCATCATTGTGACGAAATCCTACAGCCTTCTGGGAAGTGTAGTTTATTCGTTCCTCAGCCGCGGAAAGATCTGGGGCTGTGGACTACCATTCCCGTGAGGTAGTGCGCAATTCCACTGCGTTCGCGGCGCCTTCGAACGTGCCGCGGCAGCCATGTTGGACGTGGCCAGCACAGGGGCCGGCACTAGGGGGTTATCCAAGCAGCTGTCACGATGCTGGGGTCCCTGGTGTTGAGAAGAAAAGTGCCCGCGCCGCGGCTCCTCCTCCGGTTGCTCACGTCCCAATCGCTCCGGAGCCATGGAGGTGCTTCTGGCCAGAGAGTGATCACCGGGGCTTGCGGGGAGCCGCAGTGGCTGAGGGCAGCCGCCGGGGAGCGCCCTGGAACATCACTGGCCTTGCTCCATGGACAAGGGGCAGCCACCTGGGGGTACTGGGGAGGACGCACCGAGACCCAGTGCTTCACGGCTGCCACGTGGGGACGCCGTCCTGGCCCCGAAGAAACACTCCCGGGACAGGACAGCTGGAATGGGGTCCCCAACAAGGCCGGATTGGGCATGTGGGCCCTGGCTACAGCGCTGGTGGTTCATTGTTACAGCAAGAGTCCATCCAACAAGGGTGATTATCGGGACAGTCTGGGTTTGAGGCAGGGAGAGGCGGGAGGAGTGTCCTGAAGTCGCATCTTTGGAAGATGGGAGATGCTTATAGATTTAGACCCTTAGAGCCTCAGTCTTGGAGGGACTCAGACATCATCTGGTTCCAGAGACAGAGTGTTGCACTGGATATAGTTCACCACCTCAGAGTTGTATAATTTCTTATCATAGGTTAGTCTCCTCTCTTTGGGAATCACTTTGTCTGTCTGTACAATGGGGGCATTGGACTAAACATCTAATATTACAGCATGATCCCTTTATCTTCTAATATTCTGCCCGGTCCAGTCCCTTTTCAAGAGGTTTCCAGGAAACCATGAAGTGTTTTAAGAGCAACTGGTAGATGGTTTAGAGGAGTTGTTCCCCTAAGGTGGCCTGAGAAAGGACAAGACTTGATTCCAGTGCCAGCTTGAGCCAGAGAGACTCCTTTCTGGCCTCAATTTCCTTACTTATATAATGAAGGATGATTTCTCAATATTCTCCCAGTACTGTTAATGTGATCTCTTTTGTAGTTCAGTGGCTTGTGTCTGTCCATCAGGCTCCCAGGATTTTGCTGTGCCTGGTTTCACTTGCCAGGAGGTGATCTTACCAAGTGGGGTAGTTGGCAGGAGAAGGAAGTTGGATCCCCAGAGACGTAAGAGAAACTGAGGGTGATGGCTAGAATCCAGATTGGCATCTCAGCTGGGTGCATGGAGCTGAGCAGGGGCTGGGAGAGTGGCCAGAGAGCCAGCCAGACATGTGACCTGTGTGAGCCCAGCCACTCAGGTTCTTAGTTGTTCCTCAAGGAGGAGACTGAAGCACATTGTCCATAGATTTTATGCATCCTAAGCTCTGAGACTTTGGGGCAAAAGTGGGGACTGTCTTGACTCTCTTTCATTTGTTTATTCAGCAGGATGTGCCCAGCTGTAAAGGAAGGGCTTTGGACTGGGAGTGATGACACTGGGAATCTTGTTTTGGCTCTGTGTCTAACTCCCATTATGAATTTGGACTCTTGCTTCCTCAGTTTCCTTATCTACAAAATGAGGGTGTTGAAGTAGACTCTAAGGGATCTTCTAGCTTAGGCATGCCATGATTCTATAACTTTCAACATTTTTTTGGATATCCTCTGTATGCCTAGTTTGGGGCTAGGTGTGTGAGAAGTCCTTACTGAACACAAAATCACTCAAGGGAGCAGTGCAGGCATTTGGCATGCAGGGCTGGTGAGTGGTGCTGACTCTGTGTTCTTGGGGGACCAGAGGGTCAACAGGGTCAAGAAAGCCTTCCTGAAGGATGGAGGCCACTGGAGGATGTGGAATTCGAACTTGAGTTCTGAAGAATGAGGGAGGAGATGAAAAGGAGAGTGACATTGTGAGCACCATGAAAGCAAGGAATGCATCTTATGTTTTTTCTCAAGTTGATACCAGCAACTTTCCTTAATACCTAAACATCATTTGTCCACCAGAGTGTCTGAACTTAGTAGGTACTCAGTAAATATGTCTTCAATTGGATTGTATTCCATTCAAAGGCCTTGGAGAACAAAGATAACAGTTGCAGGTCACCATGGGGTGTGCAAGGACTAGCAGAGTGGCCAGCTTGGGTGGAAGATGGTGTCTTTGGAATGATGGGAGAGCAGATGGGGTGGGGCCTGGGTGTCAGGCAGGGGAGTTGGAATTTCATCTGTGGCAGAGGAGAGCCATGGAAAGTTCATGAGCGGGGAATGTTCTGAGGCAAGTGTGTTTGGATGAACTGGGGAGAGGTGTCCAAGGTCTTGCTTAGGAGGTTCCTGGGGGCTTCAGACTGGACTTTGTGGTATGTGAACTCCAGCAAGGAGATGAGGGTCTATTTACTCTAGTAGGTAATGACCAAAACCATGACCACTTCCAGCCCTTCTGACTTGTTCAGCTACTCTGTTCCTTGACTTAAGAGTTTTGAGCTGTGGCCCTCAGTGCAGTGCAATAGAACCTGAATGCTTTAGGAGCCAGGAAATTATAATTTCTGCTCATTCCTCATTCTCCAACCTTGCAGAAGCTATTTTCTGTGAGGGTGAGTGGATACAGCCATCTCTGAGAAAGGTTTGATCCCCTTCCAGCTGGTGGCTGTCTGAGCATGCTTGGGTATGTGCTTGAAGAACAATTGGGTAAGGTAAGCAGGAAAGACCTGGCTCTGGAGTATAGGCCAGGAGGTGGAGTGGAGGCACCAGTGTGTGAACCACAGAACTGGTGTTCATATGCATGTAAGATGGGTCTCTTATCTCTTTTGTTCAGATAAGGAAACTGAAGCTCAGGAAATTGGGTGAGCTGTCTAGGTTATACAGCAAGTACATGGCAGAGTTGAGATTAGAGCCTAGATCTGCCTGCCTCCAGATCCTGTTCTTTCCACCCTACTCAAATGCATTCTCTCATGGGTGAGTCTCTTGGTTGGACTGAGAGCTTCCTGAGGCAGGGCTGGGTATGCCCAACAGTGTAGCTCAGAATCAGGCTGTGCACGAGGGCTCCACTGGCACTTGGTATTGGACTATTTGAAAAAACTGTGCCTCTGCTGTTGACTTTGTTTTCCAAGTTAGGCAGTTTTTCTCTTTGGCCACAAGGTGGTGGCAACAGCCTGCATGCTCCCCAGGCCAGAGCAGTATCTGCATTGTTTTCTGCTAGGCCTGGTGATTCCTAAGGTATCTGAACCCTCTGCTTTGGGTCTCCCTTCACTGGGCTTGGCACTGGGGAGTTTGCAGATTTTTAACTATAATTTCATCTCCTTGGCATCCTCGTGAGGCTGGCAAGGCAAGGATTATTGTCTCTGCTTTATTGTCAGGGAGGCTGTGGTTGAGAGGGAAAGGGGCTGCCACAGTTATGTGGTAAGTAGATGGCAGAGTGGGTTGGATCTGGACTCCATTGTCAGAGGGGTCCACACCCCTGCTTGCTCCTCCCCATCCTGTCTGAGAACTGGGCTGAAGAACTGGAGATGGGGGAGAATGTGGACAAGGTCAGGGAATGGTTACTAACAACAATGATAATAACATAAAACACACTGTATTATACAGAGCCTTATAGGCTACAAAGAGCACAATGAGTGCATACCATAGGCAAGACGAGGTGCTAGCACTTTACCTGCATCTCCTGTATGATGGGAGGAGTTAAGAGTTTGTGCTCTGTACCACAGAAAGGTATGAAAGTCAGGTTGTTAACACTGGACACCATGTGTGGAGGGAATGATTAGCTTTTGGTCACGGCATCAGTTCACATGTTAAAGCCCATGTTTCTGAAGTGCTTCCACTTGCACTGTCTAACTAGGCCCTCCAAGCAGCCATGAGGACTAGGTCCTGGCCAAGGATCTGACCAGTGTCCCCTCTCTCTTTAGATGCAGCCCTGATGGAAGCTGCTCGTGCCAACAATGTGCAAGAAGTCCACAGGTGAGTCAAACCCCAGGCCTTGCTCTCAGCCCCAGGAGGGGCTGAGCAGGGTGAGTCTCTTCTTTGTGTGATGACTCTGTCTTGGAGGAAATTCTTGCCCTAAGCTGGGAACTGTCCCCTGTGACTTCCCTATAGTCACAGAGTCACCTGGCTCCCTTGGTTCAGGTCAACCTTAGATATTTTAGGTAGGGAGTCAGCCCCCAAACATCCCTGGATCCTTCAGCTATTCTTCATAGGGATGGTTTGGAGTCCCCTCCATACTCTGTGAGTTCTTCTCTGAATCTTTCAGTTCATTCTCATTTCTCTGTGAAAATGGTCACATGTTATTGCTTGCTGCCTGGATGGGTTGCAGGTGGGCATCCATGGAGGGGCCTGGGGACTTGGGAGGGAGCTGGAAGAGACCATTCTGCCAGAAGGTCTTTGGGGCTAAAAAGTCCTGCCCACAGGGCTGGGGTGACCATTCTTGGCTCCTGCTCAGGGGCAGACTGCATTTTTCCAGCCTCACAGGCTCAGCTAGTCCCCTGTGACCACTGGCAGGTTGGATTTGATGCATGTTGGGCGTGGGCAGAACTCAACCCAGGGCTCAGCCTGGTACCAGGACCAGGGCAGGGTCTGTGTCCAGGATGGATGTTCAGATTGGGGTGGCATAGGGCATCAGTTATGGGACTGTTGGCTAGGGGCAGAGGTTTTATTCTTGGTGAAACTACTGGACTCCACTGGGCCTAACATTGGCCTCTTTTGGCCCTTTGTATAGAGCTAGGCAGCCACAGGACACCCCCCTTCCCCTCTGTCACGTCTGCATTTTAGACAGGAAGTCAGGTGTTGGGGTGGCTGTCCCTGAACCCAGTGCCACAGACTTTTTCCCACTCTAGCTGCTTGAACATACAAAGTGTTGAAAGGCAGCCGCAGCCCTACCAAGACTTACTGCTTTGATTCCCTTTCATTTTATCTGCAGCATTATTATTGATTCTCAAGGGTGCTCTTGAGTATTAATGTTCAAGGCTTAGTTTTTAATAAACCACTTTTGGAAGTATGGGCTGGGAGTTGTTTTGTAGCCAAATAAATATGATGGAGCAATAGTTTAATAAACATGCAATGATGCATCTTAAAAACCAAGCACAGATGTCATCTTGTTGTTATAAGAGCCATTCATAACTGCAGGCTGTGTGTGGCATCTTCATTCCCCCAGAAACAGATGAGCCCTGCGTCATTCTGCTGCAGTACAAGGGAGTAAGGGGGTGGAAACTGGCCCTCACTGGCCCTGGAATCTCCTGTTGGTAACTGCCAAGGGCTGCCAGGCTGCTGCTTTCCCCAGCTAACCCAGTGTTGGCAGTGCATTCACAGAGTAGCAGTGCTATGAATCTACCTATCCATCCCCCAGGGAAGGCTGACTTTACCCTATCCCATTGAGCCCCCAAACATTGATTATTTTAGCTCTTTCATATACATGTTTTTCTAAGAGCAATTAAGCACCTGCCCAAAGAATACAGAAAGTGATTGAACTTATGGCGTATGTATGATTCAGACGATTGTTGCGAACATTCATTCTTGCCTGTGTGGATGGTGTACCCTTTCATGAGTACCCCGGGCTCTAGCCTGCTTTTGTCCTGCCTTCTCTTGTCCCACCTCCCTTGGTCAGGATGACTCCATCAGAATTAGGTGAACAAGGCACAGACCCTGCCCTCGGTGCCAATCTCATATGGAACCACAGAGTCAGGGAGCGGGCTGAGCAAAGGCAGGAGGCAGATGCTGGCTGGCTGCTGCGTCTGGAGAACATGTTGATGTCACCGAGGTGGGATTTGTGCAGGGTGTTGGGAAAGAGGGAAGGTGATTGGAGAGAGGCTGGCAAGGCCTGGCATGCCCAGGGTGAGGAGTTTGGAAAGAGTATCCATCCTACAAACAGTGGGGAGATGTGGGACATTTTTGAGCAGGGGAATGACCTAGTTAGGCTGTATTTCAGAGGGGTGAAGGATGGACTGCATTGGGAAAAGGCTGAAGGTGGATCTATTAAGAGGTTGTTTCAGTAAGATAGATTCAAAGTGCTGATGGCCTGAATGAGGACACCCTTCCCTTCCTCTCACACAAAGCAGTTCTTGCTCATGAAAGAATGAGTGGGTCTCTGCTGGACACTGCAGATGGGGGTGGGAGGGACCCAGACTTTGGGCCCAAGGAAACAGACATGTAACCCACCAATTATAGTTCTTCCTGCTAACAGAGCCAGGCCTGGGTGGAGGAGAACCTGACCATTCTTGCTCAAAGAAAACTTGAATTCCTATAGCAGGTACTTATTCAGCCTTTCTGTGCTCTAGACTCTGCACAGGTGCTTCAGGCTATTTATTTCTTCCTCTTTGTATCCTGGCCCTTAGCTCTGCCCAGCAGACCTGCTTATAGCAGGATAGAATCCCATTCTCAATTTTCTTTTTTAATTTACAAATATAGTCACGTGTCACTTAATGACAGAGACATGTTCTGAGAAATGTATAGTTAGGCAATTTTGTCATTTTGTGAACATTATAGAGTGTACTTACACAAACCTAGATGGCATAGCTTTCTAGACATCTAGGCTATATGGTATAGCCTATTGCTCCTAGGCTACAAATCTGTACAGCATGCAACTATATTGAATACTGTAGGCATTTGTAACACAATGGTAAATATTTGTGTATCTAGACATATCTAAACATAGAAAAGGTAATGCATTACACTATAATGTTAAGATGGCTATGATATCACTAGGTGATAGGATTTTTTCAGCTTCATTATAAACTTAAGGGATTACTGTTTTGTTGTTGACCAAAACATCATTATGTGGGGCATGAGTCACTTATACCATGTATATGAGTGGTATGGTCAATTATACCAGTATGTAGAACAAAACTCAGACATGCTGAGTAATATTGTTCTCTACCCTTCGTCCTGCCTTCACTTCTCTGGGGCTCTGTGCTGTGTGTGTCTTTTCCTTGACCTCCTTAATTCCTGTCCCCGGCGTGGGGCCTTGGGAGAGCTCTGGATAGTGAAGGACGGTAGCCCAAGGCTCTTCTGCTCAAGGGGAGGTGCTTCATCCTCCTCTTTATGGACATTGTGGAGCCTACAGTCTCTGGATGTGTCCCTTCCACACAGACCACCCTCTGTATTCTGTGCTGATCACCCTCTGCTTAAATCCCTCCAGCCTTCAAGGCTCAACTCAAGTGCTGCCTCCCTTATGAAGCCTTCCTTGATTCCTCCCACCTGGATGTGATCTCCTTTTCCTTTGTCCCCTATACCTCCCTTGTGGTCTGGGAGGGTAAGAGTGTCATTTGGGCCGGGCCATGTCAGCCTATAACAGGATGGGACTCCTCTTGTGGAAAAGAAGTTGGAGAAGCAGGGCTGAATGTCAAGACTGAGGCGGTAGTCATTCCATAAACAGGAAAATCAGTGAGGTTCACACGCTGACTGAATTAGGAAAAGATGATGAATCCTCACAGAGTGTAAGGCCATAAAACCAATAGCTCTGGACAGCCGCCCTCCCACGTGGGCACTGGTGACCCTCATTACGTGGAGCTGGCTCACCGTGTGTGGTGTGGGCTGCCTGGCTAAAGGTACAGGGCAGGATCTGCCACTCGTCACACTTTGTTCTTTGTATTAAGAAATTTGTGGGCTACACTTCACCTTAACCCACTGGATTGTGTGCCTCCCCAAGGGCAGGGATAAGGTGCAGTTCTCCACTGTCTCTTACCCAGTGTCTCAGCACAACCAGAACTTTTTAGTGACTTTTTCTTTCTTTGCTTTTTACTGACTTCTCAGTATAGCTGAAATGAGCCATCTAGAGTCTGACTTCCATGCTTCCCTTGACTATATAAGGTGGAGGCCATATAAGGTGGTCTCTCCTTCCTACCTCCCTGTGTGGGCACCATTTCCTCTCTTTTCCCTCCGAGGCACTTACCTTGTAAGTTCATCTAGCTCTGACTCTTCTAGGGAAGTGGAAGCTTGGTCTCTATCCTACCTGCCAGCAGTGTGAACAGGTGGCCCTGCTCCTAGGCTCAGCCCAAACTGGAGCCTGGTGTCTGGACTCAGAAACTGCTCACCCGAAACCTGGGGCACAGGTAGACTGAAGGCACATCTGTCCAGGCTCAGGCTGAGACATGGGAGGAGTTATCAGGACTGGGAAAAGTGAGGCCTCCTGTTCTCCCAGTGGAGATCACATTTCCTTCAGAACAAGCTTGGTGAAAGACAACACCCATTTCCCTCCTCCCAGTAGGGAGTTGGGCCTCTGTTGAGGGCTTAACTCAGTCTTTCATTAGCCCAAACAGTCTCTAATGAAGGAAGCCTGGTGGTATCAATCATGGACCTCAGACTGCCTGCCCTTTCTCTCCAGGATTCATTTGGTCATTTGGCAAACATTTACTGAGCACTGCCAGGATACTGAGTCCTCTGCTTGGTACAGGGAATACCTGACCAGGCATGATTTCTGCCCATGATGAGAGTCAGGGGTAGACTGTGGGGATGGTGTGACCAGTGCTATAAGACAGGAGAGTACAGGGGCTTCAGGAGCTTAGAAAATGCCCCTAACCAGCCTGGGGGATCAGAGAAAGCCTCCTGGAGGAAATGGCACCTGATCAGAGTCAGTGTCAGTATTATTTAGCAAATAGAAGGGGAAGGCATTCCAGGCAAAAGAGAACATGAGTGGTAGCAGCAAGGCAAGGAACAGCCTTGGGGCAGGGGTGAGGGGAGAGGGAAATTATGTGATGTTTGGTGTTGCTGGGTCACAATGTGAGGCCAGTAGGGACTGGAGATAGGTAGGGACCTGGTGATGGAGGGCAGTGATTAACTGACTGTCCCTCAGTTGCCCATGTGTCCTGCCTATTCTCAGTGCCTAGCCCTGAGCTGAATTTAGGGGATTGAGGGTGGCAACAGAATGGGGAAAAAGAAGAAGTTCCTGCCCTGGAGGAGCTCGTGTTCCTTCATGTTCTCCTTGATCACCAAGGGGAACATGAGTCAAAAATTGAACCAGCAAAACAAGGGACAAATTGCCAAACTTATAAGTAACATGAAGATGATAATACCTATAACCCATATGGTTGTAGAGTTATTATTACCAATAATAAAATGATAGTTCATTCAGCCAGTATTTATGAGTATTTACTAGGAGCTAGGCATTAGGCTGAGTGCTGGAGATACAGTAGTGAACAAGATTGGCACAGTCCCTGCCCTCTTGGTACTTACAGTCTAACTGGGGGCCAGATGGCTAATTATGCAATTACAATTATATATTTCAAAAGTGAAGTAAAACTTGTCTTTTCAACAAGTGATACTAAGACAACTAGATATGCAAAAGAATGCAATTGAACCCTTACCTGACACCACACATAAAAATGAACTCAAAATGGCTCATGGACCTAAATATAATAGCTAAAACTATAAAACTATTAGGAGAAAACATAGAAGTAAATCTTTGCCACCTTGCGTTAGGCAAAGCCTTCTTAGATATGGCACCAAAAACAAAAGCAACCAAAGAAAAAAATAAATTAGCCTTCATTAAAATTAAAAACTTTTGTGCTTCTAGGACACCATCAAGAAAGCAAAAAAGACTCTCACAGGATGAGAGAATTGTAAGGTTTTTCCATGGCGGCGAAAAGTAAAGACAGAGAAAGAGTGGGGCCAAACCATGTGGCTTCATTTAATGTTCCTGGAGGAGGTTCTGGGGCCCCAAGAGAGGGGGACCCAGATGTCGCCCCTGTTTGAAGGGGGTGTGGCCTTTTATACCTTTTGGGCGGGCTAGGGACTTTGATGGGAAGAGCTGGGGCAACCTTTGGTGGTCACAGAAAAATAGGAGGGGGTGGTGGTATTTGCAGAATCTAGGAACCAAAAAAACGTTCTTATCTGGGTGGACATCTGGGTGTGATTCCTCTCAGCCGGGCCTGGCAGTTTTGTCCTTGGCAGGTCTGGTCTTGTGAGCCTTTTCTGTTTTGATCTAGGGAGAGGAGGGGGCCCGCCACCAGCCTTATAAGAATATTTTGCAAATCATATATTTGATGAGGTACTCATGTCCAGAATATATAAAGAACTCTTACAACTCAACAATAAAAAGCTAACCTAATTGAAAAATGGACTAAGGATCTGAACATAGATTTCTCCTAAGAAGATATACAAATAACCAATAAGTTAGGGAATTGCACACCAAAACCACAATGAGATACTACTTTACACCCATTACGGTGGCTGTAATAAAAAAGACTGATAAGAGCAAGCATTGATAAGGATGTGGAGAAATTGGAACCCTTATACATTGCTGATGGGGATGTAAAATGGTATAGCCATTTTGGAAAACAGTTTGGCAGTTCCTCAAACATAGAGTTACTATATAACCCAGCAAGTCCTCTCTAGGTATATACCCCAAAGAAATGAAAGCATGTACATTAATGTGTTTGTACATGAGTATTCATAGCAACATTATTCATACTAGCCCAAAGTGGAAATGTCGACTTAAAGAAAGAAATTGAGGCTAAATTAATATAAGTAGAGAGTTTATTTGGCCCAAGTTTAAGGACTGCAATCGAGGAGCATAGATTCAAGCTGCCCTTAGTGTGTGCCCTTAGTGTGTAACTATTAGCAGCACTTACATGTGGGTTCTTAAAGAAGGGAAAAAGAAGGCAGTGCCTAATTTGTTCCCCAAGAATTTACATTGAAGTAACATAAGCTATTGATTGGCTATATATTTTCTTTGTGTCACAGATTCCAGAAATGTGAAGATAATGGGTAAGGTAGATAGTCAGGAAATTACAGGGAAGAAAAGAAAGAAGGAAATGCCTTTAAACAATTGCCGCAGGGCACAACTGGTGGGGTGACTGAAGTCCCATACTCATGTCTTTCTGGGACTGATAAATTTTGCATATCTCACATAACTCAGACCTCTCGGAGCCAATTATTCTTTTCTTAGAAACAACCTCAAAGTCTATTAACTGATGAATGGATAAATAAAAATATGATATAAGCATGTATCAGTGCAAAGGAAGGAAGCACTGACATATGGTCCAACATGGATGAACCCTGAAAATGTTACGCTAAGTTTAACAAAAGACCACTGTCTTAGTTCCTTTGGCTGCTGTAACAATAGATTGGGTGGCTTGTAAACAACAGAAATGTATTTCTCCCTGTTCTAGAGGCTGGGAAGTCCTTGATCAAAGCCCTGGCAGATTTGATATCTAGTGAGGGCCCACTTTCTGATTCACTGCCATCTTCTCACTATGTCCTCATGTGGTAGAAGGTATGAGGGAGCTCTCTGTGATCTCTCTTATAAAGGCACTGGTGCCATTTATGCAAGCTCCACCTTGTGACCTAATAACCTCCCAAAGGCCCCACCTCCAAAGACCATCACATTAGGGATTGGGTTTCAAATTCTGGCTATAGCAGCCACATATTATATGATCCTATTTATGTGAAATATCCAGAATAGACAAATCCATAGAAACAAGAAGTATTATAGATTAGTGATTGCCAAGGAAGGAGGAGCAGAACAGGGGGGTGGGGATTGACTGCTAATGGGTTCAGGGTTTCTTTTCTGGGTGATGAAAATATTCCTGGAGTTAGATTGTAATCATGGTTGCACAATTCATAATATATTAATACTAAAAACAATTGAATTGTATACTTTTAAATGGATGGAATTTATGGGATGTGAATTATATCTTAATAAAACTTTTTTTAAAAGTGAAGTACAAGACACTCAGGAATCTACCTTTGCGTGTGAGAGGGTTGGGGGTGGGGGTATGTGTTAGTAAAGGAAAGCCTCTGAGTAAGTGAGATTGAAGCAAACTCTGAAGGTTGAAGAGAAAGGTGGAAGAAAGTTTAGTTAGAGGGAACAGCAGGTGGAAGGCCCTGAGTCAATTAAAGATGTGGAGAAATCGAGGACTTGAAAGAAGGCCAGTATGACTGGCCCCTAGAGAGCAAGGGGGAGTGGTGTGCAGTGAAGTTGGAGACTTAAGCAAGGACCATACTGCACTGGGTCGGTCTGTAGGCCCATATTAACAGTTTTAATTTTTGTTCTAAGAGGAATGGGCAACCATTGAGGAGTTTTAAGCCAGTATGGGTATGTGAGAGAGGGAAAGACTAACAGACTTGGTGACATGATATAGATCTGTAATTTTAAAAATCATTCAGGTTGCTTGGTATAGAACACATTGGTAAAGAGCTATGGTGGATGCAGAAGACTGGTTGAAAAGCAGCAGGCATAGTCCAGATGAGAAAAGATGTGACATGGACTAAGATGTCCGTAGCAGAGATGGAAGAAGTAAGACAGATAGGACTTGGTTATGGATAGGACATCATCAATGCCTGGTACAGTGCCTGCTACACAGTAAGTGTTCAATAAATGAATGTTGGATGAATGAATAGGATTGGATATGGTTAATTAGAGAGAAGAAGGTGTTAATGAATTTCAGTTTTCTGGCTTGATCATCTGTGTAGATGCAATTGCCATTCACTGAGATGAGGATCCCAGAGGAAGACTGAGTGGGGGGAAAATTATGAATTCAGCTTTAAACATGCTGAATTTAACATGCTAGTAAGATACTCAAGTGGAGATGTCATCTAGGCAGTTGAATATGTGGGTCTTTCCAACTTCCCACTGTACATACCATGCTGCCTCTCAGAATATCTCTGTTCTCAGTTAGGAGATTCTTTTCATGTCCTGTTTTGATTCTGGTTTGATGGTTTTAGAAAATGAAGGACTTCATACCAGCCCAAACTGATTTACTAGATGGCTTTGGGAAAAAATCTGATTTGGTTTACAGTTCAGGAAAGAAGAAAGGGTTGGGTTTTTTGAGAGCTAAACACATTTATTCTACCTTTGCATTGATGGCTTGGTTTGGTTCTTATCCCTGGATGCCCCAGCTTGGGGCTTGAGGCATTTGCTGTTCCTGTGCCAGGATTGAGGTGTCCAGAATGTGCTTAGCTACAGCACAGGTAAATGTTCTGCACATTGATCCAGGGATTTTATCTAATTAAAAAAAACCCTGGCTGGTAAATACATTTGGCTGTCTCAGGGCCTCGGAGAAGCTGTCTGTTTATCGATTGTTATATCATTTTGGCTGGTTGGGAAGATATTAATGATGGCATCAGAGCAACCAAAACATCAGCTCTCTTAATCAGTAAGTATGTAAATGTCCTTGTGGCTTGCAGTAAGTAGATTGAAACAAAAGTTTTATCCCAGACCCAAAGGTCAAGGCCTCAAGGGCATCACTCCTGTAATTTGAAGCTTATAGTGAGAGCTATTTAAGATCCCCACACAGTTTTTTGAATGCTAGGGTGTAACCCACACAGATCAGATTTTTTTGAATGCTTCGATGTTAGAAGGCAATGTAATGTTACAGAAGAAAATACAAGAGTTTTAGAATTGGAAGACCTGGTTTCCACTTTTGACAAAGTTACTAACTGGCTGTGTGTCCATTAATAGGTCATGGAACCTACCTTCCTTAATCTTAGTTTCCAAATCTTATTAATGAAGTTCCCATTGTAAACTTTTAAATCTCAGCATTAAGCTCTGCAGAGAATGCTGAGTCCTTCTGGAAGGGTCCAGAGCACACACTGAAACCCCAGTCTTGTACAAGTGCAGTTCTACAGAGTAGCCTAGGGCGTGGCTTCTTTTCTGTGGTACCTGACCTGCTGAGCCTCTGAGTACTTGCTTCCTGGTGATGAAAAGTAACTGGGGAAGATTGGATTAGCAGCTTTTCTTGAACTTCATGGGTAGGTGAGTTGTGGAAGCAGCTGAAGGCTAGCAGAGTCAGACATCTGACCATGAGCAGAGAACAGCCAGGGTCTACGCAGTGGACTTGGAGGGAGCAGGGATACTGGGACTGAGCCTCTGCTGTTGGCCATTCTGTTTCTTGGCTGTGTGGCCTTGGGCTAGTCTCTTAACTTCCTTGGTGTTCTCTACTGTGAAATATCTGCTAATACCTGTCTGACCACCCTTCTAGGATCTTGTGAGAGTTCTAAGCAGATGGACCGTTGTTGTCTGGAAAATTACTCATCTTTTGGGTTATCACTCTCACATTTTCCAGGAAGCCTTCCCTGATCCTCCAATATCTGTGGATTCCCGTAGTACCCTGTACTTCCTCTGTGAGAGCACTTATTACCCTCTGTGGGTTATCTGTTTTCTTTCTCTCTCTCACGATATTGTGAGTTTTGGAAGGCAACAGACCATTGCTGTGTTCATCACTGTGCACGTAAAGAGTTAGCAAATACTTACTCAATATTATTGAAAGTGTTTTATAAATGATCAAGAGTTCAACAAACTTTGATAGTTATTACAGTCATAATAACCTATAAACAGAGGACTGACTACCTCTGAAAAAAACAAAAGTAAAGTAAAAATGAAACAGTGCAATCATTTATTCATTTAACAAATAGCACCTACTATGTGTGGCACGGTGCTGGGTGGCCCAGCGGTCAGCCAAATATATGTACAGGCCTTGACTCATGGAGCTTAAAGCCTAATTAGACATTAATCCTACAGATGTGAACTCGCAGCTGTGACAAATACTGCAAAGAAGTGATACAGAGAATCATGAAAGCCCATAACAGCGAGATTTCCGCTGGTCAGGGAAAGCTCCCCAGAGGAAGCTTGAGCTCAGAAGTGAAGGATAAGGCAGAGTTACCTAGGTGAAGAAGGGTGGGAAGAGCATTTCTGGCAGAAGGAACTTTGATTTACTAAAATCGTATGGGAGGAAGAAGCATAGCTAGTGTGAAGGACTGAAAAAGGCTGATAGGACTGCAGCTAGTGGAAGGTGCCAGAAGCCTAGAATAGCAGACCTTGTAGGGCATCAGAGACCATATGAAGGAATTGTGTCTTTATTCGAATAGCAGTGCCTGCCGAACTGGGGTTAGGAGGAGATCACTGTGATCAGCAACCTGATCACTGAGGTTCTGATGGCTGAGGAACATCAGGAACTAATCTGAGAACTACCTGAGTGTCTGTGCCAGGCAGCTTCTTGGGTATGGTTCTGTCCCTTGAGGCAGTGTAGGCCACAAAGTGCAATATCCAACAGCAGTAGCAGGGCTCAACAGCAGTAGCAGCTATCCGGCCTTGCCTCCTTACCACCATTTCTGTGGCCCAAGTGCTGCTGCTTCTCTAAAATCCCAGTTCAATCACAGCTAGAATGCAAATCCTATTGGCATGGCTGGAGCCAATTGGATTTTCCCCAAGGAATTTTCCAGGAAACTGAGGCACAGAGAGAAATCCAAGACTATTGAAAACAGCTAAGCCAATGTGTCACTGGGCTGACTGACAATGTGCACGTAAGCTGTTTGCCTCACAGTTCCTGTTCTGTCCCTGTCCTGATTTGAAAAACTTTCTCAGAAAATCTCAATTCTGAATTTTGAGGCCCTTCTACATCCTGCCTGCCTCCTTCGCTCACCTCCCTTCTGAGCAGGGGTTCTAGGCCCAAAGTCATATGCAATAAATGGTCCTCTCTTTGTGATTCTGTCAGTGGATGCAGATCCAAGTGGATTTCCTGTCACTGGCAGTAATTGGTGTTAAGTACTTTGGAGTCTGACAAAACAAAGTTTGCATCTCAGCTGTGCCATTTGTTAGCTCCATGACATTGGAAAAATAGCCTAACCTCTCTAACCTTAGAATCTTCATCTGCAAAGTGGGGATGATAATCGATCTACCTCACACCATTGCTGTGAGGATTAAATGAGAAAATGCATGTAAAGCCACTTAGTACTATGTCTGGCACATAGGAAGTGCTCAGGACATAGAGTGATGTTAATTACACAAGATTTTCTCCCCTAATTAGCAAAATAAATGAAGGTAATGGGCAGAATTTTCTAGATACTCAATTTTTACTTCCTACATTTTTCTTAAGCTCTTAATGTGAGCATTTCATCTAGAGACTTACAGACTAATGAACATAAGGTAAATTAATATTAAGGTGGGCTAAAAACTCACAACCTATCATGCTTAGTTTACCACTTTTTTTAGAACCCACATTTATTTGACATTTATAGAATAAACCCAGAATTTATTTGACATTTATAGAATGTTACTTTATTAACATAATTTCTTGTATGTATAATTATTTTGGATACATTATTTCTATATACAATCATGCATCACTTAATGGAGATATATTCTGACAAATTCATGTTATTGTGTGAACCTCGTAGAGTGTACTTACACAAACCTAGATGGTACAGCTACTCCACACCCAGGCTATATGGTATAGCCTATTGCTTCTAGGGTCAAACCTGTACAGCATGTTACCGTCCTGCATACTGTAGACAGTTGTAACACAATGGCAAGTATTGTGTAACACAATGGCAAGTATTACTGTACCTTTTCTATGTATCTAAACATAGAAAAGGTACAGTAAAAATATGGTATAAAAGATGAAAAATGGACACCGGTATAGGGCAGCTTTGTTATAATCTTATAGACCACCATCATATGTATAGTCTGCTGTTGACTAAAACGTCATTATGTGATGCCTGACTGTATAACATATATGAGATACTATAATTTAATAAAATTATGAAATACTCATTTAATAACAAGAATGATACTGTTACTATTAATAATAGCTGATGCTTATTGAATGCCTTTTTTGTATTAGGCATTACATGAGGCATTAATCACTAAATTCTCACAAGAAACTCTGCAAGTAATATAGTCCCATTTCACAAATGATAAAACAGAAGTTCAGGTTGCTTAAGTAATTTGCCCAAAGTTGCCCACTTGGGAAGCGACCCACCACTTCATTTTACAGATGAGGAGTCTATGAGGCCCGAAGAAGAAGAGAGACTTGCCTAGGTCCCAGTTTCCTCTTAGTACTCTTCAGACTCAGGGAGACAATTTCTAGCTAAAGGGAGAACTATGTATGCCTGGCTTATTGGGAATCCACAAGATTCCCAAAGATAAACTGTCAAATCCAGACCCCTTGTCTATCCTCCTCTCAACTCTCACCAGTTTCTCATCAACTTATCCCCACCCCCCACTCCCACCAGCCAAGCCTGGCCTTGTTTCTCTCTCAGGAAGCAACCCATTCTGGTCACACTTGGTTTCTCAATGTCCCAGACGTACACTTAACTCATTCCTATGTGTGAGCCTAGGCAGTGCTTCCAGCCCACTCCTGTCCTGCTGTCTGTCTAAACCCTGTTCATGCTTCTTTGCCCACTCAAGTCCTTCTTCTTCTAGAAAGCTCACTCTATTTTTTTTTTTTTTTCCAGAGACAGGGCCTTGCTGTGTTGCCCAGGCTGGAGTGCAGTGCTTGTTTACAGGCACAATCATAGTGCACTGCAGCCTTGCACTCCTGGGCTCAATGATCCTCCTGCTTCAGCCTCCCAAGTAGTTGGGACTGACTATAGGCCTGTACCACTGCACTTGGTTAATAGCTGTTATTTATTAACTGTCTATTCTATGTGAGGCAGAGTACTAGATACTGTATGTGTATTACCTTTATTCCCTGCCACAGTGTTGCAGAACAGATTGTGTCGTGTCCGTTTTCCAGACTAGAAAATTGGAGACTCAAGTAGATCTAGTGCCTGCTTGAGGCCTCACAGCTGGTAAGTCGTAGAGCTATGATTTAAACAAAGGCCCACAAAAGTCTACAGTTTGTGCTTTTCTCACTACAGTTCACTGCATGTGCTGCTAGCCCATGTTGATCTTTCTTATCAGAATTCCTGTAAGACTTAAAGTCTAAGCCATGCAGTGTCATGTTTAGTGATTCACCTCCTTGCTTTTCTCATTTTTTTTTTGAGACAGTCTCAGTCTGTTGTCCTAGTAGAGTGCCATGGCATCAGCCTAGCTCACAACAACCTCAAACGCCTGGGCTCAAGCAGTCCTTCTGCCTCAGCCTCCTGGGTAGCTGGGACTATAGGTGTGTGCCACCATGCCTAGCTAAATGTTTGTATATATTTTTAGTTATCCATCTAATTTCTTTCTATTTTTTAGTAGAGACAGGGTCTCACTCTTGCTCAGGCTGGTCTCGAACTCCGGAGCTCAAACGATCCACTTGCCTCGGCCTCCCAGAGTGCTAGGATTACAGGTGTGAGCCACTGCGCCCGGCCCATCTTGCTTTTCTCTCCAATTGCTTTATGCTTATTTCTCCTCACCTAGTCTGTGAGCCCCGTCCCAGCAAGGTGGATGGCACTCCTCCTGCCTCCACCATAGCAAATCATAGGAGACTGGCTGACACTCAGAAGGCACACAGTACAGATAGAGTCTGGCCTGGTGATTGATTGGTGATTGAAACCCTGTTTATTCTCCAAAGGCTACCCAGCAGGAGAGCACAGCCCTAGGCAGCAGCTGGGCTGGCTGACTGGTCTCCAAGATCCTCCATTCATGTGGATGGGAGGCCCAGGAAGGCTGCATAAGAATCCTCTCTGAAGCTGGGCCAAGGCTTCCATCTCAATGCCCTTTTGTTTGGGGAGATAGCACCCAGGCCTCCTGGGATGGCTGTGTGTTTGGCCAGCCTTTACAGATGGACAGTGAGCAGGAGCAGGATGTAAAGCACAAACAATTGGGGGAGGTCCCTGGAATTCCTAGGGGCTCAGAGTCCACCAGGCAGGGCAGGATCCTTCCCAGGGCAGACTTGGGGCTCAGTCACAGACCCTACATGGGACAGACAGTGTTCCAGGCACTTTTGTCTCCAGCTTCATTTCTTCTTCAGTATCTAGGTCTCCACTTTAGCTTCTCTGATGGTCAGAGTCTAGCTCAGCATCCAGCCCTTGTTGAGTACCTTAGGTATAAGGCACTCTCTGCCTCCTAAAGGCTAGGCAGCTTCCAGTTGAATAAGTATGCATTCAGTTCATTTTTTTCTTTCTTTTTCTTTTGAGATATAATTCACATACCATAAAATTCACCCTTTTAAAGTATACAATTCAGTAGATTTTAGAACATTTATAAGATTGTGCAACTAGTACCACTGTCTAATTCCAGAACAGTTTCATCTCCCTAATAAAAAAAAATCCCAGTCCCATTAAGAGTCATTCCCTGTTTTCCCCTTTCCCCAGACCTTGATAACCACTAATATACTTTCTGTCTGTGGATTTGCCTATTCTAGACATTTCATATGAGTGGAATCATACAATATGTGAGCTTTTGTATCTGGGTTCTTTCACTTAGCATATTTTCAAGGTTTACCCATGCTGTAGCATGTTATCAGTACTTCATTCCTTTTTATGGCTGAATAATATTCCATAGCTAGGTATATTATATTTTATTTATTCATTTGTCCGTTGATGGACATTTATGTTTCCACTTTTTAGCTGTATGAATAATGCTGCTATAAACATTTGTGTATAGATCTTTATGTGAATGTGTATTTTCATGTTTCTTGGGTATATACCTAGGAGTGCAATTGCTGGGTCATATGTTAGTAGTAACTCTATGTTTAACATTTTGTGGAACTGCCAAACTGTTGTCCACAGTGGCCATACCATTTTATTCTGGTATCTACAAGACTTAGCACTGCAAAAAAAAAAAAAAGAAAAAGAAGTATATATTTAAAAATGTTAAATTATTTCTAAAAAAAAAAAAAAAGTGGCCATACCATTTTACATTCTCATAAGCAATGTGTAAGGGTTTCAAGTTTCTCTGTATCCTCACCAACACTTGTTATCATCTGTGTTTTTGTTTTTTTGTTTTTGTTTTGTTTTGTTTGAGACAGAGTCTCACTTTGTTACCCAGGCTAGCGTGAGTGCCATGGCATCAGCCTAGTTCACAGCAACCTCAATCTCCTGGGCTCAAGTAATCCTACTGCCTCAGCCTCCTGAGAAGCTGGGACTACAGGCATGTGCCACCATGTCCGGCTAATTTTTTGTATATATATTTTTAGTTGGTCAATTTCTTTCTATTTTTAGTAGATACAGGGTCTTGCTCAGGCTGGTTTGAACTCCTGACCTTGAGCAATCCGCCCGTCTCGGCCTCCCAGAGTGCTAGGATTACAGGCGTGAGCTACCACACCCGACCATCTATGTTTTTTATAATAGCCATCCGAGCATGTGTGAAATGGTATCTCATTGTGGTTTTGATTTGTATTTCCCTGATGACTAATGATGCTGAGCATCTTTTTATGTACTTGCTGGCCATTTGTGTATCTTCTTTGGCATTTATTCATGCTTAAGGCCCGTTAGGAGCAATGTGCCCCGTTAGGCATTCTGGAGGAGAATAAAGATGTGTCATGATGACCTCTGCCGTTCAAGGAACTTGCAGGCTAGTAAGAGAATTGTAATTAGTACATGTGAAAAGGTAGGGATTCATGGACAAAGTGGCCTTTAGTTTAGACATGGTGATAGGTAGTATTTAGATACTTTGTGGAAAGACTTTCTGAGCAGTTAGAGTAATAATATAATCAGAGGCAATTCATAATTAGTAGAAAATAATTTTATCTTCTAATGAATTCTGAAGTAATATGTGTGAAAACACCTGGCACAGCACTTGACACATGGTAGGCTGTCATTATGTGTTCCCTTTGTAACCTCCCCCATTTGGTTCTAGCTGTGTCTTCAGACTACACAGCTTCCTTTTCCTATTTCAGACCTTTAAATATTAGGAGACAGCTCCAGCTACATAAGCCTTGGTTCCTTAAACTGATTTCAAGTTTCCTCCTCATCCTGGTCATTTTCTAATGAAAGAACCAGAAAGTTTTGGTGCCTTTTGTGAATTCCAGTGTGGTATGACCATTATTGTGAGGAGCAGGGCAGCCATCCCCTTAGTTAAAGGTTTTACGCTTCTTTTAATGACCTGAACTTGCATCAACTTTCTTGGCAGGTGCGTTACGCTTGTAAATTCTGTTAAACTTGTGATTGGCCCAGCCTTCTGAGAACCAGGGCTTCCTGTATTCTGTAACCTTTTGATTGGATGTTTTTTGCCGAACTTGTTTAATCTTAGGTAAGAACACTTCATGGCATTGTAATACTGTGTAAATATGAAAGTGGTAGTGGTAGTATGGAGACTATGAAGAAGAAGGTGTAGGGTTGGGCCTTTCTCATCCTGAGACTAAGAGTCTCTTCTAAAGGAGAAGGTTCTAAGAAACAGAACTAATCAGATAATATCTCCATTGCTCAGATAAACTCCCCTCCACTTAAGGCTTTTCCTTTATCATTTTCTGTCAGCTAGTTAGTCCCATCAGACACTGTAGTGTGCTGACCCGTGTGGGACGGAAGGGAAGAAGATGGGCCGTATGCCCTGGAAGGCAGTGTAGTTCCATAGAGAGAGCTTGGGTTCCAGTCTCAAGCTGCCACTTACTGGCCATGTAATCTTAAGCAAGTCACTTACCCTCAGAGTGTAAGACTTGGGCCTCCTCAGTAATTCACAGGATCAAACGAGATCATAAATGTCAAGCAGCTGGTGTATAGTAGGCAGCTCAAGAAACATGAGCTCTTTGAACTCCATCATTCAAGAGCTTTGCAAGACATGAAGAGCCAAACATTCTGCTGTGTTCACTGACCCTGTACAGACATCTCTGAGAGCATCTGTGATACTTAAGGCACTTATTTGTGTAGTTACTTGTTACATTTCCCCTCCCCCAGCTCAGACTAAGAGCTCCTTGTGGGCAAGGTTCATGTTTGATTTATCTTGATGAATCAAACTAGGCCCTCAGTGTCTAGCACAAAGGCTGGCTTAGAGAAGCGTTACTTAAATTTTAAGTTGAACGGGTGAAGACCACACCTTTGCCCTGACTCCTCCAGGGGGCCAGGCTTTATGGTTAGTTTTCCACAGTCTATTCTTTACTAAAAATCTTGTAGGATTCTGGAGCTCAGCAGTGGTGGCTTAAGTGCCAACTCTGTTATGAGAATTTTGAGCCACTTCTGTGTCTCACTCTTGTAGGGGGACAGAGTTCCTGGCAACTAGCCAACTGCCCACCTGCCCTCTGCAGCAGCCTAGAGTCCTTCTGTGAGGCCAGTAGGTGGCGCCTATGGCCCTTTCCCACACCTCAGCAGCCTTCCCTTGTCACCTATACAGCTGCTGACTCTGAGACATGTATATAGCCCTGGGCACAGGTACCCAGAGGAATGAGCCCTGGGGTACCTCCTCTTCTTGATGGCCTTGTATTGTTGGATTTTTGTGTTTTATGCAGTCCCAGCCTTGGTACACACTGGCTGGGAAAGCAGAGATGTTGCCATAGAGGATCTCAGATCGCTTGGGAAATCTGTGCTTCTGTCTGTCCTTTCTGGTACACTCTGCTTCCAGGAAGCCATCCCTGTGGCTCTCTTGCTCTGTCCTACACTCACATGGCACCTTCCTCCAGGGTCCTTGCTTGAATTTTAGTTGTTTGCCAGACATGTAGCTGTCCAGTGAATGCCTTAAAGGCAAGGATACCACAGGATTCATAAGCACCCTCAGTCACCCTATGCTCAGAGTACTGTAATAACCAGTCCTCAGGAAGAGTTTATGGAATGAATAGATGAATAATAGGAAGTAGTGCCTCAAAAGTTGTTATCCAAATCGAAGGGGATTCTACAAAAAAACTAGCCTTACTCTGCAAAATATGTCAATATCATGAAAATCAAAGAAAGGCTGAGGAACTATTCTAGATGAAACTGAAGACACATGCAGTGTTTGATTCTGATATTGATCCTGGCTTGCATCTAGATCACAGGGGGGAAATTGCTATAAAGGATATTGGAATAATTAGAGAAATTTGAATATGGGCTGTATATTAGATAAAAATAGTATATCAATGTTAAATGTTCTGAATTGATCATCATTGGTTAGTGGTTCTATAAGAGAATGCTCTTGTATTAGGAAATATATGCTGAAGTATTTGGGGGTAAAGGGGTATAATGCCTGAAATTCACATGGTCCAGGAAAAACAGAAAAGAGTGGGGAAGCAAATCAAGCAAAATGTAAGCAGATTAAGAGTGAAGGATATATGAAGAGTTTTTTGTGCTATTTTTGTAACTGTTCTGTAAATTTGAAATTGTTTCAAAATAAAAAGTTAAGGATATTAATAAATCTATGCACTTTAATGGGTGCCAAGTTTCTCTAAGAGAGACAGGACAAAGAATGGTCACCCAGCATTGGACTTTATTCAGTTGATCCAGCAAGTATTCATTGCGATTCATCTCCTCCACTGTGTGCCTTTGAACAAATAGAACAATTGTAGTAAAAGCAGCTAACATTTGGAAAATGTAAGTGCTTTCACATACATTATTTCCTTTGGCCGTCTCAGCACCCTTGTTAGGTAGGTCTGGCAGACTGATAGGGTAAGATGACTGAGGTTCAAAGAGATTAGTGTGACCTGTCCCCAGTCAGACAGCCTGGAAGAGACAGAGGCGGGCTCATAACTGGGTCAGTCTTTTCCAAGGGAGATGCTTTTGAACCTCCATATTTGTATGTGTAAAAAGGTTTGGACTAATTGCTCTCTGCAGATCATTCTTTAAGTTCAGAAATTTTAAAAGTTTCTGTGATAAGAAATAACCAGTTATATAGCACAGACACATTCTGCGTATGCCTGCAATTGTTGTAGGTGTTGCATGTGTGAAGTGCTGGATGGGCTATCTTACTGGGAGTAAGAACATCTAGAGATCTTCCTAGAGGAAGAGTCCAGGGCTGGGCCTTGGAGAAGGGTGCTCAGTTCAAGTAGCAAATGTAAAAGATGCCAGTGAGGCCTTGTGTCTGTGGAGTTAGAGCACTAAGGACCTCCCCCCCCCCCTTGCAGTCTACTGGCTCAGGCTGGGGTCTGAGAGCAGCCTTTGCTCCCTGCCCCTCCCAGTCCTGGCTGGCTGGGTAGATAAGGCACAGATGGAGGCTGCCTGGGGATTCTAGCCCCAGGCACCTTGCCTCTGCTCAGACAGCAGGGTCTGGTGCTGTTATTACTGTAAACAGGGCCTTCTGTGAGGCTCCAGCCAGGGCCCTGTTGCCCAGATAGCAATCATGATTGGGCCTGCATGGCTCAGTGCTTCCAGGCCTCTGATGCAGGTGGGACAGGGCTCCCTACCCTTCAGCCCCTCTCCAGCTGCAGCTCAGGGCCAGTTCATGCAAAGGATCCGGAAATCAGTTGGAACAATACACGATTGAAGTTCAGTGGCCGCTTTGTATTGATTGGTCATAAAGAAAGAGGAAGGAAAATCAAGTGGTACCTCCCTCCCCTGAGTGGAAGAGCTAGTTAGCCAGAATAACTCAAAACTGCCCCTATATCCCAGTCTGGGACTCTTTCCCTCCTTCCTACAATCAGTAAGCCTAAGAAGTTGTCTTTTCTTTGGAGGTCTTGCAGAATGACATGCCTGCTAGAAATCTACTCCTCAGTTTTCATTTTGATGCTGCACATATTTAGAATTGTAAGATTTTAGAGCTGGTAGGGACTTCAGAAATAATTTCATTCAATGTCCTTGTTTTACTGCAGAGAAAAATAAGGCCCACAGAGATAGACAGATTTATCCTGGTTACACAGGTAGGTACTGATAGAGCCATGACTGGAATCCATGACTCCCAACCCTCAGGCCCTTGTCCACAAACGTCCTCAGCCCTGAGACTGGGTAACTGCACCCATCCCCTCCCACATGTACACAGGAGCCTAAGTTCTTTAAAAAAGACAGGCATACAATTATGAAAGGGGTAACTTCCAACACCAGATAGAAGTATTGGTAAGAGATTAATGTAGCATTTGTTCTGATCGTGAGCCCTCTGGTGTGCCAGATGCCATGGCAGGCACCTGGAGTAGAGAGATGAAGATAGGTCCTCATTTCTAGAGGGACACACTGCCTACTAGGGTAGTTACATGCATGGAGAGTATGACTGTATGATGCACATTAGCACAGGGGATTGTGGTAGCAACAAGGGCATCTTTGGGAAGGCTTCTTGAAGAAAGCATAGGATCTTTCTTTTTTCTAAGAAAATTTTATATTTTTAATAAAGGAGTAATAGTATGATCACTGTTATAAAAACAAAACTTCAAACAATGAAGGAGGATTCACAGCAAAAAGTGAAAGTTTGCCTCATCTCCCCCTTTCCACTCATTGGTAATAACTGTTACCTGTTTGGTCTTCAGCCTGCTAGACTCTCCTGAATACCTGATGGATGGGAGAGGCTGTGTTTTTCTCCTTTGATTCATTCTTCCCCTGTGGTAATCTTCAGCTCTTGGGCTAGGGAACCCTTCCTTTTTCTACCACTGCCCTTGCTTGGGGGTTTTAGACAATTCATTTATATATCCATAGGTAATTTTTAGCACTTATTATGTTCTAAGTTCTGTGTATACCTTTCATATATGATCCTAGTTTACTCTGTCACTTCTTTAAAATGGGGCAAACACTAATTGGAAAATGATAATAAGAATAGCATAGGCTCTTCTATTTGAACAGTGCTCTATTCCATACCAAGTATTTTTTACATATTTTGTCTCTTATCTCTTGACAATACCCCTTTGTGACATACATAGTAGGGTTTGTGGGGTCCTCTCCATTTTTTAACAGATGGAAAAACATGCCCAGAGAGCAAGAGCTATCTTCAGTGAGGGAACCAATTGAGATTCAGAGAGGCTAAGTCACTCATTTATCCACATCTCCTCACCTAGTCAATGGCAGAGCCTGGATTTGAACCAAGATCTTTCCTGCTTATTTATCTGCCCCACTCTGCCACCTGAAAGTTGTGTAAGAGCTGGGGTTCAACTGTGGTCTTCTAGTGTGGTCTCCTCTCTGTCTACTACCCTGGGCCATCCCCAATTAGGATCACCCACCTCTGCCCTACCAAGCAGGAGACCCAGTTCATAAGGGAACAGTCTTCCACAAGTCTGGATAAGTCCAGAAAGGCCTGCCATGCTCACCCTACCACCTCAGCTCCCAGACACAGCTCCTCTGCTCTGAGCAGCAGCCCGCATTAAGTATTCGACTCGTCATCTCAGGGATGATGGAATCCTAACCTTTTCGGAGATACCGTACTCTGTCACAAGCATTGCTCTTTTTGAAAGAGATTAATTCACTAGCTGCATTTTGTCTGTTAGTGAAAATCACAGGGGAGAGCAGGGGACTTTCTCAGGCCTCAAAGGCCCTTTCAGCTGCTCTTAGCAGGCAGCCACTACCCCCCACCCCCAGCTGGCCCAGGACTTTGAAATGACTGCCCCCATTGGGCATTCACTTGCAAAGCAACACAATGAAATGGAGGAGACCTGGTTTGTGAACTCCTAACTTTCTGGGCTGCTCTGCACAGAGGGGAAGCAAGGGGAGGAGCCCACCCAGCTTTGAAAGAGGAGATGGTGGTGGTGGTTGGGTTTGTTTGTAGTGTAGTTAGTCCTGGTCCCTTTTTGATAGACCAGGTGCCATCACTCCTTACAGAGTTCTATCATATGGTATCTCTTTTAATCCTTACAACCACTTTGCACAAGGGGGATTAATATCCCGCATTTCACAGCTAGTAAGTGATGGAACCAGAATCTGAACTCCAGCCTTTGGACTCAAGGGTCATTGCTTTTTTTCCATTACACTTGAGCCCCAAGAGGCTGCAAAAAATCATGTCAGTCAGGAAGCTGGGCAGGGCAGAAAAGCTGGAGTCTTACTGAAGAACACCAAAATTTGCCTCCTATGAATTACCCACAGACTGTAGAGCCCTTTTTAGTGCCACCTCCTCTAAACTCCTGAAAACCTGGAAGGGATTATGATCCTCAGTGGACCTGTGAAGAGACTGAAGCTTAGTGACATATGTGCCTTCTTTAGGGTTTTAGAATAGTTAGGTGGCAGAGCAGGAGATAGAACCTAGGTCTCCTTACTGTGCTCTATGTTCTTTCATTGAAACAATAGTGAGTTTAGAGAAACACCTCTTCCAGCAGTCCTTCCCTTAAAAGAAAACCCTGCAATGTATAGAAGAGAAAACCCCCAAACGCAAACATGCATATAACAAGTAGCTCAAAATTGTTGGTGATCAGAGACATGCAAATTAAAACAATAATGTGATATCTCTTTACACCCATTATACTGGCCATGATTAGGAAGCTGGCCATTACCAAGTGTTGGCAGCTAGAGGGGTACACAGGAACACCTCTGTCTGGGAGGGTCAATAGAGCAGCTCTGTAGGAGAGGACCGTGGTACTATTTAGTCAAATCAACACATATTTAATTATGTGGCAGTTAAAAACAATGGAGTTATTGTATACTTAGCAATATGAGCATATCTTAAAACAGAATTATCTGTGAGAAAAGTAGTAAATAGAATTGTAAAAACACTAATGCACGTGTGTGTGTGTGTGTGTGTGTGTGTGTGTGTGTGTGTGTGTGTGTGTATAAAAGAGGAAGGCGTGAGGGAGGGAAGAGAAGAGAACCCTGCCTGGCTCAGGTCCTGGAAAGTAAGAACCTTCTCTCTCAGTCTCTTCCTCAAGTACCAGTAAAAAGGGCCAGGCGCAGAGCAGGTATGTGTACATGTTTGCTGAATAAAGGAACAAAGGAGTGCCTAGCGTCAGGCTGGCTGAATTATCCAGGTCATCCTGTTTGACCATGTCTTAGAATCCCTCCCTATTGGCCAACCTGCCACTACCAGAGTAGAAGCAGAACACTTGGTTCTGTCTAAATGATGGAAGTGAAAAAGGGTGGCAGGCAGAAACCATCTGTATTGAATACCTGCTATATGCCAGGCACTGGGCTGGGTTCCTGCAAATTAGAGATTATTATCACTATTTTATAGGTGAGAAAAGTTAAAAATTAGAGAGTCATTTGCTCAGGGTTATCTGGCTAGAACCGAATTTGAATCCGGGTCTCTAACTTACTACAAAGCCTTTTTTTTTTTTTTTTTTTTTTTGAGACAGAGTCTCACTTTTTTGCCCAAGCTAGAGTGATTGCCGTGGCGTCAGCATAGCTCACAGCAACCTCAAATTCCTGGGCTCAAGTGATCCTCCTGTTTCAGCTCCCGAGTAGCTGGGACTACAGGCATGCGCCACCATGCCCGGCTAATGTTTTTTCTATATATATTAGTTGGCCAATTAATTTCTTTCTATTTATAGTAGAGACAGGGTCTCGCTCTTGCTCAGGCTGGTTTCGAACTCTTGACCTCGAACAATCCGCCCGCCTTGGCCTCCCAGAGTGCTAGGATTACAGGCGTAAGCCACTGCGCCCGGCCACTACAAAGCCTTTTATGTGTTCTTTTCTTTTTTTTTTTTTTAATTTCCTTCTTTCCTTTATGGTCAAACACCTTTACTTTTCTTTTTATTATACTACACTCAGTCCTCAAGGGGTTAGGCTAATTTTATAATTTCTTTTGCCCAAAATCCTTAAACGACAGACAACTCCTACTACCTTTGATGAGAGGCTAATAAGGAATGATGAGTAGGTTTTTTCTCTATTGCCATCTTCAGTGGACTGATGGTGGCTGATTGGAACCTGTGTTCAGGATTCTGAGGCTCTTTCAAAGGCTCCATAAGAAATTGTTGCTGGAAGAGACTCATGATATCTGTCCTAGACACGGGAATGTGGGACAGTAGCATGGAAGCCAGGCATATGTCAATTTATTAGATTGAGTTTTTATCTTAGGGCTCATTATTGATTTCATGGGAACTGTGAACCCATGGATATTATATGCAAAAAGAAGTTTTGAGTGTGTGTGTACACTTTTCTGGAGAGAAATTTGATCATACTCTCAAAATTTGAGAGTTCACAGCTCAAAAAAGATTTACTTCCACTGCCTTGACCTCCTAGTCTAGCATATGAGGCTCTTTGTAGGCCCTGCATACCTCGGCAGCTGTCTGTTTCTCTGCCATGAACTGTCACCCAGATGGATCTGCCTGATAGTCTCTGAATGTTTCTTTCCTGCTCTATTGTCATATCCTGTTTCTTTTGCCTTGATTGGCGTGTGCTTTCTCCTACTTCTCAAATTCTTCCTGTTTCTTCAAGACACAGTTTAAGTCTCTTCCCTCACAAGGATCTTTGATTTTTCTAGCCTTTCTGGACTGAGGACCCGAGAAGTGAGGCAATCCCATCAGAATCACAGTTTGGATCAGAATTCCAGACTCTTAACTTTCAGAACCATGTGCTCCCCACTCTATCACTTGGCCTGCTACAGCAGAAGGAGGTTTTTTAAATAAGGAAGTGTTCTTTGTTTCTTTAACATTCTAGGTTGTAGAAAATTGTTTCTGCATAAAAGAAGTTTAACATGTACGTGGTAACAGGCTCCAGACGTTTACCAGAAAAAAATCCTCCAAACTAGAGGTAAAAGTTGAGGGTTTTCCCACCTCCTCTCTCAACACTCTCTCCACATATTTTGTGCCCTAATCCTACCAAACCCCTTGTAGGCCTCAAATACCCTGCGCCCTCTTCTCTAGGTGAAGAGACTTACCTTGCCTGGAACACTCCTTCCCCGCCCTTACCTCTTTTTTTCTGGCTAGCTCCCCTTTATCAGCACCTCCTCAGAAAGGCCTTTCTGGTCACTGAGACTGAGTTAGGTCCCTTTGTGCACCTACCACCTGTAGTCCCATGCATAGTACTCATGAGATTTGTAATTCTGTGCTTGGCGGTCTGTTTCCCTCTCAGGCTTCGACAGTGCCTTGGACAGTGAGAGAAATTTTTCCTTACCTGCATCTAGAATCTGACACAGGACAGAGCACACGGCATATTGATTTGCTGAAATCAATTTAGTCTTTGTCTTTCATGTTACCTGGAGCCATGTTGTGTCTAAAGGAAGGGTGGTAAGGTGAGAAGGAGCCTGGCTTTAGAGTCACTATTAACCTGGGTTCTAGTCACTACACTGTTCCTTAACTAGCTATTTGTGCTTAAGCAAGTCATTTTACCTCGCTGAGACTGTTACCACATCCATGAAAAGAAGAGATTACTGCCAGCTCCTTAGTTGATATTAAGAGTAAATGAACATAGAAATGTAAAATACTTAGGACAGTTCCTGCTTATAGAAGGGGCTCAGTAAAAATTGATTTTATTTACTCCCCTTTTTTCTGTTCACCCCCACATTGTAGGGCCCCTGTTCCTGGGACCCAGAATTCGCACTTTTAGTGGTTTACTTTAAATTTTGTGTTTGTTAATTTATTTAGCAATAATTGCTTTCTTACTATGCAGTGGGTACTGGCATATAGGTTCAAATAGGGTTCGTGCAGACTCTCCTAGGAACCTAATCTATTGTTTCTAATGTTCTTTCCATCTTTCCTTGGGTTAAAGGATTTCCAATTTCCAAATGGCCACAATACAGGTAAACTTGAGGAATGTAATCATTTTATAAACTGAGAACTACCCAGATAACATGCGTCATTAGGCATTCTGTGCTAGGCATTGGGAAATTAAGGAGGAAAGAGAGATCTATGGACTGGGCAAGTCAAGGAAAGCTTCTCAGGAGAGAGTCCACAAGCCAGGATTGTATCACATAGCATAAGAGGAGGATTTGAACAGGTAAAGAGGCAGGGAGAGAGCATTCTGAATGAAGGGAATGGGAGTGTCAGAGTATTAAGAAAAGGAGGTCCCATTCTTTTCGCAAAAGTCAGCATGAGGCAGACTGATTTAAGGGGAGAACAGGTAGGAGAACCCTTGGGTGGGGGTATAATGACCAGAGGAGCTGAGATTGGGGATTTAGTTCACATAGGGCACCATTTTCAAACTCATCCACCTCTTTGTTGGCTGTCATTTCCTCTGTGGCTATTTCCACTTGTACGTCCATGATAAGCCATACACTGAAAATATTCCTCTTTTTTTAGGCTGTTGTCAGAAGGTGCTGATGTCAATGCAAGGCACAAACTTGGCTGGACAGCTCTCATGGTGGCAGCCATCAGCCGAAACTACAGGTGAGAGATCTCCTTTCACATGGGGCTCCCTTAGCCAGATCTCTGCAGACTACATTCTGAATGCTCTCTCACCCTTGCCTGTCCCCTCACTGTCTTCTCCAGAGGCAGGAGGATGGATTCAGCCTGAGGTATTGGACTACACCTGGTGCATTGGACTGGTTAGTAGATGTGGAGAGGAAAGGGTTGTCTGAGAGACTTAGCTGCACTTAAGATAGGTCTCTCTTCTCTGCTCCTTTATTGTGAACTTGATCTCAGCCACTCAGTTTTCTTATTTGCCCTCTTTAGCTCCAAGCACTTATTCTTTAAAAGAAAAATTGATATAAATAAGCTTTGTGGTTGAGAGACCCAGAATCCCAGTTCTGGTTCCGAGCCTTAATTGAATTTCAGAACTCCATGGAGAACCCTGTTTCTTCATCGGAAATTACTATGAACATTTAGCAAATACCTGCTCCGAGCCAGGCCCTGTGCTAGTGTTTGGAGAATCTGATACCTTAGGGAGCTCACTACTAATGTGAAAAAGAAGTGCAGGTAAGGAGACACAGTAAGGTGTAATCAGTGATGTCAGAGACGTGTGTACAGAATGTTATTGAAGCAGCAGGTATGAGAGGACTCAATCTGGTAGCAGAGTAGATTCTCTTCATATTCTTTTGAGAATCAAGTAAGATAATGTGTGTGCTACAGGTTATACATGCTATGTTATCCTTTGATTCCTCATTAGACCTGTACACACGAACACACGTGTTTATTCTATACCACTGATACTCCACTCCACCCACCAGTCTTCTTCCCCAGCTTGTAGGTGTTTCCATCTGTGAGAAATAGCCAGTGGTGCTAAAGGAGGAGGAGCTGTGTTCCTTTCCGTGTGTAGTATTTTCACGGTTGAGACTGAATAGAAAACAACATTATACTTAAGAGTACTGTCAATTAGTGATCAGATAGCTTGTAGATGTGCTTTTGGGGACACTTCTCTCTGAATCTAATGAGTTGTTGGTTTAACTGATTGCTCTGTCTTTAGCAGGGCTATTAGCAAATCAGTGATGCTTGCTGAGCAAAACGAAAGTGTTAGCTTATATTTACTTGCTTTGGTCCTAGGTAAGCATCCATTTTGCGTCCTCTTCTTCCTTCCAGTATCCATGGAAGACAGATTTTTATTGAAAATAGCACACTCTCCTATTGGATATATTTATTCCTATCAGAAACATTTTTTTGGCCCCTACTATCTGCCAGGTACAGTTCTATGTGCTTGAAATAACATAGATGATATACAGACAAAGATCCCTGCCCACATAGAGCCTATTTCTATGTTAGCAATGGTTCTTCGGTAGAGAGAGGCATGCACAGACAATAAACAATAAATATAATGTATCATGGATAAGTAAACTATATATTAGAAGGTAAGAAATGCTGTGGAAAAAAGCAAAAGCAGAACTTGTTAAAAAGAGAATACCAGGAGTACATTGGTCAGGGTGAGTAGGCCTCACTGGTAAGGGATCCTGTGAGTAGGATAAAGGATTACCATGTCCATACCAGCATAGTCTGCCAAAAAGTTTCTCTTTATTAGAAATGTGCTGATTCTCATATAATCAATTACCAATCCTTCTGGAATCATATTGGCCAGGCCTAAAATACCACCACTTTTGAATTGGATTTAGATGAAGGGAAGATAAAGGGGCAGCACCCTTTGATTCAAAGCTGAAAGCAGAGAACCTTTTCCTCCTTTAGGGTGTTGGCAGGCAAGAGCTTGAGAGAGACATCCAAGAGTAGCCCAGTCATTTTACCCTTAGGTGCCTGCTTACTGTGTTAAGTCCTTAAGGATATAGAATATAATAGTCTCTGTCCTTAAGGAGCTTAATTTTCATATGTATTTGTTATTTTATTTAGTTTTAAATAGGAAATAACAGACCTATAGTACTAAATTTGAAAAATATGCACAGGAATTTAATTTATAATTTATTCCCTCCTTTTAATTCCATAAAGGGTTTGAGGTGACTTAAATTAAAATACAAATATAAATATACACAGGAAAGTTAAAACTAGATCACGATCAGAAATCATATTGGTTAAAGGAAAGATAATTGTATCAGGATTGAACCAGAGGTTTTCTTCTCCGAAAATAAGTTAATTGTTTTTGTAAAATTAATATAAAGAAGAAAGTAACAGTCACCTGAATTCCCTCTATCTAGAGATTGATCATTGTGTATATATTTACATGTGCGTGTATGATTTTACATCAGTGGGACCATGCTTACAGTCTTCACTGTAAATTAGGTGATTAATGAAACTGAGTATTAATTTAGATTGAAGCTTCCTAATGAGCAAGGCATAAAATAGATACAGAGAGAAAACTTATTTCTCCAGGAGAGAAAACTTTATCCTGGCATCCCTTTGTATTATCATTATATGCATCCAGCAAACATATGCTGTGTGTGCTAGGCTATGGGGGGATTCAGAGAATAAGCAGTCACAGCTTTTGCCTTAAGAAGCTTACTTGAACTGCTGACATCAAGGACTTGAGTATTGTGTTGGACATTGTCTTCAGTAGCCGTTCTGCCAAAGCTTTACCAACATTCTACTAGGACAATCCCTTTGCCAGCCCTAGTAACAGCTTGGGTGTAGTATTGACTCAAGGAGCAGTCATTGGGGTCTGGCCCCCTTCTCCACAGCGAGCCCTCTATAAGCCTCATGCCACAAGGCACTTGTTTAGCCTGAGTCTGGGTATCTCATTCTATGTTGCACTCTGACCCAGCCCAGCTAAAGGCTAAGCCACAGGGTCCCAGGATGATCACTGTAACTTAGCATAGCCTTCACCAGCTAGTCCAAATATACACAGCCTTCAGCTAAATTCAATTAGTTTTTCTTTAAGAAGGGAAAGAAATCCAATTTTACCAAACATGGACAGACGGTGGAAGGCACTTTGATGTTACAACCTCTCAGTGATGCTTTACTTAGTCACAAGTTCATAAGCAAGAAGGCTTAATTACTTGGGAAAACACAGGATTAAAACTTAACACAATGGCTGAGTATCCGCTCTCGGGCGACTTGATTCGAACCCATGCACCCAGTTCGTGTGTGGTGCAAACTTTGATGTGTGCTATGACAAGCTTGAAAGTCATGACCCCCTTGGGGAAGCTCCTTCAGATGGCATTTGCAGGATGTGTAGGCGGAGAGGCAGGGTCTGCCAGGCTTGTTTGCTCAACTTTGATGTCCAAGCAACCACAGGCCCCACTATTTGCTCTTTCACTGAGGGGATGGATTGGGAGCCTCCTACCTTTCCCAGTGGACAATGGCCAGCAATGGAGTGTGACGACTGTTGACCATTCCAGGAGCCTGGTGGACCAGAACAGGGCTTTGGGAGGTGCAGAGCCTGGGGGGCCAAAAGCTGTTTATAGGACAGTCATTTCTCCAGATGTAGCTTTCCTTAAAGCCCTAGTGGTGTTGGTGCTTGTACTGGAGATGAAAATAGTTTTAGGAATTTTAGCAGGTACCAAGTACTGCTTGATCCTCTGTCCAACAATGCTAAGGTAGTTATAAATTGAAAGTTTAAGTCTTTCCTATTCCTTTCTTTAGAGTATATGAGCAGATGATAGTGGTTTAGAAGAAAAATTGTATGATTTAGATCCTTATACTTTCCAATGCCTCAAAAAAGATGCTTTCAAAACACATGTCTGATAAATGAATAGTATCCAGAACGTATAAAGAACTCTTACAAATCAATAATAAAAAGACAATTTAATTTTTTAAAAAATGGGCAAAAGATTTAAGCAGACAGACACTTTACCAAAAAGAGATGAGTGGCAAATAAGCACATGAAAAGATACTCAGCATTGTTAGTCTTAGGAAAATGCAAATTAAGATCTCAGTGAGATACCACTATACACCTACCTACTACAATAGCTTAAATTTAGAAAAACTGACCATACCAGCTGCTGGCAAGTATACAGAACAATTGTCATATACTGCTGATAGGAATGCATAGGGGTATAGGCACACTGGAAAACACTTTGGCAGTTTCTTGTAAAGGTAAAGCATACTTTTACCATACAACCCAGCATTAGCAACTCCTAGGTATTTGTCCAAGAAAAATAAAAACATGCATCTGCAAAATGACCTGTATGTCAATATTTATAGCAGCTTTTTTCATAACCACCAAAAACTGGAAACAAGCCAAATGTCCATCAACTGATGAATGGACAAATTGTGGTACATCCATACAATTAAAAAAAAAAAAAACACCCAGAAGTAAAAGAAAAGAAAAAGAACAAATTACTCATACATGCAGCAACATGGATGAATCTCAAAAGCCTTATGCTAAGTTGAAGCCAACACAAAAAGCTACCTACTGTATAATTCCATTTGTATGACATTCTGGAAAAGGCAATCTACTCTAGAGACAGAAATCAAATTATTGGTTTCCAGGGTTTAGGAGTGGGAGGAGGACATAAAGGAACTTTTGGGGTGATGGAAATATTCTATATCTTGATAATGGTAGTGGTTACATGACTGTATACCATTATCAAAACTCATCAAATTATACATCTTAAAAAGGTTGCATTTTACTATGTGTAAATGATACTTCAAAACTGACCAAAGGTCAGGCACAGTGTATCAAGCCTGTAATCCTAGCACTCTGTGAGGCTGAGAAGGGTGGATCGCTCAAGGTCAGGAGTTCAAAACCAGCCTGAGCAAGAGCAAGACCCCATATCTACTAAAAATAGAAAGAAAATTAATTGGGCAACTAAAATATATAGAAAAAATTAGCTGGGCATGGTGGTGCATGCCTGTAGTCTCAGCTACTCAGGAGGCTGAGGCAGTAGGATTGCTTGAGCCCAAGAGTTTGAGGTTGCTGTGAGCTAGGCTGATGCCATGGCACTCTAGCAAAAAGAAAAGAAAACTGACCAAAAAATTCTTTTAAAAAACCTGTTATTCCTTATTACTTGTCACCAGTGACATAGTGAGAATTCATGTTTGTAGTGTCAAAATTAATTCATATTATTAATGGTCATCTGGAATGTTTTGAATTCTTGTTGTTGATATCTCACATTAGAGTACTATGTATTTTGATTGTCAGTAGGGAATGAAGATTTGTGAATTCATACCATTAATGATGTCATGAAGTATAATTACTGATGAATAGTGATAAATTCACTTTGTATGAATCACAGAGCATATGATTCTTCATTCTAGCAAGGAGAAAGTTCAGGTACAGGACTGGGAGTTTGCCTCTTCCACACCATTCTTGGGCTTCTTATTCCTGCACTCCCATGCATGGAGACCACCTATGTAGTGACTCCATTGTGGTGCTTCAGGAACCAAAGGTCCTGAAAGAGAGGGTGGTGTGGGGAGATTCAGATTTGGGTCTATTTGGGCATTTTGGTTGCTTTTGCGAGAGCACAAAGCACCAGCAAAACTGCTTGAAATTCCCCACCAGAGTCTCCCTCCCTCCTTCTGTCTTTTCTCCCTGGGTGCATTTCATCAGCATCGGAAGGACTGGTTCCCGGCACTGCCTTCCCTGCTTGGCCAGGGTCCCTGAGGAACTGAGCTAATGAGTGAATAACACGCATTTGCCAAGGCCTTCCTGGATGTGGTACCTGGGCTTTGTTAATTTTAAAGTGCTGCCATCCTTGGCTGAAGACCATTTAATTCCCTCTCATAGCAGTCATTTATTTTTAGCATTTGCTTCTTTTCCCTCCACCTTACTAAGGGGAGAAGGTGCGTTAAATCCTGTCTTTAAGAAACCAATAGCCCAAGACAGACTGCTGTCCTGCAGTAGAGGTTTTATAGGCTTTTCTTTGTGGACCAATACAGCTTCACAGGTGTTCTTAGAGCAAAGAGCCAATGCTGCTTTTGCAGCTAGACCACTGGCAGCCTCCCTGGGAGGCTCTCCTTTGTTGCTGGCTGGCCATAGGCAGAGCGGCAGAGCACTTCCTACACCTGTCCTTGAATGTAGGTCTTTAGGGAGCCTGACCACATGGAAGTCTATCCTGCCTTCAGGGTGTAGAAGTTCTTCTGAGGTTCACCAGCCTATTTTTGGCAAGGCTTGTGCTGCAAAGTGGTGCTTCCTTCTGCCCAAGGAACCTGGGCTTTGTGCTGTATGATCTCTGGACTGTAGTGATGGATAATGGCTATAGTTGATTAGGTGCTTCCCATGTGCCAGGCTTATGTCAGACACTTCCCATGTTGGCTCTAATCCTCAGGGCAATCCTGAAAAGGGAGGGAGTATTATCCCCTATTTTACAGATATGGAAAATGAAAGCTCAGAGATGCACAGGGAGCCCGGATTTGAAGTCGGGTCTCTCTGAACCCCAAACCCTTGTTCATTCCACTGAACTATACTGCCTGTAGACAGAAGAGATGGGGAACAAGGCCATGGGGTAGACCAAGGGATGCTGAATCCAGGGGTCAAGTCAGTTAACCTAAACATTTATAACCCAGTAATATTATGAAATTTTTAAAAAAGGTGGGAGGAGTCAAGTCAGGGTTTCTTGATGACCCACTATGTGCTGGGTGATTTTTTTTTTTCTTCAAAATATTACAGGGGTACAAATGCTTTCAGTTACATGGATTGCTTTTGTAATGCTTGAATCAGGGCTATAAGTGTGCCCATCACCCAAATAGTGTTCATTGTACCTGTTAGGTAGGTTTTCACCCATCCCTTTCTGCCCCCTCCCCTGCTTGATTTCCACTGAGTTTTACTTCCTCCTGTGCACATGTGTGCTCATCAATTAGTTTCAATTTAGTAGTGAGTACATGTAGTGTTTGTTTTTCCATTCTTTAGATACCCCACTTAGGATAATAGTCCTCAGTTTCATCCAAATTGTTGCAAAAGGCATTAATCCATCCTTTTTGTGGCTGAGTAGTATTCCACGGTATACATATATACATTTTGTTAATCCTTTCATGAATTGATGGGTACTTGGGTTAATTCCATATCTTTACAATTGTGAATTGTGCTGCAATAAATATTTGAGTACAGGTGTCTTTTTGATAAAATTACTTTTTTTCCTTTGGGTAAATACCCAGTTAGTGGGATTGCTGGATCAAATGATAGGTCTACTTTTAGTTCTTTGAGGAATCTCATTACTGTTTTCCATTGAGATACTAATTAGCAGTCCCACCAACAGTGTATAAGCATTCCTTTCTCTCTGCACCCAACCCAGCATCTTTTATTTTTGGACTTTTAATAAAAGCCATTCTCACTGGGGTAAAGTGATATCTCATTGTGGTTTTAATTTGCATTTCCCTGATGATTAGTGACATTGAACATTTTTTCATATGTTTATTGTCCATTTGTCTGTCTTCTTTTGAAGAGCTTCTGTTCATGTCTTTTGCCCACTTTTTGATGGGGTTGTTTGATTTTTTTCCTTGCTGATTTGCTTGAATTCTTTGTATATTTTGGTTATTAGCCCTTTATCAGAGGTATAGCTTGTGAATATTTTCTCCCATTCTGTAGGTTGCCTGTTTCTTCGGTTGATTATTTCCTTAACTTTGCAGAAGCTTTTTAATTTAATCAAGTCCCATTTATTTATTTTTGTTGTTGCTGTGATTGCCATTGGGGTCTTACTCATAAATTTTTTGCTTAGGCCAATATCTAGAAGCATTTTCCCTACATTTTCTTCCAGAATTCTTATGGTTTCATGCCTTATCTTTAAGTCTTTTATCCATCTGAATTAATTTTTGTGAGTGGTTAGAGATATGCATCCTGTTTCATTTTTCTGCATGTAGCTATCCAATTTTCCCAGCACCATTTGTTGAATAAGGCTTCTTTTCCTCAGTGTATATTGTTTTCTGCTTTGTCAAAAATCAGTTGGCTGTATGTGGATTATTTTATATCTGAGTTCTCTGTTCCATCCATTGGTCTATGTCTGGTTTTGTGCCAATACCATGCTGTTTTGGTTACTATTGTCTTGTAGTATAGTTTGAAGTCTGGTAATGTAATGCCTCCAGATTTGTTCTTTTTGCTTAAGATTGCATTGGCTATTTGGGTTCTTTTCTGGTTCCAAATGAAGTGTAGAATTATTTTTCTAGATTTGTGAAATGTGATATTGGCATTTCAAAGGGGATTGCATTGAATCTGTACATCACTTTAGATAGTATGGACATTTTAACAATGTTGATTCTACTGATCCATGAGCATGATATTTTTTCCATTTGTTTGTGTTATCTGTGAATCTTTCCTCAGTGTTTCATAGTTCACTTTGTAGAGGTCTTTTACCTCCTTGGTTAAGTATATTCCTAGGTATTTTATTTTCTTTGTAGCTATTGTGAATGGTGTTGAGTCTCTGATTTGACTCTTAGCTTGACTGTTCTTAGTATATAGAAATGTTACTGATTCGTGTACATTGATTTTGTATGGGTGATCTTGAGACATTTAAAAACAGACAAGCACTCTCCTTATTTTCAAAAAGCTGACAGGCAGAATGTGGTCAGTGCCACAGAGAAACCACATAGAGTGCTGTGGGGGAGATCATGCTGTGTAGAGGCAACATCATGAACGGAGGTCCTTTCTGAGGAGTTTGGCCTTGAAAGATGGACAGGATTTGATCGGTAACAGTAGGGAGTAGAGGGACTGCATGTCTGGAAGAAGGACTGTTGCGAGCATAGGGTTGCAAGGGTGAGAAAGTAGGATATGCTAGAGCTAGTAGGCAGAACTGATAGAGTCTGGAGACCTGAGAGTGTGATGGAAAGACCTTAACTGGCATTGACCACAATCCTCTTTCTGGCTTTGACAGTCTAGCATATGTACGAGTTATGGACTCTAGAGCCAGACTACCTGGGTTCAAATCCAAGTGCTTTCTCTTACTAGTTTTATGCCTTGGCAAGTTCTTTCACTTTTCTGTGATTGTATCCTTGGACATAAAATGGGGATAATAAGCAGATCTACCTTAAAAGGCTATTTTGAAGTTTAAATGTGTAAATATATATAAAGTGTTTAGAACAATGCCTGCCATATAGTAAGCATTCAGTAAGGGTTTACTACTTTAGTTAATAGTAGCACAGTAGCAATAGTAGTAGTAATGCTTTATTATTATTACTGATATTGCTGCTGATGATTGTGAATGGTCTGTAGGTAAGCTTACCTTTGATTAAGGTGAGAATGTTACCTGTCTGTCATTAGTAGTCTCATAGGTGACTCAGAAGCAGTAGGGCTTTGTGGATATTTTCCTCAATCCTTTTCATCTAAGAATCTGAGCCTAGAACATGGGACCCTTGAGCTGGGGCTTCATATGGGGCTGGCTTTTGTCTCAGGTATCTATCTACCCAATGCAGGACAGTGCCCAGTATTTCCCAGCAAAGAAGGGTGAGTGAGGGTGCTGGCCAAGTGTCTGGAATGCCAGCACAATACCCCCAGAAAAGTGTGCTGGACTTGATGTTTCTCCCACTGCTGCTGCTATGGCCGATTATCTCCAAGTAACAAAGAGTCATTTCTAATCATATTTGGAATCATTGTTCAAGATAATCCTGTTTTGTAGTAATGATATTCCAATTCCAGCATACACCCGTTTCTAGTTTGGCAGACACATGCCTCGACCTCAGGCAACCCAAGACACTGCTCTTTGGAAAGCAGTGCCAGCTCATTTGCCTAACGTGACAGTCTCAGGGTACCCCTCAACCCCCACTCCAACGCTATATTCTGTCCTGGAGTACTGTGTTCAGTGCTATCTTCATGGAAAGTGTCTCTTGGAGACAGGAGAGTATCCAATGCTCATCCAGTTCAGCTGCTTGGGGAAGGGTGTTCCATTTCTAGGTACTATGGCGTGGTCCCTCTTTTTTAGAAGACCTCTTAAAAGCAGTTGTGCCATAAGCTGCTTATCTTAATAGGGCTGCCAGGCTGGTGGGTTAAGGGTTTTTAGTAGATATGGTGGGTATATATGTGTTTCAGAAAGGTATTTGGCTGTCTCTCATAACATCCATATGAATAGAATATGACGTGGGAAATAGTATAGTCAGACTAATAAATGGTGAATAACTTGGTTCATTGTTTATGTATGAACGGACCTCAGGCTGGACAATAGACTCAAGTGGTGAGCCATGGGACTCTGACCTATTCGGTAGTTATATCACTGATTCCATTGAGATCACTGACAAGTGCCAACCAGACTGGCAGATTAAATGAAACCTAAAGAGGTACTCATATGTTGGGCGAAAGAATTAGGGACATTAAAAAAATATCTAGAGCAATGGTTAAATCTGTGTTGATAAAAATTAACAGGGATGAGTATATAGGTCAAACAAGTAAAATGAAAAACCAACTATAAACTCCAAGGTACAATACTAAAAAAGTAAAGCCTAGTAGCCAACTAAAATCTCAGTTATGTGAGTCAACAGTGCAGCATCAGGCCCTAGTAGTAAATTAATTCAACAAATATTTACTGCTGTACGTAGGCCCTATGTGTGAGGAAACAGAGATGGTCAAGGCACATCCCTGCTGTGGGAGCACACAGTCTAGTTGTTTATAACATAGTAGAGAAGAACAGGGGCTCTGGAATGAGAATGCATGAGTTTAAAACCTAGCTCTGCCTCTTACTAGTTCATAGTTTCCTTATCTGCGAATGAGGATAGTGATAGCACCTACTTCAGCATAAGGTGGTTGTGCAGATTAAAATGCACATATAACTACTTAGTGCAGTGCAGTAAGTGCAGAATAAGTATACAATAGGCATCTGCTGCTGTTATTAATATTGTTGTTTTTCTTATGGTTGTTATTTTTACTGAAAGTCTAAGAGACATACTAGCCCCATCCTACTCTTACAGGTCATTTGCCTGGAGAGAACGTAGCCTGGGCCCATACTGTAGTAAGAAGCCCTAACAACCAGGGCCTAACCACACTGGCCCATAAGTTTGGTGGCCATGTATTATGAACCACAAATTGAAAGACATGGATGTGTATTTAGAACTAGGCTGAGGATGTGAAATTGAGTTGGTGATGGTGTCACCAAGGAAAGAGTCCTCAAAGTGAATGAGCACTAACCAGTTGAAGCAAGAGACAGCAGGAAGAATGACATCTTTGATGGCCTTCAGTGTACTTCAGGGAGTTCATTGTTTTCACTGGGTCCTTAATTCTTCAGCCCCCAGGGTCACTAAATCAGATAGGAATTAGAAATTCTGTAATTGAGAGATTCCCTGGAAGGAATTAACTTTTGGAGCAAATGATCAAATTCAATTAATGTATAAATAGAAGGGAAAGGGGATCAACCCTTTAAAAAAATATATCTGCTATATTGCTGTGCATATATCCAATCCAATTACTTCCAATTGCTACATCGCGTTTCATAGTGGATGGCTACCACATTTACCTTATCCATTCCCCTAGTGGTGGACACTGGATTGCCTGTACCTCTCCACTGCCACAGAATGCTGTGATGAATAATTTCCTGTGTTGCCCTTTATGGACCTGCATGAGAATGTCTCTGGAAATTATTCACTCAGGAGCAGAAGTGCTGGGTCATAGGGTAAAGTGCTTTAGTTTGATAAGGTTCTATATACAAGATTGGTTTCCAGAATGTCTATACCAGTCAGTCTGTACCCTGACAGTGCATGAAGAGTCCCCAAATCCCCATGTCCTCACCAATGCTTGCCATTTTTCAGCTTTGTAACTTTTGTCAATTAAGTTAAATTTAAAATGATACCTAGTTGTTATTTTAGTTTGCATTTCTATAGTAACAAATGAGCTTGAGGATCTCTTCATGTACTTAATAGTAATCGTTTTTCAGTTTCCTCCTCTGGGAATTGGCTCTTCATATCTTTGCCTCATTTTTTTGTTGGGCCTTCTGATCCTAGCATTTCTATTAAAACCTGAGTTGAAGCCAGCTATGGTGGCTCATGCCTGTAATCCTAGCACTTTGGGAGGCCAAGGCAGGAGGATCACTTGAGGCCAGCAGTTCGAGACCAGCCTGAGCAATATAGCTAGACCCCATCTCTACAAAAAGTAGAAAAATAGCCAGGCATCATGGTGGTACACCTGTAGTCCCAGCTAGTCAGGAGGCTGAGGCAAGAGGAGCACTTGAGCCCAGGAGTTTGAGGCTGCAGTGAGCTATGATCACACCACTGCACTCTAGCCTGGGTGATAGAGTTCAACCCTGTCTAAAAAGAAAAAGAGAAAGAAAAACCTGAGTTGAGGCAAAGTGTTCCTACAGCCTGTTACCTACCTGAGTACAGGGAAGTAAGGAGCAATATATCAGACTTCTTGTGCTATAGATATTCTCTGCTTCTCCAAATCAGTAAGGGAAATAGGTATCCAGAGGTTATCTCTAGTCTTCAAGGTTGATACCGGCATTGGTAGGCATATCTTTCCACAGACCACCAGAGGCCAAATCTGGAGCTGGCTGAGAGAACTGCTGATATTCTTAAGCCTTATCCAGTGAGTACCTGTGGAGTAATTCCTTTGAGTGGAGATATTTTCTGTTATAGAAAAACATAATTGAGTAGAATGGTATACTCTGCCTACTTTAGTCCAGCCTAAGACCATGAAGACCTGGCCTTAGATCTCAGCTTATTTGGTACTAGCTATTCAAATTTAAGGCAGTAATACCTAAACTCAGCCTACAACATGGCCGCCAGTATACTAGCGCCAGAAGAAAGGAGAGATTGTAGTTGTCCTTTGGTGGATCGCCTCTAATAGCAATACCTGCCTTCTTTTGTGCCATCAGATTCTGTTTTTATTGTTCACTTTGTACTTCACATGTCAGCCAGGTGGGCTGACTCACCATCTCCCATACAAGTCACCTTCTCCAAATATAGTTTTGAATTTCTGCTTCAGAAAACAAAAGAGGCAGAAATCACTTCATTTTCAACATCTCATTACTGCTGCTCCTGGATGCTGTTTCTTTTGCCTTGCCTTAACTTCTGGTACTGGTGTACCTTGGTTTCTGGCTACTTACTTGGTTTATAATCTGCTGTTCACTGCATCCTCTCTCTTTGACCTCTGACCTGGCTTTTGATTTTCTGACTGTCTGGCATCTGGCCCTTGATTCTGTTTTGACTGTGGACTTGGCACTCCCTAGTCGTGGCCTACTGCTAAGCCTGTTTTCATCATCCATACCTTAGCTTTCCCTAACCTGGCTAGCCTCCTACCCTGCTTCTGCCCTATTGAAGGCCATATTTCCACTGAGGTTTTTTTGTTGATGAAAGCTTGTGGTGAACCATACTCATATAGCCCTCTAGTCTGATTTGGCTGGTTTCTCCAAGAAAGGCCTGACCCCTTTGGAGCTCTTGGTTAGATGCTTTATGAGAACCTGAAGGCTGTGGGACAAAAGCCAGCTAGTGAGGCAACGTATTTGGTGCTAGCATTGGCCACTGAGCAGCCACAGTTTCTTTAGTCCTATCTATGCCCCACAGTGATGCTGTGGCCATTTTGAGTTTTATTAAAAGTGAAGGGAATCATCTCTGAGATTGCAGGATGAGTCACTATCTTGGATGCTTACCCTCCTTTGCCTCCAAGTTTGTGAAGTGAATTGCCCATTTCCTTTGATTGAGTTAGCAGCCCTAGGGCCAGTCCTAGTCACTCTTCTCTTCACATCCTGCCAGACCACTATCTGCCCTCCAGGACTAAGGGCAGCATACAGGGTTGCTTGGACACGTCCTGAAGCCTGCAAATTGGACAGATGGAATCAATACTCCTGAACTTGGAGAGGCCCAGGTAGCGCAGTTAGTGACACTAGCTGCCTAGAGGGACAGCCTGCCATGGGAGGGGGTGTGATTGAATGGTGATTGGACACAGCATCTAAGGATTAACCAAATTATGTCCCTTTGAGTTTAAATTGACAAACCCTTCTCACATGTCATCTAGTGCAGAATATAGAAGAGCTGCCTTCTTAACACAGGGCTATGCCAGCATGAGTCGTGGGGGTGGTCAGGTATAGATCTAGTGCCACCCACAGCCCAGATTCATGTTTTTATTGCTAAAATTATATAGACAAAGGGAAGAGAGCTTATATTTGTGGAGCTTTTTTTTATGTGCCAGGCACTATGGAGTTTTGTATACTTATCTCATAACCTGCAAGGGAGCCATTATTTTCTCCATTTTTCTGGTAAGGAAATGGAGACTCAGAGGTGTAGTAACTGGTCCAACATCACATAATCAGTAAGTAATAGAGCTTTGATTTGAACCCAGGTCTCTCTTTGCTTGTTATAAAATGCCATGCTGTCTTCCCAATTTAAATGTCTTAGTTTATACTTCTCTTGACTTCCCTACAGCCCAACCACAGGATCTACTATGAATTAAATATATGGGTTTTAGACAAGGATTTTTAGCTGCTTAGAGACTCTTCTCATTTCTCTTTGAGCTCCTAATCCATATTCTGGATAAATTACATTTGAAAGGTAATTTTTAAAATCCTTTTAGGTAAGGTGAGTAGACAGAAGACTCAACTATTAATATATTAGATCAAATGTAGAAGTACCTTAGCTACATGGGAAATAGATTCTGGGTTTTGACTTACTTGTAAGGACTGTGTGTGTATGGAACTTAGTGAAATTCATTCATTCATTTCAGCAAATAATTGAGCCAGGTACTGTTACTGTTGAAGGTAATGAAATTTAAACGAGGTAATGTGTAGAAAACTGTCAACACGACTGGTTACAAATACTAAAAGATTAACGAGGAAGTGAAAATAAACTATAGTTTGGCATTTTAATAGTTATGATAATTAAAGTAATTTATTTGAAATGCTTACCATTTATGCCTTAAAAACATTAACAGTTTTGAAGGTCAGTAAGGAAAAGATAGCCATAGGAAGAGAAAATGGGAAGGACATGAATGTGTATCTAAGTATGTGTATCTTTTATAGTGAGTAGGAAAGCCTGTATGATCATGTCACTTCCTCTTTAAATCCTTCAGTAGCTACCTCATCTCCCACTGTTCTTCCTCTTGCACTTTGGACTCCCTCTCTCTCCTTTCTTCAGGTAAAGCAGTCTGCTCTATTGCCTCCAGGATTTATCAGGTACTCCTACTTTACCATCCCAGATTTGGCTACTTAGCCTTCCAGTCTTAAATACCATTTCCTTTGGGAGGCCTTTCTTTTTAATTATTTATTTCATTAGTTTTTTAATTGACTGACAAAAATTGTATATATTTATCATGTACGACATGGTATTTTGAAATATGTATACATTGTAGAGTGGCCAAATTGAGGTAATTAATATATATATTACCTCACATACTTTTGTGGTGAGAACACTTAAAATCTACTCTCTCAGCAATTTTGAAGAATACAACACATTGTTATTAACTATAGTCACCATATACAGTAGAGCTTTTTAACTTAAAGGAGCTCTAAATTCCTCCTGTGTAACTGAAATTTCATATCCTTTGACCAACATCTCCCTTTCTCCACCAGCTCATGGTAACTATCATTCTACTCTCTAACTCTATGAGTTCAGTTTTTTTAGATTTCACATGTGAGTGAGATCATGCAGTATTTGTTTTTCTGTGCCTGGCTTATTTCACTTAACATAATATCTTCTAGGTTCATCTATGTTATTGTACATGACAGAATTTCCTTCTTTATAAAGGTTAAATAGTATTCGATTGTGTGTATATATAACACTTTATTCATCTGTTGATAGACATTTAGGCTGATTCCATTTCTTGACTATTGTGAATAATGCTGCAATGAACATGGGAATCCAGATATCTCTTTGACATTACTGATTTCATTTCCTATGTATATATACACCTAGTAGTGGGATTACTGGATCATATGGTCATTCTATTTTTAATTTTCTGAGGAACTTCCATACTATTTTCCATAATGATGCTACTAATTTAGATTCTCATCATGTGCAAGGATTCCCTTTTCTCCACATCTTCTCCAACACTTATCTTTTGACTTTTTAACAGCTATTCAAACAGCCATGAGGTGATATCTATTTGTGGTTTTAAATTTCCCTGATAGTGACACTGAGCATTTTTTCATATACCTTGACCATTTGTATATCCTTTTCTGAGAAACATTTATTTAGGTCTTTGGTCATTTTTTGATTGGGTTATTTCTTTTCTTGCTATTGAGCTGCTTGAGTTTCTTATATATTTTGGATATTAACCCCTTATCAGATGTATGGATTTTAAATATTTTCTCTGATTTCTTAGGTCTTTGCTTCATTCTGTTGATGATTTCTTTTACTGTGCAGAAACTTTTTAATTTGATGTAATCCCATTTGTCTAGTTTTGCTCTTGTTGCCTGTGCTTTTGGGGTCATATCCAAAAAAAACCATTGCCCAGACCAGTGTCATGGAGCTTTTTTCCTGTGTTTTCTTGAAGTAGGTTTGTACTTTGAGGTCTTATGGCTTAATTAAGTCTTTAGTCCATTTTGAGCTGTTTTTGTATATAGTGTGAGTTGAGGGTCTAATTTATTCTGCATGTAGATACTCAGTTTTCATAGCATCATTTATTGATGAGACTCTCTTTGCCCATTGTGTGTTCTAGACACCTTTGTCAAAAATTGATTGACCATAAATGTGTAGATTTATTTTTGTGTGCTCTATTCTGCTCCATTGGTCTCTGTGTCTGTTTTTATGCAGTACCATGTTGTTTTTTTTTTTTTTTTGGAGACAGAGTCTCGCTTTGTTGTCCAGGCTAGAGTGAGTGCCATGGCGTCAGCCTAGCTCACAGCAACCTCAAACTCCTGGGCTCCAGTGATCCTTCTGCCTCAGCCTCCCGGGTAGCTGGGACTACAGGCATGCGCCACCATGCCCGGCTAATTTTTTTATATATATATCAGTTGGCCAATTAATTTCTTTCTATTTATAGTAGAGACGGGGTCTCGCTCTTGCTCAGGCTGGTTTTGAACTCCTGACCTTGAGCAATCCGCCCGCCTCGGCCTCCCAAGAGCTAGGATTACAGGCGTGAGCCACAGCGCCCGGCCTTCCATGTTGTTTTAATTACTGCAGCTTCATAGTATATTTTGAAGTCAGGTAATGCAATACCTCCAGTTTTGTTCTTTTTACTCAAGATTGCTTTGACTATTCAAGGTTTTTGTGGTTCCATGTAAATTTAAGGATTGTCTATTTCTATAAAAAACTGTTATTGGAATTGATTCTTTAGATCACTTTGTATAATATGGACATTTTAACAGTATGAATTTTTCCAATCAATGAGCACCAGATATCTTTCCATTTATTTGTGTCGTCTTCAGTTTCTTTCTTCAGCGTTTTATAGTTTTCAGTGTATAGGTCTTTCATCACCTTGGTTAAATTTCTTTCTAAGTATTTCATTTTTTCTTTTGTAGCTATTGTAAATGGGATTATTTTCTTGATTTCTCTTTTGGATTGTTGGTTGTTAGTGTATAGAAATGCTACTCATTTTTGTATGTTGATTTCGCTTCCAACAACTTTATTGAATTCACTTACTAGTTCTAACAGATTTTTTGGGGGAGGGGTGTAATCTTTAGATTGAGCTCATTTTGTCTGCAAACGGAACAATTTAACTTCTTCTTTTCCAATTTGAATGCCTTTTATTTCTTTCTCTTGCCTAATTGCTCTGGCTAGGACTTCCAGTACTGTGTTGAATAGAAGTGACAAGAGTGTGCATCATTGTCTTGTTCCTGAAAAGCTTTCAACCTTTGAGTATGATGTTAGCTGTGAATTTGTCATATATGGCCTTTGTTGTATTGAGATACATTCCTTCAATACCCAGTTTGTTGAGAGTTTTTATCATGAGAGGATGTTGAATTTGTCAAATGCTTTTTCTGCATCTATTGAGATGATTATATGATTTTTGTCCTTCATTCTGTTAATGTGGTGTATCACATTTCTAAATTTGTGTACATTGAGCCATCTTGCATCTCAGAGATAAATCCCACTTGATAATAGCAAATGATCTTTTTAATGTGCTGTTGAATCAGTTCACTAGTATTTTGTTGGAGATTTTTGCATCTCTGTTCATCAGGAATATTGGCCTATAATTTTGTTTTCTTATAGTATCCTTGTCTGGCTTTGGCGTGAGGATAATGCTAGCCTTGTAAAATGAATTTGAAAGTATTCCTTCTCATTCAGTTTTTTGGAAAAGTCTAAGAAGGATTGGTATTAGTTCTTTAAGTATTTAGTAGAATTCAGCAGTGAAGCCATCAATTTGTGGGCTTTTCTTTGATGGGAGACTTTTTATTACTGGTTTAATCTCCTTATTCATTACTGATCTATTCAGACTTTATTTCTCCATGATTCAGTCTTGGTAGGTTTTATGTGTCTAGGAATTTATCAGTTTCTTGTAGGTTATCTAATTTGTTGGTGTATAATTATTCATAGTAGCCTCTTATGATCTTTTGTATTATATTTCTCTGTAGTTTTAGTTGTAATGTCTCCTCTTTTATTTCTTCTGATTTTATTTATTTGAGCCTTTTTTTGTTTTAGTTTAGCTTCTTCCTTCTACTAACTTTGGGCTTAGTTTGTTCATCTCTTTCTAGTTCCTTGAGGTGTAATGTTAGGTTGTTTGAGATCTTTCTTTGTTTTTGATGAAGGCATTTATTATTATAAATTTCCTTTGTAGAACTGCTTTTGCTACATCCCGTAAGTTTTGGTATATTGCGTGTCCATTTTCATTTCTCTCGAGATATCTTTAACTTGATATCCCATTTAACTTTTTCTTTTTCATTGACCCATTGGTTGTAGAAGAGCATGTTGTTTCATTTCCATGTACATGTGAATTTTCCGAAATTCCTCTTGTTGATTTCTAGTTTTACCATTGTGGTCAGAAAAAATACTTGATATGATTTTAGTCTTTAAATTTGTTGAGACTTGTTTTATGCCATAACATATGATCTATCTTGGAAAATGTCCCATGCGTACTTGAGAAGAATGTGTATTCTGCTGCTGTTTAATGGAATGTTCTGTATATGTCTATTATGTCCATTTAGTCTAAAGTGTAGTTTAAGTCAGATGTTTCTTTACTAATTGGATAAGGATTGAATCTGGATGATATGACTGTTGTTGCAAGTGGGGTGTGGAAGTCCCCTACCATTATTTTATTACAGTCTGTCTCTCCATTCAGATCTTTTAATAACTGCTTTATATATTTAGGTGCTGTGATGTTAGGTGCATATGTGTTTATAATTGTTATATTCTCTTGATGAATTGATTCCTTTATTTTTTTTAATTAAAAAAATATATTTATTATAATTTGCCTCCATTTCCTGGTGACTACAGTGGTAGGCTGGAGTCTGTATCTGCAGGGGTCAGCCTGAAGCCTGAGTGTACAGTGGCTGACCTTGTGCTGGCATGCCTTTAGCCTGAATTTGCAGGGGCCATCTAGGTGCTAGGATTGGCCTGGAGCCTGAGTCCGTAGCAACTGGTCTGGTGCTAGAGCAGACCTGGAGCCTCAGTTTGTGGAGGCTAGGCCTAGATCTGCAGGGGCTGGCCTGTAACCTGGATATGCAAGAGTGGTCCTGAACCCTCAGTCCATGGGGGCCTGGTACTGGCATCTATTGGAGTGAGCCTAGACCCTGGGTCTGTTGGAGCAGCCTGGACCTTGGGTCCACTGAAGTCTGTGGTCATGGGGCCAGCCCAGTACTGGGTTGACTGAGATGGGCCTGGACCCTGGCTCTGTTGGAGTGTGAGGCTACAGGAACTGACCTGGGATTGGGCAGGTCTGGAGCATATGTCTACAGGTATTAGTCTGGTGCCTGAGGCCAGGAGTACTGACCTGGTGCTGGGCAGGGCAGAAGCTGTGGGCTTTGTGAATGTCCTTGGCTCCAGGCTGGTCTGGAACCTGGGGTGGGCGGCTCCTAAAAGCTGGGTCCACTTGTGCAAGCCTTATAACTAATGTTGTGGTGGCTGGCCTGGCTCTGGGGTGGGTCTGGATATTGAATCTGCAAGACAGGTCTAGAGCCTGAGTCTATGGGGGCTGGCTTGGTGCTAGGGTAGGCCTGCGATCACTGGGGCCAATCTGGAATCTGGGTATGCTAAGGTCAGCCTGGCCATAGGATGGACCCAGAGACCAAGTATGCCAGGCAGACCTGGACCCTGGGGCGGTGGAATCCAGCCTGGCACCAGGGCAGGCCTAGAGGCTCTGTCTAAGGGGGCTGCCCAGTACTGAGTTTTACTGGGTCAGGCCTGGTTTCGGGGTCAGAGGCAAAGTACAGTGCTCACTTCTGTTTCCTTCCTCTATACAGAGGGTATCTCTCTGCATACTGTACTGCCTGGAGTCAGGGAAGGGGTGACATGGGAAATGTAAAACTTCCTGCCTATCTTCTTTAGTATGTCTTTCATTTGTTTCTGTGCTATGCCTAGGTGCTATAATCTCTCACCTGGTTTACTTAGCTCTTGTAAAGGTATTTTTGCATGTGGCTAGTTGTTCAAATTGATGTTTCTGAGGGGGAAAGCAAGTACTGGAAAGTCATATGCCATCATCTTGCTGATGTCCTACTGGAGAGCCTTTCCTTTTTTTATTTTTTAGTTTAATTTTATTTATTATTTATTTATTTTTGAGACAGAGTCTGGCTCTGTTGCCCAGGCTATAGTGCCGTGGTGTCAGCCGAGCTCACAGCAACCTCAAACTCCTGGGCTAAAGCAGTCCTCCTGCCTCAGCCTCCTGAATAGCCAGGACTACAGGCATGCACCACCATACACGGCTAATTTTTTCTATATATTTTTAGTTGTCCAGATAGTTTGTTTCTATTTTTAGTAGAGACAGGGTCTCAATCTTGCTCAGGCTGGTCTCAAACTCCTGACCTTGAGCGATCCTCCTGCCTCAGCCTCCCTGAGTGCTAGGATTACAGGCGTGAGCCACCACGCCCAACCTATTTTTTAACTTTAAATGAATTTATTCATGTTGTCATGTTGTTTTACTTGGTTTTTTGTTTATTTGTTTGTTTTTTCAAAATACTAAGGGGTGAAAGGCCTTTCTTGATCCCCTCCCCTGTTCTCTTACTATACATGGTATTTCTACCATCATAACTTTACATATTTTGCTGTAACTTTATGCTTAATTGTCCTTCCCAGAAGACTGGTCACAGTTCCATGAGGACACAGACCTCAGCACCTAGAACAGTGACTAGAACATGATAGGCATTTGATAAGTAATTGTTGGATAAACAGTTTTTATTTATAGTTGTGGAAACTGGGCCTTAGAAGCATGTTAAGCAACTTGTCTGAAGCCTCTCAGCTGATAAGTTTCAGAGCTTGCTCCCCTACCCTTGTCTTTTACACTCCCAGAGTTCATGTTCTTTCCACTATCTCACTCAAATGAGCAGAGAAAGATCCGATCTCCAAACATGCATTTGGATCTGGGTTTCTACCTCCTGGGCCTTTCCTGCTTTTGACACTTCTGTCTTTCTGATTTCTTCCAGTGTGGTGCAGGTCTTGCTTGCTGCTGGGGCTGACCCAAACCTTGGGGACGATTTCAGTAGTGTTTACAAGACTGCCAAGGAACAGGGAATCCATTCTTTGGAAGGTAAGCATAGGCTACCCTGCTGCTCTGGGAGCTCTCCTTCTGTGACTTCCATGTAACTGTGCTCTGTGCCAGCTCTAGCAGCAACTCTGTGTGAGAGCCTGCCAGTTTCTTATCTCTGGGGATTCATGGGTAACCCAAAGCACTTGGAACACCTGCCCTTCACAGTAGCTCTGGCTTTATAATTTATGTCACTTCAGAAGTTTTGGGGAAAGAAATAGAGGCCAGATTTCATGACCTAATTGGAAGTGGGTGGGACATTTCAACTGGTATTCTCCTGAAAGTACCTTGGCCTGTGGAGCCTCAAATGAGTGGACGGGGAGCAGGTTTCAATAAAATCATTAAGGCAACTGCATGGAATGTGGATTTGTTCCTGCAGACTTACCCTGCCCCATCCCTGCCTCAGAACTAGAAAACAGTTTCACTGGTTTCTTGAGCCTCAGAAGTCCCTAAATACTACTGTGAATACTGCATTTCCCCCTCCTATATGTGAAATGCAATCTTGTCTCTGCGACTGGCCCCTCAACTTACAGTATGATCCAGGACCAATAGTGGGCCTTCTCTGTGCCTTGATGTCAATGCCTGTAAAATGGAATCATCATCCATGCCTCCTCTGGGAATTTGTGTGGGTGGTCGTTTGAACTTTAGAAGAAAGAAGTGGTGTACATCTGTATGAGGGCTTGATCATGTGTCTGTTGGAGGGCAAGTTAGTCTGTGTTGCCTCTGGTGAATAGTTCTTTCAAAGAGGAGTTGGGAAAAAGGCAGGCTGCAGACTAGAAATTTTACATTTGAGCTTTTGTTTCTCCAGACTGTCCCCACTCGCCTGCCCGTTGTCTTGGATCACTCACAGAGATTGAGATTCCCATGGGATTTCCAGCAACAGGGCAGCTGAGCAGTGGCTGCTTTAGGGTTAGCAGTGATGCTAGGAGGACAGACGGCTTAGGGGAGATTCGGCCAGGGGGATCAGTGAGGCTGCCAGAGTGACATGGTACGTTGTAGCCCAGAGCAGAGGTGTTGCTGCTGCCCCAGGGAGAAGGTTTCTCAGATTAGTGGCGTTAGGGCATTATGGGTGAAGTGTGAAATTGCCCTCCTCCTACTCCTCCACCTCTCTAAACCTGGTCCTTCTGTCAAGGTGCCATTTTGGAGACTAGCTCTCCACAAAGGCCTCCCTGCCTTGGCAATAATTGCAGCCTGCCCTCAGCTGCTTTTTTGAATGTTCTCTAACTCTTGGCCTCTTTTATGGTTATTTGAACTTTCATTGGCCCATATGTCTTTCTGTCCTTCTCAGCTGACAATTCCATGTATAGGCCATGACCTGTGCCTCCTTAGATTGCCCACTCACCCAGAGGAATTGTGTTCACTTTATGTTTCAAACAGAGGAGAATTTCATGAGTACCAAATTTGCCCTGTATTTGTGGCCTGATATGTGGGAGGAGATGCTTTTGAGTGCCTTCTCATCTGCTCTCAGTATCCTAGCAGTGCTCAGTAAACATTTTGATTTCACGGACTCTCAGAGCTAGGAGGCCATCTAGCTTAACTTCTGCTGTCACAGTGGTCTCCACCACATGTATCATCACATGCATTCAAATTTTATAGCTTTGTATTCTAATGGTTCCCTCCAGGTTTATACTCATATTCAACATTCTAGATCAGTGGTCAACAAACCTTCTGGAAAGAGCCAAATAAACATTTTAAGCTTTGTGGGCTGGTTGGTCTTGGTTGTGACTACTTAGCTTGGCCATTGTAGTACAGAAGCAGCCATAGACAATGCACAAGCAAATGGGCATGCATGTATTTCAGTAACACTTTATTTATTAAAATACACAGCAGGCTGGATTTGGCTCATAGGCTATAGTTTGCCAACCTTGTTCTACATAATTTCTTTTCTCTTTTTCTTTATTTTTTTCTTTCCTTTTTTGGTGGTTAATCTCTGAATTATTTTTAACTCTTATGCCAGCAGCTAGCTACTACATTCTAGGTAGGTAGGTAGGTAGGTAGGTAGGTAGACAGACAACAAAAAATATTGAAAGAGGCTGTCATGTCCCTCATGAAATAAAGATAACAATATTAACTATTTCTTTGTATTTTGTATGATCTATAAATTTAGTAAATAGTCTTTCTGTGGATTCACTTATTTATTCAAAAGTGCTTATTGATCACAATTCTATGTACCAGGCAGTGTTTTAGGCACTGGTGAGTTAGATAAGATTCCCTGCCATCATGTGCTTTCTTTGATTAAAATGTTTATAAGGACTTTATAAATATAGAGTCCTAGAGCACATGATCAGGACAATTTTGATGCATTATTCACTATTCACAACTATAATTCCACAAAATTTCATTCTTTTTTATCCTCCATTTCTCTAGTTCATCCACAAAATTTTAAGAGATTTTCTTAGATTTCTTCTGAAATAAAAATGTGTTTAGCATTTGTCTTATTTTCTTGCTCAATAACCCTTTCCAAAAAGGAAATTAGGTTATTCTGGCACATTGATGTCTTGGACTTAAGGAACCTAAGTACCCAGTACCCAGAAATTACCTAAGTGTTTAAGAACTGTCACAAAAAATAACATTCTAGAGTTTTGTCAGGAATCATTAATAAACTCACTCTCTGTAGCTGCAAGATCTACCTATCTCCACTTTTTTTTTTTTTTTTAATTCTAGACTACTTTTGTCTGCCATAGTTTTCTGGCAGCTCATCTTATTTCCAGATGTATTGGTTTGGATGTGCTTCATTCTCTGATGTTATGTGCTCTGTTTTCTGACTCCGGGACTTGCATAGTGACAGTAGTTTAGAATAGTCTTAGGGCTTTTCTCTCTCCTTACCAATCTAAGCCTTTAGCTTCTTCTTAACCATGTTTTTCTTTCCTTTTTCCATTTAAGGATACCTCATTTTTTTATTCATTCAACCAGTATTTATTGACTGCCAATTGTACACAAGTCACCATACCCAGCTCTGCCTCATTCTCATTGATGAACAGACAGAAACAAAAGAATCCTGTGGTTCTCTTTTGTTTGGATTGGATTGCCTTTTTCATGGGAAGTGACCTGACTTGTGGGAATATGTAAGGAAAGTAGAGTAGAATAAAAGGTTAATCCCCTTGCCCTGAGTGTGTCTAGGCAAATTCACAGGAAAGTCACAAGCTCAGGAAAGTTGGACCGTCCTTCACTATTGTAGTCTAGAGTCAGTGCCAAAGTCCATCAAGTTCACTAAATTTCCAATATATATTTCTATGGGCCTTGGCCTGCACTTAGTACTGAAGGCAGGTGGTGAGTTTTAGTTTGTGACCTTGGCAAGATCTCCCTAACCTCCACTAATACCTCCCTTTGTTTACCTTACCAGTATTGTTGTGAAGATTAAGAGATAAAGGATGTGATGTGTAAATTGTAAAGTGCTCTACAGTTATAATTGCTTATTAGTTTCACTTATTTATGATTCAGCTTGTATTCAGCTTGTCAGGCACTCTGCCAGATACTGGGATTATATAAATGAATATACATGGTCTAGCCCCTCAACAGTGCTCCCAGTCAATTACAAAGACAGGCCTATGAAGAAGGAATCACAGTACAGGGTAATAAATGCAGAGGTAATGTACAAAGCATGTTGGCAGCACTGATAAAGGTAGTGATGAGCTCTGCTTGAGAGGAGAACAGGCCGATATCTGGGAAGTGTCACAGGGTAAGTGAGTTTGAATTGGGTCTTAAAGATGAGTTGGAGGTTGCCAGGCAGGCTAAGAGGGATGGACTTTCCAGGCAGAGGGAACAGTACATGCAGAGACACCTGTTGGGGGTTGAGGGTTAATGACAGTTGGAATCATCTGCCACAGTGTTGAGGAAAACAAGAAGACATAAGGCCGGAGAGGAAGACGGTTATGTGTGGAAAGGACCTTATTCTGTGGCGTTCTATGGAGGTCGTTACTGTATTCTGAAGACCATTAAAGGATTTTAAGCAGGGGAATGTTAAATTCACATTTGCATTTTAAATGTACATTCTGACAGGGTGGAAGAGTAATCAAAGGGGTCCATTGGTTCTTGAACTTTTGCAGACAATGGACTCCTTTGGGAATCTGATGAGAAGCTACGCTCCTTTCCCCCAGAATGCACTTTATGTTTCCAGGGATTCTTAAAGGTGATCTTTAGGAATGGAGAAAATAGATATAAGGAAAATATTAGGGGGAGGTTGAGTACTCAGTGGATTGTGAGAATTGACACAAAAGGAGGCATCTATGGTGACACCTTAGTTTCTGATTTGGGTCAACGGTTGGTTGCATGGGTCTGGAGCTCAAAGAAGTAGTCTGACAGGAGATAGGGATTTAGTAGTCACCAGCATTTGCTTGGAAATCAAAACAATGAATGTGACTGAAATTGTCTAAAGGGAGGATTTATAGTGAGGAGGTAGAAGGACAAGTCCCTTACTCAGGGAGACCATCATTTAAGGTGTGAGGAGGGAAAAGGATCCAGGCAAGGAAACTAAAAGTTATCAGAGATACTTTCTGTCTGTTCTGTCTGCTCAGAACTGACACAGCCTAGGGAGGAAAGAAACTTTTTTGCCCTCCTTGCTGAGACTTTGTCATCAGTTACCCCATTCCTAGTAAAACACTTTTCCTGTTTTACATATGAGCATCGTTCCTCAGCAAGAAGCCTGCTCACCTGGGTACATTACAGTGTCTTCCACTCTTTCAAGGTTCGTATTTCTGGGTAGATGGTAGTCTTGCTGGTGTAGATGACTCTAGGATGGTTGGTATGGAAATCGTGTTAGACCGATTATTCTTTTCATTCTCTCCAGCCCTCAGAGTGGTATCTTCAGAAGCACTGTGGTGTCCTGGAGAAAGGTTGGTCTTCAGTGCCAGCCATCTGAATGGTTCATCTAAACTCTGTCACTTACTAGATGTGTGATCTTGAGCAAGTGACTTAAAGTCCCTGAATTTCAATTTTCTCATTGGTAACATAGGGATAACAATATCCATCTTATAGAGTTATTAGGATTAGAGATAATCATATGTATGTAAAGCACAGGGACATTTAATGAAGAATTCTTCTATGGAGGTGGGTTTTGGCTCAGTGTAAAGTAGGAAGTCTGCCTAGGAGGTATTGAGCAACTCAACATTCAAGGAGAACTAACAGGCTGAATGTCTGCCTATCAGGGATTCTGTAAAGGGGATTCCTGCCTGGGCCACTGGATTATCTGGCCTCTCAGGTCCCTGTCAGCCATGTGACTTCTAAGGTTCTAGAAGCTCTAGGCTCACCATCAAAGCAAGTAATGTTCTTAGAAGAAGTAGGGTTTGAGTTGGGCTTTGGAAGGTGAAGAGGAGGGGAAGAAAGGAAAGATAATTCTAAGCAGGGGACACAGCCTGAGCAGAGGCACACAGATGGGCAAATGTGGAGGGGAGCATGGGGGCATAGCTGTTCCTCTGCCAACTCACTCCCTGATCTTGACCACATTCCATTCAGTGCCTTGAGCCCCACCCATGCCCACTCCAGGAGACTTCCACTTGTGGCTGGCTGATGGGTGGTGGGCCCTAATCCTCAAGTGGAGGAGGCAATAAATTAGTAGTAACAGTAAACAAGTCACCCAGCCGCTGGCTGCTTGTAACTGTTATAAACACTGAGTGTCTGGGGCTGTCAGAAATGCAAGCGAGCACTCTGAGTGCCTTTCATATATACAATTAAAACAATAAAACATGGCAGAAACATGTCCAGAGCAGGCCATAAATCAGCTTCTCTTCTCAGCTCCAAGTGACAGCTGAATAAAGATGAGTCGTGCTGAAGCTGGATTGGCATAGGGCCCTTCTGTGGGTAGACCGCCTGGCTTACCAAGCTTGACCTGCCAGGGCCAACCCCATCAGCCCGAATGCCCCTTCCCACAGCTCCAGGGGCTGCAGGTCCAGGCCTCTTCCAGCTGACATCCCCATCTCTGTGTCTTCAGATGGGGGACAGGACGGTGCAACCTGGCTCATCACAAACCAGTGGACAAGTGCCCTGGAGTTCAGGAGATGGCTAGGACTTCCCGCTGGCGGTAATGGAACTGCTGTCTATGATATTTCTCCCCTTCCCCAGGACATGCTAACTATCTCATATGCTCAGTACAGGTTAACCATCCAGCACCCACTGTGTGCCCATCCCTACCCAGGCATAGCAGAAAGACTGTATGTCCTCAGAGAGCATAAATTCAGATGAGAACAGTAAGGCTCCCAAAGAAATAAGAATCTCCTAGAGAGCTAGTTAAAACACAGATTCCTGGGCCCCACCCTCAGAGATTCTGATTGAGTAGGTGTGGGATAGGACCAGAGATACTGCATTTCTAACAGGTCCCACCAGGCTCCCTGCTCTTTGAGTAGCATGATCTAGACCAGGCGTCCTCAAACTACGGCCGCAGGCCACATGCAGCCCACCAAGGACATTTATCCAGCCCACCGGGTGTTTTTGCCACCGCTGCCTGTCCTCAGCAGCCGGCTTGTCCTGGGCCCACAGTGCGCATGTGTGGAATGTGTGCCACACTCTTCAACGGCCCTTCAACCATCTAGGGACAGTGAACTGGCCCCTGTTTAAAAAGTTTGAGGATCCCTGATCTAGACCATAGATGTTAGCTGAGGTCTTGTACTTGAACTGCATACAAAACTCAATCTAGGCCTTCACTTCCCTAGAAGAGACTTTTTTTTGCCAGGCTGTGTGCTTAAGCCATGGTATTAAGCAGAACGCTTAATAGCTGGGACACCTGGAGCAATTTTCTGCACCTTACTTGTAAAATAAAGGTTATTGGGAAGGTTAGAGGTAGTATATTTATCCCTAACCCAAAACTTAAAACATAGAAGGAATTCCATTATCGTAAACTTCTGTTTCTACATCATCATCCTCATCATACTCTTATGGAACTTCACTCAGAGTCTTTGACATAGCCTTCCAAATGCTTTTCTGTGGTAGCAAACTATTATCCTCAAAGAGCCAGATACTACTTAGAGTTCAAGGAATGGCTTAGCCATTACCTAACTGTGTGGCCTTGGGCAATTCTTTTCTCTCTCTGAGCTTGATTTTCTCATCTGTAGAGAATAGTATTTCATATATGATATTCTTCTTATGAGGCTCAAATTGAAGTACTTATGAAAGCTCTTGAGAAAATACAGAGCATCATGCAAATGTAAGGTGCTAGTAAGAACAGTAATTAGTAATAATAAAGATTGAAGACATTACCAAGACACTATTTGTCAAGGGTCCAGTTGGAGGTACAGATAAAAAAGGACTGTCAGAGCTCAGAGAAGAGAATCTTTGGCTGAAGCAGTCGAGGAAATAAAATGGTATTTGAGCCTCAAAATATAGTGATGTTTTAGATAGCTGTATGGAGGGCTGGTAGGTCAGTGCAGTTGGGTGTGAGTAGAGAGAGGCTGTGCTATGTCCAAAACATTCAGAGGTGGAAAACAGCAAATTATAGAGTATGTTAGGGTGAAGCATCCATGCAGCAGAAGATTCATTTTAGAAATTGATGAGCAGTAAAGACGCAGCATTAGTAGACAAGGGCCAGATCCAGACACTTGAACTTTATCCTTTAGACAAAGAGGAGCCTTGAAGGTCTAGAGGAGAGACACTGCAGGAACTGATTCATTGCAGCATAGAGAAGCAGGGAGAGGTGTTGATCTGATGACAATGATGATGATAGCTGCAGCAGTAGCGGGTGACATTTACTGATACTATATATTCACAGTAACCCTATGACATAGGCACTAAAGGAAACTGAGGCAGAGTGATGAAGCCAGATGCCAGCGGAATTGTCTCCTGCTCTTGTATAGAACCCAGGGACTATATCAGCTTGTGTGTGTCCCACACCTAGTCAGCTTAGAACCTCTGGCTTGCCCAAAGGCATAGGAATCTGCCAGGCCAAAAGCTGTTTGGGCAAGTTATTATTTTTAATAACGTCCCTGCTTCTTTTTCATCCTTCTCCAGGCTCACTCAGAGCCTTGTCACACTCTGGGGCAGTGGTTGTACATGTCTTTTCTCAGCAGTGCTGGCCACCATAGAGTCACCAGGGTGGACAAGTGCACTGTCACTTCATCAAGCATTTTGGCCAACTGCAAGATTAAATGTATCAACCAGTTAGGTTAATTGTTTCCACCCTTTTAGCCCTCCAAATACATTATGTGTGTGTGTGTGTATGTGTATATATCTCCTAGGAGAGGGAGATAGACTAGTTGACATGTTTTATTAAAAAGAATAAATTTGATGCATTTATAAAAATAAGAAAAAATGAGATGGGGTGGCAAAGAACTAGTCTTGTGATTTTTAACTGATTTACATATTTTGCGTATAAGTATTTTTTCATCAAAAGTTCCAAATCAGGGATGGGTCCCACACACTACACAAAATATATTAGAGACATTTATATGGATAGCAGGAAGGGAGACAGAGGGCTGAAATTTTCCAGGCACCCAGTGATTGATGGGGGCTGAGGCTCCCCCTGACGCTTTATTGAGTTTCCGATGATTATCTCTCGCTGAGACATTTTTTACAGATGACGGTCGAGCTGTCACAATGGACCATGGGGGAAAAAAAACCAACAATAATAACACTTTAATCTTTTTACTGCACTGCTCCCTAGTATCTCAGATTCATCTTCCCTGACGCACGCAGTTCATTATTCTGCCCCTCCCTGGATGGGAAATAAAGGAAAATAAATATATATGTAGACACACTTACCCACATACATATACACACACACAGAGTATATAAAAGAGACCACCTCAGAAGCAGAGAGGGGCAGAATTTATTGTTCTTTTTGCAAGTGTTGAGCTTTATTAGTAGAAATGCTGGGTTGGCTTGGAATTGGCTATTAATTACAGCATTTTGTATTTGTTTTTTATTGCGAGTTTTTAACATCTTGAAGAAAAGGCAAAGAAGAGGCAAGCAGGTGTAGAAATGGGGAGCGCAGAGGGACCAAGTTTGACCAAACAAGTATCATAGCTGGCCAAGAGGCAAAGAAGGCAGGCTCCTTCCTCTTGCTGCCAGCCCTGCCCCAGAGGATCCCTAGAGCTGAGAGAATACTGCTTTGGTTAGGACAGGGGGCAGGGAGGAGTAGGATGCAGGGGAGCTCATAATTATATGACAAATCAAAGGTAATCTAGATAGTTGTGAGCAGGTCACTACTCTATTAGGAGAGGTGGGAAGTAGAGGAAGTTCACACAGAGTTATGATGATTCTACAGATAACAGAGTAACAGATTCATAAGAGTTGCCCTACCTTTTGAATTTGGTGATATGAAGGTTCTGTGGTAAAAGGAGCGGTCCTGGGCCAGAGAGGTTGGTGCCACACTGATTATCTCAAGTCACAGGCAGAGTCAACAATCTGTCTTCAAGTTCTTTGCCAGCCTTCCTGGTCTCCCCTTTCCCTTCAAGGAGGGGAGAGAAGGTGGACTATGGAAAGGCTGCCCTTGATGTGCCTCCAGTAGAGTAAGTGCTGACCCAGTCTTCTTTTTAATTCTGAGCCGCCATGCTACATACACTAGGATGGGGTGGTAATGAGCTAAGCAGGGTCCTGTTCCTAAGGAGAAAGCTTCCAATCCACAGGCAGAAAGCATGATGTCTGTGAGAACTGTTTTCAAGCAGGGGCTTGTCCTCTGGCCATAGGCCAGCCTAGGTGACCATGAGTGCCTTCTCTGTATAAAGGATAAAGAGGTCTAGAAGACACAGTGTCTGTCCTTCAGTAACCTATTTCCTGTTTGGGGAGACAAGCTTAACATAAAAATTCTAGAAGAAAATGTTGGAAAAACTTTTTTTTTTTTTTTTTTTTTTGAGACACAGTCTCGCTTTGTTGCCCAGGCTAGAGTGAGTGCCATGGCGTCAGCCTCACTCACAGCAACCTCAATCTCCTGGGCTCAAGCAATCCTACTGCCTTAGCCTCCCGAGTAGCTGGGACTACAGGCATGCACCACCATGCCTGGCTAATTTTTTCTATATATATTAGTTGGCCAATTAATTTCTTTCTATTTATAGTAGAGACGGGGTCTCGCTCTTGCTCAGGCTGGTTTCTAACTCCTGACCTAGAGCGATCCACCCGCCTCGGCCTCCCAGAGTGCTAGGATTACAGGCGTGAGCCATCGCGCCCGGCCAAAAAACTCTTATAGACATCAGCCTATGCAAAGAATTTATGAAGAAGACCCTAAAGCAATCACAGCAACAACAAAAATAAATAAATGGGACCTGATCAAATTAAAAAGTTACTGCACAGCCAATGAAACTATCATCAGAGCAAATAGACAACCTACAGAATGGGAGAAAATATTCACATGCTTCACATCCATTCACTTTATATCAGGACTCTGCTGTGTTCAAGAGTATACACATGAAACAGGCCGGGTGCGGTGGCTCACACCTGTAATCCTAGCACTCTGGGAGGCTGAGGCTGGCGGAATGCTCAAAATCAGGAGTTCAAAACCAGCCTGAGCAAGAGCAAAATTCCGTTTCTACTATAAATAGAAAGAAATTAATTGGCCAACTAATATATATAGAAAAAATTAGCCGGGCATGGTGGCACATGCTTGAAGTCCCAGCTACTCGGGAGGCTGAGGCAGCAGGATTGCTTGAGCCCAGGAGTTTGAGGTTGCTGTGAGCTAGGCTGATGCCACAGCACTCACTCTAGCCTGGGAAACAAAGTGAGACTCTGTCTCAAAAAAAAAAAAAAAAAGAGTATACACATGAAACAATCTGAGAACACACAGGAGGAAAGGGAGATCAGTGAAAAACAGGCTTGCTTGAGTTGTAATATGTGGATAAAAGGTAGAGAAATAAAAGAGGGCATAATGAAGCCGTGTAATCACATGGAGAAAACGAATATGTGCCTTCGAGTTGAACCATCCAGCTTGGTCATTGACTACCATTGTGACTTTAAATCAGTTACAAAACTTCTCAAAGGCTCAGTTTCTTCATTTATTAAATAGGAATAATAATATAACAGCCTACTATAGTTCTTGTGAGGAAAATAATTGTGAAGTTGCTGGTACAGAACCTGGGCACATAGTAAATGTTCAATAAATTGAAGCCATTATTTTCTTTCTACTTTAAGAGTTCTATATTTAGTTATCTGAGTATTGGAGGAAGACTTTTAGTCTTGGGATGTTAGCATTTAGGACTCACCTGTGAGTCCTCCACTTAGTATGAAATGGACCCCTTGCAATAAGCCTGACATATTCTGCAGCGTTAGTGTTAGAGGTGATTCTGGCCAAAGTTGGGATGGCATCAGGAAGAGGAAATGGCACAATAATAAATTTACTGTCATTTATTGAGTCCTTACTGTATGCCAGGCAACATGCTCCACTCCTTACATGTATTTTTGAACATAACAAGCTTGATTGAGATTTAATTCACATACTATACAATTTACCATTTAGAGTATATCATTCAGTAGTTTATAGTATATTCACAAGAGTTGTGCAATCATCACTGATCAATTTTAGAACATTTTTATCACCCCATAAAGACACCTCCTATTGGCTGGGTGCAGTGGCTCATGCCTGTAATCCTACCATTCTGGGAGGCTGAGGTGGGCAGATCTTTTGAGCTCAGGAGTTCAAGACCAGCCTGAGCAAGAGCGAGACCCCATCTCTACTAAAAATAGAAAGAAATTAGCTGTACAACTAAAAATATGTAGAAAAAAATTAGCCAGGCGCGGTGGTGCATGCCTGTAGTCCCAGCAACTCAAGAGGCTGAGGTAGGAGGATCGCTTGACCCCAGGAGTTTGAGATTGCTGTGAGCTAGGCTGACACCACGGCACTCTAGCCTGGGCAACAGAATGAGACTCTGTCTCAACAACAACATAAAAATACCACCTATTCATTATCGATCATTCTGCATTTCCCACCAACTACCCCCAGCCCCTGAAAACCAGTAATCTTTTTTCTGTTTCCACAGATTTGCTTAATCTGGACGTTAAATATAAATATAAATGGAATCATAGAACGTGGGTTTTTTGTGTGTGTGATTGTCTTCTTTCACTTAGCATAATGTTTTATCCACGTTATAGCATGTATCAGTACTTCATTACTTTTTATGGTTAAATAATATTCTATCCTATCTATATAGACCACATTTTGTTTATCCATTCATCATTTGAGTGGCATTTAGATTGTTTCCACTTTTGGCTTTTATAAATAATGCTACTATGAATTTTTGTGTACAAGTGTTTGTGTGGACATATTGTTTTCAGTTTTCTTGGGTATACATCTAGGGGTAGACTGGGTCATGTAGTAACTCTGTGTTTTTAACCTGTTGAAGAACTGACAGACTGTTTACCAAAGCAACTACACCATTTAACATTCCCACCAGCCGTGTATGAAGGTTTTAATTTCTCTACATCTTTATTCTAACACTTAGTATTGTCTGTCAATTTTTTTATTATAGTCATCCTAGAGGATGTGAAGTGGTATCTCATTGTAATTGATTTGCAGTTCCCCTAATGGCCAGTGATATTGAGCATCTGCGCATGTGCTTTTTGGTCATTTGTATATTTTATTTAGAGAAATGTCTATTCAGATCCTTTGTCCATTTTTTAAATTGGGTTTTCCATTGAATCTTATAAGGTAGGTGATGTTATCTGTTTTGCAGATGAAGAAACTGAATCTCAGAGATGTTAAGTATTTTGATCAAAATTACACAGTGACTTTTGCTTTCCAGTCTGACTGACTCCAACCCTCATGCTCTTTCTAGTACATGGTGCTGCCCACTGAAGATTCATGGTGGGATCACCAGAGTCGTCTTGTGGGGGCCGTGACCAGCAGGAAGGGAGTAGGGAAGGAAGAAGTAGAATATCTGTTTGGAAAAATCAACTGGGGCCAGGTGGGAGAGGCCTCTGAAAGTCAATAGGAGAATGTGATGTACTGCAGGTTCCAGGACAGGGAGGATATGTTAACTTAAAAACCACCATTTCCTAAGTGCAGATTGTTTCCTCTGCCCCATGCTTTACCACATCACCTCAGATTTTCACAGCAACCCAATTAATGGGCATTAATGTCCCCATTTTACCCATGAGAAATTTGAGGTCCAGGGAGATAATTTTTTAAAGTCACTAGGATTAGGATCCAGGTCTCTCAGATTCAAAATTCTGAATTCTTTTTTTTTTTTTTTTTTGTGAGACACAGTCTCACTTTGTTGCCCAGGCTAGAGTGAGTGCCGTGGCATCAGCTTAGCTCACAGCAACCTCAATCTCCTGGGCTCAAGCAATCCTACTGCCTCAGCCTCCTTAGTAGCTGGGACTACAGGCACGTGCCACCATGCCCAGCTAATTTTTTGTATATATATTTTTAGTTGACCAATTAATTTCTTTCTATTTTTAGTAGAGATGGGGGTCTTGCTCGGGCTAGTTTAGAACTCCTGACCTCGAGCAGTCCGCCCGTCTCAGCCTCCCAGAGTGCTAGGATTACAGGCGTGAGCCACTACGCCTGGCCAAAATTCTGAATTCTTTTCTCTCAGAGATACTCTTTAAAAGAGATTATTCTAATATCATTTGTATTATTTACAAGCTCTTGAGAGCAGGTCTCATGCTTTATCTCTAAGGCCTAGCCCATGGAAATTATTTGATGTTTGGTGGATGAATGAAGATACAGGCTAGAGTAGGTGGTAGAGAAGGACTTAATTCCAACTGGGCTTTTTTGGGGGGAGCGGTGGGGACTGGGGAGAGGTGGTGGTGTGAATGAGGTTTTGGGTGGGGTCTCATCCCAAGATATGGTGCCTTGAGATCTTTAACTTTCCAAACATGGGGCTTGGGAAGAGCATCCTGGTGCCCAGGCATCCTTGGCCTCCCTGGAGCTGGACCATGCAGGTGGTAGGTGAGTTTGGCCATCTTTGTGTCTTTCTTGTGTTCTTCACAAGAGCATTAGGGTAGGAAGGACCCTCAGAGATCATCTGATTTAGTGCTTCTCATGGTGTTTTCTGAGGAATAATGCAGTGGGCTTTTTATTTATTTTTAATTTTAATTTTTATTTTTTTGAGACAGAGTCTTGCTTTGTTGCCCGGATTAGAATAAGTGCCGTGGCATCAGCCTAGCTCACAGCAACCTCAAACTCCTGGGCTCAAGTGATCCTCCTGCTCAGCCTCCTGAGTAGCTGGGACTATAGGTGCAAGCCACCACGCCTGGCTAATTTTTTTTTTTTTTTTTTTTTAGTTAACTGGCTAATTTTTTCTATTTTTAGTAGAGACAGGGTCTCACTCTTTCTCAGGCTGGTCTCGAATTCCTGAGCTCAAGCAATCCTCCCGCCTTGGCCTCCCAGAATTCTAGAATTACAGGCGTGAGCTACAGCGCTGGCCAGCTGCAGTGGGCTTTTTAAATGCGCATTCCCAGGCCCTGACTATTGAACCTGAATGGCTGAAGTGGGGGCCTGGGAAACAACAGTTTTTGACCAGTTACCCAAGTGATTCTGTCCCCACTAAAGCTTGACAACCACTAATGCTGAAAAACTCCTATAAAGACAGGGAACTTGTAGACACAGAGGGATTGAGCCACATGTACCCAGTTAGTGAAAGGGCCAGTTACTTATCTCCTGGTCTATTGTTCTTGCTGATCCCCATGCAACTTAATTTGTTAGCAGAAACTATTACGTACCCATAGCTTTCACGATAAACTCCAAACCCCTCTCACGATCAGTACTCTGCCTGCCTGGACACCTCATCTCTGCTCACTGCTTCACCTGCCTTAACTCTACATTCCAGGTTCACTGAAGTGCACCCTATTTCTTGAGTGGACAAATAATGCAGTCTTAACCCCCCTGGCCTTTGCAAATGCCACTTCCTCTCCTGGAATGCCCTTCTTCTCACTCCACCTGGCAAGCTCCTGCTTGTCCTCAGGATGATTCTTCTGAGAGGTTCTTTGCCAATCCATATTACCATCAGACATGTGGTCTGTCTCATAGCACTTACTACACTGCAGGTACTCAGTATTGGTGGTTGATAGGTGGGTGGATGAAGGCTCATATGAGCTCCTGCCTAAGCTACATGAAAGCAGTGTATTCAAATGATGCTATATGGAATACAGAAAATGTTATGAACTAGTTACTGCCATCCATGGGGAGCTTACGATCTAAGTGGCGAGTCAGAACAAGAGAGAAAATTTAACACAAGAAAGTATTATAAGCAGAGCTGTAAGACAATAAATAATTAATTGCTAAATGACTACATATAGTCAACTTTACAGGCATTCAGGGCAGAGCTGGGAAGAGAGGATTTTCTGGAAGAGGAGGACTTAGATTGGGTTTTAAAGAACAGGTAGAAGAGAGAGGAGAGTCTTCCAGGCTGTGGAAGGGAATGAAAGGCCTTGCTAGGGATGGGTTCATGTTAACTCAGCACAGAGAGTCTCCCTCTTGCCCCATCCCTTGGTTGAAGACAAATGCAAGAGGCAGAACTAACAGCACCAGCGGAGGTTGGGGAGCCAGAACTAACAGCACCAGTGGAGCCTGCTGATCCTGGCAGTAGGATGGATGTCTTTAAAGTTACAGTGAGGCTTTAATGAGATAATGTATAAAAAACACTTACCATAAAAGGGCCCCATTTCTCCCTAATATTAATAGTATGAATTCCCAAAAGAAAATTAATTAGAATACACTTTATGCTGAAGCTCTCCACACTTTTTCTGGTTTGAATGGTGGTAGAAAGGATGAAAACGATGAGATGAAGTAACTCATCCAAGTTGGGACATCTGAGACCTCTCTGGTGGGTCTCAGACAACTCCTATACACATACATGTTGTATTAATAGATGGAGCTCCTGAGCAGTGGGAGGAGGGGGCATGTGCTCTGATTCTAACTGTAGTGCTATGTTGCCTCAGGAGGGTCTTAATTTGTTTAGAGGGTGAGGGGCCAGAGGCTTCTTGCTAGAAACTCTTGATAAGAGATTAGCTTAGTCCCTGAACTTCAGGTCAGATCAGCTGACCCTAAGTTATGTGAGACTTGAGCCTGTGGGCATTGGCAGAAGCTGTACAGAATGGAAGATGGAGCAGAGGCCTTGGAGCCAGGGAGGCTTGGGGTCTAGTCCTAGTGTACCACTGACTAGCAGTGCAAGTTGGGCAAGCCACCTAAGCCCTTTAAGCCCCTGTTTCCTCATCTGTTCAATAGAGATAAAAGTACTTGACTTCTCTGCCCTACATGGGTTGTCATGAGGGTAAGGGAATGAGTGCTCACCTTGAAGTACCCTCTGAACTATAAAACCCTGTACACATGTAAGGGGTTATTCTTGTGTTTGTCTTAGTAGTCATAGAGGTCCCCTCTCTTGGAGACATGCTCACATCTTTAAAGACAAGGGCACTGCGAGACACTCTGTAACGTTAGATGACACTGGCTGCTGGAGTGGCTAGTAGAGGCTGAGCCTGAGGGAGAGGGACTCACAGCTAGGGTTACCTTTCCCCTGCACAAATGGGCAGTAAATAAAGCTTTTGTTATCTAGAGACCACTTGGCTTGCCTCTTTTTTCAAAATCTCCCCCAATAGACTTAGCAATATGAGGACAGGAGCCACATCTGAGTTATCTCTGTATCCCTGGTACGTAACCCATGGGAGAAAGCAGCACTTATAAATGTTTATAGTAATGTTTTTAAAAACCTATTATCAGATTTGATTCTCATAATAGTTAAATATTCAGTATTCCTCAAATTACTGCTTATCATACTCATTTTACAGATAGAAGAATTTAGTGGCCAGGCACGGTGGCTCACGCCTGTAATCCTAGCACTCTGGGAGGCCGAGGCGAGAGGATCGCTCAAGATCAGGAGCTCAAAACCAGCCTGAGCAAGAGCGAGACCCCGTCTCTACTATAAATAGAAAGAAATTAATTGGCCAACTAATATATATAGAAAAAATTAGCCAGGCATGGTGGCACATGCCTGTAGTCCCAGCTACTTGGAAGGCTGAGGCAGTAGGATTGCTTGAGCCCAGGAGTTTGAGGTTGCTGTGAGCTAGGCTAATGCCACAGCACTCACTCTAGCCTTTGGGCAGCAAACTGAGACTCTGTCTCAAAAAAAGAAAAAAGAACTTAGTAACTAGCAGAGCTAAGATTCAGGATGCTATGACACCTTTACCTTAAATAACTATTTCTCATCATGGGAGGCAATGTTTTGTTGTTTTTGTTTTTGCAATTTGAGCAATTTGGGGAGTGGCCAGGGCTACATGAAGGGATCCAGGGACTACTTTCTACCTCTAGTGACTCACTGGCACTGGCGAGGCCAGGGAGTCCTGCAGAGTATATCTCTGGGCACATACCTGCCACAAGCTCCCAGACTGACCCTGGCCATGGCACCAAGGCCTAGACTTTTAAATGCAAAAGGCAGAGATGGAAACAGAAGGATATCAGAGTGGTGCTTCGTCACTGTTCCTGTGGTCAGAGGGATGTAGGACCCCCTGAAGAGATAGGAACGGCTGGCTAGGAGGACAAGCAGGAGCCTGAGCCTGTGCTGGAGACAAGCTAGCAGATGTCTTTGTTGAGAAGGGCACGGTTCACTGGCTGAGGACCAGCTGTAAAGACGGGGCCTCAGAAGACCACCTTGGTGGCCAGCTGGTGAGATAGTCTTAGATGAATCACTTTAGCTTCCGTGGCTTTGCTTACTCTTCCTCAGTGGGGGGGAGGGAGGGGCAGTAAGTGTGTGTGCATGTGAGTGTGTGGTGCACCTCCCCTCCACCTCCTTCCTCCTCCTTCTATCTGCAGCCACTTTTTTGTGGATAGAGGAGACTATGAGATCTAAGGAGCCAGAGGCTTCAGCATGATCTTCTGAGACAGGGCTCCTAACACTGAGTGATATGGGGTAAGAGTTTAACCATAAGAGCACAAAATAGGCCCGGCTGAACTTGACTGGGTCCCAACTCCACCACTAATTGTGTCATCCTTCTGAACATCAATGTCTTTATCTATAAAATGGGAGAATAAACTTTTACCTTACCTCACAAAGTTATTCTGAAATAAATAAATAACTTTACAAATGGTGATGCACTACTCACTTCCAAAGAGAGTTCTGTAGAACACCAATACTGCAGGATTTTAACAAGGGTTAGGGTTAACAAAGGTTAGGCTGTCAAGCAAGAAACTGCTGAGTGACACCAAATGAAACAGATGGCTCTTAGAACTATAGTCTCATGCTCACTGTGCCTTCTTGAGAGGAAGAGTGTATGCAGGATTCCCAAAATGAAACCTTTTTTTGGAGAGAAAATACACTTTGGAAAGCACAAGATGAGAAAGTAAGGATAATAACATTTATTGAGAGGTGCTATATGCCAGGCCAGGCACTGTACCTCTTTGTTTTCAGTGTCTCATTTAATCCTTACAGCATCCCATGAAAGAGTTACTTACAGTTACTATCTTCACTTACAGATAAAGGAACTTGACACAGAGAGGTTGGCTAAACTGCCCAAGATTACACAGTCAGTAAATTCAGAACTGGTGTTTAAACACAAGTGGTCTGGCTCCAGAACTCTCCTATTTAATAGTCATACTCAACTGCCTCCAATAAGTACTTGTTGACTGGTATTATTATTATCATTATTATTAGTCCAAAAACAAAGATAATATCAGGACCTTGTTTATGTATGAAGTATTTATAGTATTTGTTGATTCAACAAGTATTTTCATGCATGTATTGATGGCACTGGGGAGACAACTGTGGAGAAGGTATTCATGCTTCTGTCCTCATTGGCTTTTGGTCTAATGAGGAAACATAGCCAAGGAAGCAGGTGATTGCAATAGAATATAATAAATACTATAATCAGGAGATGCCTAAGGTGCTAAGGGACCTCTCAGGAGCAATGACTACCTCAAATTTAGGAGGAATCACTGGAGGAAGTGACTTCTAATCAGAATGTATTGGAGTTAACCAACTGAAGGCATGGGAAAGAGGAAGATGTTCCAGGCAGTGGAATAGTATTTACGAAAGCTCAGAGAAGAAAGAGCATTAGGAAGGTTTTGGTGAGAGATAAGACCTCAGAGGTCAGCAGTGGACCTCCTCGTGGAGGAGGAGGGCTGGGCTATGATGCTGGCACTCTGCTGACATTTGAACCAAAATAGCCCCAGCTGGGTTCCTTGAATTCATCTGCTTTTTATGGTAAACACCCTGTGTATAGCTCTATCATTGCACTTGTGAAACTGTATTATAACTTGTCTGCTCAGTGGTCTGATTCTTGTATTAGACTTAGCTTCTGAAAGTCAGGAACTATGTCTTATTTATTATTATATCACCAGAAGCTACCATCATGCTATTGGTGCCCATTAAATGTTGTTTGTTGAGTGAATGATGGGTTTTCTTTGTAAAATGGATTACACCCTTCTTGCTTTCTTGAGCCAACTATCACTTTCCCTCAGGTTCATCATTATACCCAGCAGTTAAAGTCCTATGTGGCAGTTCAGTGATGCCCTTAGGGGCTGCTGAGGTGCTGTACTCTGAATTCCTTTTTCAGCTTTTCATTGTCCTGTTCTTTTCCCTCCCTGCCTGGCCGGTGCTTGATTGTAATCAATCTGCTTGATTCTAAAGCATCCTCCCCGGCCTTCTTATTTCCTTCTTCTAATCTGCAGTGGGCTGGAAACAAGATCACCTAGCATGATTTGATAAGACTGTGCTAAGAGTTAGTAATCTCTGACTGAGGTCCTAAAGGGCTCTCTTATGGGGAAAGTATAGATGATGCCATCGCACATGGGACTTGTATGTTAGCTGCTCAGAGGACTTCTTCCTGTTCCAGGAAAGGTTAGATAACCCTCCAGGGGTGGGAGTGAGGGATCATCAGTCTGGAGAGCCCCTGTCTGGAGTGGAAGCGCTGACTGACTGACCATTGATTCTATAGAACACAAGAGAGAATAGTTTATTCTCCAGTGACACACTCCAGCTTCATTTTGGCCAAACATTTGAAATGCTTCCACCCACACTAGCTTATCCGGGTGCTAGCTCCAAACCTCAGGCTGTTTTCTGTTAAGGGCAAGTTCCCCAGAGACTGTGCTTGCTCCTTTACCCAAGAAGGAAAAGAAAAGGGAGTAAGAGCCAAAGCCGGGACCAAAACATCTGGCCTCTACTCCTTTCTCTGGGCTCTGATTTTCTCATTTGCAAAATGAAGGTGACAGCGTGATATGGAAAGAAAGAGTGGGGACTCAGATTAGATCTGGATTCTAATCCTCACTCAACAACTTACTAGCTATGTGACCTCTGGGCTCTAGTTTCCTCATCTATAAAATGGGAATAATATTAGTAATACTTACTATGAAAAGTAGTTATGAGAATTACATAAGATTGATTTTGGGAAGTGACCATACTAGGCACAGAGTAGAAGGTCAATAAATGAAATCTATTAGTATTAGGAAGAGGCATGACAGTCTTATGTTTTTTGGAATTTTAAGTAGGATGTTCAGTATTGCAGGAGGGAGAAATGCATAAACTCCATTCTAAGACCATTTGAAAAAGAATGGTTTAGGAATTGTCTGGTGCTTTTGACTACCTGGGCAAAGTCACCTCTTGACTGAGCACACCCCTTTATCCAGTGAGAGAGGAGCCTACCCTTTGCAGACCCTATGCCACAGACTAAGGGAGAAAAGTGGTACAGGTCAGCAGGACCCAAATTCCATCCCCTACAAACTTCAGCTCAGGAAGGCATATAAGACAGTTACCCAGATAACTTCCACATGAGACAAAAGAAAGTCCATCCCTGAGCAGGACAGATATTGCTCTGTGGGGTCTCATTTCCCAAGGGAGGGCTTCAGAGGTGGGGTAACCTTCCAATTTATTATCCAAACTGGGACTGTCCAGGGCAATAGGCATAAACCAGGACCATACTGGGTGCATAGGGATATGTGGGCTCACCCAACCCAGAGAGTCTTGTAAAAGTGATGAACTGGTTTTAGGTTATTTTATATCAAATCAGAGTGTGAGAATCACAAACATTATTACTAGAGTGAGCTGAGTTGGGGAGGGGATTGGTTTTTTGACCATATGAAATGCTTTTTCTTCTTATCTTTTAAAAAATATTTGCAGGTATTTATTAGGGGTAAAAGAACAGATTACAAAATTGCATTTACAGTATATTCCAATTTTGTAGGGAATATATATGTATATGTATATTTGAAATCTAGAAGGACATACACCAAAATACTAAATGTAATTTCTCAAGTTGCTGAGATATTGTTCCCTTTTCTTCTTTGCACTTTTCTATGGCTTCAAAATTTTAATTGCTTTTATAAATTAAAAAATTTAATACCTCTGAACCTCTTTCATAAAAATAGAAAAAAATTAATTTACTTACTAGATTGTAAACATCTTCAGAGCAGACAGGTGTGTTAATCTTTTACTAAGAGCAGCCACCGTCTCCTGCCCCACTCTTGCCCTGTCCTACCCAACCCACTTTCTTCCTCTGGATAACTCTTCTTCATCCTGAAGATTCCTGTCTCCTGGGATCCTCTCTTTATGCCCAAATAGACCTACGCTTTCCTCTGGCTTTCTATATCATCCTATTATATCTCTAACATAGTATTTATCTCAAACAATACTATAAACATCTGTTTATTATCTGCTTTCCTTGTCAGATTAGGTCAGGGACCATATCCGATCTATTTTATGTCTGCAAGATGAATCCTAACACATAATAGATGTCAGTAAACATTTGCGGAACTAATTGGCCTCTGTGTTTCCTCTTACCCAGTACAGGTGGCCAAGCACACAGTAGGTACCATTTTATGTTTAGTAAGTAGGTAGATGAGTAAGTATATTAAAATGCCAAGAGAAAGCAGGTAGGATTGGTAGCTTATGCATTTGCTGCTAACAGAAGGGTTTGTGTTGCTGTCCCCCCCAGTCCTGGTCACCCGAGAGGATGACTTCAACAACCGGCTGAACAACCGTGCCAGCTTCAAGGGCTGCACAGCCCTGCACTACGCTGTCCTTGCTGATGACTACCACACCGTCAAGGAGCTGCTTGATGGAGGTAAGAGTGTGGGCAGATGAAGGGTGGAATGAGGTCGGCAGGGTGAGAGAGTACTTGGCATCCTTTCTACTTTGGAAATGCCAAGCTTTCCCAGAGCCCTCTTATCCTCCCAGAGCCTTGAAATGCCTTGAGAGTGGCTGCACTTCTGAAAGTGGCAATGTACATATGTGATTTGCCCTCCTGTGGCTGGTATGTGTTCTTTGCGTACATGTGTGTGATGCATCATGCCATCTGGCCTGTCTGTATATGCTATGACAGTTTTTGTGATTGTTGCTTCTGCCCTGTGTCCTCCAAAACAGGGTTAGTAGAATAAGGGAGAGGCTCTTCAAATCCCTACTAACTCAGGTCACAAAGATATCGTCCTTGGTCCCATCTCCACCCCAGTCTCAATTAGTCCACTTCCATTACTCTGGGTCATGGCACCCTATTCTTTTCCATCATTGCACTTGTCACAATCTGAAATTGTCTTTATTTGTTCACTGGCCTTCTCCCTAACTTTACTATGAGCTCCCTGAAGGCAAGAACCATGGCTGACTTGTGTCCCCAGCACCTGCCATATTACCTAGCACCTAGTAAGCTCTCAATAAATAATGTGTTGAATGATGAATACCCTCCTTTTGGAGAGCATCAGTTTAATCCAAGGTACAGTATGTGTCATCCCCAGACTCAAACTGGACTGGTCTTGTCCAGGTCTGATACAGAGATACCTGCCAGACACCTCCCAGCAATCACTTTCTCTCCCACTTCACCTTATCCCACTGCAGCCTCTCCTTGGAGTAGGGAGGGAAGCATCTTGCAGGATGTGTGGGGCACAGGCCCCTGAGTGAGTCCATGGTGCATAACTGCCTGTTCATGCCCTCCCTGCCACTTCTTGAGTGCCAGGGACCCTCTCTTGGGGCTGGGTCCTCCTTGTTAGGGGTCATTCTTCACAGAACCTGAGAAGTGGAAGGGTCCTCAGAGGTCCTCGGGTCCACTCTGATTGCCTGTCTCCCTGCCGGTAGAAACCTCACCAACAGCTGGCTGTCTGACATTTCCTGAATTTTGTCAGAGACAGAAGGAACCCTGCTTCTTCCCCAGGGAGTTCATTCCATTTTACTTCAGCTCTGACTGGTTAAACATCTTTTTTAATGAGCTGTGATCTTTTCTCTGTAACTTTTGCCAACTGTCATTTCCTACCCAATCATTTTTTCAAAAATAGTCTTCAAAGAAAACTCTTTCAGGCCAGGCACAATGGCTCATGCCTATAATCCCAGCACTTTTGGAGGTTGAGGCAGAAGGATAGCTTAAGGCTAGGAGTTCAAGACCAGCCTGGGCAATATAGTGAGACTCCATCTCTTAAAAAAAAAAAAAAGAAAGAAAAAGAAAAAAATAAAGCTCTTCCAGTCCCAGAGCTTTTGCCTCCCTAGGCCCAACATCTCCAGATCATCTTGTAGCCCTTGTGATGTGATTGGCCTGGACCCCAATCCTGCCACCTTCTGTCAGCCACAGCCACACTGGCTTAAAACTCAGGCCTGGCCCATACCCCCAACCTACAGGGGCCCTGCCCCAGAATATGCATTGGTTTGGGGCATGTACACCATGAAGGGCAGGACTATTCTGTGGATGTAACGACAGTCCCTAGGATAACAGATGCTTTTGGAGTAACAACCTGCTGCTCTCAGAAGCAGAGACTTAGAAAACATCCTCAAGCAGAATTTTTCTTATTTTTGTCCTTTGGAAAACTCTCCAGCGAGACATTTGTAGGTAAGCATTGGAGCATTCACCATAGAGTTTCTCTCTGCTGTGCCTTAAAATCAATCAATAGTTCCAGCCATTGTCCAGTAGTTTACATTCCATGCTTCCCCCCATCCCCCAGACAGACAGAGAATTCACTCTATGAGGAGCCCCTCTCCCAAGCCTTCTAGATCGAACACCTTTGAAATGAAGAGGCGAGGGCCTTTTATGAAGTTCCCTCCACCCTCTCCCCCCAGGCCAAGGCTGGCCCTTTGAGCTGTTCCAGGGGCATGGTTCCTGCCTGTTGACTTGGAACAGATGCCCTTAGCCCCCACCTTTACATTTCTCCCACCTGCCTTTTTAGCCAGCATCCATTTACACCCCCTGCCCTAGCCTCTCAGCCTCAAGGGCCAAAACCATTAACCCATTTATTTCTCCCTCCCAGACCTGAACAAGTGGCCGTCACTCAAGGCCTGCAGGCCTACCAACTTCTGACCTCCCTCCCCCCTTGACCTCCCTTGCCTGTCTGCCTGTGTGTGTGACCAGCCAACCGAGAGGCAGGATCATGCTCTCTCGTCCTAGGGGCTGTTGCCTGTAACATTTCCAAAGACTTTTGACCTCAGCTGACCTTCTCCGTAGGGTTTCAGGGAAGGCAGGAGCGCCTGCCTTCCTGCCCATCCAGCTTTCTTAGCCTATGCTTGCTGCCAGCTTTGCTGCAGCAACATAGAGGGAGGGGCTCTCTGTGAGTTCCAAGGCAGGCCTAGACACAGAGGCCATCCTGTACTCCCAAGGTCCACACAGGACCCTTTTCCTTGAAATTGCTTAGTCCACAGGAATTTAGGTTCCCCTGATCCTAGAAGATTAGAACTGGAGGGGGCAACTTTGTACTTTTGCTTGCTGACCAAAAGTCCCCACTGAGCTGAGAGGAGGTTCAGACAGCAGTATCAAGCTGATGATGTGAGCAGCTCTCTGTCCCATTAGGAGGCAGCATGGAATAACAGAAAGGGCATCTGATGCTTCAGAGTCAGGCCAACTTGGGTTTGAGTCCCAGCTTCCCCACCTACTAGTTGTTTTACCTTGGGCATGTTACCTTAAATCTCTAAGCCTCAGTTTTCTTATATGTAAAATAACACCTACTTCATAGGGATGGTGTGAAGATTAGCAGTAATGTCTATAAAAGCCCCTGGCAGGTACACAGTAGGTGTTCTGGGATAAGTAATCATTAGGACATGTATCAAGAAATCAAATTCTCAGCTGGGCAAGGCGGCTTACACCTGTAATCCTAGCACATTGGGAGGTCGAGGTGGGAAGATTGCTTGAGGCAAGGAGTTAAGAGACCAGCCTGAGCAATATTGTAAGATCCTATCTCTACAAAAAATAGAAAAATTAGCCTGGTGTTGTGGTGCATACCTGTAGTCCCAGCTACTCAGGAGGCTGAGGCAGGAGGATCACTTAAGCCTAGGAGTTTGAGGTTGCTGTGAGCTCTGATGACACCACTGCATTCCAGCCTGGGTAGCAAAGCGAGATTCTGTAAGAAAGACAGAAAGAGAGAAGAAGATAGAAAAGGGAAGGAAGGAAGAAAAAGGAAGGGAGGGAGGGAAGGAAAGAAGGAAAGGAAGGAAGGAAGGAAAGGGAGGGATGAAAGGAAAGGAAAGGGGAAGGAAAGAAAGAAAGAAATCAAACACTCAACCTGGTAGCTATAATCCCATTCCTTGCCCAATATGGAACCTATTCTCCTACCTAAAGGCCTCTTAATTCTGTCTCTGCCTATACATTCCTGCCCTGCCTAAAATACCATTCATGTTCCCCCCTCTTCTTATCTGAATCCTCAGACTCTTTGGGGCCTCCCTCTCTCAGGAAGCCTTTCTTGGTTGTCTGGTCTACTCTGATACTTGCTCCTCTGAACTTTTACAGTGTTGGACTAGTGCTTAGCACAGACTGCTTAAGGTTACTTCTTCATCCTCAGGAGGCCTCATAACAAGATGAAAAGAACACAAGCTTTGGAGTCAGACAGACCTGGGTTTAAATCTCAACCCTGTTCTGTGGCTCTGGGCAAGCCACTTGCCATCTCTGAGACCACAGACCTCAGGGCATCCTAAGACAGATCAGGTGAACTGTCTCTGACCCTGAGAGACTCTCAGACTGTCGGAGGAAACAGATGTAGAAACAGGTCACGATGGTGGGGGAGGTTCTCTGGCAGAGGGCTGGACAAGGGGCTCCAGGGACATAGAGGAGGAAATGGCCTCCTCTGTATGGTGAGTAGGGAGGTGGAGTCATTTACAAAGAGCTTCCCAGAGGAAGGGCTGTAAGCCTTATCAGGAAGGGTAATGGGAGTTTCCAGAGTTCTTCTGAAGGTTTTGAATTAACTAGTGCCAATCTTCTACTCCCAACTTCCACGGAAAAGTAACTACACAGGCCCCCGTGTTTTTCATTTTTGGAGACTGCTTTTGCCTGTGTTGATGGCTTATGAGCAAGAAGGCTCTGCTTCAGCACTTGACTGCAAGTAGAAGAAATGGTGGGAGGGAGGAAGGAGGAAGGGAGGGAGAGGCACAATGACTGGAAAGAGTAGTAATCGGGGAAGGTGGCTGGAGCCTCCTGCCTCAGGTCCCTGGAGCTGACTCATCCCAGTATTTCCAGGGCTGTTTAGCTGCTTGAGGTCCTCTCAGGGGTGTGATTGCACTGTCAGATCCGTCTTCCTAAAACATAGCTGTCATCATGGCAACCTTACTCCATCAGGGTTCCTCCAGAGAACTGATTGAGCCCTAATGCTCTAAGGAGTTAAATTCTGTCCCAGCAATCTAAAATCATACACCTTTGGGAGAATTGAGAAAATCATTGGTTAAATAATTTTTTTGTATGTGGTTTAAAGGAGAAAACCCAGTTGAGAAGCTGCAAGGGAAGACCATGAATGTTGAAGTTAGGATCTCAGTACCAGCCTTGCCACATAATAGTTGTGTGATCCTGGGCAAGTTACTGACCACCCTTTTCCTCATCTGGAAATGGGGGTGGTGCCAGCTACCTTCCAAGGTTTTCTAGGGATTAGGATATACATAGATCGTATAGAGTAGATAATTTATATTTAATAACTGTTGTTATTATTATAACTTCAAAAACAGTATTTACCTGTTAAAAAAAAACAAGCCCATACTAACGTATTTAACTGGTTTTAGCATTTCTCTAATCTGGCCTCTCCTGCCTTCCATGCCCCCCACCACCCCCCGCCCTAATACTCCAGCTACACTGTGTGCCCACCTTGGTGCCTTTACTCTGGCAGCTCTTTCTGCCTCTCAGTCAGCATTAAGGCTTCTCAGGCTAGTGGAATTCTTTCTTCCAGTCATGCCACCTTCCTTCTAAAGTCTCCCCTGTTCCCTGGGGTTTGGGTCCTGTCCTGCTTACTAAACCTGTGTAGATTAAAGGCCAGGACTGTTGTCTTTTTTGTCTCCGTCTCCTTTGTCCCAATGCCCTGCATGTGGTTTAGTATATTTTCGGATGCACTGATAACTCTCCAAAATCACTGTAGGTTTTCTGTTGATATCTTTGCTTCCTGGCCCCCTCACTGTTAATATGTCTGGATTTTTAGAGTTTCACATATGCACTTCCCCTTCCTAGCTATCTCCCATAGTCATAGCGCCACTTCCTCCTTGGCCATCAGTGCTCATCACCTCAGAAACATTTGGGCTTTATAAACCTAATACCAGTCTCTCTCAGGCCTCCCTTAACCTCCTTCCTACGTATTTTTTTTTTTTTTTTTGAGACAGAGTCTCACTTTGTTGCCCAGGCTAGAGTGAGTGCCGTGGCGTCAGCCTAGCTCACAGCAACCTCAAACTCCTGGGCTCGAGTGATCCTTCTGCCTCAGCCTCCCGGGTAGCTGGGACTACAGGCATGCGCCACCATGCCCGGCTAATTTTTTTATATATATATCAGTTGGCCAATTAATTTCTTTCTATTTATAGTAGAGACGGGGTCTCGCTCTTGCTCAGGCTGGTTTTGAACTCCTGACCTTGAGCAATCCGCCCGCCTCGGCCTCCCAAGAGCTAGGATTACAGGCGTGAGCCACAGCGCCCGGCCTCTTCCTACGTATTTTAATCCTCCCTGCCCCTCTCTCCAGGTCCACCACTCAGTTATCAGTGTTAACCAGCCATAATCAAATGAGTCCTTAAATTCTCCATCCCCACCTGCGGCAAAAAGCCTTTCCACTGCTGACATCCTGCCTTTAGCAGTCTGTTAGCTGGTTGTCAGGACTCAAAACTTAGAGTTTTTCATTTCTTCCTTCAGTTCACTGTCCATCTGGCTGCACTGCCAGATGTTGAGGGAATTGCCTTTGCCTCCAGCTATCCTCTGTTGAAGTTTTACACTCTGATTGCTGCAAGCACTGCAGAGAAGGGGAATGAGCACTGGGCTAAGGGTCAGAAGTTCTGGCTCTGCCACCAACAAATTCTTTCTCTTTTAGACAGATCCTTTCTCCTCAGTGAAATAGAGAAGTTAGGGTAGCAGATCCCTTCTAGCTCCTGTGTCTTGTGTAACCCCTGGGCAAGTCTTCTCCTTCATTTATCAAACACTGAGCATCTCTCCTGTCATAAGTCCTGCCCTAGGCACCAGGGAAATAAGAATGATCCAGACATGGTCTTTGCCCTTAAGGAACTCATAGTTCATTGAGGAAAGCAGACATTTAAACAAAGAATTGCTATCTGGTGTATTAATGGAGATGTATAGAACATGCTGTGGGCTCACAAAGAAAGGACCTTTTAAATCTTGGACAGGGCAGGGAAAGCATGGTATAGGTAGGAGACGGTGTTCACACTATGTCTTAAAGGATTGAAGGATGAATGCATGTGGACCAGGTAGATGATGGAGAAAGACAGAGGGAGCAGCATGTTCAAAGGCGTGCAGTATGAATGAAGCAGCATACTTCATTCAGTACATTGCAGGTAGTTCAAAAGAGCTGGAGGGTATGGCTAGAAGGGTCAGAGGCAGGAATGGAAAGCAGGAGCTGATAATGAAGGTCTGTGTAATATAAGCTATGCAAAGGAAATTGCACTATATCCTCCAATGGGAAATCATTAAGATTTAGAGAAGGAATAGGATGAGCTTTATGTTTAATGTGAAAGATGATTTAGACATTTTCAAAATGTTTATCAGTGGCTGAAAGAATAAACTGTAGAATGTTCACACAATGGAATAATATACAGCAAAGGGAATGAATGAACTCTTACTCTATACTACACACAGACTTAACATTCAGGTCACAAGCCAGACACAGAAGAGTACTTACTATGTACTTTCATTTAAGTTCAAAGTAGATCAGTCTATTTGATAGAGTAAAAGTCAGGGTAATACTTAACTTCACAGGGTGGATAATAACTGAGAGAGGGTATTAGGGGCTTCTGGGGTACTGTAATATTTTTTTATCTAGGTGCTGGTTATAAGGGTGTGTCCACCTTGTGAACATTCATTGAGTTGAATCCTTATGTACTTGTACTTTTCTGTATGTTATAATTGAAACAGAAAAGGTTTAAAAAATTAGGGAAAAATATTAGAAGTTACATCCTTGGAGAAAAAGAAAATATATAATTTGAAAGCTACTGTAACTGTCTAGGCGAGGCCTAAACTAAGGTAGTTTCAGTGGCAAAGGAGAGAAGGGGACTGATCCCAGAGAGATTTAAGAGTAGAATCAGTAAAATGGGATGGTGAAAGAGGAGGAGTCAGGACAAGATGCCTGGAGTGGAGGGAATACTGGAGTGAGGTTAAGGGGAGATGGCAGGGTCATCACCAATTCTGTTTTGAGCATCTCTGTTCATCTTTCCATCTTTTCTCCCATCCTTCCTTCCTGCTTTCTTTTAGATTCCATGGTCCAGTGTTGTAACTACTTCCTTGACTCTCTTTCCCTTCTTTGTACTCCCCTGACAAATGCTAACCCTAGTTAAACCCAGCTTTCTTTTTACTTCCTGTCTGTATCTAAGAGCTGAATATTGCTGGAGAAAAGTCACACAACCATGCTAACTGAACTTACTTCACGTTGAGTCTCAAACACTCACCCCTGACAACCACCCGACTGCACTTCATGAGCAAAATCACTTTCTTATTCTGGACCAAGACAACTTGTTTGTATCCTCTTCCCTCTCCTTAAATCTCCAGCCTCCTCCCTTTTCAACTCCCAAGCTAATGATCTCACCTCTTACTTTATAGAGAAAGTAGCTCGCAATCAGAAGGGAACGACCTCATCTTCCCACCTTCACTTCCACTAGCCTGCCTGCATCTGTGCCCCTCTATGCTGCTTTCCTTCCTCTGACAGTGGAGGATGTCCCTATGACCAGCCTCTGCACTGGGTTCTGCCTCCTGTTTCTTCTCACTCACTCAAGGACTTTGAGCCTCCTCTTATACCTGTCCCTCCTGCGTTATCTGTTTTCCCTCCCTGCTGGCTCATTCCCTTCAGCATGAAAACATACCTTAATATCATCCATGCTGAAAAATAAAGCAAACCAAAAACTTCCCTTGACCCCATATCCATCTCCTGCTGCCACCTCATGTTTTGGCATCTCTCGTGGCAAAAATCCTCAAAAGAATCATCAATATCCACTTACTCTACTTCCTCAGCTCCTGTTCTTTCCTGAATCTGACATGTGCTAAATGATACCATCATCTACTCAGTTTTCCAGGCCCCAAACCTCAGAGTCATACTTAAATTCTCTATTTCTCTTCACTCCATATCAAGTCCTTTGATAAGCCCTGTCAGTTGTACCTCAAAAGTACTCTTGAGTTCATCACTTTTTTTCCATTTCCATTGCTGTAACTCTAGTTCATTTCAGGCCACGTCATCTTTCCTGGACTGTCACCATAGCTTCCTAACTATTCTTAAAATTTCCACTCTTGTCCCCCTAAATCCATTCTCCAAGTAACAACCAGGACAATCTTTTTAATACACAAATCCTTTCATTCTCCTACTTAAAACCATTGGCTTTCCACTGAAACCAAAATGAAATCCAGACTCCTTACCAGAGCCTACAAGGCCCTACATAATCTAGACCCCTGCAACCTCATCTCTAGCCACTCATCCCCTTACTCACTGTTCTCCAGTGACACTGGCCTTCCACTGTCCCTCAGACACACCAAGATCTTTCCCATTTCAGTGCCCGTGCACCTACCTCACCTTCTTGAGATGGCTGCCAGATCATTCAGGTCTCGACTCAAATGTCCCCTCCTCAGAAAGACTTTCCCTGACTACCACCCCCAGCCACTTTCTGTCATATTACCCTATTTTGTCCTCTTCATGGCACTTATCGGTCTCTAGAATGATCATGTATATTTGTTTATATGTTTATGATCTGTCTGTCCTCCACTTGAAAGTAAGGTGTGGTGGTCACAGAGACCTTATCTCTTTATCTTACTGCTGTATGCATAGCTCCTAGAAAAAAATTCATAGCCAGCTTATGATAAGCAATTAGTAAATAGCTGTTGACCAACCAAGGGACAATCTTGTAGAGATGTATAGCTGGCAGTTGGATGAATGTGTCTGAAGCTCAGGGGAGAGAAAGGACTTTAAGTTGGACATGAAGATATGAGAGTTGTCTGTCTCTTGGGGGTGGCTGAAGCTGGCTGAGCCTGTGAGTTGTCCTTGGAAAGTTGTAGAGCTAAAGAGGCCCAAGGACACAACAGAGAGAACTTATGTTTCAGATGTGAGCATGAGAAGAGGAGTCAGTGCAGAGATGCCAGGAAACAAAGAGGGAAGAAGAGAAGCAGAAGAGAGTGGGGAATGGGTTGCTTTAAGGCAATGCTTCTCAAACTGTCTATGAAAGATTTGTCTCTTTTTGTTGTTGTTTGAATTTATAGTCTTTCATGGACCAGTATTTTTGTAAAATACAATAAAAATGAATGATTAGAAAAATGTTTTTAAAAGGCATATAAAATACAAGCCCAAATTTGTCATTAGATTCAGCAGACATAAAATTACTCTGACAAGTTGCTGGAAAAGTTTCCGGACACTTGACTCTCAATTATTGACTTATCAAGGACTAGTAGCAAAGTTCATCAGCTGGCACCAGTGCATGGCCTATACTTTAAGCCTCACTGCTCTACTACTAGTACTCCTGGACAGAGGGGGGGAGACAAATGAACAAAATAGAGCCTCTGCCCTTGAGTAGCTTAAAGTCCAGTGGGGTAGACAGTTTGGGACACATAACAGTTACACTGTGTGACAGAGGTCAGAGCATTGCCATTAGGATGTATGCATCGGGGACTGTGATCTGCCTCAGCTCTGCCACTATCTCACCCTTGTAGATCACGACCCTTCTCTGGCATCACTTTTTTCATTTGTAAAATAAAGACATCATGTCAGGTGATTGAACATTAAAAGTTTCTTATTGTTTGGATGCAAATGCTAAAAATCCTTCATACTTTCAATTGTCTGAGGGAGGGATGGGGAGAGATTGCTAATGGGCACAAGGTTTCCTTTGGAGATGATGAAAATATTCTAAAATTAGATTATGGTGATGGTTGCATAACTCTAAGTATACTAAAAAACCATTACATTGTATATGGGTAAACTTTATAGTATGTAAATTATATCTCAGTAAAGCTGTTAAAGAAGGAAAAAAAATCCCATGCTATTCAAAGGCAGAAAATATTGACTTGGATGGGTGACTGGTTGCCTGAGAGCAGACTGGAAAGCCAGGAGGACCGGGTCAGTCCACAGCGAGTGTGGCCCATAAGATGAGCCCTCTGTCGTGTATGACAGTTTCCTTCAAAAACTTATTTGTAAACCTCTCTCATGCCCTTACTGGTCTTTTTATTGATATCCTGTTATTATTTTATAACAAGTATGTATTGCACTCACCATCCTTGCAAAGCTTAAACAAATAATTATAGGCCGGGCGTGGTGGCTCACGCCTGTAATCCTAGCACTCTGGGAGGCCGAGGCGGGCAGATTGCTCGAGGTCAGGAGTTCAAAACCAGCCTGAGCAAGAGCGAGACCCCGTCTCTACTATAAATAGAAAGAAATTAATTGGCCAACTAATATATATAGAAAAAAAATTAGCCGGGCATGGTGGCACATGCCTGTAGTCCCAGCTACTCGGGAGCCTGAGGCAGCAGGATTGCCTGAGCCCAGGAATTTGAGGTTGCTGTGAGCTAGGCTGATGCCACAGCACTCACTCTAGCCTGGGCAACAAAGTGAGACTCTGTCTCAAAAAAAAAACAAAAAAAAAAACCCAAATAATGGCAAAGTTATTAGCTGATTATTAGCTAAATTACTAGCTAATAATATAAATATTATTAAGGAAGAGCAGAGGGTACTATAATAGGGACCTAATCTTGTCTAAGACTAGGGAAGTCTTTCCTGAACAAATGGCATTTACATTGAGACCCAAAATGTAGTTGATGTTATCCTATCATTTAGGTTGAGAAAATCCTGTGGAGAAGGATGGCCATTAGTCATCCAAAGGGATCCAACAGTCTAGTCGGGGGCATTTTGGGGAATGGAGGAGTCCCGTGGTATTATAATTATAGTCCATGTGTTAAATCAGGCCTAGAAGGGGCCTTCAGTGACCTGAGTCCTATCCTCAACCCCTTACCCAATGCAGAATGAGGAAACGTCCTTTCTTACCCCCAGAGAAAGGTATTTCTGTATCCTGGCTTCTGTGGACACAGAGGAGCACTGTATGGTTGAGCTAGAGATGAGAGCCTGGTCACCAGAGTCCATGCTCTCCAGAGCCACCTGCCATCCAGGCACCCGCATTTCATCAAGGCTTTAATCGGCTCCAAGCAGTCCTCAGATGAGCCTGGCTGGTATCCGGCATGACCTCATCACTGCCAACAGTGGCAGCTGGAGGCCAAGGCTCCCCTGGGTGAGGGAAAGGTCAACATCGGCAGGACCAGGTCTGTTCTGTGTCCTGTGCTGTCCTCCACCTACACTGCGCCTGACTAGGACTTAGATTTTCCAGGGCAGGGCCAACTGCCCTTTGCCAGCCCACTCATTACCCCTCTAGTGCATGTGCTCTTGGGCAGAATGCACAGAGAAAGGGCAACACTGCACCTTTAAGAAAGGGGAATGTTGCCAGGCACCGTGGCTCATGCCTGTAGCCCTAGCAACTCAGGAGGCAGAGGCAGGAGGATTGCTTGAGGCAGGAGGATCGCTTGAGCCAAGGAGTTCCACTGCACTCCAGCCTGGACAACAGAGCGAGACCCTGTTTCTCAAAAAAATATAAAAAGAGAGAGAGGAATGTCAGTCTGAAAGTCAGGGCCTGCAAAATAGCAGCAGGCGCCCCATTCCAAGGTGAGACTGAGGATGGCCAGAACCAAGTTTCCCTTCCCAAAAGGAGTTTGTTTCTAGCATTCATGTGCTGTCTTCCTCTACACAGAAGCCTGGCAGTGTCCTGGGAAGAACACAGTAGGGATGTTCTCTGTAAGTTTGTACCACAGACTCCTTCCTGAACTGCATTTTGGAAACGAGTTTTCTTAAATGTACCAGAAGAAGGGAGCTTGCCACTTGAGAAATCCTTCAGGGACCTGCTTTGAAGCAATAGAAAACCCTATGGGGTAGGAAGTACTGAAAGTGCTGACCAGGGGTCAAGGGACCTGGCATGTGCTTTGGGCACTAACTCTACCTTGCTGTGGGACCTCTAGCAAATCTTTACCCCTTACTGAGCCTCAGTTTTCCCTTCTATAAAATATGACATTTGGACTGCAGTCTCAAAACTATTTTAATACTTTGATTCCAAATGAATACTTGTCCTCTGATTTATCTAATTGCATATCTAAGTACTTATATTTATTCAGCAATTATAAATTATTTTCTTGCAGTTATCCACCTTCATCCCTATTCTAGGTTCCTCTGAAATATGCTCTTAAAGCATCCTGTATCATTTCTTTATCACCCTTACCAAAACAGGTAGTTCTATAGTTATTTGGTTACTGTATCTCTCCTTCACTTAGCAATGAGTTCCTCTTCTTGGGAGGCAACCACTGTAATTTTCTTAGGTATCATCCCTATTGCTGCTATAACAAGTTATCACAAATTTAGTGGCTTAACCCTTTGCACTCGCTTGCTTTTTTCTCATTATCCACTCGACATTATCCACACTCAACATCTGAGTGCAAAGGGTTAAAACAATAAGAATTTATCTTACAGTTCTGGAGGTAAGAAGCCCAAAATGGGTCTCACTGGACTGAAATCAAGGTGTTGGTGAGCTGCCTTACTTTTTTGGAGACTCTAGGAGAGAATCTGTTTCCTTGCCTTTCCCACCTTCTAGAGGCTGCTGCATTCCATGTCTCCATGCAGCCCCGTCCATCTCTTCAAACCCAGCAGTTTCACACATTTCATCACTCTGACACTAACTCTTCTGCCTTCCTCATTTACTTATAAGAACCTTTGTGATTATACTAGACTTACCCAGATAATCCAGAGTAATCACCCCATCTCAAGGTCAACTATGTTAATTCTATCTGACACCTTGATTCCCTTTCCTAGTCCCCTAACATATTCACAGGTTCTAGGGATCAGAACATAGACATCTTTGGGTGGGGGGGCATTATTCTGTGTACCATACTTTAAGAGATGTTTTATACATGCTTTATCTTTAATCCTGTTTTTGAATAATTAATACTTGTACATACGGCTAGGCATGGTGGATCATGCCTGTAATCCTAGCACTCTGGGAGCCCGAGGCAGGCGGATCGCTAGAGGTCAGGAGTTCGAAACCAGCCTGAGCGAGACCCCATCTCTACCAAAAATAGAAAGAAATTAATCGACCAACTAAAAACATATATATACAAAAAATTAGCCGGGCATGGTGGCACATGCTTGTAGTCCCAGCTACTCGGGAGCCTGAGGCAGCAGGATTGCTTGAGCCCAGGAATTTGAGGTTGCTGTGAGCTAGGTTGAGCCACAGCACTCACTCTAGCCTGGGCAACAAAGTGAGACTGTGTCTCAAAAAAATAAAAAAAAACTTGTACATAGTACACAATTCAAGAGTTTTCAGTAAAAAGTCTTACTCTCACCCCAACTCCAAAATATTATCCAATTTCTCTACTATATTATTTTTCTCTCCCAAATTAATTAGTAGTCTCTGAGGAGACACTTTTAAGACCATGCAAATATCCTACTCTTCATCAAAATCTCCCCTTAGAGTTAGCATCCACTGATGGTTCTTGCCTGAACTAATCTTTATATGATGGTTGCAAAATGAATATTTTCCATATTTTCTAGCATGTTTTTCTGGTTTATCCTTCCTGAGTTTCTTTGTATAAGCAAATGGTTGTATGTTTTCTCATTTTGCCTTTCTTCCTACACAAAAGGTAACATACTATATATGTTCCTTGGCAGTTTTCTTTTTTTACTTAACAATATTTCCAAAAAATCACTTCATGAAAGTTCATAGAGATCATCTTCATTCTTTTTCACAGCCACATAATACTCTGTTATAGCATATGCTATATATCCTATGCTTGGACACTGAGGTTTCTAATACTTTGTAATTACAAATAATGCCACAATGAATAACCTAATGCATGTATATTTTGGTGTTTTTGGAGGTTCACCTTTATAGTAAAGTCTTAAAAGTGGTATTGCTGGGTCCAAGGGTAATGCATGTGTCCTCTGATTAGATACTGCCAAGTTTCTCATCCTACAAGTTGTACCATATTACATTTCCATTAGCATCATAGGAAAGGGCCTGTTTCATCACAGCCTCTCCAACAGAACGTATTGTCAAGCTTTTGGATTTTTGCCAATCTGAAATGAGAAATAGTATCTTGGCCTAGTTTCAGTTTTTTTGGGTTTTTTTTTTTTTTTTTTGAGACAGAGTCTCACTTTGTTGCCCAGGCTAGAGTGAGTGCCGTGGCGTCAGCCTAGCTCACAGCAACCCCAAACTCCTGGGCTCAAGCGATCCTCCTGCCTCAGCCTCCCAAGTAGCTGGGACTACAGGCATTCGCCACCATGCCCGGCTAATTTTTTGTATATATATATTAGTTGGCCAATTAATTTCTTTCTATTTATAGTAGAGACGGGGTCTCGCTCTTGCTCAGGCAGGTTTCGAACTCCTGACCTCGAGCAATCCGCCCGCCTCGGCCTCCCAGAGAGCTAGGATTACAGGCGTGAGCCACCGCGCCCGGCCTGTTTTTTTTTTTGTTTTTTTTTTTGAGACAGAGTCTTGCTCTGTTGCCTGGGCTAGAGTGCCGTGGCGTCAGCCTAGCTCACAGCAACCTCAAACTCCTGGGCTCAAGCGATCCTTCTTCTTCAGCCTCCTAAGTAGCTGGGACTACAGGCATGCCACACCATGCCCGGCTAATTTTTAAGTGAACTTGAATATCATTTCATATTTTTGAAGGCCATTTCATATCTCCTTTTGTGGAATTTCTGTTTGTGTCTTGCCCATTTTTCTTTTGGTCTTTATTTTTCCCTTGATTTTTAGAAGTTCTTTGACTATTAAGAATATTAGCTATTTATCTGTGACATATATGTATATATATATAGAGAGAGAGAAAGAGAGCGCACACAAATATTTTCTCCTACCTTGGATTGATATAGCTTTAACACTTCCCATATAATTCTAATACATAGCTAGGATTGAGAACCACTGCAGTAGTTTAAACTGTACAGATTGGAGCTGTTTTTGTTGTTATGTATGTGTGTATTTTTTAGAGATGGGCTCTTACTCTGTCACCCAGGCTGGAGTACAGTGATGCAGTCATAGCTCACTACAGCCTTGAACTCCTGGGCTCAAGCAATTCTGCCACCTCAGCCTCCCATGTCACTGAGATTACAGATGTGAGCCACCATGCTGAGCTTGGAGCTGTTTTTTGAAGAAGAATGCATATAGAGAGAAAGAGATAAGGGCTGAGGACTCGGCCTTGAGCGACACCCATAACTTGGGATGGAAGAATGAACAGGAACTGCAAAGGAGACAAAGTTATGGATATTGTGTATCACAGAAATCAAGGTAGAAAAGAATCCAAAGGAGGTGGGATTAGTCGGAGGCATTGATCACTGTACCCATGGAGAAGAGGAAGAAGAGGTTGCTGAATGTGGTAATGAGTTCCATAGCCCTACCTCCAGCATGACTTCATCCATGCTCATTCAGGGTGAGGGAAGATGCTCCTGACCTCCAGGCAGTGATTTTGTCCAGCAGAATTACCTAAGACCATAGCAGGCCTCTCCTGACAAACAGAAATGCAAGGAACATAAGGCCAGCTATACCATAACTGAGCCATAATGATTCAGTCAGCAAGTATTTATTAAATTCCTACTAAATGCCAGGCCCTGTTCTAGGCACAGGGTATCACCACAAGGAGCCTATTTTTAATCTATGCTGGTCATTCACCACTTTCTAATAAGTTGGAGGTTTCTTTTACCCAACTCCATCCATTTGTTTTGTCATGCATTGTCAACTCTGGGACAAACATGGTAAAGTCCTCAGAATTCATGACAAAAGCACTATTGAGAAAAATATAATCACTAGCACCACCAAGAAGCCCTGGATCAAAATGGTCCTCTTGGTGTTTGTGGTCTATCCTTATTCTCTCCTTCTCCTAATCTTTCCGCCACCCTTCTGCTTTTATTTTTGGTGATGGTTGCCTGGTGACTGTGGTTGGGCATAAAAGGAGCATAAACTGGAAGAGTCCTTGTTGGCAGTAGCTTCTGTTTTTTAAAAAAGCAACAGTTTTTGAGGGAGATGAGTCATTCCTTCAGCCATGAATGGGGGGTTGAAAGCAGACATCAGATAAATGGTTCCTATCCCCAGAACCATAGCCTGTAACATTTGATATCATGGTTAAAGTTACCCCTCACCACACTTCTGATTCTCTCCATGTGGGGAAATACAGTTAGCAAAAATATTTCATTGGTTTCTGTTGTTGCAAGTATTCTCAAAGCCAAGTATAAATAAGGCTTCCTGTCTTCCTTAAGTTCAAGTAAAAGTCTGTATATTTCAGTGTACCTGATTCCAGTGACCCTGGCTCAACCACTACTTTATTTGTTTGTTGGGAGGTTTTTTTGTTTTTTTGAGACGGAGTTTCACTCTGTCACTTGGGCTAGAGTACCATGGCATCAGCCTAACTCACTGCAACCTCAAACTCTGGGGTTCCAGTGATTCTCTTGCCTCAGCCTCTCAAGTAGCTGGAATTACAGGCGTGCACCACCATGCAAGGCTAACTTTTCTATTTTTAGAAGAGACTAGGTTTTGCTCTTGCACAGGCTGGTCTTGAACTCCTGACCCACCCCCATCTTCCTGCCTCGGTCTCCCAGAGTGCTAGGATTATAGGCGTGAGCCACCATGCCTGACCAACCACTACTTTAATGTGCTGATACCATGTTTCCCCCAAAATAAGACAGGGTCTTATATTTATTTTTCCTCAAGAAGACACCCTAGGGCTTATTTTCAGGGGATATGTTTTTTTTTTTTTAAATACGATACAATAATCTACATTTGTTCAAATATAGTTAAGTCATCTTCTTCTGGAACATCATCATAACTCTCCAAATCCCGAATTCCATCCTGAATTTCTTGTGACTCTGTTTCCTTTAGAACCATTGGCCCCAATCTCTCATGTCGAGCAATAGAGCTCTCATGGGGTAGATGAGAAGGGCTGCTCGTCTTCTTTACCACTCCGTGACGAAATGCATGGGTTGTGCAGATATGCTGCATAGCCACGCCCATCACTAGGTCTTATTTTCAGGGTAGGGCTTATATTGCACAAATGCTTAGAAATCCTGCTAGGGCTTATTTTATGGGTAGGTCTTATTTTCAGTGAACCATGATACTTCTCATCCAAGCAGAAGGCTTTACTTAGCTTTGGGAGTAGAAATGTGAGTGGAGGCAAGTCATTTCTTGATAACCCCCTCTTCTATGCTATGAGCATTAGGCTAGAATTGGTCAACAGAAGCAACATCTGGTCAGCTCAGTCCTTTGGAGTGGTTGGTGCTTCATAGACAACCCATCAAGATTGATTGGTCTCATAACTGAATTAGCCAGATGTGTGGGCGTTGTATGCCCTTTCCTCAGCATCCCTTCAATGTTGTTAGATGGAAGCAGACATGCGATTAGCATGTTTGAAGATGATGTGTCTTTAGTGCATGAACAAAAGCTGCCGCCTTCTGTAGAGACTGTGGCTGTGCCCCAGACATCAGCAGTATAATTATGACTGCTAAATTCAGCCCAGACCCCAGGCTCGGCTGCCTTGGTCTCAGCTGTCATTCGCAGAAGGGGGAGGGAAGATTGCAGAAGCCTAAGGACCCAGGCTCTTTTAGTGCACTTTGAACTTTGCTTTATCCAGAGCCTTTCCCTCCCCAATGACAATTGCTCCTAGCTGCTTTCTGGTCACAGCCGGCTGCCACCTCTCAGTGTAGTCTGTGCTGGATTATAGGGAGAAGTGGGAGTGAGGCTAGCCTTTTGAAAGCCCACAACTTCCAGGAAAGACATGGAAATTTTTATTTTGGGACTTGCCTAAAATGAAAATGAGCTGAGGATCCTTACTTCAATGCTCGTGTTGCATACTGTTCAGAGCATTAGCCACTATCTAGAAAACCTCTACCTTAGGTTTGCATTGAGCAGGAATCCCTGGCAGGAGTTTTTGCTTTTGCCCTTTTGGGGGTTTTTTTGTTGTTCTTTGTTCTTTTTCTTTCTCTTTTTTGAAACTCTTCTACCTGCACATTGCTATGATTTCGTTTCTAACCACACTGATCTACATGTTTTCTTTAGAACAAACCAGGCATTTACATGTCTGCAGTAGCTCTGCTGATGTTTAATATTCTGTAGACATGTCATACTCAGTTTGTCCAAAGCCAACCCTCCTCACACTTTCTTCTGTATTCCCTATTTGGTGAATTGCATAGTCATCTACTGGTCAAACAAGTAAGTTATAAGTAAGTCCGATGGCTTCTCCTCCACTTTCCACCAGGCCTTGTCTTTCTTAGAATTTTCCTTTGAGTCCATCCTCTCCTCTGTCCCCACTATTCTAGTTCCAGCTTTATCGCTCTCACCTGGGCTATTATAATAGCCTTCTTGTTGGTCTTCCTACCTCACGGCTCACCTTCAAGCCAACTTCTACCTCACAAAACCCTGTGCTCCCCTACTTAAAAACCTTCAGCAATTCCCCAGATGTCTAACCCAGCATGCTGTCGCTCTTCAATCCACCATGAATCTGCCACCCTGTCCAAGAGGGGATGGGGTGATGGTTTGCTTCAGGATTGGCATCAACCTGATGGGCCTACCAGGAGGATGCCTGCAACAAAGTGGACCTGGGAGATAAGAACTGTCTCTGCCATCGACCCACTAAACTGTGCACTCCCTAGCATAGAGTCTTTCCTGCCTCCAAAACTGGCTTCATTCACTTTTCTCTGCCTGGAATGCCCTTTCCCCACTTTTCCACTTATCAAACTCCTACTTAGCCTTCAAGATCCAACTCATTTATATCTCTTCTGTGTAACTTTGCCTCATTTGCCCACATGAAGTGAATCACTTCTCACTCTGTCCCCCCACAGCAATTTTAGAAGACTATTTTTTTGTTTTAAAGATTACAATCGAAGCTTCAAAAGACAGGGTTTAACATGTATCTCCTCACACATCCTCTTCCCCTTGCTTCTCTGACTCTGTTGCCAGTAGCCCTGGCCAGATCTCTAACCTGGGAAAGCCACCCAATCTCCCTTCTTTCTACTAAGGAGGTAGGGTAGCCAGCTCCCTGCTCCAACACCACCCCATCTCTGCACATATATCACAGGTGACACCCACAGTAGGAAAGAATGCTTACTAATGGTAATTGTATGAAAAATAACAATAGCTATAATTTATTAAGGTTTTAATCTGTACCAAGCTCTGGACTAAGGCTTTTATCTCTTTTAATACTTAAAATAACTCTGTAAGGTAGCTACTCTTATTACCTACATTTTCCATATGCATAAACAAGGGTACCAGACTGTTAAGTAACTTGTCCAAGGTCTACCACTAATAAGTGGCAAAGCCATTTTGATATAGATGTGATAATGATCATAAGCAGAATTCCAGTGTATGTACCCAGAGTCTATATAGGGTCTTCCCTGTCCTCTACAGGGTCTGGCATAAAAAAGTTTCTTCTGGAATGTTGGTTGGTTGGTTGGTTGAATGAATGAATGAATAAATGTTCTTCCCATTGAACTCACCTTTAGGCTTAAGAGGGACTGGCTATAGCTTATGCCAAAGAAGTATGGATTTTGTCTCATCTTGTAATGCCCAGCTGTACACAGACATGTTCCCTCCCACTCAGTAACAAACTGCCTGGAACTCTTTCCTGGCTCATATTTACAAGAGAATGTGATAAATTCCGTATTGATCCCCCCTGTTCCACTGTAAATTTTGCAAAAGATGATTAAATAGAGCAATAGAGTCTGCAGGCATTGTGGCTCAATATGTTGTGGACTGGCGTATCGACCTCCTCCATCCAAAGGCAGCCAGCCCCTATCCCTGCTGCCCCAGACCAGTAATTAAAATCCTGTGAGACTGGGATTTAAAATCCAATCATATCCCTGAATCAAGCCTTCTAGCCTCCCCATGTGACGAGTGCAATAAGGTAACGGCAGGAGCATGTTTATGTCTGTGCTGAAACAGTCCCCATAGGGTGGGTAAGAAATGGAGAGTTGGGTAGCCCTGCTGGCTAAATCACTTCACCCTGACACCGCAGCCACTTGTAAGACAATCTGTAGGTACATAAACAAGTCCCAGCCAAAGACCAAAACTCAAAGTATAAGCGCAAAATATCATGCACAAAAATTCACAAATTCTGTTTCACTATACACATCTATTCCCATAGCTAGCAATTGGTTTAAGCAAATGATTTGGCCTTGATTAAACTATTTCTGGCCTTTAGTGACCAAAAACATGTTTAAATTTGAATTTCCACAGGAACTCTTTGACTTAATCTAAACTACTGGCAGAGCCAGCCTTCCCTGAGGCCTGTAATCAGCACAGGATACTATTGAAACAAACTTTTTCCATCTCCCCTGCACAAGATCCTTAAGAATAGAAAGAGTGTCGTCTTATATGCCTTTGTATATGCCTTTGTAGCACCTAGCACAGTGCCAAACACATGAAGACTCTCAAAAAGTATCTTTCAATAAATGAATAAATAAGTACAAGTTAACAGTTAATCTTGAAAAAATATCTGTAAACCTATGTGTAAGTAGCAAACCTACTAAGTCATTGTCCATTCAGTGCCTGAACACTTCCAGTGCTGCGGAACTCAGTTGTTCCTGAGGCTGCTCATATTCTATCTTTGGATGTTTTGATGGTTAGAAATTCAGCCAAAATCTGCTTCCAAGGGTCTTAATATTACCCCTGGGGTCATGTAGAATGAATCTAATCCCAGTTCTACATGACAGCCCTTATAATATCTGAAAATGGCAGGTTTGTTCTCCTGAGCTATCTTTTCTCCAGCCTAAACCTCCAGTTCCTTAAACCATATTTCTCACATGGCTTTTAAATGCTTTCCTATCTCAATCAGATTTCCCAGAACAATCTTCATTTTGTCTCTCTTCCAAAACCCAGGACTTCCCATTTGTCTCCATTAATTTTCATCTCATTTGTTTTAGCTCTTAATGTCAGTCTTCCATCAGGTGTATTTGGTACCCTTCCCACCCTAATTATATCTGCAGATGTGATGAGTAGGCCATCCCTGTGATATCCATGTCAGAGATAAACATGCAGAACAGGACCAAGCCTATTTGCTGCCACTGGAAACTTCCTTTGAGTTCACCTCTGATCCAGCAGTGACCCCACCCTCTTGGGTCTGGTTAATCCATTAGTCAGTTACTAATATTCTATATGATACTGTCATCCAGCCCACATTTCTCCATCATGATCACAGAAGTGTCCTGAGACATCTCGTCAAATGTCTGATGAAGTGCACACATTTGCTTTAACTGTACCTGATTGGCAAGCAGGTAATCCTGATAAAGAAAGGAAAGGGCTAGACATGATGGCTCACACCTGTAATCTCAGCACTTTGGGAGGTCGAGGTGGAAGGATCGCTTGAAGCCAGGAGTTTGGCATCAGTCTGAGCAACATAGGGAGACCAGTTTCTACAAAAAAAAAAAAATTATTATTATTATTATTTTTTGAGACCACAAAGATTCACTCTGTCGCCTGGGCTAAAGTGCTGTGGTGTCAGCCTAGCTCACAGCAACCTCAGACTCATGGGCTCGAGTGATCCTTCTGCCTCAGCCTTCCAAGTAGCTGGGACGATAGGCATGTACCACCATGCCCAGCTAATTTTTTCTATTTTTAGTAGAGATGGGGTCTTGCTCTTGCTCAGGCTGGTCTTGAACTCCTGACCTCAAGTGATCCTCGTGCATTGGCCTCCCAGAGTGCTAGGATTATAGGTGTAAGCCACTGTGCCCAGCTTTCTACAAAAAATTTAAAACTTAGCCAGGTGTGGCAGCACTCCTTTGTAGTCCCAGCTACTTGGGATACTGAGGCAGGGGGATCACTCAAGCTCAGGAGTTTGAAGTTGCAGTGAGCTGTGATGATGCCACTGCACTCTACCCTGGTCAACAGAGCAAGACAGTGCCTCAGGGGAAAAAAAGAAAGAAAGAAAGGAAAGGAAAGGAGGTTAGTCTGGCATGACTTGGCTTCTGTGCACCCACTCTGAAGCCTAACAATCATCACCATTTCCTTTTCCAGGCACTCATAAAGCATCACTTAATAATACATCTGATTCTGGAGAGAAGACACATGTGAAAAGGTTGTGATTCAAAAGAGGAAGTAATCTGTAGGCTATAGTGGTCTGCAAAAGTTTCAGGGCAAGGGAAATGGAGCTGGGCCTCATAGAACATAGGGTCTGAGTGGTGGGCAAAGAGGAGTTTGGCACCACTGAAGAGAGCAGTGGCAGCCCAGTGTGGGCCAGTCTTTCCGAGCAGTGCTGGGGAAGTACAAGCCAGGAAGTGGTCAGAGGCTGAGACAGTAGGGGTGGACAGGGCCCAGGACTAGCAGGCCTGGGTTCTAGCTCCCACTCTCAGTCTCTGTGACCTTAGGTACCCTTCCCTTACCCAGGCTTCTCCACTTCTCCAGTCTTTTTTTCTTTAGTGCTTAGTGCAGCATCTTTTCTTCTTCTCCAGCTGGTACTATCGTTTCCAATCTCAGCTACAATGTGGAACCCCCTTGTGTTGGGGGAGAGGGAGGAGATCATCACCCTCATCTCCTTGACGCCCCCCTAGCACTTACCATACTCTATTGTCATTGTTTCTATCCCTGTCTGTCTGCCACCAGTCTGGGTTCTGCCTGAGGGCAGGAGTATGTCTGATTCCACAGTGTGCCTAAACCCTCGGCCCAGAGTCAATGCTCAGTGGGTTTTAATGGAATGGCTGGATGCAGCCATGAGGCAATAGCTCTCTGTTCCATGAACTTCAGAAATCTGCCTCCCTGAAGGCAAGGGATCCCATCTGACTCTATCCATCAGGGAGTTAAGGACTTCTGTATGACCTTCAGGGAGGTCAGTTAATATGGATCACCATTCACCTGGCCCCCAGACAGGGAAGCCCTGAATGAGAGGAAAGGGAGCCCTATTTAGTACCCTTTCTAAAAAGCTGTTTATTCCAAACCTGCCTTTAAAAACTCCTTTATCTTTGCTTTGGAGCATCTGAGCACACTGGAAGGGAAGAAGAAGGATGATTTTTCTTTCTTTTTGAGTCATTAGGCCTTTGCAAGATAGCACTTTGTCGTGGAAAACCAGACCTGGCTTCTTTTTCTAAAAAAACTTTTTATTATGTAAAATTTCAAACATACAAAACAGAGAACAGTATAATGAATCCCCATGTTAAATCCCAACTTTACTGTTTATTTGCAGTATGACTGTGGGCAAATTATTTCAGCTCTCTGAGCCTCTATTTTCTCAAAGACTCTTTGTATGATGAATAATTCAGACACTGTATATAAAGGCCTCATACCCAACAAATGTTAACCTGTCTCCTCTTCTCTTGCTCTTTTGCCAGACTCAGTTAAGTCATCTGTAAAATGGAGAAAATAATACCCCTCCTGCTTTCCTTTCCAAATTGTTAAGAATTAAATCCATGTCAGCACAGGGTATGACATGTAGTAAGTGCCCAGAAATATTCTTGGCTGCAAGGGAGGCACATCTGCAAGTCTGCATGTCTGCATGTATATGGATGTCAAGCAGTATTCAGTGTGTTTTATGGAAAAAGTTAAGGATGAGGTATCAGGAGACCAGGGCTCTCTTCCCAGGTACAAACTAGCTATGAAAATGGCAGGCCCAGCGTTGGGAAAGGAAGTGAGTAGGGAGGGACATCAGGAGCCCAGAAGGCAGAACACCGATCTCTGGAAGAGGGAACTGGGCCTTGAAGGATGGGTAGGATCATCTGGGAGATGAGGGGTGGGGTTCCAGGTCTGAGGAGCAGCCAAGACAACCAAGCGGGGATGAGCACAGAGACAAGAACGGTGCATGGCTTCTCAGATGTGGTGGTTATGTATCTCTCTGAATGCTTCCTTGATGGGGAGCTCACAACCAAAAAGAATAGATTGGTCCACATTGGCATCTCGATCATGGGAAAGTTTTCCTTTATATTCAACAGGAACTTAGAGATAGTAAACAGACTGTTGAAACAGTGAAGATCGGGATGAAAGTGGTGACGCAGCTAGCCCCAAAAAGGGAAGGGAACAGTGAATGTAAATATGATTACAGAGACTATCATACACCTATACAATCTTTTTTTAATCATTTTCAAACTTTTTATCTTATTTAGTCCTCACAAAACCCTTAGAAGTAGACAGGGCAGCAGTCATTACCACCAGATCAGTGAAGCAAGTGCCCTGGATCACACACCAGGATAACAACCCCTCACCCCCACTACGATCTTCCATAAAAAAGGCGTGAGTTGTGGAAGCTGCATTGTGATTGAACTGCATCACAAGAAGGGCATTATGCTGACAGAACTGGGGGTAGGAGGGAGCATATCAATATTATTGATGATAATGGCCTAACACATTTGTATGGGGCATTTACTGTTGGTTTTTCTTTAAGCCCTCTTATATACATTATCTTGTTTGATATTCACAGAGGGCCAGGATAGGATAGTGTCAAGGGAGGAGGGAGCAACAAGTCTCCTCTATGCCCCTCGCCCCAGTTTGTGAAGTTTTCCCGCCAGCACAGAAAAGATCTGAATCCCACCCCCCACCCTAATTTCAGCATTCTTCCTAGGAAGGGCAAGTGGGCCTCTTTCCAACCCCTTCCTCCCCACTTTCCACTCACAGAGCACACAGGGTGTTGGGGCTGACCTGACCTGTTCTGCTACCCAGACAGAGAGCCATCTGCAACTAGCAAAGACACTAGGGATGTTGGCTTACAGGAACAAGGGACATGGTTATGCACTTGGTATCAGAAAGTCTCTCCTCCTGTGGCAGAAAGAACAGCCATGTTCTCTGTGGCCTCAAAAGATAGCACCTCAAGAGAATACAGTTCATTCACCTGGTAAATATTATTGAGCACCTCTCCTGTGCTGGGTAGCAAGGATGTAGCAGGGTGTGAGACCTGGTCTCTGACTTCTGAGTACTCTCTTAGGTGGAGACAGACTTTAATTCAGACTGATCAGGCCAGGCGTGGTGGCTCACGCCTGTAATCCTAGCTCTCAGGGAGGCCAAGGCAGGAGGATGGCTCAAAGTCAGGAGTTTGAAACCAGCCTGAGCAAGAGCGAGACCCCATCTCTACTAAAAATAAAAAGACATTAATGGGCCAACTAAAAATATACAGAAAAAATTAGCTGGGCATGGTGGCACATGCTTGTAGTCCCAGCTAGTTTGGAGGCTGAGGCAAAAGGAATGCTTGAGTCCAGGAGTTTGAGGTTGCCATGAGCTAGGCTGACGCCCCAGCACTCTAGCCCGGGCAACAGAATGAGACTCTGTCTCAAAAAATAAAAGTAAAAAAAGTAACAATAATAATAAAATAAAAGTGATCAGTGCAATAAGGTGGAAGCAGAAGAGCCTATGGGAGCATAAAAGATGGTACCCAACCTGGCATGGGAGGGAACAAGGAAGGCTTCCTAGAGGAGAGAGCTAAACTGAGTCTTGAAAGATGAGCAGGTGTTTGCAGGAAGACGAGGATGGAAGTGGGGCTGGTGAGAGAGGCTGGGTCTCACATAAGAAGGATTGCCCTCAGTTAAATGGGGGAAACCCCTTGGAGAACCATGAGCTTGACACTGGTTACTGGGGATGTTCAAGGGAGCCAGGGTGACCACCTGTTTCAGATGTCATAGAGAAAGGAAGTAACTTCTCAGGGAATTAGAAGAGCTCACCATTAAGGTCTTTTTTATTAATACTTGGAGAGTCAATGATTATGTCAAATCAAAGGCAGGTGCTGAGCCAGAGGAGCACAGTGGGCTCCCTCAGCACCAGTGGGCTAGGCCTTCTCTCCTGCCAACACCATTTCCACTGCTTTACCCTGCCCTGGGTGAAGAGACCCACGGCAGCCACAGTGGCACAGCCAGCACTAGCCCCATGACCACCCACCCCCACACTACTTTCCTGGCCCAAGCCCTATTGACAGATCCCCCAGAATCTGAAGGAATTCAAGACAAATGGTTAAGAGGATGGAGTTAATAAAATTTGAAAAATTGAGGCCTGTCACTTCACTAAACTTTTTTCAATACCACTGACAGAAACATATTTCCCCAATGAGTGACCTTCCACAGCTGTAGCGGGCAGGCGCAGCCGCAGCAGTGCTGCCAGGAAGCCAGTCTGCTATTTATCAAATATTATAAGCTGGGACAAACTAATCTGGAGCAGGGAGAGGAGGGGAGGGGTCCTGCCCCACACTGCCTGGGGTGTTCCAGGTGTTTGCCCCAGCCCCAGACAGCCAGTGGGAGGTGACGGATGGCCTGCGATTAGCACTCCCCACCTCCGTCCAGCCCTCTCACTTGCTCCCAGAGGCCTGGCCCTCTAGACCAGCTGCTCGGCCCGGAGGGGCCCTGGGTGGGAGGCAAGGGGAGGTCAGGCCAGGGCACGGGCCATCCTGATGCCCCCGGAGAGGGCAGGCGGGTGAGGCCCGACGTGGTTATTTATTGGAGTGTAATGGTTTGTGGCCGTTGGTCGTGGAGGTGAAATCGATCAGTAGTAGAAGTCAGGTTCTATCAATTATTACAGCAATTAGTCAATTCAGAGCGAGGGTGTGGGGCTGGGGGACTAATATTAGATGGACATTATCCATGGTGCCCCCGCCTCAGCTTTCCCAAAATGGGGGCAGATGTGCTGCCCTGAGGCTCTGGAACCTTGGGGAGCCTTCCCCCATGAGTGGTTGAGTGGGGCCTGACCTGAGAGCTTCCTGGGCTGGAGACAGGCCCAACACTGCTTTAAAAGGAGCCCCTGTGCTAGCTGGCCCAGGTGCAGAGATGTCCTACCTGTCCCCATCTCATCCTTTATGAGAAGTGACATGACTCCTACTAGAAATTACTCAGTGGCCAATGTTTATGGCACACATTTTTCATTCTGTAAGCAAATATAGATCACTGACAGCACTTGTTTGAAGAGGCTAATCTCACTCTCTGTTCTTTCTTCCACTGTCTTCCTCTCTCACCTTCTCCTCCGTCTCCCTCCCTCCCTCTCTCATTTCTTTCTCTCTTCCTATCCATTTCTCCTTTCTTCGCTGCTCTTTTCTTTCCCTTCCAGAGGTCTCTCCCAAATCCCTTCTTCTACTCCAGCCCATATCTAGTGACAGAGCTCCCCTCAAGGCTGCTTAAGAAAGGAGAGGCCTTTCCTCTGCTTAATTGTGCCTCCCTTTTCGCCCTAGCTATGCTACAGGGCCTTTGCAGGGAGGAGAGGACCCTGTCTGCCACTGGCTCCTCAGTCCTTGCAAAGCCCCTCAGTGTTGAATGCCACAGAAAACGGATGGGCCAGGAAGGCTGGTCCACATGAATAGCCCCTGAGCACTCTCTTCCTTCCTAAGCCCCTCACAGTGTTGTCTGTCTGTCTGTCCCTTCTTGAGTACCCTGATCACACTCAGTCTGTGTTACAGTTGTGTGCCCATCTCTTGTCCCCGTTAGCTCCTAGAGACCTGGCTTGTGCTAGACTTGAACTCTAGGTAGCACCTAATCTTAAAGACAAAAAGAGGAGTCTGCAAAGGAGACAGAGAAGATATGGTCACAGGAGTGGGAGGAAAACCTGAAGAGCAGTTTTACAGAACTCAAAGGAGACAGTGGCCAATGTGTCAGTTGCTACAGAATGGTCAAAAATATAAAGAGGAAAACCATTCATTGGCTTTGCCACTCCCCCATCATCTTGCATACAGAGCCCTAAAGACAGAAAATGCCTGGTAAGAGCCAACAGAATTGAATGAAAGAATGAGGCTCCAACTGAGCCTCTGAGGACTTGCCCGCTAGTTAGGAAGACCAGAAACACCCTCCTTACTAAGGAGGTTGCATTGTGTCCTATAACCAGTGAAAGGCCACTGAAGGGTTTCTCAGCAGGGTGTATTGTGGCCACCCTGGTACGAGAGTGGAGAATCAGGAAAACCTGGGGTAGTTTCAACTCCTGGTTCAAGCAAAATACAGCTAGCTTTGTGACCTTGGGCTAGTTATTTCACTTCTCCGAGCCCAGTTTCCATGTCTGTCACTTGGGGATTTTATTTCCTGTCCCTCAGAGTAGATGTGAAGATTAAATGATAAAATGTATAGAAAGTACAGAGCACAGTACCTGGCACAGAGTAAGTGCTCAGTAAATACCAGCAGTATTATTATTATATTATGACTCCTAGGTAGGTATCTGCCCATGAGACATGAAAACATACATCCACACAAAGACTCGTACATGAGTGTTCATAGCAGCACCATTTATAACAGCCAAAAAGGGGAAATAGCTTCAATGTCCATCAGCTGTTAGATGGACAAATAAAATGTAGTGTGTCCACAGAATGGAATATTATTCAACCATGCTATAACATGCATGAATCTTAAAACATGCTAAAGAAGTCAGACACAAAAGGAAACATATTATACAATTCCATTTATATGAAATATCCAGAATAGGCAAATCCACAGAGACAGAAAGTTAACTAATGGTTGCCATGGTTGAGAGAGGTAGGGGGTGGGAATAGACAGTGTCTGAGTATGGCTATGGGGTCTCTTTTCTGGGAGATGAAAATGTTCTGGAATTAGATAATGGTGGTGATGGTTGCACAACCTTGTGAGTATATTTTAAACCATTGAATTGTATACTTTAACAGGTTTAATTTTATGGTATGTGAATTACCATAAAAATAATAATAAAAAATAATATATATCAATATTTTGTACTAAATTCCTGTTAGAAAATAGGATTGTGTAAAAAAGTGTTCTCTTTTTTTCCTTAGTGATAATGTTTCCCTTGCTTGGAGTATACTTCCTACACTCCGCCCCTCCTCCCTTCTCATCCCACACCTGTGTAGGGTTTTAGCCTCTTCTTCTGCAGCCTAGGCAGACAGCCACACATAAATGCTTAATAAATGTTTACTATTATTGATAAGTTTATAGGGTCTTTTAAAAAGTAGAGACCTTCAGTAGGAATAGTTTTATATCATAATATAAATGTTTCTACAGACTTGATTGAGGAACTGATTTTTGCTCTCTGTCAGCAAACAATGGTTAGACACCCACCTTCAACCAGGCCCTGTGCTGAGTGGGTCCCAAGCCAGCCCATTATATTCTATGTCAGGGACTGAGTCTTAACCATTCTTTACTTCAGACAATACTTCCTTGCAAGAAAGGAACTCAAGAAATACTACATAATTATTACCTTATACTTCAGTGTTTCATTGAACATATATTTATTAAGCATCTGCTGTGTACAAAGCATAGCTTTCTTCTTATATTTCTGTCTTGCTGCCTTGAGAAGAGTTCCTTTTGGCCAGGGCCAGATCTGATTCTTCTCTGTCCTCAGGCTCCATTTATTCAAGATTTGTCAAACTGAATGGAATGTATGGCTTTTGAAGAAGAGAGTGAGGTGCTCAGACCGGGACTTTGGGAAGGACATTCTGACAGCACAGAGGGTCAGAGTAGCCTTTCCTCCGTAACTGCCAAGCCTTTCACAAAATAGATACTTTCTACAGACTTATCAGTTGCCAGCACTTAGCAGGTAGATACATGGTCCCCAGCTAACCTCTTCTTTGTGTTCTACTCAAAGTTGTTTGTCCGCAAATCATAGGAACTAATGATTAGAGGAAATGCCTGCCCACATACCCACACTCACCAACAGCTAGAGCCAGGTTGGTGAGAGAGTTGGCAGAGCCAGGTTGCTGGTGATGCCCACACCCTTCCAGAGGACTCAGCTGATTCTGGCAGACAGGAAATGGCCAGAGGTAAGAGAGCATTAAAGGAGAGAGAGAAGAGAGCAGAAAGAAGGGGAACCTTTTAATTGTTATTTGGGACATTCTGTGTTTAGAAAGGCACTGTTTTATATGACTTCATGAATATGAATGTTTGTATGCAAATATGTTGGAAAATGTGGACATGTTGATGAATATATATATGAATTTGTGTGTTTACATGTATTTATGTTGGAGTATATAAATCTCTATATTTGGTATATTTTGTTAGCATGTTTAGCTGTATTTGTGTACATATGCATCTATGTATATATAGTGTGTTACTGAACATGTGTGTATACACATGTAGGAACCCTGATACTCTGACATCTTTGTCAGAGAGGACTAAGAATTCTCCCAGAATAGCTTAATGTGTTTTTCCTGTTATTCTATGATTTCCTGCATGTGCATGGGCATTCCTCACAGAGACACTGGAGCCCCAAGCCACCTCCAAGGGAAGGCTGAGGTCCTACTGATCGCTTATAGAGCCTCTGACCGTTTATCCATCTCTTCTTGCCAGGAGCCAACCCCCTGCAGAGGAATGAAATGGGACACACACCCTTGGATTATGCCCGAGAAGGGGAGGTGATGAAGCTTCTGAGGACTTCAGAGACCAAGGTAAGTAAGTCTCAGAGAAAGGAGGAGACCGGTGGGCACTCCATGCATCATTTAATCTTTCACTCATTAAATTATGTCAGGTTCCACACCAAAGCCACTTCTCCTTAGGTGATTATTGTCTGTTTAAATACAAATCCAGCCCCTAGTCTCATCAAGAAAGGGAAGCTGCCCCTGTCATGACCAGAGAGAGGCCTGGGCCACTTGTGGCTTCTGGGGATTAGCCTTTAAATTAAATTTTTGAGGTGATGGACTTTCTCGCTCATTTTTAGAGGAGGGGGCTAGCCAGACAAAATCTTTAGCCCAAGTAGTGTTTCTCCTAATCCTCATGTATTCTATAGCCTTATCAAACAATCTTTTCCCATCACCACTCCTTCTAGAACCATTGTTCACCCCTCCCATCCACATATACTCCAAAGAGCCTGGTATAGAGTCTGAGCCAAAAAATTCTCCATCTTAATTCCATCTTCTCAAGCAAACTTTTGAACTCCCTGAAAATAAGGCCAAGTCTTCTGCCTCTCCCAGCCACAGATCTGTAACTCAGAAACTACTGAGCAGAATCTAAGAACTAGAATTGTAAATCTCAGAGATGACAGGACCCTTAGAAATCAAGTTCAGTGTTGGGAATCTTATGAAAGCATAAACAAATAAATCAGAGGAAAATTGAGCCATTCTAGTTGAAGGGGAGATGGACCAGACCACTGCCCATCCTGGGGGAGCCTCTGAGAGGGCTCTCCTGTGGGCACAAGTTTTAAATCTCTGAAACCTGTATCAGCTGACTTGTTTTCCTCCTGGGGAAACTGGAGCCCAGAGCTACGATGTGGCTTGCCTTTAGTCCCAGAGTGAGTTAGCATCAAAACTGAAGCTAATAGGCTTGACCACAGGGTCATGTAGTAGGTATAGTGGCAGGACTGGATGACCTGGTTTCTGACTTTCACTCTTGAGCTCTTTCCAGCATCATGGAGTCTCTTGTCCTCAAATAGGCCCAGGTGCCTTGAGATGATTCAACGTGGCAGCTCCCACCTAGTGGCAAATATTCTCTCTGTCTTGAGTCAGAGCACTTAGCTCACTGGACTGAGACAGAGGAGATATGGGAGATATGGGGTCTGATCCCAGCTTCACCACTCACTGCCCACGTGACCTTCTCCACACTGAAGCTTGGTTTTCCTCTGTGGAGTGAAAACATCAGACTAAATGGTTCCTAAGGTTCTGTTCAATGCATGATTGTCTGTGTATCAGTCAGGATTGTGCTATTTTAACAACCCAAAATTTCAGTGGTTTAAAATAACAAATTTATTTTTGCCTCATGCTGTAAAAATGGGGTTGAGGGTGAGGGCCAGGAGATCCTAACGGACAGAGCAGCCACCTGCCAGAATGTTGCTGATTGCTCACCAGAGGAAAAAGTATGCTCTGACGGGTCTTCCATCTGCAGCTGAATGCTGAGCCTAGCAGGAGGACCCTTCACTACTACTCACAACTCATTGGCCAGAACTAATCCCATATTCTTACTGAATCACAAGGATATTAATCCTAGAATGGGAGAACTGGAAATGCTTGGTAATCAGCATTAACTATATGAGTTTGCCTCCCTGGTATCCTTAGTAACAGGATACTTGCAACAGTATCTTGCAACAGTTTTCTCCAGAGAAGGGAAGGCATTAGTAAGGGTGACTAGCTTTCCACAGCCCATCCCAAGAGACCCTTAGGACCAGAAAGAGCTACTAAATTCCAGAGGGCAAGTGCTTCCCTTCCTTTGTTTAAATTTTCCACTCCTAGGAGCAGCCCTGGGAGTCTGGTTGCTTCTCTGAGTGCCTTAAAGAAACCTCTCAGCACTGTTTCAGATAACCCCGGGGACAGTACCCCTATCATCTTCTCCCCTTTCAAGCCCAATTGCTGTCCCCTGAATGAAGTGTTGGACCTAGCCAAGAGTACCCATGGTTTGTCGGGTGGTGTGACAAGGCAGGCACTGGTCTAGCCATGTGAAGCAAGGGAACAGGCCTCTTAGTGCCAGCACAGGGAGAGAGGTTAGGCCTACTTTGTTAAGGGACCCTTAACAAAATTTGGCTGCCAAAGGGAAGTGGCCTGTTGTTGGCCACATTATTACAAGGCTAATGTCCAGGGTGAACAAAATGTGGTTGCAATCCCCGTGCCAGCCAGCCCCTTCTGAAGCATGAAGGGCAATTACAGACACCACATTCTAAGTAGACGTTGAGCTCTTAGAGTCTTTGCAGAGGAGGGCAGTAGAGAGGCAAGAGGAACTGTGCCATGAACAAAAGCTGAAGGCAATAGGCACATCTGGAGAAGAGAGACTATGCATTTAGGCACAGGAACAGCTCTGGGTGAGAGGGGATAAAATTCACTCATTGGCAAAGCTAGAACAGAGCCACGGTGGAGGCTGCCTTTAGAGGATAGATGACTACATAGAGCCAGCCTGGAGGGCCCATAGCCTCTCAACTGGAAGACTGTTTCATCTGTTTTCATCTCTGTGCTTGATCCTTCCATCCGTCTAGACTTCCTCCGTCCTGAATATCCAAGTACCCACTGTGCATCTCCACCTAATTGCTCTGCTGTCCCATCAGAGTCCACCCATGTGAACCACACTCAGCTCTCCCTAGATGCTGGCAGCACTAGCTGTCTCTCAGCTGTTCAGCATCTACTTGGTCACCCATTATTTCTGCTCTGCCCTTTTCCTCCAAGTTTCAAAAAACAACCTCTTCAAAATTGTGAGGCAGGCTTTTGTGGGAAGAACACTGTTTTAGACCTGAGTCCTGTCTCCCTCTGCCAGCAAGTGAGAAGCAGCTGACTCTCTGCGTTCAGGCCCTGCATCTGTAACATAATGACTCAGACCTGGGGGTGCTGAGGCTCCAGCCTGAGGCCTCATCTCCTGGCTCTTTGTCTAGACATGGGCCACTGCCCCTCTGATCTTATCTGGCTCCCCTTCTGTATGTCCAGCCAGCCCCCTGCCACACAGCTCAGCCTCCTCCACCTTCATCTACCACTCCGTAGTCAAATTATGCTCATTATAGAAAATTTGTGAGTATTAAAGGCATATGTCTCATTATAGAAGATTTTGGAGATACAGAAAAGTAAAATGAAGAGAATTAAATAATGTAGTTCATATTTATGAATGATATCTGTATGCCAGGCTCTGGGCTCAATGAGAAGAAGATGAGTAAAACACTCCAGGAACTCACTGTCTGACAAGCAGATAGGCAAGTAAACTGTGACAGCACTCAGTCATCAGTGGTGTGACTTACCAAGGAAGGCTTCCGGGAAGAGTTGACAACTGAGATGAATTTCTGATAAAAACATTCTAGCCCACTACCTAGACATAACCACTGTTAATACTTTTATTTATAATAATAGTAGGTGTAATTTATCAAATGTATCTAGGTACTGTGCCAGGTGCTCTAATACATATTTTTTCTAATCCTATAGCAAATCAATGAAGCATTTCTTATTATCCCTATTTCATAGATAGGAAAACTGAAGCTGCAAGAAAGCAAGCAGATGACTTACAGAAAATCAAGTGTTGCAAGTGACTATTAGGGTTTGAATCAGAGTTTTCCTCTTACAATACTGTGGTAGACTTTTCTGGACAGCATCTATGTGTATGTATATAGATGGCCTTTTCTTTTCTTTTTTATTTTTTTTGAGCCAGAGTCTCACTCTGTTGCCCAGGCTAGAGTGAGTGCCGTGGTGTCAACCTAGCTCACAGCAACCTCAAACTCTTGGGCTCAAGCAATCCTACTGCCTCAGCCTCCCAAGTAGCTGGGACTACAGACATGTGCCACCATGCCCAGCTAATTTTTTTTTGTGTGTGTATATATATATATATATATATGTGTATATATATATATATATATATATATATATATATTAGCTTGTCAATGAATTTCTTTCTATTTTTAGTAGAGACAGGGTCTCACTCTTGCTCAGGCTGGTTTCAAACTCCTGACCTTGAGTGATCCTCCTGCCTCGGCCTCCAAGAATGCTAGGATTACAGGTGTGAGCCACCGCGCCCGGCCGGCCTTTTCTTTTTGACCTGGTTGATAGTGTACTGTCTGTAGTCGGGGTCTTCAGCTGGCAGCCATGTTTTATGTAGCCAACCTAGAGCTTTTCAAAAATGTGAAGTTAATGCTTTGGGGATTAGGAACATGCATGCTCCAGCCACAGGGTGCCCCCATCCCCTATTGTATCATGTCGTTGGTTGTCAGGAATTTGTTTTTCCTACTTGGCTCCGAAGGTATTAATGATCCTATTGGCTCTGAAGGAGTTATGATTTTGTTCTAGATTTGGAATCTGCTTTTTTTCACTTTATATTATTTGTGATTTTCCCATTTTAAAATTATCCATAAGCCTAATTTTTTATTTCATTCTGCCGTTTAAAATGTATAACTTACATCACCGTAAGCAGCCTGATTGATTTTCTCCTCACTGCTGGCTTCCTCAGTTCTCTCAGCGTTCTCTGTGCCAAAGCTTCCTTAGGCACCCCAGAGAAGATCCAGAGGTGGATGAGGCCCAGCCCCTTCCCTCAGGTTGCCATCTGGCTGGGGGAGAGGCAGGTCCTCTGAGCTGATACCTGCAGCTCGGCTGTCTTAGGAAGGTTCGCATAGAGTTGGTCAGGGCTCCAAGAAAGCACTGATTGTCTCCTGGCAGAATGAGCGAGCAGGCTTCATAGATGAAGTAGCCTGTGGTCTCACTTTGAAGGATTTCAGTGGATGGAGAGTTTAATACTTAAAGCCGAGACCATTTTCGTGTCTTAACTAAGAGAAGAAGGAGAGGTGGAAATATATCTCTGTGCACATGATAGCAGATAAAACAAAAATATGGGGAGCTATCCCATGATGAATATTCAGCTGAGGGGGACGCGCTCGTGCCAGCTCGCATCTCCACTCCCGATCCTCACTCCGCTGAGACTCACGAGGAATTTATTGCTCATTTTAATCACACCCAAAGAATGCATCGGCAGGAATATTAGGCAGATAGGCCTATCGTATATATTTTATTTGCATATCCCAGTGACAGGATCACAAGCACATTTCCTATCTCTATATTTTTTCATTTGCTTCAGGGGTAGCTGGGGATATGAGGCTCCCTTGGGCCCTCACTACGGTCTAAAAGCCTGGGCGCTCCCGTGAAAGCCGAGCAAACCTTCCAGGAGAGGCGGGTGGGGCACACAGGAGGCTAGGAGGGTTATCTTCTTCCTCCCCCTGCCTCGCTCTCATTACAGGTTCTGGTTTACTTGGTGCCTGGCCCCGTGTGGTTTACTATGGGCCAGACATAGTACTAACTAAGTGTTTTATCTTTTTTTTTCAACTTTTTAAAAACTTTTTATTGAAATATACTTGTATAAGGTGCACATATCAGTAATATACAGCTCACTGTGTTTTCACAAACTAAACACCTGATCAAGAAATAGAAATAGGCTGGACACGATGGCTCACGCCTCTAATCTTAGTACTCTGAAAGGCTGAGACGGGAGGATCTATTGAGGTCAGGAATTTGAGACCAGCCTGAGCAAGGGCAAGACCCCATCTCTACTAAAAATAGAAAGGAATTAGCCAGGCATGGCAGCATGCACCCATAGTCCCAGCTACTTGGGAGGCTGAGGCAGGAGGCTCACTGGAGCCCAGGAGTTTGAGATTGCTGTGAACTATGATGATGCCACTATACTCTAGCTGGGACAACAGAGTGAGACTCTGGCTCAAGAAGAAAAATAAAAACAGAAGCCCTCAGCACTCAGAAGCCTGCCTCATGCTCCCTTCCAGTCCCTGCCTAGCCCCCAAGGACAAGCATTATGCTATTTTTTTTAACTTTTATTTTTGCATAATTTCAGAAACAGTGCAATGAATTCCTGTGAACCCTTCTCTCAGATTCCCAACTGTTAACATTTTACCACACTTGCTTTATTACTTATCTATATAAATAATATATAAAGATATATAATTTTTTCTGAATCATTTGAGAGTACGTTATATACAGGATGCCCCTTTATCAGTAAATACTTGTATGTATTCCTAAAAAACAGGAACATTTTCTTATAAAACCTGAGTACAGTCATCAAAATCAGGGCATTGATATTAACTAATCTACAGATGTTATCCAGATTTCTCCAGTTTTCCCAATAATTCTCCTTACAAGAAAAGAAAATTCCAAATCCCAAGTTGTATTCGGTTGTTATATCTCTTTAGTTTTCTTTAATCTGGAAGAGCCCCTCAATTTTTTCTTGTCTCTTGTGATTTGACATTTTAACAAGGACAGGCCAGTTATTTTGTGGAGTATCCCTCAATTTGGGTTTGTCTAATGTTTCCTTATGATTCAACTCAGGTTATGCATTTCTGGCAACAACACCCTCTGGGATTTATTTTCAATAAATTCATTTGGTACCCCTGTACTAGAAGTAGGAATAGAAAATTTGTGTTTTAAGTCTCATCTCCCTAAATAGACTCTGAACTCCCTGAAGTCAGGGAACAAGGCTTATCTCCAGGTGGACAGTGCAGGCTCTGAAGTCGGGCAAGGATTAGTGTTCCATCTCTCTTACTTTACTTGCTGCCATTGGAACCTCACTTGAACTTACTTGATCTCTGTACTGTCAACCTTATAGAGCTGTGAGGATTAAAACAGCCAGTCCCAAATCAGGCAAGACCCATCAGTGGATGCTAAAACTAGTGAATTGAACTTCAGTTTGAGGAGTGACAGGATATTTACATCATATCAAAGTTTCTCCCCACAAGATACATACTTATTAATTAAAAAGGGAAAAATGATAGTGGAGAAACCTGTTTACCAGTTCACCAGTTTAACCAAGTGATCAAAATTATGAGATAATCCACATCTTACGCCCTGATTTGATGCACTGAGAACAATACAAAGTCATTTTCTCACTTTAGCCAGTCCTTGCCCCTCTTAACTTCTCTCACCAGTCTTGTCTCTGAAACAATCCAGCTATTTGCAGAGGAATGACATGATCAGATTTACGTGTTAGAAATATGGCTGTAGCAGCAAAAGGAGGGTGGACTGGAAGAGAGGAGAATGGAATCTGGGATGCTGACCTGGTAGTTACCACATGCAATGGGGCTGACCCGCTTTGTGTCCGGCCTTCCTCTACAGGGATGTGTACTTTATGGGCTAGTTTAAGAGACTTTCAAATCCTTGGGTGTCTCTCTCCTCCCATGGTCTCATGTTTCTGTCTGCTCTGCATCCCCTAGACTTGTTTATTGGACCCCTGGGCTCCTCTCTTACCATTCCTCACTCCACGTTTTCTCCATTGTCCCTCCACCCCAGTCTCATCTTTTGCCCTCGTGCTCTATGTCGACCTCCCTACCCAGCACTCTCTGTCATCCTATTTCAGGATCCTATGATGTGAGTTAGGGTCTGAATCAGGGAGTCAGCAATATGGGCCATATCTAATGCTGTTCGTAGCAGCAGGCGCACTCTGTAGGGCTAACTTCCCCATGAGAGGCAAACTGCAGCCTGGCCTCTCTTCTCCTCCCTCCTCCATACCTACCTTCCCACTGTTGCCCAGGGTCTTAATTCTGCCTGCCCCCTACCCCCACCCCAGCTGCCTCTCAGCAAACACACTGCCAGGTTCAATGTCAGACCTGTCTCCTGAGAGATGCCCAACAGTCGGGATGCCTGCCATACCCCTTCTTCTGGATCCCTCCCCCGCAGAGCCACTCAGCCCAGCCACCCATCTCTGAGCAGAGCAAGCCCAGCTAGGCTTCGCCTCGGCCTCCCAGCCCTTTCCTGTAAATGCACTCACAGCCAGGAGGGGTGCCATATTAAATCAAGACTGATGGAAACCAGTGGCTGTGATTATCCAGGCAAGATGCAGCATGGGAAGCTGGTCGCTGCTGGCTCCAGGTGAGGGCTTCTGAAGTTAATTGCGTGTGGCTTTTATTAAGAAAATGCTCACTCCCCCACTCCTGTTCTCCTGGGTGGCTCCTTCACAGTGCCTCTCTCAGTCTTACATCCTCTGCTTCTGCAGGCTAAGTTACCTGCCTCATCTTTTCTAGTGGAACCCCATCACAGTAGAGCCTTGAACTTAGTCCTGTGATCTTCTTCCCCATCTCTTCAAAGAAACAGGAACAATAGTAGCCTATATTTATGGAAGCCTTAACAAACTCCTCTCCCCCAAATAGAATGTACAAATCAAGTATTTTAATTCTCTAGTTTCCTTCACTGGCTACCCTTTCACAAGGCTGGACACATGATTCATGCCTTAAAAAAGTCAATCATTCATTCAACACATTTTTTAGTATAAACTCTGTGCTAAGCATTGGGAAAAGAGCATGAAGCAGTAACATACATGGTTTAATACCAGTGTCTGTACGTTTTTATCAAGAAGACTGATTGATTTTCAGAAGTTTTTCTAAATTGGCATATTTAGGGCTTCAGACTGGAGAGAACCAGAATGTGCTCAGAGATTTAGGCCACAATTGAACTATTCCCGAGACCATCTAGAAAGCTCCTAAGAAACCAGCCAGTTCATGGTGTAACCTTCCCCAGCCTACCCTTGTCACCTCCATAGACGTCAAGGACTCATTCCCTTTGCCCAAGAAAATAACAGGAATACTAGACACCTAAAATCATTACACTGAAGAAGAGTTATAGGAAGTATATATGTTTCCATGGAGAAGACTTAGGAAAGCCACAGTGTTCATACCCAAATGAACAAAGTGGAAGGAAAAGTCACGTTAGGCTCTGCCTGGGATGAAAGGAAAAGGCATGTTCCGTGAGACTCCATAGATCAATGGATGGAAAGTACTTAGAGGCGGAATTCTCTACCCCACAAGGAAAACTAACAGCCAGAGATGAGCTGCTGCAGGTAGCAGAAACGTCTCTAGAACTTGGTTAGTGTTGAGACGGTACACTGCAGACCTAGGGTCCCTAGAGGAGGGGGTCCTAAGAGTCACTTCTGGGGCAGTGGTGGCACCAAAGTGAACTTGGCTCCTGGCTTCTACTTGAGCTCTTCTTTTTAATCTATGGAGCCCCACATACAATTAGTTAAAAAGATTCCAGTACCAAAAAAAAAGGCAGTGGGTTAGGGGTCCTCAAACTTTGTAAACAGGGGGCCAGTTCACTGTCCCTCAGACCATTGGAGAGTGTGCGCTGTGGGCCCAGGACAAGGCGGCTGCTAAGCAGGACAGGCAGCTGTGGCAAAAACACCCAGCCAGCCGGATAAATGTCCTAGGCAGGCGGCATGTGGCCTGCGGGCCATAGTTTAAGGACGCCTGGGTTAGTCAATCTGTTATGAAAATGCAGTAAAGGAGAAGGGAAGTAACATTTATCAAATACCTTAATAAGGGCTAGGTACTATGCTAGCCATTTGAGTCACTCGGACTACCACTTATTATGCTTATGTACACTTGCTATGTGCTAGAGACTCCGCTAAGTACTTTATACACATTATCTCGTTTAATCCTCATCAGCATCCCACAAGGATTGTACCAGGTAAGTATGAGCACTATCCCTGTGTTACAATGAGGAAAGCTAAGATTCAGGGAAGTGAGTTAACTCCCCAAGGTCAGCTAGCTAGGGAATAGATGAGGTGAGGTTTGAACTCAGGTCGTTCTGGAATAAAGCTTGTTTTTTCTGACATGCAACTTGCCTCACTAAGCAAGGAGGAGCCAAACTTCAGATAGAGGGTGGCTGTAAGAATTAAAGGAGACACTGTGTGTAAGGTGCTGAGTACAGTGCCTGGAATACAGCAGCCAATCTACAAACAGTAGTTACCTTTATCTACTCAGCAATACATATTGACTCCTGCTATAGCCAGGCCCTTTGCTAGGTGCCAGAACTATAGAGGTGAATAAAACATGCCTTTGTAACTAAGGACCTCATGGGTGAGTAAGGAGAAACAAACAGGAAGTATACTGGAAGTCTCAGGCTCCATAGACAATACCACGTTTAAGTTGGAAATTACTCAGCCGGGCATGGTGGTTCACACCTATAATCCTAGCACTCTGGGAGGCCGAGATGGGAGGATCACTTGAGGTCAGGAGTTCGAGACCAGCCTGAGCAAGGGTGAGACCCCCGTCTCTACTAAAAATAGAAAAAATTAGCCACTCGACTAAAAGTAGAAACAAAAAATTAGCTGGGCGTGGTGGCTGGTGCCTGTAGTCCAAGCTACTCAGGAGGCTGAGGCAGGAGAATCACTTGGGCTCAGGAGTTTGAGGTTGCTATGAGCGAGGCTGACGCCAAGGCACTCACTCTAGCCCAGGCAACAAAGCGAGACTCTGTCTCAAAAAAAGAAAAAAAGAAATTACTGGGACACGTGAAGGTTGGTAGGAATAGAGGAGTTTTGTAGTGGGATAATAGTGTGAGCAAAGGCCCAGAGGTGGGAATACTCGGGGATTCATCACTGAGGGGAAATGAGGAAGCCGACCCAATAAACCCTTGCAAGCCAGCTTCCATCCCTTCAAGCTCCTTCCACGGCCTGCCCAACTGCAAGCTGGCACTGTCCCAGTGTGTGTGTGTGCATGTCACCATCACAGCCTTCCAGCCCAGTGGACTCAAGTGCTGAGTGAGGCTGGGTGGGCAGGGAGGAGGAAGAGGCAGATATATGGCTGGAGCCGGGAGAGCCAGGTGATGTATGTGGCGCCTGAGGGAGCTACATAGTGACACTCTGGATTCCAACCGGCAAGTGTCGCTCCGCTGGGATCGGTGCCGAATTATTGCTCCATATGAAACCCAGGACTGATGGGAGCTTTCAGTTACAGACTGATAGCAACAGCCAAAATTGGATTGTTTGCTATTTATTTTTTTTAACTTCTGTCAAGGTCACTACTGTAAAAGGAAAACACTGCCCAAGCAGCAGGTATTTTTTATCCACTCTGCCCGCAAGAGCAATCTGCAACCACAACTTTTGTGACAGGGCCTTACCTTGGCAGCTCTCTTTCTAGAAAGACATCAGTTTTACAGGGGTTTGGGGGAAAGGAGCCTCCTGAACACTGGGTCTTTCCTTCCCAGTCCAAGATCTGCTTCCTTTGCCCCCAGCTCCCAACATCCATAAATGCTCTCCATCCTCAGTTCCATGCCCTTACCCCTCCCTGCCTGTTCTCCAGACAGTCCCAGGGCTCCCTCCTGGCTCAGTCCTCCAGCTTCTTGAAGCCTCCTATTCCCCAGAAAGCCCCTGTTCCACATTTTGTGTCCTTTTCTTCTCTGTACCACCCCATCTAGCTGTTAATTCTCCTCTTCCTATCTGTCATCAAGTTCAGTTTTGCAAACACTCACCAGATGCCTGCACTGTGCCAGGACCCATACTAGAAACAGCAGTGAGTAAAAGATACTGCCTGCCCTCAGTGAGTTCATAATTGATTTACAGGACAGACTCACAAACATTCAACAAACTTGCTTCAAGTAGGTTTTTGGTTTTGTTTTTTAGTGAAAGGTACAGTGCTATAAATAAGCATTCATGCTTTGAAACCTTAAGAAAAATAGTTGATTCTGCCTGAGAAGTGTCTATATACAGTCCCTGTCTCATCTGACTTTGAGTTGCCTGAGAGCAAGGCCTGGCTCTCCTCTTTCTTAGTGACCAAGCTCAGGCCTCCTCCTGCCTTTTGTGAAATGGATGAAGCCCAGGGCTGGACATGCTAGACACTCAGCATTGACTAGAAACTCCCAGCAGACAGGACACTGTCCTCCCCATTCCCCTGCCCTACCCTTTCACCATGGCCGTGCACAAGCCTGGGCACACAGCAATTGCTGAATAATTATGTTTCATTGAAATGCAGTGTCATTAAAGTAGAGGGTGCTCATAGCTCTGGTTTGAAAACTAAAAGGGTCTCCAAGAGGGTAAGAGGAAAGGGAACGGAATTTATATTTATTAAGCACTTATTCCATGCCTGGCATGGTGCTAAACCCATTATGTAATCATCATATTTAATCTCTAATTTACAGATGAGAAAACTGAGGTGACATCTTGTAAGTGCTAAAGCTGGAATTTGAACGTGGGTCTTCTGTCAGACTCCAGAGCCAGGTTAACTGCTAGCAGTACTTAGTCTAGCAGAATGAACGAGGACCCCTGGGCAGTGGCCACGTGAGGGGAAGAGATGATATAAGGGCCAGGACAATGGGAGAGCAGAAAGGACTAGATAGCCTCTGATGGTCATGAACAGAGCTAGGTAGCAGAACCCATGGAGGCGCAGACCTGTATTTATTCCCTGGAGTTGGGGGATAGAATAAAACTAGTGTCCCACTGGACCATTTGCCCTCTCCCCACAGTACCTGGATAAGCAGCGGAAGCGTGAGGCTGAGGAGCGGCGCCGCTTTCCTCTGGAGCAGCGACTGAAGGAGCACATCATTGGCCAGGAGAGTGCCATCGCCACAGTAGGTGCTGGTGAGTATGGGGCACACCAGCCAGCACCAAAGAGGAAAGGTATCTCATGCTCTGCTGCAATGAAGTGTACATCCCATTGTCACCAAACTAGAAAGATGCAGTTAATAATATTAAAAGTTGGCCAGGCACCGTGGCTCACACCTGTAATCCTAGCACTCTGGGAGGCCAAGGCGGGAGGATCCTTGAGCTCAGAAATTCAAGACCAGCCTGAGCAAGAATGAGACCCCATCTCTACAAAAAATAAAAAAATTAGCCAGGTATAATGGTGCACACCTGTAGTCCCAACTACTCAGGAGGCTGTGGCAGGAGGATTGCTTGAGCCCAGGAGTTTGAGGTTACAGTGAGCTATGATGACACCACTGCACTCTAGCTGTGGTGACAGAGCAAAACTCTCAAAAAAAAAAAAAAAAAAAAAACCAAAAGTCAGTGTTTGTTGAGTACTGTCTATATGCCAGGTATTGTTATAAGTTCTTAGCATATCTTATGTCATTTAATCCTCATAGCAGTCCTATCAGGTTGGTACCACTAAATCCCTGTTTTACAAATGAGGAAGCTGAGATACAGAGCATTTAAATAATTTGCTCATGGCTGTTTTCCTATGCTTAGAATCTAACTCTGACCTTCATCTGGCTCACTGCACCCACCCCCACTTTTCAGATGGGAGAACTAAGACCCAGAGAGGAATGGGAACTTGTCGTCACTTGTAATATAGCAGCTGAGCCAGAGCTGGAATTTATGTCTCTGTCCGCCATCCTGGGACTCTTTTATCACTTTTGAGTATAGTTTTGTCAGCAGCTGGCCTAATCTTAGAGAAAGCACCTGAACAACTTTTGAGTGCCACCTTCTCCACCCCTGAAGCTCTTATTTCATACTTTGACTCCTGGGAGCCAGACTACCCTCTGGTATAACCCCTAATCTAATGGCCATCCTGCCCGTGCAAACCCTACTAGACAGATAAGTAAAACTAGGGTTTTGCTGAGGACAGTGGCCTCACCTTTGTTCTTCAACTCTGGTATATTACTCCTCAAGAGTGATTTCAGACAGATGAGGTACAAAGAAAGAGGAACCTTAGGCCAGTCTGAGACAAAGGTGTATCCCCCAAGACAGTGCTTCTCAAAGTGTGGTCCCTGGATCATCAGCAAGTTCCCATCCTCTAGGAGCTTCTTAAAAATCAGATCTCAGGACTCACTTCACACCTATGGAATCAGAAATTCTGGATTTGTGTTTTAACAGGCTCTTCAAGCAATTCTGTTGCTCAGCTAAAGTTTAAAAAACCACTGTCCTGAGATATTTTGGTTAGTTCCGCTTGCATGTTACTTACCTGTCTCTCTAGCCATCTAGTCCCACGAGAGGCAGTCCAGCAACTGCTAAGGACAGCACCAGGTTCTGCTCACTGAGAAAAGGAGCCATCAAGCTGAAATTGTGGCTGCCCCTCTGGGACATTCTTGGGCATCGTTGTCAGCCCTAGGATACCAATTAAGGGAGTAATTGAAAAATGAAGGCAGCTGCCCCTGCGACACGCCAGGCCTAGCCTGATCCCCATGATCCTCACTGAGCAGTGGGGCTCACGTGCAGCTTGCGTGCCTCTCGTCAGGGGCCTGACCCTATCAATAGATAAAAGGAGCCCGTAGACCAGAGCTGCCTCACCAACTAGAGGTCAGAAGGCTGCCTGCAGGCGTACACAGGAGCTGGGGAAAGCTTTTCTCAATACACAAGGCCCCACTGCCCAGGCCCAAACCACACCAGGCTGCCCTTTTGGGTCTGGACATGGACATCCACCCCCAGCCACCATCTTAGAGGTGGCAATCCCTGTTCCTTTGCCATGGCTGTGTCTGAGGTGGAAGGAAAGGACATTCTGGGAGCTCTCGTGGGTTAGGGAGAGAAGGACTAGCCCATAGAGACACATGTTACCCAGATAGAGGTTAAGGAAATGTCTCTTGCCAGAGTCTCACATCCACTTGGGCCAGGACTGCAGCTGCCATCATAGTGTTTTCCCTCAACTTCTTACACAGTCATTTTTCTATAGGCTGCCTGCTGTCCTGTGACCTCCTACTTCTTACCAGCTCCTCAAGCCCATCAGAGGTGAAGCGCCACAGAAGTAGGGTTTGGTGGGAGGCATTGATGGAAAGAATTAGCCAACCTGGGCTCATAGCAGGTCTGCTGCTTAGCAGCTGTGCAGTCCAGGCACTTGCTTAGCTTCTTAGAGCATCAGCTTCCTCACGTGTGTAATGGGATGCCACATCCAGGACTGTCTGGCTCAAAACACATGCTTTTTCCGGTATGTGCCAGACAGCAGTGATTAAAACCTAGTCCCTGTCCTCAGGACGCTCACAGTCTTGAGTTACATCCTGTGCTCTTTAGGTCAAGCCCACACCTATTTCCTTCAACCTAGAACCGACTCATAATCCCAGCCCCAGCTCACCTCTTCTCCTGGCCCTATGCCGACCTCCGATGCATCACTTACCTTGTCTCTTCTTCTCACTGGCACAGAGTAAGAGTACACAATTCAGCTCTGCATCTCCGAGAGCTGTCAGAATATGTACCCTGAGTGCTTCCTTCCACCTAAAAGCTCCTGTCCTGTCACCTGAACTCTGCCTCAGGCCAGAAGTGAAATGGCTGCCCAGGAAGTCCCTAGTCCTGCTCCTGTGGTATGGAGGCTGGCCCTCCTGTGGCTCCAATGACCCTAGAAAAGACAAGCCAGAGGGCTTGGTGAGGTTGGTGCTTTTTTACCCTTATTTCTAAGGTGATAACTGTGCCTTCCTTGCTGAGAAGCCCTGAAGCTAGGGATCCCAGTGATGATGTTCACCACCATGTTCAGTCCCTGTGACCAGCTCCCAGAGGCTTCTGAACCCAAGCATGAGGGAATGAGGCAGCCTGGTGGTTGCAGCTGCCTGCCCAGGTGAAGTGTGAGGCACTCTCTGGGTCAGAACTTGTGGTAGGCAAGCAGCACCCAGGACCTCAGAACCTCAAACTGAGCAGGTCTGTGCGAGTTAGGTGGATCCAGAGGCTAGGCCAGGCCTCCCTGGGTCCTCTAGGCTAGTGTCACATGTGTGCTAGGGACTGGCTGGATGGAGCCTGGCACCTCATGGGTACCATGAAGATGGGCAGCCAGAGAAGTGCCGCAGAATGAATTGATTTGATAAATGGCCATTTATTACCCTCACGAATTGGCTGAAACCAATTTCGGTCACATCAACCCCTGGTAAGTGCTGGGATATTGATCTGTGCAAAGTAATACAGTGAATTTATCAGTGTGATCCCCAGCTGCAGGGCCTCTAAGCAAGGCTGGCGCACAGTTACCACCTTACAAATGGAAGAGATAAAGCACCAGCCCCCACAGCAGGCCCTATGGCATGTCTGGTCTAGGGCCACTGGAGCCAAACCAGGGCCAACCTGTGTACCACAAACCAGAGCCTTGGCATTGAAAATGAGACTCTCCTTCCAGATTCCAAAGCTGCTCTTGGTCATGGGAAGGAGAGGGTGCCTACCCTGCAGGCAGACCTCCTGGGAGCTCAGCACCTCTTAAGCCCCACCATGCTCCTCAGAAAAGCAACCAGCTGTCTATTCAGAACAAGACTCTTCTCCCTAGCCTGCCCACTTCCCGTGTTCTGATCTGCATAAAGGACCACCATTCACTAGCCTCCTAAATAGAAACTTTAGATGTTTTCTTGGCCCCCTCCCTCCCCTTGTACAGCCCATTAAGTATCAAGTTCTATCATTCTGCCTCCTAAATGCTTCTCACACCTGGCCTTCCCCTCTATTCCTAATGCCAAAGCCCTAGCTCAGGACATCACTGTCTCCCCATATGAACCACAGCAGTGGCCTCCTTACCAGTCTCCCTGCCTCCTTTCCTTCCCCTAGAATCAGTTCTTCTCACCAGCTGGAGTGATCATTGTAAAACACATATTTAACAATGCCACTTCCCTATGTAAAACTTTGAGTGGCCCCTGCTGCCCTAACCTGGCATACAGCCGCTGCTGCCCCGTCTGCCCTGCACACACAAGCCACAGCAGCCCGCCTCTGCCTCCCTGCACATGCTGTGTTCATTTCCTGCCTGCACTTGTTGCTGCCACTCTCCCTGCTTGCGATCTTTCCCTTCTGGCCCTCCTCCCACCCCACCCCAGCCCATCTCCGACACATTGGTGCTTTTTACTTCACCTAACTCAGTTCAGGAGCAATTGACTGCAGGCTCCTTGAGGGTACCATGACTTAATCGTTTTTGTGTTCTCAATTCCTGGCACAACACCCTGCTCAAAGTAGATGCTTAATGTGGTTTGTGAAATTAACAAATTTGTTATAGCCCCTCGTCCATCTCTATGATATGTTCTGAAGAAAGAAGAGTTGTAGCACCTGCTCTCCAGTAGCACACAAGCATCCTGGGAATGTGACTGTAACAAAACAGTTTATTACAACCGTACTAATTGACCTTTGGCCCCTGGGGTAGGCAGGCGATTCTCCAGACCTGTTCTAAGAAGCCTCCCCTGGGCAGCAGGTCAACCAGCATGCACCTGACAGCTTCATTGGAACTCCCTCTGACCAGGGACTTGGCCTTGACACCCATCTACTTGGTCTCAGGTGACCCTCTGAAGCCTACGTACTCCCCTGAGGAAGCTTTCCTACCTCAACTGCTCTTCTCTGTTGGAGACAGGCCTGAGCTACAGAATCTCAGCATCACTTCAGATGGCCACCAGGATACACCAGCCTATCTTGTGCTTCACTTCCCTCTCTGACTAATCCAAAAACATTATCTTCCCAGCCCTGCACCTTTCTGGACCTCCTTTTGAGTCCTAGTTTCTGACCTGAGAAATACATCCGGATAGTGATAGTGACTAGCTTACAAAGCTACTTGCAGTTCCACCCCGATACCATGTCTGTTCTCATTGCCCGGACTGCCCTTCCTCTTTGCCTGCTGGGACACTGAAGACCTAGGCCTTCTGTACGACACCCTCCCTAGTCCTCCTTCTGAATTCAGGGCCCTCCAAAGGTCAGGAACTTCCCCCAGGGTTGGGCACACAGGTGTATAAAAGCTTGTTGAACTCAAGTGAATGTAGTCTGGGCTTGTTTTGACATTCCACCCCTCCTCAACATAGTCTCATCTCAGCCACCTTTCTGGAAGGCTGCTGCTCAAGTGGTTTCTACCTCCAGCATGCACATGTGCACATACACACACACACACACGATGGGAGGGCTCATCAGAAGCTATTCTTTGCATTTGTAAGATGTTAACCACTCAGCAGCAATAGTTTGCCTGCAGAAAGAATAATCCTTACTCAGATGTTCTCATGATCCACCAAACCCGAGGCACCAGTATCCACTCAGTAGGCCCTTGTTAAGTACTTACCATGTTCCTTAAACCTATAAGTGATAGTCAGGAAATTGCTGATAGACATTTGGATGACTCTCAACCATAAGAATTCCTCTGAAGGACTGGATCTCCTAGGAGATGCCACAGGCATGGGATAAACATGTTCCAAATTTGTCCCTCCCACACTAGATCACTAGAACTTTGCAAGGAAGATGAGTCAACACAACCAGACTGCCCCAGAACCTTGAGATGGATGGAGGCATAGGCCTGGGGTGGGAGGAGGAGGCAGCTCTTGGCTCTCTTTGGTTTTGCACGCGATGGGGCCTTCTTCCTAGAATGTCCATCATACCCCCAACCGCCTGGCAGCCTCCCTCTCATCCTTTAGGCACAAATGTCAGTCAGACACAAATGGCTCTTCCCATACTTCTCTCGATGCCCCCACCCCATTTGGAACTCACAGTTTTCATAACAGCATTTGCTTCAAAGTAACAAGCCTTATTTTCGGCCTCTGTGGATGCCCCAGCCCCTGGCACAGAGCTTGTTTGCTGAACAAATGCATAAGGCTCCCTAGAGAGGGGTTCAGAAAAGAGTAGAAGCCTTCTTCACCCAAGGGCAGTAGTAAGCATCTAGAGTGCTAAAAGACTCTTGGGTCCATGCTTCACTCTTCTCCTCTGTAAAATAAGAGTTAAAGTACCTGTTCTTTCCCCCTTGCAATTCTAAAAAGACCAAGAATTAATTCATTTACAACAAGTATTAAACCAGTGTTGGGCAAGTCCCTCAGGAAGTAGAATAGCCAGCACCTGTTCCCATGGAATACACAGATTGGGGGCACACCCTCCCACCTGGATACAAGGGCACAGGCAGACAAAATCCCTTACACTGCTCCTCTCGGAGCCTCAGTCTCCTCTTAGTAAAATGAAGATAACACCCTCTTCTCGGGATTATTGTAAGGATGAGAGAAATATCTGTAAAGTGGCAAAGCTAATGGCTACTGCCATTGCTGCCGCTATGACTGCCATTATTTGTACTCTTACTGTTACTCTACTCTTTGCAACTTAAAAATTGCTTTCATATTTGTTAACTTATTTCATCTTCATGTGGGGCTGACACAGCATGTGTGGCTATTCCCATTTTATAGATGAAGAAACTAAGGCTCTAAAGGAGTATTTTATTCGAAGTCAGTCAACTAGCAAGTGACAGAGGCAGGACTATAAGCTAGATCATGTGACTCCTACCTGCTCCACCATTGCACCCTGAGTGTAGGTGAATGCAGACCAGAGAATATAGACCTGTGAGTTAACGGAGTGAATGTGGTGTGGTGGAGTTAATGGAAAAGAGTTGTTGCAGGTGAGCTTTAAAGTGGTCCATAGCGACAGACATAGCCAGAAGGCAGAACACAAGCATGGTGGCACTGGCACAACATGTAGGGAGGCAGAGGAGCCCAGTCAGCACGTGCAGAGACGGGAATGGCTGGGGAAGGAGGCCGAGCTGCCTGTGCAGAGCGCTGTGATACCATCTCGAGCCCAGAACAGTGGTCAGGGCAGGGTCTGGGGACAGGGCCTCTTGAGGCCATGTGTTGAGTGGCTGAGCAGGCCAGATTAAAAGACCACAGAGGTAACTTTTTCCAGGTGAGGCAAGGGTATGAGGAGGTACTGGAGCATCTGAAAGCCAGCCTGGGAGAGCTCACTGCTTCCTGTTAGTTCCTAAAGTACAGGCCAAAGAGTCAGCCAGATTAAAGCCCAGGGTCTTCATTTATGCACCTGTGTAACCTTGAGCAGGTTACCTGACTTCTTTGTACATATCTCCTCATCTATAAAACGGGAATCAAGTTCCTCTGCTGTACTTACCTCATACGGTCATAACAAGGTTGAAACGAAATTATGTCCACAGAAGTTCTTAATAGACTATGAAGTGCCAGAGTAAGTTGTGTGTTTGCTGGTCCACACTAAGAGCACTAACACCTATGGCCCCACCTCACATGGGCCCATCCAGGTCTCTGTCTATCCCATCCTCTCCCAGGGCCTGACAGGAGCCTCCAGGCTCCCAGCCTCAGTCCTCAGCCACCCTGCCAGCCCCACACACTGGGGCCCACCTTCTTCAGTCCTTCCTAGCAGCCTCCATTTTTCATTCTGTCGGACTCCATCTGCTTGGCCGTTTTTCTCTTCAGTTTTATTAGAAATATCCAGAGTTGTAATTGTTTAATGGTTGGCATTTCGCCTGTTTCATGGGGGGCCCACATCAAGCCCACCCCAGACTCATGCCCTGGATCAGGCAGAATTGACCAGGGACAGCTGTGCAGTGGAGGCTGCCTGGCATTATAAAGAGCTCTCTCCCAGGTGCATTATTAGAAAAGAAGGGGGAAAGATGGCCCCAGGCATAATTCAATTTCACATTCTCCATGGTGTTTTTTGTGCTGCAAAGCCCAGCAGTGTGCAGCGCTCGGTGGGCTGGGATGCTACTCTGAAAGAAAAGCCAAGATCAGAACCTCAGGTACATGATACCCTGGGGAACCCAATTCCCCCCAGGTCACCTGGGAGGATGCCTGGGTATGTCCGCCTCTCTCGGTATTCCACAAAGCCTGAACACCATTCATGCTCAGCTTCTTCCCAACCTAGATTCTCAATTTAGTCAACTTTTAGAAGAATATGGCTCCTTTCAGATGGCCCATCTCTCACCCCCACCTCAACACACAAACACATTTCCAGACACAGTGTTCACAGCAGTCTAGCCTTTGCCATTTTAATACCTTCACTTCCCCAAATACCCCCACCCCAGCTCCCTGTTTCTGTCGGGAGACCAGGGACTCCCTCCTCAGCCAGGCTTGGACCTTCCCCCTCTTTATCTCCACCATTCAGCTACCTAAAAGTCTGTGGGTTCCCCTTATAGCCAACCCTTCCAGAGAACCTGGGCTAGTTAGTTTAGAGAAGATCTGGATTCTAGCCCAGGGGAAATGTTGGACTGAGTGTTTTCCCAATCCTCTTCCAAGATTCTCAGCATCTTCTGGGCAGGCCCAAGGGGTTAGTCTGATGTCCATGAGGTTGCACAGCTTCCATCTGTTTCTGCTGAGGCCAGAACTAGACAGAAAGTAGTACTTTAGATAGGAACATTAGAGATTGAGGTAAGAAAGACCAGAAGCATGGAGCAGAGCTCCTAACACAGATATTCCAGAATAATCTGATCCCACCTACCCCTGCTCTTGTTCATTCCTGTCTCTGTACCTCTATCATGGCTACCTTTGCCTCTCCAAATCCTGCCCAGCCTCTGTGACTCATCTTCAGTTACACCTCTTCCCAACCTCTGCAGTCACTTCTTTGAAACCCAGCCACATAGTATATAGTATTAGTATTTAGGATCTTAGCACCTCAAAACTAGCAGGCACATTCCTAAGATTGTCAACTCTTTCTTGATTGACTAGGGTTCCAGGCCTATATGCCTGACATATATCCCTTTGCTAATCTCCCCCAATACTCTGGGGACCAGACCAGACATGCTGTTTCATCTGCAGACTGAGCTTGACATTACACAGTGCTCTGTCTCCTTCCTGCTTCTTACTGCCATGCTTCCATTAATGCAGCCCAAATTGGTACTCACTTTAAGCAGTCATATGTGATTTTTAAAAAGAACACAGGTTTAGAGAGAAAAGCAACTCTACCATCTACTAATTGTGTGACTCAGGCAAGTCTCTTTATCTGTTGCCTCAGTTTCCTGTTCAGTATAATGGAGTTAAGAATAATACTTTCCTTTCAGGGTGTTTGTGTGGGTCTTGAATAAATACATTGTTGGTGAATTTTCCAATTGTGTGTAGCACACAGCATGATCAATAAATGATTCTTCTTACAGTTCTGCCTCACTCCACTGCCTGCTCTTTTTTATTTTTTTATTTTTAGAGATAGGGAGGATCTCACTCTAAGCTGATTTCAGTGGTGCTGTCATAGCTCACTGCAGCTTTAAACTCCTCCTTCCTCAGTCTTCCAAGTAGCTGGGACTACGGGTGCATGCCACCACACCTGGCTAATTTTTAAAAAAATATTTTAGAGACAGGGTCTCACTATGTTGCCCAGGCTTGTCTTGAACTCTTTTCCTCAAGCGATCCTTCGTGGCCTCCCTAGTTGTTAGGACTATACATGTGAGCCACTATGCCCAGCTTCACCCCCTGCTCTTATTCTTGAGTGATGCTTCTGTACCTGATTCTCCCACTCTGTAGTTAAGTACTTAGTTTTCTCACCTTGAATGCATAGCCCTTGATTACATACTTCCTTGTAAAGAGAAGAGGTCAAGTCTTGTAACAGAGTTGAGCCCCCAAGGAAACTAGTACAGATCTGTCCCACTCCCTACACTCCCCCTCCTCCCACCACTGGAGGCAATGGTAAGCAGAGATGCTAACCAATGGCTTACCCCTTCCATGCCCCGAGCTGTACACTACCTTTGATTGGTTTCCAGGAAATGCATTTGGCTATGTTTCCACTTCCTGATCTAGACAGTAAACCAGACGTTCATTTCTCCAAATAGGAAAGAGTCCAGAGCCCACACCCCAGATCCCCAGGGCCCTGCCATGGGCTTCTGCCTCTCCTATTTGCATAGAAGGCAGGCCCACACTCCCACCAATGATAAGTAGTTGGTAACCAGCTGGTGCTAAAGTTCCTCTTGAATTCTCCTTCACCAATCTCCCACCCCCTTCACCTCCATTCACCATCCACCCGCCTTTCAGTTTCCCTGGCAACGCTGAGTGCTCATCCTGGAAAACTTTATCCGAAATCTGCTCTGGGCAGCTTTCCAAATCCATGCTAACCTGATTAGGTGTCTCTAGGGGCCTTGCCAGCTAATCAGATTAGGCAGCACTAATGGTAGTGAGGACTTTGAGTGGGCGCAGAGCAGTAAAACATATTGTATACTTAGTGATAATTATCCTGCCTTTTGTGTCATTGATTTATCTGCCTCCCTCCCCATCTTGTGTGTTTGGCCGTAGCGATCCGGAGGAAGGAGAATGGCTGGTACGACGAAGAACACCCTCTGGTCTTCCTCTTCTTGGGATCTTCTGGAATAGGTAATTGGGAGCAGATCAGCCAGTGAGGAAGGAGAGCTGAAGGAGTGCCCAACCCAAGCCTGAAAGCGCCAGTTGCTGTGGGCCAGGGCCCCACGACCTCCTCTAGTTCAACTGCCAGCTCCAAAAACAACTGCCTCTAAATTATAGAGCCCCCAAGAAAAGAGGGCTCTGTGTTTTTTTACCATCTGTCATGTTACCAAGAGCTGGAGTTATACCCCTCCCGATGGAAGCTGTGGTGCAAGGACTAATTCACCTGGAGGACCAGGCCCTCCAGGACCCATTAGCCCTGGTCCAGACACTTTGCATCCCCACAACCTCCCCTTCAGGAACAACTGAAGCACCTCTTCTGGCCAGCACACCAAAAATATTCAGTACTGCCTAGCTTTAAAAGGCAAAAGAAGGCCCCTGATGACCAGCACAGTGCCAGGTGCATAGCAAAATTGGTTGCAATGAAATAGGCTGGGTATTTTTCTAGCCAATTGGACTGGATTATCTGAGGCATTCTCACCTCCTCACTCTGTGCCCTCACAGACCCCGCTCTGTTCCACCACCACCTCCCAGCATGGTCTTGATGGAGAATTTCATGCTTTAGTTGCCTCCTTTTCCCCTCCCAGCATCTTCATGGGCCTCTCCCTCAGATGTAGGGCCCCAAAAGTTTACTACCACCTGACCACAATACTATAGAACTTTAAAACTTCTATGCTAGACAGTGGCTTCTAAAGGCTTTATCATCATACCAAATGGCCCTTCAGAGCCACCATTTTGGTATTGTCATTCCTTCTTTATGTTATGAAGAAGGGCTGTAAAAGCCAATGAGAAGTAGTCTCCCTTCCCTCCAAGTCTCTTTTTGGCTCGCGATTCCAAGGCCTGGCTGACATGAGCGTTGAGAGATACAGGGCAGTGAGCCAGGAGGTCAGGGCACTCCTAAGAGAGGTAGGTGAGGTTTGTGCTAGACTTAAAGGACAAGTTGGCTCTGGATTATAAGAGTCCGCCTCTTACTCTTAGGATGCTATAGGGAGAAAAGGCTTCAATCCCCATCCACAGAAAAATCAAGATGCAGTGCAAACTTTGATTCTGGTCCCAGCTTCACCATCAATGTCCTAGGTGACTTTGGGAGAGTTGCTGCCCCTCTCTGAGCATCAACATCCCATCCATAGGATATATTAATATTCTTTCCAGCATTCATGCATTTCTAGTATTCTTTCATTCCAGCAGATAGTCATCTGGTCCTAACCCAGCTCTTCTCCCTTCTTTCCTACTAGGAAAAACAGAGCTGGCCAAGCAGACAGCCAAATATATGCACAAAGATGCCAAAAAGGTAAGAGCTAGGACCTGGGCCTGATCCACAGGCCATGGAGACCCACTATCCCCCCAAAATCTGAGGCTCTCAGAATCTGGTCGTAGCCAATCAAAAAGATGGGCCTTGCCCGAGAAGCAGGCCTCAGCTCTAGCCCCAACTTGGCCACCAGTTGTTCCAGGGATTTGGGCAAATTATCTCATCTCTTTGTGCCTTCGTTTCTTCATCTATGAAATAGAAATAATATTCCTTGCCCTGCCTGACTCTTGGGGCTCTGGAGAGAACCAAATGAGATTCATACACACAACATTTTCAAGCATCTATCCTGTGCTAGGTGTTGTGCTAGCTGCTGCTAATACAGCATTTATGAGGACACACTCCCTGCCTGAAGGAGCTCAGGCTGGGGAGGGAAGCAGCTTTAGAAACATACCCTACTGTCTGATGAAGTCAGTGCTGTGCTAGAGGAATAAGCTGTGTAGGAATAAGAGGATGCCTTATATCTTCTCACCATCCTGCATGAGCTTTTAAACGGTTTTTTGTTCTTAAGCCCAGGTGCTCATGGTCCTCCTTCCCCCATGGCTTAGAGCCCTGGATCTGCATAGGAAAGAGCCATCCCCGTCCATATTTGTTCACCCTTGGGCTTTCCAAGGCTGCTGAGTTGGACTTTATAGGCTGACAGGAAATGCTTTCATGCAAAGAGCACAATTCTCAGAGAGAACACAGAAACATTTCAACAAAAGCCAAACCTTCTCCTATGAGCGGTCCCCCTGCCCACCACTATAGGTTGCCCAGATGTTCTTGCCTAGTGTCCATGAGGAGCCTCCCCAGCCAAGGTGGTAAGGAGTTAGTTAGGCCTCAACCAGCCAAAAGGCTCCAGAAGCACAAATTCCTGGGCTCCTGTTCTGCTACTGTCCTTTCTGCTCCCTGTCACCTCCCTGAGAGCCTGGCAGCCAAAGAAACGAGGTAGCTCAGACTATGTCCCTCTGAGCCCGCTCTCTGCCTGATAACTGACTGAAGCCTCTTAAGCCTCCCTGGCTCCGCCAGGAGCTCTGCTGTGCTTCAGCCAAACCTGGAGCAGACCTACTTGACAGGCAGGCAGGCAGGCAGGCAGGCAAGAAGTAGCACCACCACTAATATGCTCTGACTAGAGGAGCATTTTTAAGACAATTCATCAGGTTGGCAGCGATTGAAACAATTAGCACTCTGGAAGGGGCCATAAACTAGCAGGACTATTAAGGAAGATGCAGTTATAGGCAGGAACCACCTGATTAGGGATGAAGAATTCTGAGTGGTTTAATTTTAATACTGTCAGAAAGGTTAATATTTAATTACAAATTATGATCTCCTTATCCACGCTGTCTTCATATGTCTTCATACACAGTGAGAGTAGAAGGAAAGGATCTGCTGACTTGCTGGTGTAGAAAGAAGGGGCTTGTTAAAAGACTAATAATGCAAGTAATTTTTTAGTTGGCACATTTAAATGGAAGACAGATTTACAGCAGTGCAGGATGTTCTAAAGGCATGATGATGGCATCCTTCAACACTCGCCTCACCCAGAAGAAGGAAGGAACACCATCACCCCTTGGAGGCTGTGGACTGTGGTGGGCAGAGCTGTGGAGCTGGCCATTCCTTGGCTCAAATTCCAGTCCTTCTGCTTCCTGCTGGCTCTAGGCAGGTTATTTTATCCCTCAAAGATTCAGGTCTTTGCCTTAAGGTAAAGCTATCCAATCCTATATCTGAGGTTATCTTAAACAAGTGAGATAATATGAGACACATCTAGCTCAGGATCAAGTACACAGTAAGTGCCTACTCCCTTGACTTGTATTTATTCATTGCCTCATACTTTCCTCAGCAGCACCCCATCTACTCTCTTATTTAATCCCATGAGGAAGATAGCATAGATGCTAAATTAGATCCACTTTTCAGATGAGAAAACTGAGACCTTACAGCATTAAGAGGCCTTTATCCAAAGTCACTTGTTAGGGAAAGAAGTAAAACTAGAATCCAGTATCTCAACTTCTCACTCAGTACCGTTATTCTTGGAGGATAGGTTGCAAACTTATCAGTTTGTCCCTGTTTCACGTAGGGAGATGAGAGGCATAAGAATAAATCCATATATTTTATTTTTAAACCATTGGTGGTGCTTCTGTAAAACTTCTATACCTGGACCAGCTCTGTGGGCCAACTCATTATAGAATCTGTATTTAGCATACACATTTTCTGGCAGTGTGACAGTCATGTTGGATACCTGCCTTCAAAATTCAAGAGACTCTTGGACTCTAAGCTGTCTAACCAGTGCACCTGACACCCCCAGGACCTAAGGAGTGATGTATGGAGAGTGTCATATACAGGGTCCAGTGTAAAATAGGCTCTTACCAAACAGGAGCTCCCTTTCATTTGCCTCCCAAGATGGCTGATAAAGTGAAATGAGCACTGGCCTGGGAGGCCAGTGCCTTGAATTTTAGTTCTGGCTCTCTGATCATTAGTTTCCTCATTTGTAAAGAGACACTAATAGCTCCAGACCTCGCTGCCTCACAAGGCATTGTTTGCACATTTATATAATTTCTTTATCTGTTCTACCTTTGAGCTTATTTTCTTCTCTCATTAGTCTGTGTGCTCTTTCTCCCAAATTGAGCAGCTTTCATTACTAGAGTTAATAATCCTTGAGAAAAAGAACCTTAATGGTGTCTTGTGAACACATCTTGAAGTAGAGGCCAAAAGACTTGCCATTATAGTGGTAGTAAGATGAAGGGATGAAGAACAAGTATCTGAGTCTAGCAGCCTGGGTTCTAATCCCAACTCTACCCTACTATGTGGAGTTGGCCGGAACCTCTGCATACATCTGTTTTCTCATCTGTAAAGTGGGTTGAATAATGATGCCTATCTCATTGGATTATTAGGAAGGGTAAAGGAATACATATTGGATGTTATTGTTGCCTCACTTTGTAGATAACCCCAGGCTAAGATCATGTGAAACCAAAATGATTCCAGCCAAGAAAATCAAGCCCAAAGACTTGTTCAAAGTTACATAGAAAATCATTAGAAGAACTAGGATGAGAACGTAGGTCACTTGACATAAGTAAGCACTAGCGTCTATACTCCCTGTATGCTGGGTCATTGATTGACATCTGGGCACAAAGCTCAGAACCCTTCAGGTGAAGACTGCCAAGAGCCCAGCTGATTGGCAGAAGGGGAGATATGAGGTAGTATAGCTTAATGGCTCAGAGCAGACTTGGAGCCAGACTGCCAAGCTTGGGTGACCTTGGGCAAGTTACTTTAATCTATGATTTCGTTTTCTCATCTGTAAAGCAAGGATGATAACAGTGATTACCTCATAGACTAGCACATGTTCTAAGCCCCTTGTGGCTTGCAGCACATTGTTACCTCTGAACAACATCCCTGCTTCCCCATAGCCATCTTCCCACCCTTCCTGAAGCCTGCTTATCTCTTGGCTGAGCTGCCTGGGGACCTTCTGGGAATAATGCTGGCTCATGCCCCATGCACTCCAATAGCAGTGGTTTCCCCCATGTGGCCTTGATAGCTGCTCTAGCCCTGTCTGTCCTCTTGGATCAGGTCCTCTCCTCAGGCCCTGATGAGGCAGGAAGAGGAGCCAAGAGCCTTTGTTACACAGGAACAATGTAGCTCAAAAGGGGGCATGGTATGTCCATGGCCACACAGACAAGGCAGAACCCCAGGGCTCTTCCCACTGAGTGAATTTCTCATCAGTGGCCAAGCTAACTGCCCCCTCTGAGGATCTTGGCACTCTGCCATCTCCAAATCAAGAGTAGCAGTCAGTACTGTTCCTTAGGTGAAAGCACATGCCAGTAGGAGAGGAGCCCGGCGGGGATGTGGGGAACCCCAGTCTGGCTGGTAGACCCAGCACCTGTGAATGCCCTCATCACTCCCTAATCAGCTAATTCTTCACAAAAAGGAGTGGGCATTCCACATGTGCTAACTCTTTTCACTCACACACTACAAGGCATTCTCTTCCCCTGGGGCTAACCATGGCCCTTATCCCAGAGGGCCACTTCCTTGGAAATCACCTCTCAGCCCAGTGGTGGAGGGAGAAGGGCTGCAAGCTACATTATGGTTATCTTTTAAATGAAATGAAGAAGTATAAATAAATTAAAAGATGTATTCATTTTAAAGAAAACTAAACTAAAACAAAGGAACTTGTTCCGCACACAGACTAACACAGTTTCAGGGCACTATGGAACCATTTGGGTATTTATTGCTCATCACAGTCCACACCGGGGGTGACTGACTTTGTCCGTGTCTGCACCACTTGAAGGGGTGCTCCTCAAGGACACAGACCAAGACTCGTTCCTTGCTGTAGCTCCAGTGCCTGGCACACACGGAATGCCCTCAGGAAATGTGGGGTGGGTGGATAGGGGGATGATGTGGTAGTCAGACCAGTAGAAGCCTGCCTGAAAGAAGAGACGTTCTGAGTCAGATTTAGAAGGTCAGAGACATGATTTGCCTTTAGTAATGTAGAGAATGAGGGATTCATGTGGGAGGTGAGTAGACAGAAAAGGAGACATGTCCTGAGAATGAGATAGAAGATCTTGGATTGGTGTGGTCTGAAAGCCTTGGGGATAGTCTAGATGCTCTCCTCCTTAACCCTTCTTTCCATCTTCTTGCCTCCAAATGGACGTGGTGCCTGCTTGTTTCTACACAGGGCTTCATCAGGCTGGACATGTCTGAGTTCCAGGAGCGACATGAGGTGAGTGAGAATCCTCCATGAAGCTTGGGTTGGAGGGCCTGTAGACATGACTACCTTAGTATTTCATATGACTTGTCATTTTGGCCTTTGGGCCTCAGATAATTCCAACAGCCTTGGGATTTGTCCTTGGGAGCACAGGTGTGCAGCAGGGGCACTGATCTGTTGTGCATAGGATTTCTCTAAAGAGGAAACATAGAGAAGATCTGTCCGCCCTCCCATCTCTCTGCCACACCAGAAGAGAGATAGCTGACCATCCTTGTTGAGACAGGCAGTCTTAATAGTGTATAAAGCCATCTTCCCACACATGCCCCACATTGGAAACTGAAAGCACTAAAAGGCCTTCCTAGAATGTTTCCTTCTTTCCACTAGGTGGCCAAGTTTATTGGGTCCCCACCAGGCTACGTCGGCCACGAGGAGGGTGGCCAGCTGACCAAGAAGTTGAAGCAGTGCCCCAATGCTGTGGTGCTCTTCGATGAAGTAGACAAGGCCCATCCAGATGTGCTCACTATCATGCTGCAGCTGTTTGATGAGGTGAGAGTCAGCTTGGACCAGGACGAAGTGGGGGGAAACCTGGAGGTGTCGGGCTGTGAACAGCAGAAAACAAGGGCCCAGAGGCGATATGGTCATTCCTCAACTTGCTGCTCCCACATGTGTACATTCAGTCATTTAGCAGACGTGGCTTAGCCTCTCTCTGGACCAGGGCCCAGGTGGGGCACTCAAGGGAAGACCAGCACTGCCCAAGAGTTGAAATGTCACGGCTGCCCAGGCCACCTTCTAGAGAAACATAGTGGGGCAGAGGTGCCAGGAGAAAGACACCTGAATTTTTAGTTCTAGCTCTACTCCTGACTGGCTTTGTGGCCTTGGCAAGTCACCATCTCTAGGCTTCAGGGACATCATATAACAAACAAGGAGGCTGGATGGGATAAGCTCCAAGAACTCTTCTGGTTCAAAGAGCTCTTGTTCCTCCCTGTGTGTCAAACATTGTTCCCACCAGTTCTTAAAAATGATAATATTGTTGTTGCCACTGCTGATGATGAGATGGTAATACTCTGGCTCACAGAGCCCTTTTCTTTTGAGGAGCTCCAGGCTCCTCACAAACTGTACAGTCCTCCCCCCAGTAGGGGTAAGCTCTAAATGGAGAGAAGAACTCACTTTTATTCAGTACATTCTATGTACTAGACCTGTACTAAAGACTTAATAGACATTATCGCTAATAGCCAGGCAAGGTAGAAATTGTCTTATATTTTACAGATGAAGAAACTGAGGTTCAGAGAGGTTATAAATGATGTGCCCAAGGCCACAGAGCTACTGTGTAAGGAGCCAAGATTGGGCTACAGATATATCTGATCCCAGAGCCCCAGTTCTGCCCCTCTGTACCACTCACAGCCAGGTGAGGGCTTGCTTATGGTCCTGGGAGAGGATGACCTCTGCATTTTCAGGTCCTTGCCCTGTCAAAAAAACATGAGGAGCCAAGGGCTGAACCAGTAATGAGGCTTCTCTTCTCCTCCCATGCAGTGGCTACTTAGCCAGCGCCTGGCCAGATGGAATCCAGCCCCCCTTTCTACTTAGCCCCTTCCAATCCTGGGGAAATGGGAAGGTGGTTTGCTTCCTGTGTCACATGAGGCACAGGGAGGGACACCGCCACATCAGACAGCACATTGAATACTGTGATCCTAGATCCAGATCTCCTCACCAGCTGCCTGCTGCCTTCCCCACCTGGCCCAACATTCTTACCCTGCCCCTCAGCTTCTCCCAGCCTCCTGGACCTCCTGCTGAGGAAGAAGAGGCCAGTCCTTCTGGGGTCACATATTCAGTTACTCACATGTGTACTCTGAGGCCTCTGATCCATTCCAGCCTCTTGATGGGATTCAGGTGCACAGCTATGGCCCAGACCCACTCCTGCCCTCTGGGAGTGCTCTGCTTAGTAGACAGGTGGGAAGGAGACAGGGTAGTAGTTGTACTTTATGTGCCATTCACTGTTCTAAAAAATTTACACGTATCAACTCATTTAATCCTCTCAACAGCTCTCCAAAGATAGTTATTATTACTGCCTCCATTTAATAGATATGGAAACTGAGGTTAGATTAAGCAATTTGTCTGTGGCCACATAGCCAGGGAGGGAAAATTGAGGATTTGAGCCCAAGTTGCCCAGTTCTAGAGCCTGCAGCTTAAATGACTGCCACGTAGCTAGGGCCAAAAGAGAGAAGTCAGTCCTCAGTTGAAGCATTCAAAGGACAGGAGCTCAGGGAGGGTGAGCATAGCAGCCTGTTTGACCTCTGCACCCCTGGAGAGGTACACCTGATGGCATCCTTGGACTAGAAAGAAGGACTGCTGACTGAAACAACCAGCCCCACCTGGAAGGTGCTTACGGCCCTGTCCACCCCCTGCCACCACTTCACTCCACTGACTGACTTGTAGGGAGTTGATAGAAATTTCTGCAGCTGTTGTCATGCCCAAGCCCACTCCCACCTCCCTGCTGACAGTTTCTGATGTTCTTGGTTCCGTTGACCAAAGCTGCCATCCGACTTTACTTAGCCAGATTTATGCATATATGCTCGTTGAAGACAGGACCTTGTCACGTTCACTCCAACCTTTCCCAGAGCCTGCAAAGTCAGGAGAAGTTCTCTTTTGACTAACTTAATCCAACAGTAATTCAGCAGACCTTTCACAGATAAGTAAGTGCTAGATGAGCAGAGTGAAAAAGGGCCAGCAGCAGAAAGCTAATGTACAAAAGCACAAGGGCACAAAACTGCCCAGTACTCTCAGGGAACTGTAGCTGGTCAGTATCGTAGAGCAAAAGTGAGGACAGAGTGGCAGGGATGAGGTGGGTGAGGTAGACAAGGCCCAGTTAAAATGCCAGGCACAACAGTATGGATTTCTCTGGCAGAGAGTAAGGAGCCTTTGAAAGACTTTAAGCAAGAAAGAAACATGGTCAGATTTTCTCCTGACAAAGCTCCTGTGAGCAGCTGTGTAGAGAGTGGACCAGGCGGGAGAAAGGGCCCCAGCAAGGAGACTGTTGGGGAGCCCAGGCTGTTGCTGGGGAGGCCATGGGCTAGAGAAAACTATTAGGAGGTTGACTGTGAGGAGCCAGCGGTGACCAGTGGCTAGATTTCTGGCCTGGGTGACCTGTCAGCTGCTACGGCCATCATCTGAGGCAGGGAACAGCAGGATGAACAGCAGCTGGGAAAGGAGGGCGAGGCACTGAGGTTTGGCATTTTCGAAAGCGAGGTACCTGCGGGACAGCCAGATGGAGATGTCCAAGAGGCCGTTCGTCAGTTTTACGGGTCTAGAGCTTCAGAAAGGTCTGGCTAAAGATAGCAATTCTGGAATCATTCAGCATAGAGAAGTTAGCGGAAGCCCCAGCAATGGATGAGATCCCTCACCCAGGCAGAGATGAAGAGAGGGCTACAAACGGAGCCTCGGGACCTATCAGGGAAGAGTCAAGAGGAAATCACTAGAGGTGGAAGGCAAACAGAATGTGGCCCATTCGTTTATTCATGAGGCACTGTGTGGGCAAGAGGGGGCACAGACAAAACAGACACAGTCCCCATCTTGGTGTCATAAATGAGTGGGGGAGACAGGCAGCCAGAAGGCAGCTCAGTCCCCTATGGTAGGTGCTACACTAGGGATAAGTAGCAAGTGTCAGGAGCTGTGAGGGCACCTAAACCAGGTGGGGGTGTGAGGGAAGTCCCCCATTCCCACCCACCCCAGTTCTCCCAAGCCTGGGCCCTGAAAAGAAAGAACCCTATCACGGTCACCATAACACCAAGCAGGACTGATGTCTGGATTGCACAGCTGACAGCCCAGGGCAAAAGTCTCAGGAAGACACTGCTCCCCAGGGAGCTCACCCCTTTCTGCCCCCTTCGAGGATTCATACTTGAGACAGTAAGAGAGTAGCCCTATAACCATGGGGTGAGCATTCAAGCCCCACCCAGGATGTGCCTGCTCTGGTTGTTGGTGGGACAGGGACAGCTCCCTCTTTGGGACACCTCTTTATTGCCAAGGAAACTGAGGAGGAGATATGAGCACTGAAAGTCACCCTTTGGGTCAGCTGTGCACTGCACCTGCTCCCCTCACCCACCTGGGACCCATCCTCAGGCCCAGTTATGAGCAGAGCTTTGATCTCTTGGAATGAAATTGCTGCTGGGTTATTGCTCTGGGCCAGTACAGCAGTGTGTGAACTCAGTCCTCGGGGATGAGCTCTGCGAAGTGAGTGTGGAACATACACAGTGTTATATGTACATGCTTGGACATATCACACACATAGACCTGGTCCCCAAAACTAATATTGCTCTCAGTGGATTCTGTTGTATTAGAACCCATAAGCAGGGGGTGAGAATGAAAAGCTGATGGCAAAAGCTCAGAAACATCCACTTGCACCCTTGCTTCTCCTTTTCCCACCCCACAGCAGGGACAGGAGAGTGACCAGCTCTAGGACCACAATCACCAGGCTGCTTGCGAATAGAAGACCACTTTGGAACTAATTCTTTCTCAGAGCCCTGTGTCAAGGGCCAGTGTAAGGCAAAGCTGGAAAATATACAGAATGCAGTACATACATACTGCAAAACATACAGAATGCAGTAGGTGCTCAGTTGATGCACATTCCTTTCTCCTTTGCCCCTAAGGGACAGGAGCAGGTTTGCCATTACACTGGCTTTAGAAACAAGGGCAGACCCTGTGGCTGGGGCAGGGCCCACCATCACTGGCTAGGCAGGCTGAGGTCAGTGATCTGTCCCCAGAGCCATGTTTCCCAGGTTGGCAGGAGCTATGCTTTGTCTGCCTCCCAGAGGAAATTTCAGGCAGGTCTCCCTCTCCCTAGCACCTGTCCCAGATGCTTCTCTCCAGTGAGGATCAAAGGATGCAGACTGAATTTGGCAGAATTCTGAGAAAATCTCATTGAGGAGAGGAAAATGAGGCTTCATTTATCCAGCACCATTGGTATACCCTCTGTAGCCAGGTGCAGAGGGAAGGGCATGGGCTCTAAGGTTAGACAGTTCAACTCCCAGCTCCACTGTATCCTAGCTGTGAAACCTTGAACAAGTGACTGAGCCTTTCTGAGCCTCAGTTTCTTTGTAGAGGCCGTAAGTGCACCTACCTCTGAGAGTGGTGGTGAGGATTCAGGTATTCAGCAAGCAGGTGGCAAACACCTACTCTGTGCCAGACAGTGTTCTAGGATGCAGTGATGAACAAGACCCAATCGCTGCCCTCGTGGAGCTACTTTCTAGTGGTTGGAATGAAATAGTGCATGGAAAGCACCAAGCAGAACACCTGTAATGAAAGTAGAATTGCCTTTCAGTGTTCACCGTTGCCACTCCATCGCTTTTGCTCAATGAGTCCCTGATCATGGCTTTTGTTATAAATGACATAAAGTGCTATTGTGCAGTGATACCCTAGAGGTTTGCTGAGTGGATGGGGCTCTGTGTGTACCCTTAAGCTGATTGGCCCCAGAATACTATACTTTTATAATTCTTCTGTCTCTTCTCCCTTCTCTTCCTGTTTGTTCCTTTTCTCTTCCTTTGGCACATCTGTCTCCAGTACAGATGCCTCCTTCTATGTCACTTCTAGAAAAAGCTAAAGATTCCAAGGAAACTTCCCCAGGTGGTCAAAGGAGGAACCTTATTTTCCGTCTATCTGTCAGGCCTGGTGGCAGCTCCACAAATGTAGAGATTATACCTGTTTAAATTTATGATATATCTGCTCTGGTAATAATAGTTCTGAACATTTGCACAGCATGGTTTTCTAAGGACCTTTCACCAGTATGACCACATCTAGTCCTCACAGTAGCCCTATAAAATACCCTCCTCTGAACTCGAGCACCAGCTGTGCTTTCCTTTATCATCATACTTGACCTGTGTTTCCTGGGTCTCACCGCTTGTCTAGATTCAGAGTATGTTGAAGGCTCAGTGATTACCCAGTGCCCCCCAACACAGAGCCTCCAGGAAAGTGTGCTGGACAGATGGATAGGTGGGTAACCTAACTGACTTCTGGTTACCAGGAATAGTTGGGTGCCCTGAGAAATGCCAGAGAGCAGGTACAGCCTCACCTGAAGACGCTCTCAGTAGCTGGAGCAGTTACAGCCAGGGCAGGAGCACAGTAGCCAGGGTGTGAGTCCAGTGCTCAGAGAACCCAGAGGAGGGAGCAGCTGACTGCTGGGGCTTGGAGGAGGAGGGCTGGAGCATTCTGGGGAGGCCTCCTGGACGAGGTGAGACTAAGAGTGCTAAAGCCTGCCCAGTCTATACAGTCCCTTTCTTTCCCAGGGTCGGCTGACAGATGGAAAAGGGAAGACGATTGACTGCAAGGATGCCATCTTCATCATGACCTCCAACGTGGCCAGTGATGAGATCGCACAACACGCATTGCAGCTGAGGCAGGAAGCTTTGGAGATGAGCCGTAACCGTATTGCTGAAAACCTTGGTATGGTGGCTGACCTGAGCTCTCTGGGCCAGTGACCAGGCCATCGGCCCATCTCCTGGGGGCAAGGATGTAACTTGGGGTCCTGGTCCCAGGGGAGGGTCCTAGTAGGTAGCTTTGTCCCTAGCTGACTCTGAGCAGACACCAGGCACCATACCAGGTAGTGGAGGGGGACAGACAAACAGTGCCCCTGCTTCCTCAAGAAAGCCCAAGTCTGTTGGGTGATAGGAAGATTCCAGACAGGGATAGACAGAGCTACACCAGGGTGAAGGGCCAGAAGGTGGCCAGGTCTTAGGGGACTAAAGAGATGCACACTCAACAGATAGAGGTGCTTTGGTGCAACGAGGGCACAGCAGGTCAAAAACTATATGGCAACAGACACAGCCTTTTCCACTCAGGGCCGCTTCCTGCAGAAGTAGGCCCTGGAGAGTGCTACAAAGGAGGAGCACATCAGGCAGGAGGCTGTGTCTGTTCAGGATTGAACCTGCCCCCTTCCTCCAGGTCAGAACTCAAGTCCTGCTCCTGACTCTTCTCCTCTCCCTCCCTCACATGACTCCCACCCTAAGAAACCCCAGGCTTTGTGGTGCATGAGAGCTGGAAGGGCCCCAGAAAGTACCTAGTCAGGCAAGGAGACCAGGCCAAAGCCCAGAAAGCCTTAGACCTTGACCAGGATCACACAGACAGGGGCAGAAACAGGGCTCTTTTCATAGGTAGCGCTGAGCAGCAGGTACAGCCTCCAAAGCTAAGTGTAGGAAGCAAGCAGTTTGTGATTCTGTCTCCACAGGGGATGTCCAGATTAGTGACAAAATCACCATCTCAAAGAACTTCAAGGAGAATGTGATTCGCCCCATCCTGAAAGTAAGAGGGTTTTCTTGGTACTTCCTGCTGGAGCCTAAGTTTGGGGGAGGGGGGACTTTAGCCATCCTAAAGATATGGAAGCCCCCTCCCTTCCCCAATGAAGTCCAATAATTCCCCTTACCCCTGTGGATCACTGAGCTCACCTCATCCCTGACCGGGCCCTGCAGGCTCACTTCCGGAGGGATGAGTTTCTGGGACGGATCAATGAGATCGTCTACTTCCTCCCCTTCTGCCACTCGGAGCTCATTCAACTAGTCAACAAGGAACTAAACTTCTGGGCCAAGAGGGTAAGAGGGGACTGCTTATGGGTGGGGATGGGACATCTGGCCACTGGAATTATGGAGCACGGGACTGGGAACACCCTATCCCCCAAAAGGTGGAGCACAGTAGTGTGGGCCCAGTGGCCTTGGGGGTGGATGTCTCTCACAGGGCTGGGCCTCAGGGAAGAGTGGTGAGAAAGGGAAAACACTGGGCCCACATGCAGGCATGTTTCTGTCTGACTTGTCTCAGGCCAAGCAAAGGCACAATATCACACTGCTCTGGGACCGTGAGGTGGCAGACGTGTTGGTCGACGGCTACAATGTGCACTATGGCGCCCGTTCTATCAAACATGAGGTGAGCACAGGAGCCTGAGAGAAGTGAACTACCTCCAGACCTCCCTCCCCAGTGCCCCCCAGACCCAACCCCTGGGCTCCCAGCCTGTCTCTCTACAGTTCGGCTGCTGGAATTCACACCCAGAGCAGATGCCACTTCAGAACCAAAAACACAAGATGATCAAGTAAAACCCCTGTCTGGAGGGTGGCCCAGAGAACCCTCCCAGGAGTGGGAAATGGCTGGGAGCATCAGAAACTGACACCATTAAGCCTTTAGCACAGTCCTACAAGCTAGGTGTTATTAGCCCCACTTCGCAAATGAGATAACTGAGGCTCAGAGAAGGTCTCTGACTCACCCTAGCAGTAAGGGATGGAGGCAGCCCAGGCTGAGGTGGTGATGACCACTTCGCCTACCACCACCTGCAGGTAGAGCGCCGTGTGGTGAACCAGCTGGCGGCAGCCTACGAGCAAGACCTGCTGCCAGGGGGCTGTACTCTGCGCATCACCGTGGAGGACTCAGATAAGCAGCTACTCAAGAACCCAGAACCGCCCTCACCCCAGGCTGAGAAGCGTCTACCCAAGCTGCGGCTGGAGATCATTGATAAGGACAGCAAGACCCGCAAACTGGACATCCGGGCACCCCTACACCCTGAGAAGGTGTGCTACACCATCTAGCATCTACCTCCTTGCCTATACGTGCCCTCAACATCCAATAAAGGCCCCTCGGCTATGGCATGGCAACTGACCTAGCTTCCCCTCATGCCTCTCCCTCCTCTTTACCCAGCCTGAGGCCTGCTTACCTGCTCACAGCCCCTAGAAGACCCCTCCTAACCCCAAAGCCTAAAGCAGGAATTTTGCCCAAGCCCAGCCCCTTTGTTAAAGGCCCATAATCTGCTAACAAGTCTGCAGGAGAGGAGCTGCCTTTCACCTCTTTAAGGCAAGGAGGAGGGAGGAGCCAAATCTCTGTCTTCTAGCATGTTCCCCATACCACATAGTCACTGGAGCTGTATTGTGTTCCCAGGAAGCTCAGAAATATGACAGCTAAGACTAGATCAGGCTAGAAGAAGACAGAGACCAAGCTGTGACCTGCCACCCTCTGCTGGTCCTCATATAATTCGGTCTCCAGAACGTATCCACTGAGAGTGGAGGAAGAATGCAGAGCCTGGGCACAGATGGTTCTACAATTTAGTCTATAGCCACTTCGTTCCATGCCCTAAAATTCATGCATTTCACCCAATAGACCCTTTCCCCTTTCCACTGCCATATTATGCCTCCCTACCCTATGTCCTAGGATCAGGCCAGACCATGTTTCTCCAGTTTTGGGGACTAGGTCAGTAGGAGGGACCCTGACTGGTTCATTATCCTACCCTACTGTGCAACTGAGCAGCAGCCCCAGGTGACCAGGCAAGCTCAGCTTTGCAGGGGCCTCCTTAGGAGACTAATGCCATAGACTCTAGGAAGCTGTAGGGGGAGACCACAGGGTCAGGCCTGCCCCTGTGGCCATGGAATCTGCCTCAGCCCTATCTATACTGCTGTACCAGTTAAATTAGCCTAGAAAAAACATGCAATTTATACAATCTGCATGTTAGTCACTAAGCAAAGGATCTAAACACCATCCCTCAAGGGCATTTAACAGGACAGCTGTGTTTCAGCCCAAGCTTAGCAAGGACACAGCAACTCTATAGCCTGGTGCAGCCTTGGGCACTATCTGCAATAGCCACCATTGATAACCACTCCATCCACCTTCCCCCATAGGGCCTTTATGGAACCCTCCGAGTGTTAGCTAGTCTCTTTCAGGGAGCGAGAATGGGAGCAGGAATCAGAGTCCTTTGGGTGATGGAAGAGTGTCATATAATGTGATGGGTACGAGGCAGTCAGAATCCAGGATGTTAGCTCCAGCAGATGCTCCAGCAGTCACTGTCCAGCCTCTCAGGAGCTGTGTCTGCTGCTCCCTACCTCAGTGACTGCTGTTTTTTATTTTTTTTACTTTTTGTTTTGAAAGAATTTTAGACTTACAGAAAGTTGCAAAAATAGAGAATTCCCATATGCCTTCACCCAGCTTCTAATATTAATATCTTATAAAACCATACTGTAGTTACCAAAAGCAGGAAATTAACATTGATACAATATTACTAACTTATCTCTCTACAGACATTAGAAATTTGCCAGTTTTCCCCTTTTTCTGGTCCAAGATCCAACCCAGGATCCCACATTACATTTTGTTGTCATGTTTCCTTTATCTCTGACAGCCTGTGGCAGCTTCTCCATCTTTCTTTGTCTTTTGACACTTTTGAAGAGTCCAGGTCAATCATTTTGGGTTTGTCTGATGTTTTTACATGATTAGATTGAAGGTCTACACTTTGAGCAAGATGACCACAGAAGTGATAATTGTGTCCTCCTCAGTGCCTCCAAGCACGGGGTGGGGTTAACTTTGGTCACATGGCTACGATGGTATGTGTCAAGTTTTTCCACTGTAAAATTGTGAATTTAACCTTTGAAGTTGATAATCTTCTGGGTACTTTAAATCTGTATAAATGTCTTATTTATCCTTAGAATTTTGCCTACTGATTTTAGCTTCCGTCATCAATGGTTCTTGCTTATAACAGGTATTAATGTTATACTCACCTGATAATGATTTGGTTTCCTTATTCTATCTATATTTATTCATTGGTATTCTGCTATAAGGAAGAGCTGTCCCTTTTCCCCCATTTATTTATTTGATAACATATCATTGTGAACTAATGGATATTTGTTTTAGTCTATGGGTTATAATCTAACACTGACATAGTTTACTTTGTTGCTCAGATTGGCCCAGATTTGGCCATTGGGAACTCTTTCAAGTTTGCTCCTGTGTTGTTTCAGCATTGCCCTCATCATTTTTTAAGCACTTCCTTACTTTCTGGTACCACAGGATAGTCCAGGCTTCACATTTTTCCTGTCCCAGCTGTGACATCAGCCATTTCTCTAAGAAGCTCTCTGTTCCTTTTATTCCAGAAAAAAGGAACTTAGAAACCAAATGATTTCTTGATACTAGAAACCAAGGTCTGTACTCATTGCTACTGGAGTGTCATTACTTCTAGGACCTCTCAGCAGACAGAGCTAGGAAATTATATATATATGTATGTATGTATATATGTTAATACATGCAAATACATGCATCTGAATTTATTATCAGGTCTATCCATCTGTATATTATTAAAAACCATGAGTTTATATTGATACCTTCGGTTCCATTTCAGTACCATAGGGTTTGCAACTGCCATTCTTATGACTTTACTATTCCTTTTTTTTTTTTTGAGTCAGGGTCTTGCTCTGTTTCCCAGGCTAGAGTGCAGTGGTGTAGCCTCAAACTGCTGGGCTCAAACAATCCTCCTGCCTCAGCCTCCTGAGTAGCTAGCACTATAGGCACGTGCTACCACACCTGGCTAGTTTTTCTATTTTTTGTAGAGACAGGGTCTTGCTTTTGCTGAGGCTGGTCTCAAACTCCTGACCTCAATCTACCTGCCTCAACCTCCCAAAGTACCAGGATTACAGGTGTGAGTCACTACGCCTGGCCTGACTTTGCTATTTTTTCTCCCCTGCTATCTCTGTTGCTTCTCCTTTCTCTCTGTTTGGTGTTCAGACTTCTCTTAGAGCCTCTAATTAAGCCAGTCAGTGACCATGCAGTATTTCTACGGGATAAAGGTCTTATGTCTGGCTTTCAATCCCTTGGTTGAATTAACCAAGGAACAACAGGCATATAACTAAAAACCAGAAAATTTTTATACAAGAAAACCCAATAGCCACCTTCATGAGAGTAGGGTAGGGGACAGGGTAAGACCCTCAGATTCTGAGGAACTTAATTATCACTTAATTCTTTGCTAGACCTCCAATGTGATATTGGACCCATTATCTTACACTTCATAGCATCCTGGGCAGTGCTCAGCTCACTTGCTCTACTTGTTCTTGTCTTCATCACTAGACTGTAAGCTCCAAGAGGGCAAATACCCAGCTGTTCAGCTCAATATTCTATTCATGGTACCTGGCACAACGCTACATAATGGATGCTCCAAGAATATTTGGACGGGTAGGTGGGACCTGCAGCAAGCACAGATCTTCACAGTGGGCCCTGGGACAGCCACAGTATCATTTGTTTGCTAAGCATACTTTTATTTGTCATGTTCTTGTGGCCAAGCAGTGAGACCCACCAGGACTGGAGCTCTGAGCAAATGGAACAAGGTGAGACCCATATACCTTATTGAGGATCCTAGAATACATATGGCTGGATTTGAAAATGAAAATGTACCACTTTTATTGTTCAAAAAGAAAAACTCAGAGGTATGTAGTGATTTAGAAATTTAGGAAACGGTTTGGTGCGGTGACTCATGCCTGTAATCCTAGCACTCTGGGAGGCCGAGGCAGGCAGATTGCTCAAGGTCAGGAGTTCGATACCAGCCTGAGCAAGAGCGAGACCCTGTCTCTACTATAAACAGAAAGAAATTAATTGGCCAACTAATACATATAGAAAAAATTAGCCGGGCATGGTGGCGTATGCCTGTAGTCCCAGCTATTTGGGAGGCTAAGGCAGGAGGCTCGCTTGAGCCCAGGAGTTTGAGGTTGCTGTGAGCTAGGCTGATGCCACGGCACTCACTCTAGCCTGGGCAACAGAGTGAGACTCTGTCTCAAAAAAAAAAAAAAAGAAAAGAAATTTAGGAAAGAAACACATTTAAATCCTAAGAAAAACAGACCAATAAAGATAAAAGCTACAGTTATCAGGTAGAAAAATAAAACACAAGAAAAAGTACAAATTAAAAAACAATTCTTGAAAGCACCAATAAAATAGATAAAACCAGCCAGGCACAGTGGCTCTTGCCTGTAACCCCAGTTCTTTGGTAGGTCAAGATGGGAGGTTTGCTTAAGTCCAGGAGTTTGAGGTTTCAGTGAGCTGGGTTCCCACCACTGCATTTTAGCCTGGGTGACAAAATAAGAACCTGTCTCAAAAAAAAAAAAAAGAAAAGAAAAGAAAAATAGATAAAATTTCCTGAGCCTGATAAAGGGAAAAGAAGCCAAAAAAAGGGGGGGGGGTTCAGTTTAAGAATGAAAAATTAGACATAACCATGTATGTGGAAGAATTGAGAATAATAATAGAAAAATTCTATGGCAACAAATTTAAAAACAGAGCAAATGGATAATTTCTTAGCAAATACTTAACCCAAGACATAGTTTGAATAGGACAGTTGATTATCAGAAATTGGAAAGGTGATTAAAATTTTAACCTTTTAAAAGATTGTGGCCGGGCACAATGGCTCACACCTGTAATCCCAGCAGTTTAGGAGGCTGAGACAGGAGGATTGCTTGAGGCCAGGAGTTTGAGACCATCCTGGGAAATGTTAGTAAGACCCTGTCTCTACAAAAGATTTAAAAATTAGCTGGTTGTGGTGGCACACACCTGTACTCCCAGCTACTCAAGAGGCTAAGGCAAGACTATGTCTCTAAAACAAAGAAAAAGATTATGTTCTTTTCATTAAACTTTTTAATTGAAATATGTTTATGGAAAAGTATATAAATCTCAAGTATATACTTCAATGAATTATTACAAAGTGAACACATTCTGTAGCCATCATTCAGCCCCCAAAATAGATGAGTTTTAACTTTTTTTTTTTTTTTTTTTGAGACAGAGTCTCACTCTGTTGCCCGGGCTAGAGTGCCGTGCCATCAGCCTAGCTCATAGCAACCTCAAAGTCCTGGGCTCAAGCGATCCTTCTGCCTCAGCCTCCCGAGTAGCAGGGACTACAGGCATGTACCACCATGCCCAGCTAAATTTTTCCATATATACTTTTAGTTGGCCAATTCTTTCTATTTTTAGTAGAGACAGGGTCTCGCTCTTGCTCAGGCTGGTTTCGAACTCCTGACCTTGAGTGATCCTCCCAGAGTGCTAGGATTACAGGCATGAGCCACCACACCCGGCTGAGTTTTAACTTTTAACTGTTAAACAAACTGCCAGTGTACGCGAACCTGGTAAGGTACCAAAAAGAATGCCATAGCCTAATCTCACTTATGACCACAGATGGAAAAATTCCAAATAAAATCCAGTTGAATTGTACATTATGATCTTATAATATTTATTTCAGGCCGGGCGTGGTTGCGCATGCCTGTAATCCTAGCACTCTGGGAGGCCAAGGCGGGCGGATTGCTCAAGGTCAGGAGTTCGAAACCAGCCTGAGCAAGAGCCAGACCCCATCTCTACAATAAATAGAAAGAAATTAATTGGCCAACTAATATATATAGAAAAAATCAGCCGGGCATGGTGGCGCATGTCTGTAATCCCAGCTACTCAGGAGGCTGAGGCAGTAGGATCGCTTGAGCCCAGGAGATTTAGGTTGCTGTGAGCTAGGCTGATGCCATGGCACTCACTCTAGCCTGGGCAACAAAGCGAGATTCTGTCTTAAAACAAACAAAAAAAGGAGATTTATTTCAGTAATACAAGGCTCAGTGTCAGAAAACTTATTACTTCGTTACATCAAGAACTTAAATATTATGTAAATACCTATAGAGTAATAATATTGATGTTGATTTTCTCATTTTGGTAATTATCCTATGATTATGGAAGAGAATATTTTGTTTTTAAATAATATGAATATTTTGAGGTTAAAAGTAAAGACAGTTTGCCAATATTTCATGAAACTTTAAATTATATGTACATAATACATATATACATACGCATATATGTCCATACATATATATACACAGAATGATAAAGAAAGTGTTAATATTTGGGAAATCTGAGGAAAGGGTATACAGGAATTCTTTGTATTGTTCTACAAATTTTCTGTAAGTCTAAAATTATTTCAAAATAAAGTTTTTTAAATGAAAGATGTTAAAACATATCAGTTTGTGCTGATATATCAATTAAATTTAGTATCAGTATATGCTGAAGAAATTTTGCAGCTTTAAGTATAATTTGATAAAATTAAAGCTCTAAGGAAAAGAAAAATTATTTGAATATGATAGATTATCAAAACCCAACAGCAGGCCAGGCACAGTGGCTCACACCTGTAATCCTAGCACTCTGGGAAACCAAGGTGGGAGGATTGCTTGAGCTCAGGAGTTCAAGACAAGGGTGAGCAAGAGCGAGACCCCATCTCTACTAAAAACAGGAAAATCAGCCAGGCATGGTCGCGCACTCCTGTAGTCCCAGCTACTGAGGAGGCTGAGGTGGGAGGATCACTTGAGCTCAGGAGTTTGAGGTTGCAGTGAGCTATGATGACCCCACTGCACTCTACCCAGGGCAACAGAGTGAGACTACCTCTCAAACAAAAGTATAAAAAAAAAAAAAAAGAATGAAAGAAAAATAAACCCAACAGTGAACATTATTTTTAATTGTAACAACTAAAGCTATTTCTGTTAAAGTCTGAAATAAGACAAGATTCAACATTGCTTTGCAAATTGAAATGAAAGCAATTAGAGAGGAAAACTAAATCACATAAATATTGGAAAAAATTAATGATCTTATTTTATAGAAATATTGTATTTTTTTTTTCATTATTTTGTTTTTTGGGGGTTTTTTGAGACAGAGTCTCACTCTGTTGCCTGGGCCAGAGTACCATGGCATCAGCCTAGTTCATAGCAACCTCAAACTCCTAGGTTCAAGGGATCTTCCTGCCTCAGCCTCCCAAGTAGTAGCTAGGATTCCAGGCCTGCACCATCACACCTAGCTAACTTTTTCTATTTTTAGTTGTCTGGCTAATTTCTTTCTATTTTTAGTAGAGATGGGGTCTTGCTCTTGCTCAGGCTGGTCTTGAACTCCTAACCTCAAGCGATCCTCCCATCTTGGCCTCCCAGAGTGCTAGGATAACAAGTGTGAGCCACCATGCCCAGCCCAATTGTGTATATAGAAAATCCAGGCAGGGCGTGTTTCTCAAGCCTGTAATTCTAGCACTCTGGGAGGCCGAAGCAGGAGGATTGAGCTCAGGAGTTCCAGACCAGCCTGAGCAAGAGCAAGGCCCCGACTCTACTATAAAATTGAAAGAAATTAGCCAAAAAACTAAAAATAGGAAACTTAGTGGGGCACAGTGGCACGTGCCTATAATCCTAGCTACCCTGGAGGCTGAGGCAGGAAGATCACTTGAGCCCAGGAGTTTGAGGTTGCTATGAGCTTAGGCTGACGCCACAACATTCTGTCACAGGAGAGTGAGACTCTGTCTAAAAAAAAAAAGACCAAAAGGCTATAGTAACAACCTATTTGCATTAATAAGAAAATTTGTAAGTAGCTGAATACAAGATAAATATACAAAAATCAATCATTTTCTCTAGCCTAGCAATAAAACAGCTAGAAACTGTAACAAAAGAAAAGCATTCCATTCACAGTTGCAGCAAATAGGTGTATATATTTGCTCATATATACATAAGCTACTTCTGGAACAGAGCAAATTGGGCAATTGAGGCACAGCAATGGAAAGGAAACTTCACTATATTCATTTCTTATGCTATTTTTAGTAAGTTTTGAACTACAGTAATATAGTATTCAAAATTGTAAAATACTTGAGAATAAATTTAAGAAAAAATCATATTGAAGGACATAAAAGAAGACCTGACAAAAATGAAAAAATATACCATGTTCTAGAAAAGATGACAATAATTAATATTAAAATATTCATTCTTAGGGCTGGATGAGGTGGCTTACACGTGTAATACTAACACTCTGGGAGGCCGAGGTGGGAGAATCACTCAAGGTCAGGAGTTCGAAACCAGCCTAAGCAAGAACGAGACCCAGTCTCTACTAAAAATAGAAAGAAATTAATTGGCCAACTAAAAATATATAGAAAAAATTAGCCAGGCTTGGTGGTGCATGTCTGTAGTTCCAGCTACTCGGGAGGCTGAGGCAGAAGGATCACTTAAGCCCAGGAGTTTGAGGTTGCTGTGAGCTAGGCTGACACCATGGCACTCTAGCCTGGGCAACAGAGTGTCACTCTGTCTCAAAAAGAAAAAAAATATTCATTCTTAATATATAATCTAGTGCAAACCTAATTAGATTTGATAGCATTTTAATTGAATCAAATGAACTAAAGTCATGTTGTACTACTGTGTCCATAGGTGATACCATATGGAGCTACTGTTTTCTGGGTCTGGGCTATCAGGAACTCAGATTACTACTTCTTTCACAATCCCATCTTGATAGTATGCAAATTAGGGAATATGTAAATAAGACTACCATTCACACACACCCTAAATACAATTATGAGCAAAAGGAAAAATGAAGGGTTATTGTGTGTGAGCATAGAAGCTATATATGAGTGTGAAGCAGACAAACCAGGGAAAACTGAGGGTAGAGATGGAAGTTTCCTGATTTCAAAGTGCCTTGCATGCCATGCTAAGGGAATGAAGTGACCAAATTTGTGTTTTTAATAGACTCTCTGATTGCATTGTGCAGAATGATTTGGTATGACTGCTGAACAAGATACAATACATGGAGTAGTTCCAGGCAAACTCTCTTCCCACCTAAAACAAATATTTAATACATGTAACAAAACAAAAGGTTTAACAAGCAACTAGACTTGAAACTAAGAATGGAAAATCCCTGGATGCCAGAAATGAATAGAAACCTAAAAATCAGAGAGTAAGTGAAAGTGGAAGTCAAGGAGTTCTTAGTGACTTGGGACCAGATATAGGCCTAATGTCTGGGTGCTGGGACTTCAGCAGTGAAACAAGAGTCTTAAAAGGACACCTCCTTGTGAAGTGAAAACTAGAAAAACACTGTTCGTTGTCCCGGAAATCAGCAGGGGAATGCAAGAAAGTCTATCATTACTCAGAAATTTAAGTAGAGGCAGAGCTAAAAAGAAACGGATATTTGCTCTTTCTGAGATTGTTCCAAATTCACAATACCAAATGTTATTAGGATGCCAAGCTGAAAAACTAACAAAAAGCCGGTCCTGGCTGGGTGTGGTGGCTCACGCCTGTAATCCCAGCACTTTGGGAGGCCAAAGCTGGAGGATTGTTTGAGGCCAGAAGTTCTAGACCAGCCTGAGCAAGAGCAAGACCCCATCTCTACAAAAAATAGAAAAATTAGCCAGGAGTAGTGGCACATGCCTGTAGTCCCAGCTACTGAGGAGGCTGAGGCAGGAGAATGGCTTGAGCCCAGGAGTTTGAGGTTGCAGTGAGCTATGATGACGCCACTGCACTCTAGCCCCAGCAACAGAGCCAGACCAAAACATGTCTCAAAAAAAAAAAAAAAAAACTGGTCCAGGACCAATGAAACCTATAGGATCCTATAGAAACAAGCACAAAATTGTTCTGTAAAATTATTGCCATAATCCAGTTTTTTCCACAAAGGAACCTGTGGAGAAACAAATCCTACTGAAAATGAGTTTACAGAGGAAACTTATCCCCCCCAAAAAAGGAAACAAACCACCATGAATGAAAATATAGATGGAATAAATGTGGGAATTTGTACTCTGAGAAGTATCAGTAATATAAGAATAAAATCTGAATTTAAATATGTTTAAAATTGTTCAAAGAAATGAAGAGAAGACTAGAAACCATAAGGCAAGAAAGGACGGTGTGAAAAAAGAAAATAGGTGGATTTGAAAAACGGCCTACCTTCTAAGTAGTTTCTTCAAATTAATTTCATTTTTTTTTACATTTCATTTTCTCTAGTGTTGTGTTCCTTAATTAAGTATTAGATACCAGGACTGGTAAGGACTCATAACTCTTAAAGAAGATTTGGGTCAGCCAGAGAACAAAGAACCCTAATGATCTAAGGCACTGGCATAGGGCAAGGGGAATATGGAATGGGTAGGGGAAGAGAGAAGTCACCAGTGCCACCCCCCAGAGAGCCATGATCAGTTGCAAAGATAAGGAATATAGCCCCAACCACAATCCTGAAACCATTTGCCACCATCTTCTAAGAGTCTTCAAACCTAATCCCACCATGCTTCACAATTTGTCACAGTAATCCCAAGAAGGCTAAATCTCAGTGATCATCTATCACCACCACATCATGTACTACTCCCCTTTCTAACCCTTCCACTGTCCTCCAGCACTCCCCTTCTATAATCATCAAATTATTCTATCTAAGCACCTTCTTGTTGGAATATTTGCTTCACCTCTCCACCAACTGTCTCCTAAAGACATTGCTTACTCTGGCTGCCCCCTAACATGTTGCTTCCCTTGGAGCTCTCTTAGACAGAGGCTGCTTTTCTTGTCAGACCCAGGAAGTGAGTCCCTATTGTTTCTCAATTATTTCTCATAGTTTCTCACCCTCCCAGCTTTTTTGAATTCAGCAGTTTGACTATACCAGCCATTCTCTCATTGCCCTATCTACTGATCTCCCAATCACTGTCCCACATACAGGGAAGATTTTAGCCCCTGCATCATTTTCTCTCTTCCCCAGCACATGCCATCATTCTTGGTGGCTTCAACTTCCCTATCCAACACCCTACTCTCCTCACATTAATGCTCTTTTCATGCCCCTGCCAACTTCAATCACCTATGTCATGGTCACTTCCTAAATTTTATCACAAGTAATTGAACTTCCCCCAGAGTACCCATTACTCTCAAGCCAGTATCTTCCATGTTCCACTTCGCTTGCTTTGGTACAATCTATGTATATAATTCTTTGACCTGAGTGGTACTTCTAGTCCATTAACCCCACCACTTCTTATTTTCCATCTGGCCCCTCTTTTTGCACTCTCAAATCCACTCAGATCTCAGGGTCTATTATTGCAAATAGACCCCCTTGCAAATATTCTCAGAGTCTGGGTTACCCAACGTCAATATAAATCTTCCCAAACCTGTACGTTAGAGAAAAGCTTCACACTGCATAGCATCACCTATCCCTTGCACAGAACAACTTACTCTCACATAGATGAACATAGCAAACTCACATTGGTTGCTGTAACTTGTTCCATATCAAGGATCTCTGTGATGAGTATTCCTCTTCTGGTTCTGTCATAACCCCATTTAGATATCTTTTAACCTGTGAACAAAATTGAGAAGTTGACTGACACAATCTACATTAAAAACTAGGGCAAATAAAGGAAAAGGAATGAAAAAAGATGGTAGATCAAGCACTGTATCTATGCTCCCCACTTTAAGCACCGCCTACACACACCAAAAAAAAGAGTAAAATAATTTTTTTTATTTTATATTTTAATTTTTTTTTACTTCGGCATATTACAGAGGTAGAAATGTTTAGGTTACATATATTGCCTTTGCCCCACCTGAGTCAGAGCTTCAAGCATGTCCATCCCCCAGACGGTGCACACCACACCCATCAGGTGTGCATATACCCATCCCCTCCTCCCCACCGTCTGCCCAACACTCGATGAATGTTTTTACTATATATGCACTTAAGTGTTGATCAGTTAATCCCAATTTGATGCTGATAAAATAATTTTTAAAGGTAAATTCCCAGAGGATTCTGTGAAGATAGCAGAGTAGGAAACATCAGGAATCTATATTCCCACTCAGACAATTACACTGGTAGAATCTGTCTGATGTAACTATTTTGGATCTCTGAAGTCTATTGAAGTCCTGCTACTTCCCAGGGAAGTCTTGGGTGGTAAATTGTGGTTAATTTTGTTCAATTTCAGGTCTTAACATAGAAAATAATAGCAGCTACCCATCCCCCATCTTCCATCCCCATGACAAGCAACTATGCACATGTTCCTGGAGCAACTTGAATAAAGCCTATAGGAGCCAGGGTAGGCAAAATGATCCTGTTATCCAAATATTTGGAATCTGTACTCTGATTGCTGATTGCTACTTCTGATCACAGGGGTAGAGACAAAGAGGTAGAGACCATTGTTGCTGCACCTTTTCTCATTGTCACAAGCCCCTTCCCCCCTGGCTGACTTCTAGGATATTTAAAGCACTGCCACCTTTCCCCCATCTTTATTTCTCTCTTTTTTTCCTTGTTGGAAACCAAACATTCCAGACTAGAATATTCAAAAGCAACTACATATAAAGAGAAAATTAGAAAGTGATCATGCATGTCCAAGGAAAGTTGCAGGCTCAGAAAAGACCTGAGAAGACCTTAAGTTTATGCCTCAGGCTGATCCTTGGCAGAGGTACAAACTACAACAATAAAACAAAACAAAAAACCAGCAAACCCTGTGAAAGGGAAAGAATCTGATTTCCAGAATTACCAAATTATTAGATTCAAATGCCTGGTTTTCAGCAAAAAATTACAAGGCATACAAAGAAATAGGAACTCATGGCATATGCAAAGGAAAAAAAGAAGTCAACAGAAACTATCCCTGAAAAAATCCTGATCAGAGATCTATTAAACAAAGACTTTAAAACAACTGCCTTAAAGATGCTTGAAGAACCAATGAAAGACATTGAGAAAGTCAAGAAAATGATATCTGAACAAAATGTAAACATCAATAAAGAGAAAACCTTTAAAAAAAACACAAAAAAATAAATTCTGGAGCTAAAAAATATAACTGAAATGAAAATTTTACTAGAGGCATTCAGGCAAATTTGAGCAGGCAGAAGAAAGAATCAGCAAACATGAAAGTAGAACAATGGAAATTATCAAGTCAGGAAAGAACAGAAAAAAAGATTGAAGAAAAGTGATTAGAGCCTAAGCCACCTGTAGGACACCATCAAGCAGACCAGCATATATCTTGCAGGAATCCCAGGAGAGAAAGGAGCAGAGAGAATATTTGAAGAAATAATGGCTGAAAATATCCTAAATTTGATGAAAGACATGAATATAAATATCCAAGAAGCTTAACAAACTCCAAGTAAGATAACTCAAAGGCACCCACACCAAAACACATTATAATCAAACTTTTGAAAGACAAGGACAAAGAATCTTAAAGGCAGCAAGAGATAAGCAATTCATCACATACAAGGGATCCTTAAGGCTATCAGAAACTTTGGAGCCCAGAGGCAGTGGAAAAGAAGAAGAAGAAAAAAAAAAAATCAAAAATTATATCCACAGCAAAACTCTCCTTAAAAAGTGAGTAAGAAATTAAGATATTCCCAGAAAAAAAAAAAAAAAAAAACTGAAGGAGTTTATTACCACTAAACCTGCCCTGCAAGAAATGCTCAAGGAGTTCTGCAGGGTGAAATGGAAAGAAACCAGGCAGTAACTTGAAGTCATATGAAGAAATAAAGATCTCAATAAAGGTAAATACATGGGCAATTATAAAAGCTAGTATTATAACAATGGTTTGTAGCTGCACTTTTTGTTTTCTACATGATTAAGAGACTACTACATGTTTTTTTTAAAGCTAGTATTGTAACTTTAATGTGTAACTCCATATTGTGTTTTATACATAATTTAAGAGACTAATGTATTTCAAAGAATTATTGTTGTGTTTTAGGGCACACAGTATATAAAGATGTAATTTTGTAATATCAACAACAAAAAGGGGGGGATGGGCTGTTAAAGGAAGCAGAGTTTTTGTATATTATTGAAGTTAAGCTGGTATAAATTCAAATTATAGTGTTATAACTTTAGGATGGTGGTGTTCTTTTGAATTTTTTTTTTTTTTTTTTTGAGACAGAGTCTTGCTTTGTTGCCCAGGATAGAATGAGTGTCGTGGCGTCAGCCTAGCTCACAGCAACCACAAACTCCTGGGCTCAAACAATCCTACTGCCTCAGCCTTCTGAGTAGATGGGACTACAGGCATGCACCACCATGCCCAGCTAATTTTTTTCTATATATATTAGTTGGCCAATTAATTTCTTTCTATTTATAGTAGAGACTGGGTCTCGCTCTTGCTCAGACTGGTTTGAATTTTTTTTTTTATTTCAGCATATTATGGGGGTACAAATGTTTAGGTTACATATATTGCCTTTGCCCCACCCAAGTCAGAGCTTCAAGCATGTCCATCCTCAGATGGTGTGCTCTCCTGCCCCCTCCCACCTGCTGGACACCCAGTGGATTTTACTACTATATGTGCACATAAGTGCTGATCAGTTAATACCAATTTGATGGGGTGAGTACATGTGGTGCTTGTTGTTCCATTCTTGTGATACTTCACTTATGAGAATGGGCTCCACCTCCATCCAGGATAATACAAGAGGTGCCAGATCACCATTGTTTTTTGTGGCTGAGTAGAACACCATGGTATACATACACCACATTTTATTAATCCACTCATGTATTGATGGGCACTTCAGTTTTTTCTATATCTTTGCAATTGTGAATTGTGCTGCTATAAACATTGAGTGCAGTTGTCTTTTTTATAGAATGTCTTTTTTTCCTTTGGAGAGATGCTCAGTAATGGGATTGCTGGATCAAATGGTAGTTCTACTTTTAGCTCTTTGAGGTATCTCCATATTACTTTCCACAGAGGTTGTACTAGTTTACAATCCCACCAGCAGTGTATAAATGTTCCTATCTCTCCACATCCATGCCAACATTTATTGTTTGGGGACTTTTTGATAAAAGACATTCTCACTGGAGTTAAGTGATATCTCATTGTGGTTTTGATTTGCATTTCCCTGGTGATTAGAGATGCTGAGAATTTTTTCATATGTTCGTTGGTCATTTGTCTTCTTTTGAAAAGTTTCTGTTCATGTCCTTAGCCCACTTTTTAATGGGGTTGTTTGATTTTTTCTTGCTGATTTTCCTGAGTTCTATATAGATTCTAGTTATCAGCCCTTTATTGGATGAGTAGCATGCAAATATTTTCTCTCATTCTGTAGGTTATCTGTTTGCTCTTGTGATAGTTTCCTTGGCTGTGCAGAAGCTTTTTAATTTAATCAGGTCCAATTTATTTAATTTTGTTGTTGCTGTGATTGCCTTTGGGGTCTTTTTCATAAATTCCTTCCCTAGACCAATGTATATAAGAATTTTCCCAACATTTGCTTCAACCAAAAGAACAAATTGGGAGGCATCAATTTACTAGACTTCAAGCTATACTATAAGGCTATAGCAAGCAAAACAGAATGGACTGGCACAAGAACAGAGACATAGACCAATGGAACAGAACTGAGAACCCAGATATAAAACCATCCTCATATAGCCATCTAATCTTTGACAAAGCAGACAAAAACATACACAGGGGGAAAGAATCCTTATTCAATAAATGGTCCTGGGAAAATTGGATAGCCACATGTAGAATACAAACAGGATCCGCACCTCTCACAAAAATCAACTTGTGGTAAATACCAGGCTTAAACCTAAGACATGAAACTTAGAATTCTAGAAGAAAATGTTGGAAAAATTGTTATAGACATTGGCCTAGAGAAAGAATTTATGAAGAAGTCTCCAAAGGCAATCACAGCAACAACAAAAATAAATAAATTGGACCTGATCAAATTAAAAATTTTCTGCACAACCAAGGAAACTATCATGAGAACAAACAGACAACCTACAGAATGGGAGAAAATATTCACATGCCACACATCCAATAAAGGGCTGAAAACTTTAGAATGTTAAATGTAATCCCCATAGTAACCATGAAGAACATAGCTATAGAATGTTCAAAAGGAAATGAGAAATTAATTTAAATGCTTCACTATAAAAAATCAACTAAACACAAAAGAAGACATTATTGCAGGAAGTGAAGATCAAAAAGCCATAAGGCATATAGAAAACAAATAGCAAAATGACGGAATTAAGCCTCCCTCCTTATCAGTAATTACTTTAAATGTAAATGGATTATTAAACTCTCCAAAAGACAAAGATTATCAGATTGTACTCAGTAACATGATCTGACCAAATGCTATCTAGAAGAGATTCACTTTAAATCCAAAGATACAAATAGATGGAAAGTGAAAAGATGGAAAAAAATATTCTATGCAAATAGTAACCAAAAGAGAGCAGAAGTGGCTATACTAATATCAGACAATATATACTTTAAATTTTTAAATAAGGTTATAAGAGAAAAGGCCATTATTAATACAAGGCTGAATATAGGGGAAAAGATGTAATAATTATAAACATTTGTGTACCTAATGACATCATCAAAATATAAAAAAAAAACCTGATGGAACTGAAAGGAGAAATAGAAAGTTCTACAATAATAGTTGGAGACTTCAATACCCTACCTTTGGCCAGGCGCATTGGCCCACCCATGTAATCCTAGCACTCTTGGCAGCAGAGGTGGGAGGACTGCTTGAGCTCAGGAGTTCGAGACCAGCCTGAGCAAGAGTGAGACCCTGTCTCTACCAAAAATTGAAAAATTAGCCCACTGTCATGGCATGCACCTGTAGTCCCAGCTACTTGGGAGGCTGTGGCAGGAAGATCACTTGAGCCTAGGAGTTTGAGATTGCTGTAAGCCAGGCTAATGCCATGGCACTCTACTCAGGGCAACAGAGTGAGATTTTGTCTCGGAAAAAAAAAATACCCCACTCTCAATAATCAATAAAAGAACCAGTCAGAAGATAAGGAAATAAAGGATTTAAACAACACAATAAACCAAATAAATCTATTAGGCATATACAGCACTCTACTCAGCAACAACACCATACATATTCTTCTCAATTTCACATGAGACACACTATTCAGGATAGATCATATGTTAGGCCATGAATTAAGTTTCAATAGAGTTTAAAAGATATCATACAGTGTATCTTCTCTGACCATAGCAGGATGAAGTTATAAATCAATAACAGAAGTAAAACTGGAAATTGTATAAAATCATGGAAATTAAGCAATACATTCATTTAAACAACCAGTAAAACAAAGAAGAAATCACAAGAGAAATTATAAAATACTTATAGATAAATGAAAATGAAAATGCTACATACCAAAACTATGGAATGCAATGAAAGCAGTACTGAGGACATTTATAATTGTACATGCTTATATTAAAAAATAAGAAAGATCTCAAATGAACAACCATCTAACTTTGCAATTTAAGGAAATAGAAAAAGAAAAACTAAACCCAAAGCTAGCAGAAGGAAGAAAATAATAAGAATTAGAACAGAAATAAATGACATGAGAATAGAAAAACAGAGGAAATCAATGAAACAAAAAACATTGTTCTTTGAAAAGATCAACAAAATTAACAAACCTTTAGGTAGACAGACTAAGAAAAAAAGAGAGAAGACTCAAATTACTAAAATCAGAAATGAAAGTGACATAACTACTGATTCTACAGAAATAAAAAAGGATTATGAGACTACTATGAAAAATTTATGCCAACAAATTAGATAACCTATAATAGATGAAATAGATAAATTCCTAGAACACAAAACCTACCAAGAATAAATCACAAAGAAATAGAAAATCTGAATAACCCTATAACTAGCAAGGATATTGAATCAGTAATAAAAAAATCTCCTGGCCGGGCGCAGTGGCTCACGCCTGTAATCCTAGCTCTCTGGGAGGCCGAGGCGGGCAGATTGCTGGAGTTCAGGAGTTCGAAACCAGCCTGAGCAAGACCCCGTCTCTACTATAAATGGAAAGAAATTAATTGGCCAACTAAAAATATATACAAAAAATTAGCCGGGCATGGTGGCATATGCCTATAGTCCCAGCTACTTGGGAGGCTGAGGCAGGGGGATCGCTTGAGCCCAGGAGTTTGAGGTTGCTGTGAGCTAGGTTGACGCCATGGCACTCACTCTAGCCTGGACAACAAAGCGAGACTCTGTCTCAAAAAAAAAAATCTCCTGACAAATAAAACCCTGGACCTCCTTCAGGGCTAAATTCTACGAAGCATTTAAAGTACTAAAACCAATCCTTCTCAAACTTTTCCAAAAAAATAAAAAGGAGAGAACACTTCCTAACCTATTCTGAGACCAGCATTACCCTGATACCAAAGCCAGACAAAAACACAGGAAGAAAACTAAAAACCAATGTCACTTACAAACATTGATGGAAAAAACTCAACAAAACACTAGCAAACCAAATTCAGCAGTATATAAAATAGATTATACACCATGATCAAGGGGATTTATTCCTGGAATGTAAGGATGGTTCAACATTTTTTAAAAAATCTATCAATGTAATACCAAATCAACAAAATGAAAGGAAAAAACCACACCATCATGTCAATTGATACAGAAAAACATTCCCAAAAATTAACACCCTTTCATAAACAAACATTCAACAAACTAGGAATAGAAGGAAACTACCTGAACATGATGAAAGCCTTATATGAAAAACCCACAGTGTATATCATACTCAGTCAATGGTGAAAGACTGAAAGATTTTCCTCTAAGATCAGGAACAAGATAAGGATACCTGCTTTCACCACTTCTATTCAACATAGCACCAGAAATTTTAGCTAGAGAAATAAGGCAAGAAAAAGAAATAAATGATATCCAAATTAGAAAAGAAGAAGTAAAATTATCTCTGTTAGCAGATGATGATATATTTAGAAAACTGTGAAGATACACACACTCCCACCCCACCCCCACACACATGCAGTTAGAACTAATAAATGCATTCATCAAAGTAGCAGGATACAAGTTGACACACAAAAATCAGTTGCATTTCTATATACTAATTATGAATAATCTTAAAAGAAAATTATAAAAAACATTTACATTTACAATAGCATCCATTTACAATAGTATCAAAAAGAATAAAATTCGGTAGTTAACCAAAGAGGTGAAAGACTTTACAATGAAAGCTACAAAACATTGCTGAAACAAATTAAAGACATATAGGCCAGGCACAGTAGTTCATGCCTGTAATCCTAGTACTTTGGGAGGCAGAAGAGGGAGCATTGCTTGAGCTCAAGAGTTCAAGACCAGCCTGAACAAGAATGAGACCCGTCTCTACTAAAAATAGAAAAATTAGCTGGGCACTGTGGCTTATCCCTCTATCCCAGCTACTTGGGAGGCTGAGGCAGGAGAATTGCTTGAGCCCAGGAGTTTGAGGTTGCAATGAGCTATGATGAGGCCATTGCCCTCTACCCAGGGTGACAGAGTAAGACTGTCTAAAAAAAAGAAAAAAGAAAAAGAAATCAAAGACATAAATAAATGAAATATATCCCATATTCATAGATTGAAAGACCCAATATTGTTAAGATGTCAATACTACCCAAAGCAATCTACAGAGTCAATGAAATCCCTATCAAAATCCCAATGATACTTTTTGCAGAAATACAAAAACTCATCCTAAAATTCATCTGGAACCTCAAGGGACCCCAAACAGCCAAAACAATCTTGAAAAAGAAGAACAAGGCTGGAGGACTTATACTTCTTGGTTTTAAAACTTACTACAGGATATAGTAATCAAATTGTGTGGTACTGGCATAAAGACAGACATATAAATCAATGGAATAGGATAGAGAGCCCAGAAATAGATCCCTCTGTATATGATCAAATGATTTTTTTACAAGGGTGACAGGATCATTCAGTGGGAGAAAAACAGTCTTTCAACAAGTAATGCTGGGAAATCTGAATGTCCACATGCAAAAAGAATGAAGTTGGACCCTTACCTGCCACCATATACAAAAATTAACTCAAAATGGAACAAATAACTAAATTTAAGACCTAAAAATATAAAATTACAAAAGAAAATATAGGGAAAATCTTCACAATAATGGATTAGGCAGTGATTTCTTGGATATGATGCCAAAAGCACAGACAACAAAAGAAAAAATAGGACTTCATAAACATTTTTAAAAATTGTGCAACAGAAGACACTTTCAACAGAGTAAAAAGGCAACCCATAGAATGGAAGAAAATATTTACAAATCATATATCTGAATAGGCATTAATACTCAGGATATATACAGAACTCCTAAATCTCAACAGCAACAGCAAAAAACAAAAGAAAACAAAAAAAGCCCTGATTTAAAAATAGGCAAAGGACATGAATAGACATTTTTCCAAAGAAGATATACAAATGACCAATAAGCACATAAAAACATGCTCAACATCAATAATCATCAGGGAAATGCAAATCAAAATGATAAGGAGATACTACTTACACCCACTAAGATGACTATAATTTTATAATTTTTTTGAATACAAAAAAAAAATAAGTGTTGGCAAAGGTATGGAGAAATTTGAACCCTCATTCCTGGTGGGAATGTTAAATGGTACAGGTGTTCAAACAAAAACTTATACATGTGTTTTTTCTATTCACAATAGCCAAAAGATAGAAACAACCTGAATGTCCATCAACTTATGAATACACAAGCAAAAATATTATATATCCATATCATGGATATTATTCAGCCATAAAAAGGTATGAAGTATTGTTATATGCTACAGCATGGGTAAATCTTGAAAACTTTATGCTAAGTGAAAGAAACCAGACACAAAAGGCAACATGTTATATGATTTCATCTATATGAAGTGTCCAGACTAGGCAAATACATAGAGACAGTAAGTAGATTAATGGTTGCCATGGGTGGGGGAAAGGGAAGAATGGCGAGTAACTATTTAAAGGGTGTAAGATTTTCTTTTGGGTAATAAAATGTTCTGAAACTAGATAGTAGTGATAGTTGTACAACATTGTGAATGTACTAATGCCATTGAATTATGCACTTTAAAATGGCCAAAATGGTGAATTTTATGCTTTATATATTTGATCACAACTTTTTAAAGATATAAATCTTTATGACCTGGATTAAGCAATGGTCTCTTAGATATGACACCAAAACATAATAAAAATAAATAAATTGAACTTCATCAAGATTGAAAACTTTTATAAAGAACATTATCAATAAAGTGACAGGCTGGGCGCAGTGGCTCACGCCTGTAATCCTAGCAAGCACTCTGGGAAGCCAAGGCGGGCGGCTAGCTCGAGGTCAGGAGTTCAAAACCAGCCTGAGCAAGAGTGAGACCCCATCTCTAGTATAAATAGAAAGAAATTAATTGGCCAACTAATATATATAGAAAAAATTAGCTGAGCATGGTGGCACATGCCTGTAGTCCCAGCTACTCAGGAGGCTGAGGCAGTAGGATCGCTTGAGCCCAGGAGTTTGAGGTTGCTATGAGCTAGGCTGATGCCACGGCACTCACTCTAGCCTGGGCAACAAAGCGAGACTCTGTCTCAAAAAAGTAAAAAATAAAGTGACAAAACAACCTACAGAATGGGAGAAAATATTTGAAACTCATATATTTGATAAGGGTCTATTCAGAGTATATAAAGAACTCACAGCATGACAATAAAAAGACAAATAACCCAATTTAAAACCAGGCAAAGGATCTGAATAGACGTTTGTCTAAAGATGATATACAATAGGCCAATAAGCACTTGAAAGATGCTCAACATTATTGGCCTTCAGAGAAATGCATATCAAAACCACAATGAGATACCTCTATCCAAACCCACTGAAATGACTATAATCAAAAAGATAGGCAATAACAAGTGTCGGTGAAGATTTGGAGAAATTGGAGTCCTCCTACACTACTGATGGGAATGTAAAATGATGCAGCCACTTTGGAAAAGAGTCTAGCAGTCACTCAAAAAGTGAAACATAGAGTTTCCATATGACCCAGCAATTACATTCCTAGGTTATACCTAAGAGACATGAAAACATACAGCCACGTAAAAGTTTGCACATGACTGTTTACAGCAATATTTTTCATAATAGCCAAAAAGTGGAAACAACCCAAATGCCCATCAAACTGATGAACAGATAGACAAAATATGGTATATTCATGGAATATTGGAATGGAATGTTTTTCAGCCACAAAAAAGAATAAAGTACTGATTCATGCTACAACATATCTGAACCTAGAAATATGCTAAATGAAAGAAGCCAGTTACAAAAGACCACATAGTAGATGATTCAATTTATGTGAAAATGTCCAGATAAGGCAAATCTATATACAGAGAAAGTGGTTGCCAGGTGCTGGGAAAGAGGAGAATAGCAACGCCTGATAATGGGTATGGAGTTTATATCTGGTGTGATGAAATGTTCTGGAATGACATAGCGGTGACAATTGTAAAAATTTGTGCAACCACTGAATTGTATACTTTTTTTTTTTTTTGAGACAGTCTCACTCTGTTGCCCAGGCAAGTGCTGAGGCATCAGCCTAGCTCACAACAACCTCAACCTCCTGAGCTCAAGTGATCCTCCTGCCTCAGCCTCCCAAGTAGCTGGGACTATAGGCATATACCACCACGCCCAGCTAATTTTTCTGTTTTTAGTAGAGACAGGGTCTAGCTCTTGCTCAAGCTGGTCTTGAACTCCTGAGCTCAAGCAATCCTCCCACCTCGGCCTCCCAGAGTCCTAGGATTACAGGTGTGAACCACCATGCCTGGCCAAATTTTATACTTTAGAGGGTGAATTTTATGGCATATGAATTATATCTCAATTTTTTATATCTCAAAAAAATTATACCTTAATTTTCAAAAATTATTTAAAAAATCCTTTAGAAAAGTATTTTTTAATGTATCAAAGTTAAATGTCAAGAAAATACAAAAAGAAGTCACAGAGTGGTAGAAAATATTTGCAAAAGACATATCTGACAAAGGAATGGTACCCAAAATATACAATGAACTCTTAAAATTCTGAAAGAAGAAAGAAAATGAACTACCAGATTAAACAATGGGCAAAATATCTGAACAGACACCTCGTCAAAAAAGATATACAAATGAAAAATAAGCATGCGAAAAGATGCTCCACATTCTATACCATTAGGGAATTGCAAATTAAAACAACAAGATACCACTACACACCTATTAGAATGGCTGAAATCCAAAACAATGACAACACCAAATACCAGCAAGGAAGTAGAGCAAAAGGAACTCTCATTCATGGCTAGCAGGAATGCAAAATGGTGCAGCCACTTTGGAAGACAGTTGGCAGTTGTTTATAAAACTAAACATATTTTTATCATATGATCCTGCAACCGTGCTCCTTGGTATTTCGCCAAATATGATGAAGACTTTTGTCCACACGAACCTGCATGTGAATGTTTATAGCAACTTTACTCATGACTGCCAGAATTTGAAAGAAACTATTAATAAAATTGCCCTTCAGTAGGTAAATGAATAAACTGTGACGCAGACAGTGGAATATTACTCAGCACTGAAAAGAAATGAGCTATTAAGTCATGAAAAGACATGGAACAACCTTAAATTCTTATTCCTGAGTGACAGAAGCCATTCTGAAAAGGCTATATACTGTATGATTCCAACTATATAGCATTCTGGAAAAGGCAAAACTATAGAGAGAGTAAAAACATCAATGGTTGCCAGGGACTTGAGAGGTGAGAGAGATGAATAGGTGGACCACAGGAGATTTTTAGGGCAGCGACACTATTATGTATGACACTAAAAGAGTGGGTACATATTATACATTTGTCAAAACCCCTAAAATGTACAACACAAAGAGTGAACTCTAAATTATGGACTTTGGTTGATAGTGATATATGTGTCAACACTAGTGCATTGATTGTAACAAATATACAAATCTGATGATAATGCTAATAGTGAAGGCTTTGGTAGGAACTGGAGGAGGGAGTATAAGAACTCTGTATACTTTTTACTCAATTTCACTGTGGAACTAAAGGTGCTCTAAAAAACAAAATCTATTAATTTTTAAAAGTTAAATGTGGCCAAGTACGGTTACTCACACCTGTAATCCCAGCACTTTGGGAGGCAAAGGCAGGAGGATCCCTTGAGTCCAGGAGTTCAAGACCAGCCTGGGCGACATAGCAAAACCTCATCTCTACAAAAATAAAAAACTTAAGCATAGTGGTGCATGCCTGTAGTCCTAGGTACCGGGGAGGATGAAGCAGGAAGATGACTTCAGCCCAGGAGTTTGAGGTTACAACGAGCTACAATCGTACCACTGCACTCTAGCCCCTGCAACACAGCAAGACCATGTCTCAAATAAATAAATAAATAATAAAATAAAAATTCTGCCTTTTCCTAGTGTCCCTTTCAGTTTGATGTGATCATATGACTAAATTCAGGCAAATACAAAGTAAACAGAAGTGTTGCATGGAACTTCTAGGAAGGTTCCTTATAGGGACATGTCTCGCTGAAAGTTGTACTTTTTGCTTTCTTTCTTCCTCATTCTTGCTCCCAAGAATGTGGATGTGATGGTGGGAACTCCAGCAGCCACCTTAGAACATAAAGTAAGCTTGAGGATAGGAACTACAATCTAGGAAGATAAAACAAGAAGAAGGAAGGAGTAGGAGTCCCTGATGCCCATGGAGCAGCCACACCAGCACTGGACTCCCAGACTTACTTTAAGTAAAGAAGAAATAATCTATTATTTTGTTTATATCACTGTTACTTTGGATTTTCCCTTATGTGCACCCAACCTAACCCTAACTCATAGAAGCTCGGAGCTTTTAGCCATCCACATTCTCTCATGTATAACTATCCCAGCATGTCCCTGAGTCCTCGCTTTTGTAGCTAGCGATGCCTGAGCTTAGTCTGTGTGAGTATGTATGACTGGCAAGATAAGGTCAAATGCCTACACCCTGGCTGTGAGGGGAGTTCAGAAAGCAAGTCTCCAGCATCTTTTAGGTGTGGAATTTCCCTCATTTAGAAGTGGCTTCAGTTGCCAGATGCCAAAAAGAATAACAAATGTCAACTCTTTCTTACTGTCAGGCCAGGAGGCGAAGGAGAACAGGGAAAGTCACACTTCCCTAATTCCTCTAGATCTTCCCTGAAATCCCCATTTCATATAGCAGACATTCACCATTTCTTAATCAATGCAGTCACTTCAAGATGTGGCAGGAAATTGGGACTATGGCCAGTCTGCATAGCACGTGATTCTCCTCCTGCCCCAGCCTCAGATTGCCAGCCCCAGGCAAGAGACTTCCTCCCCAGAGCTACCAATGGTCATGCTGCTCCTCATTTGCTTGTCCCTCTCTTGAAGCACCTTCCAAAGGTTACCAAATGTAGATAGTGCATTCCAATATCTTTCCATTTCCCCACTTAATCCTCTGAAGTTGCAACCACAGGCCGTGGGTTGGGGGAGGTTGTTCTAAAACGCAACATGCAGTAGTTTTCCTGACTGTTCATCATTGTCTAACAAGGAAGGCACACTTCCCGACTCAGGATGGACTCTCACTGCATCCCACCTTCAACATCAGCACAGCCAGTCCTATATTTTAGGTTCTACCATTTGCATCACCACATATCTTCTACAAAATTTTTTTTTTTTTTGAGACAGAACCTCGCTTTTGTTGCCCAGGCTAGAGTGAGTGCCGTGGCATCAGCCTAGCTCACAGCAACCTCAAACTCCTGGGCTCAAACGATCCTCCTGCCTCAGCCTCCCGAGTAGCTGGGACTACAGGCATGTGCCACCATGCCCGGCTATTTTTTTTAAATATATATATATATTAGTTGGCAAATTAATTTCTTTCTATTTATAGTAGAGACGGGGTCTCGCTCTTGCTCAGGGTGGTTTTGAACTCCCGACCTCGAGCAATCTGCCCGCCTTGCCTCCCAGAGTGCTAGGATTACAGGCTTGAGGTTCTACCAATTTTTTAATGGGTTCCTTTGTTTGGAAGTGACAGAAATCCAACTTGAACCAGATTAAACATAAAGAAGAATGTATTGGGTAATGAAATCCAATAAATGACTGAAGAGCAAGGGCAATATACATAACCTTAACATTTGTACCCCCATAATATGCTGAAATAAAATAAATTCAATAATAAAAAAAATGACTGAAGAACTAATTTGCAAAAAGAATAAGGATGTCTCAGGAACAAACAGAACTAGGGATTTAAATTCTAACTTAATTCTCTTTATCTTTTGCCTCAGCTTCTTATTTCTTCTTCACTGCAGACCACCTTTCTTCTCTTCATGATGGGGAACATGGCTGCAAATAGTTCCTGAGCTTTATAGCTTTCACCATTCAAAAAAGAATGGCTTATTTCTTTTATTTTTATTTTTATTTATTTTATTTTTTATCTGTTTCATCTTCAAATATTCCTAGTTAATTTTATTAGTTTCTTTGTCATCATATTTTCAGTATCCTTTCTCACTTCTTTATTTTTGTTTATTTTTTTTATTTCGGCATATTATGGGGGTACAGATTTTAAGGTTTCAATAAATTCCCTTTCCCCCCTCCCCTCATTTATTTTATTTTTTATTATTTTTATTTTTAAAATAATTATTTTTTTTTCAACCTGTGCCCTTCTCAGACCAAAAAAGAATGGCTTATTTTTAAGTTCAAATAAGAAAAATTGCTGAGGAAGGGTTTTATTGACCCATCTTTGACAAGGGTCCACACCTAAACCAATTATGATTAAAGGAGTGATTATGCAAGAGCAATGGTCCCTAGGTAGCCATGTGGATGGAGGTGACTGTTCACTAGGATAGAGCAGTGCTGGGCTGACCACCCATAGATGTTCCCTATGGCAGCCCTTAGGTAGGTCCCTTTTCATGCACAATAACCTGGATAAGCTTGTCAATGTATGCATGGCTGGTAGGGTCACACATTTTTTTCTTCCTCTTTTTAAGAGTCAACAAAACGTCTATGTGCCCTTTTCTTGCACAAATAAAACATTTGAAGGAGAAATCCCTCCACCCTATTAAGTTCCCTTGTGCCTACCAGACTGGGAAATCCTTACAGAAAGCATTGGGGGTTAGTTTATCCCTATGCGTCCAGTGCCTCATGAGGGTCCATCATGGATCAGACACTCAAAAAATGTTTGTGGAACTGGATTAAGATCTTTCCTCAGGGATTTTTGATGACTGGCCAACTGGGACCATGGAAAGGCCTAAAGAAGCTAAAAACAAAAACGGAAATTAGAGCAAGACTGGGTGGCCAAAGACACAGGTGGGAAGAGAATAGTCAAGTATTGTCGCCATAACAGAAGAAGGAGCAAAAGACTGTGAGTTGTGATACAAAGGTCGAGACAATATCCAGTAAATGTGTTTTCCTCCAGCGCTCTCTGGACCTGATAGTCACAGCAGGAGAGAATAGGAGTTTGGGAGAAGGCTGCTTATGGAGTTGGGAGATAAATGGGAGTGATAGGAGTTCTAGTCCTTAAACAGGACCAGACAATGCATTAACTTTTTACTAACAGATAAATCTCATAACTTATTTTCTAAGTTAGACTGGCATGTCTGATCAAGCTTGGCTTCCCATCATGATTGTACAATGATGACACCAAAGAAGTTGCTTTAGAGGGTGAAAAGATGCATCTCAATGGTAGGGAGGAGCCCCTGCTCCATGATCCATGCTCCCCGCACAGGACAGGAGGACTGACAAGGAGTGCCCTGGAGTAATAAACCAGTGTGGTGGCCGTACTCTGAGCCCAGAAGATCCTTGCCCAGAGTTCTGAGGGGAGGCTAAGGTCAGTGGTTGCTCATAGAAGTGGGAATAAGGTGGTGGTACTTGGGAATCCCCAGGCTACCACTCTCTAAGTGACCACTGGCAGCAAGAGTCCTCCAGGGCATGGATCCTTCCTCATCCATTCTCATGGCACTTCCCCTGCCCAGGCTCACAGAGTAAGTTAGTGTCAGAGCTGAGACCAGAGCAGAAGACACAGGGCAGTCCCCACTATGCAAGACCCCAGGTTCCTTTTTGCATGCTGCTCCCTCTGTAGGGGAATCCTCCCACCCTAGCACACTCCCACTGTTTTTGCTTTTACTCTTCCTACAAGGCCCCTTTCTGGGCCTTGGTCTCTTTATCTGCAAAAAATGAAGAGGTCAAGCTGGGTAACTCTGCAGGGTCCTGATATCTTTGAAATCTTGCAGGTGGAGGTGATGCCTTGGTACAAAGACAGGGGCCCATGTCTAGATTATATATCCAAGCATCAGGAGTAACAAATCAGAGGAGCCTGACCAGAGTCTAGTCTGGGTGTGTCAGTCTTGTGGTACTCAGTCACTTGGTAAGAAGGAGAAGGGGTTGTGGCGGTGGTGGTAGTAGTAGCTGATTGACTTAATGGGCCAAGCACTATTCAAACACTTGATATGTTTTAATTCATCTAATCATTCAATTAACCAGTTTACAAATAAGAAAACTGAGGCAAAGAAAGGTTGAATAACTTACCTTAAGTCGCACAGCTTGGCAGTGGCAGAGCCAGAGCTGGAACCCTGCAATCAGGCTCCAGAATTTGTCATCACTCATGGCAGTGAAGCCATTATGCTCAGCAAAGAGGCTTCGTGGCAAGATTGCTGTGACAGCATTTCATGCCAGAGAATTTTTAATTTCCCCAGGAGTACACAGATTTTCGGGGGAGAGGTGGGAGGTCTCAGCCAGGATGAGCTCCCCACATCAGACTCTCGGCCACTATCTCTCTGTTGTGAGATCTTGCAGAGTCCATCCAACTCTGCCTGTCCCCTTCTTCTTTTATGGTGAGTCCTCAGGAAGCCCACTGCCTACCCCCATTCCTCTCTCTCTCTTTCTCTCTCTCTCACACACACACACACACACACACACACACACACACACACACACACACACGGGCAGCCTGTCTTCCAAAGTTCCCTCACCTGCATCATCTGAAAGACCTGTCTGAACCCAATAGTGGTCAAGGTTTAAAGTGCTTTCTCAAGACGCTTCTCAGCTCCTATGCCAATCAGCAGGTGCGAATGGCTGCCTGCAGAAAGAGGAAGCACAGTCCTGAGCATAAAGGCCAGCTTCCGCCCAGCTAAACCTGCAACATGCACTTTTTAGTAGAACTTCTAATCACCACTACCATTTGATCAATTACCTATAAAATTTTCAAGCCTTTAGAGATAGTACTGATCAGAACTCTTGGTTTCAAGTGAAGAAGCCCAACCAAAAGTTTAGACCAAGGATCCTCAAACTTTTTAAACAGGGAGTCGGTCAGTTCACTGTCCAGACTATAGGGCCGGACTATAGTTTAAAAAAACTATGAACAACTTCCTATGCACACTGCACATTGCTTATTTTGAAGTAAAAAAACAAATGGGCAAAAACACATGCATGTGGCCCGAGGGCCGTAGTTTGAGGACGCCTGGTTTAGACGGGAGGGAATTAATTGCCTCCAAGACCAAACTGTAGAAATGACAGCTGGATCATGATCTCTGAGACGACTGGAACCAGGACTTAGGCAGCCTTGAGCCTCTTTGCCTCCCCTGGATCTCTGATTGTCCCTGCGTGCAAGCTTTAGTTGCTTCTACTGCTGGTCAGCTTCCTCACTGGAGAAGGGATATGGCCACCTACAAATTCCTCAGATGAGGAAGCACTTTCTTCCAGGCAGAGGTTGACCCAGGGGGGAGGAAGTTTCCTGTCTCTAGGGAGTGGGGGAATGAGGCAGGTAGGAGGATCCCTCTTTAGAGAGTGCAGAGTAGGAGTGGGCCTGAGGATTCCCTCCCTGGGAGCATGAGGATTCCTTCCCTGGAAGCAAGGGCAGATTTCAGTTTAGCCTAATTCATTTATTCGACAAGCAGGGGAGGACATGTGAGGTGTTGGCTGAGTAATGGGCTAGGCACTGTGGTAGGCCTGGGGAGAAGACACAGTTCTGCCCTAAAACCTTGCACTTTATTGCAAACACTTCAGCAGAGTGACTTGAGTAACCAGAAGAGAGGGCGGTATGGGACAGAACAGGGCTATCCAGCCTCATCTAGGGGTGTCAGAGACAACTTCCAAGAAGCAACGATGTCCAAATTGAGACCCAGTGGATAAATAGGAGGCAACCAGGTTTGGGTAGAGTTGTTTTGTTTTGTTTGTTTGTTTGTTTGCACAGGTAGGGGTAGGGTGGGAGGGTGGGGATTGGAGCGAGCATTCTAGCCAGGGAGAACAGTTCTGAACAAAAAGATGAGTACATGAGGGCTAGAAGGAAAGCCAAGATGAGGGGAGGCAGGCTGGAGTGCTGGCACCTAGAACACGGTAGGCTGGTGGGAGCTTGGATTTGATCTCAACGGTGACAGCCATGGCAGGTCTAAGGAGAACGGTGGCCCCATCTGATCTTCCAGTTCTGAGATCCCGTGGGCTCCCTGTAGAGGATGTGTGGAGGGGGAGAGGTGCATCTCACACAACAGTAGGGAGAACTTTTTGAAGCAGTTGAGGTCTTACGCTCTAGAAGTTTAGACCTAAAAGATCCTTTGAGAAGAACAGAAAGTAACAAATGTTGGCGAGGATGTGTAGAAATCGGAATATATGTGCACTGTTGGTGGGAATGTAAAATGGCACCGCCTCTGGGAAAAACAGTACGGCAGTTCCTCGAAGATAAAAATAGAGGCCAGGTGCGGTGGCCCACGCCTGTAATCCTAGCTCTCTGGGAGGCCGAGGTAGGTGGATTGCTTGGGGTCAGGAGTTCGAAATCAGCCTGAGCAAGAGTGAGACCCTGTCTCTACTATAAATAGAAAGAAATTAATTGGCCAACTAATATATATAGAAAAAATTAGCTGGGCATGGTGGCACATGCCTGTAGTCCCAGCTACTCTGGAGGCTGAGGCAGCAGGATTTCTTGAGCCCAGGAGTTTGAGGTTGCTGTGAGCTAGGCTGATGGCACGGCACTCTAGCCCGGGCAACAGAGTGAGATTCTATCTCAAAAAAAAAAAAAGAATTACCATATGATCCAGCAATTCTATTTCTGGGTGTATACCCAATAGAATTGAAAGCAGGGTCTTAAAGAGTCATTTGTCATAGCAGCACTATTCACAGCAGCTCAAGTGTGGACACAACCCAGGGGTATAGCCATATAATGGGATATTACTCAGCCTTAAAAAGGAAGGAAATTCTGACACATGTTACAACATGGATGGACCTTGAGGACATTGTACTAAGTGAAATAAGCCTGTCACAAAAAAGGCAAATACTGCATGATTCCACTTCTATGAGGCACTTAGAATTGTTAAGACAATAGAGACAGAAAGTAGAATGGTGGTGGCTAAGGGCTGGGAAGACGGGGAATGGGGAGTTGTTTAATGGGCACAGAGTTTTGATTTTACAAGAGGAAAAGACAGAGATGGGTGGTGGTGATGGCTGCACAACATTATGAGTGTATTTAATACCACTGAACTGCACATTTAAAATGGTTAAGGTGGTTTTGCATTACGTGTATTTTACTACGATAAAAAAAATTTTTTTAGTAAAAGGTATATTGAGCAAATGCCTCAAAGAACCCCCCTGGCGGGGAGTAGTTGCGGAAATTGGGGTGGGTGTCCCGGTGCGAAGCGCAGAATGAATGGCCAGGAAAGGGGATTACCTGAGGAGGGGTGTGCCTCGCCTGTGGGACACACTTAGGGGAGAGAATTCCAGGAGTCCTTCTCTCCACCCCCAAGGACTGGCTGCTAACAAAGACGTGCCCTCCCCTGGCTTCTCCTTGGGTCCCGGCCTCCGGGTCGGCGGGACCGCCGCGCTGCCGGTGGCGAAGGCCGGGGCAGGGCGGGAAGCTGCCCACCGCACCGGGTGCGCGGCAGCCGCGGAGGAGCTCTCTGTTCCCTTCTGCTGGTGAGGAGCCCCAGTGTGTCCCGTTGTCCCGCAGAATGGAGAGCTGGTGCCCGAATCTGTGCAGGGACTTGTCTTGCCAGGTGCAGACTGAGCTAGGTGGTTCTCCTGGAGAAGAAAGGAGCCTCTGGAGGAGAGGGGTGAGAAACTGAAGAAGAGCAAAGGGTCACTGTGTTACTCTTCCTTCCTGACATCCATCACACGGATACTGTGCCCGGGGTCACACCCGGCCCGGCGGGGAGGAGGACTGAGCCGAGGGAACTGGGGAGGGGAGGCGCAGGCCAGGCCCTGAAGCGCAGGGTCGTGCGGCCTTCAGGACAAGTTGGGATAGCGGGACCTCGGCTCCGCGACCTTCCCCTTCAGCAGCCCCGCGCAGGGCCGCCCCCAGCGCCCCTCAAGTCCCTCGGCGTCCTGTGCGCTCCGGCTCGGGGGCCTCAGCTCTCGGAGGCTCTTTCTCTCCCCCTCGCCTCTGCCCCTCCGTTGTGACTGTCCCTGGCCGTGTCCCTCTGAGACGGTTCCTCTGTGCCTGTCGCATCTCTCTCGCAGTCTCCCGTTCGCAATCCCTGTTGCAGCCCACGTCTCATCCCGACCCCTTCTGTCTCCATGCCTGTCTCACTCTTTACCTCCGCGCCCCTCTGTCCCCATCTTTCCTGTCTCTCTTATCCTTGTCTCTTTCTCTATCTCTGCCTTGTCCCCGTCTCCACACGTCTTTCTCTCATGTTCATCCTGTCTCCATCTCCGTACCTCAGTCTCCCTTGTCCCTGTCTCCATCACCGTGTCTGTCCCCTCCGCTCCCTGCGTCTCCTCTCTGTATCCACGTCCCCTCCCTGCCCCGTCCCAGGCTCCATCTCTTCCCTGTCCTCGTCTCCATCCCCCTTCCTGCGCCGCCTCAGCTGTCTCCGCTGGGAAGGGACCTCGTTGGGGGCGGGGCTGAGGGGCCGAATCGGAATAACTCGGTTAGCCGGGCAAATTGAATTAACTTGTTCACACGAGCGCCGCCGGGCCTGCCTGCCTTCCCTTCCGCGGGGCCGCAGGTGGGGAGGCCCGGGAAAGGGGTCGGGACCCTCCTGCCTCGCACGATGTGTAGGGACGCAAGGTCTGGTCCGCACTGGGACAGGATGGGGACTCTGGGGATGGAGTCCTGCGCATCCCTGCCCCGCACCTCGAGAGCCCTAAGAGGACGGCAGGGACCCTTTGGGGCTGGGGTCGGGGTAGCTGGGGGCGGGGTCTGGGCCGCCCAGGCCCCGCCCCCGCGGAGCTCGCCCCGCCCCGCCCCCTCCACGGGGTCTTGCGCGTTAAAAGGCGCGCGGGCCGGCCGGGCTGCACTTGCGTTGCACCCGGGCAGAGTGTGGTCGCGACGGGGCGGGCGGACTCTCAGGCGCTCAGAGTCGGCCTCGGGTCCTCGGTGCCTGGCGCTAGAACCTCCATCCCGACCTCCACCCGGACCCGGCCCGCGACCCCGACCCGGCCTGGCCCGGCCCCCGCCCCCGCCCCCCGGGCCGATGGACTACTCCTACCTCAATTCGTACGACTCGTGCGTGGCTGCCATGGAGGCGTCCGCCTACGGCGACTTCGGCGCCTGCAGCCAGCCTGGCGGCTTCCAATACAGCCCCCTGCGGCCCGCCTTCCCCGCGGCAGGGCCGCCCTGCCCCGCGCTCGGCTCCTCCAACTGCGCGCTTGGCGCCCTACGCGACCACCAACCCGCGCCCTACTCGGCAGGTGAGCGCAGCCCGGGCCCAACCCTCCCTCCAAATCCTACGGAACCCCCGGCCCCACTCGGCAAGTGAATGCAGCCGTCCCCATCCTTCCCTGGCCAGACCCTCCAACGACCCGAGAGATCCCCAGTAATACGAGGGATTCCCCTCAGCAGGGATGAGCCTTACCCTGTCATCCCTCGCGTTCCTTTTCTCCCGCTGCCAAATCTCCATCCCGTGCTCTTCGGGGTCAAGGCACTAGATCCCGGGCCCCTCTCGAGGCCCTCCCCGCCCCACCTGCAAAGACTGACCACCAAACCTCTCCAAACCCTGTATCCTTGAAAGAGACACCAGGCTCAGTCCAGTCAGACCCCCATCCTTATCACCCCTGTCCCTGGTGATGGGTAACCCCTAGCAAAGACCCCTGCAGGCAGCTGCGCCGCCCCAGATGGGAACCTTCCTAGAGCCCTGGCGCCATTAGGCCCCTCCCGCCCTATCTTGGACCCATCCCGCTTGGGCCCAAACCCTTCTGTGCCACCAAATCCAGTTTCCGTAGCCCGCATAAAAGGGGACCCGAGTCATTAAGCCACTTTCATCTCCCCATTCCCCTGTAGACTCTCCCAGCTAAAGTCCTGCAGTCCTGCCCCCATCTCTTTGATCCAAGTCCCTGTCCGAACCCTCAACCTCACCGAGCCTCTTCAGTCATCCCCATCTTTCAGATTAGAGTCCTAGCCTGCCCCACCCAACTCCTTATCTCCTTCCCTCATGGGAAGACCACCCCGGACCCAAGTAGCGAACTGAGGCCTGGGGTCGAGGAGGGGGGTGGTGGGGGGACAAGTCCCTGGATTTGGAGGATGAGGCCAGAGACTGGAACAGTGTTGGCAGATTGGGCACCCAGGGCTGGGTGAGGATAGGGATTGGGGAGATGGGGACTGGAAATGAGGAGACGGGCTCCAGGGACACAGCGTTCTGAGACTAGGCAAATGGGGATAAGGTGCAGAGAGATGGGAGCAGAGATGGGAAGACTGGAGACCCTGGGAGAAATAGGGACCCAAGGTTGGGGAGATAGAGATAAGAATCAGGTGATGGGGACCAAAGAAGATGGGAAATAGAAATGAGAAAGACAGGAATAGGAATGGGGTGTTGGAGACAAGGATTAGGGGATGAGGGGACAAAGGTCGAGATTGGGGACCCGTAGAGAATATAAAGACCTAGACAGGCATGGGGAGATGGTGTCAGCAGCACTGCCTGTGGGGCAGTGGAGACTGGGGTGGGTATAGGAAGAGAACAGGGGAGATAGGACTCTGGGAGAAGAGGGGCAAAGAGAAGATGGAGGAACTTGGGTGGGGAGAAATAAGAACCCTTCTCAATGGACACAAAGAGGAGTGGCCCAGAAGGGGAAAGTCAAAGAGAGATTCAGATGGAGGAAAATGAGGAAGAGAAAAGAGGGCACCTGGAGGAAAATAGGGACCAGGGACGTGAGCCAGGGCTGAGGAAATGAGGCCTGGGAAGGAGAGAGGTGGACAGGTAGAGGGGCCATATCTATACTCAGCAGAGAGCCTGTGGCAGGGCTGGAAGTAGAGCCGGCAGGACAGTCTCAGTGGCAGAGCCAAGACCACGGCTAGCTGGTGGGGAGAGGAGCAGCGCTGTTGAGACCTGACAGACATCCAGGGCTAGGGTGGACAGAGCAGGACCTGAAGCCAGGCGGGCAGACGGGCTGAGGCAGAAACACCGAGTGGCTTGTAGGAAGGGAGGGTGGAAGAGGGGGAGGGGGAAGGAACATGGCGGGGTGGAGGGGGCTCTGGCCGGAGGATCGGATTCTGGTTTCCTCGCGGCGGCTCTTGGGCCCCAGGTCTCCCAGATCCCGGTCTGGTCCGCCTTTATCCCTGTCGGCTCCCTGAGCAATACTGAGGACGCCTGGCTCTGGGTTTTGAGGACCAAGCCGAGGGCCCAGGCTAGGGATGTGGGTGGTGCGCGATTCCCCTGGAGCAGGACACAGCGGGCTGAGCTTGGCATCTCATTCTTCCCCACCCTCGTTGCCCTCGCCCTCCTGCACACACCCGTAGTGCCCTACAAGTTCTTCCCGGAGCCGTCGGGCCTGCATGAGAAGCGCAAGCAGCGGCGCATCCGCACCACGTTCACGAGCGCGCAGCTCAAGGAGCTGGAGCGCGTCTTCGCCGAGACCCACTACCCCGACATTTACACGCGCGAGGAGCTGGCGCTCAAGATCGACCTCACTGAGGCTCGCGTGCAGGTGCGTGTATGCACGTGTGTGTAAGGGAGTGTGCGCGCACGGAAGGGGATGTGCAAAGTTAGTGCGCGACGTGTGGGGAGCAGACACAGGCAACTGCAGCCTAGAGCGGGGATCAGGGCCAGGGCACAGTCCGGGGATGGTTGCGCAGCCAGAGGAGGCAGCGGAGCCAGGACTTGGAAACCTTCCGGAGACCGATCTGTTTAGTTTCATGCTACCTGCCCTGCCATCGTCGATTCCCTGATTTCAGGTCTCCTTCCTACAGCAGGACATTCAGAAGCCTTAAGAAGCCAGGATAGGGGTGGAATTGGTAGAGAGGGAGCCCCAGGTGACCTCTGGGCCAACCTTGGAGGAGTGGGAGCAGGCCAGACAGCACCTTCGGGTCCCCTCCCCAGGCTGCAGCTGTGAAAACCCTGGGGCTGGGCAGCTTGAGCTTGGGTCAGGCACGCGGCCGAAGAGAGCAGGGTCAAGGTGGACTCCGTTGTCTGTCTGTACAAATCCGCATACAGATGTTCAGCTGGCCCGCCTTGACTGGAGGCCTTGGACAAAAGATTTCCCTGGCGCCCTAACCCCCTCTCCGCAGCCCTGGGACGCTCCAGGCGGGAAGTCCCGAGCTTCCTAAAAGAGGAGATTGGGGGCAGGGCTTAGGGTGAGGAGAGCAGAAACCAGAGTTCCCTCCAGGAGACCAAGAATACTGGGATCCGCGGGCGAGTGGATCCCTTGGGATCTGGAGGAAGGGGCCAGTGGAGGAGAGCACATAGGGCAACAGGCCGGGAGTCTGGGAAGGCCGTGGGCCACTCGGACCTGTAATAATCCAGGCTGGTTCTTCCCAGACGGCGGTCTCACCCGCGCCTTGCGGCCCCGGACTAACCCCGTGCGTTCTCTGACGCTGGTCGGGACTGACTGGCCTCTGTGCCCGCAGGTCTGGTTCCAGAACCGCCGGGCCAAGTTCCGCAAACAGGAGCGCGCGGCCAGCGCCAAGGGCGCGGCGGGTCCGGCGGGCGCCAAAAAGGGCGAGGCGCGCTGCTCGTCCGAGGACGACGACTCCAAGGAGTCCACGTGCAGCCCCACGCCAGACAGCACCGCATCGCTGCCGCCGCCACCCGCGCCGGGTCTGGCTAGCCCGCGCCTGAGCCCCAGCCCGCTGCCTGCTGCCCTGGGCTCCGGCCCCGGGCCGGGTCCCGGAGCACAGCCGCTCAAGGGCGCGTTGTGGGCTGGCGTGGCGGGCGGTGGGGGCGGCGGGCCTGGCGCGGGCGCAGCCGAACTACTTAAGGCCTGGCAGCCAGCGGAGCCCGGGCCCGGGCCCTTCTCCGGAGTTCTGTCCTCCTTTCACCGGAAGCCCGGCCCCGCCCTGAAAACCAATCTCTTCTAGCCGCTGGCCTCTGGAGGCTCTGAGCCTTGCCCCAGAGACGTCCCAGCCCTTCCAGGACCTGACAGTCCCTCCTGTTCCCCGCCGCCAGCCTGGAAGACCCATCCGTCCCCACTGCCCACAGTGACCCCTAGTTGCGCCCTCCCCAGCCTTGGAGACCAAGTCAGGGCCACGTCCTAACCCACCCCCACCCAGTAGAGTGGAATACTTTTCACCAGGACCCCCACTCCAGGAGAGCCAAGAGCCCCCTTCTAGCCTGGCCTTCTTTGGATACGGGATCAAATATCACCTGTCCTTAACAATGCCCAACCGTGAGATCCTCGAGGAGTGGTGTGGCCCCATTTCCTGGCTCTACAGCTGGCTGGGTCACTCCTTACCCTGGTGACCGTAAGTGCCCACTGCTCCACCCCTTGGGCCCATCCACACCCCATGCAAAGGCTGGTCCTCACTGGGATTGTCAGCGGCCTGAAAGGTGCCACTGAATTCATCCCTTGCGTGTCCCCTCCCATCCCTAGCCGTCTGGCACAGAGGGTGAACCTGTTAGAGGAGTGGTGGGGCTGCCTGGGGAATGGGACAGAGTTTTCTTTTTCCTGTTTTTTTTTGTTTCTTTTCTTGAAAAACTTGTAATTTATTGAGGTGAGTTTTGCTCAATTCAAATAAAACTTAATTTATTGAAGACATCACACCGGCAACCCTTCTGAGTGCCCAAGGTGGGGATAGGCTGCCTGCAAGAACCCTGTCCCCGGTTACAAGAACAACCCCACCCCCAGCCACTGCAGCCCCAGTGCAGGGCAGTATAGACCAGAAGACGGTAAGAACTAAGCAAACTGGCACTTTATGGCCAATATCCTGCCCACCCCAACGACCCCAATAATATTAAGATGCCCTCCCTCCCAAAACCCACACAGAAAAGCTTAAATAAACCCTAGCCCACTCCGAGGGCTATTCCTTCATTTCCGGACGGACACCCCCTGGCGTGGGGTTTGGGGAGGTCATAGCAGAACTCCTCCCCTTGTAGTTCAGGCCCTGCAGAGGGCAGCAAAAACAGCGCTGAAAGTGGGGGGCCCAGACGTACCCAGCTGGACCCCCATGGACACCCTTGGGGTTGGGGGGATCCAGAAAAAGAGGACAGCACTGGAGTAATCAGGGTCCTTGGTAACCATGGCAACGGACCTCCTGCAGCCCTGGCCCCTCAAGGGGCGGGGCAGGAGACTCTAGGGCATGCCAAGTGATTGGGAGTGGGGAAAGCAGATCCCCAATAAATAGGCAGGGAGGTACTGCCCCGCCCCATAGAACTTTCCAACCCCAGGGCGATAGCTGGGCCTTCCTAGGGTGGGGAGAGGCACTGTTTGCAGCTTCGAGGTGTCTCCGAGATCACTTGCTAAGCTGCAAGGTGTCCAGAAGGAGGCGCTTGTGAGCCGGGTCCTGCACCCCAGCTTCCTCCAGGTCCTCTTCGGTGATGTCACTGCAGGAATAAAAGAGGCTAGGAGATAAGCTGGGAATTCCTGAGGGCTCCTAGCACCGCCCCTGGGGCCTGAACCACCCCAGCCGCCTCCAGGCCCGCCCCACCTGAGAAATTCCAGGTCGTCCCAGCCATTGTGCACCAGGCCCTCCTCATAGCGCTCCAAGCCGATGGCCCGCAGCCAGGCACCCATGCCCGCCTCGCCCAGCCCGCTGGCCCGCCCGCCCTGCGGGCATGGAGCCTGAGGAAACAGGGCGTGTCAGAGAGAACACTGAGGATGCCCTCCCAACACCTGCTGACAGCCACATTCTACCACCTGCTCTGGGGGAAGGGAGGCAAGGACTGGGGCTGATTCATGTATCCCCCAACTCCCCAGTGCCCATCTCAAGCCAGAGAGGACACCAGTGAATGCAGCGTGGTGGAGTGAAAAGACAGCGCAGTCCATGCGCAGGCACAATCTGCAGGCACACACAGCCAGCCTCCGCTAGTCCACACACCTCCTCCGCCAGGTCCTCCTGAATGCTCTCTCGGATGCGGGGTGGAGGGAAGCTGAGGGGCCGACCATAGTCCAAGGGCAGTCCCCGGGGTGGCTGCAGCTCCAGGGGGCTGGGGAGGAGTGCTGAGCGTCCAGGCCCAGCGGGAGCATAATCCACCTCACTCAGGGTCTTGGCCATCTGCAGCACTGAGCAGGACCGGTCATCTCCACCGGCTACTTCTCCCAGGAAGGTGCTGGTGGGTGAAGGGCTGGGGGGCAGTGGGGGCCTTGGATGGGCCTTGGGAGGTGGTGGGCCTCGAGCCTCACCCCCACTGCGTCCCCGGACTATTGGCCCTGGCAAAGGATCCAGGCTAGGGGGTAGGAAGATGGCCGAGTCTGGCAGTGGTGGGGGTGGAAAGTCTGGAGGGGGGAGTGTACCCCCAGACTCCTCATCTGATGAACTCCCCTCTCCCACACGAGGGGGCTGGTGGCGCCCAAGCTGTGGAGCAGGCACTGTGATGGCCACTTTGTTCTTGGTGGCAGGTAGGACAGTGGCCCTGGCAGGTGAGGGTGGCTCCGGGGGCAGCAGCTGGTGTGGGACCCCTTCAAGGACGTAGTAGGCAGGGTTATTGAAGCTGTTCTTGGGTGGGGGGGGTGCCACCCCTTCCAGTTCAGGAGCCCCCTCTGGCTTCAACCTGGGTTTGGGAGCAGGGTAACTAAGTCAGGACCCACGGCAGAGGCAATGGGTACAGTGGAGGGAAAACGGGGCAGGAACGGGTCAGAAGACAAGGGCCCCTGGTCCTAGACTTTTCCTGTGACCTTGAACACATCACTCGCCCTCTCCCACCCTTGGTTTCCTCATCTCTAAAGTCACAAAAGGGAGGCTTTGAATAAATAACCCTAAACTCTCTTGCCTCACTTGCTAAGATTCTGAAATCTTTTATGTCTTTGTAACTGAAACCGGAGCGAAAATGGGTGACAACAGAGGTGCCAGATGACAGGGCATGTACAGCCTCCAAAAAGAGCGACCAGCCAGATTTGGAAAGCCTCTCGAGGCAGCCAAGGTTGATCTACTGAGGAATTGAACTCAGGGACTCAGGTTGGTTTTACTCAATCCTGGGGATAAAACCCAGGTAAGCTGGTTAACAGCTGAAGATGAGTAAAAAAAGCACTAAATTGTACCCAGGAGTTCTTAAGTTCAAGTGACAATTGGATATAATTAGAAAGCAAGCCTCACTTTCCCAAAGTGTGACACACAGAACACTAGTCCACCAGGACATTAATAGTCACTACATGGAAAAAAAGTTTCCTGGCCCATTAAGTTTGGGAAACTATATTAAACAGAGTTGAAAAGAGATTTCCTTCCTGTCCACATGCTCAGAGCTTTTGCTAATGCTAATGTGCACTGGGAATATCTAAGAAAAGAATCTAGCAAGAAGCATTTCCCAAACTCATCTGACCACGAACTACTTCTAGTGGGGCCTCTTGTAGGACAGAGTTCCACAGAACGCACCCTGGGAAATCCTGTACCGAGCCATATGCCTTTTCCAGACAGAAGGCTCAAGCTAGGTCTGTTTACACGGAGGGAACAGTTTTAAAAACAATTTCTAATTCCACTTTTAAGGGCAGAATTTAGAGGAAAGGCTGACTGTGCTCCCTTTGACTCAGAGAGCCACACCTAACAGAGGCCTGGCTGGCCAGAGTGGCCACGGGCACAGGGCCACGGCACCTCCATCCGCAGAGTGGCAGGGTGCCCAAACAGTAGATGCTCCCCAGGCTGGCCCTAAGAGCAGGAGCGTGGTAGTGGACAAAGTTGTGGGGTGGGGGGGACAGCAGGTTCCTCCTCTCACCTGGGGGTCAAGGGCTCCTCCCGGGGAACTGCTCGAGGTGGGGCTGGGGGCCTCCCAGTTGGTGGTGGTTTCTCTGGTTCTTCGAATAACTTGGACAGCGGGCAGGAGGCCTCTGTGGAGGCTGGCTTGCGGCTCCCTGACCTGCCAGGGTGCACGGGAGAGCAGAGATGAAGGATGAAGTGAGGCTGACCAGAAGGCCCCAGGGACCCTTTCATGTAACATCCAACACAGCCCCAGCTCACCTGGGCTCCTGGCTACCTCGGGACACAGAGGGGGCTTTGCTCTTTGCTCCTGCCTCATCCTTGTCAATGCTGATCCACTCTGGGGGGTGGGGGTGGGGAAGGGAGACTCAGAGGGGACCTGTGCTCCTGGACCCCACAGACACAGACACCTACTGGGCCTGCCAGCCCCTTCTCAGCTACTCCTCTGGGCAGGCCCACCCCCAGCCGTGGCTGCAGACCCTCCAAGTAGCCTAGGGATTCCACTATGCCCCACCCTGGGTCCTCCCCTCCTAGACCTGCCCACACCACCCCATGTCATGCCCCACACCCTTCCTAATGGAGCCCCCACCGTAGAGCCGCTCACGGGTGCCCAAGCGCTCTGTGGGCACCCGCACCTTCATGGAGCCTCGGATGTTGCCTGTCTCCTCGCCTCGGTGGGACAGGAAGGTCAGGAACTGCTGGGCCGTGCTGCCAATCATGGACTTAAGTGCGACCACACACTCTCCTGAGGGACAGATGGGACAGACCAGCAAATTGCCAAGCCATTCTAGGACCCTACCTGACTTCCTATAACTCCTCAACTTCCCTTACCCCTCACCATAGGATTCGTAGCCGTCCATGGACTTGACTGTGAGCAGGAGGTGCTGGTCCTGCAGGTACTCGATGTCAGCCAGAATTGGCTTGAGCTGGGAAGGGGATAGGCCCAGTGAGGAGCAAAGCCCAACCCCCACCTCTTGCCCCTCCCACGTGCTGCCTTGACACCAATGACCCCATACCCTCCTGGCTCACTCACACTCAACTCTTAAGGAAAGATCCCAAACCCTTAATGAAGAAGACACAGCCGTGCGTGGGCCTTCACCACTTAGCATCAATGTAATTAATTAATTTTCTGTGTCCCCAGTGGCCAAAACAGAACCTGACATTTAGTAAAGGCTCAAGAGGTATTTGCTGAATGAATGAACAAACTGCAATGTGGTTCCACACTCCCAAATAAAGCAGATACCCCTATCCTCACTCATGCCCAGCCAAACACACACATGCACACACACATGCACAGGAGGTCTGCCAGCCCCACCCTCCCGCCCACGCAAACTCCTCAACATGCTCTTTTGCACCTTCACTCACACGCCCGGGCCCTCCCCACAGCCTCACCGTGGGCAGCTGGCGGGAGGACCACTGCACTTTGAGGAAGTTGATGTTGTCACTGCTCTGCGCATCATTCTCGAAGCTCTTCTTGTACTCTGGAGTAGGGACGGGGGACACCCAACTGAGTACCACCTCTGGGCTTCCACTCCCCCTAAGCAGGAGGCTGGCTGCTCTGGACACCTCCTGGCCTCCCATCGCCCTTGGCCCACATCCAGCCCGGGGCCCCGCCTCTGACCCTCCAGGCAGGTGGAGTAGAACTCAATGAAGAACTTGGTGCGGCTGGCTGTCTTCACAATGGCCTCGATGCTCTCAAACTCAATGTAGGCCTGGTCCGAAGTCTTCGAGAGCCCTGAGGGGTATGCAAGGAGGGCAGATAGGAGGGCTAAGAGGGCACGGGAAGATCATAAGAGGAACGGGACACAGAGGGCCACCCCTGGGGCTGTGGCCGAGCAGAAGGCAAGGCCAGCAGGGGCCTCCCCAGCCCCAAGCCCAGACACTGGACCAAAGAGACAACCCAAGGATGAAAACCCCATAGAAAAGGGAGCTGGGGACCAGAATGCCTATGGCCTTACCCCTAAACAACCTGTCACCCCTCCAGGCACACTCAGTGGCATGTATGTGACCCAAGCAGACACAGACAGATATGTGTACACTTACGCATATACACACACACTCATGGGCACACACCTCATGACAGTCCAGGTAAACAGACAACCTCACACACATTTTCAGAAACACTCCTGCACTCATGTGTACACACACCCAAACACACACACGCTTATGCAGAATCAAACCTACACACATCCTTATATACACCTGGCCCCACCCAGATGTATACTATCTTCCACAAGAACATCCAGGACTGTCACCTTTCTTGGAGATAAACTGAGAGGTAACTCCAACCTCAAATGTCCCAAATACAGGGGAGTGGTCGCTGGTGACGATGTCATCAGTGCAACCTGGGCAGGGGGGATAGGAATGGGGGCTCAGAAGGAACGTCCCTACTCTCTGCTCCCCCCTCCCAAAGTTAGGGCAGAGTCTGGATGGTGACCACCCGGATCTTCCATCACCCTGTCCAGGAGGCTTCTCACCATAGGAATTGCAGATGATGTGAGTTTCGGGATAGGATTTCCACAGAATCCGGTCACACCATGAGGGCACGTTGGTCCGGACCTGGGACAGGGGTTGGCAGCATGGTCAGGGCAGACAGCTGGAGACTGCTCGGCAAGAGCCCCACCCCAGAACTGGGGCATCCCCGCACTTCTGTTACACTGGGCCCCAGCAGCCACCTCCCTCCTGGGATCCTTACAACGCCAAGATTACCTGAAGGCCTCTGAGGGCCCATGGTGGCTGGAGTGGTGACTACAGAGGCCCAGATCCCTGACCTCCCACCACTCCTGATTCACTGCAGGCCTGGGGGCCCCCAAGGCCTATGTCGTTCTTGGCTCACCCCAGTTGGCTTCTGCTTGTGCCAGGCATATGTGTCCCGGGAACCCCGCTCATAACGGTAGGTGGGTGGAAAGGAGATCTCCTCCTCACCTAAGGAAAGTAGGGGCAGGTGGGGTTCAGGGCCCTGAAATCCAGATATACCGCAAGCCCCCCAGCCCTCAGAGACCACCTGCCAGGCCCACACTCACTGAATCGAAGGAAGACCTTGTGCTTCTCCCGCTCCAAGTTGAGCTGGTCCACCCTAAGCAGGGGCTCAAACTCCTTCCTGCTGATGTAGTTCAGGATCTCCTGAGGTGGGGGACACACAGGCTGGAGACATTCCTCCTGCACCAGAGCCAGGATGACAGCCCTTCTGGCCCCCAGCCTCCCTTCAGCCACCAGCAGGGCCCTGCTCACACCTGGATATCCATGTCCAGGCGGTAGTTGAGGTCCCCAAACCAGAAGAGGTGAGTGAAACGCAGAGAGATGTCAAAGGCACTGAGCTGCCGGTCGCCCAGCGAGAGCAGCCGCAGAATGTCCAGGTAGTTCTGGTTCCGCCTATGGCGAGGGGTTGGAAGAGGTCCCCAGGGTCAGGAGTCAGGGATAGGCAGAAATATAAGAAGTCTCTGGGGTCAGGTCAGGGTCAGGGACAGAGGATCTTGAGTTGGGATAAGGGAGGGGAAGGGGCCCTCTGAGGACATGGTTGTAGAAGGGCTGGGCACTGGGACGTGGGAGAAGTAAGAGGTCTCAGGTGAAAAGGGGATGGGTGTAAAGGGACCCCCTCACCGAGCGGTCTTCTCATTTCCCGAGGTGAGATGACAATTCACAAAGCCAAATGAGGTGCCATTGAACATGAAGGAGACGCCCACAGCTCCCTTGTTCCCTGTCAGGGCAAGCAAGAGAGGAAGGCCTGGGTCACCCTCAGAGGATTCCCAAAGCAGCAGTGAAAGGATCCTCCCTACTTGCCCCCTGGATTCTATGAGGCAGGCAGGCCCCTGAACACAAACCCACACCTTCTTGGGGGACCCCATGGTGTACACATGGTCCATCTGGATGGCCCGAGTTGGCTGATGTGTGTGAGAAGAGCCCTTGGAGATCACAGGAGATCCCAAGGGTGAAGCTGAAAGGCCCTGCAGATCCTGGGCAGACTCTGTCTGGGGGAGCAAGCCAGGCAGCCTGGGCACTGGGCCTGGCTCCACCTCTTACTTGCTGTGTGGCCTTGGACAGGTCACTCAACCACTCTGGGTTTGAGTTATTTTTTGTTTGTTTTTTTTACAGACAGAGTCTCACCATGTTGCCCAGGCTAGAGTGAATGCCATGGCATCAGCCTAGCTCACAGCAACCTCAAACTCCTGGGCTCAAGCAATCCTCCTGCCTCAGCCTCCCGAGTAGCTGGGACTACAGGCATGCGCCACTATGCCTGGCTAATTTTTTCTATACATATTAGTTGGCCAATTAATTTCTTTCTATTTATAGTAGAGACAGGGTCTCGCTCTTGCTCAGGCTGGTTTCAAACTCCTGACCTTGAGCAATCCACCCGCCTTGCCCTCCCAGAGTGCTAGGATTACAGGAGTGAGCCACCGCGCCCAGCCTGGGTTTGAGTTTTATCGTCTCTGAAAAGGGGTAAGTGTCCTAGCTTTGCCTTCCTGGTGGGGCTAGAAGAGATTTAGAATGTGAATATGCTTTTCCTTTTTTTGAGATAGAGTCCTGATCTGTTGCCCAGGCTAGAGTGCCTAGCTCACAGCAACCTCAAACTCCTGGCTCAAGCGATCCTCCTGCCTCAGCCTCCTGAGTAGCTGGGACTATAGGCACTCACCACCATACCTAATTTTTTCTAATTTTAGTAGAGACGGGGGTCTCGCTCTTGGCTCAGACTGGTCTTGAACTCCTAACCTCAAGCAATCCTCCCACCTTGGCCTCCCAGAGTGTTAGGATTACAGGCGTGAGCCAATGCACCTGGCCCTGAATATGCTTTTCAAAGTTCAGAGTGCCTTATATACAAGGCACCTGAAAGTGGAAGCTCCACTGGAGAGGAAGCAGTAGACATGGGCAGAGGGATCCCACCACCCTCCACAGCCTGCCCTGCTTACCCAGGGTGTTGGCAATGCCAGTCTTCACACTGGACGTACTGACATGGCTGATGCGGTTCTCATGCTCTGGCTTGACCAGCACAGCCACCTTGATGTTCCACAGTGACTGCATGGCAATCTGGGTAGAAGGTGCAGGGTCACCCCTGCCTTGGGGCACCCACTGTCTGCATTGCCTCCCGGCCTACGGTATAGACTGTTCTGGCCACCCCAGGGTAAGGTCTGCTACCCCTCTTCCCGAGGGACCAGAGACAAACGGTCCCTCCCATGGCATGAAGGACTCAGGGTAGATCTCTCAGAGGATACGCCCAGGTTCCAGAGGGAAAGTCAGTCAAGCCATGGTCGCCCATGAAGTCAAACAGGATAGTTTGAGGGTAGTATGTGAGGACAGGGGCCTGCACAAGATGACCCCTCTCACCGGACGGTAATCCAGATCCGTGAGCTCCTTGAGACCCCCGCGCAGCAGGTCCAGCCACTCACGGTCGCCCACTGAGTTCTCCTGGGTCCCAAAGACATAGATGTCATGGGGTATGGTCACAGTGACCTCATCCAGGATCTTACCCAGACCCTTGGATGTGAACCAGGATGTCACGTTTTTCGGAGGTGGCACACTTCCTGAAGTGAAGGGGAAGTGGGGTGTCAGGCCTAGGCCCTGGGGCCATCCCTCTCTCCCACCCAGCCCCAGCCCGGGCCTGACCCATGTTCCAGGTGCCTATGAAGACAGAGATCATGTCGGGCTCGTCCTGCTTAGAGTGCTTGTTCTTCATGAGCTGCAGCAGCTGGCAGAAGGCCTCCCGCTTCTGGGGACAGCAGCCAGTCAGGGGCAGGTAGGCAGCCAGGACCCCCACCCCCCGCCACCAGAGATACCCTGCTAGATAGCAAGTACTGCGAGGGGAGGTCGTGCCTGACAGGTTCACTACCACCTACTCACTGCTCCAGCGTGTGATGGGTGCTGGTAAATGTTCGAGTGAATATGTGAATCCATCCTCAGGCCACCCATTCTCAACACATCCTCCACCCTGCCAGACCCACCCCGCCAGGAGGGATGACATGCCTACATCACATGTTCCCTCTCTTCCCGAGCAATGGGACACACCCATCTAGGGACCCATGCATCCCCCAGCGGCCTGGCCCAGCCTGCCGCTCACCCGAGCGCTGACGAAGATGAAGTCCTTGCGCTGGGTCCGGTCCTTCTCCTTCTCAAACACGACGCCCAGCTTATTCTGGACACGCTGGGACTTGATGAGCTGGCGGACTAGGAAATGGAGGATGGGTCACACAGGTCTGTGCCCCTCGGCTGGGGGCTCCGCCTTGGCGCCCCGCCCCCCCAGGTCTAGCCCTGGCTCACTGCGGTCGTGCGTGAAGGTCGTCCAGTCCTCCTGAGAGTCCCGCTGTCTCCGCAGCAGCACCAGCCGCCCGCCCTCCACGTCCACGCTCAGCGTGAACTTCTGTGACTTCCCGATCTTGGTCAGGTCACCCAGGGTCACATCCAGCTTCACCTGCAGGCCAGGAGGTAGGACGGCTGCTGACGAGACCTTGAGGCAGGCAGCATCCCCTTCACCTCCGACGTCCCTGTGCCCCTGAGGCCCCACCTGCCACGTACCTCAAAGGCCTGCACAGGGATGGTCTTGGCCTTACGTGTGGACGGCTGCAGCGGAGCCGGGGGTGCCGTGGAGCTCATGTCCTGTAGGGCCTTCAGGGCCTGGAGGGGGCAAGGGCAGGGTGCAGTCAGGGGACACATGGAGGGCTAAAGCGGTGGCGGGCATGACTGATGTTGGGGTCATTGTTAAGCTGTAGCTTCAGGGTTGAGATCAGTACTAGGCCAGTCATAGTGGTCAGCAAGCGGGGGGTGGGCGGGGGTCAGGGGTCAGAGGTCAGGAGCCAGGCCACCTTCTTCTGGATGCCGGACAGGAAGTCCTTTAGCACGGACAGCTTCAGCACCAGGCTCTCTAGTTCCTGCTCCCCAGTCTGTGGCAGGTTCTAGGGGGAGAAAGAATGAGGCCTGCACATGAGTCCCCTAAGCAGGAGCCCCCCACCCAGCCCCGGACAACGAACCCACCTCCCAGAGGTCTCCCTACAGTCCCACCTGCTGCTGCAAAAGGCGGGTCACCATGGGCGAGCTCTGCTGGTCGAACACCTTGGACAGGATCTCCAGGCCTGACAGGACCTTATCCACCTCACTAGGGGAGACATCAGGTCAGAAGAACTCCCCACCCTGACCTAAGTATAGGGAAGGGGGCTCTGAACGTATAGCCTCTGTCTTCACCACTCGGATACAAGGGGACAGGTGAGGAAAAGTCAGGAGGCAAGGGCTAGTTTGCCGTTCAGGGTCAGAGATCAGGCATCTATGCAGCAGGGGAGTGGATAAGGGACAGGTCAGAGGTACGGGTATAGTGCCTGGGGTGGATGTCCCAGATACCTGTGCAACCTCCGGCAGGAGGTGGCGAGGGTGCGGGTGAGATGGGGCAGGTTGCTGGCTCCGCTCCGCACAGCCTCCAGGTCCAGCCCGTAGCTACCCTTCAGGTACTCGTGTGACACGGTGCTCAGCCCATTGGGAGCACTTCAGGGAGGGGTTAAAAGGTCAGTGGAGGTCCTGCTTACCTGTCCCAGGACCCTCACTCACCCCACCCCCAGGGAGGACAGTACTAGTGCCAATCAGAACGGGATGGATCAGGGTATCTGCCTCTGGGCTGAGATGGGATGAGGGTTCCTGCGGGGGGCTTAAGAGGTCTCCCCACCTTTGGTAGGGAAACAGTTCTTTGAGGACAAAGTGGACGGGGTGGGGTCTCACCTCTCAGCAGCTGGAGTTGTAGGGGTCTCGGAGGCTGGCGGGGGGCTGCTGGGCCCCGCTGGGGCAGAAATGCTGGTGGAGCCGGAGCGCGGGGGCAGCGGGGGCTTCTCATCCTCCCCATCTGTGGACAGCGGCCAGTGGGGCAACAGTTTGGGCCTCCTGCCCTCAGGGGAGCATGGGGCATGCCACGGCTGCCAGTGACTTCCGTGGAAAGGGGTAAAGGGTTGGGCAGTGGGGGACAGGAAGCGGCAGGTAGAGCCAGGGCGGCGGGAGGAAGGGATGGGCACACTGCACGGAGCAGCACCTGAGGCGTCGCGGTCGTCCGGCGGGTCTGGCTCTCGCTCCCCCTCTACAGGCAGCAGCAGGGCGCACACGAGGCCCTGGTTGGGCTGGGTGTACAAGCCGATGAGCTCGCCCAGGGTCTGGAAGCGGCGCACTGGCACACCCTGCGAGGTCTGTGGGCAGCAAGTGTGGGAGGAAGGGTCAGCCAGCAGGGGTGCCCTAGGCTGGGTCAAGGTCAGGGTCAGGGGCCCACCCTCCTACCTGCACAGCCAAGAAGTCTTCTCCATCAGGCAGAATTCGATATGTGTGTACATGCTTCTGATACCTGATGAGAAGGAAGGGGTGGAATCTGTCACCCCCTAGGCTGGGGTCTAAGCCCCAAAGCACCCCCTCCTGCCACCAGGTTCAATCCCCCAGCCTCCTCAGCTTGGTTTCCTAAAACCACTTTCCCAGACTACACAGGGTTAATGACGGGTCCAGTCCACTTCCACCCTCCTAGTGTTGCCAGCAAGAGCAGGAATGACCAGAACACCCGCCCCCCAAGACCTACATAGACTCCACACCCACCACAGGGCCCGGGAAGCAACAGGCAGCTCTTTTGTGGCCTCTACAGCTGTCTAAACAGCCCCTCCGGGCTGTGGTACCAGTCTGGGCCCCCCGCCAGCATAGGAGTCCTCAGAAGCCTGGTTAGCCTCTGTTTGCACACACGGGCAGCGCGCTAACGTGCGTGTGCACCTCCTGTGTTTACAGTAGCAGCTGGCTCTGCTGGAGTTGGGTGTGCACAGGATAGTTTTGCCAGGGAGTATGGCTTTCCTAGGGGGAGTGTGGCATCATCCTAGGCTTTCCCCTCTTCCCCAGACACTAGGAAATTCAGATGACCCAAAGGGGCTCCCATGGGAGACCTGGGCCTCTAGAAGCCCCAAGCCAAGGGTGCTGACAGACGGCAGCAACAGCTGAGCAGGTGACAGCTGAGCCAGGCACACGCTTGGTGGGGGATGGAAGGTCCACCTCCCCAAGGAGTCACCTAGGCCTGAGTGTGTTGGGCAGGACAGGGGTATTGCTACCAAAGAGGACCAAATGCCTATTTGAGGAGACCCCACACCTGGGCCACAGGGCCATCCCCTCCCCTAAGTAAGGGCTTAGGGGCTCTCCTGCTGCTTATGCAGGTAGATATGTGTGTGACTGGCATGTTAGTTTGTGGACTATGAATCTGTGTATATAACAATAGCATACCATTAACTGAATTCCGACTCTGTGACAAGCTGGGCAATCAGCATGTATATATCTCATTTAATTCTCACATTCTGAAGCAGATATTATTATTATCCCCATTCCCCAGCTGAAGAAACTAAGGCTCAAAGTGGAAAAGTGATTTGCTTAAGGTCACAGAGCAAGTAAAAAGCAGAGCTGAGAGTTTAAAGCATGGCAGAGGCGAGGCTCCATATGCCCATTTGCCTGCTGGTCAGATTGCCAGTGCCTGTTGGGCCAGGGGTGTGTCTCGAATGCTATCCATGTGCATCCGGGTGTACACACAGGTAAGCAAGTGTATGTTTACTTGGCAAATCTAAGAAATGGCCTATTTCTGCTCCTTACCCCCAGACTTCTGAGATGCAAAGCTGAAGCCCCCACATATAGACAGACCCCTCACCCCATTCATACCCTCCCCCTGGCAATTGAGCCAGGATTCTCCCTCTCCTGGACAATAATGCTCCTCACCCAGACACAGGCCCCAGCTGTCCCCCTCCCACTCAGCAGCTGACCTAGCACCTGCCTCCTTCCCCTCCCTAATTAGAGGGCTGGGAGGCAGGGCTCCCAGGATATTCATGCGCCTGTGTGTCCTGAATCAGTCTCCCCCTACTGGGCCTCAGACTTGAGGCATCAACTGAGACTTACAGGGGCCCTTCCTCAGCAGGTCAACTGCCTAGGACAGAATTTCTCAACCTCTGTACTACTGACATTTTGGATTGCATACTTTTTTGTTATGGGGACTGTCCTGTGCACTGGAGAATGTTTAGCAGCACCCCTGACTTCTACCTACCAGACGCCAACAGCACCATCCTAGTTATGACAACCAAAAATGTCTCCCCATGGCCAGGCGCGGTGGCTCATGCCTATAATCCTAGCACTCTGGGAGGCTGAGGCGGGAGGATCGCTCAAGGTCAGTTGTTCGAAATCAGCCTGAACAAGAGCAAGACCCTGTCTCTACTAAAAATAGAAAGAAATTAATTGGACAACTAAAAATACATAGAAAAAATTAGCCAGGCATGGTGGCACATGCCTATAGTCCTAGCTACTTGGGAGGCTGAGGCAGGAGGATTGCTTGAGCCCAGGAGTTTGAGGTTGTTGTGAGCTAGGCTGACACCACGGCACTCTAGCCTGGGCAACAAAAGTGAGACTCTGTCTCCAAAAAAAAATGTCTCCCCTAGTTTAGGCCAATGTACTCCCCAAAGATGTCAGGAGAAAAAGGGGTGAGGAGGGGACAGAGGGCTAGGGGCTTAGGAGGGGGCTCTCAGAAGTAGGGAAGAACATAACTATATCTAAACACAGCAGCCCCTTACAGACTCCCACCCACTACTGCCCACTCCAGAGGCCCACAGAAGCCCAACCAGAGTCAGACTGCAAGGCAGGGGACAGGTCAGGGTGAAGACTGCAAAACTGAGAGTGCTAACTCACCCCAACACCAACACCACACACACAGGTGACAGGTACAACCACAGGACCCAAACTACTCAAGGAAGTGCCAAGCCTAGTTCTACTCTCAGCACTCATAGCTCAGGGCTAAAGCAGCCAGATAACTAGGGCTCAAGCCCAGAGCCAAGCCACATTCACTCTCTTATTGATTCATGACATAATGGTATGGTCCAGTACAGCCTCATCCCTGTCTCCCCAAGCCTTCCTCTCACCAACCACCCACATCGCTGCTGCTAGCCATACACAGCTAGGCAGAAACCAAGAGCACAGAAAGGAGCCTTCCTCACACACCCCATCAGTCCCTCTGTCCAACTCCTGCCCCTACCCACCACTCACACTCAATCCCTACACAAACAGAACTGCACGCTCGGTGGAGCACGTCCTCGAGCTTGCATCTCTTCTACCTGAAGCATGTCTGAGGGGATCTGCCTGCATTTTCCCCCATCACTACCGGCCTGGGCTGCAGAACCCCACATCCTCTGCCCTCAAGGCCCCCTAAAGTGCCCCCAGACACAGCAGGAAGGAAGTGCCCCCCTGCATCCTTCCTCAGCCCCAGGATAAAGCCAAGGCCCCTACTCTGGGGGTGGAGGCGGGGCTGGCCTCTGACCGGCAGTCACCCCAACCCGAAAGTCACCCCAACCCGGGCCCTCCCCACAGAACTCCGTGCCGTCTCCCCGCCAGCCAGCTCCACTCACAGGACACAGAGTGCGAAGGCCCCCGCCACACTCTCACTGTCTCGGACCAGGAAGCTGCCATCGCGGCCAGCCCGGGCCAGCAGCTCCTCCGCGGCAGCACGGCTCAGGTCACGGTGGTACCAGGCGGGGGCCAGGCTGCCCAGCGCGCCCCCGAGCCCCGCGCCCCCCGGGCCCGGCGCCCCGCACGCCGAGGCCATGGCCCGCGCAGGGCTCAGCGCCGCCCGCACCCGCCGCCCCACGCCATCGGCCCCGGGACACTCGGGGCTGAGGCTGGGGCCGGGCCCGGGCGCCGGGCCCGAGGATCCGTGGGCTGGACAGAGCCGGGGATCGGGGCTCCGCGCTCTGCCGTGCAGGCCGCCTGGTTCGCCGCGCAGCCGCCGCCGCCGCCGCCTGCAGCGCCGGCCTCAACTTGAAGAGAAAGAAAAGTTTGTTCAGAGGTGGCGGGGGAGGGGCGGGACGCAGCGCAGCGCCGGGCGGCGGCCCCCTCCCCCTCCGCTCGGCCCACGGCCCGACCGCCCCTGCCCCCAACCTCTTCCCCCGGGGATGATGCCCCACATTCGGCCAGGCACCTTCAAACCCCGCAACGATCCTGCCTCCCACCACCAATCCGGAGAGAGCCAAGCCCCAAGCCCCCTCCAAAGTCCAAGTCCCCGCATCCTGCGCCCCAACACTTCGCGGTCCCGGCGCCCCCTGCGGAATCCAGCCCTCGTCAATACTCTCAATGATATGACCCCTAACCCCACAGAGGTCTTATTCCACACTTTCCACTCGGCCCCGTACAGCCCCGCTGGATCCGGCTTCCCCCACCCCGGGAAGGATCCAGGACGGACCTTCCCTCCTCCTCTCCCCTCCATCCACGCGGGCAGGACCCCCAACTACGGTGAAACCCACCCCTCTTAGATCTGAACCCCCAACTCCACCGGGTCTGTGCCCTGACAAATCCCACCAGGGAATCCCCTCCACGGAGTCCCGACCTCCCACACACGGCAGACGAAGTCCAATGTCCTGACGCCCCTCACGCACAGTCCCGCAGTCCCTCCTTGCCCGGCAGAGCCCTTCCCCCTCTCGGCCAAGTTCCCTGGCACCACCCCCTACGCTCGCGGGCCGGGCCCGGAGGGGTGCAGCAGTCCGAGACGAGCAGGCTCCCCCTGCCCGTCCAGAAGAAAGTTCCCTCAAACCCCCCGGTCCCCGCCTCTCCTCAGAGCCCCGGCCGCCCCATGCAGACCCCCACCTCCGGGGCTGCTCCGGCGCCCGGGTCCCCGGGGAAGCGGCCCTGGGCTCTCGGCGGCCACTTAAGATGGCCATCCGCCGCCGCCGCAGCCCCCGCCTTCCGCCCCGCCCGCCGCCCCGCCCCCGCGCTCCCCGGGCCGGGGGAGCGCCCGCGCCCCGCCTCGCCCTGCCCCGCGTCGCGGGCCCGGCCGCGGACCCGCCGCGCGCCCCCGGGCAAGTCCCAGCGCCGCCCCGAGCCTCGGCTTCCCGCTCTGTGAAGTGGGGATAGTGTTACGGAGGCAGGCTCCGTGCGGCTGCGCTCGTAAAGCGCGCGGCACCGGGCCTGGCATCCAGCCGGCGCGCCCGAACGGCGGCTATTTTTATTATTAATTAAGGAGTAAGGAGAGTGACAGCTGTGTAAACTGTAAAGCGCGGATGCGGAACGAACGGGTATTATTAGCACCCGCCCCCGCCCCAGCGACTCCCTCCAAGTCAACAAACTTGCGCCTCCGTGGGCCGTGGGCCGGGCGCCGAGCGGGGCGCCCCCCGCCCTCCCCTCCCGCTGCGGGCGGAAGGGCACGCGGCCGCCGCGAACGGGGAGGAGCCCACGGAAGGGTCTGGCCCACCCCCTCCCAAAAAAAGACCTAGCCGGTGGCGCCGTCTCCTGGGAGTCCTCTTCCTGCCCCGCCCCTCCGCCCCCTGGCTCCTTAAAGGCGCAGGCCTCCAGCCCCGCTCCAGCTGCTGCCAACTCCTGGGCCTCTGTAGGAGGATCCCTTTAACCTGGGCAAGAACTTTCACTTTGCTAAATTGAACCTGTTGGTGGAGCCCAGGGCAGTGTCGAGGAGCTCCTTCCTGTATTTCACGTGTACCTTGGCTTAACCCAGCTGGAACAAAGCCTGGGACTTAGAGGGGGTTCTGAGAGGCCTCCCACACTAGATAAATAGAATAACTAGGAGATCCACCCACCCACCAAACAGTGCCTCCAGATCCTACCGGGAACCCAGTATAATTCATCCTCCAATCTGTGTCCAACTTCCCCGTCAGTCACCTTTTGGTACGAGGGAAGGTGAGCATACTGTGAGGGCAACCCTAGTGTTGGCGGAGAGACCTAGACTAGGAGGCTGCACACCTGAGTTCCAGCTTTAGCTGGACCACCCACCTGCTGAGGTGTTCTCAGACAGGTAGGTGCCTGTGCCTCTCTGGGGCCCATTGCAGTAGGAGTGTGGAGACATGGCAGGAGACCTGGAGATCAACTCGGCCCGGCTCTTGAGGGCTGTGCAAAGACAGAGCCACCCTCCAAGATAGGCATACCTACCTACCCCAGGTGAGGACAAAGGTGCCAGAGGCTTCTGCTCCTGAGAACCCCCTAAGGGTTCCTAACCCTCTTCCAGCTCCAGGACACAGGAGCACTGGACAGGTTCTCCAGGAATACCCCAGACTGCCCTCCCCAATTGGCTCTCTTCCTCCTCTGAGGGTCCCAAGCCCCAACTCTGCCCCTTGAATTCACATCATGTTAGCCAGTGTGAATTTTTTTTATCCCCCTCAAAGTCCAGATCCTTTCCCAGCTTTCCCGTTGTAGAGCTCAGCACAGAGCCAGGCAGACAAGGGCTCGGGGGAAAAGAGGGATGCTTGAAGACAAATATAAATAAGAAGTTCTGCAGCTGGCTCTCATTTGAGGCTACAGGAGCAACAGGATCCCTGAGGACTATTAATGTGCAGGCACTGGGCTCACTTGCTTTCTAGGCAACAGCTCCTTTACATTTCACAACCCTGAAGGAAGGATTATTATCCTCATTTTATTGAAGAGGAAACTAAGGTTTACAGCAGAGAAACAACTATGTCACTTTCACAAAGTAAGTAGCAGAGCTGAGATTCAAACACAGTCTAGTTGCTCTAATCATAAGGAATCCAGAAGTTATGAAATCTGTCTCTTGTCCTACAAACTCAATCCAAAATAATTCATCAAACATGGACATGTCAGTCTATTTATTAGAACTGACTCTTAGAGGAACCATAAGCTATGGAGCAGGAACTGGGTAACAGAAGGGGGGTAATGAATGGAGGCATGCTTAGAGCTCTGTCATCTGTGGGAGAAAAGGTGAGCCCAGCCTGGTCATCCAAGCTGGTGGCAGGCAGAGAGGAAGTCTTGGGAGGGCTAGACTCAGCCAGGGAGTTGCAGCAGCAGGGCCAGGCTAAGCAGGAGAGCCCCAGTCCCATGGGGCATGGCCCCAGTGTTCATGGCCTCAGCATAGAACTTTGCCACTTCCTCATTGGGGTTGCCCTGGGCTGGGTCAAACCACATCTGGATGCAGCGGCCGCTCCCTCGGCTGTAGTTGCTGAGTTTGTAGGAGTGACTCCAGAGGCCCTCACACAGGGCAACTGGAGTGGGGAAGTAGGACTCAAATGTGCGGCATATGGCCCCGGCTGGGCACTTGTTAACTCCTGCAGAGAGAGAGATAATGGATACAGACTGCGTCCAAAGCTCAGTTTCTGGCTACCTTCCAAAATCTTCAACCAACCTTAAATCTTCAGACACCCCTTGTTCCAAACCCCAACTCCATCTCCTAACTTCCAGGCCCTCACCTGAGGTCCAGTCCCAGCCCTTGTGCCAGTTGCTTTTGCAGGTGTAGGAGGTGCGGCAGTCTTCCCACCAGCTCTGACAGTCCTCTTTGCATAAGGGCACATCCAGAAAACGTTCTTTTCTCCAGCTCTGGTCCACCTGGATGGGAGATGGGGAGGCAGGCTCTTCTCAGCGAGGGATGTTGGCAGCCATAGCCTTGAAGGGGACTGAGCTGGAGGGCAGCTCCCAGGGTAGAGTGAGGGAGACACCCTACCTGCTGGATCCAGGGTCCCAGGTTGGGTGAACACTCATAGAGACAGGTGTCCTGGATGAAGTGGCGCTTGCAGGCGGGCTCCATGGTGCCGCAGTGGGCCCAGTTAAAGTTATACAGGCGGGAGGTGTCCTTGTGCAGCTCCTGGCTGGTGTTGACGGAGCAGCAGGCGTTCTTCCTCCAGGGACTGCACTGGGTGGGAAAGACACAGGACTAAATTTCTCCCCCACTACCACCTTTTGCCACCTCAAGCTTTTCCCCCGTTTGGTTCTTGATCCCCTGCCCCAGGCAGGTTGTTCTGGGAACACTCACTGTGATGGCCTCTCTGCCTTTGGCCTCCAGGAACCCCCATCCCAGGGTGTGGGTGTGGCAGGGGGAGACACCGTTACAACAGTGTGATCGGTGGGCTGTGGGAGCTGGGGGTGTGTGTAGTTATCATTTATACAGCACTTAACACTTTATTGAAAGTCCTTTTATAGCCTTTTTGTGCCCTTCCTTTTGCTCTCCCTTTGTGTGACAATGGGTCCGGTTGTCATCTGTGGCATATGTATCACACTCTATAAACCTGTATCTTGCTCTTGCTCTATAATTCTATCTTTCTTTCCTCAATAAACTTCATTTTCATGCTTGCCAAAAAAGAAAGCCCTTTACATATTCATTTACAAACATAATTATTGAGCACCGACTCTATGCTAGTCACTATCATAGATGCTGGAATACAGCAGAAAACAAATACCAGAAATATGTGTTCATGAAACTTACATCCTAGTCAGAGGAGACAGTAAGAAATCTAAGAGAGAAAAAATATGACATGTCAGGATATGATAAATGATAAGGGGGAAATTATAGCAAGGAAGGGAGATGTGGAGTATGAGATGATTGTTGAAGTTTTAAATAGGTTGGGAAAAGCCTCATTGCAAGGTGACATTTTGGGCAAAAGAGGAGAAGTTGGCCATGCAGTACTATAATTTGAATAGATTTATTCTTCTTGACTAGTATTAAGATCTGTGTTGCATCTGGGCACGGTGGCTCACGCCTGTAATCCTAGCACTCCAGGAGGCCGAGGCGGGAGGATCGCTTAAGGTCAGGAGTTCAAAACCAGCCTGAGCAAGAGGGAGACCCCGTCTCTACTTAAAATAGAAATAAATTATCTGGACAACTAAAAATATATATAGGCCGGGCGCGGTGGCTCACGCCTGTAATCCTAGCTCTTGGGAGGCCGAGGCGGGCGGATTGCTCAAGGTCAGGAGTTCAAAACCAGCCTGAGCAAGAGCGAGACCCCGTCTCTACTACAAATAGAAAGAAATTAATTGGCCAACTGATATATATATAAAAAAAAATTAGCCGGGCATGGTGGCGCATGCCTGTAGTCCCAGCTACCCGGGAGGCTGAGGCAGAAGGATCACTCGAGCCCAGGAGTTTGAGGTTGCTGTGAGCTAGGCTGACGCCACGGCACTCACTCTAGCCTGGGCAACAAAGCGAGACTCTGTCTAAAAAAAAAAAAAAAAAAAAATATATATATAGAAAAAAAAAATTAGCTGGGCATGGTGGCACATGCCTGTGGTCCCAGCTACTCGGGAGGCTGAGGCAGAAGGATTGCTTGAGCCCAGGAGTTTGAAGTTGCTGTAAGCCAGGCTGACACCACAGCACTCTAGCCCAGGCAACAGAGCCAGAACTCTGTCTTAAAAAAAAGAAAAAGGAGATTTATATTGCCAATGGCTAGACCAATGCCAGACACATAGTAGGCCCAGGAAAATATTTGCTGAAAAAGTGAATTAAAGACCTATTTATGATTTCTGAAACATAATCCTATTTGCATCTTACATATAGACACATCATGTTTTCATAAGTCTTTAATATAGACTGGGTTTTCCAGGACTGCAAATACCATGAGATGGAAGGCTGTTATGTGTTTTGTTCTGCTGGAGTTATTCACTATTTTAAGAAATTATGTCATTAATGGCAACATTGCTTAGAGTATCTCATAGCATTTAAAGTGTGGATAGAACACACCTGTATTAATCTTCATTAGGCGCTACCCAATTAATAATAATGCTGTGGATGAAAGCATGTGTAGGCTGGGTGCAGTGATGTACACCTGTAATCCCAGCACTTTGGAAGGCCAAGGTAAGAGGATTGCTTGAGGCCAGGAGTTTTATACCAGGCTGGGCATTATAGCCTTTGTCTACAGTATTAAAAAAAAATTAGCCAGGAGGTGTGGCATGCTCCTTTAGTCTCAGCTACTCTGGAGAATGAGGTGGGAGGATCACTTGAGCCCAGGAGTTTGAGGCTGCAGTGAGTTATGATCACGCCACTGCACTCCAACCCAGGCAACAAAACAAGACTCTGTCTCTAAAAAAAAAAAAATTGTTAAAGAAACAAACATGTACTTTTTCCTAATGTTTCTAATGTAGTCATGCAAGAAAATAAAGATATTGAAATATGTTATTATAAGGTACTTTCTGTTTGCTGCTTCATATTACAGATAGAGCATTATGTTGATTTTTTTTTATTTTAGCATATTATGGGGGTACAAGTGTTAAGGTTACATATATTGCCCATGCCCCCCTCCCCCCTCGAGTAAGAGCTTCAAGCATGTCCATCCCCCACACATTGCACATCTTACTCGTTGTGGTTGTATATACCCATCCCTTCCTCCCCCCTCCCACCCTCCCGATTAAATTATATATACAAATGGGTTCTATTAGCTTTAAATTTCTTTTCAGGATAGAAAAGAGAGTCTTAAAAATATCTGTCATAAAAAGGAGACATTGAGTCTGATAGGACTGCAATCCACTGGCATAAATTTCTATAGACTATGTGAATGCTGAGCCCCTGTGTCACAGTCAGAGGCACTGTCTGTCCTCTTCTACCCTTGGCACTCCACAGAACCAGCATGTAGTGGAGCATGGAAGAGCCATTTGCTCGTAGTTTCTCACCCCCAAAGGAGGAGCCCACCCCAGTGCCACCCCTACACAACCACAAGGACTGGTCATGTCCAACTCTTGCATGGGTTCATGTGCTTCTGTGAGCCTCAGTTTTCCCTCTTTGTGTAATGTGGAGACATCTACCTACGTCAAAGCACTGCTGGGAATATGAAATCACGTACACAAAACACATGACATCTAGTAAGGGCTCAACCAGTGATTACTCAATATCATTTTTTTTTGAAACAGAGTCTCTCTCTTGCCCAGGCTAGAGGGCCATGGCATCAGCCTAGCTCACAGCAACCTCAAACTCCTGGGTTCAAGCAATCCTTCTGCCTCAGCCTCCCAGGTAGCTGGGACTACAGGCATGCGCCACCATGCCTAGCTAATTTTTTTATATATATTTTTAGTTGGCCAATTAATTTCTTTCTATTTTTAGTAGAGACGGGATCTTGCTCTTGCTCAGGCTGGTCTTGAACTCCTGAGCTCAAACAATCCACCCACCTCGGCCTCCGAGAGTGCTAGGATTACAGGCGTGAGCCACTGCGCCCGGCCTACTCAATATCATTGCCAACATGGTGTTCTCCTCTGGGGAGGACACCCCTAAAATCACCTTAACCACTGTCCTTGCTCCATCTTCCCCACAGCAAACACTCAGGGTGTGGAGGTGTCTGGCCCCTCAACCCCTCCCCCACCACTCACTTCCTCCTCCCAGTCAGAACCAGCCCCCTCCCCAGCTAGAGCCACACTCCTGCCATACCTGGTCATGCAGCTTGTCCTCAGGACCTGGCTCTGTCTTGTGGTGCTTGGCATCCATACAGACATTGAGCAGGTCGCTCCTGTCCCGAGCGCTGCACATGGTGGCTGCCCATCCCAGAAGCAGAAGTGACATCAATATCCAGGCCATGTCTTTCTGTCCCTGCAGAGGGATCCAGGGCAGGGAGACCGAGGCCTGAGGGAAAAGAGCTCTAGACAGGAAGCCCCTTCACCCTCTGCCTCAGTCTCCCATCCCTACAGTGAAAGATGCGGTCAGAGCCTGTTCCTTCAGTGCTGGGGTCCTGAGACTCCTTGAACTTAGGGTTGAGAAAGTTGGCCGGTGGGGGGGCTCCCTCACCCCCAGGCTGGGGCGGCTCAGAAGGGGACCTGGGGTTAGTGGGTGGGCCCTGGAGGAGTCTTCCCAAGTTGGAGGAAATACGCTGTGCCCTCACCTGTGCCCTCACCTTCTCTCTAGACTTTTATCTATGACAAATAATGAAATAGTTCAGGTCCATGCCCTGCTCCCCTGAAAAGGGCCAGGGACACACAGCACCCTTATCCTACATCCAGCAAGTGCTCTGTACTGAGGCTCTGGGTCACCTGGGTTCCCATGCCAGCTTAGTAACCCTGTTAGCCCTGGGGAAGGCAGTGACCCAGCTCTGCTGAGTTCTCCGGAGGGTCATGAGGATCAAGTGGCCCACAGGATGGTGTTTGTTTACATGATGTAAAAATGGAAAAAGTACTGGGTTTTGAACAGTTTTGCTTCTTCAGACTTTTTCCTTCCCTATTCTCTGAAAGCCATTTCCTCTCTATCCCATCCCGAGTTTGGCCTCCTCCGCTATCTTTGGGCTAGAGCATCAGACTCCACCTCACCTCTCAAAAATCAAACGCAGAGACCCTTATACCTGAGCGACAACATAAAAGTCCCCCATGTTGGAGCCAGAGAAGCACTTGGCATCATGTGAGGCACCCAGCAAAAATGTCAGCCCCCTTCTCTTCTGTTCGTTCCTGCCCCTCACCCCTCACCCCACCCCCACCGAATTGATTGCAGATCAATTCCTTTGGGCTCTGTCACTGAAGAACCTGAGAGTTGACCATGGAGACCCCTTCCTCTCCCCGACCATCCCTGCATATAGTTGATCACCAAGCTCTGGCAAGAGTCCTTCTAAAAAATCACGTCCCCCTGGTGTTTGGGGTTAGATCTTACCTCCTCCAATTTTGTCCCCTTTAAGTTGCCTTCCCCATGGGAGCCAGAGTGATCTTCCTAAAGAAAAATGTGTCCCCTCTGCTATGCACAAACCCACCAAGTCTCCCCATTGATCTTGTTACCCTTCCCTCTTTAGGACATCTTGCCTGAACTTCTGTTGCTGCTGGGAGCATACACAGCTGTGTCCGAGTTGGTCTCTTTCTAGGCTGGCAACAGATCCAGGCCGATCTCCCGTGGCCTCTGTCCTCAGCACAGGGCAGACTGCAAGCTCTGGTAAGCACAGAATGAAATTTCCCCACTTTGCCCTTCTCCTTCCTCAATGCCTTCTTCCCCAGACCACTCCCTCTTCAAGGCTCCGTGAGTCTGTCAAGTTAGTGATTCCTGTTTGCATTCATTCCTTTGTTTATTTACTCATCCATGATCCACACATGCAATGTTCATCAAAATCAAGAGAATCACTCATCTCCAAAGCGATCTGAATTTTGGTTCTCAGGGTATGGCCAATTTGATGGTGTTACAAACTGATGGAGAAGAACCCACCAGGCTTTAGGGTCAGGCCAGGGGGATCCAGGGAGAGCTCCATCTTTTGTGCAACCTTGAGCAAACTTTAGTTTGTTCCTTAGAAAATAGTTGAGAATTATATCTGGACAAAGCCTGATACATACAAAAATTGAGAAATTGACTTACAGAAGTCAAGGGATTTACTCAGGGTAACAGAAAAATAAAAATTGTCTCCAATCTGATAATGACAATGTTGTACTGTCTAGCAGTCTTTTTTATTTATTGATTGATTTTTTGAGACCAGTCTCACTCTGTTTCTCAGGCTAGAATACGGTGGCATCAGACTAGCTCACAGCAACCTCAAATTCCTGGGCTCAAGAGAGCCTCCTGCCTCGGCCTCCCAGAGTGCTAGGATTACAGGCGTGAGACACCACGCTCAGCCACCATCTAGCATTTCTGAAAACATAATTAAGAATTTGTTATGGTCTTTTTAGTGGTAAAAATGTACATTACATAAAAGTTACCATTTTAACATTTCTTTTTTTTTTTACTAGACCAAACAAATCATTTATATCTTAACATTTTTATCTGTACAATTCAGTAGTGTTAAATATATTCATTCACACTGTTATGCAACCAGCCTCTGGAACTGTTTTATCCTACAAAACAGACTCTGTATCCATTAAACAACTCTCTATTTTCCCTTCCCCCAGTCCCTGCCAACCATCATTCTATTTTCTGTCTCTATGAATTTGACTACTCTTGGCACCTCTGTATAAATGAATCATGCAGTCTATGTCCTCTTGTGACTGGGTTATTTCACTTAGCATAATGTCCTCAAGATTCATCCACGTTGTAGCATGTGTCATGATTTCCTTCCTCTTTCAGGCTGAGTACTGCTCCATTGTATGGATATACCACATTTTCCTAACTCTTTCATCTGTTGATGGACACTGGGTTGCTTCCACCTCTTGGCTATCATGAAGAATACTGCTATGAACATGAGTGTATAAATATCTCTAAAATAGACTTATTCAGTTATTTTGTGTGTATATCCAGAAGTAGAATTTCTGGATTATATGGAAATCTCTATTTAATGTTTGAGGAACTGCCATACTGGTTTCCATAGTGGCTGCAACATTTTACATTCCCATCAACAGTGCACAAGGGTTCCAGTTTCTCCACATCCTCACCAACATTTATTTTCTGGTTTTGGGGTTTTTTTGTTTTATAGTAGCCATCATATTGAATGTGAGGTTAGTATCTCACTGTGAGGCATCTCATTGTGGGTTTGATTTGTATTTTCCTAGTGATTAGTGATGTTGAGTATCTTTTGCTATGCTTCTCGGCTGTCTGTGTATCTTCCTTTTATCAGCTACATAATTTAAAAATATTCTCTTGCATTCCATAGGTTGCCTTTTCATTGTGTTGTTTGTCCTTTTTTTTCTTTCCATTTTTAAAAATTTGAAATAAAGTCTTGCTCTGTTGCCCAGGTATTAGGGGGGTGGCATCATCCTAGGTCACTGTAGCCTCAAACTTCTTGGCTCAAGCGATCCTCCCACCTCAGCTTCCTGAGTAGGGACTACAGGTATGCACCACCACGCCTGGCTAATTTTTTAATTCTTTTGTAGAGATTGGGTCTCATAGGCTTAGTGCAGTGGCTCATGCCTATAATTGTAGCACTCTGGGAAGCCAAGGAGGGCGGAGCACTTGAGGTCGAGAGTTCAAGACCAGCCTGAGCAAGAGTGAGACCCTGTCTCTACTACAAAAATAGAAATAAATTAGCTGGACAACTTAAAATATATAGAAAAAAAATTATCCAGGCATGATGGTGCATGCTTGTAGTTCCAGCTACTCGGGAGGCTGAGGCAGGAGGATTGCTAGAGCCCAGGAGTTTAAGGTTGCTGTGAGCTAGGCTGATGCCATGGCACTCTACCCCGGGCAACAATTTATTTATTTTGTCTCAAAATAAATAAATACATAAATAAAGAGTTAGGGTCTCACTATCTTGCCCAGGCTAGTCTCGAACTCCTAGTGTCAAGCCATTCTCCCACCTTGGCCTCCCAAAGTGCTGGAATTACAGGTATGAGGCACTGTGCCTGCCCTGCTTGTCCTTTGACACACGGAAGTTTTTGCTTTTGATATAGTTCAATTATCTATTTTTCCTTTTGTTGCCTGTGCTATTCAAGAACCCATTGCCTATCCAATGTCCTGAAGCTCTTTCCCTATGTTTTCTTCAAAGAGTTTAATCATTTTGGCTCTTCTGTTTAGGTCTTGGATCCATTTTAGTTAATTTTTAAATATTGTATAAAAGATGTATTTATACAGGTATATTGTACAGTGTATTAGATTTCCATATATTTAGGTCCATATATTTTAGGTATATTACACCTGCACAAAGGTGTAAGATAAGGGCCCAACTCTATTGTTTTGCATGTGAATAGCTAGTTGTGCCCTGGCACCATTTGTTAAAGACTATTCTTGTCCCTATTGAAATATTTTGACACCCCTGTCAAAAACCTGAACTCTCCATTCTATTCCATTGATGTATATCTGTTCTTATGCCATTACCACACTGTCTTGATTTTTGTAGATTTGTGCATTGTAAGTTTTGAAATCAGAAAGTGTGAGTTGGAGTCCACTAGCTTAAGGCCTCTTGGCAGTGGCTCCGGGTCATGGTCCTCAAATTGGGCTCAGAATAAAATAAATTTTAAAATGTCTTAATTTTTTTTTTTTTTTTTTTTGAGACAGAGTCTCACTTTGTTGCCCAGGCTAGAGTGAGTGCCATGGCGTTAGCCTGGCTCACAGCAACCTCAATCTCCGGGGCTCAGCGATCCTACTGCCTCAGCCTCCCAAGTAGCTGGGACTACAGGCATGTGCCACCATGCCCGGCTAATTTTTTGTATATATATTTTTAGTTGGTCAATTAATTTATTTCTATTTTTGGTAGAGACGGGGTCTCGCTCAGGCTGGTTTCGAACTCCTGACCTTGAGCAATCCGCCCGCCTCGGCCTCCCAAAGTGCTAGGATTACAGGCGTGAGCCACCACGCCCGGCTCTTAATTTTTTAAAATAAAAAAAAGTGTGAGGCCGGGCGTGGTGGCTCACGCCTGTAATCCTAGCTCTTGGGAGGCCGAGGCGGGCGGATTGCTCAAGGTCAGGAGTTCAAAACCAGCCTGAGCAAGAGCAAGACCCCGTCTCTACTATAAATAGAAAGAAATTAATTGGCCAACTGATATATATAAAAAAAAAAATTAGCCGGGCGTGGTGGCGCATGCCTGTAGTCCCAGCTACTAGGGAGGCTGAGGCAGAAGGATCGCTCAAGCCCAGGAGTTTGAGGTTGCTGTGAGCTAGGCTGACGCCACGGCACTCACTCTAGCCTGGACAACAAAGCGAGACTCTGTCTCAAAAAAAAAAAAAAAGTGTGAGTTCTCCAGGCTTTTTTCTTTTTCAAGATTGTCTTGGCTATTCTGGGTCTCTTCCATGTTCATATGAATGTCAGGATTAGATTGTCAATTTCTGCCAAATAGCTGGCTGGGATTTTGACAGGAATAGAGTTGAATCTGTAGATCAATTTAGGGAATATTGCATTTTAACGATATTAAGTGATCTGACTGATGAATATGGGATTTCTTTCCTTGTATTTAGGTTTTTAATTACTTTTTTTTTTTTTTTTTTTTTTTGAGACAGAGTCTTGCTTTGTTGCCCAGGCTAGAGTGAGTGCCATGGCATCAGCCTAGCTCACAGCAACCTCAAACTCCTGGGCTCAAGCGATCCTTCTGTCTCAGCCTCCCGAGTAGCTGGGACTACAGGCATGCGCCACCATGCCTGGCTAATTTATATATATATATATCAGTTGGCCAATTAGTTTCTTTCTATTTATAGTAGAGACGGGGTCTCGCTCTTGCTCAGGCTGGTTTTGAACTCCTGACCTTGAGCAATCCGCCTGCCTCGGCCTCCCAGAGAGCTAGGATTACAGGCGTGAGCCACTGCGCCCGGCCTTAATTACTTTTAATACTGTTTTATAGTTGCAAGTCTTTTACTTCTTTTGTTAAATTTATTCCTGCATATATTATTCTTTTTGATGCTATTGTGAATGGAATCATATTCTTAAATTCATTTTTATATTTGTTCATTGCTAGTGTATAAAAATACAGTTGATTTTTGTATACTAATCTGGTATTTTGAAACTTGCTCAGCTCATTTTGTAGTAATAATAATGTTTTTATGGAATCCTTAGGATTTTCTATCTATAATATCATATCATCTATGATAGAAATAGTTTTACTTCTTGCTTTCCAATCTGGATTCCTTTTATTTCTTTTTTTCTTGATGAATAGCTGTAGCTACAACCTTTAGTGCAATGTTGAATAAACATGATGAGAGTGGATAACCTTGTCTTATTCCTGCTCTTAGGGTGAAAGCCTTTCACTATTGAATAAGATAGTATGTGGATTTTTCATAGATGCTCTTCATCAGGTTTTTTTTTCGTCATCAGATTTTGAGTTAAAGAAGTTCCCTTCAATTTCTAGTTTGTTCAGTGTTTATTTACATGTTTAATCATGAAAGGATATTGGATTTTGTCAAATGCTGTTTTTCTGCATTAATTGAGATAATGTGGGTTTTGTGCTTTATTCTAGAAATATGGTATAGATCAATTGATTTTTGGATGTTAAACCCACTTTCATTCCTGAGATAAACCCCCTTGATAATGGTATATGATACTTTGATATGTTGCAGTTTGCTAGTATTTGTTTGAGAAGATGTATATCTTCATTTATAAGGTATATTTTTTTTTTTTTGGAGACAAATTCTCGCTTTGTTGCCCAGGTTAGAGTGAGTGCCATGGCGTCAGCGTAGCTCACAGCAACCTCAAACTCCTGGGCTCAAGCAATCCTCCTGCCTCAGCCTTCTGAGTAGCTGGGACTACAGGCATACGCCACCATGCCCGGTTAATTTTTTCCATATATATTAGTTGGCCAATTAATTTCTTTCTATTTATAGTAGAGACGGGGTCTCGATCTTGCTCAGGCTGGTTTCGAACTCCTGACCTCGAGCAATCCGCCTGCCTCGGCCTCTCAGAGTGCTAGGATTACAGGCGTGAGCCACCGCGCCCGGCCTCATAAGGGATATTGATCTGCAGTTTTCTTGTAATGTCTTTGTGTGGTTTTATATTGGGGTAATACTGGTTTGTATAATACAACTCATAGAATGAGTTGGGAAATGTTTCCTCCTCTTATTTTTATTTATTTATTTTGAGACAGAGTCTCACTCTGTTGCCCAGGCTAGAGTGAGTGCCGTGGCATCAGCCTAGCTCATAGCAACCTCAAACTCCTGGGCTCAAGCAATCCTGCCTCAGCCTCCCAAGTAGCTGGGACTACAGGCATGTGCCACTATGTCCGGCTGATTTTTTCTATATATATTAGTTGGCCAATTAATTTATTTCTATTTATAGTAGAAACGGGGTCTCGCTCTTGCTCAGGCTAGTTTCGAACTCCTGACCTCGAGCAATCCGCCCGCGTCAGCCTCCCAGAGTGCTAGGATTACAGGTGTGAGCCACCGTGCCCGGCCTCCTCCTCTTATTTATTGGAAGATTTTGTGAAGAATTGGTATGAATTATTCTTTAAATATTTGGTGAAAATTTCCACTGAGACCATTTGGGCCTAAACATTTCTTTATGGGAAGTTTTCAAATCACCAATTCAACCTCTTTAATTGTTATACGTCTATTCAGATTTTTTTTTCAATTTTTATTTTCGCTTTTTATTTTTTTTCTTTCTAACAGAACACTTCCCAACTTATATTCAGATTTTTTACTTCTTGTGTTATAGTTGGCAATTTGTGTCTTACAAGAATTTGTTTATATCATTTGTGTTATCTAATTTGTCCTCATACAGTTGTTTACAGTATTCCCTTACCGCTGTGGTTCTGGATCCCCAGGCTGTGGACCGGGGACCAATCCTCTGTGGCCTGTTAGGAATGAGGCTGCATGGCAGGAAGTGAGCCTGTGAGGAGAAAACCTTCGTCTGTATTTATAGCTGGGCCCCATCGCTGGCATCACCACCTGAGTTCTGTATCCCGTCAGATGAGCAGCAGCATTAGATTCTCACAGGAGCGCGAACCCTACTCTAAACTGCGCATGCGAGGCATCTAGGTTGCGTGCTCCTTACGAAAATCTAATGCCTGATGATCTGAGGTTAATGAGATTATCATTAGCAGGGAGGTTTGACTGTACAGAGACGTAAGTCAATTATCAATTGCTTGCAGACTCATCAAAACCCTATCAGTGAATGGCAAGTGACAATCAAGCTGCATCTGGTGGCAGGCTTTCAGGTGGCAAGTGAACATCCTACTTCACTTGTAAAGCTGCATCTTTCCCTGGTCCATGGAAAAATTGTCTTCTGTGAAACTGGTCCCTGGTGCCAAAAAGATTGGGGAACGCAGCCTTACAGTCCTCTTTATTTCTGTAAGATCAATAGTGGTGTCTCCTTTTTTATTAATAATTTTATTAATTTGAATCTTCCCTCTTTTTTTCTTTCTTTTTTTTGAGACAGAGTCTGGCTCTGTTGCCCTGGCTAGAGTGCTGTGGCCTCAACCTAGCTCACAGAAACCTCAAACTCCTGGGCTCAAGCGATCCTCCTACCTCAGTCTCCCAAGTAGATGGGACTACAGGCACGTGCCACCATGCCCGGCTAATTTTTTCTGTATATTTTTAATTGGCAAATTAATTTCTTTCTATTTTTAGTAGAGACAGGTGTTTCACTCTTGCTCAGGCTTGTCTTGAACTCCTGACCTTGAGCGATCCTCCTGCCTCGGTCTCCCAGAGTGCTAGGATTACAGGTGTGAGCCACCATGCCCAGCCTATAATGCCTTTCAAGTCCTCTACTTCCCTGCTGATCTTCTGCCTAGTTATTCTATATACTAGTGGCATTAGGGTATTGAAATCTCCATTGTTATTATTTAATTGTATATTTCTCTCTCCAATTCTTTTTTTTTTTTAATTTTAATTTCAACCTCTATATGTCTATGCGTGTAAAGGGTGGCTTATGTAGTTTAGTGTATAATTGTATAATAGTATTTTTGTTTTGGTTTGGTTTGGGACTTTTGTTTGTTTGTTTGAGACAGAGTCTCACTCTATTGCCTAGGCTAGAGTGCTCCAGCAGCATCATAGCTCACTGCAACCTCAAATTCCTGGGCTCAAGCGATCCTCCTGCTTCAGCCTCTCAAGTAGCTGTGACAAGGTCTTGCTGGTTGTTCAAGCTGGTCTCGAACTTCTGACCTCAAGCAATCCTACTGCCTTGGCCTCTCAAAGTGCTAGGATTATAGGCATGAGCCATACACCGAGCTGGATAATGGGTTTTTAATTTACCAACCTCTGCATTGTTATGAATGTTTAATTCAATTATATTTAATGGAATTACTAATGATAAAAGATTTACATCTGCAATTTTGTTTTCTATAAGTCTTTTCTCTTTTTTGTTGCTCTATTTCTCCATTACTGCTTTCTTTAATGTTTAAAAGATATTTTCTTGTGTACCATTTTAATTCTCTCGTTTCTTTGACTATAAACATTTTTTTCTTAGTGGTTGAGCTGGGGAATAAAATTAAAAATTTAATTTTAATTGTAAAATCTTGTCAAATTAATACAAACTAAATTTTAAGTGTTCAAAAATTTACGCTAATATAGCTTCACTCTCTCCCCTACTCTTTTGTGCTATTACTGTCATATAAATCACATCTTTATGCAATATAAGCCTATCAATACAATTTTATAATTATTCCTTATATAATTGTCTTTTTCAACTAAATGGGATAAGAAAAGAGTAACAAGAGTAATAAATGCATTTCTATTGTATTTTATATTTATCTATGTATTAACTTTTATTGGTGCTCTTTTATTTCTTCATGTGGATTCAAGTTACTGTCTAGTATCCTTTCATTTCAGCCTGAAGGGCAACCTTTACAATTTCTTATAAGACAGGTCTGCTAGTGATAGATTCCCTCAGTTGTTGCTTATTTGGGAATGCCTCGATTTCTCCCTCATTTTTATTTTTTATTTTTATTTTTTCTTTTTTTGAGACAGAGTCTCGCTTTGTTGTCTAGGCTACAGTGAGTGCCATGGCGTCAGCCTAGCTCACAGCAACCTCAAACTCCTGGGCTCAAGCAATCCTTCTGCCTCAGCCTCCCAAGTAGCTGGGACTACAGGCATGTGCCACCATGCTCGGCTAATTTTTTCTATATATATTAGTTGGCCAATTAATTTATTTCTATTTATAGTAGATATGGGGTCTCGCTCTTGCTCAGGCTAGTTTCAAACTCCTGACCTTGAGCAATCCGCCTGCCTCGGCCTCCCAGAGAGCTAGGATTACAGGTGTGAGCCACCGCACCCAGCCTCTTCTTAATTTTTAAATGATAGTTTCTCTGGTTATAGAATCCCTAGTTGACAGTCTTTTTCTTTCAACACTTTGAATATGCCATCCCACTACTTTCTGGACTACATAGTTTCAGATGAAACATTAGCAGTTGATCTTGTTATGATTCCCTTATAAATGATGAGTCATTTTTCTATTGCTGTTTTTCAAGATTTTCTCTTCATCTTTCAGTAGTTTGACTATTGTGTTTAGGTGTGAATTTCTTTTTGTCTTACTGGAGTTTATTGAGCTTCTTGGATGTGTAGATTAATTTTTTAAATAAGACTTAGTGGCTTTTGCCATCATTATTTATGCCCTTTGTTCTCTACATTTTTTTCTGGCACTCCCTTTACATGTATTTTCATGTGCTTCATGGTATTCCCTTAGGGTTCTCTTCATTTTTCTTCATTCTTTCTCTTCATTTTTCTTTTCTTTTTTTCTTTTTTTGAGACAGAGTCTCGCTTTGTTGCCAAGCTAGAGTGAGTGCCATGGCATCAGCCTAGCTCACAGGAACCTCAAACTCCTGGGCTCAGGCAATCCTGCTGCCTCAGCCTCCCAAGTAGCTGGGACTACAGGCATGTGCCACCATGCCCAGCTAATTTTTTCTATATATATTTGTTGGCCAATTAATTTCTTTCTATTTATAGTAGAGACGGGGTCTCGCTCTTGCTCAGGCTGGTTTTGAACTCCTGACCTTGAGCAATCCACCTGCCTCAGCCTCCTAGAGTGCTAGGATTACAGGCGCGAGCCACCGCACCCGGCTTTCATTTTTCTTTAATTTTTTTATTCTTAAGAATGGACATGGCCGGGTGCGGTGGCTCACGCCTGTAATCCTAGCACTCTGGGAGGCTGAGGCGGGCGGATTGCTCGAGGTCAGGAGTTCGAAACTAGCCTGAGCAAGAGCAAGACCCCATATCTACTATAAATAGAAATAAATTAATTGGCCAACTAATATATATAGAAAATTAGCCGGGCATCGTGGTGCATGCCTGTAGTCCCAGCTACTCGGGAGGCTGAGGCAGAAGGATTGCTTGAGCCCAGGAGTTTGAGGTTGCTGTGAGCTAGGCTGACGCCACAGCACTCACTCTAGCCTGGTCAACAAGCGAGATTCTGTCTCAATAAAAAAAAAAAAAGAAAGAAAGAAATTGGCCAACTAATATATATAGAAAAAATTAGCCAGGCATGGTGGCGCATGCCTGTAGTCCCAGCTACTCGGGAGGCTGAGGCAGCAGGATCTCCTGAGCCCTGGAGTTTGAGGTTGCTGTGAGCTAGGCTGACACCAAGGCACTCACTCTAGCCTGGGCAACAAAGTGAGACTTTGTCTCAGAAAACAAAAAAAAAAGAATGGACAGTTTGTATTTTCTGTCTTCAATTTTCAGATTCATTTTTCTGTCACTTCAAATCTGCTGCTGAGCCCTTCTAGTAACTTGTTAGTTTCGATTATTGTATTGTTCAGCTCCAGACTTTTTATTTGGTGTTTTTTAAAATAATTTTTTCTCTGTATTGGTTGGCTGTACTTTGTGGCATATTATTTTCATATTTTTCTTTAGTTATTTAGACATGATTTCCTCTAATTCTTATTACAATAGGTGAGGTAAAGTCTTTACCTAGTAGTTACAACATTTGGGCTTCCTTAGGGTCAGTTTCTATTTTATTTTTCTAGAGAACAGGGTCTTGCTCTGTCATCCAGGCTGGAGTGCAGTGTCAAAATCATAGCTTACTATAACCTTGAACTCCTTGGCTCAAGCAATCCTCTTGCTTCAGCCTCCTGAGTAGTTAGGACCACAGGTGCAGCCATGCCAGGCTAATTTTTAAAATTGTTTTGTAGAGACAAGGCCTTGCTATATTCCCCAGGCTGGTCTTGAACTCCTGGCCTAAAGTGTTTCTCCTGCCTTAGCCTCCCAAAATGCTGGGATTATAGTTGTGAGCCACCATATCCAACTGACAAGTTTCTGTTGGCTGTTTTTTTCCCTGTATATGGGCCACCCTTTCTTGCTTCGTTGCATATCTCATAATTTTCTGTTGAAAACAGGATATTTTATAGTATCATGTGGCAACCCCTCCAATCAGAGTTTGTTTTTGTTGCTGCTGTTTGTTTAGTGACTTTCCTAGATTAATTCTGTAACGTCTTTTTTTTTTTGCCATGTGTGGTCACTGAAGTTCCTACCTGGTTAGGTTAGTGGCCAGCCAATGATTGGAACAAGATTTCCTTATATGCCTTGAAGCAATAAGTCTCTCACTCTTTGCCAAGGAATTATGTAAGTTGGTTGCAGTCTTTAATGTTCTGGCAGTTTACCCTGACTTCATCTTCACTTCCTCTTTGTGCAGGGCCTCAAGACCAACAGAGTTGAGAGATTGGAGCCTTCTCAGGTGTTTCCTGGACATGTGCACAGTTCTGAAGATACCTGTGGATTTCTTGATACCCAGGAATATGTTAAGAATGGTGTTCCTGCCTCAGGCAGCTGGGATGTCAAACAACTTTCTGCTGATTGTTTAGACAAGCACTGTAGGAATAGGGTTTTTCAGTGAGTGAGCACTGAGTGAAGTCAAATACGAACTAGTCCCTTTTTTATGAGGCCGGTAAAGAGGAGCTGCCACATAGGTCAAATAGTAATAATTCTATAGGGATAGGGCTTTGGGGGACACTCCAAACCCACTCTACCCCCTCTAGTGGCTGCTAGGCTGCTGGATTTCATAGCTACTGTAGTTATGAGACTGTTGATTTTGAAGGATACTGTGGAGTTGGAACGAGGGAGATGTAAAAAAAATAAGTAAAAATGCCACAAACCTCACCATTCCTACTGAGATTCACCTATTTTCTCAAATAAATATTACTTAGATTTTGTTGAAGTTTTTTTATTTCTAATTTAAAAATTATAATTGTGTATAATGTGATGTTTCTTTTAGGTTATCCAATTTCTTGGTGGGTTATAATTGGTTATAATAGTCTCATGATCCTTTGTATTTCTGTGGTATCTGTTGTAATGTTTCTCTTTCATTTCTGATTTTATTTTTTTGAGTCTTTTCTCTTTTTTGCACAATTAGTCCAGCTAAAGGTTTGTCAATTTTGTTTAGCTTTTCAAAAGACCAACTGTTAGTTTTGTTGTCCTTTTCTTATTGTTTTTCTAGTCTCTATTTTATTTTATTTACTTTTGCCCTGATCTTTTTATTTCATTCCTTCTGCTAACTTTGGGCTTAATTTTCTTATTTTTCCAGTGCCATGAGATATAATGTTAGGTTATTTATTTGAGATCTTTCTTCTTTTTTGACATAGGCATTTACTACTATAAGCTTCCCTCTTAGTACCACTTTTGTTGCATCTCATAAGTTTTGGTATGTTGTGTTTCCATTTTCATTTATGAGAGATGAAATTTAATTTCATCTCTAAATTATTAATTTCTCCTATAAATTATTCTTTAACCCAATAGCTGTTCAGGAGCATATTTTTAATTTCCACATATTTGTTAATTTTCTATGATTCCTCCTGATAACTGACTTCTAGTTTCATACCATTGTGTTTGGAATGATAATTGATATGATTTCAATCTTCTTAACTTTTTAATACTTGTTTTGTGACCTAATATATGATCTATTCTGGAGAATGTTTTGCGTGCACTTGAGAAAAGTTCTGTTGCTGTTGAATAGAATGTGCCACATAAGTCTGATAGGTCTGTTTGGTCTAAAGCGTAGTTCAAGTTTAATGTTTTCTTATTGATTTTCTATCTGGATGATTTGTCCAGTCTTGAAGGCCCCTAATATTATTGTGTTGCAGTCTATGTCTCCTTTGGGATCTCTTATTGTTTGCTTTATGTATTTAGGTGCTCTGATGTTGAGTGCACATATATTTATAATTGTCATATCCTGTTGACGGAGTGACCCCTTTATCACTATATAATGATGTTCTTTGTCTCGTTTACATTTTTTTTTTTTTTACCTAAAGTCTATTTTTTCTGAAATAAGCATGGTCACTTGCTCTCTTTTTGTTTCCATTTGTATGGGATAGCTTTTTCCATTCCTTTACTTTTAGTCCATGCGTGTCCTTTAAGGTAAAGTGAATCTCTTGTAGGCAGCAAATAGTTAGGTCTTATTTTTTAAGGTCCATTTAGCCATTCTTTGTCTTTTGATTGAAAATTCTAACTCATTTATATTCAAAGTAATTGTTCATAGATCAGGACATACTAGTATAATTTTGTTAATTATTTTCTGATTATTTTGTAGATCCTCTTTTCCTTTCTTCCTCTATTGCTTTTTTTCTTTGTGGTTTGATAGATTTCTGTAGTGGTATGCCTTGAATCTTTTCCATTTTCTTTTGTGTATTTATTATTGTATTGGTCTTTGCTTTATGGTTACACTGAGGATTACATAAAACATCTTATACCTGGCTATTTTAAGCTGATAACAGCTTATCTTTGATTGCATAGACAAACTATACACTTCTACTCCCCCCCTTCCCACATTTTGTGTTTTTGATGTCATTTGATGTCACAATTTACATTTTTAAAATAGTTTGTATCCTTAAATTATTGTAGCTCTAGTTTTTGTTTTTTTTTTTTAGTAGTTTTCCCTTTTAAACTTAATACTAGAGATATAATTGATTTATCTACTGCCATTATAGTATTAGGGTGTTTTGGATTTGACAATGTACATACTTTTACCAGTGAGTTTTATGTTCTCATATGTTTTTATGTTACTAATTAGCATCCTCTTCTTTCAGCTTAAAAAATTTCTCATTTTTTAAAAAACTTCCCATTTCTCATGAGGCAGATCTAATGGTGATAAACTCCCTCTGTTTTGTTTTATTTTGTTTTGAGACATAGTCCTACTCTGTTCCCCAGGCTAGAGTGCCATGGCATCAGCCTAACTCACAGCAACTTCAAACTCCTGGGCTCAAGCAATCCTCTTGCCTCAGCCTCCCGAGTAGCTGGGACTACAGACATGTGCCCCCATGCCCAGCTAATTTTTTCTATATATTTTTAGTTGTCCAGCTAATTTCTTTCTGTTTTTTATTTGTTTGTTTGTTTTAGTAGAGACAGAGCTGGTCTTGAACTCCTGAGCTCAAATGATCCACCTGCCTCGGCCTCCCAGAGTGCTAGGATTACAAGCTTGAGCCACCAAGCCCGGCTCTCCCTCAGCTTTTGTTTGTCTTAGGAACTCTTTATCAACCCTTCACTTTTGAAAGACAGGATTGCTAGGTATAGTATTCTTGGTTAGCAATTGTTTTCTTTAAGAATTTTGAATTTATCAGTTCACTTCCTTCTGGTCTGCACGATTTCTGGAAAAATTCACTGATAATCTTATAGGTTCCCTTCTACATAACAATTTGCTTTTCCCTTGCTGCTTTCAAAACTCTCGATTTGTCTTTAGCTTTTGATAATTTGATTATGATGTGTCTCAGTGTGGAGTTCTTTGGATTCATCTGATTTGGTGTCCTTGGGACTCCCTGGATCTGGATTTCTGTATCCTTCCTTAGACTTGGAAAGTTTTCTGCTGTTATTTCTTTGAATATATTTCCTGTTCCTTTCTCTTTCTCTTTTCCTTCTGGTATATTGATACTATATATGTTGTTATGCCTAATAGTGTCCCATAAATCTCTTAAAGTTTGCTCACTCTTTTTCATCCTTTTTTCTTTTTATTCCTCAGATTGTTCAGTGATTCATTATTCTGCTTGATCTAGTCTGCTGTTTAACCTCTCCTCTCATTGAATTTTTCAGTTCAGTTATAGTATACTTCAGTTCTATGATTTCTCTCTCTCTCTCTCTTTTTTTTTTTTTTTAGACAGAGTCTCACTTTGTTGCCCAGTCTAGAGTGAGTGCCGTGGCATCAGCTTAGCTCACAGCAACTTCAAACTCCTGGGCCCACATGATCCTACTGCCTCAGCCTCCCAAGCAGCTGGGACTACAGGCATATCCCACCATACCCAGCTAAGTTTTTCTATATATTTTTTTGCCCAGCTAATTTCTTTCTATTTTAGTAGAGACGGGGTCTCGTTCTTGCTCAGGCTGGTTTCGAACTCCTGACCTTGAGCTATTTGCTCACCTCGGCCTCCCAGAGTGCTAGGATTACAGGTGTGAACCACTACTCCCGGCCTCAGTTCTATGATTTCTGTTTAGTATGTTTTAAACACTTCCTGTCTCTTTGTTGTAATTCTCAGTTTGTTTTTGCAAACTGAGAATTGTTCTCGCAAACCATCTTCATGACCATTATTGTGAATTCTCTTTCAGGTAAATCACATGTCTTCACTCACTTGGGTTGGTTTCTGGAGATTTATCTTGTTCTTTTATTTGGAACATATTTCCCTGTTTCTTTATTTTCCTTGATTCTTTTTTGGTTTCTGCACATTAGATAAGACAGCTGCCTCTCTAAGTCTGGTCAGACTGGCCTCATGTAGGAGAAGGATCTCACCAATCTGTCTGACCAGAGATTTTAAGGTGCCTCTCAAGTCTTTGTGTTTGTTCAGACTGCTGTCTATGTTTCTGGTGGCCCTTGCTGGAACATAGAATGTGCCACACCATGTCAGTATCCTGAGACCAGTAAGGTAGGAGCCAGGCTCTTTACATGTAGCTGGAAAGGTTGAGGTGTTGGATAACTGTTCCACTTCCTTCTATCTTTATGGTAAAGCTGAATGTGAACATATATCTCCTACTCTTTCTGCACTAAGCTAGGGAGAAGATCTGTGGCAAGTGCCTGCACTCACATCCAGGCTGTACCCTCTGATCCTGGGGAGATAGCTGCTGGAAGTGAGTGCATTATGTATCTACCTATTAATTTTCTCTGGTCTTCGGCCACTCAGGAATGCAAAGCCCCTCAACTTCCAGAGCTAGGTAATTAAGGAGACAATTCCTTGGGTGAGAGCTATAGAAGTTGTGGCACTCAGTATATAGCCAGACTCCTTTCAGGAAGAATGCATAGGCCTGGATTTATTTCTGGGGTGAGCCAAAAGAAAGTCTCATGAAGTGCCAAGCTCTGGATCCAGCTGCCAGAGGGCTATTGTTTGTTTGCCCCATTAGCTCTCTGGTGCAAGTTTTTTAGGAGCCAGGCCATCAAGTAGCCACTGGAAGTGTGCCGAGAAAATGGGAGCTGTACGTTCCCTCCCTTCTCTGCACTGCTCCAAGGGAGTGTAGCCCTGGAAGTGTTTGTGTACCGTTTAAAACCACCTCTTTGTTCTGTGATCTTGGAAGAATGACATATGCATAGTCTCTTCTGCTCCCACAGCTAAGAGGTTTAGGATGGAGTCCTTTGGAAGGTAGCTGAAAAGTTGGGGCACTTGATGCTGGCATAAACCCCTTCCATGGAGAAACAGGGAGCTGCAATTTTATTATTTATTTATTTTACTTATGTATGTATGTATGTATTTATTTTTGAGACAGGGCCTCACTCTGTTGCCCAGGCTAGAGTGCAGTGGTGTCATCATAACTCATTGCAACCTCAGGGCTCAAGAGACCCTCCTGCCTCAGCCTCTTGAGTAGCTGGGACCACAGGTGCATGCCACCATGCCTGGCTAATTTTTCTGTTTTTGTAGATACCAGGTCTCTCCATGTTGCTCAGGCTAGTCTTGAACTCCTAGTCTCAAAGGATTCTCCTTCCTCGGCCTCCCAAAGTGCTGGGATTACAGGCATGAGCCACCACACCTGGGCTGGAGCTGCATTTTTAAAGCCTTTTCTCTGCATCCCACACCACTCCTGAGGGATGAAACCCGTGGAAGTGTTTACATGCCCATATAGAATTGCCATTTTTTTCCTGTGGTCTAGATAGATTCACGTATACCTAACCCCCTCTCCTCCCAGAGCTAGGAGGTTTAGGATGCAATCCCTCAGGTAGAAATTGTGGATTTGATGTGTGAACAACTCCTTTCAGGAGGGATTCATAGACCTGCAGCTATTGTTGGAGCAAGCTCAGGGAGAAAGCTTAGAAAGTGCCAGTCTGCTTCTCAGGCTGGCTACAGGTTAACATTTGCCTGACTCTTTATCTCCTTGTAGCAAGTTAGTTAGATGGCAGGCTGCCAGGTATCCACAGGAAGAGTGTGTCCCTTTCAGGGAGAGACAGGAGACTGCATTTTGTTTTTTTGAGACAGAGTATCTCTCTGTTTCCTGGGTAGAGTATACTGGCATCATCATAGCTCACTACAATCTCCAACTTCTGGGCTCAAGCAATTCTCCTGCCTCAGCCTCCCAGAGTGCTAGGATTACAGATGTGAGCAACCTCACCCAGCCAGATGGCTGCATTTCTTAAGACCCCTCTCTCCACTGCTTCCAGGGCATGAAGCCCTTGGAAGTGCTTGAATGCCAGTATTCAACCATTGTTTTTTTTTCCTGTGGTCTAGAGAGACTCATGTGTGTCTACTCTCCTCTACTCCCAGAGTTGGTGAATTAAGAGCCAAACCATGGGGAACCTTGGAGTTAGGGTAGTACGTTTGAGGTCAACCCCTTTTTCCACAGGGAGAAGCTGGAGGTTGGGGATTCCTTTCCCAGTTTTATGGTGCAGTGCCTGGGATGGGGTCTGTACCCAAGTGTGCCTCAGCTTTTCCTCCTCACTTGATGTGGATGTTTTCTCAATTGCCCCATGGATAGGAGTCTCTCAGCTGGTCTCTAGTTTTCTGTCGGAGGGAATTAATCCATGAAGAGATATTTATTTGGTGTACCTGTGAGTGGGGGGAGAGTGAGGAGCTTCCTATTATGCCATGTTTCTGTCATCATTACCAAATGTTCCTTAGATTTTTTTTAAAGCTTTGGTTAATTTCAAGAGTTCTGGAAAAGTTGATTTTGACACTTTTGTCAGTGGTTTTCTTTTATGGAGGAATGAATTTTCAGATGTCCTTACTCTGCCCTTCTGCAAGTGCTTCTTCAGAGCATTTTTATTTTAAGAAGTATAAAGCTTTAAATTATATTGGTTGCTCATAAGAAAAGTCATCTTTGAGCATAAAGTCTACTGTAAACATGAAGAAATGTTAGTTTTTTTGTTTCCTATGTGTTTTCCCCTGACAGTAGAATTTAAGTCTTTAACCAATCTAATGCAAATTTCACTTTTCAAAAAGCATGTTGGCCAGGTGCGGTGGCTCACGCCTGTAATCCTAGCACTATGGGAGGCCGAGGCGGGCGGATTGCTCGAGGTCAGGAGTTCGAAACCAGCCTGAGCAAGAGCGAGACCCTGTCTCTACTATAAATAGAAAGAAATTAATTGGCCAACTAATATATAGAGGAAAAAATTAGCCAGGCATTGTGGTGCATGCCTGTAGTCCCAGCCACTCGAGAAGCTGAGGCAGGAGGATTGCTTGAGCCCAGGAGTTTGAGGTTGCTGTGAGCTAGGCTGACGCCATGGCACTCACTCTAGCCTGGGCAACAAAGCGAGACTCTGTCTCAAAAAACAAAAAAAAAAGCATGTTAATTTTTTGTTGTTGTTGTGCTGACTCACATCGTGGCCTTGGGTCATGATATAACATAAAACAACAGGATTTCTCTTTCCAGAGAAGTTAAACTTCTTAAGGAGAATGTCGTTGAAAATACCATTTTCTTTTTGATAACACAGTCAAGACTAAGGCCATTTCCTGACAACACTTTTTTGTTGTCTTTCCCCAAGATTAGGCCCTAAGTTCAGAATAATAAAACTATCAAGGCATCTTTTACACCAAAATCATCTTATACTTCCCAGACAGCTACTCGATTGATGCGGGAAATGTTGGGTGCCGGGTCACGGCCAATTGCCGCCTCCCCTTAGTTCCGCATCTTGGGGGACCAGAGCTGCGCGTGGCCAGTTAGAGGCACGCTGCTAGGGCCGGACCCGCAGCGCCCAGCCGCCCAGACACCCGCATGTCCCAGGACCATGGGCCGGAATGCCCCAGGCCCTCATGCCTGGCCTGTTTCCAGCCACGCTGCTTGGGTGATCCTGATTGGGTAATTTTTGAATCCCACTGTTTTTAGTTGGATGTTAAGGCTTGTTGTTGATTGGATGTTAAAGGCTATTGCTGATTAGATGTTAAAGCCTGTTGCTGATTGGATGTTAAAGCTTGTAGTTGATTGGATGCTTCTTGAGCCCTACTGAGGGTATAAAAGCAGGGGCAGAAGGGGAGAGAACATCAAGGGAACATCAGAAGATATGAAGAGAGCTGTAGAAGAATAAAGGCTGTTCTCCGACTCTTCGTGTGCCGCTCGGGTCTTTCCCCAGTCAAACGAATAAGGGCTGTAACACTAGCTGTACACACTGCCACAACAGATTACACCAAAAATTTGCTCCCACACAGCATGGCACTCATGATTCAGAAGGACGCAAGGAGGGATGCTAAAAATACTTAGGTATAATTGGCATGCTCCATATTTTTAAAATTAGTTTCTCAGTATTATAAGAGCTGACTTAGCTACCATGTCCATAATGTAGGGAAAGATGTCAAAGCAAAAAAAGGAGTTCATCCCTTCTAGATGAGTTTTATGCAAGATAAAGCATTGTGGCTGTGATCGTGGACCTTCCTGGAAGGATAAAAGCATACTTGTGTTCACGTGCAAGGGCTTCCCTGACGACTGTCAAATTTATTTCCACAATGATTTCATTCCTTTTATTATTGGTAGCAATTGTGGTGCACATCTTGCAAAATGGACTGTAAGAACCTCAAGATGTGTAAATACATTCACTATATCACCCACAGAGTTCAAGCAAATAGAGGACAAATGGAATTATCAAAAATAAGTTAGTTACATTGGCTAAGAAAACTAACTCTCCCTGTCCCCCTTTCCTCCCCCAGTTTCTAATATGTTCTCAAAGTAGCCATCAATGGAGACCTTATGAACTATAGCGGTCACCAGTTAGTTTGTGCTGTTATGTGTTGCACTCTGGTGAATATTCTTCTCTTTTTCATTCTGATATTGAAAATTGATAGATTGGTCCAGGCGCAGTGGCTCATGCCTGTAATCCTAGCACTCTGGGAGGCCCAGGCAGGAGGATCGCTTGAGGCCAGAAATTCCAGACCAGCCTGAGCAAGAGCAAGACCCAGTCTCTACAAAAAGTAGAGAAATTAGTCAGACATGGTGGCATGCACTTGTAGGCCCAGCTCTCAGGAGGCTTCGTGAAGCAGAAGGATCGCTTGAGCCCAAGAGTTTGAGGTTGCAGTGAGCTGTGATGAATGTGATGAAGACACCACTGCACTTTACCCAGAGTGACACAGAGATGCTCTGACTCCAAAAAAAAAAAAAAAAAAAAACAAGACAGAGAGAGAGAGAGAGAGAGAGAACAAAACAAAATTAATAGATATTGCAGATGATTTGGTACTGTCAATATCTGTTTTCTGTTGTTCTTTAGTTTGTCTAAAGACACCTGCCATACTTTATTGACAGAAAATAGACTTGTGTCTCTGATATCACCACCATAAACTAACACTTAGTCGAGTCAACCTACCAGAGTCCTGAGACTAGGGGTTTCCAGCAAAATTTCAGCCCCAAACCAGAAGAGTTCTATGGAGGAAAATGCTAATCTAAGAACATGTAACTAAAAATAATTTTAAGGAGATGAGTAAAATTAATGAAGGACATATGATTGTGGTTATTGTCTTAGTATTTTTGGTAAGATACTTCATGTTCTTTTTCATTTATTTATTTATTTAGTCATATGATACAGCACTTTTTCTTTCCTCTGGTCTCTAATGCTCAATTTAGCAGACCATACTTGTGCCAATTGGAATAAACACACTGTCTTAAAAAAAAAAAATCCTTGGTCAACAGGCCACTCTCCTAAATGTCTCTACTGGCGTTGTGTCCATCTACACCAAGAATAGACTCTATCCTTTGTTGCCAGCTTGTTCCAACCAATCTCTTTGAAGTTCATGATGGAATAGAGTGTCTCAGATGATAGATTTTTATAAAGCCATATGCTAAATTTCTTAGAATACCTTCCCTCGTGGGCACACCCCACAAGAACTCAGAATCATGTAAAATTCCCTGTGTGCTTTGGGAGAGTATCCTATAGGCCATCTTTTATTTATTATTTATTTATTTATTTTACTTATCCTAAAATTCACCTATTTCAACTTTACAATGATTTTGCTGAGTGATAGAACCTCATGATAAATGAGTTTTAGAACATTTCCATTCCCCCAATAATTTTCATCTTCCCTCATGCCCTTTTATAATTAATCCCTATCCCCACTCCCAGCCCCAGACAACCACTAATCTACTTTGTCTCTATAAATTTGCATTTCCTGGACATTTTATATAAGTAGAATCATACAATAGGAAATCTCTTATGTCTGGCTTTTTCACTTAGCATCATGTTTTTGAGGCTTCTGTATAATAGCATGTATCCATAGTCTGTTACTTTTTATTGCTGCATAGTATTCTATTGCCTGGATACACCACATTCTGTCTATCCATTCACTAGTTGATGTAAATCTAGGTTATTTCCAGCTTCGGCTATTATGAGTAATGATACATAACATTATGGACATCCATGTGTAAGTTTGGCTACAGTGTTTAATTTATTCAAATGAGTATCTTCTTTGATGAAATATTTGTGCTTTCTTTTGCCCATTATTCTATTGGGTTTTCTTATTATTTTATTTATTTATTTATTTTTTTTGAGACAGAGTCTCACTTTGTTGTCCAGGCTAGAGTGAGTGCCGTGGCGTCAGCCTAGCTCACAGCAACCTCAAACTCCTGGGCTTGAGTGATCCTTCTGCCTCAGCCTCCCGAGCAGCTGGGACTACAGGCATGCGCCACCATGCCCGGCTAATTTTTTACATATATATATCAGTTGGCCAATTAATTTCTTTCTATTTATAGTAGAGACGGGGTCTCGCTCTTGCTCAGGCTGGTTTTGAACTCCTGACCTTGAGCAATCCGCCCGCCTCGGCCTCCCAAGAGCTAGGATTACAGGCGTGAGCCACAGCGCCCGGCTGGGTTTTCTTATTGAGTTGTAAGTGTTCTTTTTATATTATGGATGCAGATCTTTTATTGGATATGTTTTACGAATATTTCCTCCAGTCTGTTATTTGTCTTTAAATTTTATTAATGGTGTCTTTTCAAGCGCAAGAATTTTGATAATGTCTAATTTATCAGCTTTTGCATTGACTGACTATGCTTTTGGCTCAAAAAATACATGGACCAGGAATGGTGGCTTTCACCTGTAATCCCAGTTACTCAGGAGGCAGGAGGATAGCTTGAGTCCAGGAGTTCAGACCAGCCTGGGCAACACAGTGAGACCCCCATCTCTACAAAAACAGTTTTTAACCACTCCCAAAAAAGAAATAAATGACAGTGGAAGTTTTTATCTAAGAAATCTTTGCCAAACACAGGGTGTAGAAGACATTCTCCTATTTTATTCTAAAAATGTTATTGTTTCATCTATTACATTTAAGTCAATAGTCCATTGAGTTAATTTTTGTGTTTGGTGTGAGGTAAAGGTCTAAGTTAATCTTTTTGCACATGGATCAATTGAGCACCATTTGTTGAACAGACTATCCTTTCCCCCAATAAATTACCTTTGGACATTTGTCAAAAATCAATTAACTATAAATATAAGGATTTATCTCTGGACCCTCAGTTCTGTCCCAGTGATCTGTCTGCTCCAGGCAACCTTAATGTGAGGAAGTATTAATACATTCTGTGAACCAATGACTCGTTGGAACTTGGGGATAACAACTGCAGAAAGTAGGCTTCAGAAACCGCATACCAGGCCTTTGACAAGGTATGGTGGATTGAGATGATACTGATCTTAAATTCCACTAATTCCAGTGTATCTGTAGACAAATTACACCTGTAACAAGTGTCACTGGTCCTGGGAAGAACAGGATACATCAACTAGCCTTGCTGCAAGACTACCTCAGGTGGTCACTCGTGGATTGCTCTGCTTTTCAGGTTGATATAGTTAATTGCATTCATTGCAAGAGCTGGCTCTCCTTACTAGGATCTAATTGAAAAATTAAATTGATAAAAATGACCATGCCAGAACTAGAAACTGACCAGAAGGTAACAAATTCTTTGTAGTTGTCATTAGGTGTGTTGGCAAAGCTGTAACTCTCCTCTTTCCAGGCAAACAGGATTGTATTTTCCTCGCCTTCTGGAATTTAGGCAGGTCATGACTTGATTTGGCCAACAGAACTGATGGGTAGAAGCTTGAAGAATCTATATGGAATTCCCCAAGTTTTCTTTTCCTGTCTCATGGAAGTACATGACAAGATGGTGTCTCCATCAACCTGGGTCCAAGCAGAATCCTCTGGATAATCCACATTAAACATTGCAGCTTATGCAGGAAATAAAGGTGACACAACCTAGCTTATTACAACTGCTACAAACTATACCTAATGGGGAACACAACCTAAAAACCTTCCAAATTACTGGCTTGGGACCTACTCAGGAGGCTAAGTTTGGGCTCCATCTCTAGCTCTGCCAGACCAGCTCAGGCTCAGCTCTTCCACGGTCTGGCACGGATGCATCATCCATTTTAAACATATATTTACTCGCTCCACAAGGGGAATGAGCTTGTTCTCAAGAGCCCAGCTGCCTGGGGTGGATTCTAGCTCTTACACAGGGGGCTTTTTGGCCATGTTCTTTAACCTATGTGTCTGTTTCCACATATGTAAAATGCAGACAATGGTGTCTATACCTTATCAGAATAAATTGAAGAATTTAGGCCTATAATCCTAGCACTCTGGGAGGCCAAGAAGGAGGATTGTTTGAGGCTAAGAGTTCAAGACCAACCTGGGCAACATAGTGAGACCCCATCTCTACAAAAGAATTTAAAAATCCAGGCTTGGTGGTGCATGCCTGTAGTCCCAGCTGCTTGGGAGGCTCACTTAAGTCCAGGAGTTGGAGGTTGCAATGAGCTATAATGACACCACTGCACTCTCACCTGGATGACAGAGTGAGACTATGCCTCAAAAAAAAAAAAAAAAAAAAAGGAATTTAGTGTAATGCCTGGTAGATAGTGCTCTGTGAGTATTAGCTGTTAGTGGGGTATGGCTCTTGCCGGCATGTTATCCTGTTCCCAGCCACCTAGCCAGAATGTGCTGCTGGGCGTAGCCTTTCCTATCTCTTCTATTGGAGAGCTAAGCACGGGCAGAGCAATCAACCCTGGGAGGCTTGGGTACGATTTAAATGATAAAATCCTGTGCTTGGCTCGAGATTACAGCTATAGTAAAAAATGAAATTGAGAGGCCGGGCGCGGTGGCTCACGCCTGTAATCCTAGCACTCTGGGAGGCCGAGGCGGGCGGATTGCTCAAGGTCAGGAGTTCAAAACCAGCCTGAGCAAGACCCCGTCTCTACCATAAAATAGAAAGAAATTAATTGGCCAACTAATATATATAATATAAAAATCAGCCAGGCATGGTGGCTCGTGCCTGTAGTCCCAGCTACTCGGGAGGCTGAGGCAGGAGGATCGCTTGAGCCCAGGAGTTTGAGGTTGCTGTGAGCTAGGATGACGCCACGGCACTCACTCTAACCTGGGCAAGAAAGCGAGACTCTGTCTCAAAAAAAAAAAAAAATGAAATTTAGAGCTATGGATGACTCCTAGGTTAGAACAGTGAGGTATCCAGCTAGTTCATAGCAAGTGTCAGAGTTGGGAACTGGCTTCAATCAATGGGAATTGGGTAACAAAACAATCACATTCCCATTCACATCCAAATAATTCCCAAGACATGTGACGTGGAGTGTCTGGTTTATTTAAACTGGCTGTCAGAGGCCCCATGGTGGAGCAGGCACTGAATGGCTGGGAGCTGTGGGGCGGAGCAGGACATGGATGTCCAGGTGTCAGAAGGCAAAGGAGGTCAGCAGAGCAGCCAGAGCAGCGTCAGGGTCAGGGCCAGGCTGAGCAGGGGAGCCCAGGCCCTGCGGAACCCAGCCCCACTTACGACCTCAGCATAGAATCTCGCCACTTCCTCGTTGGGGTTGCCCTGGGCTGGGTCAAACCACATCTGGATGCAGCGGCCGCTCCCTCGGCTGTAGTTGCTGACTTTGTAGGAGTGACTCCAGATTTCGTTGCACAGATCAGCAGGTGTGGGGAAGTAGAAAGGGAAGGTGTGGCAGGCAGCTTGCACTGGGCACTGGTTATGTCCTGTAGGGAGGATGAACAACCTTTAGCCACTGGGCTCAGCACTATCTGCTTCTGCCAGTCCCACAACCCCAAATCTTCACATACCTCTTCCACACCCCCACACCTCCACATCCACATCCCTCCCTTCCTGCTCCACCCCAGCCCTCACCTGAGGTCCAGTTCCAGCCCTTGTGCCAGTTTCCCTTGCAGGTGAAAGAGGAGCGACAATCCTCCCACCAGGTCTCACAGTCCTCTTTGCACAAGGGCACGTTCAGGACCCGCTCTTTGCGCCAGCTCTGGTCCACCTGGGAGATTGGGTAGAGAAGGGCTTAGGCTCAGGAATCCCAGCAACCCAGCCCTGAGTAGCACCAGAGCTGGAGGTGCAGCCTGCAGATGTCTGGAGAGCTCAGCTCCTCTGCTAGGTTGGGGATGCCAGGAAGACACTAGTACCTTCGTGATCCAGGGCCCCAAGTTAGGGGAGCACTCATAGAGGCAGGTGTCCTGGATGAAATGCCGTTTGCAGGCGGGCTCCATCTTTCCACAGTGGTCCCAGTTGAATCCATACAGGTAGGACATATCCTTATGGGCTTCCTTGCTGGTGTTGACAGTGCAGCAGGCATTCCTCCTCCAGGGAGAGCACTGGATGGGGGAAGACACAGGACTAAGTCCACAGCCAGTGCAGCCAGAATATTCTACGTGCAGCCTCTCCCCTTTTAGTCCTTGATTCACCAACCCAGTCAAAGTCATCCAGGAAAATACTTGCTACTGGGGACCTCTTTGGCAGGGTGACTCTCGGGAGGCTGTGGGAGCCCAGAAGGGAGCCCCTGCCTGGAGGGGCAAGTCATTACAGAATTCATTAATTCAAATCCTTATTGCTCCCCTATCTACTGACCCAGGCACTTTCTAGGAACTGGGGATACAAAGATGAACACTTGTCACATCATAATTGGTTTGGCAAAAAACAAGCAGGAGAGAGGGGATGGGGACTTGCAGTGTTACAGGGTGGTCAGATTAAGCCTGGTTGAGAAAGTGACAAACACCTGGAGGTGAGGAAGCAAGTTTAATTGTAGCCCCAGAATAATTCCAATTACATAAACACTCAGTGCATACTTATTGAATGAAAACCCACAGCCTACAATTTAGCATCAAGCTTGAGAAAACTAGCTCAGGCTGGGCACGATGGCCCACGCCTGTAATCCTAGCACTCTGGGAGGCCGAGGTGGTGGATTGCTCGAGGTCAGTAGTTCAAAACCAGCCTGAGCAAGAGCATCCGTCTCTACTAAAAATAGAAATTAATTGGTCAACTAAAAATATATAGAAAAACTTAGCTGGGCATGGTGGCACATGCCTGTAGTCCCAGCTGCTCGGGAGGCTGAGGCAGGAGGATTGCCTGAGCCCAGGAGTCGGAGGTTGCTGCGAGCTAGGCTGACGCCAGAGCACTCTAGCCCAGGCAACAGAGTAGAGTGAGACTGTCTCAAAAAAAAAAAAAAAAAAAAAAAAAAGCCTGAGGCAGGAGGGAGGGAGGACCACTTAAGCCCAGAAGTTGAAGGCTGCAGTGAGCTGTGATGGGCCACTGCCCGCCAGCCTGGGTGACAGAGCAAGACCTGCTCTTTAGAAAGAAAGGCATGTTGTTCCTGACTAGCTGCCTCACCCATTATTTTCACACTCTTGGAATTTGTAGATACAAAGAACAATGTGGCCAATCAATTGCTTATGTTATTTTAACATAAATTCTTGGTAAACAACTTAAGAACTGCCTCTTCTTTCTTAAAAATTCACGTGCAATTGCTGCAAACTGGAGTGTATATTTGGGACGACAACATGAACCTATTCTCATGGGTGGAACTCCTCAAGCTTTCTGAATTTTGTTTAAGATTGACAAGCTAAATATTAAGTGTGCACTTTAAAAAAATATAAAGGCTGGCCGGGCGTGGTGGCTCATGCCTGTAATCCTAGCACTCTGGGAGACAGAGGCGGGCAGATTGCTCCAGGTCAGGAGTTCAAAATCAGCCTGAGCAAAAGCTACACCCTGTCTCTACTATAAATAGAAATAAATTAATTGACCAACTAACATATATAGAAAAAATTAGCCGGGCATGGTGGCGCAGCTGTGAGGTAGGCCGACTCCACGGCACTCACTCTAGCCTCGGGAACAAAGTGAGACTCAAAAAAAAAAAAAAATAATAAGTGAAAGCCAGGGCTTCCCAAGGTGTCTAGGTCTCAATCTGCACTTGACAGCTGCAGGCTCATCCAAACAAGCACAAACAGGACTGTACCCCTATCTGCTAATGGAGTCAAAATGAACATTTACATATGGAAAATGCATACTACAGATTACTTTTCTGTTTTAGAGGCAAGGTCTCCTCCGTCACCAAGGCTAGAGTGGAGTAGTGTCATCATAGTTCACTGCAACCTCAAATTCCTGGGCTTAAACAATCCTTCTGCCTCAACCTCCCCAGTAGCTGGGACTACAGGCATGAACCACCATGCTGGGCTAACTTCTCTATTTTTAGTAGAGATGGGTCTCACTGTGTTGCCCAGGCAGGCCTTGAACTCCTGGCCTCAAGTGATCCTCCCACCTTAGCCTCCCAAAGCGCTAGAATTATAGGCATGAACCACCATGCCCAGCCTCTTTTTCATTCTTCCTTTATTCTTTGAGACAAAGTCTTACTGTGTTGCTTGGAGTAGAGTGCCATAGCATCAGCCTGGCTCACAGCAACCTCAAACTCCTGGGCTCAAGCAATCCTTCTGCCTCAGCCTCCCAAGTAGCTGGGACTACAGGCATGTGCTACCATGCCTAGCTAATTTTTTCTATATATTTTTTAGTTGTCCAGCTAATTTTCTTTCTATTTTTAGTAGACACAGGGTTGTTGTTCTTGCTCAGGCTGGTCTCGAATTCCGAATTCCTGACCTTGGGCAATCGCCCGCCTCAGCTTCCCAGAGTGCTAGGATTACAGGCGTGAGCCACCACACCTTTCTTGAGCTGTTTAGGGCTAGCAGACAAGAAAGCACTCTGATGCAGGGTGCAGTCTCTCTTGTTAGGTCTTTGGAGGAGTCATTTCCATTCTAAACCTCAAAATTGGCCCGGCGCAGTGGCTCACGCCTCTAATCCTAGCACTCTGGGAGGCTGAGGCGGGAGGATTGCTCAAGGTCAGGAGTTCGAAACCAGCCACAGCAAGAGCAAGACTCTGCCTCTACTAAAAATAGAAATTAATTGGCCAACTAAAAATATATAGAAAAACTTAGCTGGGCATGGTGGCACATGCCTGTAGTCCCAGCTACTCGGGAGGCTGAGGCAGAAGGATTGCTTGAGCCCAGGAGTCTGAGGTTGCTGTGAGCTAGGTTGATGCCACGGCACTCTAGACTGGGCAACAGAGTGAGACTCTGTCTCAAAAAAAAAAAAAAAAAAAATTGAAAAAAATCCTATCATTAATCTCACCAGCTTCATTTCCCAGACACTTCTCTGGGTCTTCTTCCTTATTTGTGGAATGAGGAAACCAACAACTGAAAAAATGAGCTGTGGGCATTGTACTGACATTAAGCAAACAGTATGTGTGAAAAATAGTCACCCACATTAATGCAAACTGAAGGTCTCCTCTAGCAGATCTGTCTGCCTCCACCATGGAGTGGGTTTTCATATCTCCATCTCCTGATTTCCTCTTCCCAAGTCAGTCCCTCCCCACCCCAGATCACCCCTGGGCCCACCTGTTGATGCAACCTGTCCTCCGGGCCTGGCCTTTCCTTGTGGTGCTTGGCATCCATACAGACATTGAGAAGCTCAGTCCTGAGGTGAAGGGTGCTGGGCTGGGCTTCAGACACGAACACTAGAAGGAGCAGCAGCCGTGTTGTTATCCAGTGGGCCATGGCTGCTACTGGAGGAAGAGCTACAGTTAATGGCACCAAAGCAGGCAGAGTTGGGCCTTTTAAAGTGTGGACACAGCTCCAGGGGGGTGGGGCCTCAACTGGGGCATGGGCAGATCATTGCCTGCTCCACCCCCTAGGGTTATCCCAGAGCCAATCAGGGGTGGGATGGGACACCATCTGCTCAGGGAAGGTCCCTAGTTGGAGCCTCGCCCTGATTTCTCTAGGTAGCCATGAAGATCAAGTGATACAATTAAGGAATGGGCTGCACTTGCTTTGGCAGCACATATAATAAAATTGGAACAATACAGACATTAGCATGGCCTCTGCAATTAAATTTTTAAAAAATTTAAAAAGTAAGGGCCGGGGTCGGTGGTTCACGCCTGTAATCCTAGCACTTTGGGAGGCCGAGGCGGGCGGATTGCTCAAGGTCAGGAGTTCGAAACCAGCCTGAGCGAGACCCCGTCTCTACCAAAAATAGAAATAAATTAATTGACCAACTAAAAATATATATACAAAAAATTAGCCGGGCATGGTGGTGCATGCCTGTAGTCCCAGCTACTCGGGAGGCTGAGGCAGGAGGATCGCTGAGCCCCGGAGATTGAGGTTGCTGTGAGCCAGGCTGACGCCACGGCACTCACTCTAGCCTGGGCAACAAAGTGAGACTCTGTCTCAAAAAAAAAAAATAAATAAAATAAAATAGAAAGAAATTAATTGGCCAATTAAAATATATAGAAAAAATTAGCTGGGCATGGTAGCACATGCCTGTAGTCCCAGCTACTTAAGAGGCGAAGGCAGGAGGATGGCTTGAGCCCAGGAGTTTGAGGTTGCTGTGAACTAGGCTGACACCACGGCACTCTAGCCTAGGCAACAGAGCGAGACTCTGTCAGAAAGAAAGAGGAAGATAGGAAGGAAAGAAGGAGGAAAGGAAAGGAAGAGAGAGAGAGAGGGAAGGAAGGAAGGAAGGAAGGAAGGGAGGGAGGAAGGGAGGGAGGGAGGGAAAGAAAGAGTTGGGGTTTGGGAAATAGCCAGAAGTTTGCCAAGGGTCCACAATCCCTTATTCAAAATTGTTGACTGGCCCTGGTGGCTCACATCTATAATCCTAGCAGTTTGTGAGGCCAAGGTGGGAGGATCAAGCCCAGAAGTTCGAGACCAGCCTGAGCAACATAGCAAGACTCTACCAAAATAAATAAATAATAAATAAAATAAAGTAAAAAATTATCTGGACATTATAGCATGCACCTATTGTTCCAGCTACTTAGGAGGCTGAGGCAGAAGGATCTTATGAGCCCAGGAGTTTGAGGCTGCAGTGAGCTATGATGATGCCAATGTCTGAAAAAAGTTTTTAACAAAATTATCTGGGCATGGTGGTCCACAACTATAATCCTAGCACTTTGGGAGGCTGAAGTGGGAGGATCACTTGAGGCCAGGAGTTCAAAACCAGACTAGCAACAGAGCAAGACTCATCTCTACAAAAAATTAAAGAAAAAACAAGTTAAGTTAAAAATTCTTCAAAGTAAATGTTTCATAGTTAAAAATGTTTAGGATTTGGCTGGGAATGGTGGCTCACGCCTATAATCCTAGCACTCTGGGAGACAGAGGCAGGCTGATTGCTCAAGGGCAGGAGTTCGAAACCAGCCTGAGCAAGAGCAAGACCCATCTCTACTATAAATAGAAATAAATTAATTGGCCAACTAATACATATATAGAAAAACTTAGCTGGGCATGGTGGCACATGCCTGTAGTCCCAGCTACTTGGGAGGCTGAGGCAGCAGGATTGCTTGAGCCCAGGAGTTTGAGGTTGCTGTAAGCTAGGCTAATGCCATGGCACTCACTCTAGCCTGGGCAACAAAGCGAGACTCTCTCTCAAAAAAAAAAAAAAAAATGTTTAGGATTTTATGAAAGGTAATACAAACTAAGGTAATATGATTTACATGTACCCAACAATCAAACACATGTTCCATGGTGAAATAGTTACACTGGTGGGATAAATAAAAACTCATATTAATTTTCAGATCAGTTTTTCAACATCAAATGACTTTGTGTAAAACTTTATAAAAAGACTTTAGTGTTAGGCCGGGCGTGGTGGCTCACGCCTGTAATCTTAGCACTCTGGGAGGCCAAGGCGGGTGGACCATCTGAGTTCAGGAGTTTGAGACCAGCCTGAGCAAGAGTGAGACCCCACCTCTACTAAAAATAGAAAGAAAATTAATTGGGCAACTAAAATATATAGAAAAATTTAGCCAGGCATGGTGGCACATGCCTGTAGTCCCAGCTACTTGGTAGGCTGAGGCAGGAAGATCACTTGAGCCCAGGAGTTTGAGGTTGCTGTGAGCTAGGCTGATGCCACGGCACTCTAGCCAGGCAACACAGTGAGACTCTGTCTCAAAAATAATAATAATAATAATACTTTAGTGTTGGATTAAAGTAAAAGTACTTTACTGCTGGGCTCATGTGACCCTTTCACCTCAGCCTTCTAAGTATCTGGGACTATAGGTATATGCCACAGTGCACAGCTAATTTTTATTTTATTTTATTTTACTTATTTTTGTAGAGATAGAGTTTTGCTATATTGATTAGGCTGGTCTTGAACTTTTGGGCTCAAGAAGATGTATGGGGCCAGGCGTGGTGGCTCATGCCTGTAATCCTAGCCTCTGGGAGGCTGAGGCGGGAGGATTGCTCAAAGTCAGGAGTTCGAAACCAGCCTGAGCAAGAGCAAGACCCTGTCTCTACTAAAAATAAAAGAAAATTAATTGGAATTAATTGGGCAACTAAAATATATAGAAAAAGTTAGCCAGGCATGGTGGCACATGCCTGTAGTCTGAGCTACTTGGGAGGCTGAGACAGAAGCATTGCTTGAGCCCAGGAGTTTGAGGTTGCTGTGAGCTAGGCTGATGCCATGGCACTTAGCCTGGGCAAAAGTAAGACTCTGTCTCAAAAAAAAACAAAAAAAAAAAGGAGTTAGGTGGATTTTTGTTTTGTTTTATTTTTATTTTTTTGAGACAGAGTCTCGCTTTGTTGCCCAGGCTAGAGTGAGTTCCGTGGCATCAGCCTAGCTCACAGCAACCTCAAACTCCTGGGCTCAAGCAATCCTTCTGTCTCAGCCTCCCGAGTAGCTCAGACTACAGGCATGCACCACAATGCCCGGCTAATTTTTTTCTATATGTATTAGTTGGCCAATTAATTTATTTCTATTTATAGTAGAAACGGGGTCTCACTCTTGCTCAGGCTGGTTTCGAACTCCTGACCTTGAGCTATCCTCCCACCTCTGTCTCCCAGAGTGCTAGGATTACAGGCGTGAGCCACCACGCCCGGCCTGTTTTGTTTTTAAAGCCCTTTCCAGTGTCATCTCTTGAGCTAGTCCAGCAGGCCCCTCCCAGAAACCCTGTGGCACATCTGGGCAATGTCACAGGGCACAGAGGCTAGTGGGGGACAGCTGGCTGAACAGCCCTGGGGCCTTGGGAAGTTCCTGAACCCTCTACCACAGAGCTGGCCTCCTCTTGGCCACATAGCACTTCAATCCTTTGACCTCAGAACTGGTTACCAGGTGCCTGGTCCCTCCTAAAATGCTCAGAATTTATCTCCCACAGCTCTCTCCCTCTAACCATTCTCCACACACGAGCTGATGAAGTGGATGTGCCACCCCAGCTCACAAACTCGCCTCGCACCTGCATTGCCCCCGCCTCCTTCAGAGCTCAGGCGTCTTGACAAGGCTTGTGCTGGGCGGTCTCCAGGCCAACTCTGAACAGCAGGGCTCAGGAAACCTGGAATTGAATTCCTACCCAGCTCTCCTTCCAGCTCCACAATCTATTATTCTGCTACTCTATTCATCCCAGTGTTCATTCATTCTCTCATTGCCAATGCCTCCATTCCAAGGCCCAGCCATGACTCTGCTGACCTGCTCACTCACTCACCTTGAGGGCCAGGCCAGAGAAATCTTCAGTCAGGGACCACCAGGTGATTCTTGGACTAGGTTCTTTGGGAGAAACAAAGCCTAGCAGTTTAGAGCACAGGGTTCAAGGTCAGCCCAGCCCTTACTCCATCTCCTCCTTGGCCTTGGGGGAAATAGATGCAAACTATAATATTTTAAGGCTTAATTTCATTAGCAGAGGGTTAAATGTAGGAGGGAAAACAAACAAATGACAGCCAGAGTAATCTACATGGAATCAGTTGGGCACAGATTGAGAACATGCCCCAAGTCACACAGCAGGGACCACCCGAGTCTAGGCCAGAGCTCCTTTGGCTTTCACCGCCTGCACCCTTACCATGCTGGGGCTCTCACAGGGGCAGTTGGCACCCTGTGCTGGGGGCGGGGGCTGAGAAGGTAGAGCCCATCTGTTCAGTCTGCAGTCTCTCTTGCTGCAGCTGCTTCTGCAGTCAGAACCCTCTACCTCTCCCTGTGACCTACATCACTCTGTAAGCCCCTTCTTCATCTTCCTAGTCTCACCTGCAGATCTCGGCCCAGCTGTGACCCCACCACAACCACCCATCACCCCTGCACTCCACCTTGGGGCCCCAGACTAGAAGTGCAGAGAACTCAGTGCTGGACTGAAGGGCAAGAGCCCTTGGTTGTGGTTCAGGGGTGGACACTGACTTGTAGTTTAACCTTGGGCAGGCCACACTCTGGGCCTCAGTCTCCACTTCAGGATTCTTTGTGCTTTAGGTAAACAGAGGGCCCTCCCTGCTCAGCTAATCCTTTAACACATGCCTGGAATACCACAGAGTGTGTGGGAAAGGGGCAGCCTTGCAAAAATCACAGGAAAATACCTAATCCCACAATTTCCCCGGTAACAGTTAAAGATCAATCCTGTGAGTTCTTTCACTAACAGGTACCCTGCAGGAGTTCTGTTTTGCACAACTTCTGAAAAGAGCTGAATGGACGGAAAAGAGATATAAATCTCTCTCTTTCAAAATTGTTTTTTGAGAATCTGTTTTTACATAGTTACTGAGTAAACAGCAGGAGAAATGAGCTACAGCCTAAACCATATCTTAAGGACAGAGTCACATCTCCTGTGATAATCCCTTCTCCAAGGAAAGGCAGGAAATCAAGTCTTGGACTTTGACATCCTTGCAGGTTTTTGTTATCCACCTACTGCTGCCTTTGTTGCCCACTGACAGCCAGCACTATTGTTTTCTCTTTGTCCCGCTTAAATTCATCGTGTCTCTTGGCCTCACTGCTGGCATCTCCCTTCGTTTTCTTTGGATGCCACACCATCTCCCTGCCCTCTTCCCCCCCAATTCTCTCTCTTTCTCTTTCATTCTCTCTGTCCTTCTAAAGGATAAAATGAACCTTTTAACTTACGTATTTTAATCTCTTCGTGATAAATCGTTCTCCACCCGCACCGACCGTGAGCACCGCTAGGCTTTCCACCCTAACACGTGGCCTGGACGGGAGGGTGGGGAGTGCCATACCTGGGAGAGGAGGTGGCTCTCAGCCTGGCTCGGGCTCCTGCTCTGCTCTAAACTCTCCCCTCCTTACTCCAGGGGCTGGCGAGGTTTAGTGGCCTAGGAGATGGGCGGTGGGGCAGGCAGTGGGAATGCAGCCCAGAAGTGGAGCTGGGATCGTACGAAGGCCACTCAGCAGTTAATTATTGCACGTGAGCACCGGCCAGGCCTCCGTGGGGAAGTAGGAGGGGGTGAATGAACAGTGCAGGCCTAAGACCAGTCTCCAAGCTTCCCTTACCCCATTTTCTCCCAAAACCTTAGGTCTGAAAAAAATTTTACAGCCTGAGCTGCCAGGATCCTTTGAGCTAATCTCATCCATTCCCAATACTCCTGCCCTGTTATACAGACGAGGAAAATGAAACTCAGAGAATCAGAACAGAGCCAATTTCAGGGCAAGGGCTAGAGCACGGGCTTCCAACCTCCCGGCCAGCTATGGAAAGCAAGGAGCTCCCACGCCCCTGAATTGTAGAGCCACCAACTCCTGCAACCTCATCAGCCCAGGTGTCATTCACCTTCAGCTACAAACTCACAAATGTTCCGAATCTTTTGATCGGAGCCTTAGTTGTTCAAATGTCCAAGCTCCCCATCTATCCCACACTCACTCCCCCCCTCACTCAGGTATCCTTTCTGTAGTAGCCAAAAGTCTGGGTGTTAGACTCTTCCTACCACCCCTACCCCAGCCAAGGACAAATGCCTTCCTTTTTTTACCCTCTGAGCTAAGGTGGTTCCACTGGTGGGAAAAAGGAGAGGGAGGAGCAGATTTGGAGGGAAGAAGCACAGAGCTCTGCTTTGTCAGGTGCCTGTGTGCCCTTGGCCCAGGTGGTTGTGGAGGCTAAAGCTCAGGGGAGGGGTCCAGGCTGGATGCAGATGAAAGTTTAGGGAAGGGCCAGGTGCAGTGGCTCACACTTGTAATCCTAGCACTCTGAGAGGCCAAGGTGGGACCGCTGGAGGCCAGAACTTCAAGACCAGCCTGAGGCCGGGCGAGGTGACTCACACCTATAATCCTAGCACTCTGGGAGGCTGAGGTGGGAGGATCACTCAAGATCAGGAGTTTGAGAACAGCCTGAGCAAGAATGAGACCCCATCTCTACTAAAAATAGAAAGAAATTAATTGGCCAACTGAAAATATATAGAAACAAATTAGCCAGGCATGGTGGTGCATGCCTGTAGTCCCAGCTATTTGGGAGGCTGAGGCGGGAGGATCGCTTGAGCCCAGAAGTTTGAGGTTGTAGTGAGCTATGATGATGCCATAGCACTCTACCCAGGCAACCGAGTGAGACACTATCTCAAAAGAGAAAAAAGAAAAAAAAAAAATCAGTTTCAGGTTGTGCCCAACCTGCATGGTTCATCCATTACTGGGCCAAAATGTTTCCTCCCAGCCTCTGGATTACTCAGTAAACACTAGGGAGGCCTGGTTGATATATTTTCATAATCAGGCCAGGTGGCGTTCAAACTCGAGTGAGTCTGTTTTAGGGTTTGGGAAGTCCTTGGTAATGAATATGTCCTCCGGTGTCTGAGCCAGTTTTAAGGGGAGCAATGAGGTGGTTTGAGGGGGGCATGGAAAGGATGAGTGGCTCCAGGGTGGAAGGGGAAGGGAAGAGGGAAGCTCAGAAGGGGTGGAGGCAGCAGAAAGGGGTGCGGGTGGGTGGCGTAGAAGGAGGAGCAGGTTTGGGAGGGGAGGGAGACACAGCGTCTTTCTCCATCTCATTGTGAGAGTCTGACTCAGGGAGGCTCTCACGTTTCTAATATGCTGGTCGAGTTTCGAATTAGACTCCTTTAGTTTTGAATGTCTCCTTTAAGGGGGCTGTCAGAGACTCCTGATCACGTTTAGAGCTCTCATAAACCAATTTTCAATGGTGTCCCCTTGCTTCTGAGAGGTCCAGAACCCTCTCTGCTCTAAATGTGCATGAAAGTAAACTGATTTAGGCATGTCAGAAGGTCCTGCCCCAGGCAAAAGGATCTGAAACATTAGTTTGGGAGGTCTCACTCCTTGAAGCGGATCTCCAGCCAAGCTTTCTGTTTGTGTTCCCCTTCCCCTATTTCCTATTTTGGACCAGATCTTTTGTCCTAAAGACTTATCTTCTACTTTACACTCTTTTCTACCCCCTGCAAAAGAAAACCTTCACACGCACACACATATATATTTAATTCTTGGGGTGTCCCTATAACTCTTAAATGATTTATGCAAGAATCCTGATGAAGCTAGGAAACCTTCATCCTTGTTTTCAACCTCCTAGGTAAAGACCATTTCTTGATGTGATTCATGCCAAACACCGAAGACACTGCTGTATTCTGAGTAGGTCAAACCTACTTAAAATGTAATCCTAACGTAGAGAAGGGAAACTGGGGGATCTTCCATGTAGAAGGTGGGGGCAGGAGACCTAGAAAGGATTTATGGATGGATATCCAAGTCACTCAGGAACTTTTATGTAGGTGCAAGAAACACGTCAAAGTGGCCATGAGACTGTTTAATAGGAGATGGATGGATGTAACTCCATGTTTACTGCTAGAAACCAAAGCTTTGTGTGAAATCTTGAATTCATGTGGAGGGAAGGAGGGTGGGTAGGAAAGCCTGTGCCTGTCTGTTCTTTTCCTCATGTTTTCCCTTCATTCCTCAACTGCAGGAGACTGAGCCTCCCTTTGGCTTTGGTAACCCTATCCTGGGGTGTGTTTTCTTTTTTTTTTCTTTTTTTTTTTTTTTTTGAGACAGAGTCTCACTTTTGTTGCCCAGGCTAGAGTGAGTGCCGTGGCGTCAACCTAGCTCACAGCAACCTCAAACTCCTGGGCTCAAGCGATCCTCCTGCCTCCGCCTCCCGAGTAGCTGGGACTACAGGCATGCACCACCATGCCCGGCTAATTTTTTGTATATATACTTTTAGTTGGTCAATTAATTTCTTTCTATTTTTTTTTAGTAGAGACAGGGTCTTGCTCAGGCTGGTTTCGAACTCCCGACCTCGAGCAATCCGCCCGCCTCGGCCTCCCGGAGTGCTAGGATTACAGGCGTGAGCCACCCCGCCCGGCCTTTTAGGTGCTCTAGTTCTATAGCACTTGACCATAGCTGCTGATATTGTTGTTGCAATACTAGTAGCTGGACAGTGTTTATCCGTTCTTTCACAAAAGCTACTAGTCTATTAATTACACATGGCGCAAAAGTAAGGACTAAGATTAGCATAATCAGTGGGCCTAGTAGGGTGGATAGTAGCATTGTTAACCAGGGGGAACTGTTAAACCAAAGACTCAAACCAACCTGCTTGCTGTTCATATTCTCGTTTGCGGCGGGCAAGCCCTTCCCTGACCTTAGCTATAGATTCTCTAACAACTCCCGTATGGTCTGCATAAAAACGACATTCTTCTTTGAGGGCAGCACACAGTCCTCCTTGCTGGAGGAATACTAGATCTAACCCCCTCCGGTTCTGGAGCACTACCTCGGATAGGGAGGTTAGTGACTTGAGTATTAAACCCTCTTTGCCGCATTGCCAGAGAAGAGATACTAGTTCCTGCTCCTATTGCCCCTAAGCCAAAAAGAGTAGCCAGGGTTATGGCTGTGAAGGGCTCTCTTTCTTTCAAAAATTAGGTTGGTGACTCTTCGCCCTACTATGCCCTCATACATTGTCTCCTCAGTGTGGTATATTATTTTTGGGAACACTAACACCATTATACAGTAATCTTTAGACCCATGTAAGGTTATGGGGTTGGTGGGGGTTTGGGGCGGTAAGTACAGCTATAAGTCTCTACCCCAAAAACATTAGACCAAAAACACAACATCCCCAAAACACAACAACCAACCCCCACCGCGACCCGTCCATGTTTGTCACCCAGTCAATCTTTAGATGCCACAACCCCCAGTCCAAGTCTGTGTCAGCGGTCCTGGGCTGTCGCCGCCTCTCGGGTCAGTCTGGTCTTCAGAGGATTCTTCGGGTCTGCAGTTGCTTTCCATTGGTCCTGGCACTGCTCCTGGTCTTTTTTATTAACAGGTCTCACATAGGAGTGGTGTAGCCAGGTCGCTACTATTCTATCGACCTTAAGAGCAGTGGGGGTAACAAGAATAATTTGATAGGGGCCCTTCCACCTCGGCTCGAGGGTTCTGCTGTTATGCCGTTTTACCCACACCCAGTCCCCCGGCTGGTGTGGGTGAAACGGGTGTCCGGCACCCTCCTCCTCAGGCCGGTAGATAGCACGGAGGGCCAGCCGTACTTGACTGTGCAGAGCCTGCACCGCTTGTAACACTTCTTTGGGATGTCCCAGAAGAGCATCAGGGCTCAGCCTAGGAACTACAGGAGGGGGTGTGCGGTACATGATTTCAAAAGGGGTTAAACCCAAGTGATAAGGGGTGTTCCAGGCTCAGAACAGGGCGAAGGGAAGGAGGGTCACCCAGTCTCTGCCAGTCTCTAGGGCCAATTTAGTCAGGGTCTCCTTTATTGTTCTATTTATTCGCTCTACCTGCCCAGAGCTCTGGGGATTTTATGCACAATGTAATTTCCAATCTATCCCCATAGCCTGGGCCAGCCCTTGACTAACCTGACAGACAAACGCAGGTCCATTATCTGATCCTATCCCTTCCGGCAGTCCATACTTGGGGACTATTTCTTCTAATATTTTCTTAGCTACTGTCAAAGCTGTTTCTTCTTTTGTAGGGAAGGCTTCTACCTATCTGGAAAATGTATCTACCATGACCAGTAAATATCGGTACCCGTATTTTCCAGGCTTGACCTCTGTGAAATCCACTTCCCAAAATAGTCCTGGCTGCCTCCCCCTTTCCCTCGTACCTGCGTGGGTCCCTCTGGTCCTCCCCGCTGCATGACCTGACAGGCTCGGCAACTTTTGACGATGTTATCTGGAACCCGTCCTTGTGACTTGAACCTTAGTTGAGCAGTGTCCAGCAGTTGCAGCATCTTTCTCTTCCTTAGATGTGTGGTCTGATGCAGGTGCTCTAACAGGTGGCGTCTTAAGAGTTCTGGCACTATTAGGCGATGCCCTTCGTCCCGCAACCAGCCATCTTCACGTAGCTGCTCTGAGGCCCAGACCTCATCTACACTGGAATAGTCCGGCAGAGGAGGCAACCATCCCATGCCTGGGGGTGGCAGGCTAAGGTGCAGGATGTTTGGCTGCGGAGTGTCTTCTGCAGCCTTCTTAGCTTCAGCGTCTGCTCTCCGATTGCCCCGTGCTTCCATCCCCGCTCTGGTGTCCCGGGGTATGGACTACCACCACTGCCTTTGGCAGCAAAACAGCCTCTAGTAGGTGGAGTATTTCAGGCATGTGCTTAATTTCCTTTCCCTCTGCCGTGATGAAGCCCCTTTCCCTGTAGAGGGCCCCATGTATGTGCACAGTCCCAAAGGCATAGCGGCTGTCAGTGTACACCGTCAGCCTTTTTCCTCAGGCCTGACTAAGAGCCTCCGTCAGCGCTATTAGTTCCGCCTTCTGAGCAGATGTCCCTTGTGGAAAGCGTGCCGCCCAGACAAGTTTACCTTGGTCATCTACTATGGCCGCCCCTGCGTACCTGCGTCCGTCCCGGATGAAACTGCTTCCGTCCATGAACCAGGTCAGGTCGCTACCTGGAAGGGGGCGATCCTTCAAGTCTCTACGGGTCGTCTGGGTCTCGGCTAGGATCTCAAGGCAATCACGTTCAGGTGCGGCTGCAGCAGGGGTTGGCAGAAGCATAGCTGGATTCGAGGCAGCAGGGGCCCGGAACTCGATGCGGGGTGCGTCCAGCAAAAGCCCTTGGTAATGAGTCAGCCTCGCATTTGTGATCCACCGTCCCGGTGGCTGCTTCAGAACCCCCTCTATGGCGTGCGGGGTGGTGATCTGCAGCCGCGGGCCTAGGGTGAGCTTATCAGCGTCTTTGACCAACAGGGCCGTGGCTGCGATGATTTGCAAGCACGCTGGCCACCCCGCCACCACCGGATCTAGTTTTTTTGACAAGTACGCCACTGGTCTCTTCCAGGGTCCCAGGGCCGCGTGAGTACCCCCTTGGGTATTCTCCTCTTTTTGTCTATGAACAGGTGAAACTCTTTTGTAGGATCAGGGAGTGCTAGGGCCGGGGCTTCCAGCATGGCTACCCTCAGGGCCTGAAAAGCGTCTTCCATTTGCACAGTCCACTCCCATCACCCTACACCCTTCATACAGAGGTGGAGCCTTTTCCGAAAACCCAAGGTCATCATGGAGGGCCTCCAAGGTCATCATGGAGGGCCTCGTTGAACAGGGTAGGCGAGTTTTTTAAACCCCTGGGGCAGTCTCGTCTATGTCAGCTGCCCATGAATTCCTCTCTGTCATCCTGCCACTCAAAGGCGAAAATCTCCTGGCTGCGTGTCGCCACCGCCAGGCTAAAGAAGGCATCCTTTAGGTCTAGGACGGTATACCAAGACAGCGTGGGAGAGAGAGAGCTCAACAGAGTATAGGGGTTAGGGACTGTAGGGTGGATATCCAGGGCCCTTGCATTGACTTCCCTGAGGTCTTGCACAGGCCTATAGTCCTTACCCCCTGGTTTCTTCACTGGCAACAGGGGGGTGTTCCAGGCCGACTGGCATTTCCGGAGAATCCCACTGTCCAGGAGTCTCTGAATGTGGGGCGTAATTCCCACTCTGCCTTCCTGGGACATGGGGTACTGTCTGACTCGGCTCCAGGTTTTAACTCAACATAAAGAGGCGGCCGGTGTTTTGCCCATCCCCCTGTCTCGGCCCACGCCATGGGAAATTCACAGAACCATTGCTCATGCCTTCCTCTCTGCTTTTTGTGGGCTAGTACAGTCTATATTCATCTGCCTGTGTCAGGATCTGAGTGACCCCAGGGGCTGTTGATGAGATTGCCTTTATTATCAGTTATTATTACTCCCTCTTCTTCAAAATGAATTTGAGCCTTAAGCTTGGTAAGAATGTCTCTTCCCAGTAGCGGTGTGGGGCACTCAGAGATGACCACAAAGGCATGACTCACTTGTCCTGAACCCAAATCCAATCTCTGCCACGTGGTCCACTGATATAGTTTGGCTCCTATTGCCCCCTGCACCCAACTGGTCTTACTGGACAATTTTCCTGTGTCTTCTGTTAGTACCAAATGTTCTGCTCCTGTATCTATGAGGAAGCTGACTGGGTTACCCTCCACTTGCAAAGTTACCCTAGGTTCGGGGAGGGGGACCGAACCCCATCTTCCCTATTTGTCTGTCACCTGTCCTGCAACCATGGCTTTTTCAGGACCTCCAAGTCTTCGCCCCCCATTCTTTTTGGGGCACTCTCGGGCCCAATGCCCATGCTCCTTGCAATTGGCACATTGATCTTTCCTAGCCTCTCCCGCCGGGGCCTTTCCCTATCCTCTGACCCTATCTGCCCCCCTCTTGTGGCGGCTATCAGGATTTTAGCCATCTCTCTGTTTGCTTTCCGTGCTTCCCCAGCTTGGAATTTCCTATCTTCTATCCTGATCCTCTCTAACCTCTCTTCTGGCGTCTCTCTATTGTTATAGACCTTCTCCGCCACTTTTAACAGGTCCTGCAGAGTCTTCTTGCCCAATCTATCTATTCTCTGCACCTTGCACCTAATGTCGGGGGCCGCCTGATTGACAAACGCCATCATAACAGCTGCCTTACTCTCCTCCATTGTGGGATCTATGGGGTGTACTGCCAGAAGGCCTCCATGATCCTCTCTAAGTATGCTGCTGGGCTCTCCTCCAGCCCCTGATGAACATTTCCTACCTTGGCCAAATTGGTCGCTTTCGTGCCACCATACGGAGACCAGCCATCAGAGTCTGGCGGTAGACCCGGAGACGCTCCCTACCTTCAGCCTCATTGTAGTCCCAAAGCGGCTGTTCAAGGGGAAAAGTTTGGTTGATGGTTCATGGGTTTGTAGTAGGTCTGCCGTCCTCCCCGGAACCAGCTTCCGCGCCTCCCCCTGAATCCTTTCTCTTCGAAGAGCACCTTAAGCAACTGCTGGCAATCATCTCAGGTGGGCTGATGAGTAAAAAGAACAGAGTCTAAAAGATTAATTAGGTTTCTCGGATTCTCGGAGAAGTTCGAGTTTTGAGATTTCCAATTATAGAGGTCACTAGTAGGGAAGGGCCAGTATTGGTATGTCTGTGCTCCATCCTCTCCCGGGAATCCCACTGCCCTCAGAGGGAGCGCCTTTAGGTCTGGGTAGAAATTGGAGTCCGGCAACACTGGCGTCCCAAGGGACCGCAGACTCCGTGCCCTCTCCTTTCTGACTTCTTTAACTGCCAGAACTTCCGCCTTTCCCCTCGGGGCAGGTAGGAGGGCCTTCAGCCAGGGTGGCGGGCCTAGAACCAAGTCTTGCCAGACCACAATATAGGGGATCTGATCAGGGTGGCCAAATACCACCCCTTTTACCTTTTCGATCAAGGAGGCATCAAACGAGCCCTCCCTGGCCCACCCCACTCCAAACGTGGGCCACTCAGCCTCACAAAGGGTAACAAACTTTCCCTTCTTGACCTCCAAGGACAGGTTGTGTGCCCTTGCCCTGACATCCTTAAAATGGCTCACCAGGATGGACAACGGCGTTGTTAGAGCCTGTCCCATGGCTAGTCGATAATAGGCAGATGTGCAAACCGATATTCTGCAGTTGGGGCACTGGGGACAAGGATCTGAATCCCTAGCCTTTCACACTCCCTACGGAGGTAACGGCCGTGCTCCTCCCGCACTAGCCACTTCTGGCACGGGCGGCAGGAGATACACTGTGTGCTGCCAGCCCATGCAGGGGAATACTCACCTGGAGGTTCTAGTCGCCCCCGCGGATCTTTTCGTGGGTCCCCTGATTCCACGGCCCCAGCCCGAAAACCCATGCAACCCTGATGGGTTCTCGGGCTGAAACCACAGAACCCAGAGACTCCAACAAGCCAATGAGAGATGTCACACTCACTCACACACACACAGAAAGCCGGCGACAAACAAAGCAGACAACAGACAAGTAGACAGTGAGGTAAACACACAACCTAACCTGGTCTGGACCTGCTCCCCGGTATCCTCCTGACCGAGCCCTTGGCTACAAGGTCAGCTCCAGCTCCTCCTGACCGAGCCCTAGGCTACAAGGTCAGCTCCGGAGTCCCAACGGGGCCAGAGGACGTCTCCGCCTGGCTCCGACCGGCGACCCACCAGCGCGTCCGCCTAGGTCCTGTGCTGGCGTCCTGATCCGGGGTCCTGCAAGGGGATTCTGCGTCCCTTGCCCAACATCACACCCAGCTAGTCCGGGGTGGATTTTCACACTCCTCCCTCAGCCCTGAATTCTATCCGGTAGTCTGTGGGGAAGGCAAATCCCGGACAAGCCCCCAAATGTTAGGGACCGACCTTCTACAGCCCCACCGGACAGAAAAGCAGAGACATCGAGGATGCAATCACACAAGAGGAGGTTTATTTTCTGGCTAGCCAGGGTCCAAGCCCCAGAGCACCAACGCAGTGGCCACTCTCGCGGGCAAGGACCCCGACCGGAACAACGACATGCCTTTTATCCCCATAGTGCACAAGCTGCGCACAAGCCGACTACGCATGGATCATGCGTTGACCTTTAAAATGATTGGTTGCCCACTATTGCCTTTTGAAATAATTGGCGGGTTGGTTGCCCTCTATTGCCTGATGGGCCAGTCGCCCGTGCTTCAATGACCTCATCCCATAATTCCCCTTACAGCGGTGCAGCAAGCAAGCAATGACCAGAAGCAAAGGTTTGCGGTTAGCTCATTGCCCCACCCAAGTAAATTCCCGACAATTGGAAGAATTCCTCTGCCCTTCCTCTGTCCTACAAATTCCTCTGCCCTACAGGTGCTGTGGCCATTTGGCCTGCAGGGAGGGACGGAATCAGGCAGCCACCTTGAAGAGAGTCCAGAAAGTATCTGCCTGGACTAGAAGTTTAATACCAGCAAGGTTAACCATTGGCATCCCTTCCCATCCCAACCTGAAGGCTGCCCTGTGACCAGGCAGAGATAACGGGAAGGTGTTTGACCCACAAGGGTGGAGAGTCTGGGCTTCAGGGAGTAGGAGGGGGCCTCGGAGTGGGGGAGGAGAGAACTCTGAGCTTTTCCTGAGTGCCTGCCCATCACACGTGCTATCTCACATCACCCATCCCTCCAGCCGCGGGAACTACAGATCCAAGTCTGATTCCAAGCCTGACTTCTTTCATGTAGCAGCTGCAGGAGAGAAGCTCCATAAGGGGTCCTCAAGGCCCATCCAAGGCTTACAGATCCAGTGTGTCTTCTTGGGCCTCCTCTCCTGCCCACATTTCCTGCTCACACCTCACAACTCCTGTTTCAGCCACCTTGGCATTCGGCTTGCACTTCTGTTACCTCCAAGCCTCTGTACTTGCTGAGACCTCTCCATGGAATGCCAGTCCCCCTGCTGTTTTGTGCTTGGCAAACCTTTCTCCTCTGGAATCTTTCCCCAGCCTCTTTGGGCTTCCACAGAATCCCACCACACTCTGTGCTTCCCTCTGTGAAAGCCTCACCTTGTTGTTCCAAGAGTTATTGCTTCTCAGACCTGTCTGTCCCCGCCAGCCCTTGCAAGGGACTCAATTCCCTTCCTGTTGAATGAGACCAGCATGGGCCGAGGTCTGGGTGCTCAGAGAGCATCTGTTGATTGGCAGAATGAGTATAGGGATTCCCTAACTTACCAAGCACCTACTTCATGCCAGGCACCGAACCAGGCCCTGGGGATCTGACACAAAGTGACATAGACACAACTCTGCTTTCAGGAGTGTGTGTTTTCTTAGGGAAAAGGCAGACAATAAACACAGTGGACAGAAAGCTGCAAAAAGGGCCAGAGTGGTATGATGAGAAAGCACCTGGGTGGCTTCTTGGGCTGAGTGGCCCACGGTCAGTTTAGGGGGGATTGTAGGCTGTGATGTAAGTGGCCACAAGGGGCCAGCCAGCCCACAGAAGAGGACTGAAGAACATTCTAGGCACCCAGAGAGGAAATTGCTGGAGCAAAAGCCCCAACATGGAGAGAGTAACTGGAGCTTATTCATGGGGTGAGGGTGGAATGATTTGATCTGAGGTCTCAGAGGAGGGGCAGGGCCTTCTATGCCATGGAAGAAGTTTGGTTTTTACAGCAGATGCCATGAGAAAGCAATGAAGGGCCAGTGAGGGGGCTGTCACATCATAAGACATTGCTAGGTTTTGTTTTTACTTTTTAAAAAACGTCTACCAGATAGTAAAACTTGTGGGTGAAAGTGTGCTGACAAGTAGGATGCCGATAGCTCTCCAAGTGACTTCCTATGACATACTTATTGGTTACAAAGAGGAAAAGGGAAGTGGATAAATCTGGCAGACACAATTAGCTCAACAAGGAATGGGAAAACCCAATGCCATGTGCCTCCCACCATGATGCAGAGAGTACACGGTGTTGCTTTCAGGTATTCGTGCCAAAAATGTATAACCTCGATTAGTCAGTCATGAGGAAAAAGATAAACCCAGATGGAGGGATATTCTACAAAACAACTGTGCTGTGCGTTTCAGAAATATCAAGGTCATAAAAGACCCCCACTCCTTCAAATGCCCATCAGTAGGGGACTGAATTCAATGTGATGTATACATAGAATACATCACATTGCTGGATTGTTAGCCAGCAATGGAAAAGAATAAACTAGATCCCAATTAGGTCCATATGGAAAGATCTCAGGAACCATGCTCTTAGAATAAGGCGCATGGCAAATGAAAGCTACGCTGAGATGCCTTCCCCCTACCTATCCGATGAGCAGAAAATCAAAGTTTGATGCATGCTGTACTGACAAGACTGTGGAGAAACAGGAACTCTCCTACTTTGCTGGTGGGGGCCACATTGATACAACCCCTATAAAGTTACAATCACCAAAATTATATGTACTCTCGAACCCTCATCCCTTTGTAGTGCAGAGGTGATGAGGAAGCCCAGGGCAGGGGTAAGAGCCCCAGACTAAGGGATTAGATGCCTGGATTCCAACTCAACTTCCACTCCTTACTTGTCAGTGACCTTTAGGCTAGTTCCAGCCCCATTTGGAGCCTCTCAATAGGAATGAGGAAGTAATGTGTCCGCCCAACCCACACATCCCTAAATTATTTACAAGACACATGACACAAGTGGATTTTTCTATTGGAATAAGCTGTCAGGCCTGGCGCAATGGCTCACACCTGTAATCCTAGCATTCTGGGAGGCTGAGGCAGGCGGATCATTTGAGCTCGGGAGTTCAAGACCAGCCTGAGCAAGAGCAAGACCTCATCTCTACCAAAAATAGGAAAAATTAGCCGGGCATGGTGGCGCATACCTGTAGTCCCAGCTACTTGGGAGGCTGAGGCAAGAGGATTGCTTGAGCCCAGGAGATTGAGGTTGCTGTGAGCTAGGCTGATGCCACAGCACTTTAGCTGGGGCAACAGAGTGAGACTTTGTCTCAAAAAGAAAAAAAACAAACAAAAAACATATCTTAGAATAGGCTGCCAGAGGAACCTCTGGGGACCCTTTTGGATCAGGACCCACTGCCCTGTGCTCTAATGCCATGGGGCATGGCCCCAGCATTCATGGCCTTAGCATAGAACTTCACCACCTCCTCATTGGGGTTGCCCTGGGCTGGGTCAAACACATCTGGATGCAGCAGCCGCTCCCTTGGCTGTAGTTGCTGACTTTGTAGGAGTGACTCCAGAGGCCCTCACAAAATGCAGCTGATGTGGAGAGGTAGGACTCAAATGTGTGGCAGGTGGCCCCAGCTGGGCACTCGTTAATCCCTGGGGGAGAATACAGGACCTTCAGCTCCTGGGCCAGACCTTACTTCTGCAACCCCAAATCCCACTCCCATTCCCCATGTCCTCGGCCCCAAGCTGTCACCTGAGGTCCAGTTATAGCCCTTTTGCCAGTTGCTCTTGCAGGTGTAGGAGGAGCAACAATCCTCCCACCAGTGCTGACAGTCCTCTTTGCACAGGGGCACGTTCAGGATCCACTCTTTGTGCCAGCTCTGATTTACCTGGGTGGCCAGGGGAAGGGAGGCTCCTGTCAGCCAGGTATCTCATCAGCTATAGCCTAGAAGGGGGCCAGGGATGTGGAAAGGAAGGTGCCTCCACACCCCCCCCCAGACTAGGATTCCTGGACCACACCCTGGCAGCAAGAGCCTGGCAGGCTCTGCCCGCTGCTGAGGTTCATGTTTGTGGGGACAGCACTGGCACTCGTACCTGCTGGATCCAGGTTGGGTGAACACTCATAGAGACAGGTGTCCTGGATGAAGTGGCGCTGGCAGGCGGGCTCCATGGTGCCACAGTGACCCCAGTTAAAGTTATACAGGCGGGAGGTGTCCTTGTGCAGCTCCTGGCTGGTGTTGACGGAGCAGCAGGCGTTCTTCCTCCAGGGACTGCACTGGGTGGGGAAAAAGCAGGACCAAGTCCCTCCCGCCACAGCCACCTCCTCCACATTCTAGCTGCTCTACCCCAGGTAGAGCGCCCGGCCTGACAGCCTATTCCAATAGAAAAATTAACTTGTGTCACGTGTCCTGTAAATAATTTGGGGATGTGTGGGTTGGGGGGGACACATTACTTCCTCATTCCTATTGAGAGGCTCCAAATGGGGCTAGAACTAGCCTAAAGATCACTGACAAGTAAGGGGTGGAAGTTGAGTTGGAATCCAGGCATCGAAACAAACCCTTTCTGGGGAGGGCCCTTGAGAAGGCCCATGTGGGGACAGAGGTGATTACAAGATTGGCTTTTAGCAGACAGTAGCACAGGAGATGGGGGAGACCAGGGGGAGCCACTGTCTCGGAGAGTAATTATTATTTTTACAGCTCCTAATAGTTAAAAAAGTTATTTCACATTATTTCAGTTATTTATATTATTCATGTTGCATCCAGCCAATATTAGCTGTTTATCATACATCAGGCTCTGTGCTGGGTGCTAGGAATACTGTAGGGAACAAAATAGATCACATTTCTACCCTCATGGAGCTTGCGGTTTTAGTTGGGGCTGGTGGTAAAGAACATTCTAGGCATAGAAAACAGAAGGTGCAAAATCCTTGAGGTTTTTGCGTTTTATTCTCTCAACAACCCAGTAAAAATCATTATCCCCATTTTTACAGGGTGTAAGTAAGCTGCACCCCTAATGAACAGTGGAGGTGAGGCTTTAGCTCAGGACAGCGAGGAGAGGACCTGGCTCTGGCTGTGGTGGGGGCTGGAGGTTAAGGGCTGGCCTGGCTCTCCAGGGCCTGGGACTCCAGGCTAGGGAACTCCAGGTGGATCCCGAGAGTGGTGGGCAACAGAGGACCTATGGGCCTGAACGTGGACCTGACTACACATGGGAAAGGCAATCCTAGAAAGGCAAATTCAAGGCAGGTGAGACAAGTGGAAGTGGTGGTTTCTCTGCAGAAATCACTCTAGGCCATGACTCAGAAAAGCTGAGTGATCATGAGCCAGTTGCTTAAAATCTCTGAGATGAACTCTCACACCTAGGGCCAAATGAGGGGGAGATGTGATGGCTCTGGGCACCCAATGAGGAAACCCACTAGGGCGGAGCCAAATATACATCTCTCCAACACCCCGACCACACCCCCGGTGCTGGCTGACACAGAACATGCTCCCAAGCCTGCCCAACTTCGTGCATGCTCTCTCTGGATGCCCCAACTCTTGGTCACCCTGCAAGATCCCCTGCTTGGCCTGCTAGCCAAGGTCAGTGGTTTCCGTCTCTGAAAGAGTTAATATAATGAAAATCACTCCCTAGGCTATAGTAAGGACTCAACAAAATTGGCCACTGTCATACAGCCTGTGGCCCTCAAAATTATGATCATCTGTCCCTCTCAAAGGTTTGCATCTGCACCATTTCTTGGCAAAGGCAAGGTGCTGCAGAGGGCTCTTAAAAGCAAATGCAGTGTTGAGTACGGAGTTGCAGTTTCAGTTTTGGAGGATGAAAGAGTTCTGGAGATGAATGGTGGTGATGGTTGTGCAACTATAGGAGCATACTTAGTGCTTACAGTTAAAAATAGCTAAAATGTTAAATTTATGTTACGTATATTTTACCACAATAATTTTTTTTTTTTTTTATGAGACAGAGTCTTGCTTTGTTGCCCAGGCTAGAGTGCCGTGGCGTCAGCCTAGCTCACAGCAACCTTAAACTCCTGGGCTCAAGCAATCCTTCTGCCTCAGCCTCCCGAGTAGCTGGGACTACAGCCATGCGCCACCATGCCCGGCTAATTTTTTCTATATATGTTAGTTGACCAATTAATTTATTTCTATTTATAGTAGAGACGGGGTCTCGCTCTTGTTCAGGCTAGTTTCGAACTCCTGACCTTGAGCGATCCGCCTGCTTCGGCCTCCCAGAGTGCTAGGGTTACAGGTGTGAGCCACCACGCCCGGCCTCACAATAATTTTTAAAGAAACAAGTGATACGTCGGAAATGACTCAGCTGTCATGGGGCTTCTGGGATTCCGTCTCTTCACTGCAAACCCCTGGAGTCTGCCCACGCCCCAGCCTCTCCCTGGGAGCATCCCCAGCCCTCTAGCAACGCGAAACCTTGTGGGGAGCAGACAAGGAGACCAGAAGGAATGAAATCCTGGCATCTCTCCCGAGGCTGGAGTCCAAATTCAAGCTCAGATTTCCCAAGCTGGGTCAGTGGCCTCACCTGTGCCATAGGGGCGCTGGCCTCCCCTCCCCTTCTCTGTGGGCAGCAGCATCCTTGGCTCTGCGCACACTAGACTTGTGGCGGCACCCTCTGACCTGTGTACGTTCTGTCCTGTGCTGGGTGCCCTTTCCTGCTTTGTCTTCCTGGAAAACTCTTACTCATCCTCCAAGGCCAAGGTCAATGATCCCTTTACTGGGAAGTCTTGCCGGCATATCTGATTTGTCACTTCAATACCAGATGGGGGTGGGGGACCTGGCCCGTTTGTACATGTTTGCTGCGTGTAGCATGACCAGGGACCTGTCTGCTCTTCCGCCTTGCCATTGAGCTCTGTGGGCTGGCACATAATTAAGGCTGGGAAAGGTACTGCCAATCTCTCTCCTCAGTTCCCTCTCTGGGCCTATTTCCTCATTTGTGTAAATAGAGACCACGACCCACCTACCAAGCAGGCCCTTTAGGCGTATTCACTGACACGGTATAAAGAAAGCACTTGGCTCATCATGGGTGCTAGATGCATGGTCCCTGCATTATTGTAGATTTGGTGGCCTCCTGGGTAGAGGCCCTCCAGGATCACCTCAAACCCCTCCTTCCCCCATCACTCCCCCATGCTGACCTTCCCTTCCTCCTAACTTCTTGTCTGTGAGGATCAGCTCTCTCCCCACCTCAGCCCTCACTCCATCCTCACCTGGCCATACAAATTGCCCTCGGGGATTGGCTTAGCCTTGTGGTATTTGGCATCCAAGCAGATGTTGAGCAGGTCCGTCCTGGCCCGTGGAGTCCTGGGCTGGGCACCCCCCACAACCGTCACTGAAGCCAGCAGCAGCAGCGGTGTCACTGCCAGGCCACATGCATCTATTCCTGCCAAGGAGCCACAGTCAGGGGACAAGGCTGAGAGAGGGCCAGCAACGGTAAGACTCTTGGCCAGGTTTTGTGTCCTGGTCCCCAGCCAGATCTTCGGCCCTCCTCACCCTGCAAACCCCACAGGGCAGCTGAGCCAGGGAATGAAGAGTGCGTAGAGGGAGCCCTTCTCCACCTGCTGCCCACCCATGGCCCTCTGAGTCCAGGCTCTGGCGCCATCTTGCCTTGTGATCCTGGGGGGAGCCACTGCCTCTCTAGACTTCCCCTCTTGGATCTTACCAGTGTTTTGTGCAAGTCCTCACAAATTTGCACAAGGAGAAACCACAGGGCATGGCCCACTGAAGGGGGGTGGAAAGTGAGGGGAAGAAGGGATCCCACCAGCCTCAGGCTTCTGCTTCCTCAGCCCATCCCTCTTCCCCAGGGTAGCTGAGGTTTAGGTACAGGGTAGACAGGGAAGCTGGAAAGGCCACTGAGGAGCTGTCCGCTATTGTTCATGGGAGGCAAGGGGGTGGGGACACTCACACCTCAACAACCCTTTCCCCGCTTGAGATCTTGGGAAGGTGCCCAGGCAGAGGCAGGCTCATAGCTGGGGGGAGGCCAACAGGTGAGCAGCAAATGGAGGAGGGAATGGAGCAAGAGCAGTGGCTGGGAGGGCCACTGGAGAAGAAGACAACAGAGCAACTGGCCTCCCAGGAGCCCTGGAGGAGACCCTACCTGCCTCGCCCTCCCATTCCTACTTTTCCTCCTGTCCTGTCCCAGAGCCTTACCTCCATCCTCAGCCCACCTGGAAAGGTGGGTGTATGTGAAAGCATTTTTTAGCTTACACTTATGCACATTAATGTACATAATCACACTACTGGTCGTATAATGAGAACTACTCTATACCAGGTAGAATATTTGATACTTTGCTTACATTATAGTGTCTTGTAATCCTCACAACATCCTGCAAGGCTGACACTATTTCCAACATATAGACAAGGAAACTGAGGCTCTGAGAGTTAGGTGAATTCCCAAACAGCTAGAAAGTAGAGAAGTCAGGATTCAGCCTGTCAGTGTGACTGCAAAGCCCATGCTGTCCTCGCTGTAATGCTACCTCCAGATACAGGGTCTTCTTTTCCTGCCCTGCCTCCAGCAAATTTAGCTGGAAAACCACAGCCCGCGTCTACCTTTTAGAACAGCCTTGAGAGCTCTCTTATCCCTCAGAAAACTTTTAGACTGTGCAATTTTTTTAGTCTTGCTAGTAAGTTTTGCTAAATAATACAAATAAAGGAAATGTTATATTTAAGAAATAAGAATATCTTGTTACCCCATTCCAATCAGAGATAAGCATAGATTTTTCATTAGGAATTCTTCCTAGTCATATTATCAAGTAGATATACAAATCACAAATGACACCAAAAGGAAAAACATAAAGCATCCTTTAATTTTTTCTTTTTTTAAGAAAAGCTAAGCAAAACCACAAACAACTAAGTAAATAAGGCAGTCCACGCCTGGACCAATGATGAGTGTGCCAAGAGCCGAGGGTTGTGATTAACTCAATCCTGTGCGGATGGAGACGGGGAAAACCTTTTCCCACGTGTGGTGGGTTAGAGAAGGGAAGAAATTCTTTGACCATTGATAAGTGAGGTCTATGTCCCTCAGCTATGCCTTAGTTTCTACTTCCATATATCTTGGAATACTATTAATAGCTCTTGGAGGCCAAGGCGGGAAGATTGCTCAAGGTCAGGAGTTCGAAACCAGCCTGAGCGAGACTCCGTCTCTACTAAAAATAGAAAGAAATTAATTGACCAACTAAAAATATATATACAAAAAATTAGCTGGGCATGGTGGCACATGCCTGTAGTCCCAGGTACTCGGGAGCCTGAGGCAGTAGGATTACTTGAGCCCAGGAATTTGAGGTTGCTGTGAGCTAGGCTGATGCCATGGCACTCACTCTAGCCTGGGCAACAAAGTGAGACTCTGTCTCAAATTAAAAAAAAAAAAAAATAGCTCTTGGATCTCCCAGCCACCATGTAAGAAGTCTGACTGCCAGACTTCTTGCCAGAGTGATCACATTGAGAGGGCTAGGGACTAAATAGAGAGGGGGGCTAAGGAGGCCATCTGGCTGTAACATCTATCACCCTATTAATCACCAGGGTTGATTGGCTGATCTGGCTGATTAGGCGGTTGTCCCCTTCCTGTGGTCCCAGCTATTCGGGAGGCTGAGGCAGGAGGACCACTTGAGCCCAGGAGTTGAAGGTTGCTGTGAGCTAGACTGACACCCGAGCTAGAGTGTCATGTAGCCCAGGCAACAGAGCAAGACTCAGTCTCAAAAAAAAAAAAAAAAAAAAAAAAAGTGCCAAACATGAGTAAAACCATCCTGGCTGCTCAAAACCAGCCTAGAAGCTAAGCCGAATTCCACCAAGTGACCTTAGTTGCTGCCTCATGGAGCAGAAGAATTGCCCCGCTGAGTCTTACCCAATTCCTGACCCACAGAATCTTGAAATATAATAAAATGTTCAAGCCACTAAATTTATTTGTTTTTTTTAAGACGTTGTATTTTGAAATAATTTTAGACTTACAGAAAAGTTGCAAAAAATAAAGTTCCAGCTTTTCATCTAGCTTCCCCCAAATGTTGGCATCTTACATAACCAGAGGCTAATTACTTAAAAAATCAAGAAACCACAGTGAGTTATCAGAACTTATTAACATTAGTGTCACTAAATTTGGTATACAACCTCCCACTGCTAAATTTGACTGGCTTAAAAAAAATCAAGAAATTAACATCAAAGCAATCCTATTAACTAATCTACAAACTTTATTCCATTTTCACCAGTTTTCCCACCCATGTCCTTTCTCTGACCCAGGATCCAATCCATGATTCCAGATTGAATTTAGTGGTCATTTTCCCTTAGTCTCCTCTAATCTGTGACAGTTCCTTAGCCTGTCTTTGTCTTTTATGACCTCCACCCTTTAGAAGAATTATCGTTGGTTGTTTTGCAACTTGTCCCTCAATTTGGGTTTGTTGAATATTTTCTCATAATTAGATTGAGATTATGCATTTTTGGCAAGAAAATCAGAGAAGTGATGTCCCTTTCTCAGTGCATTACATCAATGGGTACATGATGTTGCTATGCCTTATTGATGGTGATCATTTTGTTAAAGAGGTTTCTTTATCATAAAATTATTACTTATTGTTATCATAGTTTTTTTTTTGTTTGTTTTTTTTTTGAGACAGAGTATCACTCTGTTGCCTGGGCTAGAGTGCCATGGTGTCAGCCTAGCTCACAGCAACCTTAAACTCCCGGTCTCAAGTGATCCTTCTGCCTCAGCCTCCCAAGTAGCAGGGACTACAGGCACATGCTACCATTCCCGGCTAATTTTTTTCTATTTTTAGTTGTTTGGTTAATTTCTTTCTATTTATAGTAGAGACGCGGTCTCAATCTTGCTCAGGCCGGTCTCGAACTCCTGAGTTCAAGCAATCTTCCTGCCTCAGCCTCCCAAAGTGCTAGGATTACAGGCGTGAGCCACCGTGCTCGGCCTATAGTTATTATTATTAGTTTTCCCTTTGTTAGCAATTAATACCTTGTGGGCAGACAATTTGAGACAATACAAATATCCTCATCATATTTTCATACACTAACTTTAACACTCAATTTTTTTTTTTTTTTTTTTGAGACAGAGTTTCACTCTGTTGCCTGGGCTAGAGTTCTGTGGCATAAGCCTAGTTCACAGCAACCTTAAACTCCTGGGCTCAAGTGATCCTCCTGCCTCAGCCTCCCAAGTAGCTGGGACTACAGGCATGTGCCACCATGCCTGGCTAATTTTTTTTTTTTTTTTTTTTTTTTTTGAGACAAAGTCTCGCTTTGCTGCCCAGGCTAGAGTGAGTGCTATGGTGTCAGCCTAGCTCACAGCAACCTCAAACTCCTGCGCTCAAACAATCCTTCTGCCTCTGCCTCCCAAGTAGCTGGGACTACAGGCATGTGCCACCATGCCCGGCTAATTTTTTCTACATATATTAGTTGGCCAATTAATTTCTTTCTATTTTTAGTAGAGATGGGGTCTCTATCTTGCTTAGGCTGGTTTCGAACTCCTGACCTCGAGCAATCCGCCCGCCTCGGCCTCCCAGAGAGCTAGGATTACAGGCTTGAGCCACCGCGCCTGGCCTAAACTTTGTATTTTGAAATAATTTTAGATTTACAGAAAAATTGCAAACGTAGTAAAGAGAATTCCCAAATGCTTTTCATCCAGTTTCCCCAAACGTTGGCATCTTACATAACCAGAGAACAATTATTAAAAAATCAGGAAGTTGGCTGGGTGCGGTGGCTGACGCCTGTAATCCTAGCACTCTCGGAGGCCGAGGCGGGCGGATTGCTCGAGGTCAGGAGTTCAAAACCAGCCTGAGCAAGAGCGAGACCCCCATCTCTACTATAAATAGAAAGAAATTAATTGGCCAACTAATATATATAGAAAAAATTAGCCGGGCATGGTGGCACATGCCTGTAGTCCCAGCTACTCAGGAGGCTGAGGCAGGAGGATCGCTTGAGCCCAGGAGTTTGAGGTTGCTGTGAGCTAGGCTGATGCCACAGCATTCACTCTAGCCTGGGCAGCAAAGCGAGACTCTGTCTCAAAAAAAAAAAAAAAAAAAAAAAAAATTCAGGAAGTTAACATCGAGGCAATAATTTTTTTTTTGTATATATATTTTTAGTTGGTCAATTAATTTATTTCTATTTTTGATAGAGACGGGGTCTCACTCAGGCTGGTTTCGAACTCCTGACCTTGAGCAATCTGCCCGCCTCGGCCTCCCAAACTGCTAGGATTACAGGCGTGAGCCACCACGCCAGGTAAGGCAATACTTTTTAACTAATCTACTAACTTTATTCCATTTTCACAAATTTTCCCACCACAGTCCTTTCTCTGGATGCCATGGCACCAGTCTCCAGAAGTAAGGATATCCCTCTAATTCCTTTGCATTTTGCTTTTTTTATGTAACACAATGTGCTATAAATGGTGCCCTGTCTGTGTATTTAGATCTATATGATTCTATTTAATTAAATAATTTTATTGACTTTAAGTAGCTTCTTGTATTTCACTGTTATAGTCAATGCTGTAGTGAATGTCCTTGTATATCCATCTGTCTTTGTATATAAGAACCTATCTAGAGGAAGGAGAATGGAAATGGTGCAGCTGTTGTGGAAAATGGTATAGTGGTTCCTCAAAAAATTAAATACAGAATTATCAAATGATTCAGCAATTCCATTCTGGATATATACCCGGAAGAATGGAAAGCAAGGACTCAAACATGTATCTGTATACCCATATTCATAGCAGAATTATTGACAATGGCCAAATGGTGGAAGCAACCCAAATGCCCATGGGTGGGTGAATGGATAAATATGTAGTACACACACAGTGGGATTTAAAAATGGAATTTAGACCTGGTGAGGTGGCTCACGCCTTTAATCCTAGCACTCTGGGAGGCCAAGGCGGAGGATTGCATGAGCTCAGGAGTTTGAGATCAGCCTGAGCAAGAGTGAGACCCCTGTCTCTACTAAAAATAGAAAGAAATTAATTGGCCAACTAAAAATATATAGAAAAAAAAATAACCGGGCATGATGGCACATGCCTGTAGTCCCAGCTACTAGGGAGGTTGAGGCAGGAGGATCACTTGAGCCCAGAAGTTTGAGGTTGCTGTGTGCTAGGCTGACACCATGACACTCTAGTCCGGGTAACAGAGGAGACTCTGTCTCAAATAAAATAAAATAAAATAAAAATGAAAAGAATAAAAAAAATGGAATTTAGCCTTAAAATGGAAGGAAATTCTGATACACACTACAACAAGAATGAGGTGTAAGGACATTATGCCAAGTGACAGAAACCAGTCATAAAAGGACAAATACTGTATGATTCTACTTATATGAGGAACCTAGACTAGTCAAAGTCACAGAGAAAGAAAGTGGAATGGTAGTGTCTGCAGGCTGGGCAGAGAGGTGAATGGGAAGTTAGTTTTCATTAATAGTGGGTATGAAGAATCAGTTTGGATAGGTAGAAAAGTTCTGGTATTGATGGTTACAAAACAATGTGAATTTACTTCATGGCACTGAACTGTACTTACTTAAAATGTTAAATTTTTATGTTCATATATTTTACCACAAATTTAAAAATAAAAAAATTTACTATAAAACAGTGTAAAAAAAGAGGCCATATCTAAAGGACAAATTCCTAGATGTGGAATTACTGGGTCAAAGGATACACACATTAACTTTGAGATATATTATTAAATTTCTCTCCGATTTATACTTGCACCAAGAGTGATTTTTCCACTGAATGTCATCAATGCAAGGGATTATCTTTTTTTTTTTTTAATCATTGAAGAGTTTTAAGCAGGAGAATGACACAATTCAATTGGCAGGTTTAAGTGATCACTCTGGCTGGTGTGTGCAGAACTGATTGGGTGTAGGCTGGAGTTGGGCAAGGTAGACTAGTTAGGAAGCTGGTTCACAAGTGCAGGCCTGGGATGATGGTGCCTTGGACCAGGAGGGTAGCAGTGGGGATTCATTTAACAAATAAGTTCAAGATTTGTTATTGAGTGCCTCCTATGTGCTAGGCTGTTCTACGTGCTGGGGCTACACTAGTAAACAAGATAAAGTTGCTGCTCTCATGGAGGTGACATTCCAGTTGGGGTGGAAGAGTAGGGGAGAGAGGACAGAAAACACATATGGGGGCCTGGGGCAGTAGCTCATGCCTGTAATCCTAGCATTCTGGGAGGCCAAGATGGGAGGATCACTTGAGCTCAGGAGTTCAAGACCAGCCTCAGCAAGAGCAAGACCCCCATCTCTACTAAAGATAGCAAAAATTAGCCGGGTGTGGTGGTGTGGCCTGTAGTCCCAGCTACTCAGGAGGCTGAGACAGGAGGATCGCTTGAGCCCAGGAGATGGAGGTAGTGAGCTACGATGATGCCACAGCACTCTAGTGTGGGTGACAGACCAAAACTGTGTCAAAAAAAAAAAAAAAGAGAAAGAAAGAAAGAGACAGAGAGAAAGAAAGAAGACACAAAGGTTGAGAGGGTAACAGTGCTCTGAGGAAAATGAAGCAGGCCAGGGGCTGGAGAGTGACAGTGTGGGGCTTATACAGGAAAGAGCTGAGGTGAGGAGGGAGGCAGGTGGACATGTAGGAGGGAGAGTTCCAGGCAGAGGGTCTGGAACAAGGAATGTATTTGCTGCACCCCGGGAGCAAACAGCAAGGAGGCTGGTGTGACTGGCAGCAGTGAGCAGGGAGAGTGGGGTGGTGGGGTGGGTGTCCTAGGCCAGACCTGGAGGACCATAGGACAGAGTTGGCAAGGATTTAAGATTTTATTCTGGGCCGGTCGCAGTGGCTCACGCCTGTAATCCTAGCACTCTGGGAGGCAGAGGCAGCCAGATTGCTCGAGGTCAGGAGTTCAAAACCAGTCTGAGCAAGAGCGAGACCCTGTTTCTACTATAAATAGAAAGAAATTAATTGGCCAACTAATATATATATATATAAAATTAGCTGAGCATGGTGGCACATGCCTGTGGTCCCAGCTACTCAGGAGGCTGAGGCAGGAGGATTGCTTGAGCCCGGGAGTTTGAGGTTGCTGTGAGCTAGACTGATGCCACGGCACTCACTCTAGCCTGGGCAACAAAGCAAGACTCTGTCTCAAAAACAACAACAACAACAATAAAAAAAAAAAACCCATAAAATTTTATTCTGGATGAAATAGAAACTTTGATATTTCATCGTTTTCAGCTCAGCATTTGATGTGGGAATAGACTCTAGGGACAAGATAAAGCCAGCAAATGACATTGATATCTATTGGAATAGTCCTGGCTGAAGTTGACCACAACTTGAACCAGGGCTGGGTGGTGGCAGTAGACGCAGTGAGAGGCAGGGAGTCATGGGTGGTGGTTTTGGGTCTTTTGAAAGGAGCATGGATGGGATTTGCTGATGGATTGGATGAGGCATGTGGGAGAAAGGGAGGGATTAGGGTGACTCCAGTTACTGCAGGGTGTTGTGGTCTGAGCAATTCCAAGAGTGGTGTGGCCATTTACTGGGAGTGGTATAGGGATGGAGTGGGATGGGAAAGGAGAATTCTGGAATTGAGAGAACTAGTAGAGTCATCCTTAGTAAATACAATCTATGTAGTAAATAAAATGTCTATAACTTAGAGACTTTTTGGATGTGGGAGGAGATGGAGAGGTAAGGGACAAAAATAACCAGGTTTCTGGCTTGTGAACTGGGGAGATGTTGGCACAATTTTCTGAGACGGAGAAGCTGGGAAGAGGTACTGGCTGGTGCCACTGCAGGACTTTGGGACATCAGGACTCTGGAGTGCTTAGAATGGTGCCTGGCACATAGTGAACTCTCAGTAAATATTTGTTGTCTGGGTGAATGGGAGGATGTTGAGTAAAGGGTGGGGTGGTGGTAGGGGCCAGGAAAATCTCTGGAGGCCACCTCTGATTTTTGTGTCTTTCTGCTTCAATTTGGACTAAGTGAATCTTGGTGAAATGAACCTGGCCCTGGAAGCTGAAAGCAGAAGGGACAGTGGCAGGAAGGAACTTGTAGCTAGAATGTAGCTGGAATGAGGAGGAAGCAGTGGATCACAGCTCACTGCAGACTACAGCTCCTGGGCTCAAGTGATCCTTCTGCCTCTCCAGCCTCCCAAGTAGATGGGACTACAGGCACGCGCCACCACACCCGGCTAGTGCATTAGGTTTCTCACTGCCTTGTGCATTAGGTTTCTGTTGGTGCTGTAACAAATTACCACAAGTTTAGTGGTTTAAAACAACACAAACATATTAACTTACAAGTATAACATGGGTCTCAGAGGACTAAAATCAAGGTATCAGCATGTCTCATGTCCTTTCCTGGCTTCTAGAGGCCTCCTGCCTTCCTTGGCTCATGGCCCCTTCCTCTACCTTCAAAGCTAGCCATGTACATCCCTGCTCCTTCTTCCTTTGTCACATCTTGTTTTCTCACCACAGTGGGGAACGCTTCCCCAATTTTAGGGACTCGTGTATTAATAAATAGATTGGGCCAACCAGAATACTCTCCCCATCTCAAAGTCCTTAACCTTAAGCAGACCTGCAAAGTCCCTTCTGCCATGTAAGCTAACACAGTCACGGATTTAGGATTAGGACTCGGACATCTTTGGGGAGTCTCTATTCTGTCAACACCTCTGCGCAGTGGTGAGAGTATGTGCGTGCTTGTGTAGGTTCGTGTCTCTTCAGCCTTTGCTTCCAACAGAGAAGGTCTCTCTTCCCACTCTCTATTTTTGCTTTGGTCAGAGTGAGGAACCTTAGCTGCAATAAGCAAATATATGCAAATCCACCATGCAAATAGGGGCCCAGCTGGAGCACCCTCCTGAGGCTGGCTTTCTAGGGAATTAGAAGAGAATCCAGAGACCCCTTCTAACTCCTCTATCCATCTTGAACCTTGAGTCAGGTCCAAAAAGGCCTCAATGACAGAAAATAAATGAGGTGTTGCATGACCCTGAGGTAAAATGAACCTTGTACCTGAGGCTAAGGTGTGCTTCCTCAGCCAGCCCATCCAGGGCAGCTCTCTACCCCCCTCATCCTGCCCTCCACACACCAGGCTCTCCTGCCCGGGCCTTCTCCTCATTCCCCTGCACCCCAGCACCTGTCCTGGGGGCCCCTCCTCGCCAGAAGGTGTGCTCTTTCCTCCTTCTCCCTGACTCTCTTGACTATGAAACATCCCTCAGACCCAGCTGAAGTCTCACCTGCTCAAGGAAGCCTTTCTCAACATCTCCCTGTCCTCCTCGAAGGATGTATGTCCCCCTTTGAGGACAGGGCACTGTCTCCTGGTCCTGTTTCTCTCACAGTGCCCATCATCAAGACATCCACACAGCAGGCTCTCGGTTAACCCCACACCCTAGGCACACCTCACTCTCCCAGGCTCCTGTGCTCTTGCATATGCTGCCTGCTTTTGACTAGAGTGTCCTTTCCTAAGGTCTCATCTCCTCTGGGGGGCCTCCTCATACCACCCCCTCACCTCCCCCCCGACACACACACTGCCCTTCTCTTATTGTTTCCACTGTTCTTTTCTCAGAACCCATCACCATTATACCAACAGTCCCCAACCTTTTTGGCACCAGGGGCCAGTTTCACAGTAGACAATATTTCCATGGATGCAGACTGGGGGGATGGTTTGGGGATGATTCAAGGGCATTACATTTACTGTGCAGTCAGACCTCTCTGCTCATGATCATCTGCATTTGCAGCCGCTCCCCAGCGCTAGCATCACCGCCTCAGCTCCACCTCAGAACATCAGGCATTAGATTCTCATAAGGAGCAGGCAATCTAGACCCCTCGAATGTGCAGTTTACAGTAGGGTTTGGGCTCCGGGGAGAATCTAATGCTGCCACTGATCTGAGAGGAGGCGAAGCTTACGCAGCGTTACCAGCGATGGGGAGCGGCTGTAAATACAGAGAAGCTTCACTTGCTCACCCACCACCTCCTGCCGCGCTGCCCAGTTCCTAACAGGCCCCAGACTGGTACTGTTCCGTGGCCCAGGGGTTGGGGACCACAACATTATAAAATTCATCACAGGAACCATAATTAAATTCCATTAGACTGAAGGAAACAAACACATATTGTACAAACATTTACATATAGCCACAAACAGAGTGGCTACTCAGCGCCAAGCACTGTGCTAGGTGCTGGGAAAATAGAGATGAATCACACAGAGATCTGCCCTCGGGGGCCTAATCTAATGATTGGCATTTTTTTGTTTTCTGTTTTGAGATAGGGTCTTGCTCTGTTCCCCAGGCTACAGTACAATGGTGTCATCAGAGCTCACTGCAGCCTCAAACTCCTAGACTCAAGCCATCCTCCTGCCTCAGTCTCCCAAATAGCTGGGACTCCAGGCACATGCCACCACACCTGGCTTTTTTTTTGCTGTGTGTTTGGACATGAGGGTCTTGCTGTTACCCAGGCTGGTCTCGAACTCCTGGCTGCAAGTGATCCTCTCGCCTTGGTCTCTCAAAGTGCTGGGGTTACAGGTGTGAGCCACTGCACCCAGCTTTATACGTAGCACACCAGACTGGGAACTTGCAGTGGATTGGCACTCAGATATGATTCCTCTGTGGGTCCCCCACCACCAAGCACACACTGGCCCATAAGAAAGCTTTGTGGAATGAATGCAAGGTGGACATTCTTGTGTGGCAGCTTCAGTTCAGACAAGCCACTTCATGTTCCTGACCTCAGATTCTTCCTCTGCTAAATGCGCGCAGGACTGCAGGTGAGTGAGGATAAGAGAGTCCACCCAACAGATCATTCATTAAAGCAATTCCTTGCTAATCTCCCATAAACAAGGACATATAAATTGCAACTTTAGGTCCACAGTCTATGTCTAACTCCCCAAACTAAAGTCTGTTGGATTCCACACTAATAATGAATTACAAGGTTAACTTCACAGACAACTAAACAGAGACAAGATTGGTCAAACATTCTTCCACCTACCCAAGGACATCTAGATAATTGATGCTTCCTTCACTCCCCTTTTCTCTTCTAACATTCACCTTATCTTATATAAAATGTAGATTTCCCTGGGGCTGGCAAAAATGTAACATTTTCTCTCACTACCCCCTGCCTTTTTCCCTCCCCCCCCCATATGCCTTTAAAATGTTGAAATTTTCAAATTCCCCTTCAAAAAAAAACAGCCACAGATCTGTCTGTGGTTTGTGTTTTTCCAGGCACGTCCTCAATTTCGCCTCAATAAACCTCCATTGATTATGATTTTTGCCTCAGTCATTTATTTTAGGTCAACAAGAGGAAACTATGAGTGTGAAAGCCCTCTGGAGACCAACCATACCTCTGTATATATGAAAGATGGTGGCTATCACACTCTCCTCTGTCCCCTACCAGGGCTAGCCATATTCCTTGAGGCTTGTGGAAGGAATGTGTAAGCAGCTGTTGCTGGCACTAAATTCATGACAATCAGCTCTGGCCCTTCCTGGATCCTGGAGAACTCTCTGCATGGAGTCATGGGTTTCTGTCTCCAGCCTATTGGCTCTGGATTTCTTTCTTTTTCTTGGGAAATTCCCATCTGGCCCCACTTTTAGTTCCTAGGCCCTGGTTTGTGTAAAACACAAAGAAGTGGCAGGGAAAATTCAGGACAGAAAGGGCCAGTCCAAGGGAATCCCTTTCAGGGGCTCACATCAGAGCTGGAGACATGATTAGGATATTATTTTAGAAAAAAGAAAAGAAAAAAGAGTCTGGGCCCAGTGGCTCACTCCTGTAATCCTAGGAGTCTGGGAGGCTGAGGCAGTAGGAGTTTGAGGTTGCTTTGAGCTAAGCTGAAACCACAGCACTCTAGCCTGGGTAACAGAGCAAGACTCTATCTCAAAAAAAGATTTAAAAAAATGATCAAAAAAATTAAGAAAAATTAAGAAAGAAAGAAGAAAAGAAAAGAAAAAGGATATTACATTAGAGAAAATAGATGATTGAGAATGGGGGGCTCCCACACGGGGTTCCCAACAAGTCAACCATAAGGCCAACGTGAGACCCAAGATGCCTGTCTTCCATCCCATCTGCTCCATGACAGGGCCACCAAGGCCCTTCCCTATCTGGGTACCTTAATGTTCTTTCTCATCTCTCTCTCCATCCTCAGACATCTAGTCTATCCAAATGGATTTTCATTGTTCTCCAGACATATCATCTACTCTCAATTTCCATGCTTTTTTTTTTTTTTTCTTTTGAGACCAGGTCTCACTCAGCCACCCAGGATGGAGTGCAGTGTCATCATCATAGCTCACTGCAACCTCAAACTCCTGGGCTCAAGAAATCCTCCTGCCTCCACCTCCCAAGTAGCTGGGACTATAGGTGTGCACTACCACGCCCCACTAATTTTTCTATTTTTTGTAGTGTTTTTGCTATGAACTCCTGGCCTCAAGTGATTCTCCAACCTCAGCATCCTAAAGTGCTAGGATTACAGGCACAAGCTACTGTATCCAGTCAATTCCGTGATCTTGAATATAATATGTCTCCTTGTATACCCCATTTTCCCATTTGTCTACCAGTAGCCTTAACTTCTACTCATTCCTCAAGGCCCACTCAAATGTTTCCTTCTCTAGATCAAAAGTCGAAACTTAGTTTGTCCAGAATCTTTTCATTTTTATTTTTTTTTTATTTTATTTTTTTTTTTTTTTGAGACAGAGTCTCGCTTTGTTGCCCAGGCTAGAGTGAGTGCCATGGTGTCAGCCTAGCTCACAGCAACCTCAAACTCCTGGGCTCCAGTGATCCTTCTGCCTCAGCCTCCCGGGTAGCTGGGACTACAGGCATGCGCCACCATGCCCGGCTAATTTTTTATATATATATCAGTTGGCCAATTAATTTCTTTCTATTTATAGTAGAGACGGGGTCTCGCTCTTGCTCAGGCTGGTTTTGAACTCCTGACCTTGAGCAATCCGCCCGCCTCGGCCTCCCAAGAGCTAGGATTACAGGCGTGAGCCACAGCGCCCGGCCCAGAATCTTTTCATATCCTCCTCCTCTATGCTCTTGCAATACTGTCTACATACATTGGTTTTAACATTTACCACCTTCCACTATAATTGTCTTTAATTATTTTAGTTCTTACTGGACTATATTTTTCTTTAGGGCAGGAACTATTTCTGCTTTCTGTCTCCAGGGCCTAGCAAGGTGTCTGGCACTCAGTTGTCACTCAATAAATGTCACCAGCTAACCAGTCACCATAACTTGTTGAACATGGCTGAGGACCTTGGAAAGCAATTCTAGGTTACCGGGGAATTTCCAGCAGGCTAGAGCTATCATGAAGGATGGGAGGCACAGGTGCCTTAGGTAGGGATCCTATTTAAAAAAAAGAAGCAGGAAGAGAGACTGATGGAGATATAGGTCACAGGAGGAACAGATGAGGAATCCAGAAGGTCTGGCTGGGCCTTGGGGACATGGAAATCATTCAGTCTTTGCTCTCAAGGAGCTCATGGTCTGCTGGGGAAACAAATAGGAACACAATTTTGTATAGAACTAGGCTGCAATATATCTTTTCCTCCTTCCTAATACCATTCTTTACTTGGCTTCCAGGATACCACCAACTCACCTGCTCTCTACTTATCTTTTTGGCCATCTGGTTTGCTGCTTTTTTATCCCCATCTAGTTTGCTGCTTCTCCTAGTTTCCTCAAATTCGGAATATTAGAGGAAACTTTTCCATCTACACTCACTCCCTTGGTGATCTCATCCAGTCTCATGACTTTAAACACCATCTATGTGCTGATGACTCCTAAATTTATATATTCAGCCCAGATCTCTCCCCTGACCTGCAGACCCATTGGCCTTCCTGCCTCCTTAACATCCCTACTCTAATGGGCATCTCAAACTTAACACACCCCAAACTGCGCTTCAGATATTCACTCCCACCCTCCCTGCAAATCGTCTCCCCAGTCTTTCACAACTCAAAAACTATCAACACCAATCTTCCAGTTGTTTAGGCCAAAAATTTTGGCTCCTTTCTTCCTCTCATACTCTACATCCAATCTGTCAGCAAACCTGTTGTCTCTACCTTCTAAATATATTCAAAATTCAACCACTTCTCATCTACTACCTCTGGATTATTATAATAGGCTTCCAATGGGTCTCCATACTTCCGCCACTGTCCCTCCGAGTCTATTCTTCACAGAATAACCAGAGTCTCTCTGTCAAAATCCTCTGCACAATCCTGCAGAAGATTGTGCAGATCCTCTGCTCACAACCCTCCACTGGTGCCCCAACATGGAGTAAAAGCCTTACTATGACCTGCAAGGCCGTATCTATCTAGCTCCTCTCTGTTGCCGTCTTCGACTACTCTGCCCATAGGACGCTGTGCTCCATCCCATAGGCCCTATGCACTTGCTGTGCTCTCTCCCTGAAATGCTTTTCCCCAAATATCCTTTCTCTTCCTTCAGATCTTTATTCAAAGTCACCTTCTCAGTGACTTCCTTGGCCCCTCAATCTAAAACAAAACACTTCTTTCTACCTGTGAAATTAATAATAAGAGAAATAAAAAATTAAAAAGAAAATAAACCACTTCCCCTGCCAATGTTTTATTTATTTTTTTTTTTTTCAAGTTTCCAGTAGTTTAATGAGTCTTACTTATTGGATAAAAGTATCAACATTGTAATGGAAAAACAGATGCAGCTCTGGTCCTTTTCCCAGCTCTGTCATAGGTCCCCACACAGGTCCCATCAGGAAGACTTTCTCAGGATGCCACGTGGGGTGGCGGAGCCACTGAGGCAAGAGCCCTCACTCCTTGAACTTCCACTCCTGGCGGCACATGGGGCAGTGCTGCTGGGCCTGCTGCGCATGCGGCCACATGAGATGCAGTGCATGTAGAAGCAGCCCAAACACCGGCCCCACGCCAGCGGGCAGTCGTCGCAGGGCACCTTACAGTCGGGACAGCAGCCATTAAATGCAGATGCCGCAGTTCTCATCATTGGCCACCCAGAGCCAAGTGGCCACGCCATTCTTTTCTCCTCAGTATTCCCACAATTTTAAAACTAAAAATTTTATTTATCTATCTTCTTTTTTTTTTTTTTTTTGAGACAGAGTCTCACTCTGTTGCCCAGGCTAGAGTGAGTGCCGTGGCATCAGCCTACCTCACAGCAACCTCAAACTCCTGGGCTCAAGCAATCCTCCTGCCTCAGCCTCCTGAGTAGCTGGGACTACAGGCATGCGCCACCATGCCTGGCTAATTTTTTTCTATATATATTAGTTGGCCAATTAATTTCTTTCTATTTATAGTAGAGACGGAGTCTCGCTCTTGCTCAGGCTGGTTTCGAACTCCTGACCTCGAGCAATCCGCCCACCTCCGCCTCCCAGAGTGCTAGGATTACAGGCCTGAGTATCTATCTTCTTTATCTCTCTCATTAGAATGGAAGCTGCACGAAGCTGCATAAAGAGAGGGACTTTCTGGTTTGCCTTGTTCACTGTTACATACCCACTACTTAGGATAGTGAGAGACATATACTAAGGCATTCGGTAGATATTTGTTGAATGAACGAATGAAAAGGATAGACATTTCCAGAAGACAAGTTTTACTCTTTAATGAAAAACTTTATAATAAGCAGAGCTGCTTGGCAACCTAATCACATTCAAAATATACAGTACACTACTTCTTGTTACTTCATCCAATCTTCACCAGACTCCAGGATAGAAGGAAGGGTGGGCAGAGATTATGATGCCTGTTCAAGAAGAAATAGTACAGGCAAAGGAAAAGGACTCGCCAAAATTCATACACCTGGTCGGGACAGGAGTGCAACTGTGGATGAATTTTGGCCCTGGAAGAGACTGGGAATTGATGGAGCCTGATGGGAGTTGGGTTTGAAGGACCTTTGTTGCCAGAAGGCATGAGGATCCCTGAAGGGAAGGAAGGCTGAGGCAAAGATTACTAGAACAGAGGCAACAGCAAAGGGGTGGGAGAAGCCACAAGGCTGATTTTTTTTTTTTTAATTTTTTATTTTCTAATGTCAGGAAGCATTTTGTGCTTGTATGCAAGGCTAATCTCTAAGCAGATATGGCCCAGGTCTGGGGAGGGCAGCTAAGTTTCCCAGCGGCAGTATTCTGTGCTTGAGGCTGACTAGTCAATCAAGTCTGTACATAATCTCTAATGTCAGAACTGGACCGGCAACCTTAAGAGACCAGTGAGTTCACCCTGGTCTTCAGTGTCTGTGAGGACTGTGGAGATCGTTGGGGGAAGCGACCATGTTCATGTATTTATCCCCAGCTTCTGTAGAGCCTGGACTAGGAACGCAAATATTTTTGTTCAAGGCATACATAAAAGAATGAATGTGCTCAAACCAGAAACTGAGGCTGAGAGAGCGCAGATAGGAGGGGCATAAAATCAACCAGCAATTCCAAGGAGCAGTAGATTAACTTTCCTGGGACTCAGCAGGACAAACAGCCTTAGTACTAACGCAGCTTGCCGTTAGCTCTTTTTCAGAAGGGGTTAATGAGCAAAAATTGCCTGGGGACTGAGTGGCGGGGCCAGAATGGAGAGGCCGATTGGCTGAGACTCAGGGCGGGGCCGATAGGTAGCTGCGGCATATTTCCTTCCCTGACAACGTGACTAAGGTGTGTCCAACGTCACATCCGGTATGGTGGGCGGGAGCGGGAAACAAAAGGAGACCAAGGACGCATGCGTTTAGTGAGTCCCGGATTCTGGTGGGTCCTTCCGCTCAGTCTGAGAGAAGCGCTTCCGGGTCGCCGCCGGCTGCCGGCTGCCGGCGCGGTAAGTACAGAAGCAAAGCTGCGGCTGTCTCCTTGCTCTTTCTTTCCTCCTTTCCCCAGAGAAACCCAGTTTCTTTGACCCGCCTCCTCAGGAGCTCCACTTTCAGAGTCCTTCACCCTTAAAGAGCTCCAGTGCATTGGCCGCTTCCTCGAGACTAAGCCCCACCCCGTCACACGAGATCCGTCATTCATTGGTGTCACTTCCTGTCACTCAGCATTTCTTTCAGTTAATTGGCCCTACCCATGCCGCGCTCCTTTCGCGATTAGCAACCCTATAAGGGCAATTTTCTGTCCGAGTCCCGCCCCTGCCTTCTTCCTGTTGGTCAAGCGCACAGTCATTGTAGTAATGAGCAAAGAATCGGCGGCAGTGGGTTAGGCTTTCGAAGCAGAGATCTCTGGCCTGTCAGTACTTCTCGGACGTGAGAGTGGATGTTCTTCTACTGGTTATACCAGCTGGGAAGCTGAGGCCCAGGGAAGGGCAGCGGCTGGCCCTGGGTCGGTCAAATAAGTTAGGACAAAAGCGGGACCAGACACAGATCTTTTTCTTCTCATCAATTCTAGTGCCCGGCCTGGATCCCTTTTCGCGCTGAAGTTCTAAGCCCCGACCAATGTGTGACCTAAAGCCAGTCTCTGCCTGTTGCTGGGCCTCGGTTTTCCTGTCTGTGAGCTCAGGGGTTTTAATTCAGATTCTCTGGGACCTTCCTTTCCTGGTCAGCTCCCTCAACCCATGAGTCAAAGCTGATTTTGCTTGGTCTCTTACATGTTAGTTCATCCATTCAGGTTTTCCATCTATTTATTTATCCATTTACTCATGTCTTCTAGAATGTCTTACAGAACCCTGCTTGCACATGCTACATGCCCCATCCCCAAATTTGGCTGTGATCCATGAGAGAGGTGGTTAATGGCCTTTTATTTCTGACACTGGGCGAACATAGTATGGACCATCATAAAGGGGCAAAAAGCAGGTTTTAGTGTTTGGAGGAAGTAGAGATAATTTCAGTAGAGCCTTGCTACCTCTAATTTTGTATGATTTCATAATGCCAGTCTGCATTCTGGATTCCTATTCTTCATTTGGCTCCCATACTCTTCCTTCCCAGCCTATAAACAGCTTATCCATTAATTTACTTAATTAGCAGAATAACTTTGGGAGTAGTATAATTGTTATTATCCCCATTTTACAGATGAGGAAACTGAGGCCCAAAGAGGTTAAGTGACTTGGCCAAGGTCAGCTAGTAAGTGGTGGAGCCAGACTCAAGCCAGGTCTGTCTGATTCCTAGAGGGAAGGCCTGCTTCCCTGATACCTTCCATTCTAGCCCGTCCCTAAATCAAATTGCAACCAAATAAAAACCAAAACACATTCACCCGACCCTTTCCCCCAGTCTAGGAGCCATGACCACCTTGTTCCCCTCACTCTTCCCCCGTGTGACCGAGACACTGTGGTTTAATCTGGATCGACCTTGTGTGGAGGAGACAGAGCTGCAGCAGCAGGAACAGCAGCATCAGGCCTGGGTGAGTGAGGACCTAGCACAGCACAATCAAGACACTGCCCTTCAGAGAGCCATGACCCAGCCTTACTCTGAAGACCTGCCCTGGAAGAGCTTTTTGCCCAGAGCTGGGAATAATCAGGCTAGGAGCCTGGGGGCCAAGGTCTTCATCCTTAGGGTACCCTAATTTGCTAGGTGACTATGGGACTTCTGGGACAGATTAGAGCCCAGTCTCCTGACACAGCCCAAGCTCTTTTCCCTAAAGCATAGGAAATAATAATTTTGAGTATTTATTGAGGACCTAACCAACACCATGTTCTAGGCTGGTAAGTCTCTCACTTCACCCTCACCATAATTATATGAGAAAACCAAGGCCTTGAGAGTGTAAGTAGTTGGATCAAGTTCATAAGTAAGTGGCAGATAACATAAGGAGAGAAAAGGATCTTCCTGAGAACTGGGAGGAAGCTTCTCCCCCACACTTGGGGTCTTCTTGGGAACAGAGTGGGCCAGTCCCATGACCCTGACCTGCCCTGCTTGGGCCCCACTATGTTCCTCCCCCTCTTTGCTTACAGCTCCAAAGCATCGCAGAGAAAGACAACAACCTGGTTCCTATTGGCAAGCCAGCTTCAGAGGTGAGTGGCTCTAGCAGGTGGGGCCTGTGTGGGGCCCAGGGTGGACCAAGGTTCTGCTCTAATTCTGAATATTCTGCCTCTGACCCAGAAAGCAATTATGACTCTCAGCTCTGGGAAGATACCAGAAAGGGGAACTAAAGGGGGTGGGCCTAGCACTAAAGTCCTGTAGAACATGCACTAGCCTGCTAGATTCAAGGAGGGCAGGATTGGGAAGTAGGGGGTCATTTATTGACCCCAGAAAGAGGTTCCAAGTGGGCTAAGTCTTGAATTGGTCCAGGCAGGCCTGTAGGACTTATAGGCTCTCCCCTGCCCTACCAGCACTATGATGATGAAGAAGAGGAGGATGATGAAGACGATGAGGATAGTGAAGAAGACTCAGAGGATGATGAAGACATGCAGGACATGGATGAGATGAATGACTACAATGAGTCACCTGATGATGGAGAGGTCAATGAGGTAGGTGGGAGTGTGGGGGAGGGCCTCTGTTCCTGGGCCCCTGCCCCTGACCTAATCAATGGCCAAGGGGTACAGAAACCCTGGATCCAGCCAGGGGCAGAATCTGGGGCTGAGGCTGGCTGAGGCCCCTCCCCACCCACACCCAGCCTCCTCTCCAGGTGGACATGGAAGGCAACGAACAGGATCAGGACCAGTGGATGATCTAGGTAGACAAAGCAGGGTGGCCTCAGGGAGATTCCAGGCCAGCCCAACCTACCCTGCATCCCCCCACCCCTGCCCCACAGAACCAGCTGATGGCCCCAGTGCCTGAAAGTGCCCTTGGGTACCTCCTCAGCTGCTGCCATGGTCTCCTTGGCACCTCCCAGGCCATCAGTTTGCTCTTGAATCCCCAAGGCCTGAGCCCACTCCACCTTTTTGGCCAGTACCTCACCCCTCGGTTGCCAGGTCTGGTTGCTTTCTAACTCTTTAATAAAGACACAGGAGTGATTTTTCTTCCCCCATGTCTACTCCCTATTTGTTGGCGGGACCCAGAGGATTCTAGTATCTTGGACTTTGGGGAAAGGGTACTTAAGGGATATCAGGCAAATCTACCAAATTGGCCAGGTGGGCCAGGGCTAGGGAAAGCCAGGGTGTCCCTGGTCTTGGACCCAGGCTCCTATGCCATTTTCTCTGGCCCAGCTTGCACCCAGTTATTTCTGCAGGACCTCTGACTCATTGTCTACTATTTCCTCTGATCCCACCCAGAATAGCATGGGCTGGGGAGGGCAGGCTTTCTGAGGCCTGGAGCTGAGAGTCCCCTGAAGCTCTCCCAGCCAGCTTCATCAGTGTTAAGAGAATGGATTAAATCTCAGAGCAGGGCAAGGACTCCCTTGGAGTCACCCAGCAAATCAGTGACATACCTGGGTTAAAAGCTCAGGCTCTTAACTGTCAGTCCATGGCTCTCTCTGGAAGGAGGAAGACCAGTGAGACCAAGCAGCCTGAGAGAATTTGATGCTTCAGGTCAGTGTGGAGGCCAGAGGGGGGCAGAGGTGGGAAGAGGGCCTCTCCAGCCCTGATCCCAGCAGGTCCCAAACAGGAAGGGGAGGGGATGTTCTGAAGTCCTTGCTTGAGGGGTAAGGGAGACATCAATAAGTACCCCTAGACCTGGACCTCAGCCAGGTCCAGCATAAGTGAGCTGGGCTATGCCATCCTTGATGGCAGGGAAGTCTGGGAGACCAGTGTGGTGGATGCGGCAGCGGTAGCGGCCACAGCTCTTGGTGTACTGCAAGAACCGGGGTGCACCAGGGAAGAGCACATGGTCAGCTAACACAGTGGCACCAGCTGGCAGTAGGGCATGGGCCTCCAGCAGCTGCAGGTCCCGCAGGTAATATCGGGGCCGGTGTGCCAGGAGCACCAGGTCTGCACGACTCAGCTGGTGCTGGGTGCGTAGGCGCGGGATCACCTCCTCTGAGCTGCCCACAATGAGCTCCACCTGTGGGGGTGGGGATGGAATGGAAGTGAGGGTGGGAGGGATTGTTCTCTCACTCCAAACCCCACCAGTATCTGGCTTACTTCATGCCAGGCCCTGGCTTAGGTCCCTCAGAACCCAAGAGGTCAGGATCAGTTTTATGATATCCATTCTGCTCATGAAGAAGCTGAGATTCTGGCCGGGTGTGGTGGCTCACACCTGTAATCCTAGCACTCTGGGAGGCCAGGGCAGGAGGAGTGCTTGAACTCAGGAGTTTGAGACAAGCCTGAGCAAGAGTGAGACACTGTCTCTACTAAAAAATAGAAAAGGTAGCCAGGCATCATGGTGAGTGCCTATAGTTCCAGCTACTTGGGAGGCTGAGGCAGGAGGATCACTTGAGCCCAGGAGTTGGAAGTTGCAGTAAGCTATGATGATGCTACTGCATGCCACTGCACTCCATCCCGGGCAACAGAATGAGACTTTCTCAAAAAAACCCTGAGGTTCAGAGGATGCATGCTTTGTCTAAGGTCACACAGCTAACAAGAGGCAAAGATTTGGACCTAGATTTGTTGGGTTCCTGAGACCTTCCTTTTAGTTTCTTTGTCCTCCAGCAGAAAATATGTGCAAATGATTTGGGGCAGGAGGGCAGGAGCTCACACACCATCCAGGATCACAGTCCCTTATGTGGAGCTGCTTCCATTTCCTTAGATGGGAGTCCCTCACAAGGGAGGCCTGGCTGGAGCAAGGTCTGGGGTGACAGGAGAGATTAGAGTTGGGGACATGGGGAGGCTGACCGTGTGCTCGTCAAAGCCAGCCAGGCGGATGATTTTTTCAGCCACTGCTGCTGTGCGAGGGTCCCGCTCCACAGTGAGAAGGCGGCTCCCAGGGGGCAGGGCACGGGCAATAAGCAGGGTGGAGTATCCGCAGTAGGTGCCTAGCTCCAGCACACAAGCAGGGGTCTTCTCCTCCACCAGCCGCATCAGGATCTGACCTATGAGGGGAGATGGATGCAAAGCCCATGATAGAAAGATCTCGAATGCCCACCCCTGCCTCACTGCAGCTCCCAACCAGCTGTTGTCTCATCTTTTTCAGACCACAGCCCCAGCTGCCCCACAGGTGCCTCTGCCTCCAGTCTAGTCTTCACACCAGCCACTAGGAATCTTTCTAACAAATCTGACCGTATTACTCCCTGGCTTCTATGATTCTAAAGGCCTTTGGGATTGAATTTGGGATCCTCTGCCTGGCATTCAGGACCTTGGACCTGATCCTAGCCTACCTTTCCAGCTTTAGCTCTCAATTCTTCCCACCTGCGATTTGTATTGCAGCCATCCCGAACAACTGTGCCCAGAATCAACCATGCTGTCTCATTCCTTCATGCCACATTTGTTGTGTGGCTCACTTTGCCCTTCCCCATCCCCATCTCCATCTGCCTGGCCAACTCAAAAACCAATCCTAGTCTCAGTTCAGTTGCAATGTTGCTTTCTTCAGGAGGGCCCAGGCAAAAACAACTACTCCATCTTCTAGGCTCCTGAGAAGCCTCTGTTAGAACTTCCAATTTCACATCCTCCTCCTTTATTGTTCACTGAATATTTTTCTTTTCTTTTCTTTTCTTTTCTTTTTGAGATAGAGTCTCATTCTGTTGCCTGGGCTAGAGTGCAGTTTCGTCCTCAAACTCCTGGGCTCAAGTGATCCTCCTGCCTCAGCCTCTTGAGTAGTTGAGACTACAGGCATGTACTACCATGCCTGACTAATTTTTTCTATTTTTAGTAGAGACACAGGATGTTGCTGTTGCTCAGGGTGGTCTTGAACTCTTGAGTTCAAGCAATCATCTCACTTCTGTGACCACTACCTCCTCCCTAGAACCTGGCACATTCCTGGTACAAAAGAGGTGGCAATAAATGTTTACTGGATGAATGAATGACTTAGTCTAGGCCCCTCATTTCCAGATGAGAAAAAAAGAGACTTAAAGATGATGAAGAATCCGCCCAATTCACCCAGTAGGGCAGCATCACATCCCAGATCTTCCTTTACCATGTTGTGGGTACTTCCTGGAGCAGAAGGCTAGGGAATACTGACCTTTGACAGGTCCCATGTGGCTCAGGTACTCGCAGTGGCTGCTCCAGTGGTCCAGGGTGGTGAGGATGTGACTGGGGTCACCAGGCAGGGCATGGGTAAGCACATAACTGAAGGCCCGCTCTTCGATCCGCAGCCCTGAGAGGCAGTCTCGGAGGCTCCGCAGCAAGACTGTGCGTACCAGCAGTCGGAAGTAGTGCCGGTACCGCACCAGCAATGTCACCACCAGTGGCAGGAAGGCCAGAGCAATGGCTGGGGACATGGTCTCTACCTGGGCCTGGGTGCAGGGATCCCTGGCAGGGGGGGAAACCCACACCCACCATTTACCCGTCATTTGTGCAGCCCTTACCAGTAGCAATTATTGTCCTTATATATTACCAACCATGGCTCAGAAAGGTTGTCTTTAGTCCAGAGCCACACAACAGAACTGGGATTTGAATCCAGGTTGGTATGATTCCAAGCCCACGTACTTTCAAGGTCTCCATACTGTCCACGTTTAGCGCCCAACCCCAAACCACCTCTTCCTGGTCCCATCTTTGTATTGCTCTCCCAACTTGCTTCCCCTCATCCCTGAAGTCACTCCTCTTTAAGGACCCCTTTCACTAGTTCCCCTCTGGGATATCCTCTCCCTACTCTACCCCCTGCCTGCTTGGTCTCCTCTGACTTATTGCTGTACAGTAAAAGCACAGCTTTTTAGCCAGAAACCCCTTCAATGTCACCATGCTCTGCCTCAGTAAAAGGCAATCAAAACATTCCATAGGCTGCCCTTTTTCCCACCTGAGGACTCTGCCTCTATTCTATGGGGGAGGGAAGCGTCCTTGATTCTGTCATAGCTCTCCAATCCTATCTCCCCTTTCTTGTATTACCCTCTTCCCCTGTGCTCACTCAGAATTCCCTTCACAAGTGTGTATACACATAAAACACACAGCATACACTTTTTCTCCCACTCACTCCTGTTCTCCAAGGTCCCCTATGGGGGGATGGGTTCCCTCTACCATGTCCTGGATCATCCTCCCCCTCCTCCAGATCTGACCTCCTTTCAGGCCTCCTTGCAAATACTCTGGTGGTGACTAAAAATGAAAGACGAGAGTGTAAATAGGTGAGTGATGCAGTGGGCTTGAACTGATGTGCTTAACCCACACTCAAGGGCCCTGCTTACCTGGGCTGAAGGCTCCTGCTTAGGGAAGACCAGAGCACAGGATAGGAGGGGGGATAACCCTGAGGCAGAAGGCTGGACCTGCTTTCAATTATTGATGTTGAAGCTGCTGCTGCCACCTGAGATGTTCAGTTCAAGTTACCACTCCCAGGGACAAGCTGGAGCTGCCTCTTACCCTTCAGGAGCTCTCAAAAACCTTACAGAACTCCAGGGTCTTGATTTGAGAGCTAATAAGAGTTATTAGATTGGGTGATCTCTCCTCCAAACCCTTGGAGGAGACATGGGGCATGGTGTCAGTCAAGGTGATGCAGAGACTATAATTTACTCATTAATTTAAAATTCAAGTTTCTCTAAGCAAGTGTCAGGGCTTGGGTCACATAGAAGAGTCAGAACCTGTCCCTTTCCTCCAGTAACTCCAAGATTGGTAGAAGAGACTGACTTAGAAATAGAGAATACAATTTAGTGTGATTATTATTCGATGTTCCATGAACACAGGGATTTTGGCTGTTTTGTGAATTGCTACATATCCAGATAGAATGGTGTGTGGCACATAGTAGACACTCAGTAAATATTTGTTGATTCAATAAGTGACTGAATCAGCACTGGATTAGGATTAAGCACAGAAACCTGGAGACGCCCAAAGAATGGGGTCAGAGAAGGCAATCAGAAAGATTATTTGGCCAGGTGAGTTGGCTCACACCTGTAATCCTAGCACTCTGGGAGGGTGAGGCCTCAGGATGGCTTCAGCTCAGGAGTTCAAGACTAGCCTGAGGAAGAGGGAGACCCGTCTCTACTAAAAATAGAAACAAAATTAGCTGGGAAGCTAAAAATAGAAAAAATTAGCGGGGTGTGGTGGTGCGCCTGTAGTCCCAGCTACTCCAGAGGCTGAGGCAGGAGGATTGCCTGAGCCCAGCAGTTTGAGGTCGCTGTGAGCTAAGGGGGACACCAGGGCACTCTAGCCCAGGAAACAGAGTGAGACTCTGTCTCAAAAAAAAAAAAAAAATATATATATATATATATATATGTGTGTTTTATATATATATATATATATACACACATATATATATATAAAAATTTGTGTTGAGTCTTGAAGTAGGCAAACCTGGCAGGGAGACAAGTGTGCCAGGCGGTACATGCAAAGTCCAGGTGGTAAATCAGGAAACCGTAAGTATTTCCCTGTGGCTGAAGCACCTCCCATCATTCCCACCCCATGGCATGGAGTGGGAGACAGGTGTCAGGGTGTGTACCATTTTGAATGACAGACTTAAACCTGTGTTCAGGACCCAAGGCAAGCCATGGGAGAGTTTTAATAAAAGAGAATTGATGGTCAGTTTTGTGTGTCAGATTACTACCGCTGCCCTAAAAAGGCAGGATTGAAGAAAAACGCCAGAGGGCCAGGAGATCAGCTAGGTGGCCTCTACCTCTTCTACTACGATTGAGCTCCACTTTGCTTCAGCTTAAGAAGGGGTATGGTCTCCTTCCTCTTAAGTCGCAGATACCTCACCTAGGTTGACAACTCCACTGGGTGCTACACCCTCTGTGTGTCCCCAAACTGGGCGTTGCTCATTCTGGGTTTTGTGTGCACCCAGACTATTACCGCTAACAGCCTCGAATTGGAGCTCACTGGGCCCTCACGTGGCATTTAAAAGAGTATATCATGACAGCATTTGGTATACAGTTCACAAACTGGCCCTGAAAGGTGGCCTAGTGAACATGAGATCACGTCACAACTCACCAGGGCCACTACCGCCAGTGGTGGTGAGCATTCAAGTTTAGACACTAGGCGATGAAGTCATGTGATCCTCCCCGCCCTTTCCGTGCATCACGTGAATCATGTCTGGTCACGCAGGTTGTACCTTCCCATTGGTTGGCGATGATCACGCGGTGGAGGGCGGGGCCGGAAGCCAGGATACCGGCTGAGGCGGCCAAGTGGCTCGAGGATGGGGTAGGCGCCGAGAGGGGGCGGGTGGTTGCTTGCGGGAGGCAGTCACAGGTCATGTGACCGGAAGGGCTCCTGACGGACGCCGTCCCTCCTCGGCTCGGCCTGAGCGCCCTGCCCGACCCCGGCGATGGGGTGCTGCTACAGCAGCGAGAACGAGGACTCGGACCAGGTGCGGCCGCGGCAGGCGGGGCTTGGGAATGAGGGCTAAAACCCTGGGGCATGGGGTCCAGAACAAAACCCACAGAGGAGTTAGAGTCTGACTGCAGAGCTCTCTGAGTACGGAGGCCTGGAGGGGACATATTACAGAGGGTAGCCGAGCCGGGCTCCTGCCGCTGTTAAAGCCCCAGGTCTCTACACAGTCCTTGAGACAGCCGACTATCCGGCTCGCTCCCACCCTTTCCACTTCCTCCTGCCTTCAAACCTTTACATTTTCAAAAATCCTCAGCCTGGGTGCCTGGAAAACACTCCTTTCCCAGCTTCCTGTGTCTTTTCTGTGCTTGTATTAGCGGGCTATGCGAATCCATTGTACAGGTGGGTAAACTGAGGCTCAGAGTTAAGTCTGTCCCGAGAAGAATCAGAAATTTGTCTATCCTATCAGACCCTGAGGTTGGAGAAGGAAGGTCACTGCTAGTCTAGGGTCAGAGAAGAACTCAGCAAGTTGGTGGCATTTGAGTTGGCTAGTTAAGGATTTAACAGATACGGTGGGGACCTGGTAACCGTGTGGGAATTTGGGACGCAACAAATCGGGTTTAGCTTTGGCTGGATTAGGGGAGAAGAGAGACAGGATGGGGAGTTTCTTTGGTTTTGAGTTTGCCTGCATTAGAGCAGTCCCTGCTTGGGACCTAAGGGTTTCTCTAGCTAGAGGGGTACCTGTCCTGAGAATTTGGCTGTAGATACAATACTTTTGGACTAGGTTAGGGAGTTTTAAATTCTCCCTCTCCCTGCACAGTTTTAAATTCTCCCTCTTCTTGGTGCATACTCACTTCTCTCCACACTTTAATCCCTACCCTGCCTGGCCTGACCACCTTTGAAGAAGGGGACACCTTTCCAAGGATGAAGTATCAAGCTGCTGGCCAGTCATATTGTTTTTTTTTTTTTTTGAGCCACTCACTTTTATTGCCTCTAAGCCTGGGTTCTACATTTCAACACGTAGTAGACACAAAGACAGTACAAAAGTTTCAAGTAGCTCACAGTCTAGTGGGAGCGATGGTCACAGAAAGAAAGGTTTCAAGTAATGCACAGTCTTGTGGGGGAGATGGTCACAGAAATAGATTATATCACTCATACTTGGGAAGTAGTTCCTTTGCAAGTGGAAGTATTTTGGATTAAGGGTTTAAGATTAGGAAAATGTCATTTGTATGGGAGGCATGGTGGTTCCTGGTCTTCAATTCTCCAAACATCCAGTGAACACATACATTTCCTATGCCCTTGCTTCATGCCCAGTACCTCACTTTACCCACCTGTTAGAGAAGGGGACAACAATAACCCTGTCTACGGGGAGAGCTGTGGCCTAGTGGGAAATTGTCCCTTAAAACATAATATGGGCTGGGCGGGGTGGCTCATGCCTGTAATCCTATCACTCTGGGAGGCCGAGGTGGGAGGATCGCTCGAGATCAGGAGTTCGAGACCAGCCTGAGCAAGAGTGAGACCCTGTTCTACTAAAAAAATAGAAATTAGCTGGACAACTAAAAATATATAGAGAAAAAATTAGCCAGGCATGGTGGTGCATGCCTGTAGTCCCAGCTACTCGGGAGGCTTAGGCAGAAGGACTGCTTGAGCCCAGGAGTTTGAGGTTGCTGTGAGCTAGGCTGATGCCATGGCACTCTAGCCTGGGCAACAGAGTGAGACTCTGTCTCAAAAAAAAGTATAATATGGATTTCTGCAGGGAATGAGTCAAGAAGCTTTATGAGAAAGGAATACCAGCTTATAGCCGGAAGGGTGAGCTGGGCTTTGCTGCTCTCCTGAATCTCCACTTTTCCCTGAATGGGCTCTTCCTTCTGTTCCTAACCCCCAGAGAAAGTGCTTAGTCAGTGCTGGGTAATTTGAGGCTTCATGTAGCAAAGGCCATAACCATTCACCATCCCAAAGTTCCTCTTTCAGCTCTTGGAAAGGCCCCTCTCCCACTCTCATCTTTACCCATTTATTATAATAATAATAAGTGGGCCACACATGACAGATATTCAAAGATAAGGACAAAGTTCAGAGAGGCTCCATGATTTAGCCAAGCTGAGAAGTGCCATAACCGATGTGTTTTGATGCCAAGCCATGTACTTTATTTGTTGGGCCAAGGTGTCTGTTTCAGCCATGCACATAGACTAGGTAGCCAGTCATGGGCAGGCCACATATGTGTCTGTGCTAGGATAGACGGTGAAACCCTAACTTTTGGGTTACATTGACTCAGGGACAAACCTACCCCATGCTCCACTTTGCCTTTGGGGATGGGATGATGTTATTTATCCACTCTGAAGGGGCAGGCTGGCCCCTTTTGAGAATCTAGGTCTCAGGAAAACAACCTTGTTCTTCACTTAATCTTAGCCAAAAGGCCAAGAAGCCATCTCTTTAATTTATTTTTGAGACAGAGTATATCGCTCTATTGCTCAGGCTAGAGTGCTGTGGCTTCTGCCTAGCTCATAGCAACCTCAGACTCCTGAGCTCAAGCAATCCTCCTGCCTCAGCCTCCCAAGTAGCTAGGACTACAGGCGCTCACCATCACACCCAGCTAATTTTTTTTGTTGTTTCTATTTTTAGTTGCCCAGATAATTTTTTCTATTTTTAGTAGAGATGGGGGGTGAATCTCGCTTTTGCTCAGGCTGGTCTTGAACTCCTGACCTCAAGCAATCCTCCCACCTTGGCTTCCCAGAGTGCTAGGATTACAGGCATGAGCCACTGCACCTGGCCCATTAACCACGTTCTTGAGGAACCCGTGCTAGGGAAGAAACTGCCCTGTCCTGTAGGAAGATCTGTGTGAAATGGGGCTGGAGGAAGGACAGACACATAGGAGGCAAATGGGCCTCATTATGGAGCCAGCTTTCCTTTGAGATACGTAGTTTCATCTCGGCAAGGATTTTGTCTTTGTAGCCCTTTAATACCAAGCCTGTGTGTGAGGGAGGGAGGGTGTCTGGGAGTTTAGAGGTGTTGGGGCAGAAGCCCACAGCTTTTGGTTTCATGCTGTTGGGAACTGGATCAAATTGCCTGAGGACACTTGGGCAGCCTAGTCTTCTAAGGTCAAAAGGCTGGGCCTGCCTAGGGCAGGGCAGGAGGAAGTGGCCCCCTAAAAGGAGAGTTACGGAGTTGTGGGCAGGGGAGCTGGGGCCTGCAGCAGGAAAGTCTGTGGTAGGAACTGAGATAGGCTTGGAACATTGAAGTCTCGTGGTCTGGCACTGAGTGTTGGTGAGTCAGCACTAGCCAGGACTGCCCCCAGCCTTGGCTTTGTCCTGGGCACCCTTGCTCTTTATGGCTTGGATAGATAGATACCAGCACCCAGCAGGTCTGCTTATCCAATTTATAGCTGATACAAAGCCAGCAGGGATTTGCAGCTGATGGGCTCAAGGCAGGGTTAAATTCAGAAAGATTACAATAGATTAGAAGAAAGGTCTGAAACAGGACAAGGAGAAATAGTTATATAGGAGTGGGGCGACTTGGTTTGGTCTTAGGTAAGTTCTTGGGGTTGTGATTATCAGCACAGATTCATAGTAAAAGGGCTGCTGAAAATTTAGAGGCTGCTCAGGCTGCATTAAAAGAGGTGTGGTGGCTTGGCAAGAACGGGAACAGCCATGTTATTCAGCTCAGGTCAAGATACACCAGGTGCTCTCAGTTTGGTTCTAGGACTCACATACAGAACAGAACAACAGAGGACAGGAGGATAAACATCTTAATAGAAGGGACCGTGCCCTCAATAAGTGAACACACTTGTACTATGTGACCCAGAGGCTGCGCTGGGATTCCTGCCCTGTGATAATCAGAGGAATGGCCACTGAGAGGTTGGGCTTGCTTTCCCTTGGGGCCTTGTCTGGAATCATCAGGGCCTCTCCATCTTGGGAGCAGACAGCCTTGCTAGGGAGGCCTGGTCCTCGGGGATCAGGAGGGCCATTCTTGGGCTCCTGACTTGCGCTGAGCTTCCCTCTAGACTCTACTGTTGTGGAAATTCCCACCCACCTCCTCTGACTTCTAGCCTCCATTACCCTTTTTCTCAGGTGCTGGACTGTTTTCTGAAGCTTCAGCACTGTTGCTGAATACATGCTCTGAGCTTCAGAAAAATCAGGGGCTCTAGGACTATTTGGTTCCACTCTCATTCATCCTAGACCACCAACTTAGCTGAGCTCCCAAGGGCAGACAGGCACTAAGTCTTACCTGACAGTCCATAAGGCTGGGCACTTTGGATATATATATATTTTGGATATATATATATATATATATATTTTTTTTTTTTTTTCTCTCTCTCTCTCACCCTGTCGCCTGGGCTAGAGTGCCATGGCATCAACCTAGCTCACAGCAACTTCAAACTCCTGGGCTCAAGCAATCCTACTGCCTCAGCCTCCTGAGTAGCTGGGACTATAGGCATGCACCATGACGCCTGGCTAATTTTTCTATTATTAGTAGAGACAGGGTTTTGCTCTTGCCCAGGCTGGTCTCAAACTCCTGAGCTCAAGTGATCCTCCCACCTCGGCCTCCCAGAATGCTAGGTTATTCCTTATAAAAATACCTTAGTGTTTGAAAGTCAGAGCGGGCTGAGGAGAGAGCTTAGGAAAGGCATGTAGGAAAGGCAGTCCTGGGGCTGTCTTCTCCCCCATGGGCTCTTCTAGGACCGGGATGAACGGAAGCTGCTGCTGGACCCTAGCAGTCCCCCAACCAAAACCCTCAATGGAGCTGAGCCCAACTACCACAGCCTGCCTTCCGCTCGCACAGATGAGCAGGCCTTGCTCTCCTCCATCCTTGCCAAGACAGCCAGGTGAGTGTCACAGGGCCAAGCCTGAGGCAGAGCTCCTCTATCCATATTAAAGGCTGGGATCAAGGGAGCTGGGTCCAGCCTATCTGGGGATGAGATAGGTCCATTGGGGAGAGGTGCTTCTGGGCCCAGTCATGCTCTAGTGGGCAGGTGGGGGACATTGGTGTTAGCCCTGGAGCTGGTGCCTGGACAAACAATGAATCCTGTTTGTCCCCTTTGGAAGCACCTGTCATGTCCTCTCTGTCTCCTCCCCCAAAGCAACATCATCGACGTGTCTGCTGCAGACTCCCAGGGCATGGAGCAGCATGAATACATGGACCGGGCAAGGCAGTACAGGTGAGCACCTGCTCAGCTTGGGTCCTTTAGGCTACATGGGCTCTTCCTCTCCCTCCATCCCTGTTTTAACCCAGTCCAGGCTTCTCATTTGGGTACAGCCCAGGAGACTGACCACAAGTTGCTCGGGTGCCTCAGTAGGTATTCACATTAGCCCTGTTTACCCAATGACACTCTGGAGGTGGCTGAGGCTGAAGGAGGTGGACCTTAAGTGAATTTGTGATGAGCTGAGCCCCCTGTCATCCTGCTTCTCTGGCCTGAGGGAGTGAGGCTTGGTGGCTTGGGGGGGGGTGGACTGTGCCTAACTTCCCACTCCTGCCCCTCCCTTTCGGCCAGCACCCGCTTGGCTGTGCTGAGCAGCAGCCTGACCCATTGGAAGAAGCTGCCACCGCTGCCATCTCTCACCAGCCAGCCCCACCAAGTGCTGGCCAGTGAGCCCATCCCTTTCTCCGACTTGCAGCAGGTAAGCCACCCCTCACCTGCCCCTACCCAATCTTCCCACAATGCCTAGATGGAAGGGTTCACCCACCCTGCCTCAGAGGAGGTAGGGAAGGTGCCGTTAAGGAGCCTGGTAGCCTGTGGGCCCCAGCTAACTCCCACCTTGCTCTTTTACTTTTCATATCCTCCCTGTCTCCCCTCCCCCACAACCTTTATTGTTTCTCTCCCCTTTGTTCTTTTCCTTGTCTTTCCCATGCCTTATTTTATTTTTGGCTTGCTGTCCCTTATCATTCATTCCTCTCTCCTTCATCGCCTTCCAATCCCCCATCCCCTTCTTTCCTGATGTCTCCTTCTCACCTGTCTCTCTGTTCCTTTCCTCCCCGTCCTCTCTGTCCCAGGTCTCCAGGATAGCTGCTTATGCCTACAGTGCACTTTCTCAGATCCGTGTGGACGCAAAAGAGGAGCTGGTTGTACAGTTTGGGATCCCATGAAGAGAGGGGTCCTTGGACAGCTCTTCTCCTCTCTCCACCCTGGCTCCCCTGGCCCCCAGCCTCACTGCGGCTTATACAGTACCCTACCTAACCTGCTACTAATCACAGAGAAGAACGTGGAGAAGGAGGAGAAGAGAGAGGCTAGAAGCCTGAGCAAGTGAGGATGGAGCAAGGGAGGGTAGAACCGTTTGGGACTGGCTATTGAAGCCCTGGCCAGGGGTGGGGTGAGGCCAAAAATATAGGGCCTGGTATGTCTTCAGTCATTGCGAAAATGGAGATACCACTGGGGGGTGGGGAGGTGATCACCAAGGGACCTAGGGGATCCCCTCCCCACCCTTTCTCTTGGCCTCAGATTCAGTCCTGCCCCCCTCTCCCTGACTTGGTGCTCATATGCACCTCACTAGGGTTTGTGACCAGGGCCTGGATGAGCTTGAATTTGAATGAATTGAGTTTGTATTTCTAGCACCCTGGGTTTTTATGTGTTTTTTCTTTTCATTTGGTTTGTCATCCTCGATAAAGGAAGTATATTCATCTGTGTGCTTGTTCCAGCCCCTCTGTACTGCCCACCACCCTACTACATGCTTCTGGCTACTCAAGTCTATGAGCAGTGAGATGGGGGAGAGGGGCATCTTCTAGGGGAATTAAAGGTAAATGCAGGAGATAAGGGTTCAGGGTGTTAGCTCTTAGCCAAGACTTGGCCTGGACTAACCTCAGATTGTGTAAGATTGTTCTTGTCCCTTCTCCAGTGAAGGGAATACTGGCAAAGGTGAACACTGAACAGATTTGAATCTGAGGTAGCTGTGGCCATTTGGGGCCCTGCCTCAAGCTCAGTGACATTACCAACAGTCCCTGCAGCTGGGAAGAGGCAGGTGAGGGGTGAGGGCAGATCAGGCTCTTCTGGGAATACCTGATACGGAGTCAGCAAGCAAATGTTTTTAAGTAGAAGATTCTTTTTGTCAAATGAAATCTTAAGCAGAATCCCAACATATAAAACATACAGTGGAACTACTCTGATCTGATTAAGGTGGAGGGAGTTCACAGATCACAGCCCACTTTCCTAGCCTGTGATGGAGGCCCATGAGGCATCTCCACAGACCCTGGAAGACAGACTCTGTGAAGAGTTTGGAAATTACTGACCCCAGGATGTCTAAGCTGAAGAGTACAAAGGGGCCCAGAGAGATAGAAAAGTTTTCCAAGGCCATGTGGTAAACCCAGGTGTCCTGTGTCCCAGTCCAGCAGGCCTTTCCCTCCATTGCCTCCCTCTCTTGGCAAAGTAAGACTAGAGCTACAGGCAGTTGCCTTAGTTGGAGGGCATTTATACAAGGTACAAGTGACTTCCGATTTGCTGAACACCTCAAATCGTTTATTGTCAAACCTAGCCAACCATCCTCAGGCCTTTAGGACTGCTGTGGTCCTGGGAAGCTTACAGGGCATTCTGCTTGATCTTGACCTTCTTGGGCTTGATGTTCATGCGTTTCCAGACTTCAGCTGTAGTGCGGTCTGCTTTGGTGATCCCACTGAAGTCGAGTGTAGTGATACGGGGCAGGGTGCACAGCACATATTGCCTGCGCGGAAGACTCGGGCTGGGGGCTAGCCCCCCCAACCCCCAATTCCCTTCCCCCTCCACTAGTTGCTGCTATCTTCCCTGACTGCAAGGAATGGAGGCGCTTGAGTATAGTTTGGGGGAGATTAAATTTATCCTGACTGATAGCAAGAAATACTTAAAGGTCTGCTACTTCCTTCGAAAGTCCAAGCATGACAGAAGAATGGGCTTGGATTTCTTGTCTCTCCTCTTCCTTTCCCTCAGGGGAGCCCAGCTGGAGCCTAGCTCTAGGGCAGGGCACTTACCTATACCCCTTCTCCTCCTCCATGGGGTTTCCATGGAGTGTGAGGCTCCGTAGCCGAGGGAGGACAGCCAGCTTGTTCACCTCGCTCAGGCGATGGATGCTGTTGCCGTGAAGGTAGATGACACTCAGGTTGCAGAAAGTTGTTAGGACCTGTTGGGGAAGGAAACTGAGAGCTAGGCTGGACAGGACCCTGGATCTATGTATGCTCAGGATTGACTCGCAGGCAGAGACAGAAGAATTTGGGAAACAACTTGCCCTCCACCCCAAACCCCACAGCCATACTGTATGACTCTAACCTACTTTCATTTACCTTTCAAAGGATATAGGGGAATCACACTGAAATAGAGCTGTGATCTGAGGGTCTGGGTACCAGCACTACCACTGACTTGCCAGGTGACTGGTCTCCCCTGCCTGTTTGAGCCTTAGTTGCCCCTTCACTGAAGACCTTTCTAGCTTTGGTGACTTACGATTCTATCATAGCAAGGGACATGAATACAGAGTATCATGCTAGGCATATAAGAGAAGCTTTTAAAATATTAATTAAATTGAGGCTGGGCATGGTGGCTCACGACTGTAATCCTAGCACTTTTGGAGGCAGAGGTGGGAGGATGGCTTGAGGCCAGGAATTAAAGACCAGCCTGAAAAAGAGTGAGACCCTGTCTCTATAAAAAATAGAAAAATTAGCCCGGCGTGGTGGCATGCGCAGTCCCAGCCACTTAGGAGGCTGAGGCAGGAGGATCGCCTGAGCCCAGGAGTTGGAGGGTGCAGTGAGCTGTGATGCCACTGCACTCTAGTCTGGGCAACGAAGTGAGAACCTGTCTCAAAAAAAAAAAAAAAAAAAAAGGAAAAATTAGTTCAATTGAGATCACTATACCAGGGGAACAGTTCCCAAGTCACGCTCCAGGTCCTTTTCCCTCTGATGGGAATCCTGGACTAGAAGAGGCCAAATTTTGTTTATTTCTTTTTTTTGAGACAGAGCCTCACTCTGTTGCCTGGGCTAGAGTGCCAAGTTTCTTTCTTTCTTTTTTTTGAGACTTTGTTGCTCAGGCTAAAGTGAGTGCGGTGGCGTCAGCCTAGCTCACGGCAACCTCAAACTCCTGGGCTCAAGCAATCCTCCTGTCTCAGCCTCCTGAGTAGCTGGGACTGCAGGCATGCGCCACCATGCCCGGCCCAAGTTTATTTCTTAAAGCGTGAATCTGAGTTCACAAAAAGTGCTATAGTTTTACTACCTACCTCTTCCACGTCAGAATAGCACAAGACAGTAGGCGCCCAATCACAACAGCTACATTTTACTTCAGCTTCCAGTATGCCAGTTGGTTACTATATTTTCATTTAATCCTCGCAAAACTTTTATGATGTTGGCATATTATCCCCATTTTTCAGACAGGGAGGCTGAAGTTTTGAGAGGTTAGGTAGCGTACCCAAAATCACACTGTAAGAGGCAAACCCAAGAGTTGAACCTACATCTGTGTGACCCCACACCCATGTACTTTGGACTGCAGCACGCTACCTGTTACTTCCCTGATAACGTGGGCGTGGAGAGGCTAGGGGCTGGACAAAGTGGCTGCAGGTTCCCCCTGACGGCTCCTAGGGCTAGAAACTCACAGGATCAATGGAAGTCAGGTCATTGAAGGACAGGTCAATCCAGGCCAGGTTCTGTGGATACGCTAGCAGCTGTGAAACCACCTCGTTGAAGTGTTCGAGGTCGTTGAGGACATTGTTATTCAGCCACAGGGACTGGGTCAGTGACTTCCCCGACTTTGAGTGCCTCAGTGGTCGTAGCCCTGGCCTCGGATCCTCGCTTACCAGATCTGTGGGGACAAAGTGAGGCTTGGATATATCTTTACTTTTCTGGTCTTTAGGGAGTGGGAAGGGACAGAGCTGGAAGATTAGCAGCCCAAGCTATAGCTGGAGGGGCTGGCAGGGCCATAGCCTTGTGCTTGAGTCTACTATGACCCTGCCCCACAGGTGCCAGCCATCAGAATAAGTTTAAACTAAGGGCCAAAGACTTCTGTCCCAAACTCTTGGCTTTCCAGGTCACACGGTCTTATGTTTATTGTATCATTGGGTCTTTGTATACCACACCCAGAGTGGGATTGTGGTGGGGAAAAACTATTCCCATTTTATAAATGAGGCAACTAAGAACCAGAGTTGTTGGGCTTGAACCAACAGATGACAGTACAAAATCCAGAATTATCTACTGGTAGGGCCTATAGAATTTACTTCAGTGGAACACACTCTAATGTCCTCCCTCCCTTCTGTTAATGTAGAGCACCTACAGTGTGCCATACACTGGATATAAAATGGTGAACAAAATGACAGACTGTGCCAGACTCATGAGTAACAGGGCAGGGATGAAGCAGACATTTGTGCCTGGGAGGAGCTGATGTGGAAAAGATGGGAACAAGCTGGCAATTAAGTGTGATAAGGGCTATATAACAGTTGTGGCAGCACAGAAAAGGGGCTCCTGACCCACTCTGGGAACTCGGGGAACTTACCCAGGGAAGCTGAAGCCTGAATCTCAGTGGCTTCGGAGATGTTCACCAGGTAAAGAAGGACAGGAACGATGGTAAGAACATGAACAAACGTGGTGTGCATGTGCATGTGTACACGCATATGTGTAGGCACTGCACAAGGGAGATGAGGAAAAAAGAAATGGGAGCCCAGTCATAAAAGTCTTGAATGTCAGGCTAAGGATCTTGGGACTTACCCTGTAGGTGATGGGAAGCCAATGGAATGTTTAAAGCAAAAGAGATTATTCAATTTTTTCATTTCAGAAAGATCACTCTGAAGCTTCAGTGTGGAATATGGATTTTAGGGGGTGGGTAGGACCAAAAGACCAATTTGGCTATTTCAGTCATCCAAGCAAGAGATGAGAGGAACATACAGCCAGCCTGATTTAATTGACTGGATGAAAAGATAGAAGAATATTTAAGGGTGGTGCCCAGTTTTTTTGTTTGAGTGACTGGGTGGATGCTAGTTCTATTAACTGGTAGGGGGTTATAAAAGGAGAAAGAGGACTAGGAAGATGATGTGTTCAGGCTTGGGTTTGGTGTGTTTGAAGTTCCTGTAGTACAAAGGTGGAAAAGCCAAGTAGGCAGTTGGATATGAAGGTCTGAAGTGCAGGAGACACAGTTGTGAGAATAATTAGCTTAGAGTGTGTACAAGTGTTAGGAAATAGATCAGACTGCTCAGGGAGAGTGAGGGTAGAGAGGAAAGTTGAGGAGGAAAGGGAGGTCCATTTAAAAAGTTAAATAATCAGAGAAGGAAAGGGTGAACCAGGAGAGAACAGTTTTAAAGATGTTCAGGGAACCTATAGTTTATATGATGAGTAAGGTCCAGGGAGATAAGGACTGAAAAGTAATTTTGACAACTCAGAAATCCCTGGTAACCGTGGTAAGGGGCTGTTTCAATGGAATGGCAAGGGCCTAGGGGCAGAAGCCAGATTTGAGTGAGTTCAAGAGTGAATGGATGGCTGGGAGCAATGGCTCATGCCTGTAATCCTAGCACTCTGGGAGGCCAAGGCAGGCAGATCAATCAAGGTCAGGAATTCAAAACCAGCCTGAGCAAGAGTGAGACCCCGTCTCTACTAAAAATAGAAATTAATTGGCTAACTAAAAATATATAGAAAAAATTAGCCAGGCATGGTGGCACATGCCTGTAGTCCCAGCTACTCGGGAGGCTGAGGCAGGAGGATCACTTGAGCCCAGGAGTTTGAGGTTGCTGTGAGCTAGGCTGATGCCATGGCACTCTAGCCTAGGCAACAGAGTGAGACTCTGTCTCAAAAAGAAAAAAAAAAAAAAAAAGCGAGAATGGGGAATAGAGCAATGTTAGAACTCCTCAGTATGGAATACCCCTGACCCTCAACTCCCTTCTTTTTTTTTGTTTTTGAGACAGTCTTGCTTTGTCACCCAGGCTAGAGTGCCGTGGCATAAGCCTAGCTCACAGTAACCTCAAACTTCTGGGCTCAATCCTCCTGCCTCAGCCTCGGCCTTCCAGAATGCTAGGATTACAGGTATGAGCCACTGCGCCCAGCCCCCTCTTCTTTTTAAAAATGAGATTGAGAAAGAGGATGGGCCTTGTCCAAGTTCATAGTCAGTGGCAGAGCCAGAAATAGACACCAGGTCTGGCTGAGGTGACTATATTTTTCTCATTGTCTGTAAGCTTTTCGTTACCAGTCTAAAGCTGCCTCTGGGGAAGGAAGTAGTTAGCATTGCTAGCCAGCTTGTCTCCACTGTCCCTTCAGCTCTCTTATTGGATGTGCCTGTCCCTTCCACCCAACATTAACTTCTTTTCCTCAGCTGCAGGTCAGGCAGCATCCACCAGATGGCTCTGTGTCTTAGTCCTGGAGTAAGCAGGACCTACTGCTGGGGCTTGAGGTTGCTGGAAGGTTACAGAATGAATACCAGAGCAGAGTACCCCAGCTCATGAATAAACTTGCCTTCCTCCCCACATCTCCTGAGAACACTGAAATGAAATGACACAGATGAGTAAAAATTAAGGTCATATAACCTCATATGAACTAGCACCCAGGATGATAATGTAGCAGCTTGAGAAATGCTACCAAGCGTGGGCTGATCCTAAGCTCCAAAGGAGCAACTGATGGGATGGAGTTGCCTAAAATTTGAGACTACCTGGAGCTTCTTTTATCAAGGATGGAGTGAGCTGTCCAGGCTGCTATAGTTTACTGCTCCCCTCATTCCACCAACATTGCCTGAGGATCTGTTAAAGCTTCCTTGTTCAGAATAAGCCAAGGCAGGTCTGAAAATTGGACCACAGGTATCAATGCTCAGTGAACTGGTAGGATTTAGCTTCAGAAAGACCTAGGGAAACCTCTGAAGGCCTGCCATTGCAACTTTTTCCATGTCTGTCCCCAGAAGGCAGGAGTCAGTTTGATATGAAGAACTGCCTTGTATCATCTCTCAACCCCATTATGGAAGGGGATGGTAGGTATGTATGGTGGGGGACTCCTTTAATACTGTGGGTGTGTGGGAGGTTAGAGGACTATTAGGTTGGTGGTAGTACAGATTAGATACCTTCTAAAATCACTGCCATTTCAGATTCTGTGATCCATCTACTGATTAATTCAACAAATAGTGTGCCAAGTACCCCCAAACTCTACCCCGTCTTCTAACCTGCTATAAATATGTTTTAGAAGCTCTGGGGAACCTGAAGGGACTCAGGCTTTCGGGGAATTGATATGCCTCACACACACACACTTAACCAAGGAGCACAGTGCCTGACATACACATTTATAAATATATGCTTAATAGGCACTCAGTAAATATTGAATTATTTAGTGAAGGGCAGGGCATCTGTATGGATTATGCTTTGTGCTGTAGAGTTAACCCTTCGTAGTAGTAGCTTGTCTTCCTTCATTCTGAGGACTCCACAGAGTCTCCTCCCTCAGAGTTGGGAATCCCATGATAGGAATATGGGTAAAGGCATGCTTTCCCCCTGTCTGTCACTTCAGTTGCCTTGTATATAGCTATTATTGCAGTTAAAATGAAACATGGACTATGTTAATCAGAAGTGACAAAGTATACAATAAAGATCACAGTGAGTGGGTGTGTGCTCATGAGAGAACAAACACGAGTTACCCTGTGGCTGATGCTAACCCAAGTAGTGCCCTAAATCCAAGCTAAGCTTAGTACCATTCGGCATCTTCCTGAGCTTAAAGGTGGCTACCAATTGCCTGAGAAAGAAAACCAAAGGCAGACAATGGGTCTAGGACAGTGACTCTTACCATTTTCTGTGAGGACAAATGCACTGATGCTTTCATGAAAGACTAGGTAACAAAAGCCAGGGATAACGGTGTGGTGGCATGCACTTGTAGTCTTAGCTACTCAGGAGGCTGAGGTGGGAGGATTGCTTGAGCCTAGAAGTTTGAGGCTGCAGTGAGCTATGATCACACCACTGCACTCCAGAATGGGCAACAGAGCAAGACCCTGCCTCAAAACAGTAAAAAATAAATTTAAAAATTAAAAAAAGTGGCCGAGTGCGGTAGCTCACACCTATAATCCTAGCACTCTGGGAGGCCAAGGCGAGTGGATCGCTTAAGGTGGATCGCTTTCGAGACCAGCCTGTGCAAGAGCGAGACCCCATCTCTACTAGAAATAGAAAGAAATTGGCCACCTAAAAGTATATAGAAAAAATTAGCCGGGCATGGTGGCACATGCCTGTAGTCCCAGCTACACGTGAGGCTGAGGCAGAAGGACTGCTTGAGCCCAGGAGTTTGAGGTTGCTGTGAGCTAGGCTAACACCATGGCACTCTAGCCTGGCAACACAGTGAGACTCTATCTCAAAAAAAAAAACAAAACAAAAAAAATTAAAAAAAGCAAGGGATGCTGGGCGCGGTGGCTCATGCCTGTAATCCTAGCACTCTGGGAGGTCGAGGCGGGTGGATTGCTCTAGGTTGGGAGTTCGAAACCATCCTGAGCGAGACCCTGTCTCTACTAAAAATAGAAATTAATTGACCAACTAAAAATATATATACAAAAAATTAGCCGGGCATGGTGGTGCATGCCTGTAGTCCCAGCTACTTGGGAGGCTGAGGCAGGAGGATCGCTTGAGCCCAGGAGTTTGAGGTTGCTGTGAGCCAGGCTGACGCCACGGCACTCACTCTAGCCAGGGCAACAAAAGTGAGACTCTGTCTCAAAAAAAAAAAAGCCAGGCGCGGTGGCTCACGCCTGTAATCCTAGCACTCTGGGAGGCTGAGGCGGGCAGATTGCTCGAGGTCAGGAGTTCGAAACCAGCCTGAGCAAGAGCGAGACCCTGTCTCTACTATAAATAGAAAGAAATTAATTGGCCAACTAATATATATATAAAATTAGCCGGGCATGGTGGCGCATGCCTGTAGTCTCAGCTACTTGGGAGGCTGAGGCAGCAGGATTGCTTGAGCCCAGGAGTTTGAGGTTGCTGTGAGCTAGGCTGACGCAACGGCACTCACTCTAGCCTGGGCAACAAGCGAGACTGTGTCTCAAAAAAAAAAAAAAAAAGCAAGGGATGAGACTCAGCATAGGTGGCTTATGCCTATAATCCTAGCACTTTATTTATTTTATTTATCTTATTTTTTTTAGCTGGGACTACAGGCATGTGCCACCATGCCCAGCTAAGTTTTTCTATATATATTAGTTGGCCAGTTAATTTCTTTCTACTTATAGTAGAGATGGGGTCTCGCTCTTGCTCAAGCTGGTTTCGAACTCCTGACCTCGAACGATCCACCCACCTCGGCCTCCCAGAGTGCTAGGATTACAGGCGTGAGCCACCGCGCCCGGGAATCCTAGCACTTTAGGAGGCCAATGCAGGAAGATTACTTGAGGCTAGGAGTTCAAAAGCAGCCTAGGTAATATGATGAGACCCTGTCTCTATAAAAAAATTTAAAAATTAGCCAACTCAGGAAGATTATTGCATAAGCCTAGGAGTTCGAGGTTTCAGTGAGCTATGATTGCACCACTGCACTCTAGCCTAGGTGACAGAGCAAGACTGTCTCTAAAACAACAACAACAAAAACATTGGAAATACCACAGTTTGTTGATAATGAGACCCCTCATTTTTTAACAGTCAGAAAAAGCTTGTGTACCCAGATAGTGAAGATAGAGTTCTGCCTACTCTGCAGCAGCCTGTTTTCTTTTCACTAGTTTCCTCTCTTCAGGTAAAAACAGGGGAATAAAACTACTGGCTGATATATATTGGCTTTGTGTTTTCTTCCACCTGACTTTCCTGCTGTAGCCTGGCTTCTTTTGAAGATGATCAACTATTCAGAGCCCCCTGGTTCCTTTCAGACTTGCTTTTAAACTTCCGCCCCCCGCCCCCCAAGACAACAACACATCTGCAAGCATATGGGAAGACTGTTTTTAGGCTTTTAAATAGAAGGCTGTGGTTTCTCCCTAGGGGTCACACTGGGCCTGCTGCCGCCTTGGTGAGTAGAGTGCTGTGCTCTGGGGGCTGACCTGGGATGATATGGATGCTTCTGAAGGAGTAGTCAAGAGGGGGCTCCTGCACCAAAGTGTTCATATAGTCTCTTCTGCTCATAGTTCAGGCCATCATTCAGCAGGTATAAGCATGTGTCCTCGGAGTCTAGGTTCAGCCTGGGAGAACAGAGAAGGACAGGTGTTTCAAGGACATGGGGCATCGGCCTTCCCCATAGCCTGCTTTCTACCCTTTACTACTCTAGGCCTGCCTAGCTGCATTTCTATTTTAAGATATTAATCTTAAAAAAAACTCATTTGATAGTTATAATATCCATTTCTATTTTCCAGATGAAGAAACTGAGACCCAAAGGGTAAAAGGACTTGCCCAGAGTTAAGCCAATGAGTCAGTTGTGGACTGCAGTCAGTGTCCTCAATCATCCTCTGGAGACCCATTATGCTACTCCACAGTAGTTACCATGGAGACTGTCTTGGTACCTACCCTCTGTTGACATCAACTGGGCTATTCTATTGCTTAACAAACTCCTGGGGGCTTGCACTGAATCTGGTTGGTGCCTGACAGCCCTTTTCAGTTTGACCCAGCTGGGGATTTGCTACCTTCTCTGCTCAGCTTGTCTGTCAACCCCATTACCTTTCCATCCAGAGACCCTACTTTCAGCCACATCCTGAAAGTAGTCACACATATAGTAATAGAAACAGACACACTCTCGCATAAAACCAGTCTACCTCTCACTCACCTGTCACTGATGCCTGAAACTCCACCATTAGGGATTCATTCCTTTGGGTTTAGGGATTGTTCCCTGTTAAAATGGAAATACCCCCTGAGAGGGGTGAACATAATGTTATCAGTCTTTGCAATGAGGTGTGAATTGTCTTAACAAATCCTTTCCAAATTCTTAGCCAAAGTAAAGCTGAAGACAGGTTTTCCTGGAGACTGGAAAGAGCCATGAGAATACTACTCACCTGGGAGGAAGAGAGCTGACAACACACTTTACCAAGGGGTTTGTATGTGAATCATACAAACATAAAACAGACAGACTGTCAAGGACAAAGATTTCTCCGAGTCTACCTCCCTTTTCTGATTCCATCCACTGCTGTCACCTCTGCATTATTACTTCACCCGCTTTCCAAAAGGATTTGGAGTTTACAATAATAACATAAGACAGGATGATTTGTAGAATAGTGCTGTCCAACAGAAATATAACATGAGTCATAAGTGCAAGCCAGATATAGTTTTTTTCGCATGTGTAAAATTTTCTAGTAGCCATAAGAAAAATGAAACAGGTGAAGTTAATTTTAATATATTTTACTTAACCCAATATATCCAAAATATCATTGAACATGTAATCAGTATTAAAAATTATTGATATATTTTACACTTATAGCACATCCTAGTTTGGATTAGCTACCTGTTAAGTGCTCAGTTGCCACATGTGACTAGTGGCTACCATATTGGACAGTGTAGATGTAGAAAATTAAAAATGGGTCCTGGCCGGGCGTGGTGGCTCACGCCTGTAATCCTAGCACTCTGGGAGGCCGAGGCGGGCGGATTGCTCAAGGTCAGGAGTTCGAAACCAGCCTGAGCGAGACCCCGTCTCTACCAAAAATAGAAATAAAAATTAATTGACCAACTAAAAATATATATACAAAAAAAAAAATTAGCTGGGCATGGTGGCGCATGCCTGTAGTCCCAGCTACTCGGGAGGCTGAGGGAGTAGGATCGCTGAGCCCCGGAGATTGAGGTTGCTATGAGCCAGGCTGACCCCACGGCACTCACACTAGCCTGGGCAACAAAGTGAGACTCTGTCTCAAAAAAAAAAAAAAAGAAAATTAAAAATGGAAGAGAAAGATCAGAAACTGGATTAAAGGAAGAGCAAAATGTACCCGAGACTTTAGGAATCTAAGCCTATATTTAGCTCTGAAATCCCTGGCAGCCAAAATACATAAGGGAAACTTTGGGATATGCAGTTCTCATCACTGGGTTCAAAGAAGAATTACTTTGTATGCAGAAACAATGAAATTGGCAAGTATTCTTAAAATGGAATTTTTGTTAAAAAAACAAGGACCTGGTAGCTTGTAGTTCAGTTTAAGCTTAATTAAAACAGTTGAAGTAAATTCCTTGTTTGGTGATTTAACATATGTAAGGATAGAGTTTAACAAGTTTAGAGGACTGGAAAGTGAATGTCTATCTCAAAAAGTAGCAATTCTGCCGGGTGCGGTGGCTCACGCCTGTAATCCTAGCTCTCTGGGAGGCCGAGGCGGCGGTTTGCTTGAGGTCAGGAGTTCAAAACCAGCCTGAGCAAGACCGAGACCCCGTCTCTACTATAAATAGAAATAAATTAATTGGCCAATAATATATATAGAAAAAATTAGCCGGGCATGGTGGCACATGCCTGTAGTCCCAGCCACTTGGGAGGCTGAGGCAGAAGGATTGCTTGAGCCCAGGAGTTTGAGGTTGCTGTGAGCTAGGCTGATGCCATGGCACTCACTCTAGCCTAGGCAACAAAGTGAGACTCTGTCTCAAAAAAAAAAAAAAAAAAGTAGCAATTCCAACTGAGTTTTGGGGAAGTGTTGGCTTGAGTCAGTTCACAGCTAAATTCTCTGTTATTGACTGTCCCTGTGGGCATGGGTTGTTGATTAGGTAGGCCTGAATCTTTTAGATATCAGATCTATAGGCAGACACAAAGAACAAATTATTCCTTTAGAAATAGAGGAACCTGGTTTGTGCTTTGCAGAAGTAGAGGAAGCTAGTTTAGACAGATGTCCATCCCACTAAACCTACAACAGGGCCTTTCAACGAGATTGGATACTTTTCTCAAATCTGGGTTGGGACCCCAGAGTTCTACATCACTGAACATGGATTTTGGCTTAAAATACTAAAGGACAGATTTTTACTGTTAGTCTCCTTGACAATTAGAGGAACCCAGTACAGTTCCTAAGAACTTCTGGTTTTGTTAGCACTGGCTCCTGATGCATTTTCTGAATGAGTCAGTATTAAAAATGGTACCTCAAGGAGCTGGATAAATTTGCTGGTAGGAAAGGGTTATTAGTCTTCTCCATCTAAACAGTAGCCCAGGGGTAATCACTCTGATTCTCCCCATGTGTACAGTAAATAAACCTCTTCCTATTTTTTTTTTTTTTTTGAGACAGAGTCTTGCTTTGTTGCCCAGGCTAGAGTGAGTGCCGTGGCATCAGCCTAGCTCACAGCAACCTCAAACTCCTGGGCTCAAGCAATCCTCCTGCCTCAGCCTCCCAAGTAGCTGGGACTACAGGCATGCGCTACCATGCCCGGCTAATTTTTTCTATATATATTAGTTGGCCAATTAATTTCTTTCTATTTATAGTAGAGACGGGGTCTCGCTCTTGCTCAGGCTGGTTTTGACCTCCTGACCTGGAGCAATTTGCCTGCCTCTGCCTCCCAGAGTGCTAGGATTACAGGCGTGAGCCACCGCGCCCAGCTACCTCTTCCTATTATTAAAAAAAAACCAAAAAACAGCCCAGGCTGTGAGCTAGTATCATCTCTTTTTTTTTTTTTTTTTTGAGACAGAATCTCACTTTGTTGCCCAGGCTAGAGTGAGTGCCATGGCGTCAGCCTCGCTCACAGCAACCTCAATCTCCTGGGCTCAAGCGATCCTCCTGCCTCAGCCTCCTGAGTAGCTAGGACTACAGACATGCGCCACCATGCCCGGCTAATTTTTTCTATATATATTAGTTGGCCAATTAATTCCTTTCTATTTATAGTAGAGACGGGGTCTCGGTCTTGCTCAGGTTGGTTTTGAACTCCTGACCTCGAGCAATCCACCCGCCTCGGCCTCCCAGAGTGCTAGGATTACAGGCGTGAGCCACCGCGCCCGGCTATCATGTCTTATTTAACACAGAAACTGGTTTACAGCAGGTACTCAGGAAATGTTTGTGGGATGAATGAATGAGAAACTGCCAAGTAAGATGATTTCTGTTTTGGGAGAGTTGATGCTAAGCTGTTCTAACAATTGGTTCCAGGTTCAGCTGTTTCAGTCCACACCTCATTCACAGTAAGATATTCAGTTCAATTCTGCAAACATTTGTTGAGTGCCTGCTGCCCTGTGCTTGACCAGAAGGAATGAAGCCAAGATACAAATAATAGAACCCTGTCATGAGCACAGAAAGAACTGCTGGGTTTCTATTGATTGTGGCAAACCAGCCTGCATCCAGTTCCAAACTAACAGCTGCCCACTTAGTGAATACTCTCATGTTTCCACACTCAGCTCTAGTGTACCCTCCTCTATAAAGCCTTTTAAAAATATTTCATTTATTAATAAATTATAATTATTTTCTTTTTCAACAACCATGCAAGCTTGGAATATAAAGCCTTTCTTTTCCAGATAAAATTGACCAATGCGCCCTATGTTAGATTGATTGCTTTGATGATCCCTATTAATGGTCTTTCCTGTGTCCATCCCTTTTTGCATATAACTTTGTAGTTCCATCCCACTCTGATGCTGGGCTCAGCCACATGACTTGTTTTGGCCAGTGGAATGTTGATAAACATGAAGCAAACAGAAGCTTTAAGAGGGGGCTTGCCCTCTTGCTCTTTGCCAATGCCATGAGAACATGGCTGGCCTGCTGGAGGGATATGACAGATGTGCAGGTAAGAGACATATGAAAGAGAACCAGTGATCCCAGCTGAGGCCATCTTAGATTAGCCTACAGTCAGCCTACTACCAGTGAAGATCAGAAGAGTCACCCAACCCACATGAGTGAGCCCAGTCAAGACGGGAAGAACCATCCAGGTGACTCAAAAATTTAGAAGCAATAATAAATGCTTATTGTTTTAAGCCACTGTGTCTGCATGGTTTGTTACACAGCAATAGCTAACTGATGCATACCCCCCACTGTACTTTGAACAAAACTTTTTCGCAGCCTGTTTTCTCATCTGTGAAATGGAGATAAATCCTACCATGAGAACTGCTGTATATCCTGCAGCAGATGCTCCGTAAATGGAAGCAGTTCTCTCTGTACTCATTTCTTTATAACCTACTTTATATTTCCCTCCCTGCAAGTTTGAGGACAGGGACAAGAAGTCAGACTTCTTCTTTCTGTCCACCATTACACTACATGGAACCTGGCAAAGATGCATATTCACTAAAGGCTTGATGGACAAATTAATAAATAGAAAAATGAAAGGAGAAATGAAGGAATAAATGGTGTCTTCAAGCTGTTGCAGCTGTCTCCAATCTTTATGGCATTAGGGACTGGTTTTATAGAAGACAGTGTTTTCACAGACAGGGGTGTGGAGGCAATGATGGTGAGCTATGGGGAGTGACAGTAAATACAGATGAAGCTTCGCTCATTTGCCTACGGCTTACTGCCCACTGCTTGGTGCTCATTGTGTGGCCCAGTACCAGTCCACAGCCTGGGGGTTGGAGACCAAAGACATAGAGTACCTGACAGCTAGGGAGAAGTGACAAAGGCTTAATGTTGCCTTGCTCGCTCCTGTGGCTGTGTTTTTGGAGTCAGTCTTTCCCAGCTGCTATTCTGGCTTATAACCAGGAGACAGATCTCAGCACGTTTACCACTCCAGACTGAATGACCTGACCTGATGAATGACAGGGTTAGGGGCATACCTGCCTTGTTTTGGAATTCCAAAATTCCAACTGAATTTTTCTTTTCCAAACAGCTAAATATTTTTAATTGCCTTTTTTTTATTGTAATAGTTAACATGATAGCTGAATAAAATCAAACATAAACAAGTATATCAAGTAGAAACTGAAAGTCTGAATCTCCATTAACAGTTTGGGAATATAACCTAGAATGTGATATATAATAAGATTATGTATATATATTTTAAAATACTGTCTATTCCTTTATAACCCTATTTTTTTCTTTCCAAAGTGTTGTATACTCCCTTACCCTTTTAATGGCTGCAGAGTATTCCATAGTACGTATCATACTTTAACATTATTTACTTAATTTAACTTTAACCAATCCCAAATTGGCAGAAATTTGTTTTCAGTTTTTGGAAATTACTAACAACTGGAATTTGATTTGTAGCTAGCCTATTCCTGCCCTCTCTCAGGCAAGCAGAAACATGATGGCACAGGAAGCTTTGAGGAATAATCAGATAAGATCTGATAGGAGATTCAACAGCTTAGCCTAGAGAGTTTCTGTTTATTGGCTACAGGTGGAAGAAAAATCAAATGCCATGAAAAATCTGCCACATAATATAATAATATATTCTGGGAGGTTATATTCCTAGGTTTCAAAGGGAGGCCAAGATTCAGCCTGGATCCTGCCCACCTCTCTACTCCCATTTCTTATCCTCACCTCCAATTCTGCCGTCCAGCCAAGTGCAACTACTCACAGTAAGTTCCCTGCACCTGCCTCTGGGCGTCTGGAACAGTTTCTCCTTCCAGCTTTCTCTGCTTGAAATATAGTTTCTTCCTTCCTTTGCCTTGCTAATTCTTACCTCAGGGCTCAGCTCAGGTTTCAACTTTTCTTCTTCTTTTGTTTTTTTAGGGACAGGGTCTTGCTATGTTGCCCAGGTTGGAATACAGTGGCATGACCAAAGCTCACTGTAACCTTGAATTCCTGGACTCAAGCCATCTTTCTGGCTCAGCCTCCCAAGTAGCTGGGACTACAGGCATGCACTACCATACTTGGCTAATTTATTCATTTAATTTTTTTGTTAATTTTTATACAGACAGGGTCTCACTATGTTGCCCTGAAATTATCTTCTTACTATTTATATGTCCATAAACTCCACCAGGGCAGGAACTATGTTTTTCTCATAGTTGTATCTCATAGTGGTGGCAAGTAGTAGGTGCTTAACAAATATATAAAAAATTGCAACTGAATAACAGTATAAAGGAGAGGGACATGAGGTTGCTGAGCAATAGTCTTCAGGAATTACTTCCTAAAGAAGTGATTGAGAGAAATCTAAAGGATAAGTATAAATTAGCCATAGCAAGGGGCAAAGATGAGCATTCCAGGCAGAAGTAACAGCTATATGCAAAGGTTCTGTGGTGGGAGGGTACTTGAAAGAGAAGGAGGATGTATGGTTAGACTAGAGTCTGGAGATATGGGAGCAATAGGAAGCCACAAAGTATATATTTAAATGGAAGGTGGGTGGGGAGAGTGAACAATATCAGATTTGCATTTGGATGGATTACTTCCACAGTATTTAAAATGGCTAGGAGGGAAGGCAAGAAAGATGTGATGACTAGGTGAAACAGGAAGTTAAGCTGGCAGGACTTCATGATCCATGGGAAAGAGATGTATTAAGGATAACTCTCAGGGTTTTGGCTTGTGAATATTGTGGATAAAGGTGGGAACATTGGAAGAGATCCAGGCTTGGAGCAAAGGGTTGGAGTGCATAGAAATTATGAGTTCAGTTTCTGAAATGTTGAGTTTGCATTGCCTTTGAGATATCCTGAAGGAGATGTCTTGGTGGCAACTGGCTATACATATCTGGAGGTCAAAGATGAGGGCTGGGCTGGAGATACACACTTGTGTATATCTGCATGCAGTTGGTAAATGAAGTTGTGGTATGGATAAGAGTACTCAAGTGGAGAATATAGACTATGGCAGGAAGCAGGCATAGGAACAACCCTGGAAGAACTGTGAGATAGTCAGTGAACCAATCAAGGCCAGGTAGCGGCCAGCCACAAGCCAACTGATCAAGGCAGCTTCATACATGGGTGCCATGTTAGCCAGATTGCTTTCTGTTTAATTTATTTAAAATGTTCAATTCCCACTGTCTTCAGTCTCTCTAGTTCCTTCTCCCCATTAAAACTTTCACAGAAGGACTTGAAATTTATTCAGGCTTAAGTGTAAATAACCCAAAATAGGCAACACAGGTTCCCCTTCCCTGGGGCAGTTTAACCTATTTCCTCCAAACAGTACAAAAGCTATAGAGGTAGCAAGCTCAAGCTAAAGAGACTTGGTTGGAAGTTGGGGAACTGGGGTCTAGTTCTAGCTCTGTCACTGATTTAGTGTGTGGCCTTGGACAAGTCACTTCTCCTCTCTGGGTTTCAGTTTTCCAATCTATGAAATGGGGATAAATATCCTTCACTCAGAGCTGTCATGTTATCAAAAGACAGTGAAAGCGCTGGATAAGTTGCTAAATGTAACAGATCTGTCACAAGGACAGTACAAGGAATGAAGCTTGAAAAGAAGCAGAGAGCTTCGAGAAGCAGACCACGGAGGAGGTGTAGGGAGAAAAGGTAATTTAGGGACAGTATTCTTAATGAGTATGTGAGGGAGAATCCTGCAGAGTCTCTGAGAGGGGGTCTTCTGTCTTGGAAGAGGAAGAAAAGAGGCACTTCAAGCCCCATAAAGTTGCCTACATCTTCAGAATTTAGGACTGTGATTTACTCTAATGCTACTCCCTTGTCTTGAAGAGGGTCTCAGTTCCTCAGAGGAAAACCAACCCCATGTTTGAGGGCGTTTCCGATTTCCCAAGGTGTGTCTGGGACTTGAGGTATCCGTATTTGGGGGTCCCATGTTTGCGTTGGGGGAGGCTCTTAAGCAATCCCAAATCTGTATGGGTATCTATCTCCTGCAGCCTTCCCGTTCACTGTCCCCACATGGGTGTTGTGACTTGTTCACTGTGAAAAGGGGTGAGGGTTAGGGGGTGGAGATCTCAGGTCTGGTGAGTAGAGAAGTTTCTAGTCTTTCCATGGTGCCCTTTCCCTCTCCACAGAGCTCTTGTTCCCTACAGCAGGTTTCCGGTTTTTCCGCCCTACTTACCAGCAGTTGCTTTCTCTCCAGCCTTAGCGTCACACTATCTCAGGGTTACTCGGAGTAACTCCATGGCAACTGTCTTCGTCACCACGTCCCGGCCAGCGCCGTAAGTGCTGCCGCGATGCCTACCGGGACCTGTAGTTCCTCGGGGCGGGGCTACAAGGCCGCGGGTGGTGCTGGGATTTGAAGTTCCTTTTGCCTTCATGGTCAGGCCATTGTCCGGAAATAGTGAAACCCCTCTCCCTTCCCAGTGGCCCTCACACTTCCTTTTCCCGGGTCCTCAAGCGTGCCCTACGTACGACAACAGCCGATAGGGGCCAATCAGAGGGCGGTGCGAGGGGGTGGGGCCATAGTTTAAATTAATTGTGCGCTCACAGCACCGGCGCGAGCCCGCGACGAGGTGTGCGATCCAGGGGGATCACTAGGCGAAGCGGGAGCTCGCGGCCAGGTAACCGGCGCGGGCCCGCGGCTGGCGTGTGGTCTGGACGCCCGCAGGGATGCCCAGGCCTAAAGGGGTTGCTGGAGAGGCCGGTACGAGCGGAAAGCCTCCTTCGTAACAGTCAGAAAGGGGAGAGTCTATGGGGGTAAGGTTTGTAAGGAGAAGGGCACATCTAGGGGGAGGAGCTGGGGTGTCTGAGGGGGAGGGTCTGTTTGGGGGCGTGTCCGTGGATTTATGTCTGAGGACGTCGGTGGTAGCGGGTAGTGCAATTTCATGACAGCCTTGTAACTTGAGGGGTCCTGTAATGGAAAGTCCTCGCCTATTATTATGAACAATAGCAGTAGTAGTTATAGTAGTACAGTAGTAAACATTTTCCAAGCACCAGCTACGTATCTGGCATTGTGCTACACCTTTCATAAAGCTCAACTTTTTAATCTTCTAACAGCCTTATTAAAGATGGGGACCTTGAGGTTTTAGTGTTTAACTTGGCCATGCTTACATAGCTAGTGCGAGGTTGGCTATACTGGGGGTTTTGAGGGTTGGGCATAAATGAGGACGGGGGAGGGGCTTGTGAGGGTGCTCGTTGTGTTGAACTGGTCACTTAATTTATTTTCAGCTTCACTTTTCAAATATGTAAACAATGATCTTACCTGCCTAATGTACTTACTGGGGTTGTTGTGAGGATCAAATTAGCTAAGGTGTTTCATGCAAGCACCTTAGAAAGTACAAATTTATGACTACAAATGATGTGACTGTGTGAAGGTTGTGGGTGAGAGAGAGCTCAACGGGGTTGATGGTTCCTCCTCTGGATACCTCTTTTGCTTACCTCTGAGGTAGCACTTGTCATCTGGTGCTCTAAGAGTCTCTGTTTGTCTGCCTTTGTAGATAATGAGAGACTGTTTTTTGTCACTGTATCCTGATGGCTATGTGGGATTTGAGACATGTCATGACCATTAATGTATATTAATATTTTAGAATGATGTGTTTTCTTGGGCTGGAAAGGGGATAGGAGTCTGTCTTACCCATCTTCATTTAGTAGCTTTTGAACCTCAGTAATAAGCAAACCCTGCCAGGTGTGGTGGCTCACACCTGTACCCAGCAACTCCAGAGGCTAAGGCAAGAGGATGGCTTGAGGCCAGAAGTTTGAGACCCTCCAGAGCAACATCGTGAGACACTGTCTCTAAAATATATATATATTTTTAAGTTAGCTGGGCATGGTGGCGAGTGCCTGTAGTCATAGCTATTTGAGAGGCGCAGAGTGAGGAAGATTGTTTGAGCCTGGAAATTCAAGGTTGCAGTGAGCTAGAATGGAGACACTGCACTACAGCCTGGGCAACAAAGTGAGATCCCTATCTCTAAAAAAATTTTTTTTAAATAAAAATAAGTTTTAAAAAAATACAAAAGAAAAAAAACAAATAAAGCTAACTTCTTTTCTGGAATGGCACTGCCTCCTGAAAATGTAATTGTATTTACTCGCTTTTTTCTTCATTTTCTTTTTTTTTTTTTTTTTTTTTTTTTTTTGAGACAGAGTCTCACTTTGTTGCCCAGGCTAGAGTGAGTGATGTGACGTCAGCCTAGCTCACAGCAACCTCAAATTCCTGGGCTCAAGAAATCCTGCTGCCTCAGCCTCCAGAGTAGCTGGGACTACAGGCATGTGCCACCATGCCCAGCTAATTTTTTCTACATATATTAGTTGGCCAATTAATTTCTTTCTATTTATAGTAGAGACAGGGTCTCGCTCTTGCTCAGGCTGATTTCGAACTCCTGACCCCAAGCAATCCACCTGCCTCTGCCTCCCAGAGTGCTAGGATTACAGGCGTGAGCCACTGTGCCCAGCCTGTATTTACTTGCTTTAATCGATGCTTTCCTCTCTCTAGTATCTGTTGCCTGGTCTTTTGTTTCCAAAGTTCTGAGTTGTCAAGTGTATTACTCTGTGGTGGGCAGAAATCTTTGATAGTATGTGAGGTGGGGCTCTCTATCTTGTGGAGATCTTTACTGCTGCGAATATGTGGGAACCTGGCCTGAGCATTCAAATCAAGTAAGGTAGCTTTCAGTCAGCAAGGATGGGTGTATGTGTTCCCTCCCTGTTTCTTTTCTTTCTTTTTAAAAATTTTTTTTCCTGCAAATTCTTCCACATCCTGATCTCCCTCTCTATTTCTGTGTGGCATTTTCTCTTTTAGAGGAAGAAGCACATATTTCTCTGTAAAGCTTCCAAAGTACTCTTTTCTTGGCCCATCAAGCAAATGATGACTAATTGTAATGCCTCAATCCAAGTCCACAGCCAAAATCTGTACTCCTCAAAAGCTAGAAGATCTTACCTGAAAGCTCATTAAGAAACATTTCTATTTAGAATGTTCTTTTTTACTTTTGGAATATGGGAGTGGGAAGAATGCCCTGAACTAAGCCTTGAGTTCTAGAACTTAGGATGAGGGCCAAGCCCTGCCTCAGATTCTGGAACAGAGTTAATCAGGGGCTGTTTTGAAAGCTGTGTCTAATTGATAAAACCCTATGGTCAGAACGTATCCTGAGGGTCATTTAATTCAGCCTCTTACACTAAACATATCAAAAGTTGTTGTCTAGACTCAAAATGAGTACTTCCAAGAATGAAACAATTCCCAGAATTAATCCATCTCAATGTTGGAACAATTCTAATTAATGATAATTTTTGTTTTGTGCTGTTAGTGATTATTTTGTTTCACCCATATATGTTTGCTGTTTGTTTCTTTTTTTTTTTTCCTGAGACAGAGTCTCACTATGTTGCCCGGGCTACAATGCTGTGGCATCAGCCTAGCTCACAGCAACCTCAAACTCCTGGGCTCAAGCGATCCTCCTGCCTCAGCCTCCTGAGTAGCTGGGACTACAGGCATGCGCCACCATGCCTGGTTTATTTTTCTATATATTTTTAGTTGGCCAATTAATTTCTATTTATAGTAGAGACCCCGTCTCTAGTATAAATAGAAATAAATTAATTGGCCAATAATATATATAGAAAAAATAAGCCAGGCATGGTGGCACATGCCTGTAGCCCCAGCTACTCTGGAGGCTGAGGCAGGAGGATCGCTTTAGCCCAGGAGTTTGAGGTTGCTGTGACCTAGGGTGACACCACTGCACTCTAGCCTGGGCAACAAAGCGAGACTCTGTATAAGAAAGAGAGAGAGAGAGAGAGAGAGAGAGAGAGAGAGGGGCAGAGAGAGAGAGAAAGAGAAAGAAAGAAAGAAAGAAAATGTTATTTTATTGAAATTCTGGGTTTTTGTTGTTACTCTTGTGAACTATGCTCATTGCTTCTCTGTCATTTGGCTAAGATCAACTGGAGAACTATGTTTATAATTTAACTATTTTATTGTAGGTAACCTGTCTTTCTCTCTGGTTGTTTTTAAGATCTTCTTTGTGGTTATTTGTGTTCAGTGGTTTTATTACATGGTGTGAATTTAATTTTATTTTTCCCATGGGATATCCAAACAGAGATTTTGTATCTTTCAGTTTTGTAGAAATTCCCAGTTGCCATCTCTTTAAATAGTGCCTCTCCCAAGATCTCATATTAAACTGATGTTGGACATTCTTATTCTGTCTTCCACATCTCTTATTCTTTCTTTCATAATTTACATCTCTATCTTTCTTTGTTAACCTCTAGGTAATTTCCTTATATGTATCTCCTGGCATACAAATTTACTTTTCAGGTCTAATTTGCATTTTGAGTTCTTATTTATTTATTTATTTATTTTTTGAGACAGAGTCTCGCTTTGTTGCCCAGGCTAGAGTGAGTGCCGTGGCATCAGCCTAGCTCACAGCAACCTCAAACTCCTGGGCTCGAGCGATCCTTCTGCCTCAGCCTCCCAAGTAGCTGGGACTACAGGCATGCGCCACCATGCCCGGCTAATTTTTTTTTTATATATATATATATCAGTTGGCCAATTAATTTCTTTCTATTTATAGTAGAGACGGGGTCTCGCTCTTGCTCAGGCTGGTTTCGAACTCCTGACCTTGAGCAATCCGCCCGCCTCGGCCTCCCAAGAGCTAGGATTACAGGCGTGAGCCACCGCGCCCGGCCTGAGTTCTTATTTTTATTAGCTACCTTTTTCATTTCTTAGAAGAACTCTTTGGTTCTTTTTCAATTTTTTTTTTTTTTTGAGACAGAGTCTCATTCTGTTGCCTGGACTAGAGTGCCATGGCATCAGCCTAGCTCACAGCAACCTCAAACTCCTAGGCTCAAGCAATCCTTCTGCCTCAGCCTCCGGAGTAGCTGGGATTACAGGCATGTGCCACCATGCCCGGCTAATTTTTTCTATATATTTTTAGTTGACCAATTAATTTCTTTCTATTTTTAGTAGAGACGGGATCTCGCTCTTGCTCAGGCTGGTTTTGAACTCCTGACCAAATTTTTTGTCTATTTTTAGTAGAGATGGGGTATTGTTGCTCCTCAGACTGGGCTCAAACTCCTAACCTTAAGTGATCCTCCCATCTCAGCCTCCCAGAGTATTAGGATTACAGGCATGAGTCACTGTGCCTGGCCTCAAATCTATTTTTTATGGTATCTTGTTTTCAGTTCATTTTGTGTCTATAATAATTTTAAAGAAATTTAATTTATAGCCTCTATCATATTGTTCAGTTATCTGAAGTTTTTAGGGGTATAATCCTGCCATTTGTTGTAACTGACACTTATGATATTATGTCCTCAAGTATTTTGTAATTTTGGATTGTGAGCTCATCTTCAGAGGAGCATCATCTATGATAATCTTATGTAGCCTGGGCTGAGGTCAGTTTTCTAAAGAGCTTTTTAAATTTATAACAAATCAACTTTGTTTAGGTATAATTTATGTACCATAAACTTTATTTAAATTAAAAAGAGTTTTGGGCTGGTCCAATGGTAGTGGGTTATCAGAACTCATTGACATTAGTGTCACTAAAGTTGATGTATAACCCCCCAATGCTAAATTTGACTGGCTAAAAAAAAAGGAGTTTTGGAGATGTATACACCTGTAAAAGGTGACCACAGTCAAGATCTGAGTATTCCATCATCCCCAAAAGTTTCCTCATGCTTCTTCATCGAGCTTTCCTTTTATCCTGGTTCCAGGAACTACTGATCTGGTTTTTGTTGTTACATATTAATTTATGTTTTCTAGAATTTTATGTAAATGAAATATTACAATGTATGTTCTTTTGTGCCTGGCTTCTTTCATGTAGCATAATTTGAGATTTATCCATTCAGTTACATGTATCAGTCACTTGTTACTTTCTATTGCTAGGTAGTATTTCATTGTATGGCTATATCATATTTTGTTTATCATTCACTGTTGATGGAAATTTGGCTCATTTTCAGTTTTTGGCTATTGTAAATAAAGTTGTTATAAGCATTCATGTACAAATCTTTAAATGCATCTATATTTTCCTTTCTTTTTTGGTGGCATGGCTGAGTTCTATGGCAGATGTATGTTTAACTTTTTAAGAAATTGTCAGTTTTCCAAAGTAGTTGTGCCAGTTTATGTTCCTATAAACTGAATGCTCCAGTTACTTCATATTCTTGTCAACACTTGGTATTGTCAGTCTTTTAAATTTTAACCACTCTCACAGAAGTATAATAGTATCTTATTATGGTTTTAATTCATTCATGTTTTCCTGATAACTGATGATGTTGAACATCTTCTCATGTATTAATTGGCTGTTTTTATTTCTCCTAGAGTAGCTTTGTGTTTACTTCTGCTGGGCACTCAAGGCTTTTCCCAGCCTGGAACCATAATGCTTATAATTTTGCTCTGCTTGTAGATTTCTAGGCCATAAATGCTGTATAAAATTGAACTCCAAATCCACTTGTATACGTACTTATGGTTTTGAATTCCTAGAAGGTTTTTTCTTCCTACTTAACTGGGTGAGCAGGGCAAACTTCTTTATTTCCCTGTGGACAGATATTTTTCCTAATCTGTCTTTTTGTTGGGTACAAACTTGTGGGTCTCAGCCTCTATAGGGGGATCTCAGTTGCCTTTTGCAGGCTTAAGACCTATGAGCGTGTCATAAGTTCCTCACACTGCTAGGACAACTATGCCATCAGCTCACTAATCCAGTTTTCATTTCTTTGTTTCTGGTTCCTGGGATTTCCCTTACTTTCTTGTGAGCTCAATTTATCTATGTGTCAGTTTGGATCCAATCAGTAAAATGGAAACCACACACTAGTTATTTTAATAGAATGAACTCTATAATAAAGGAAACTGGTTTAAGCCCTTGTTTGGAGGGCTGAAAAAGCAAAAAGGAATCTTAAAGTAACTTTGACATAAATACAGCCTTATGCAACTTTCTCATCTAGGACTGAAAAACAAAGGGAGGAGGTTTGGGGTTATCAGAACCTAGAAGTCAGGAGGGATCTGGAGGAGCTGTACCCAGATTCTCTAAGGAGAGGGTGTTGCCTGGTGCTGCTGGTTTCTTAGGAGCTCACAGGAGGGGCTTGGAGGAGCCCTGCCCAGCTGATGCTAGTGTCTCTGAGGGGCACAATGAGGCTGGCTCTGGGAGTTTAGAGGGAACCTGGAGGAACCACGTGCTGTTGTCAAGAAACAGCAAGCTATAGGAAGGAGGAAGTCCCTTGCAGCCTCCTCCTGCCTTCTGTTTTCCCTTTAGCACCCCCTGTTGATAGAACCTAACAGGGAACCAGCTGGCAAAAGTGAACTGGAGTTGGTGGAGCCCCAGCCCCAGCATCACAAAGCAGATCACAACGGAGTAGGGTGTGGATCCTGGCCTCTGGTTTTGTGTTCTTATAGGGTCACATAAGTCTTTCTCCTCATCTGCACGACAGGCATGTATATATTTGAAAAAAGGTTTTTTGTTCTCTTCTGGCTGGACATGGGTAGTTCTTCCCCTACAATTTTTTAAAAACCCGTTCTTCATGGGGAGTATTCCCCACCTGATGACACACTTCTAGACCTTTCACCATTGTCATTGGCACTCTTCCTCTGTATGTACTCTAACTTTGCTGTTAAAAGGTGGGGTACCGGGTGGTCTTCTACTAAAGCAACCTGAGACTGCATTAATGTTTTGGGTAGCTCTCACAGACTTGTGGTTCACAGAGAGTATACTTAGTAATACTTAGTTAATGGTCTCTCCTCTACCTCCCACCATAGGCAGCTTTTTTTTTTTTTTTTTTTTTTTTAGGCAGCCTTTTTAGTATGAACTGTTTGTTCTACCATTCTTTATTTCTTTGTTTGGTGATTTTATTATAAATATAGGACTTTACACTTAATCCTGTTAACTTATTTGTGGTAAGGTCAGACCTATTAAGATCTTTTTGCCAGATGAAATCTAAAAACATTGCATTTTCTTTCCTTCACAGTTTAATTCCAAAGCTTGAAAAGCAGGTCTTATATGTTTTCATTCTAAGTCTTTGGTAAAAATGCGAAACATGGTAGGTTTGAGAAGCAAGCTCCATGTCACAGCACTATAGATCTTACTCCAGTTAATGGAGGTTTCGGAAGAATAGTTTTAACTATTCCTACTTGGACTGGCAAATTAGAGGAGGAGCCATCTGGAAAGGGCAGAATCTTGGCTGTCATTGAGGGGAGGAGGGAACCAAGGTTAAGGGTTGGCCATTAGGTAATCAGTCGCCCTAATAAGGGGCCACTTGGCAGAAGTAAAATGATCTGGTGGATGTAGAAGGGGGAGAGGGCATTATTGCACAGCATGCTCCTGGGTTGAGGAACTGCTGTTGGCAGCTGTGTGGCCTGCTCTTTTGTCGTATTTAAGGGCCAGTTTCTTTGAAGCCAGCACAGGAAATGCCAGTGATTCAGCCTTGCAGATTTCTTCTGCCTTATTGCAGCTGAGGACTGGTTTATCTGGTAAGGAGTAAAGACTGCATATATTTCTGGCATATTTATTTGATCACTTGAGTGCCTTCCTGTGACTGGCCAGAGACACTTGTTTTGCAGGCTGTAAAGGTTTTTGGTACCCTATGGCAAGGTGGATGCCATGTGACCTCAGCACCTAGTCCTCTGTTTGGGCAGCAGCTGCATTCTGCCCTGTAAGTAGGCATTTTTTGAGTATCTATACTTCTGTGATGGCCTCAGTGAGGAGTGGGGTAATAGCTTTGATTTCAAGCTCTTCTATGTTTCCTGTGGTGTTACAATATGAGTTTTGGGGAAACATTTTGTTCCCTAAGTTTCCTACTGTATCCTTCATGAACTGCAGTAACGTGGACTCTGTCTGGTTGCTAACCTTCAAAACCTAGTTTCCTTAGGCAGTGAGCAAATACCTAATATGTGCCTATTATATCTGTCACAGAGCTGAGTATATAAAGAAGTGTATAGTACAGAATTTCCCTCCTTACCAGTTTATTTTGAAAGCTTTGCTTTCAACATTTGCTTTCTTTCATTTTCTGAACTTTTTGACTGTTAGACGTACACATCCCTAAATATTTCAGCATTTTCTAAAAACAAGAGTTTCTTCCTATATAACCACAAATTAACACTCAGGACATTGAACATTGATTTAATACATCCCATGTATAATACTTGTTCAGATTTCTCAAATTTTTCCAATGATGTCTTTTATAGATTTTTTCTGTTCAGGATCCATTGCAGGATCATGCATGCATTTAGTTGCCATGTTTTGTCGTGTCTTTAGTCTGCTTTAACCTTGAACAGTTCTTTTTTTAATCCTGAATGCCTTTTTGTTTTTCACAGCAATTCAAACATTCAGGTTAGTTGTTTTGCAGAACGTATCTTAATTGGATTTGTATGATTGTTTCCTCTTGATCAGATTCAGGTTTTTTGTAGAATAATCATGTAGGTTAATACAGTAGTTTGATTAATGAAGCTAACATTAAATCACATAAAAGTATCTGATTTTGCAAACTGTATAATTTAGCACTTGATTGTGTCGTCTAATCTATAAGCCCTATAGGAATTGAGAGAAGACAGAATTCCGTAGGACTTGAAATGACCAGGAATGAAATGATTTTGGCAGGTAGAAAGGGTTTGGAAGATGGATAGAATTTGAGGCAGTTAGAGTATGGTTAGATAAGCTGTGATTTGGGCTCCCTATCCCACTATTAAGGTTATATGTCATGAAACGTACATTTGAGTGTTCTATATCTTCCATGCTGTTTGTACTACTGGGAAGCCTAATAGTATAGAGCTCTTGCTTTGTCCTCAGGTGTAGAGACTATGCCTAGCATTTTACCAGCTGCCTAACCTTAGGGAGGTTTGCTTGCTTGCAAGATAGAAAGAGTATTAATAGGCTGGTCCAAGCGCAGTAGTGTTTATAACTAATTGATCACAACCAGTTACAGATTCCTTTGTTCCTTCTGCACTCCTACTGCTTCACTTGACTGCCTTTAAAAAAATTAATTAAAAAAAGAGTGTTAATGACTATTTCAAAGGTTATTGTGATGTTCACAGTGAAATATTGCATAAATATTTGAATGCCTTTAGGAAGGGGCAGTGCTCCCTAGTTCTGTTATATGCCTCATTGGAGAATTCATTTTTGTTATCTGCCTGACACCTGTTACCTGTCTGAATTTATCACTCCTTGGTAACTGAAGGCATGGAAATGAGACGGGGCGTGGCTTATGCAGAAAGAAGTGGGAAGACTGGTTTGATTAGTTCAGAGTATACTCTGGGAAATAGTGGGAAATAGGTTGAATAAATGACCTGAGTCCATACAGTGGCGGACTTGGAAAATTAAGCCAAAGAATTTAGGTATGACGATTTAGGGAGAAGAAAACCATGCAAGGTTTTTGAACAGCAGAGAGAGACTTGAAAATGAGGGTTGTGGAGCCTCCCGAGGAAGGACCTTCCTGGTTTAGAGACTGGAATCCTAATAGGCAGGGCCTTCCCAGTGCTGACCAAGTGGGGGTGTGGTTTGGCAGTCTTGCTACGTGCGGCCAGAATTTCTGCCCCACTGACTCTTCCTGCTCTGCCACTGGCTCACCCCATTGACCTGGCCTGCATGGCTTTCCTTCTGCTTGCTGTCTGATCCACAGAACGCTGAGGCTGCCCAGGATGATACGAGGCTGTGCTGACCTACAGTGGGTGGGATGGGGGAATGAATAAGCATTCCTGTCCCTTTGCCCCTTCCCTGGGTAGAGGCTGATTCTAAGCCAGACCGCCAAGGATCACTGTGTCCCAGCCTGTGGAGGCTGATACGAGGCTGTGCTGACCTACAGTGGGTGGGATGGGGGAATGAATAAGCATTCCTGTCCCTTTGCCCCTTCCCTGGGTAGAGGCTGATTCTAAGCCAGACCGCCAAGGATCACTGTGTCCCAGCCTGTGGAGGCTGTCCACCTGGAGGTAAGTCAAAATGGTTCCTGCCTGCTCTCTTCCTTTTCATAGGTCAGCTTTGTCCTGAGCAGGATTTCTGCTACTTTTTTTTTCCTTGATCTATGTTCTTCAAAGTAACTGTCTTTCAGTAACTCGAAGCAGGGGGTGGACAGACAGGTTTAATAAACATATTTTTGTAAGATGGGAGAGGGGGTCCAGAGGTTTTCACTGGGCCCTTGCTCTGAGGTAAATTGCCCAGAATTCTTGTAAGCCAGACACTAAAAATGGCTCATACTCATCGGGGCCAGTGCAGAGAAATCCTGGTCTAAGCCATTATTTCTCAGCTACTGGGCTTCAGAACCATTCTTGGTGTGCTTTAGTGTTCTGAGTTATCTCCCTCCTTTTTTTTTTTTTTTTTTTTTTTTTTTTTTTTAAAGACAGAGTCTAGCTTTGTTGCCCAGGCTAGAGTGAGTGCTAGAGTGAGTGCCGTGGCGTCAGCCTAGCTCACAACAACCTCAAACTCCTGGGCTCAAGCAATCCTGCTGCCTCAGCCTCCCAAGTAGCTGGGACTAAAGGCATGTGCTACCATGCTCGGCTGATTTTTTCTACATATATTAATTGACCAATTAATTTCTTTCTATTTATAGTAGAGACGGGGTCTCGCTCTTGCTCAGGCTGGTTTCGAACTCCTGACCTCAAGCAATCCTCCCGCCTCGGCCTCCCAGAGTGCTAGGATTACAGACGTGAGCTACGGCGCCCAGCCTATCTCCCTCCTTTTGACCAGAATGAAAGATAGAAGTGAGGAGCAGGGAAGGGGCGGCTATATGGATAGATACGTGCTGTGAGTTAGGGTATCTGGGTTTCTAGTCCTGATGGTTCTAACCAGCTTTGCAACCATGGACAAATTGCCTAACACCAATAGACTGGCCTTTTCTCATATGTAAAAAGGTACAGTTTAGATTATATGATTTTTGAAGATTTCTTCCAGGGCCAAAATTTATGATTATATAATGTGTGATTATAAAGTAATAGTTTAATTTTTCACAAATGACAGTTATTGTACATATCTTGCCCCCTTAATTGCAATTGTGGGACAATTATAATACAATGTTTGTTAAGTTTGTCCTCTTCAAAGTAATTGTGTTCTCAGCCTTTACATTTATTCCGGCGAGGCTGCTAGTGCTCAGAACATTTTGGGCCCATGACCCAATCTTTTGCGTATCCTCAGAGGTAGCGAACCTTCACTCTTGCTTGGTGGATTCAATTTTTGGAAACACTCAGAAGATACTGTGAGCCAAAGAATCAAGTAAGGCAATACCTTTTTTGGTGAAGAATAAGGCGTGACTATAAAAGAGTGTAAATCCTATTTTTTCTGTGTGTCTCACATGAAATAGACTTTAAAGGCAGTTCCCAAATAAGTGTTTTGTTAAAATAAGTAAATAGGTTCCGAAGGAGAGTATTTCGATTACGGTTTTCATCTGATTTAATAACATTGGAAATGTATGCTTAAAAACATGAGTCACCTCCCACAGAAGGTGAATTTGGTTTAAAAAAAGTCACTTTATTTTATACTCACTGTGCATATGTGCGCTTCTAGGTCAAGGTGACTAGAAAGTGGAGAAAATTAGCCTTTCTCCTGGTAGTCCTCCCAAATCACACATGTGGTCCGAAGGGGGTTAGAACATGTTGCTGTAGGAAATTACAGCTGAGGAGCATTATAGTCCCATCTCCAGAAGACCTGCAGAGTTAAGAGTTCTTCAGGCTGTGACAGCCACTGCTAACCAGCAGGCTAGAACCAATCAGGATGATTCCCAAGTGGTGGGGCTGAAGCACATGGTTTGGTAGCCCTAGTCTTTTTTAGGAGAAATGATGTATTGATGTATTAAATCACTTCATTGATTTTTTTTTTTGTCAGCTGTGGTGGGTTTGAGAAAAGGTAGGGGTGGGCAGGAACTTATCTTGAATGCATTCAAATTAGGCTGATTATAGTACTCTGGAATCTGCTCCTGGACATGGTGGTCTTGTTAACTCATCAGTAAAATGAGGTGTTAGGCAGCTTGGTCGAAAGAGTCCGGTCACTAAGTTAACCATTTGCAATTCTTTTTCTTACTCTAGGCATTGTTTTCCTCATTTTTATATTGAAAGAATTAAGAGATGCTAAGAGTTCTAGATCTGAAAAATCAGGTAGGCCTAAGGAGGTTTGAGGTGGGGGAGTATCTATTTGTTCTAAGGTGTTTGGCTGTTGGACTAGGGGTAGGAGTAGAATTTCCTTTTTACCTCCTAAATTTTAGTGACTTTCGTCTCTACTTATAGTCACAGATGGGTGATCAAACATTAAGTAGCTATTTAATGAGAAACAGGCACTGGGAGCTTGCTCCTGAAAAACAATCACAGGACATGCTGGTCCTAAAAGAAGTCTTTCCTTGGTAGGGCCTATTGTTTGAAGGAGGTGGGGGTGAATTTCATCTAAATGGACAGTGTGGTTTGTGATTTAGAGGATTGAGAGACTTTGTTCCCTGCTGTTGTTAATTTTAAGCCTTTCTTTAAAGGGATTCTCATAGTGATTGGTTCAGAAGAATTCATTTAGAGAAAAAACCCTGTGTAACCGCAATTAGAAGTTAAATGCCCAAGGAGGGGCAGTTGCTAGAGAGACAGTTGCTTCTCAGTACTGACATCCTACAGATGACTCCAGTGAGAGAATAGGCTGCTTAGTGAGTTCACTAGGTGCTAGGCTGGAATATTCAGGCTACACAACAGAGAAGGAAGTGACCTATAGAATCCATACCTCTTAATCTCCCTATTTCTCTTCTTTCCCTCAGTGCCCTTTAGTTTTAATTAGCATTATGTAAACAGTCAGCTTGCCAGTCTCCTTAAAGTGGCAGGTGCACGACATTTTCTGCTGTTCACTCATGCTAGGTGTATGACTTGAAATAAGAGGAACTGTCCTCTTTGACAATTTGCCTTTGCTGGCTGCCTCACTGAAAAAATTCAGATTAGGGCCAGTTGGCTGTCATTGAGTCAGGCAGCATTATTTAGTACTTACTGTGTGCAAACATTGTGCTGGAGTGGAGTTGATAAGTGAATAAGATGGTTTCTGCCCTCCAGTTTAGTCAAGAGAAACACGTGAGTCAGCATGGACCCAAGGAGAGATGAAATTAAGTATGTGTAGGAACAAGCAATATTGGAGCATATGGAGGAAAGAACAATTGTTCCTGATTTTGCCGGCTATAAGCAAAATTTGGGGAGGGAGAAGGCTCTTGAGCTAGGTTATAAAGGATGAATAGGAATTAAGGTTTAGAAGACAAGGCATTTCAGGGAGGTCACACCATGGGCAAAGGCACAGAGCCTAAAAAATACCTGGCATGTTTGGGGCAAATGTGCCTGAGATCGAAGATATTTTAGAGGAATGAGTTGGAGATGAGACTGGAAAGGAAATTTGCAGGCTGGATCTTGGTAAATTTAAGTCATGTTAAAGGATTTAGATTTTATTTTGCATAGAATTAGCTATTGAATGTTTTCGATATATGGAATAACATGACCCAATCCAGATCACTTTGGTCTTGGTCTTTTTTTGTTTTGTTTTTAGAGACATGGTCTTGTTCTGTTGCCCAGGCTAGAGTGCAGTGGCATGTAACCTTGAACTCCTGGGCTCTAGCTATCCTGCCTCTGTTTCTCAAAGGTCTGGAATTAAGGAGTGACCTATCACGTCCACTTGTCTTAGTCTATTTTTAATTGTAAGGTTTTAGATTTTAGGATTGAGAAGGTAAGGCGGTGGTCCTGGTTCTTACAGTACAGTATAAAGTTTGTCAGGCATCTCATGTTTGAGGGCTTGATTCCTCAGTTACATTTACTAAAGCAACTCTAAAAGCAGGCAGGAAGTTGTCAGAGCTGTGTCCCTTTAAACTGAGACCCCTGCTCCCTAAAGATGGTTGTTTCCTTAGGCTTATATTAATACATTATGCACAGTCTTCTTGCTAATAGGTGGCTTACTACTAATAATCCTTTGAGGGTAACATTTCTCACAAGGGGTGGGCATCTGATTGTAAAGCAAAAACCAAAAACATTTTTTTGAGTGTGATTGAAAAATAGTATTTATATACTCATTCTAAGAAATATGAAAAATACAGAACAGTATAAAGGAGAAAACTGAAATCATCCATAATCCCACTATCTGGAGAAAACTACTGTACTCATGTTATTATATTTCGTTTCACTATTTTAGACCTGTACCTATTTCTGTTTTTTGCATTTTCCAGATCATACATTACCTATAATTTTGTATTCTGATTTTTTCCCATTTCCCATTTTTTATTATGTTAATTTTTATATACTCTTTGTAGATATTTCTAATGGCTGCATAATAGTCTATCATATAAGATTTTTATAGTGCTTTCAGTTTTTTTCTATTTTAAACAATACTATAATGTAATTTTTTAAAAATCATAAATTTAATATATACAACAAATAAGTCTCCTGCAATTCACTCTACCCTAATCCTGCTCTGCAGAAGTAACCATAATTTAATAGTTTCTAGTGTGTCTTTGCATGAACATTATATGCATAAGTTTTGTCTACATTTATTAGACAAAATAACAGGAGTTATTTTCTCATGTTATATGTCTGCAAGTAGATTATTGGATTAGACAATATGAGATTAATTTTTTTCCTAATTGTATATCATGGTACAGTTTAGAAAACATGAAAAATAAGGCATTAAGTAAGAAGCATCCATAATTCCACGACTAGAAATGATCCTTATTTGTATATGTGTGTGCATATTTACAAGTACGTGTATGTGTATGATCTGTCAATTTGTCTATATTTATAAACATTTGCATATGTAGTTTAAAAAATAAATTGGGATAATACTTATAATAGTTACATATTCTGCTTTTTAAATTCAGCAAGGTTTCTTGAGTATTTCCCCATGTCATTAAAGTTAGTTAAAACATTCTTAATGACTGCATAAGATTTCATCATATGTATATATCATAATTTATTTGAGTTATTGTTAGATATTTAGTTTTCCTCTAGTTTTTCTTTCTTTTTCCTTTTTTTTTTTTTTCCAGACAGAGTCTCACTTTGTTGCCAGGCTAGAGTGCTGTGGCATCAGCTTAGCTCACAGCAACTTCACATTCCTGGGCTCAAGCAATCCTACTGCTTCAGCTTCCTGAGTAGCTGGGAGTACTGGCATGTGCTGCCATGCCCAGCTAATTATTTTTATGTGTGTGTGTGCGCGCGTATGTGTGTGTGTGTGTGTGTGTGTGTGTATAATATATATACATATTATATATATTATATATATATTTTTTTTTTAGTTGTCCAGCTCATTTCTTTCTATTTTTTTAGTAGAGACGGGTCTCGCTCTTGATGAGGCTGATTTCGAACTCCTGACCTTGAGTGATCTGCCCAACTCAGCCTCCCAGAGTGCTAGGATTACAGGTGTGAGCCACCGTGCCTGGCCTCCTCTAGTTTTTAATAATGATAAATAATTCTATCAATATACATATATCTTCATTTGTATTTCAGATTGTTTTCTAATCTTTTATTGCTGTGAATGGAATTATTTAATCAAGAACATTAACTTTACAAAAAATGTTTTGGTAAAATATACATGACAATGTACCATTTTAACCTTTTGTTTTATTTTGTTTTGTTTTGTTTTGAAGGTCTCACTCTGTCGCCTCGCCTGGCTACAGTGCTGTGGTGTCATCATAGCTCACTCTAACCTCAAATTCCTGGGCTTATTGATCCTCCTGCCTCAGCCTTCCAAGTAACTGGGACTACAGGTACCACCATGCCTAGCTAAATTTTTTATTTTTTGTAGGAGGTCTTGCTCTTGCTCAGGCTGGTCTCAAACTCCTGACCTTAAGCAATCTTCCCACCTTGGCCTCCCATAGTCCTAGGATTACAGGCATGAGCCACCATACCCAGCCCCTTTTAACTATTTTTAAGTGTATAATTCAGTGGCATTAAGTACATTTACAGTGTTGTGCAACTGAGACCACTATCCATTTTCAGGACATTTTCATCATGTCAAACAGAAATTCTGTGGCCAGTAGACAGTAATTTCCATTTCCCTTTCCCTCAGCTCCTGGTCACCTCTATTGTACTTTTATCTCTATGAATTTGCCCAGTCTAGGTACCTCATAAGTGGGATCATACAATATTTGTTCTTTTGTGTATGGCTTATTTTACTTAGCATAATGTTTGAATATGAACTTTTTTTGAGGCAGGGTCTTAGCAGTTGATTCAACATGTTAGAAATGTTCAGCTGTTTCCTAGTGAATCATCTGCTCTCAAAAGGGAAGGAGATACCTGTGTTGTTGTGTGCATGTTGGGCATGTTTAGCAGAATACTTAGTGGAGATTGCTTTGGTTTCATATTATTATCATTTCGGTGTATGAGTGGGAGCTACACTGCTTGTCAATGTACTGAAGGACAGTAGGAACCAGATCTATTTGTTTGTTTCCCATTTATTGAAATTAAAGAAACAAGGAAGATGAAGAATAGCACATAGGAAACCCAATAGTGTCACAACCCAAAAGTAGAGATATGTCTTTTGACTTCATTTGAGTGTTTTGGCACTTTCCTTCAATAATGAACCATACTCATAAACATAGTCACACTCTAGTCAATTGGACCACAACTAATCCCCATTGATAATTTTTTTTTTTTTTTTTTTGAGACAGAGTCTCCCTTTGTTGCCCAGGCTAGAGTGAGTGCCATGGCGTCAGCCTAGCTCACAGCAACCTCAAACTCCTGGGCTCAAGCAATCCTCCTGCCTCAGCCTCCCGAGTAGCTGGGACTACAGGCATGCGCCACCATGCCCGGCTAATTTTTTCTATATATATTAGTTGGCCAATTAATTTGTTTCTATTTATAGTAGAGACGGGGTCTTGCTCTTGCTCAGGGTGGTTTCGAACTCCTGACCTCGAGCAATCCGCCCGCCTTGGCCTCCCAGAGTGCTAGGATTACAGGCGTGAGCCACCGCGCCTGGCCTGAGAAACATTTTTTATTTTATTTTATTTTTTGAGACAGAGTCTCACTCTGTTGCCAAGGCTGGAGTGCCTTGGCCCAGTCATAACTTGTCGCAACCTTGAACTCCTGGGCTCAAGTGATTCCCCTGCCTCAGCCTACTGAGGCTGAGTTCTACAGACATGTGCCACTATACCCAAATAATTAAAAGATTATTTTGTAGAGACAGGGTCTTGCTGTGTTGCCCAAGTTGATCACAAACTCCTGGCCTCAAATGATCCTCCTGCCTTGACATCCCAAAGTGCTGGGATTACAGGCATGAGCCACCACACCTGGCAAGAAGCCATTTCTTTAGATGTTAACTATGGGTTACTGTTTGTATTTAGACCCAGGTAGTGAATATTTTAGACTTTGCAGACCATATGGTTGCAACTACTCACCCCTGCCATGGGATAACTAAAGCAGCCATAGACAATACTTAAATGACTGGGTGTGGCTGTTTTCTGGTTAAACTTGATTTACAAAATATGGGCAGCTGGCCTGCAGGCCATAGTTTGCTGTCCACTGGGAAAGTGGAAAGTACACTTGACGGAGAGTCAGAGACCTAGTTTTGATAGGAACTTAGTTAAAAACTTAGCTTTGATGTCTGCTACTTACTGGCTGTGTCACTTTAGCCTCTCTGTGCCCTCATGTTTAAAATCGAAATGGTGGCCAGGCGCGGTGGCTCACGCCTGTAATCCTAGCACTCTGGGAGGCCGAGGCGGGCGGATTGCTCGAGTTCGAAACCAGCCTGAGCAAGAGCGAGACCCCGTCTCTACTATAAATAGGAAGAAATTAATTGGCCAAGTAATACATACAGAAAAAATTAGCCGGGCATGGTGGCACATGCCTGTAGTCCCAGCTACTCGGGAGGCTGAGGCAGGAGGATTGCTTGAGCCCAGGAGTTTGAGGTTGCTGTGAGCTAGGCTGACACCATGGCACTCACTCTAGCCAGGGCAACAGAGTGAGACTCTGTCTCAAAAAAAAAAAAAATCAAAATGGTAATACCTTCCATAAGACATAAGAATGACCAGTTGCACATATGAGTAGATGTTTAACTACATCTTTAATTTGATAATGGAATTATAACTTAAAACAATAATATATTGTTTTCTGTCCTATATGTTGGTAAAATAAAAAAAATCTATTGGTAGAATGTATAGAAACAGGAATTTTTATCTTCTATTGGTGGGACTATGAACTGCTACACCTTTTTGGATGGTAATTTGTGAGAACCTACTAACATTGAAAATGCACAGACTTTGTGAGCCATCAATTCTAATTATGGGTATATATTCTAGAGATATATTAGGTTGTTTGTAAAAAGAGGTGTGTATCAGTGTTATCAATGCAGCATTCTTTGTCATGACGAAATACTATGAACAACCTAAATGTCCATACATAGCAAATGGGGAATTAAAATTGTAGCACATCGGCCAGGCGTGGTGGTTCATGCCTATAATCCTAGCACTCTGGGAGGCTGAGGTGGGAGGATCATTTGAGCTCAGGAGTTCGAGACTAGCCTGAGCAAGAGTGAGACCCCGTCTCTACTAAAAAAAATAGAAAGAAATTAGCTGGATAATTAAAAAAAAAAAAAAAAATATATATATATATATATGTATGTGTGTGTGTGTATTAGCCGGCGGCGCATACCTGTAGTCCCAGCTACTTGGGAGGCTGAGGCAGGAGGATTGCTTGAGCCAGGAGTTTGAGGTTGCTGTGAGCTAGGCTGATGCCCCAGCACTCTAGCCCAGGCAACAGAATGAGACTCTGTCTCAAAAAAAAAAATATATATATATATATATTGTAGCACATTTTTACTATGGGATTTTTCTCAAACTTTTAAAAGTGTGGGGAGTCATTTATATACTAATATGGGAATATATCAAAGACATTTTTGACTGAAAAGGGCAAGTTGCAGAACAAATTATACAGTATGATTACAGGTATATAGGTGAAACAGACATGTGTGTGTATGTATGTTTAGGAAAAGTCTGAAAGGTTGTACAACAAACTTCTAACAGAAGTCACCTCTAAGGAGGGGAGTGCCACTAGTGAGAGAATGTGGTTTGAGGCTTGGTGAATGGAGAGTTTTACATTTTTCTTTAATACTTCTGTATTATGTTATTTCACGGAGATAATGTATTCTTTCTCCTTCTCAATTGTCTGGGTAGCTGGTGGGCCTGTCTGCACTTGCCAGGGTCAGGAGTGTGACAAAGTCAGCTTAATTCCCCAAGGCAGGTCTGCCCACATCAGTTGAGCTGGAAGCAGCTGCTAAGACTAGAACAGGGAGCACATGTCTGAAGGGAAAGCAGAGGTAGCATGTGCAGGTGGCTGGGAGAGACAGCCAAGACAGGCCAATTCCAGTTTACCAACAGTGACTCTCACATGTCATATCTTGACTTTCTCCAAATTACTTTGCCCTCCATTATGACACTCGACCCTGTGGATAATTCTATGCAAATGGAGCCAGGGATGATGATAAAAAAGGGAGCAATCCAAACTTGGGACAACAGGAAATTGTGCATGTAGAAATAGTTTTTCTTTCATTTAAAAAAATATATACAAGGATATTCAATATGACATTGTTTGAAATAGTAACAAATTGAAAATAGCCATGTCTATAAGTAGGAAAAAATTATGGTATATCCTTTATATGGACTAATATTATGCAGCTTTTTAAAAGTATGAGTTAGAATTTTATTAACATGGGAAAATGTTGATAAATTATTGAGATAAAAAAAGTTGCAAAGCAGTGTAAAGTGTAAACCTAGTTTTCTAAAAATAGAAAACAAAAAATCCTCTTAATATATTTGTAGTTATTTTTTGAGGAACACAGAAAAATAGTAACCATTTCTCTTCTTGTGGGAGGCCTTGAAAAAGAATGGGAAGGGTCTAGGAGATTACTAATTTTGTCTTTTATCTAACTTTGTATTGTTTCATTGGTTTAGAGAACAAGGAAAACAAACTTGTATATGTAAGACATGAGGTTTCTTAAACATCTTTTTCTCTTAATTTGATTTTTAACAGGTAGCTTTTATTTTTTAGTGAGTTAATGAAGTAAAGAATTATGAAAATAAAAATAGTTAATATGGAAATCTTCTCTTGAATTTAAGAGGGGCATCTGGGTATTGGAAAGAGAATCAGCAGTTAGGGAACCAATTTTGTAGTTGTAGCTCTCAACTTTCTAATGTGTGAGCTTTAATAAGGTCATTTAATCATTATTAAATGAAGGCCTTAATCTCCTCATTTCCAAAATGAAAAGTTTGTACAAGGAAATACTCCACAAATTTGTGATACTATAATTGAACCACCTCTTGAGATTAGAATATTGTATTTTATTTGTTTTTAAAAGTGATTTTTAAAATATGTTTTAACACTGAAATTGGGATGTATTTTATACATATTTTTTATTTTATTTTATTTTTTTGAGACAGAATCTTGCTTTGTTGCCCAGGCTAGAGTGAGTGCCATGGCATCAACCTAGATCACAGCAACCTCAAACTCCTGGGCTCAAGCAATCCTGCTGCCTCAGCCTCACGAGTAGCTGGGACTATAGGCATGTGCTACCATGCCCGGCTAATTTTTTCTCTATATATTTTTAGTTGTCCAGCTAATTTCTTTCTATTTTTTTTAGTGGAGATGGGGTCTCGCTCTTGCTCAGGCTGGTCTCGAACTCCTGACCTTGAGTGATCCTCCTGTCTTGGCCTCCCACAGTGCTAGGATTACAGTTATGAACCACCACACCCGGCTGCCAATTTTTTTTTTTTTTAAACTAAAATCTTGGCCCTTTCCTGGGCTTTACTTGCTTCCAGTGCTATCAGATTTACTTACATCACCAAGATGTTCTGGATGGGGAGAAATGGGTGGATATGTTATTTGAGTGTGCAAGGATTTTGTGCATCCTTACTTATGTAGTAGATGCCCTCTATGTAGCTGCTGTTTGAGAAATTGGTAAATATATTTGTAGTCCTGAGGCATCCAACTTAGAGACTAATCAGAATTCAAGAGCACTATCTTAATTTAGCCAGGTGGGTTTTTTTTTTTCTCCTAATTAAAAGTTTAGCATACATACAGAAAAGTACACAAAGTGTACAGCTTGATGACTTCCCACAAAGTGAACATACCTGTGTTACTAGCACCTACATCAAGAAACAGAACATCACCAGCAGACCATTAACCCCCTTCCCAGTCACTACCTCACTGCTGCTTGTTTTTTTTTTTTTTTTTTTAATGCAATGAAAGTGTGCATAGAATGGTGGCTCTGTGTGGTCACCAGTGGGCAGCTCGTGATTATCTTCGGTGAGTCTTGGAAAGAGCTCCAGATTAGGAGCCAGAAGACCAGAGTTGCATTGTAGCCCCATTGCTTGTGTGACTTTAGGCAAGGTAAACTTAACTTTTCTAAACTTCATTCCTGTTTGGTAAAGTAAAAATAATAATGCCCACCTCATAGAGCTGTTGTCAGAGTTATGTAAAGTACTTTGTGAATGGGAAACACTTTGTCAGTGGTTAAGAGCCATATACAAATGCTAGTCATTTTTGGGAAGGAAGGTAAAATCTCAAGCAGAAGATGATATGACCCTAAAGTAAGGAGAGAAAATGAAGAACCATTCCAAAATCCATTCTCTTAACCACCCATACTGTCTCTTTGTTGACATTGGTGTTGTCACAGGGTTTCTGTTCAATTCTCCCAAACTGGAAATAATATAAAGGACCTAAAAGGAATCCCCAGAGATCTGGAATTTCTCCCAGAGTCTCTCACTTTCTCTATTAATGCTAGTGCCCACTGGAGCTGTGTAAGGCAGAGGCCTCGGTAGAAGATTAACAAACTTCAGTTGCAAACAAATACACCACCCTTTACAGACCTAATAAGCAAGTGTGATCCTATCATACACTCTCTTCTGATTATATTCACACTGTTCCAAATGGGACCCAAATCCACATCTCTAGCACCAAATCATATTTTTCACTAGTAAACTGATTATTTCTAACTGTCTATGTCAGTAGATGCCTCGTGTCTAAGACCTAACTCTCAAACTATCGACTAGTATAGCATGATGGTTTGGATTATAGACTTTGGAGTGAGACAGACTTGGGTTTGAATCTTAAATCTGCTACTTTTTAGCCTCATGATCTTGGACAGGTTGCTCAACATCTTGAAACCTCTTCTGTAAATGAGGGTATTAATAGTATTTGCTTGATAGGGATGATGCTCTGCTCATTGAATGGAAGTTGTTATTGTTGCTCTAGCATTCTTTTCTTGTTTTGTGGCACATATGTTCATCTTCCCATTCACTGAAGCTGGGAAATTTAGAGGTGCTTCTAGACTTTTCCTTGTCTCATTCTTCGTTTATATCGTCATCCCACGGTATCCACAGGGGGTTGGTTTCGGGACTCCCTATGGATACCAGAATCTGAGGATGCTCAAGTCCCTTATATAAGATGGTATAGTATTTGCATATAACCTATGCACATCCTCTGCATACTTTAAATCATCTCTAGATTACTTATAATACCTAATACAAAGTGAATGCTGTGTAAATAGTTGTACTGTATTGTTTAGGGAATAATGACAAGGAAGAAAGTCTACATATGTTCAACATAGATGCAGTTTTTGTTTTATTTGTTTTCCCTAAATATTTTCGATCCAAGGTTGGTTGGCTGTATGGATGCAGAACCCACAGATACAGAGGGCCGACTGTAATTGGTTATCAGGGCCTGTCATAAGTAATTCTCAAGGCTGTTGCTTCTTCTTTATTGTCACTGTCTTACTTCAGACATATATCACTTCTTGCTTAGAACAAACAATGGTTTTGTACTGCATTCTGCAAAGTTTTATAGAACTGACTCAAAAACCAAGTGGAATCAGAGGGGACAGGGCTCCAAATCTCCTTTACCTCAAACTGCCTACTTTTATCTTTATCGAGGTTCTATATAAAGATTTCATTTAAAGAAGGTTCACTATTTTATTTTATTTTTATTTATTTTATTTTATTTATTTTATTTTTTGAGACAGTCTCGCTTTGTTGCCCAGGCTAGAGGGAGTGCCGTGGCGTCAGCCTAGCTCACAGCAACCTCAAACTCCTGGGCTCAAGCGATCCTACTGCCTCAGCCTCCCAAGTAGCTGGGACTACAGGCATGCGCCACCATGCCCGGCTAATTTTTTGTATATATATTTTTAGTTGGTCAATTAATTTCTTTCTATTTTTAGTAGAGACAGGGTCTCACTCAGGCTGGTTTTGAACTCCTGACCTGGAGGAATCCGCCTGCCTTGGCCTCCCAGCGTGCTAGGATTACAGGGGTGAGCCACCAGGCCCGACCAGAAGGTTCACTTTTAAAATACAGTTTGAGGCGGCACATGGTGGCTCACATCTGTAATCCTGGCACGCTGGGAGGCCGAGATGGGAGGATCCCTTGAGGTCAGGAGTTAGCAACCAGCTTGAGTAACATAGTAGACCTCTTCTCTATAAAAAATAGAAAAATTAGCCAGGCATGGTGGCATGCAGTTGTAGTCCCAGCAACTAGGGAGGCTGAGGCAGGAGGATCACTTGTGCCCAGGAGTTTGAGGTTAAGGTGAGCTATGATTGTGCCACTGCATTCCAGCCTAGGTGACAGAGTGAGACCCTATCTCTTAAACAAATAGATACATAAAGTATAATTCATCTATGAATCCCCAGCGTAGTATGTAGAGGTGTTTATTTCATGTCTAAGAATAATATCCCTGATTAAATTTTATTAATTGTAAGTAAAGAGTAAAATATCCTATTTATTTTGAAGAATTTGTGTATTGTAAAAAGGAGGTTGGCCCTAAAAGAAGGAAATTTCAGGAAGGAAATTATTTAGGAAAATTACTCTGTGCAATTTTGTACTTTTCAGTGATGCCAGATGTGTGGGATTTATTTTATCAAATGGTGATCAAGTTATTTAGCGTCTTTAAAAATGGGGATACCTAACCTAAGCCTGCGACATTAGTAAAAAATGGGGATACCCTTTTCATGAGCTGTAGCAGAAACAATATGAATAATGAATGCTGAAGTTTTTCGTATACATAAAGGCCTATACTGATTAGAAAGATATAGGATGTTGGTCAGGTGTGGTGGCTCATACCAATAGTCCTAGCACTTTGGTAGGCTGAGGTGGGAGGATTGCATGAGGTCAGGAGTTCGAGATACAGGATATAGCTGAGATATGCTGGAGAAGAGCACTAGATTTGGAAGATTTCACTTTGAGTTCTGGCTCTGCAACACTGGTGGTTGACCTTGAGGCAGGTATTTTCCTTGTACTGAGCCTTAGGTTCCTAATCTATAAAATTGGAATAAACATGCTTGCCTCTTCGGGTTCTTTTGGTGGGGTTAATTGAGATCTGAGACACAGCCTTCCTTAAATTCTTGAAGTCTGTCCAAATATTAAGGTTTTGTTTCATCATGCACATGTCAGACACCATTCCCACTTATTAGTAACATATTAACAAGCTTGATTCTTGAGTCAATCTAGCTTCTTATTTAGAGGCCCGACAACTATGAATATTCGTGTTTGTTCATTTCTATGAGTGGTTAAAGGCATTCTGGTGTGGTAGAAAGACAAGTGGACTTGGAACCAGAAAGACACAGGGATCTCAGTGCTATGTAGGGTGGAGAAGATAAAGCAGAGCAGAGGGACTGGGGAGGGAAGAAGGCCAGATACAGAAAGCTACTTTTCTTTAGCCTGTTTAGGTAGATGTAGTTATACAGTGCACTCTGTGGCTTTTATTTATGAAAAGCTACCATGTAATGCCATGGGGTTAGCTCCAATCACCTTTCATTGTATGCCATGCTAAGTTGGTACTACCAGTTTCTAAGGACCTCCTCCTTTCATCAGAAGATTAATAAAGCACCCAGATGTGCCTCACTTTGGGAATGGGACCCAGTAGGGTAACAAAGCCCCTGTTTCTAGGAGATTTGCTATTTATGGAAAAGAAAACCCTAACTGGTGATGTTTTGGCCAGATTTTTTTTTAATCTTAAATTTTTTTTTAGAGATAGTGTCTCACTATCACCCAGTCTGGAGTACAGTGGCGCGATCATAGGTCACTATAACTCCTGGACTCAGCTGGGCGCGGTGGCTCACAGCTGTAATCCTAGCACTCTGGGAGGCTGAGGTGGGAAGATCGCCTGAGCAAGAGTGAGACCCCCTGTCTCTACTAAAAATAGAAAAAACTAGCTGGACAACTAAAAACATATAGAAAAAATTAGCCGGGCATCCTGGCATATGCCTGTAGTCCCAGCTACTTGGAAGGCTGAGGCAGGAGGATCACTTGAGCCAGGAGTTCGAGGTTGCGGTGAGCTAGGCTGATGTCATGGCACTCTAACCCAGCAACAGAGTGAGATTCTTATCTCCCCCACTCCCCCCCCCCCCAAAGAAACAAAACAAAACAAAACTCCTGGGCTCAAATGATCCTCCTGCCTTAGCCTCCTGAGTAGCTAATTTAAAAATTTTTTGTAGAGATAGAGTCTCACTATGTTGCTCAGGCTGGTCTTGAACTCCTGGCTTCAAGTGATCTTCCCACCTTAGCCTCCCAAAGTGCTGGGACCACAGGCATGAGCGACGCCGTTGGTCCTTGTTTTGAAAAGATTTTAAGGTGACTAGTTCTATTGCAAAATTTATTGTCATCATTGTTGTTGTTGAAATTGGTATCCTGCAGAAAGAATCATGAGAATTTTTGGAGATTTAGATCTCATTTAATCCGATGCCTTTCTTTTAATGAGACCCTTGCATGGGTCTCAGTAACTTGTCTGTATGACTTGCCCTAAGCCACCTAGCTAGTAAGTGGCTGATCCAGAACTTAACCTCCAAGGGCTTTCAGCACTCTGGGTACTATCTCCAAGAGTTGCAGATCTTTACAGTAAAACTGTTGCCCCCATTTCAGTTTGGTTTTTTTTTTTTTTTTTTTTTGCCTTTCACTTCTGTGTTTGTGAGCAAACAGTATGCTAGATTTGTTGCCTATAGGGACAGAGCCCTTTTACACCTCTGTGACAATGAAACAGGGTAAAGAGGTTCTTAGGTGTTTTGTAGAAAGGCCTTCTTAAGGGAGAACTGAGTGGGCCTCTTGGAGGTTATAATGAATCCTCTCTGGGTTTTGATCTGCCCTCTACTTTTGTCCCCAGGAAGCCTCAGGCTTACCAACACTACCTCATTAATCATCCAGTACCCTCTGGAGAGAGAGTGAGGCCATGGTGGTAACAGCACTGGTCTTTCCTTTCAGCCTCACCCTTCTCACTCTTGAGATATCTCCAACATCCCTCTTAGTAGAAGACTTCTTTGGTGCTTGCTGCTTCAGAGAAGTTTTGGTCCTTTAATGTTTGCAAAGCTCTTGCACCTTGAGAAAAACTTATTTAGCAATTACTTAAATTATAGCTGTTAGATTGTTTTGATTAAAAAATTGATTTTTATGAGGCTTCTTTGAGCCACTGAGAATGTGCTAGCTTTTATTCATTTGTTCAGTGATCGTCTATTTAAGAGCAGTAGAGAATAATGTAGATGACAACTCACTAGCTGTATGACTAAATCGTGTAAGTCAGTTACTTAATTCTTGAGCCTCCAATTTCCTTATATTTAAAAGTGCCTGGTGCAATGCCTTTGAGTCTTTTCTCTGATGCTTTATGTCCTGGCATAATAAATACCTAAAGACTATCATTATTGTTGTTGCTGTTACTGTTGTAATTAATAGCTAGCATTTAATGAATATTTAGTATGTACCAGGCACTATGGTAAACACATCCCATGCTTTATTTTGTTTAATCTTCACAATAATCCAATGAGGTAAGTACTGTCGTTATCCCTATTTTACAGAAAAAGAAACTGAGAATTAGAAAGATTTAAATAACTTGCCCAAGGTCACATAGCTAGTAAGTGTTGGAGCCAAAATTTGAGCCCACTTGGGTCTTATCCCAGAGCCTGTCCTCTGCAGTCCTCTCATCTAATCCTCAGGACAGTCTATAACTTTATAGGCCTGTCTGGTAGGGTAGAGGATTTGGGTAAAGGCATAAATGACTCGAAACATTAAAGCCAGGCCAGGTCATAGAGGGCCTTGAATGCCAGGCCAATTTATATTATAATCATCCCATTTCTGGGCAGTCTCAGGGGACTTGCTCTCTCTCAGTCTTTTTTGTTTAAACTTTAAAAAAATGATAATATACATTAAAAACTACAGTGTAACATTTTAAACAAGAATAATAAAATGAACACCCATACACCTACCACCCAGCTTAGAACACAGAACATTACTAGAACCTCTGAAGTGCCCTTTGTGCTCCTAACCTGTCACTCACTCACTACTTCCAACCTCTATCTGAACTCTCTCCTAAATTTTGTTAGTCATTTCTTTTTCTTTCTTTTTTTTTTTTTTTTTTTTGAGACAGAGTCTGACTTTGTTGCCCCGGCTAGAGTGAGTTCCGTGGCATCAGCCTAGCTCACAGCAACCTCAAACTCCTGGGCTCCAGTGATCCTGCTGCCTCAGCCTCCCGAGTAGCTGGGACTACAGGCATTCGCCACCATGCCCGGCTAATTTTTTGTATATATATTTTTAGTTGGTCAATTAATTTCTTTCTATTTTTTGTAGAGACGGGGTTCTCGTTCAGGCTGGTTTCAAACTCCTGACCTGGAGCAATCTGCCCGCCTCGGCCTCCCCGAGTGCTAGGATGTTAGTCATTTCTTACTTTTCTTTTTTACTTTCTTTTTCTAAAATGATTTTGCCACTCCTTTTCTAGTCTTTTGGGGACAATGAGCAGAGGCTTGCAGAATCAGGCAGGAGCCAGGCCTGCCTGCTGCCTCTCTAGGCTGCGAGAAGGGCTGGGGAAGTTCGAAGCTGCCACAGGAGGGGGGAAGCAGAGGGAAAGGCTGGAGAAACTGGCCAGGCTCCCTGGGCTGTCATGAAGAGCTGGCCCAGACACTTGGCAACTTCATAGAGAGGTTCCATAGGAGAGTTCAGCCCCTGAAAGACTGCACAGCTGGAAGCCGTTGCCTTGAGTTTAGAGCAAAGAGTCTGGGGAGATCTCTCTAACTCTTTTGAGACACAGTATCAATTCTGTGAGGGTCTAGAAAGCTTTAGGGCTGACATATGCCATACATGCCCAGGGCCATTTTAGCAGGCCCACCTCCTATTTTTCACCTCATGCATTTTCTTGAGTGTTGATTGCGCCAGTCTTTAAAATATTAATGCCACTTTGCTTTTCTATAAAAGTTTTGTTTTTTTTTTTGTTTTTTTTTTTTTTTTTGGTTTTATCACCTGCTGATCTATAAAAGTTTTGGTATTTGCTTTGCCTTTGTTTTTTTCTTTGTGGTGCTCCTTTGAATAAGAATTTCCTTTCTACTGTTAATAATAGTGATTACTAATAAGACTTAAAATGATAATGTGGGAATGAGCTATAGGGCCTGGGAGAAGCAGGGGGTGGTGGGGAGTCTCTGCAGCAATGGGCCTTGGTCTGACCCCCGCCTATACCTCATCCCCACCACTCACCACAGTCATTCTCTGTGGCCAGAAGGTTGAATTTGGAAACCTGCCATCCAGATGTAGTTCATAGCCCTAGTGATCTAGGTACTATGGGGGATCACAGAGAGAAAGAGGTAGAACTGGTTATGCCCTTGAGGAATTTACATCCTAGAGGTGAAGACAGGATTTTCATGCATATACATATAAGGAGTACAAGTACCAATGCAAGATGTAGGTACATTTTTCTGATCACCAATGTAACACATGGTTATTAAAAATATGGCCAGGTGTGATAGCTCATACCTGTAATCCCAGCACTTTGGGAGGCTGAGGCAGGAGATCACTTGAGGTCAGGAGTTCGAGACCTACCTGAGTAACATAGTGAGATCCTGTCTCTACAAAAAAAATTAACTGGGTGTGGAGTCATGTGCCTGTAGTCTTGGCCACTTAGGAGGCTGAGGCAGGAGGACTGCTTGAGCCCAAGAGTTTGAGGTTGCAGTGAACTATAGTTGTGCCATTGCACTCCAGCCTGAGCAACAAAGCAAGATCTTGTCTTGATGAATAAATGCAAACATAGAAAAAAGTCTCCAAGTGAATGCTTCTCACAATCTAACTCTTTCTCCAAGATAACCACTGTTAACTGTTAAATATTTGAGGAGTCAGGATTTGAGTTGGACCCTAAAGTAAAATCCAGAGAGGCAGACCGATGGGAAGAAAGCAGGCTGTCTGGGGATCCAGCCTCCTGTGCCAGGAGGAGCACCCTCTCTAGCTCCCCCAACAAATGGCGAGCCAGCTTCTGCTTGGATGCCTTGGTGATAAGGGACCAAACTGCTAAATAGTAACTAATGTTTGTGAAGCACCCACCTTGTGCCTTATCTGTTAGCCAGTGTTTTGGGCACCTTATAGATGTTTTTGAATTAACCCTCATCACCTTATAATGGAGGTGTCTTTATCCTTATTTTACAAATAGAGATACTGAGGCTCAGAGGTTTCTTGCCAGGGTTACACAGTTAGCAGTGCATGGTAGAAATTTCTGTCCCCCCTTTACTAGCTGTGTGAGCATGGGCAACTTATTTTATCTCTGGGGCTCAATTTTCTTATGCCTAAAGTTGAGTTGATAATAGTACCTACTTCATTAAGGGATTTTTAAAGATTAACGAGTACACATTAGGTCCATAGAACCATGTCTGGCACATAGTATGTACTCAGTAAGCATCAGCTACTATGTATTCATACATACCTTGTTTTCTCTCTTGCTCTGTCATCCTCTGCTTTGTTCTATGTGTCATGTCTCACACTCTCCCCACTGTACAGTTCCTCTCTTCCTTTCAGTCCTTTATCCTGTCTCCACAGTGTGTCTCTTCTTTCCATTCTCCTACCTTAGCCTCTTTCGTGTCCTCATTACCATCTCCTGTCTATTGTGGCAGCCTCCTGACTCACCTCCCTGCTGCTGGTCTCATTCATTTATATATCAGAACAAACCTGGAGCACAGTTCTCATCATACTACAAACCTTTGATTCTTCGAAGTTCAAGATTCTCCAACTCCCTGACGCCATTTTACCTGCCAAGCCCTTTCCTCCCACTGCTTCCCCACTTTCTCTCAGCTTCCCGTTCCTCCCCACACCTCTCCTGTTTCCACCGGGATTGTACCTGTGTGTTTCAAGGTCCAAATTAAAATGGTACTTCGTCTTCTTAATCCTTCCCTACTTTCAATCGTTTAGAGTTTTTCTTTACATCTTTTGTGGAAGTTAGCATATGCCATCTTGACATATAATTTGGGGGTCATATTTCTTATCTCTTGTGGAATTATAACCTACCTCAGAACAGATACTAGATTTAATTCATTTTTATATATTCCCTATAGTGCCCTATAGCAGTACCTTGCACATAGTAGGTGCTTAGTAAATGTGGTGTAAGCTGAGGGGGTTCTTGTTTACTATCTGGTGGGTTTACCTTACAGCCTTGGTGAGGGTCACTGTTCAGTGGGTGGAAACGCTGTGGTTTTGTCTTCTAAGAGTCGGACATCTTTTCTTTGCTGCCATGCAGGAGAGGCAGCGCCTACAGGTCCCAGTGCCTGCATCTCGTCTGCTAAGGGCTCCAGCCAGTGCCTGCGGCACTCGCACTCGATCTGTGCCTTGGCCCCTCGGCCCCTCCCCACAAATGCTCAGCGGAACAGAGGATTAGGTTCTGGCAGCACAGCTGGGATTTTGGCGGCCATTCCACAGTCAACAATAGCACGCAGCCACCCGGACAGGACAGCGCAGGCCTGCACTCCAGGGCCAGAATCTGCCTGGGTTTCTTGTTTGGGTGGCCGAGGGGGAGGAGCGGGCACAGCGCAGCATCCTGGCCTTGCCACACAGAAGGTACGGGCAGGAGAGAATCCCTTGGGGAATGGGCTTGGGGGGTGGCCATGTCCCAGGGCAGGCAGCAAGCCCATGGAAGGAGGCAGGCGCTTTGTGTGCAAGAGCAGCATGTGCGTGCATAAAGACACAGCCCGCCCTGGAGCCGGCAGGAAGCTGCCCTGCTTAAAAGGGCCTGCGTTTTGCTTGCTCTTCAAAGCCTCTGTTCCCAGGTCTTCCTCCCTGCCCTGCTCCACGACAGAAAGGGGCTGATCTAATCACCAGGGCAGCCCTTGGCCTACCCTTCTGTTGCTGGCCAGAGAGATGGACAGGCTGTCACTACAGCCTTAAGCCCTGGGTGGAAAAGAGAGCGGAGGGGGAGTGTCTGTGTGATCTCAGGTTCGTCAGGCTGGCCACTGCGAGATGTGTTTTTGTGTGTTTATGCCACAGTTTGGCTTGGCGCTTGCTGCTGTTGCAGTTCAGTAATTTTGCCTGCCTGCTCGTGCTGCCCGCCGCCCCCGCCCCCCGCGTCCTGTTCTCTTGTTTGTGGACCAAGCCTCCAGCCTTCCCCCCTCCTCTCCAGTGTGCCTCCTCCCCCGGGCCCCACCCCCGCTGAGAGTTCCCTGCTTTGCTGTGGCTCCCAGATCACGGAAGCTTGCTGTGCCTTTAAAGAAAGCAGACTCCTGGCTGTGACGCACTTCTGGCTGTCAGCCAGGAAGATCGCTCCTGCCAGGCTGACTGAGAAGAAAACCAACAACTTTTCTTTTGTGTGTGGGGTTACTTTCCACTGGCCCCCCTTTCCTCCTCTCCTTTCAAGATTTAAATGCTAATGGCGGATTAAAACCTGTAGATACGTTTGGCTTTAGGAGTCTGGTAAGGCCCCCCTGCACTGGGACTTTTTCTCCCTCACTCTTTCTCTGGGTTTTTGTTCAAACATGGACGAGAGGGTGGGGTGGATTCTCCCCCCTCACCTCCCTTTCCTGCGCCATCCTTAAAGGGGAGGGAGCGAAGAGGGAGAGCAAGTAAACATACTCAGAAGCAGGCGCTGGGGGCAGCGCTTGCCAACATCCGGGAGTTGGCGCCTTGCAGAGCAAAGGGTTGCTTTCTTTCCCTCTTGCGTAGATGTCAGCGTGTTTTTGTTCAGAGGGGGAAAGTGTGTGCGCCTGCATGTTGAGCTGTAGAGACAGCTTGGTAGGGCTTCTCCATTCCTGCCTGAGGCCCTGGGTGTGTGCACGGTGGTGGGCAGTAAAAACAAGTTCATTTGTCAGCTGGTAGGGACCAGGGTGTGTGAATATAGTGGTGGGGGTCTGGGTGTGTGTGTGTGTGAGTGCACGCGTGCACTATGTGGCTTCAGGCCCCAGGTCTGGTTCCTGATGGCAGCTCTTCTGCCGGCATCCTTCTGATATGGACCCTCCAGAGCATGGGGGGGAAGGGACAGAAACCAGGGAATCTTGGTTTCCTCTGCAGTCCTTCCCTTGCTCCTCTCCAGGGCCTTGGGGCTCCAGGCCAAACTCTAGGCTACGAAGGGGGTGGTCCGTGTGAAGAGTGGGGGTCTGAGCCCAAAGCTAGTCCTTTCAGGGGGACCAGGGAATACACCAGTTTTGCCCCCGACCTCAGGAGTGCAGAGAAACTCTTTGGACTTAGACCACACAGTCTACTCAGGACTCCCCAGAAGTTGAAAAAGATTGTGTTTTTCCCTCCATGGCTTCTCTTGGAGCTGCTGGTCCTTTCACCAGAGGGTGCACCAGCAAGACATTATCCATACTGTTTTGATAGCAAACTAGCCTGTGGTAAGATGGCTCAGCCTTTGCTGGGCCCCTCAGGGGTAACCTGCCAGGTGAGGACTGGGTGCTTGCTTACCTGTGCCTCCTAACCTCTCCCTCCCAGAGTTAGAGGAAGAGCAGCCCCATGGTTAAGGGTTTTCACTCTTTGAATGTGGATATCTCTCGGATGGGGGAAAAATCTCTTTTAGAAAGGGGCACAGAGCATGAAATTCTTATTCTTATTCTAATAGCAGGCAGGGTCTCAAGACCAGTGGTGGTAAATTTTGCACTTGGGCATGGATGTGCAGATAGGCAGCCATTTTCTTTGTGAGCTGTAAGTCTGTGGGCCTTTGAAACTATTGGGTAGAGAGGGGGTGGGGCTCAGGGAAGGACCCTTTGAGGTGGGAGTTTATGAGGGCTTTGGACCCTGAAATTCTTGGTGGAAGTTAGCACTAAGAGAATGAGGATTCAGTGGAGGCAAGGGCCCATGAACCGAAAGATCAGTAGAGTTTAGCAGCTCTCTGGGACCAAAGGTCACTTTGGTGTTGTCTTGAGATAGGGCTGGTGTTCAGGCGGGTGATAACTGGCTAGGAGGCAGTCTCAAAGGAGCTGGCACTCAGGCCAGGGGCCGGGTAAGGAGAGCAGTGCTGCTGCAACTCGGACCCCCTGGCCTTTGGCCTATCATTTGGTCTACTCTTAAAACTGAAGCTTTTTCAGAACAGACCTCAGAGCTCAGCAACCTGACCCTCTGGTCCTGTTTCTTGTGTCTGAGCAGGTGGTTTACATTAGCTTCAGCCCTGTTAGGGAACCATGGCGAGGCTTTAACTCTTTATGACCCAGAGAGGATGCAGGCCAGGTGGCTGTGTTTCTCTTTTGAGTGTCGCTTTCCTTGTCCTGATATATCTTTTCTGGGAACATGGAGGGGTTGTGATGCATGTAGGAATTGGTCCTGATGTGGGGGAGCTTCATTATGTCCTTTTGGGAAATGCAAAGAGGATGCAGGGCCTTAAGTGTTATAAGGCGGCTGCTTCTGGGTCTTGGTTCCTTCTTGAGACTGAGAGAAAGAGAGGGTGCCTTACTAGAACTTTGAACCCTCTCTTTTGGATTCTGGGGCATTTCTTCCTCAAAGAACCAGGTAGGTGGGAACTCTGAAGGTGCCCTCAGAGGGCCTGGCCTGCATTCTGGGGTTTTGTTTCTTTGTTTGTTGACTAGGGGTTATGGGGGTGCCTGATCAAGTTGGGTGGATCTCAGCAGATCCTTCTGTGAAATGGTTCCAGGCTACAATCGCAGGGATCTGTTTTTCCATCACCATCACTCGGTCTTCTGTGGGTGGGGCCTGCCTCAGATTTCAGGGGGAGGGTAGGGAGGATGGTGCTCTGGCCGGGAGCCCTTGGGTTCCAAGCCAAAGCCTGCTTAAAGCTATAATTCCAATGCGGAGGACTAGATATACCACTGGCCTCAATCATTCATTACCCAGAGAAGAGTGAATGTCTGGGCTGTCCTACAGCCTCTCACCCTGATGTCCTATCTCTGAGAAAGGGTCCCTTTTGTGGGCTTTGAGCTAACAAGGTCCTTCAGGAGTTCTTAGTGTCGAGTATTGAATTTTTCCTATTTCTGTGCCTGGAGAGCACAGAAAAGGGCATTTGGCCTTGACACTGGTTTTCTTGAGTGGTGGAACTAGTTTTAGACAGGCTCTCCTGGGAGGACCTAAGGGTTATATGTTTTGCCTCTGAGATAAAGAGAAGGTTGGTTAAACCTCAGGACATTTTTAGCAGCACAGCTGTGAATCTTACAGAGGGGGCAAGATCAACCTCCGGTTGCAAATAAAGTGTGGAGGCTCATCAAAAGGACTGCAAGTCTATAGGCAGCAGTGGGGATGAGGGGGAGGTGATCTGGGCCTCATTTCTCTTGTTATTGAATGACGTAGAGACTTTTTTTTAAGATGCTCCAGATGAGCATTTGGCTTCTGCCGCCTTCATCACAAGGGCCAAGTGTGGTCCCTCTAGCTTTAGGCTGACCTGCCACCAGAAAAGTGGCATTGCAGTGCAGTAGTTGAGGCCATCTGCCTTCATCCTTACCTGGCTCCAGGAGTAGGCAGTCAGTGCCCATGGATAGGCCATACTTGGTGAAGGTCATCCAGGACTGAGGAACACATAGGCCCCTTAGCTTCTCTGCTCTCCTGAGAGCGCCCTTAACTATTTCATTTGCTCTTGCCAAAGCCCATGTGCATTGGTTCATTTATAAGACTGTGATATTGGTATAACAGGTGGAATCATGTTGGGTTTTGCAGGGTCAGGAAGCACTTAATTATAATTAGCATTTAGTTGTATTTGGCATTTAATTATTTTCTTCTATTAGTGCTTGATGTGTTTTTAATTTTACTCCTCACCCTGCTGTAAGCCCTTCAAAGACCATGTAAGCCCTTCAGGGACCAGGTCATTGTCTCCCATTTCCCATGTAGCTTCTAGCATAGAATGAGCATATATAGGGACTAAAAAGATAAATGCCTTTTGGTTGGTTGATAAGCAGAGTACACTTGGATAAGAAGGACCTAGAGTTGATGGGGAGTGAATTATCAGATTTGTGTATCTCTTTCTCCTCCTAGACAGTGAGCACCTTGTGGGCAAAATTGGTGTCTTTCTTTATCCCCAACACCTTGCATATAGAAGATGGTTAGCAAATGTTGGTTCCATAGAACCCACACCTTGGAAAGCTAATATGTGGGGACATTTGTAGGTGATGTGGCTCTTAACTATTCTTGTCCTCCTTCTAGAGAAGTGACAAATTGAGCACCTGTGGCAGGAGATGGGAGTGGGGCTGATGTGCCTATGGAGATTTGTGGAAACTGTAGGGGCTGCTAGGAGGTGTTGGCAGTATTTGAGCAATCAGGTCTGTGGTCTCTTGGGTAGGTTGTCAGGCAGATGGGAGATTCCCAATGGGAAAAGAAATTGGGGTAAGAATACCAGGACGAGTGCCTAATTTTCATTAAATGTCTCATGAGATCTCCAGAATTCGACTTGGCCTCATCCAGAGACCAAGGTTTAAATATGTCTAATTTCCCATTTGAACCATGTCTGTCTTTGACATTTCTGTGGAGAACATAAACATCCAGAATCTGTAGAACCCAAGAACTTGGCTATTTTTAGTTAGGTAGAATTTAGGTACCTGTAGATAGAGCCAAAATTAACCTTTCTGCTTAAGAATAGTAGTTATTTATTGAATACCTCCCATGTCACAGGCACTGTGCTATTTGCTTTATCTTTAAGCATGACAATAACCAAGAGAGGTATATGTGGATCCCATTTTGTGGATGAAGAAATAGACTAAAAGAAGTTATGATACTTGTCCAAGATCATATGACCATGGGCACACGAAATCAACATTCAGACCCAGTCTATCTGAAAAACTGTCTGTTCCATGTTTAAGGGCATCATGTCCCAAAGAGAGGGCTTGAAGGCCAGCTTTGAATGTTGTGTTTTCTGTGGAACTGAAAGATTGTGTGGGAGCCAGTGGGCATTGAATTAAATGCAAAATTCTTTTTTTTTTTTTTTTTTTTTGAGACAGAGTCTCTGTTCCCAGGGCTAGAGTGCCGTGGTGTCAGCCTAGCTCACAGCAACCTCAAACTCCTGGGCTCACGTGATCCTCCTGCCTCAGCCTCCTGAGTAGCTGGGACTACAGGCTCATGCCACCATGCCTGACTAATTTTTTTCTATTTTTAGTTGTTTTGGCTAATTTTCTTTCAATTTATAGTATAGACGGGGTCTTGCTCTTGCTCAGATTCCTTTGAACTTGTGAGCTCAAGCAGTCCTCTTGCCTCGGCCTCCCAGAGTGTAGAGTGCTAGGATTACAGGCGTGAGCCACCGTGGCCGGCCTGATGAGCTTTATAATAATTTTCATGTGTACTCTGAGCTCTCTCAAAATTCCCATTTTGCGTTGGTGGATTAAGTGCTAAATGAAGAATGATTTAGGCCTGGTGCGGTGGCTCACGCCTGTAATCCTAGCACTCTGGGAGGCCGAGGTAGGCAGATTGCTTCAGGTTAGTTCGAAACCAGCCTGAGCAAGAGGGAGACCCCATCTCTACTATAAATAGAAAGAAATTAATTGGCCAACTAATATATATATAGAAAATAATTAGCCAGGCATGGTGGCACATGCCTGTAGTCCCAGCTACTCGGGAGGCTGAGGCAGAAGGATTGCTTGAGCCCAGGAGTTTGAGGTTGCTATGAGCTAGGCTGATGCCACGGCACTCACTCTAGCCTGAGTAACAAAGCGAGACTCTGTCTCAAAAAAAAAGTCATTTAAATGTTCAGAGCTGGTAAATGGAACTATTTCTCCTCTCCTTCTTGATCATGGATATCTGTTATGATTAACTACTCTTCTTCCTCCCTCAGGTTCCAGGTGCATTGGGGTGACTGTCTGGTATCACCAAGATGACACTCCATGCCACCCGGGCGGCCGCACTCCTCTCTTGGGTGAGTAGTCTTCCTCTCTCTTCTCTGCTATACTTCCCTATGAAGCTTGAGAGATTAGAAGAGGAGTTTTCTAGGAGCCAGGGCTATGTAAAATCTTTTTGTCTCCAGGCTAAGTAAATAAAGTTTTCCTTTGGACAGCATGGAAATCCATCTTCATCTTTTTCCTATGCATTTTTCTGACTGAAAGGGTTGATGCTGAACTTTAGTGACTGGCCTGTGCCGGAACTGTGGTCTTCAAAGGTCTTTAATCTCCAGGCAAGGCTCCCCGTGCTCTCTTTAACGTGTCTCTGTATGTTATCATTGTCTTCCTGTTGCCTTCATGATTTCTTCCCCCAAATCTTTCTGCTAGGTCTTATATATATTTTCTGCCAGAGACAATGGCAAATGAAAAAATAATAATGATCATTGGGTATTTAAAGCTAGAGAAGCAGAGGAGGCCATGGAGTGTGGTGGTGATGAGCGGGGCTCCAGGCTTAGACAGCCCAGTATAGAATCACAGTGCTGGCCCTAGTGTAACCCAGGATAAGTTAGTCTCCTGGCATCTTCTTTTTTAAATGGGGGTAATTTTAAATTAAAATACCTCATTTGGTTATTACAAGGATAATGAGATCATGTGTGTTAAACAATTCAGTGTGCACATGTGCCCATGTATACACATATAACCATTTAGTATAGTATCTCAATAAATAATAGTTCTTGGTATTTAAAATATTTCCTGGGTGTGCTAGTTGGCACAGGGTATTTTAAAATTCTCTTGAGTACTGATTAATCAGGGCCAGTTGAAGAGCCAACTTTTGTTTTTAATTAGAGAATATTTGAAAGAAAATGGGGCCAGGTATGGTGGCTCACACCTGTGATCCTAGCACTCTGGAAGGCCGAGGCGGGTGGGGATCGCTCCAAGGTCAGAAGTTCAAAACCAGCCTGACCAAGAGTGAGACCCCATCTCTACGAAAAAATAGAAAGAAATTAATTGGCCAACTAAAAATATATAGAAGAAAAAAATTAGCCGGACATGGTGGTGCATGTCTATAGTCCCAGCTACTCAGGAGGCTGAGGCAGAAGGATTGCTTGAACCCAGGAGATTGAGGTTGCTGTGAGCTAGGCTGACGCCATGGCACTCTAGCCTGGGCAACAGAGTGAGACCCTGTCTCAAAAAAAAAAAAAAAAAAGAGAAAATGAATTTTTAATTTCCAAGTAAGGTGAATTCAATAAAGAAAGGTCGTCTTTAATCATGATCAAATCTCTAGTCAGGAAATATATGTTTAATGTAGAAAATGTGCATTCTTAGTCTTCAGTTTCTGAAATGGATGCGATTTTCAGTTTTGCATAGCTTAAAATGGGTAATTTTTATATTTTATATTTATATTACATTTCGACGTGTTATATCTGTATGAGAAACATTTTCTCTTCCCCTTCCATCTCTCCCCCACTCCTGGCGAAAAAAGGCTGGTTGGGTTATGAGGGAACATGAGCTATGTCTCTAGTTCAATGGGGATAACTATGAATATTGGGGGCTCTTATACCACATTATTTTACATTGGTTGGTTTATCTTTTTTTTTATTTAGGTTCTTGTTTTTACAGTGACTACCACTGTTACAGAAGATGGAGACAAGACTAGGTTTAACAGGAGATTCTTGTATACTTTTTTCAAAATTACAATAAACACATTAAAATATTTAGTTATAGAATTTTTCCAACTTTTTTAAGATAATTTTTTTTTTTTTTTTTTTTTTTTTTTGAGACAGAGTCTTGCTCTGTTGCCTGGGCTAGAGTGCTGTGGTGTCAGCCTAGCTCACAGCAACTTCAAACTCCTGGGCTCAAGTGATCCTCCTGCCTCAGCCTCCCGAGTAGCTGGGACTTACAGGCATGTGCCACCATGCCCGGCTAATATTTTTCTATATATTTTTTAGTTGTCCAGCCAATTTCTTTCTATTTTTAGTAGAGATGGGGTCTTGCTCTTGCTCAGGATGGTCTTGAACTCCTGAGCTCAAACGATCCTCCTGCCTCAGCCTCCCAGAGTGCTAGGATTATAGGCGTGAGCCACCGAGCCCGGCCAAGGTAAATTTTTAGAGATAAAATTGTAGGCCACGTGCAGTGGCTCACACCTGTAATCCTAGCACTCTGGAAGCCGAGGCGGGCAGATTGCTCCAGGTCAGGAGTTCCAAACCAGCCTGAGCAAGAGCGAGATCCCGTCTCTACTATAAATAGAAAGAAATTAATTGGCCAACTAATAAATATAGAAAAAATTAGCCGGGCATGGTGGCGTATGCCTGTAGTCCCAGCTACTTGGGAGGCTGAGGCAGAAGGATCGCTTGAGCCCAGGAGTTTGAGTTTGCTGTGAGCTAGGCTGACGCCACGGCACTCACTCTAGCCTGGGCAACAAAGCAAGACTCTGTCTCAAAAAAAAAAAAAAAAAAAAAGATAAATATTGTAAAAGAACTTTTTCAATTTAAATAAAAAGTTATGCAGCTAAAGTAAATTTTAGTAGCATGAAATAATTTTAGTAGCATTTTTTGTTATGTTAATGAGAATAGTGGCATAGTCTATGCATACACACATAATTACAACTGTAGTTTTTAAAAAATTACCTAGCAAAAAAAGACTAAAAAGAAATACATCAAAATGCTAAAAGTATACAAATTAAAATACTAGAATGAATAGGAGTTTTGTATTTTTGTTTTCTAGATTTTCAGTAATTTATAATATAAAAAATAAATTTATATTTTATTTTAATTCAAATATAGCTTGAAACTATTCTGTAAACAGCAGTTAATAATGAATAATCTATTTACGGGAATTTTAAAATCTGACAACCTTAAGCAACCCTAGAAAACTTCCAGACAGCTCTTGGGTTATGCAGTGAGCTTGATCCTCACTCTCATAGTTTTTTGTTTTTGTTTTTAAAGAGATGGATGGGGACTTGCTCTGTCACCTAGCCTGGAGTACAGTGACACAATCATAGCTCACTGCAGCCTGGAACTCCTGGGCACAAGTGATCCTTCCATCTCAGTGAGTGTCTCATTATAGAGAAGAGAAAACAAGACTAATTTTATTTAACAGCAGATACATGCTTTTGTCAAAAATCACAATGAACATGCATTACAATACGAAAGTGTAGTTGGTCACCACTGCTACTAGCCTCACTCATGTTTTATACCTTGCTACAGAGGAAGGAGCTTTTCCACTTCAACTTTTAAATGATTTAAATATATTTTTACATCCACAAAAGAAACTATTGCTAGACTATTACTTAATTGGCCTAAGTTATGACTGTAAGTCAGCTAATTGGTATGATTTTTCAGTTTCATTAAAGAATAGCATTTATAGCCCTTGAACGTTTTACCTAGATTACAGGTATTAAATGGAAATTGTTTTTGGATGCTTATGTCTTGGCAGTCCCTTCATTTTCAGCAGGTAAAAAGTACCTTACTCTAAAGTTTTCAGAATCTTTCTAGAAAACTTACACTGACCTGTCCTGACCAATTCGATTTAACCTTTTCCAAAGATAGTATAAGTACATTGTCTTTAAGACTTGAACGAGAGGTCATATTTTATATTTCACACTTAAAAATTTAACCTATTTTAATTTAGATCCATCTAAAAGCTGTTTTATTTAATTTATTGATTGATTGAAAGATGGTATAAATACATTCTTTAAGACTTCAATGAGAGGTCATATTTTATATTTCACACTTAAAAAAATGTGACCTATTTTAATTTAGATCCATCTAAAAGCTGTTTTATTTGACTGATTGATTGACAGAGTCTCACTCTGTTGTCCGGGCTAGAGTGCCATGGCGTCAGCCTAGCTCATAGCAGCCTCAAACTCCTGGGCTCAAGCGATCCTTCTGCCTCAGCCTCCTGAGTAGCTGGGACTACAGGCATGCGCCGCTATGCCCAGCTAATTTTCCCTATATATTTTTAGTTGGCCAGCTAATTTCTTTCTATTTTTAGTAAAGACGAGGTCTCCATCTTGCTCAGGCTGGTCTCGAACTCCTGAGCTCAAATAATTCTCCCGCCTCGGCCTTCCAGAGTGCTAGGATTACAGGAGTAATGCCACCGCGCCTGGCCTAAAAGCTGTTTTTTTTTTTTTTTTTTTTTTTTTTTTGAGACAGAGTCTTGCTTTGTTGCCTAGGCTAGAGTGAGTGCCATGGTGTCAGCCTAGCTCACAGCAACCTCAATCTCCTGGGCTCAAGCAATCCTTCTGCCTCAGCTTCCCGAGTAGCTGGGACTACAGGCATGCGCCACCATGCCCGGCTAATTTTTTATATATATATATTAGTTGGCCAATTAATTTCTTTCTATTTTTATAGTAGAGACGGGGTCTCGCTCTTGCTCAGGCTGGTTTCGAACTCCTGACCTCGAGCAATCCGCCCGCCTCAGCCTCCCAGAGAGCTAGGATTACAGGCGTGAGCCACCACGCCCGGCATAAAAGCTGTTTTTAATGTGAAAGCATTTAACTGAAATAAATACTATTATTTCTGTAGCTGACTTATTGATTTATTTTATTTATTTATTTATTTTGAGACATAGCCTCACTCTGTTGCCTGGGCTAGAGTGCCGTGGTGTCAGCCTAGCTCGCAGCAACCTCATACTCCTGGGCTCAGGCAATCCTCCTGCCTCAGCCTCTTGAGTAGCTGGGACTACAGGCATGTACCACCATGCCCAGCTAATTTTTTTTTTTTATATATATGTATTTTTTTTTTTTAGTTGTCCAGCTAATTTCTATTTTTTTAGTAGAGACGGGGTCTCACTCTTGCTCAGGCTAGTCTCGAACTCCTGAGCTCAAATGATCCTCTCCTCCCTCCTCTGCTTCCCAGAGTGCTAGGATTACAGGCGTGAGCCACCACGCCCGGCCTTATTGATTTTTTTAATCCTCTTAATTCTATAGTGCATGCAGCTCATTTAACTATTAAGAAATAGCAGTATCTGTGTCATTATTTTAATTTTATTAACTATAATAGTGCCTTGCGTTTATAGTACTTTATATTTTTTAATGTGTTCTTGCATCCTTAATCCCATTTGAACCCACAGTGGTCCTTTGAAGTAGATAAGGTAGAGATTCTATCCATCTGACAAAAGGGAAAATAGGCACAAAGAGAAATAAAGTTGATAACAAAGGTTCCCGGAAAGTTAGTGAAGGAGCTGGGCCTAAAAGTTATATCTGCAGGCTCCCAGCCCAGATATAGAGAACACATTTATAAGCAGTACAATATGGTGGTTTGCACAGAACCACTATGCCAGAGTTCTTAAAAATACCTTCTTTCTTAAGCAGACTAAGTCTCATTCCCCTTTTAATGTTACATATGTGATTAATTAACTTAGCAAGCCCTTCCTTCCTACGGTAATAAAAAAGTAAACTTCAGCCCAGGCTACTTCTGAACTTTAGTGCCTGTGGAATCCATGAGGCTTTCCTGTAGAAATCAACCGTGTATGCTTGTCGAGTAACCTGTGTACCTGATTCATTTGCATGTGACCCCAGGTTAATTTTCTAGTGGTAAACACTGATTTAGAGGTATGCCTTGCCAGAGGCCAAAGAAAGGGAACAGGCAGTCAAATCAGAAGTGAGAAGTTTCTCTTTGGGGTTCCCAGCTCTTCTTCCTTCCTCCCCACCCCCAGCTTTTTAAAATTATCTTGTTCACTCATTGTTTCCCCTTTCTCCCCTCAGCCAAAGTTTTATGTCCAGAAAGAATAAAAAAGAATTTAAAAACTAATAAAAGGATTTTATATCTGTGTGGGAGTGTATAACATATGTATAATATTGAACTTAAGTTTTGAATAGATATGTCAACACTTAAGAGCTGTGAAGGGCTATGATGTAAAAATTCGAGAGATATAAAGAATTATATTGTAAACATTCAAGAGCTACAGAGGGTTATACTGTAAAAAGCCTCCCTTTTCCCACTTCAGATTCCTTGTCATCAGGCTCCTCTAGAGGCAGTAGTGGTGCCAGTTTCTTGATTTGCCTTTCAGAACCATTTTATGCCTAATTATACTTCAACTATTATGCCACCAGTGCTGAAACATCTTAGTACAATTTAAGTTTTATTTATTTATTTATTTATTTTTGAGACAGAGTCTTGCTTTATTGCCCAGGCTAGAGTGAGTGCCGTGGCGTCAGCCTAGCTCACAGCAACCTCAAACTCCTGGACTCAAGCGATCCTCCTGCCTCAGCCTCCCGAGTAGCTGGTACTACAGGCATGCGCCACCATGCCCGCTAATTTTTTCTATATTTATTAGTTGGCCAATTAATTTCTTTCTATTTATAGTAGAGACGGGATCTCGCTCTTGCTCAGGCTGGTTTGGAACTCCTGACCTGGAGCAATCTGCCCGCCTCGGCCTCCCAGAGTGCTAGGATTACAGGCGTGAGCCACCGCGCCTGGCCCAATTTAAGTTTTTATTTAGTTGAAGCCAAAGGAAGGACTCTCTGATGGTAGCATTTTAGGTGGCGGTAAATGGATAGCATTCACTGGATGAGTGAATGCAATCACATTCCTTTGCTGAAAGAAGTTCTAGAATCATCTGTTCCTTTATTCCTGTAGCCTACAATCAGAGGCACTCATAGTGAGCAGAGAATTGTCAGCATCTGGGAAAGGGAGCAAACCACATTGTTTCTGGCATTTGTAACAGTCTTACCAGGCTCTTCCCTTTGGCTTGCAGGTGAACAGTCTGCACGTGGCTGACCCCGTGGAGGCTGTGCTGCAGCTCCAGGACTGCAGTGTCTTCATCAAGATCATTGACCGCATGTGAGTATGCACCACACGCCTCTCCAGCCTCTCAGGCAAAGCTCATTGCTAGGGTGGGGACTGCGTTTGCTCCCTTTCCTGGGCAATTGCTGTGACCAGAAAGCACGGGCTAGATTGGGATGTCATAAGCCAGGGTAGGGCCCAGAGAAAAGAACACATTCGCTCATCCTTCAGTTACTGTGCATCTTTATAGGAGAGGTTTTCCAATTGTCCTATCCTAAGGCTTCTTCACTCTTCTTCACTCTTGCACAGGAGCCTCCAAGACTCCATCTCACACTGTTCCAGGAGTCCACTCTCCGGCTCCCCATCCTGTTGTCTCAGCAAGTCTTTCACAACCCTCTTCTCTTTTCTTTTTTTTTATTATGAAAGGGTGGGGGTTTGTGAGGAGAGATGTTCAGTTGCCTTGTTTTTTCTGTTGTTGAGACAGTCTCACTCTGTCACCCTGATGTCATTGTAGCTCACTGCAAACCCCAACTCCTGGGCTCTAAGCAATCCTCCTGCCTCAGCTTCCCAGGTAGCTGGGACTACAGGCATGCACCACCATGCCTGGCTAATTTTTTTCTGTTTTTAGTAGAGATGGGTTCTTGTTCTTGCTCTTGCTCAGGCTGATCTTGAACTCCTGAGCTCAAGTGATCCTCCCGCCTTGGCCTCCCAGAGTGCTAGGATTACGGGCGTGAGCCACCTTGTCCAACCTTGCTTTTGAAGAGATAAATTTCCTTGGCTGATGACAAGAGCAGTAGATGTGTCCAAGAGTAAAGATGTGTGTTGTTCTTAATTTAGCCACTGTAGGTTTATAACCTGATGGGGAATAGGGTCAAAAATAAGGAGGATCAAAAATAAGGATGTTCATTTTTCAAGTTGTCTTCTAGGATGCTGTCTGAACCTTAGACTGCCATGGCTGGGGGATTGAGGGGGGTTAGGGGCTATAGAAATTCAGGTTAACCTTAACCTCTATCTCAGATCCAGGACAATGCAGACCAACTTCCTTTTTGGAAGACACTTGTTCCTGGTTAATATGTTATAGCTATTGCATTTTTGCTGCTGCTACTGGTGCCAACCTAAATAAGCAGCCTAGTTCTCAGGGGAAGGCAATGGAGGATGGCAAGGTTGGTGGGAAGATAGAAACTGTGGGAATTGAGCAGGGCTTGTCTCCTTTGTCACTTGGCCTTCTCTGTGAGAAAATTCATTAGCTTTAACCCCTCTGACAAGTTTCCCTTCCTGTTCTGGTGTGTGAGTAACCTAAAGCAAAAAGGCTGTCACATCTCTTTGATAACTATGAGGCTTGAATAGCAAAGTTTAGTAGAGGCATTTTGCCAGAAAACCTAGATACCTGACATTTGTCTTGCTGATGTTGACCTTTGCTCTTCCCAGTAAGAGGCATCAGTCAGCCCATGTATACTGAGCACCTGCTGTTTTCCTAGCTTTCAGCTAGTGCAGTTAGAGAGTGGGCTGTTGTAAAGGACGCAGTTGTATTTATGAATGCTGTAGGAATACCTGAGAAGGAGGACGGAGGCATGGCCGGCAGTAGTCTGGATGGCTTCCTAATAGAGATGAAACTTGAACACAGTCTTAAAGGATGGGCTAGATTTCTCTAGGACCAGCATTTTGCAAAGCATGTTCCATGTAACTTATACCTGGGGCTTTGTGGGAAAAAAGAACTTTTGAGGTCAAATTGTTTTAGGAAATAATGTATGTTATAGCCTCTTCTTTAGAGAATGTTCAATTTGGGCCAGGTGTAGTGGTTTTGGTCTGTAATCCTAACCCTTTGGGAGGCCAAGATGGGAGAATCACTTGAGGCCAGGAGTTCATGACCAGTCTGAGCAACATGGCAAGACCCCATTTCTACAAAATACAGAAAAATTAGCCAGGCGTGGTGGCACAGGCCTGTAGTCCCAGCTACTCAAGAGGCTTAAGCAGTAGGATCTCTTGAGCCCAGGAGTTGGAGGTTGCAGTGAGTTGTGATGAGGCCATTGCACTCCAGCCTAGGTGACAAAGTAAGACCCTGTCTCAAAAAAAAAAAAAAAAAGAAAAGAAAAAAAATGTTCTATTTGGTTTAACTCAGCAATTTCTCAAACATTTAACCTGAGAACCTCTTTTTTGTTTTATTTAATGTAATGCTTTCAGGCAAATACTGCTTTACTTACTAAGGCCAAGGAGTCAGGACATTCCAGACTGTGGGTAGATAGGGAAGATGGCTCCTTTGAGAGTCCATAAGGAGATTAGCATCTCCTCAAGGCTTTGTAGGAGTCCCTAATCTCACACTAGCTACCCAGAATGGCTCTTGTGGGGAATCCACTTGGAAGAACCCTTTATAGTCACATGGGAAGTGGAAGAAGGTACACTCATGGTGTTGGCTTGGATACATCTTTCCTTCGCAGGATGTCTCTGGCATTGGAAGGTTCTGGGCCTGCCCTGCCCTCCAGAAAGTTGGCTGAGACCTGACGGTTCAGGTTCTGAGGCGCAGGGGGCCCTTTAATCGGTATCTCCCGCTGTAGCCTAGACAAAAAAGTCAGCTTTCTAACTTAAAGTGTTATTTCACCTATTTCAGAAGTGAGATGATCCTCAGAACTGCAGTTAGTGGGAGCAGCCGGTGGCCTGGTCCCTGGGCTGTGCAAGAGCTCCCCCTGCTGCCTCCCTCCCTGTGGCTCTCCTCACACTTTGCTTGCCCTTCCAGTACACAAGCAAGCTCCGGCAAGGGCTTCACTTCTGGGTGGCTTTCACCATCTACGCCTTCAGCCTAGTGTGGGAACTTTGCTCTGTCACTTCAGAGCCTTTTTTCCTCCCTCTCTTTCAGTTCTTGGACCTGGTTTTCCCTCCCCACGGTCCTCTCTCGCTCTCACTCTAGCCATGTTTTCTAGGCTTCCTGACATTTTGCAGTTGAGCCATTCCAGATGATTTACTGTAGTTTCCCATTCACCTGTGCCACCTCCTTCTCCTTTTGGCCCCTCCCCACAGAACTTTTTCTTTCTTTCTTTCTTTCCTTTTTTTTTAGGGTTTAGAAGCTTTTAATGCTTAAATTGAAAAAAATCACAAGCTGTGTTTTCAGAAAGTCATTGATCCATCTCTGGCAGGGCAAGAATGTGCCCCTCGCCCTGGCCACAGGTGGAAGCCCAGACTCCCCCACAGCAAGAGTGGAAAGGGGCTTCCCTTGTGGTGCAGTGCAGGGACACCCCAACCCAGAGGGAAGAATGCAAGGAGCAGAATACATAATGAGCACCCATATACCAGCCTATCCAAGGCACTTTCCAGTGTTATCTCAGTTAATCCACACACCAACCCCACGAAAATGCATCCCCATTTTACAGATGAGGAGTCCTGAGGCTTAGAGAGGCTAATCAATTGTCCATCATAAAGTTCACAAGTCTGTCAAAGTTGGGATGAAAATCCAGGTCTTCTGACTTTCCCACTCTGCCACATGGAATTCTCCCTGTGGTCCAGCCTCAGCTTCCCATAAGAAGTTCACTTTTAATATCATGTCCCATGCTTTGTCCTGGCCGTATGAGGAAAGGCATCAGCAGCAGGAAGCTGTTGTTTAAGGATGGGTTACAGATCCCGGCAAGATTCCTCTGAAACAGCAAATATGACCTAACAAGTCACTGTCTAGGTTACTCTTTGCTGAACAGAGTTTCCCAAGGAAACAATGAGGTAGAGCAGGCTGCAGGTGCAATAGATACCACCTTCTGCTGACTCCCTGTGGAGTTAGATGCAACAAAAGGGGAATGCTCAAAGGAATGTGAAGAAAGCAGGAGTCAGGAGGGTGAACAGGAGTAGTGTCAAAACTGCCACGGCAGGTTGAAAGACAGTCAACAGATCAAAGAACATGTTTCCCAGCAACTGGGGAGCCCAGGACCTTTGGCTCTCATCCAGGAGGTGGTATCTTGTCCTATGCCAGGCCCCAGGGGTATTCATTTCGATAACAGGGGCAGCAGCCCCAACTCGATCAGTCTTTCCTTGGCCACTGCCTCCCAGCCATTGTTGGCCTGCGGGTTACGGGGAGAGGGATGCAGAAGCCCCTCCACCTGCACCTCTGGCATCAGGCCTGATAGAGCCTGCCATGCCCGTTGCTCCGCCAGTCACCCCACTCCCACCACCAGCTGCGCCCCCAGCAGCTGCACCTGCCAGCAGAGGGCTGCGTCGCATATCCCAAGAAGCTGTCCTCACTGCTTGGCAGGCAGCTCAGCAGGGGTGAGGTTGCATCCACCGGGAGTCAGGAAGAGTAGAGGGCACAGATTGTGGACAAAGCAGTGATGGAAGAAGACCTAGGGCTGTCCACAGAGGTTCTGGAAAAAGCTCCAGAATCCGGCACCGCTCACTTCTGACTGTGGGCACTCCAGTCCCAGCACTGGTCGTTGAGGGTACTCTTGGGGAGGGGTCATCACAGGCCCCCTAATGCCCAGCCAGTCCCAGACCGTGCTCACTTCCCCAAAGGGCACTTGGGACCCTGGCAGTAGCAAGTCACATAGCTGCGATGTGGCTCCCATGCATACTCCACAGGATTGTAGATGGCATCCACTGGCTCTGAAAACTGCAATTGGCTCAGCTCAGCATTGAGCCGAAGCTCCTCCTCCAGGAAGCCCTCAGCCAAGCTTCGAGGGTAGGGCTAGAGCTCCATCAAGGCACCTATAGGCTCATGGAGGGACCCCAGTGGGAAAGCCTGGGGCACAGCCATGCTGCTGTCATTTCCTTTCCATCAGACATAGGTCTGAGTCACAAGTTCCTAGGCCATGCCAAGCACATGGTAGGTTCTCCATAAACATTTACTAGTGGCATTCTTTCAGCACTTTTTTTTTTTTTTTTTTTTTTTGAGACAGAGTTTCGCTTTGTTGCCTAGGCTAGAGTGAGTGCCATGGCGTCAGCCTAGCTCACAGCAACCTCAAACTCCTGGGCTCAAGGGATCCTTCTGTCTCAGCCTCCCAAGTAGCTGGGACTACAGGCATGAGCCACCATGCCCGGCTAATTTTTTCTATATATATTAGTTGGCCAATTAGTTTCTTTCTATTTATAGTAGAGACGGGGTCTCGCTCTTGCTCAGGCTGGTTTTGAACTCCTGACCTCGAGCAATCCACCCGCCTCGGCCTCCCAGAGAGCTAGGATTACAGGCGTGAGCCACCGCGCCCGGCCCTTTCAGCACTTTTAAATGTCATCCTGGTCAGCTCCCCATCTTGTTTCCAGTCAGAACTTTTTCACATTTGCAAAAAGGATGGTAGAGTGCCATCTTTTCTAGAACTGTATGCCTCAAGTCCCCATTTCTCACCCACCACACAGTTCCATCTGGATAGATGGTGTCCTGATAGCTTCTCACCTGCCTTTAGGATCTGATCTGGCTCTCTCCCAGACCCTGCTTAGATGGAGCCCCGAAGGAAGAGGAGGTAGTATGTAATGCAGTAGCACGGAGGCAGATTGCCGAGTACGCTGGTCTAATACTTACTCTTTTTCTAGCCATGGGACTGAAGAGGGGCAGCAGATCCTGCAGCAGCCGGTGCCAACAAGACTGGACTTTGTGTGCAGTTTTCTGCAGAGTAAGAACCTTTTTAATCTAGTGGGGAAGGAGCTGCTTCCTCAGCTCCTGGGACTGGGGAATCCAGAGGAATCAGTTCATGAGTGTCTGGAGGAGAAAAGGTTCAAGGCTCCCTACTCTTTAGCACAGAGACGAATACAGCTGGGGCAGCTTCCCTGCGTCTTGTGATGCCTCCATCAGTTGGTGTAAGAAGAGTGTCCCTCATTTCCAGAGCCCACCTCAGAGATCCAGGTAGAGCCAGAGGGTCACTTTTTGGGACTTATCACCTCGGGCTCTTGTTCCTCCCACTTTGAGAGGACAGCAAAGAGGGAAAGATTCATGTTACCCCAGATAACTTTGAATTAGTTGCTTAGGTGACAGGTATAGGGGCAGAGGCAGATTGAGATTGAGATCTTGACCCTTCTCACTGCTCGTGTGACCTTTCTGGACATGGGTTTCCTGGGTTTAATATGGAGATAATAATAATAATTGCTCTTCAGGCTGGTGGGTGGATTAAATAAGAATACACACAAAAGAATACACACAAAACACACAAAACACACAGTGCTCGTCAGCCCCCCCTGCCCCTGTCCAGCCTTGGACCACAGAGTCTTCATCTTTGCCATGGAAGCTATCTGTCATTTCTACCTCAGGAGAATTATAGGAAAGGTGAGAATATATTTAGGTAATGCAAGGTGTTAGTAATTGTGCCCAGACCCTGCGGTAGCATATGAGCCAGATGTGCCCAGTCATCCTTTTCTGACTCAGCTCCAGGCTTCCTCTCTGACCTTGGTTGAGACAGGACTCTGGAATGACCTAGAATCTCTGGGCTCCTTCTCTGTGGTGCTAAGTGGAAGTTGGTGAAGTGGGTGGGAGAGTGCAGTTTCATGACCCAGAGTTGTTGTGAATTCCCAGCCTGATGTCTTCTTGCACTGTCCCCGTAGCCCTTGGACTGACCCAGGATAGAACTGACTTCACATGGAAAAGTGTAAGTCAGGGGAGATAGGACATAGGAATAAGGAGCCCTGTATCTCATAGCCCTACCAGAGATAGCTATTCTGCTTCTCAGATTCAAGTGTCCTGCAATCTCAGGTTCCCAGGAAGTTCACCCTGCTTTCTACATTGTTGTCATTGCAGAAAATCGCAAACATCCCTCTTCTCCAGAATGCCTGGTGTCTGTGCAGAAGGTGATGGAGGGGTCAGAGCTGGAACTGGCCAAGGTACCTGAGGAATACCAGACTGGGGGGTGGGTGTGAGGGCAGTACCTGAGGGACCTGCAGGGTCTTCTCTTAACCCAAGAGGAGGTGTCAGGGGCTCTGGGAGGTTGGAGGTAGCACCAGGCAGCCACCTGTTGTAATTAGGCAGAGGCTAATTTAGCCCCAGGAATCTAGGAGTCCACAATCTTATGACAGAGAGATCAAAAGACAAACAGTGGTTTACTAGACCATTACTGTGGGCTTCAATGGAGACTTGGCAGGAATAAGGCTTACCCAGCAATCATCATATTTTTCTATCTAGCTCAGTCTGCTTCATTCCCTTTGCTGTTTCTGGACTATAAAAGGTGCCTTTAGCTTCACACCCAGAGTTCCACAAATCCAAGAATTTAGCCATGCAAGGAATCTTGGCACCCGGCCTTTTGTACAGCATAAATTGTGTCCTCAAAACAAAACAACAAAGAGTTTCCTGGGGCCGTTAAGGATGGTAGCCTGGGGCTGTTGAATTCTAGGAGTTTTAGAACAGTCTACAGAATAGCTCAGAGTCCCCAGAATAGCCAAGAATATGATCACGGAGAAGAGAGACAGCCTTACTCAGTGACCACCTCTTGTTTGGCTTCCAGGTGACCATGCTGCTCTTATATCACTCTACTATGAGCTCCAAAAGTCCTAGGGACTGGGAACAATTTGAATATAAGATTCAGGTAAGCCCTGTGCCTCCACCCCACCTAGTGGGCCTAGCCTGTGCTTCACCTCACCCCATTGTCTTTCTTTAAATAGTATATATTGTTATTTTTAGAAATATGGTTATAGTAATTACAGCCATTCATTATAGAAAATCTGGAAAATACTCAAAAGCACAAAGAAGGAAATAACAGCTGCCAATAATATCATTCCCCGAGATAATTGCTAACTATTTAAAGGATATACTTTCAAGTCCTTTCTTATGTGCATATATTTAATTGTAATGTGTTGGGACAATACTTAGACATTATTCTCTGTTCATATATACATGTGTATGTGTGTGTTTTATACAAAACTGTCACTCGATTTATCTCATCTTTTCCTCTAGAAGGGCCATCTGGACGAGGCCAACATAGTTACATATAAAAGCTTTCTGACCAAATTACTTTCCTTACCCATTACTTTTCTTGCGGTTAAGAGTAAAGTCAGTTAGGAACTCTGACTTGGGTGCATCTTTAGGGGAGGCAGAAGGAAAGGGGGAAAGTGGGATCGACGTGTCTCTAGTTGGATGTTGTTGGCTCTGCCATGGGCTTCAGGCTCTGAGAGGGGCAATGGGATCCAGCAGGGTGCTGGGGCTCAGGAGAACGGGGACTGGTGCTCCCACGTGGAGCTTCTGGCAGCCATCCTTCCAGAGGCTTCTCTAACACCTAAGTGATACTCCTTTTCTCTTTTGGTCACCCAGGCTGAGTTAGCTGCCATTCTTAAATTTGTACTGGACCATGAGGATGGGCTAAACCTCAATGAGGACCTAGAGAACTTCTTGCAGAAGGGTGAGTAAGGACATACTCCCAGGAATCCCCACACCTCTGAATTGGGGGCTGCTAGGACCCTGAGTTGTCCCAGCAGTGGGAGTTTGTTTCTGTCCCCAACATAAAGCACAGAGTTGGTGCTTAGGAAAAGTGTGTATAATGGAGTAGCTTGATTTCTGGGCCATGTTATTTCATCTAGTTCCTACAGAGCTCCTCCTTGCTGCTGGGATATTTATATAAGTGGTCCTGTCTGCTCTTAGTTTCCTTGATCACCTCCCCGATATACATAGGTTTTTTTGGTTTTTTGGGGTTTTTTTGAGAGAGGGTCTCACTCTCTTGCCCAGGCTAGAGTGTAGTGGTGCCATCATAGCTCACTGTAACCTCAAACTCCTAAGCTCAAGTGATCTGCCTGTCTCAGTCTCCTGAGTAGGTAGGACTACAGGTGCATACCACCATACCTGGATAATTTTTTAATTTTTTGTAGAGACAGGGTCTTGCTGTATTGTCCAGGCTGGTCTCAAACTCCGGGCCTGAAGCAATCCTCCTGCCTCAAGTCTCCCAAAGTACTGGGATTACAAGCGTGAGCCACCACATCTGGCCTCCCTTTTTAATTTTTTAAACAAAAACTAGGCTTAGAAGCTGAAAATAGTCTTTTTAAAATTTTTTTTTGAGACAGAGTCTCACTTTGTTGTCCAGGCTAGAGTGAGTGCCGTGGCATCAGCCTAGCTCACAGCAACCTCAAACTCCTGGGCTCAAGCGATCCTCCTGCCTCAGCCTCCCGAGTAGCTGGGACTACAGGCATGCACCACCATGTCCGGCTAATTTTTTCTATATGTATTAGTTGGCCAATTAATTTCTTTCTATTTATAGTAGAGTCAGGGTCTCGCTCCTGCTCAGGCTGGTCTCGAACTCCTGAGCTCAAGCAATCCGCCCACCTCGGCCTCCCAGAGTGCTAGGATTACAGGCGTGAGCTACCACACCCGGCCTAAAAACATAGTCTTTTTAAAAAAGTCATACTTACATAAACCAGTAAGTATGATAAGGAATCTAAGTACAGAATATGCCAAATGTCTCAGCTGGCAGTGCAATAGAAAGAGTGATCATTCTGCCAGTCTCCTGATGAAGAGGTCAGCTAATGATTACAGGAATGTAAGAAGTAGATTTAGGCAATTCTCTTGTAGCCACTGAATTTGATGTTCCTCATATTTAGGTTCTTCATGGGACCTTCAGGTGGAGATGTGGAAATGTGGCTCCAGAACGCAGGCGAGGGCCCTGGGTTTAGAAGTCAGTGTGTGGATGGCTACTGAGGCTGTGGGCACCATGGGCAGAGCAAGGAGACCTCGTCAGAATCTGGGGAGCTTCGAGGGTGGGTGGAAGTGGGAGGAACAGATGGGGGAGACTATGAATGGGTGATTAAAGGAGAGTCCTGCAAAAGTGGTCATGGGAATCAAGGGGAGAGAAGATTTGAGAAAGAGGGCATGTTGGTGGTGTGAGATATCAGGATGAAAGAGTTCCAGAAGGAGGCCAGTGACTCTTAAGTGAGAGGTCATTGGGGGCTATGAGGAGACCCTGCTCAGGGCTCCCAAGCTGTCTCTGCAGTGGTGGCTTAAGGGAAAAGCTTGAGCACGTGGTCCAGTTTTGGAGCACCGAGCACACCCTCCCTCCACCATGCTTTCTGAGCATTGATGCTCTGTGGAAATGGAAGCCTCGCACGTGATTTTAGTTAGGGACACTGACTTCTGGATAACCCAGACACCAGGTTTCACTTTCTGCCCAGTCCCTCCCTCTGTGGTTTATATATAAGTGTCTGCAGATTCAAACCCACTAAGATGAGTTCTCAAATTGCGTAAAGATGCAAGTCTGTTTCCTCTCTTACTAACCTTTCTTGGTTTATCTTCTTATCCCCAGCTCCTATTCCTTCTACCTGCTTCTCTGACGAGCTCTCCCCACCGAGCCACCAGGCCAAGAGGGAAGTTCATTTCCTAGAACTGCAGAAGATTGCCTCCTCTTCCAGTGGGAACAAGTATGTCCTGGGCCTCTCCTGGGATGGGGCCTCAGCATCCCTGCATTCTAGAGGCTGAGCCATTGACCAGAGATTTACATCATCAGGGAGTGCCTGGAGTGTCCTATAGATCTGGGCTTTCCTTACCTGACCCAGTACTAATTGAGGAAATTGGTTGCGGTCCGTCACAGGCAGAAGGCCTCCCTGTTTATGGAATACCCTTCTTCCTCAGTAAATCCCCTTCTTTCAGTGCATCTCTGCAGAAGCAAGGAGGAACACACTCTTTTTTTTTTTCCCCCAACAAAGAAATTAAGGCATGGAAGAGGGAGAAGAAACGTTTTCTCCAGGTCACGTCATGAGGCATGAAGTAGCACTGCAAACAGAACCCAGTCACATAGGCCTCCCAGCCATTGTGCACGTCCATAGAGCCCCGCTCCCCGCTCCCTGCCCATTGCTGGTCACGTCAGATCTCAGGCTCTTACCGTGGCATCTGGGCCATCTTCTTCCTCAGCTTCCTCCCAGGCTCTCCAGCCTCACCCATGGGTGACATCCTGCAGACCCCACAGTTCCAGATGAGACGGCTGAAGAAGCAGCTCGCAGATGAGAGAAACAACCGGGATGAGCTGGAGCTGGAGCTGGCTGAGAACCGCAAGCTCCTCACTGAGAAGGGTGGGTTTCCCGGGATGCTGGCAGATGTGTGTGAATGGATTTGCCTGAGGGGTGTCCCGTTACCCTCCCATGTTGTCCCCTCTGCTGGCCCTGAAATTTAGGGCTCAGCCCTGGGCCTAAGGTCAGGCCTCCTGGAAGCTGGGTTCTGTCCTTGCCCCATCCTCCCTTTCCCTTAGATTGGGTACCCTGTGCCTCCCCCTCCCTCCCCCTGTAGTTCTGTGCTGACTGTCTTCTTCTCCTCTCCCCACTCTGGGGCAGATGCACAGATGGCCGTGATGCAGCAGCGCATTGACCGCCTGGCCCTACTGAACGAGAAGCAGGCGGCCAGCCCACTGGAGCCCAGGGAGCTGGAGGAGCTACGGGGCAAGAATGAGAGGTAGAGCCCTATCTTCCTCCCCAGCCCCTGCCTGCACCCAGTTCGGGACCTGTGCTGTCTTCTCACTGCTCCTCTCCCTCACAGCCTCACCATGCGGCTGCACGAGACCCTGAAGCAATGCCAGGACCTGAAGATGGAGAAGGGCCAGATGGATCGCAAGATTAACCAGCTTTCTGAGGAGAATGGAGACCTCTCCTTTAAAGTGAGTGGTGGGGGCTTGGTCTATACATGGAGGCCCCTCAGAGCTGAGATGGCCTGGAAGTCTCCCTGAGAAAGGCTTGAGAAGAATGTCTCAGCAACTGTCTTATGCTTCAGTCTCCAGAGACCTGCATACTTTGCCCCTTTCCTTGTCCCATAACTAGCTGCTGCTGGGGTACCACATTGTGGCCTTAAATTTTGATCTGTAGTCCTGAATTTGGGGTGGGATCATTGTGAATGGCTTGGGGAGAGTTGGCAGGGTAACTGGAGGCAACTCGCCCCTGGGGTTCAGGGGGCAGACAGCAGTGGTGGTGCCAGCTCTGACCCTGGGTGATGGGGATTCACACTTGTCTGTCTCAGCTGCGGGAGTTTGCCAGTCACCTGCAGCAACTACAGAGTGCCCTCAATGAACTGACAGAGGAGCACAGCAAGGCCTCTCGGGAGTGGGTGGAGAAGCAGACCCGTCTGGAGAAGGAGCTCAGCACAGCCCTGCAGGACAAGGTACACTTCTGCCGGAGAGTCGGGGCCCCCACCTTGACCACATGCACAAAGCTGAGTTCAGTGCACCACTCTGCTCTTCCAGGCATTTGGGGATTAGGCAGATTTCTTTTTAAGGTTTAATAGTGCACTATAGGCCGGGCGCTGTGGCTCATGCCTGTAATCCTAGCTCTCTGGGAGGCCGAGGCGGCGGATTGCTCGAGGTCAGGAGTTCGAAACCAGCCTGAGCAAGAGCGAGACCCCGTCTCTACTATAAATAGAAAGAAATTAATTGGCCAACTAATATATATACAAAAAAAAAAAATTAGCTGGGCATGGCGGCGAATGCCTGTAGTCCCAGCTACTTGGGAGGCTGAGGCAGGAGGATTGCTTGAGCCAGGAGTTTGAGGTTGCTGTGAGCTAGGCTGACGCCATGGCACTCACTCTAGCCTGGGCAACAAAGCGAGACTCTGTCTCAAAAAAAAAAAAAAATAAATAAATATAAAAAAAATAGTGCACTATAATGGAAAGAGTGTGGCATAAAGTCCAGTACACCTGCGAATCTGCCTCTGCTATTTACACAGTGTGGATCTTGGACAAGTCAATCAATCTCCCTCTCCAAGCATCCTTCCCCTAAAATGGGAATGATAATGAGCAGCTGCCTCATCAGCTATTGTGAGATAATGTATATAAAGCACTTAACACATTGTGTGGTATAAAAGTAAGCTCTCAGTGAACTAGTTGCTATTATTATTGTTGCTATTAATAAGAACCCAACTGTGGGGCCAGGCACCGTGGCTCATGCCTGTAATCCTAGTACACTGGGAGGCCAAGGCAGGAGGATCGCTCAAGATCAGGAGTTCAAGACCAGCCTGAGCAAGAGTGAGACCCTGTCTCTACTAAAAATAGAAAGAAATTAATTGGCCGACTAAAAATATATATATAAAAAAATAGCTGGGCATGGTGGCACATGTCAGCTACCTGGGAGATGAGGCAGGAGGATTGCCTGAGACCAGGAGTTTGAGGTTGCTGTGAGCTAGGCTGATGCCACGGCACTCCAACCCGGACAACAGAGTGAGACTCTGTCTCGAAAAAAAAAAAAAAGAACCCAACTCTGCCACTTAGTAATAACCATTTAGTGCTTGAGCAAGGCCCTTAGCACTGGGGCTTCAGGTGTCTGCTCTGTAAAAGAGGGATAGTAATGGCCACCTCTCACATTTGTAGGTGAGTTAGAAACTCAGAGATGCCCCAGCACAGCCTGCTGTGGGTGCTTCATGAACAGTGGTGAGAAGTTGGCAGGGGCTAGGGGTGCTGCAGTGGCTGCTGTTGCAGCTGGTGTTGGCACCCAGGGGATTTTTGTTTGTTTGTTTGTTTTTTGAGACATAGCCTCACTCTGTTGCCTGGGCTAGAGTGCCATGGCATCATCGTAGCTAACTGCAACCTCAAACTCCTGGGCTCAAGTGATCCTATTGCCTCAGCCTCCCGAGTAGCTGGGACTACAGGCATGCACCACCATGCCTGGCTAAATTCTTTCAATTTTTTTTTAGTAGAGATGGGGGTCTCACTCTTGCTCGGGCTGGTATTGAACTCGTGACCTTGAGTGATGTTCCCGCCTCCCAGAGTGCTGGGATTACAGGCATAAGCCACCACACCAGCCCCCAGGGGATATTTTTAAGCTGATGCTTGTTTGGATAATCTGGGAGTCAAGACTTGTCTGAGGAAGGGTGTACAGTAAGTACACCGTTTGAAGTAAACCCAGCATGGAGAAGAAGTAGGCAGTTCACATGATGACTGAATTCAGCCCTAGAACAAGGGCTAGAAAGCCAGGTCCCTTAAGTCTCAGGTCCATGGTTGTTTTTTTGTTTGTTTTTTTTTGTTGTTGTTTTTTTTGAGACAGAGTCTCACTTTTGTTGCCCAGGCTAGAGTGAGTGCCGTGGCGTCAGCCTAGCTCACAGCAACCTCAAACTCCTGGGCTCAAGCGATCCTCCTGCCTCAGCCTCCCGAGTAGCTGGGACTACAGGCATGCACCACCATGCCCGGCTAATTTTTTGTATATATACTTTTAGTTGGTCAATTAATTTCTTTCTATTTTTAGTAGAGACGAGGTCTCGCTCAGGCTGGTTTCGAACTCCCGACCTTGAGCAATCCGCCCGCCTCGGCCTCCCAGAGTGCTAGGATTACAGGCGTGAGCCACCGCGCCCGGCCAGGTCCATGGTTTTTGAGAGTCTTTTTTCTAAACTAGGGTCAATGGAAATCTTGGTAACAAGACAGTAGGGTTACATGTTTTGTTGATGTTCACGAGGCCTTATGGGATAATTTGGTGCCCATTTTATCTGGTCACATGAGTCTCTTATTTACTCTCAGAAATGCCTTGAAGAGAAGAATGAAATCCTTCAGGGAAAACTTTCACAGCTGGAAGAGCATTTGGCCCAGCTACAGGAGAACCCACCCCAGAAGGGCGAGGTGCTGGGTGACGTCTTGCAGGTAGGAGTACACGGGAGCAGGCAGCAAGACCTGTGTGCTGGGGTTGGTGTGGACCCATGTTTGGCACACTCAGGTTCCCAGCGTTCCTCAGTTCCCAGAGGGGCATGGTGTCTGAGGAGTCCTGCTGATCCACGTTATCTCTTTGTTCCACCAGCTGGAAACCCTGAAGCAAGAGGCAGCCACTCTTGCTACAAACAACGCCCAGCTTCAAGCAAGGGTAGAGACGCTGGAGACCCAGCGTGGCCAGCAGGAAGCCAAGCTGCTCGCGGAACAGAAACACTTTGCAGAAGAAAAGCAGCAGCTGGCTAGCCTGGTCACCGACCTGCAGAGCTCTGTCTCTAACCTCAGCCAGGCCAAGGAAGAAATGGAGCAGGCCTCCCAGGCTCAGGGGGCCCAGCTGACTGCCCAGGTGGCCTCTCTGACCTCTGAGCTCACCACACTCAAGGCCACCCTCCAGCAGCAGGATCAAGACCTGGCTGGCCTGAAGCAGCACGCCAAAAAGGAGCAGGCCCAGCTAGCACAGGCCCTGCAACAGCAAGAACAGGCCTGCCAGGGCCTCCGCCAGCAGGTGGAGCAGCTGAGCAGCAGCCTGAAGCAGAAGGAGCAGCAGTTGAAGGAAGCAGCCAAGGAGCAGGAGGTAACCAGGCGGGACCATGCCCAGCAACTGGCCGCTGCTGCTGCGGAGCTAGAGGCTGCCTTGAAGGAGCGGGATGCAGCTCATCAGAAGCTGGAGGCCCTGGAGACGGAGAAAGCCTCCAAGCTAGAGATTCTGAAGCAGCAACTTGAGGCTGCTCATGAAGCCCGAGACAGTGCCCAGACCTCAGTGACACAGGCCCAGCGGGAGAAGGCAGAGCTGAGCCAGAAGGTGGAGGAACTCCAGAGCCATTTTGAGGCAGCCCACCAGGAGCAGCGCCAGGCCCAGGCCCAGGTGGCAAAGCTAGAGGCCCAGCTGAGGTTTGAGCAGCAAAAAGCAGCTGAGAGAGAAAGGATGGCCCAGGAGAAGGACAACCTCCAAGAGCAGCTCCAGGCCCTTGAGGAGTCCCTGAATGTCACCAAGGTCAGCCTTGAAGAGGAGAAGCGCAGGGCCACAGATACCTTGGAAGAGCAGCAACGTTGTATCTCTGAGCTGAAGGAAGAGACCCGAAGACTGATGGAGCAGCATAAGCGGGAACGGAAGGAGCTAGAAGAAGAGAAGGCAGAGCGCAAGGGGCTGGAGGCTCGATTACAGCAGCTTGGGGAGAGCCGTCAGGCTGAGACTGACGCCCTGCGGAGGGAGCTGGCAGAGGCCGTGGCCTCCCAGCACAGGGCTGAGAGCGAATGTGAGCAGCTCGTCAAAGAGGTAGCCACCTGGCGTAAGCGCTATGAGGATAGCCAGCAAGAGGAGGCGCAGTATGGTGCCATGTTCCAGGAACAGCTGATGACCCTCAAGGAGGAACGTGAGAAGGCCCGCCAGGAGCTGCAGGAGGCAAAGGAGAAGGTGGCAGGGATAGAGGCGCGCAGCGAGCTCCAGATAGGCCGGCAGCAGAACGAGCTAGCCCAGCTCCATGCCAGCCTGGCTGGAGCCCTCCAGCAGGTCCAGGAGAAGGAGGTCAGGGCCCAGAAGCTTGCGGACGACCTTTCCACTTTGCAGGAGAAAATGGCTGCCACCAGCAAGGAGGTGGCCCGCCTAGAGGCCTTGGTGCGCAAGGCAGGTGAGCAGCAGGAAACAGCCTCCCGGGAGCTACTCAAGGAGCCCCCGAGGGCAGGAGAAAGAGAGTCTGAGTGGCTGGAAGAGCCGCAGGGACGCCAGTTCTGCAGCACGCAGGCAGCGCTGCAGGCCATGGAGCGGGAGGCAGAGCAAATGGGCAGTGAGCTGGAGCGGCTTCGGGCCGCGCTGATGGAGAGCCAGGGACAGCAGCAGGAGGAGCGTGGGCAGCAGGAGAGGGAGGTGGCACGGCTGACCGAGGAGCGGGGTCGGGCTCAAGCCGATCTGGCCCTGGAGAAGGCAGCCAAGGCAGAGCTTGAGATGCGGCTGCAGAATGCCCTTAACGAGCAGCGTGTGGAGTTTGCTACCCTGCAAGAGGCGCTGGCCCATGCCCTGGCCGAAAAGGAGGGCAAGGACCAGGAGCTGGCCAAGCTGCGTGGTCTGGAGGCAGCACAGAAGGCAGAGCTGGGGGAGCTTCAGCAAGCCATGGAGCGACTGAAGGAACAGCTGGCTAAGAAAGAGAAGGAGCACCAGCAGTCTTCAGGGATGACCAACAAAGAAGATGCATCCAGCTCAGGAGCCCGATCTGCGGCTGCTGGCAGGACAGAGCCAGCAGGCCCTGAGTGGGAGGCGCTGCGGGCAGAAGTGAGCAAGTTGGAGCAGCAGTGCCGGCGGCAGCAGGAGCAGGCCAGCAACCTGGAGCGCAGCCTTGAGTCTGAGCGGGCCTCCCGGGCTGAGAGGGACAGCGCTCTGGAGGCTCTACGGGGCCAGTTGGAAGAGAAGACCCAGGAGCTGGGGCACAGTCAGGGTACCTTAGCCTCTGCTCAAAGGGAGCTGGCCACACTCCGCGCCAAGGCCCAAGACCATAGCAAGGCTGAGGATGAGTGGAAGGCCCAGGTGGCCCGGGCCCAGCAGGAGGCTGAGAGAAAAAACAGCCTCATCAACAGCTTGGAGGAGGAGGTGTCCATCCTCAATCGCCAGGTCCTGGAGAAAGAAGGGGAGAGCAAGGAGTTGAAGCGGCTGGTTATGGCCGAGTCAGAGAAGAGCCAGAAGCTGGAAGAGAGGCTGCGGCTGCTCCAGGCAGAGACAGCCAGCAACAGCGCCAGGGCCGCAGAACGCAGCTCCGCTCTGCGGGAGGAGGTGCAGAGCCTCCGGGAGGAGGCTGAGAAACAGCGGGTGGCTTCAGAGAACCTGCGGCAGGAGCTGGCTTCCCAGGCAGAGCGAGCGGAGGAGCTGGGCCAAGAATTGAAGGCGTGGCAGGAGAAGTTCTTCCAGAAGGAGCAAGCCCTCTCTGCCCTGCAGCTTGAGCACACCAGCACGCAGGCCCTGGTGAGCGAGCTGCTGCCAGCCAAGCACCTCTGCCAGCAGCTGCAGGCTGAGCAGGCAGCTGCTGAGAAACGCCACCGCGAGGAGCTGGAGCAGAGTAAGCAGGCGGCTGGCGGGCTGCGGGCGGAGCTGATGCGGGCCCAGCGGGAACTTGGGGAGCTGGTGCCCCTGCGGCAGAAGGTGGCAGAGCAGGAGCGAGTGGCCCAGCAGCTGCGGGCAGAGAAGGCCAGCTACGCAGAGCAGCTGAGCATGCTGAAAAAGGCGCATGGCCTGCTGGCGGAGGAGAACCGGGGGCTGGGTGAGCGGGCCAACCTCGGCCGGCAGTTTCTGGAGGTGGAGCTGGACCAGGCCCGGGAGAAGTATGTCCAAGAGTTGGCAGCTGTGCGTGCTGACGCTGAGACCCGGCTGGCAGAGATGCAACGTGAAGCACAGAGCACTGCCCGGGAGCTGGAGGTGATGACTGCCAAGTATGAGGGTGCCAAGGTCAAGGTCCTGGAGGAGAGGCAGCGGTTCCAGGAAGAGAGGCAGAAACTCACTGCCCAGGTGAGGTGCCTAGTTCAGCCACACCCCCAAGATAGGGACCTGAGAGAGCAGGGACACAGTTCCTCTGCATTCCAGAGCTTCTGGCTCCCACACTGCAGTGTCTTGCCTTCCCTCATTCACTGGGTTGCGGAAAAGGAAAGGTTGCTGGTGGAATTCAAGTCTTGCCCCTTTGTCCTAAAGAAAGTATCAGTGGCCTCCCCTTCCCTGAAGGCTCTGTCCCTAGAAAGTCAAGTGTGACGACCACCACCCCTGAAGGCCCCAAGAGCAGTATAAGTCTAGCTGGCATTTTTTTCTTTTAACTTATTAGAAGTCTAGTTCCTCTGATACTTTCTAACTTACCACAAAGTATGAAAGCCTCATTGAGTTCAGCCTGGTGACAGGGCTGGTGCCGCTTTGGGCCAATCTCACTGTCTCCATTGCTCCTCCCCCTGCACAGGTGGAGCAGCTAGAGGTATTTCAGAGAGAGCAGACTAAGCAGGTAATGCCCGGGGTCCTCGATAAATGCTGGCTGCTTAAGCGGTGACCAGTCTCGGTGCATGAGCCCGGCTGCAGCTTGCCTCCGCTGGCTCCCGTTGTGAACTGTTTGTGAAGGGGGCAGGGTCAAGCCATGGAATCCAGGCCCCGTCTGCCCAGGAGTGCGGTGTGCCAGGCTCTCTCGGGCCTCGTCCCACCTGTCCCAGGTCGGCCTCTCCGCCCTTCTGTACCTTCTCTCTGCCTGTTAGGGACAGGGGGTGGCACTAGCTTCATCTTTCCCATATTTGAACCAGTCAGTGACAGACTCCATCCTTGAGATTCCAAAACATCCCAAGCCCTGTGTCTAGTTAGAGATACTCAACTAAGAGGAACAGCAGAATTGCCTGTGGGCCCTCTTAACACAGCACCCTTTTACCAAAGCCATAAAGGCAATATGCCAGGCAGCCCTCACAGGTTAGGGAGGGTTGGGGGCTCAGGACACCCTCCCATCACCCTCTGGAGCTTTATTTATTTATTGAGACAGAGTCTCGCTTTGTTGCCCAGGCTAGAGTGAGTGCCGTGGCGTCAGCCTGGCTCACAGCAACCTCAAACTCCTGGGCTCAAGCGATCCTTCTGCGTCAGCCTCCCGAGTAGCTGGGACTACAGGCATGCACCACCATGCCTGGCTGATTTTTTTCTATATATATCTTAGTTGGCCAATTAATTTCTTGCTATTTTTAGGAGAGACAGGGTCTCACTCTTGCTCAGGTTGGTTTCAAACTCTTGACCTTGAGCGATCCACCTGCCTCGGCCTTCCAGAGTGCTAGGATTACAGGCGTGAGCCACCGCGCCTGGCCAACCCTCTGGAGCTTTTACCCTGAGCAGGGCATAGAGATGTCTGGAGCAGGAAGGCCAGGCTGAGAGGAGCGAGGGGCTACCCCAGACGGATAGGCAGTGCACGAGATTTCTGCACTGCCTAGACATCGAGGCTATAGAGCTGGTGTTTAGTGAGAGCACCCTTTCTCCACCATCCCTCTGCCCAGTGACCTCCTCTGGGGACCCTGAGATGAAGGGGACAATTAAATGGCAAACAGTTAGCAATGGAGCCCTTGCCTCCCCCTTTGCTGCTGGTCATGCTTGAACCCTTGGGGTGCCTGGAGGAGCCAGGGGTGCTTGTGGCTGTGCTGTGCCCTTCCTTCCTCCCTGTGCTCTTCCTCTTTGTGGGAGTGGGGTGGGCGTGGAGTACGTGTCCTGCCCCTGCTCTTGTCCTCTGGCAGTTTGTCGCCCCAGTGCTAACCGCCACAGCCGCACTGCTGGCACCATCCCTAATGGCTTGTGGATACTGGGGAGAGGGCTGAGCATCTGTGGGTTTCTGCTTTGGCAGTTTCTGGGAGGAGGGAGGCATGAGTTTGCACTGAGTATGTCTGCTAGAGTTACACATTAGGTTCCTTGTTCCTACCCCAACCTGGGAAGGTGGGGGTTCGGTGTGGTGACAGTAGCAGGGTGGTGGTGTGAGAGCAGCTCCCCAGAGTTGATTCTGCTGGTTCTGGTGGCTGCAGGGGTCCAGCAGGCCTCTGTCTCTGCAGGCCAGGAGTGGAGGCAAGTATGGGAGGTGGCCCTGGCAACATCTGTGTTGGGTCACCTCGCTCAGGACCTGCCAGCCAGCCTGGGCAGCAGTCTATTCCCTAATTGGAGGCCAGAGAAAGGGCCTGAGTTTCTTTTTCTAGGAACACTGGGAATACTGGTCTGGGAAGCCCCATAATTTGCCTGGACGTCCAGGGTAAGTCCTCCTGAGTTTTCTCTCCTCCTCTTCCTTCCCCAGGTGGAAGAACTGAGTAAGAAGCTGGCTGACTGTGACCAAGCCAGCAAGGTGCAGCAGCAGAAGCTGAAGGTGGGACAGCTGGGAGAATGGGTCTGGCCTCTGGCTCCCTCAGGGGGAAGGAAGGTGCTCTGTGAGCGCTCAGGCTGTGGTGGGTGGAGGGCCAAGGAGAGGCACCCTGGATGCCTGGCAGCCTCAGGAGGCCTGCCTGTGGCTCAGGGGCCCCTACATGTGCATTTTGGGAGCTCTTGAGGGAAGACCACAGTGAGTGCCATCCCTCTAGACTGTCACTGTAGCAGCCACTAGTCATGTGTGATTATTTAAATTTAAATTAATTTCAATAAATTCAGTTCTTCAGTCACATTAGGCACACTCCCCCTGCTCAGTAGCTACATGTGGCTGGTGGCTGTCACATTGGACAGTGCAGATACAGAACATTCCATTGTCACAGAAAGTTCTGTTGGACAGTGTTGGTCTAGGTAGTTTAGGCTCAAGGGACATTGAATATTACAGTGCAATTTAATAATAGCCTAATGCTTTCAACTGTGTCACATCCTGCAGTTTAATATTTGCTATGTGCAATTCTGGGCTTCACAGCCTTTAGTCGGGGGCAGAGGAGCTGGGCAGCAGTGGCACTGGGGCTTGCTGAAGCCCTGGTGGGTCCTGGGAGGTGGGAGCTCAGAGCTTCATTTCTCCTGCGCCTTCCATGTGCTCCACGCCTCGTCTTGCTTAGGATGAGCAGGTGTTTGCAGTGCTCCTTTTAAGGGCCACCCTGTGCTAGATGTAGGATAGGCAGGGGTGGGATGAACCTCTCCAGTGACAACCAGATCCTCTCCAGATCCCAAGTGCGGCCCCTTGACCAAGTCCAAACTTCACAGAACAAATCCCTTTATTTTAAAAGGATTTTTTCTGTAAAATTTGGATTTAGTCAAAAGGCCCACACTCAAGGATCCAGAAGGCCTCTGAGGCTGCAGGTTCCCCATCCCTGGACAAAGCACTCGCTGGCCGTGCAGGTGGACAGGAGGCAGTGCTGGCATCCTAAATGAGCCCCTGCAGCCTTCAGAGTTAAGTGGACCAAGTTCAAACCTTGCTCTGTCATTTAGTCACTGTGACCCTGGTCAGTTTGCTTAAATCTCTGAACTCCGTTTCCTCTTCTGACTGAAATGAGGATAAAGTTACTTCTCAGAGTGATTTTGAGAATGAGTTCACACGTCCTCGGAGAGCTCACATGCCACGCTCCTCACTCCACGTGCTGTGGCAGGTGTTCCTGAGGATCCGCTTCCCTTCTAGGGGAGGTCGTATGTACATGGAAAGAGGATGACTTTGCGCTCAGTCTCAAAGAAGGCAAGCACAGGCCCTGTGCTGGTTAGGGCAGGCTTCCACAGAATGTGGACTAGAAGGGGCTGTGGTATTTCAGGAGGCTGTACTTGGGGGGGGGTGCATATTTGGGATAAAAGGAATTTTTCCAGCTCCTTGAGTGACTGCAGGAGTCTGAAATATGTACAGTCCAAGGTGCCAGGGAAGGTCAGTGGATTTGGATGGAGCAGCCAGACCAGCCTCCCTGATTGACCTTTCTTAGGCTTTCCAGGCTCAGGGAGGTGAGAGCCAGCAGGAGGCCCAACGCCTCCAGGCCCAGCTGAATGAGCTGCAGGCCCAGCTGAGCCAGAAGGAGCAAGCAGCAGAGCACTACAAGCTGCAGGTGAGGACCCCAGCCCTGGCCCACTCTGCCCTTCCTCCCACCTTCCAACTCTGCCCCACCCACCCACCCCATCTGCCCGCACAGATGGAGAAAGCCAAGACCCATTATGATGCCAAGAAACAGCAGAACCAAGAGTTGCAGGAGCAGCTGCGGGGCCTGGAGCAGCTGCAGAAGGAGAACAAGGAGCTGCGGGGTGAAGCCGAGAGGCTGAGCCATGAGCTGCAGCAGGCTGGGCTGAAGACTAAGGAGGCTGAACAGACCTGCCGCCACCTTACTGCCCAGGTGCGCACCCTAGAGGCACAGGTAAGTGTCTGGGTGGCAGACTCACCTCACCCCTGTCCCATTGGACCCCTAAGCCACCCCTGCCTTAGGCTTGTCTTCATTCTCCTCCTGGCCCTCTACTTCCCAGGTTGCCCATGCAGATCAGCAGCTTCGAGAACTTGGCAAATTCCAAGTGGTGACAGATGCCTTGAAGAGCCGTGAGCCCCAGGCTAAGCCCCAGTTGGACTTGAGTGTTGACAGCCTGGATTTGAGCTGCGAGGAGGGGACCCCACTCAGTATCACCAGGTCAGGAGGCACCCTCTCTCCCTAAGTCTGTTGCTCATTGAGTGCCTGCTGTTTATCAGGCTATATCCTGGGCACTGGGGCTAGTGAGGTAAATAAGATGGGATCACTTCACCCTCCAGCAGTTTATTCAGGTGTCTGTTCAGGGCATAGTGGGAGTAAAAAGAAGCCAGTTGTCAGGAAAGGCTTCGTGGAGGCTGTCACTCCTGCTGAGTCTTGGAAAGACCACAGGTGTGTGTGCCAGGTGGACAGAGAGCAGTGTGAGCAAAGGCTGAGAGTGAGGCTGGGAGAGCCCAAGACCCAGAGGGCCCACTGTTGCCCCCCTTGTAGGCTGGCATTTGCACTTGATCCTAAAGACACTGAGGAACCTCATAAGGGTTGGAAATTTGAGAATACATGGTTAGATTTGAATTTTAGAAAGATCATTTTAAGTGTAGAAGACTAGAAATCCATTTATTGTTTTTATTAAAAACACTTATATTACACTTACTTTGTGCTAGACACTGTTATAAGTGCTTGTAACAATTAAAATTCATTCTCAAACCACCTCTGAGGTAGGTGCTATTGTATCTCCTTTAACAGATGAATCTGGGGCAGAGAGGGGGGCAGTGTCTTGCCTAGGTCCCACAGTGGTGGAGCTAGGTTCAGACCTGGGCAGCTTGGCCCGAGTCCTTGCTTGTCACCACTCTGCTGCCCCTTTCAGACGCCATGCTAACTATGTCTGGGTGAGGAGATGAGGCAGACCAAGGAGGGACAAGAACATGGAGGGGGTGTGGTGACTAGTTTGGCAGGAGAGGGATGAGGTACGATTATGCCCAGCACAGTTTGCAGCCTGGGTGGAGGGTCCTCCTACTCGGGGGATGCAGAAGGAAGAACAGACAAAAGGGACTTAGTTTGGGATGTGTTCATCATGGAGTAGCTGTGGGCACCTGGGGCAATGGGATATCTGGGCTAAGGTCGGGAGCTGAGATTGGCAGCATGGGAAGATGGCAGAAGCCAGGGGGAGAGATTGAAAGGAAGGCCCAGGTCGAGGGCTTTCCTTGGTATCTCTGAAAAACCAGAGATGGGTTTTTCAGAGATGCTTGGCCTTGTCTGCTTATAAGTGTAAGAAATGGTCACTTTGGAGCAAAGGGCTGGACAAAATGCCTTCTAGCCCCAGGAACCACACCGCAACAGGTTTCCTTTCCACAGCAAGCTGTCCCGTACCCAGCCAGATGGTACCAGCATCCCTGCAGAACCAGCCTCACCCATCTCCCAGCGCCTGCCCCCCAAGGTAGAGTCCCTGGAGAGTCTCTACTTCACCCCCATCCCTGCTCGGGGTCAGGCTCCCCTGGAGAGCAGCCTGGACTCCCTGGGCGATGTCTTCCTGGACTCAGGCCGTAAGACCCGCTCTGCTCGTCGGCGCACCACACAAATCATCAACATCACCATGACCAAGGTCAGGCTTCTGGGAAGGGGGCTACAGGACAGCAATGCCTATTTCCTCTCGAGCGCATCCTTCCACTGGGCCCTCAGTCAGGAGCAGGCAGGGATGACCAGCCAGTCCATGTGTTACAGATGGGAAAGCTGAGATCTTAAAAAGGGCATTGACTTACTGAGGGCCTCTTCTGTAGAAAAAGCAGGGTTGGAATTAGCTCCCTGTGGCTAGTGTCCTTCCTGCATGTAGCACTGATCCTGTGCAGGGTGAAGGGAGAGAATGTGGGGAAGTGGCAGCCCATTCTGTGCCTCCCAGCACAGCCCCGTGCAGCTGAGCTGTGTTGTGGCCGCTCAGCAGACTGCCTGCCAGGCTGTGGGCTATTCCCTTTGTTTCTGTATCTTTAGGAGGATATTGGGAAGGAGGGGAGAGGAACCTTTAGTACAGCAGAGAGGACGTGTGTGTGGGGAGGTGCCCTCTGCTACCAAGAAGCTCGAGAAGGTAGAAAAGATGGTCAGCGCCCTAGGAAGCTTGGATTGAAGAGCTGTGGAAGGAGCCTGACTATACAGGAGAAATGGGGTCCAGCCCCAGCTCCGCAACTTGCTAGCTGTTGTGATTTGGGGCCAGCAAGTTCATTTCTTTGTACCTCACCTCTAAAACGGGCTGGTAACACTCTTCCTTTCCCCTTCAAAGCACTGTTAATTAACTCAGTGAAAAAATGGATAGAAAAGTCTTGACAACCGTAGCACCTTGTGAGGGCTTCTTTCTTGCAGACACGCAAGCCAGGACCCTTAAAACTGGACCCTGGGAACACAGGCAGACATGCTGTGGGATCGGGGGACTTTGGAAGGGAAAGGGAAGGCTGCCCCACTGCAACAGATTCATTCTCTTTTCTAGAAGCTAGATGTGGAAGAGCCAGACAGTGCCAACTCATCCTTCTATAGCACGCAGTCTGCCCCTGCTTCCCAGGCTGGCCTGCGGGCCACCTCCTCTACCCGGTCTCTAGCCCGCCTGGGCTCTCCCGATGATGGCAACTCGGCTCTGCTCAGCCTGCCTGGCTACCGGCCCACCACTCGCAGCTCTACTCGCCGCTCCCAGGCCGGGGTGTCCAGTGGGGCTCCTCCAGGTGAGGGGACTGCAGGGACTTCCCATACCCAAAAATTAGACTGAAGGTAAATCCTAGCCCAGGGATGAGGCAAGCTTTTAAACATCAAGGCTGGTTTGTTTGTTGCCTTCCAACCCTACCTGGCCCTCCCTGTAGTCTCAGGGCCTTACCTCTCCGACTAGGGGCTGTGCTGGGGTACCCTTAGCCAGGGTGAACCAGGGATGCTCATGTGAAGGGCCTGGGATTCCCAGCACGATAGTGACACTGAGCTGGCAGGAGCCCTCATGCCCTTCTCAGGTGATGATGAGCTACAGGAAAGGCCAGGCCAGCCAGACTCTTGCTGGAGGCTCATACCTTTTGGGTTCCAGAGAGCCCCTGAGGATCAATTCCTGGCCCTCTATTCGTTTCTCTTGGTATTGGGCACCAAGCCTTGGCCAGTGAGTAACGTAGTGGCAGCCTCTGCGTATGACCTCGTCTGACTTATGCAGGGAGAGAGCAGCAAGCAAGCCGCTAGCATAGCAAATGGTCTGTGTGCCTACTCCTGCACCTGCAGCACTGAATCAGAGCAGGACTCTGGGGTGCTGGGCTTGAACTGAAGTTACGGGGTAGCTGCAGAGGGGCGGTGGCAGCAAAGGCTGGCATGATGCCAGGGCCAGTGGGCAGCCTGCCTGCTCCGGCCCCATTTGCTCCAACTCCCCTGCCCTCCACAGGAAGGAACAGCTTCTACATGGACACTTGCCAGGATGAGCCCGAACAGCTGGATGACTGGAACCGCATCGCAGAGTTGCAGCAGCGCAATCGAGTGTGCCCCCCACACTTGAAGACCTGCTATCCCCTGGAGTCCAGGGTGAGCCTTGGGGGTCACTGCACTAGGCCTCTCACGCTGGCTCACCCCATCCTCCCTTGACATCTTACTCTAGTGCCACTTGTTGATCTGGCCGAAGTGCTAATGCCCTGGGTCTCTGGCCTGCTGAGGAGGGTGATCTTCTCATGCTTCCAGACAGAACAGCCTGGCAGGGAGGGAGCTTGGAGGTGAATCACCTGTGGGTAGGCAGGAGCTTGGAGAGGAGTCCCTGGGGACTGCTCTTCTCATGGCCCTTCATCCAGGTGGAGGTAGAGAACAAGAAGGGGGCCCTTTTGAGGTAGGAGGGATATAGCTGCTCCATGTGTCAGGTGAGGGAGGAGTTTTGGGGCAGTCTCACTTCCTGCTCCAACTCCATATACCTGGGGTCCATTAACTGCTTCTTCCACCCTGTGCAGCCTTCCCTGAGCCTGGCCACCATCACAGATGAGGAGATGAAAACCGGAGACCCCCAGGAGACCCTGCGCCGAGCCAGCATGCAGCCAACCCAGATAGCTGAGGGCACTGGCATCACCACCCGGCAGCAGCGCAAACGCGTCTCCTTAGAGCCCCACCAGGGCCCTGGCACCCCTGAGGTAGGTGACATTGGCTCTTTTCTTTTGTCCTGTGTAGCACTGTGCCCAGGATTAAAGGCGAACTACTCTTCCTCTCTCTCTTCAAGGGCCTGATGCATGGCTGGGGGCTGGTGGGAGGGGAGAAGGTTGGACAAGTTGACTCCTAAGGTCCACTCAACTCTGAGAGGCCAAGACACCTGGTTTGGGATGTGACATCTTCTTGCCACTGTCTGCCTAACTGTCCTTTTCCTCATAGTCCAAGAAGGCCACCAGCTGTTTCCCACGCCCTATGACTCCCCGGGACCGACATGAAGGGCGCAAACAGAGCACTACTGAGGCCCATAAGAAAGCAGCTCCAGCTGCTAAACAGGTTAGGCTGGGGCTGGAGGGAGACGGAGGCCCAGGTGGAGCCTTGCTGGCGAGTGCTGGAGGAGCAGACTCGCTGGGGAGGCACTGGTGGACTGCCCAGTTTGACAGACCTTCTCCTGCAGGCTGACCGGCGCCAGTCCATGGCCTTCAGCATCCTCAACACGCCCAAGAAGCTGGGGAACAGCTTTCTACGGCGGGGGGCCTCAAAGAAGGCCCTGTCCAAGGCCTCCCCAAACACCCGCAGTGGAACCCGCCGCTCTCCGCGCATTGCCACCACCACTGCCAGCGCTGCCACTGCTGCCACCCCTCGAGCCAAGGGCAAGGTGGAGGCACTGCCAGGGAGGCGGGGAGGGCAATCAGATGAGAGCACAGGCACCCCCAGACTGCTCCATAGGGCAGCGTCCAAGGCAGGGCCAGCGAAGCTAGGCTACTGGAAGTTAAGGGGTTAAGAGGAGGTGGTCCCTGTCCTCCTCACCTGCTTATTACTGAGAAGAGAAGATAGACGACCCCATTCCCACCAAGAATACCCAGAGCTTCTTAGCCACAGCCAGCAACTGTTAACCTGATGCTGGATATGTTGGGGCTCACAAAGGAGGGGATCCCAGTCAGGGGTGTGGGACAGGAGGGTTTTCCTGAGCCAGCCAGTGAAGGCTGGCATCACAAGTCTTATCTGGCCACGTGACTATGTCTCTGTCTCTTTCAGGCAAAGCACTAAAGGGCCAGTACCAGTGAGTGGCCCCACCTGTGTCCCTAATGCTGATCTCACCTGGTCCTCCTCCTGTCCCTCTCAGTGCCTTCTCTCAGCTCCCAGGCCAATGGTGGCCAAACCCCTAGAGACAGTGATGACTGCCCACACCTTGGCCTGGTACCTGGACCTTCATCAGCGCCTTCTCAGAGCTGGCCCAGAAGGCCTGGAGCTTGGACAGTGTGGGCACTCTCCCTACCCTGCCTCCTGATTTTTTTCTTAGAGCAAAGTCACTTCACAACCAGATTTGAGGCTGGTTTTGAGTGGCTGGGTCCTTGGTCTCAGCCAATCTTCCTCAGCCTCTGGATCTAGAAGGGACCATTGGAGGAGCAGGCCCTGATTCCTGCTGCTCCTGGTGGCTGGGCCTAGCAGGGGCCCTTGCTCGTGAAGTCCAGGACTGGGCATGACCTGGTGGAAGTACCTGCCAGAGGATGCTTTTTGCCAGGACAGATGGGCCCTATGTCTCAGGAGTGGGGTGGAGGGGACAGCCTTCAGTGGCAGCTCACACCCCATCTTCCCCAGACTTATACTGGGGTGGGATTTGGAGTGATGGAAGGTTTTTAAGGGCTGGGGATGGATCTTTTCTAAATGTTATTACTTGTAAATAAAGTCTATTTTTTCTCCCTTGAGTGCTGAGCTGCCTTGGTCTGTGTGGGAAGAAGAGGGAAATCTGGGCTCTTTGGAGAACCTACCTTGTCCTAGCTGAGTCTTCTACATCTTCCCCAGGCTCGGCCTCTGCTCCTCAGGAGCAATATGGGCTGGCTGTTCTCTCTTTTCAAGGGTCTGTTTTCCCCTAAATCTTGTTTTATCTAGAGCTTCTAAGTGGCAGTCCCTTTCTTCCCATACTCCCTCCTGGGACAGGCACAGTTCCTATGGGTGGACCTGAGGCCTCAATGAATGAGCAGATGTCAAGATGACTCATTGAACAATCCTTTATGAAGACCCTACTGGGATGACACAAACAGCCACTGCCCCCATCCCTAGGGACAGTCCATTTACGTGAAGGGGAAAAAACCTCATAAACACCACGAGGTAAATGCAGAATGTGGCCAAAGCTGAAAGAGGGCTTCAGAGTTCACCTGTTGGGATGGTAACAAAGAGGGGACCAAATGAGCAGAAGCATAGGAATTTGTCTGGGAACAATCGAGAATCCTTGCAGAGTCATGTTGGAAACGTAGGCGTGGCCCTGAGCATGAGGCTAAGGCACTCAAGGTCTTGGTGGTTTCTGAGCAGCAGAGAGAGTGAGGAGTAGGGTAGGAAGTTAGAAAAGTTAATGGGTGAGTGGAAAGAATGGCAGGCAGGAGGAAGCCTTACAGAGGTTATTAGGATTTTTCTAGGCAGATGGGGAGTTTGGTGAGAAGAGAGAACCAAAGCAGAGGAGGAGGGCTGGGCTAGGGGGACTAGCCGCCAGGATCTGTTCACCCTCCAGGCAGGTGGTAGCCAGGTGCTGGTCAGGGTTGAGCTGTCGCTGGCCCTGTGCTGTGGCTGGAGGGCAGGGCTTCCTGAGTGGGGGGCAAGATTGTCCTTGGCGCAGCCTGGAGAATTGAAAGCAGACTAGGATCAAAGAATGACGAGACATTTGTCACTTTCCTCCAGCCATATCTCCCCTGCCTGAGTCCCAAGTTCCTTTCAGTTTCTACCCAGGCTGACCTTGGGGAATGTGTGTGGGGGAGGGGAAGAAGCTGGGGGGGGAGTGTTAGCTTGGACGCTGCTCTGGTGGAGCCCACCCTTTCCTCCCACACGGAAGCAGCACTCCTGTCCCTGGGTTCCTCACCCAGAGCTGGGCCAGGACGATGTGATGCCGGGCAACCTGGTCAGGGTCTACAAACACGCAGGAGAAGTTGCTGCTACGCAGGGCAGGGCTCAGCTCCTCCAGCACCAAGGCCTTCCACAGCCTCGTGCTCATGCTCCCATGCTCCCGCCTGGAGCACAGGAGAAGGGAAGGGGAAGGTTGTGAGGGGGCCGCAGCAGGAGGCCTCCCTCCCACTGGCCTGGCTGCTGCAACCCTCACCTGGTGCTGCCCTCTCGCAGCCGGCCTGAGAGGTGCTCGATGAAGGAACCATTTCCAAGCCAGTAGAGGATGCTGAAATGTGGGAAGCGGCTACAGGCAGTACAGGACAAGGTCAGCGTTCCATCTAGGGACACATGCAGCTGTCAGCCCTTCCATTGGGGCAGGCCCTCCCTTCTGCCATGCTCTGCCCTGCCCACCCTGCCAGGTCCCCACAGCCCCATACTGCCAGGTGGGAAAGCCCATGAAGCGGAAGTGAAGTTGTCTGTAAGGAACACCCTAGGCCTGAGCTTGGAGATGTCGGGAAGGGTCCTGTCCTTGATTCACGTGAAGACTCCTGACCTGTTTCTCAGGATGACCTCTTCTAGTGCCCAGCCTCTGTGACTCTAGCAGCCAGCCCAGAGGGCAGCCCTAGCAGGCTGCTGCTCTTCCGAGATGGCCAGAGAGCAAGCAGCTCTTGGTGGAGAGGCTGGGCCTTGGAGTATGTGGCCACCAAGGCTGGGTTGGGGATGGAGAATGGGGACTGTCTGGCAGAAGAAGGGGTGGTGCTCAGGAGTCAACGGGATCCTTGGACCCTCTGTACCCACAGCCCACCCTCTGACCACTGTGCCCTCCTGGGATCCCATCATATTAATAGTTGCTCCTTACTCAGTGGCACTTCCACCTCTGGCCACGTCACCTCCAATGCTGGGCACCACTCAGCTGCTGAGTGCTCTGGGGGCCGGGAGGGGCAGGGGTCCTTTATGCTTCCAACTGAGGCAGTGGCAGCTGTGATGGTCTGAGGTACAGGTGTGGCTCTGACCAGGAGAGTGATGACACAGGCACACAGGAGCAGGACCCACAAAGGACTGGGAGCTGAGAGGAAAGGATAGTGACAGAGGCCAGCAGCTAATTTAGCTGCCTGGTAATGCTCAGCATCCTGGCTCACGTCTGGAGAGAGAGGTGCTGGCTGGTGAAGGATGTAGCCACAGCCCAGAGAATCAGACAGGGAGGAAGGGCCCCAGGGCCCCAGGCCTCCACCCCTTAGCCCTTTTGAATGGAGCCAGAGCCACAGCATCTGGACAGAGGCTTAAAGCAGGCTGGGTTAGGTGGTGTTCACCTTAGGGTAAATGTGCAGGGTTAGACCATGGCTCCATTCTATTTATAGACACCATCCCCACACACCCATGCACAGCCCCAAGTCCTACCTGGTGTCCAGCTCTGTCTCATGGTCATGATGCATGTGTCAGGAACTGGTGAGCTTGTCTCTATTTATCCATGACAACATCCTCTTCTCTGGGGAGAGGCGGGGGTGGAGAATGGTAAACACTTCCACATATTCCCAGTAGCTGCCTTTCCTTCTTGTAAACACCCCAGCCCCTCCACAGGTCTGACCTTGCAGGGGGCTACCAGGCACTGCTGTTTACCCTGTCCTGGCCAGCTGTCCTAATTGATAACTCCTAGAGAACAGGCACCAGCACAGGCTGGAGCTCTTTCAATACTTATAAACATGGCTAAGCTAGGTGGCTCACGCCTGTAATCCTAGCACTCTGGGAGGCTGAGGCAGGAGGATCGCTCAAGGTCAGGAGTTCGAAACCAGCCTGAGCAAGAGTAAGACCCTGTCTCTACTAAAAATAGAAAGAAATTAATTGGCCAATTAAAAATATATATAGAAAAAATTAGCTGGGCATGGTGGTGCGTGCCTGTAGTCCCAGCTACTCGGAGGCTGAGGCAGAAGGATTGCTTGAGCCCAGGAGTTTGAGGTTGCTGTGAGCTAGGCTGATGCCACGGCACTCTAGCCTGGGAAACACTCTGTCTCAAAAAACAAACAAAAAAACTTAGAAACAAAGCTGGGGGTCATCTAGTGACTACCTTCCCCACTCCAGCTTACTGCCATTTATATGATGGTTATCTAGTCCAATCTCAAACCTTCATTAAGCATGCAGAAACTGAGACCCAAAGAGAGAGTAGGGACTTACCTAGTGACATAGGGACACAATGCTCTGTCTACCACCAGAGCAGGTTCTGGGAAGGATGAGATGCGGTGAAATCCTTCTGGGAAAGTACTGTCCCCACCCTCTATTTCACTTTCACTATTATTCTAGTAACTGGTCAGAGTAGGCACTGAGCCAAGTAACACCTATTCTTGAGCCGAAGCTCACAGTGACCAGAAACCTCCCTATTAACTCCCAGGTTCCCTACTCCCCAGGGTTACCTAGGGTGTGAACTAGTAAGAGTCTCTTACTGACCAATTTTTCTGACGCAGCCAAGAGTGAGGATTCTAGTATCTGCCTCCACACTTCAGAGGCATCTGCTTCTTCCACATTTGCACTGATATTCAAGGCAACAACTTTGCTAGGCACTGGGGACCCCAAACTGGATCATTTTGACCATTTCAGGCTCTGCCACACCAGCCCATCTGTACCCTGGCCTCTCTCGGGCACCCCATTCCCCACAACTACTAGCCCCAAGGTTAGCAGCATCACCCCATACCCACTCTTTGTGCCCATAAACACTTATTTCCCTCATCCTAGCCCCTCTGGCCAGAGATGCAGGTATAGTTTCTCTAGTAGTTCTAGACTGCTCCCGCTTGGCTCCCAAGAAGTCCTGAAGAACCCTCCTTTACAGAAGCTCCCTTTGGGGAGCTCCAAGATTCAGTTTAGTCACATGTGCCCCACCCACCAGAGGGATACGCCAAGAGCACTTACCCCATTGTCTGCAGGAACTCACAGCCAAGCCAGGCTTGGAACACAAGGTCCAGAGAGCTGGCCTAAAAGGAGGGGAGGGCTCTTCCTGGGGAAGAGGCAGGGTGGCTCAGCACAGCTCTAGCAGCAAAAGAGGCTATTTCAATATATTCACTTGGTCACTGATGGGGCAAATGGAGCTAGGCGGTGGCAGGACTAGAACCAGGGTGGGAGTCACGTGAGGCACGTAAGATGCAAAATCTAAGGAGGTACTCGCTCTCAGGGTTGTGCAATCACCTGTGGAGGCAGAAAGATCAGGGCCAGGTGATCCACTGCATGAACATATCATGCGTGGACAAGAGCTGTGTGTCTGAGGTTTGTGATTCATGTGATCAGGAGGGTGGGAGGGCTAGTGATACAGCCAGGGAGGGCAGGGGATGGAACTGGGTTTGCAGGAGGCAACAGGAACACAGTTAGCTATAATGTCAAGTTTTTTGTAGAAAAACCAGATTTGTATTCCTAATTTAGACGTAGGAGACTAAGTCACATCCTCTTCTCTAGGTGTCTAGGTTACAGTTCCCTCCTCTCAGTTCCTCTCTCTAACTTCTCCTATGCTGCAGAAATGCAGGGAGTTCTCCCCAGGATCACATTTCCAGGAATTAGGGCAGGCAGCAAGGCCACTAGGAGTTTCTGAAAGACAGTCCAGTGGGTGACAGGTGAGGGATGACAGGGAGAGGAGACAGACTCTACTTTAGAATATAACGAAGACCAGAGTTGGGCCACCGTGAGGTCACGGGCCTCAGGACTGTTAAGTACAAAAAGACAGCTTTGGACAGCCTGGTCTTGGCTTTTCACACCAGCCTGACATGGGGGTTGGGAGAACAAAGGTGAAGGGAAGGGTGATCCCTGGGCCCTTTGGCCAGTCCCCATTGCCCTCTCAGGATGGACCCATACGTGGCATGAGCAGTGGGGTGCCCTGGGAAGCCACAGCTGGGCAGGGCAGCCGAGGCTGAGAGTGGCCCTGAAGGCAGGTGGTGGCAGGGCACTGACCTCAAGCAGTGAGACTATAGAGCCACCTCAGTCTGAAAGGAGGCCCTGGGATGCTCCAGGGCTCCTTAGCCACAGGACAAGAGCCGAGCATCCCACCACTGCCACAGATTTTAGAAGGGGAATAGTGGCAAGGCGGGGCCAACCACTGCCAGGCCTCAGATGGGGGTAAGCAAAGGCAAGACACCCCTGGGGGCCCCAGACAAAGAGGTATTAAGAAGAAAAGCAAGATGGATGTTCAACTTTCCAACCCAGCTCATGGAGCTTTATTCAGATGGCAGTGACAAGATCCTGCTTGGTTCTTGCTACCCTTGAAGGGACACCATATTCCCTAGAAACTCAGCACTGAAGGCCCATGTTTGCTCTCCCACTTTCTTCAAAACTCCTAGAACCCTTTCAGAACTCATACTCACCTAGGTGCGATCCTTCTTCACCCCCCACCCACCATCCTGTAGTCAGACTCAGGCAGGATCACTCACGAATGACAAAGCTCACGGAGGGACAGTCACTGGGCTGGGAATCCCCTGCCAGCATCAAGGGGACATCATCTGACAAGGAGAAGCTGACATCTGTCATAGTCCTTCTGCCACACACACACCCACATGCATACGCACTCTTACTCAGGCTTTCAGGAAGGAAGTGATGTGACAGAGCAGCCTTTGGCACACGTCACTACTACTCCACTGAAGGATTCATGGAAGAATCAACTTGTACCAGGGCCCTCAATCATTGCTGCCAACAGGTGCCCCATGGCCCAACTATATATTTAATATAAATGGTCTCTCTTCATGGCTGACTACAGCCCTGCTCAAGGGCAGCTTCTCCATGTGACTGATTCTTCCAGATGTCCCAAAACAAATTTTCAATCAATTCTGAGGTTCCATGACTTTCCTTGTTGGGAAAATCCTGGATGAGGCTCCTCCACTTGCCTCAACCTGCCTATAGCTCCTGGGCAGGGGAGACGAAGTCTGACATAACATCTGTCCTGGGTCCCAGACAGCAGGGGAAGACACTTGGGCCCTCAGTGCTCACCTGCAGCACCAGCCTGAGCTTGTCAGCCCTTCCACACTGAGTGCACCAGGCTTGAGCCCCACAGAGGGGAGGAGAGGGGAGCGGGTGGGCTGAGGCTCTCAACTACCGGAGAGCCTACCAGTGCTCTCGGCCAGAGGTAAGAATGCTCCTTGAAACCAAAAATGTCATGGCTCTGCTCCCACCCTGCTCAGGCGGGGGGAGTGAGACCTGGAAGGGGGCAATTCCTATGCTCCACAATAAAAAAGGTTTTTTAAATATATTCATCAAAATAGTTTTCTTTTAAAAAGCCCCCCCACCGCTGACAGCCCCACTGGCTGGCTCTCCATCACATCCCACACCAGTCCGGACACAGCCGGAGGGGTCCTGAGAGGCCCAAGTGCCCCTTGAGTCTTTCCCACCCAGGTCTTTGTGGGCAGGGAGGAGAGTGCCCTGAGGTCCACGGTGGGTGGCGAGGGTTCTCCACTGATGTTCTTCCTGACTATTCCAGGCCCAGGATGTAGTTGATGCCTTGCACCAGGCCAATGATGACAGGCTGCCAGGCTACCAGGTACCGAAGCCAATCCAGCAGTTGCCCGTACATGACATGAGGCCTCTCCCAGCTGTCAGCGTGTTAAAGAAAAGAGGCTACAAGTAAGAGCTACTAAGGTTGATCAAGGATGGGGGAAGGGGGTTTCCCCAGGTCCTCTGTGAGTTTGCCCAATAGCCTAGAGGAAAGGAAGCTGCTTTCTGGAAGGGCCCACCCAGCCTCTCTTCAGTTCTCCATGTTGGAAGCGCTGAACCAGAGAATGGGGGAAGGAGGGCGGGAAGGACTGGTGTGGGAGATGTGAGAGAGAGAGAGAGAGAGAGAGAGAGAGACAGAGACAGAGACAGAGAGAGAGAGAGGTGTATCTTAGCGCTCCATCACCAACATGCAGGGAGGGCCTCCCATGTAACACTTTCTCTAAGTGTGCCAGTGGGAGAAAACACAGCCTGAGGCTGCCACAAATGTATCTGTGACAATGGCTGCAAGGAGGCTGGGAGTGGTACAGGGTAACCCCAAGGCTCTTCTAATGTCTAAAACTGAAGGTTTTCTAGGTCAAGGAAGGGGCTGAGTCTAGGAAAAGAGCCAGAAGGGAACAGGGACCAAAAGGCTAGTCATAAGAGGATAACCTCTGGCAGTGGCTCTAAAGAAGGGCCCATCTAGGGGCACCAAGCACCAGGCCCTACTGAGGCCAAGCAGCCCTGAAGATGAGTTCCTTTCCTTTTGCTTTATTTCTTTGGGCGGGAGACAGGGTCTCACTCTATCACCCAGGTAGGAGTCCAGTGGCATAATTGTAGCTCACTGCAACCTTGAAATCCTAGGCTCAAGCAATCCTCCTGCCTCAGCCTCCCAATTAGCTAGGACTACAGGCACATGCCACCATGCCTGGCTGGTTTTTTTTAATTTGTTGTAAAAATGGGAGACTCGCTGTATTGCTCATGCTGGTCTCAAACTCCTGGCCTCAAGTGATCCTCCCACCTCAACCTCCCAAAGTGCTGCTTTTACAAGTGTGAGGCACTATGCACAGTCAAAACTTTACTGTCCTTACTTTACATCTAAATGCTGGGCAAGGGATCTAGAGAGGGGGCCTGTAAGTGCAGCTCTGGGGAAAGCACAGGCAGAAGTTCACGAAACCGTGGGGGAACTCTTCCAAAGGCATCAGAAAGATCAGTTGGGGGCTGTGCACGGTGGCTCACGCCTGCAATCCTAACACTCTGGGAGGCTGAGGCAGGAGCATCGCTTGAGCTCAGCAGTTCGAGAGCAGCCACAGCAAGAGCGAGATTCCATCTCTACTAAAAACAGAAAAATATTAGCTGGGCAACTAAAAATAGAAAAAAATAGCTGGGCGTGGTGGCGCATGCCTGTACTCCTAGATACTTGGGAGGCCGAGGCAGGAGGATCACCTGAGCCCAGGAGTGTGAGGTTGCTGTGAGCGAGGGTGACACTATGGCACTCTAGCCCAAGGCAACAGAGCAAGACTCTGTCTCCAAAAAAGAAAAAAAAAATCAGTTTGGCTCAGAACTAAGGGAAGTCCCAAACCTCAGCTTGGCTACAGAGTTATTTAGTTCCTGAATGAGTCCCTGGAAGAACCAAGTAGAGAACCTGAGAGGGGATAGGCCAGTCTCCTATTTAATGACCATAGGAGTGTGCTAGGAACCAGGCCATGCTAGCTAGTGTTCTAGGTAGAACCCAGCTAGTTTATAGGGGAAAAGGAACAGGGAGGGAATCATGGAGCAGAAAAAAAGGTAGCTGGGAGAAGAGAGGGGAGAAAGCAGGGTCCCTGGGCTCCAGGGGAACTAAAGGTGGGGCCAAAGAAGTGGTTGGGCACTTTCCAAAAGACAGGCTGTAAGGAAGAGGAGGATGAGGGCAAAGCAGGGAAGGCTGGCTGGGTTGGCATTGGCAGCTCAGAGGAGCACAGGTCCTGCATTGACAGTGGATGGGTACAGGGGGCCCCCAGCTATCCCTGCACTGGCACAGAGCTGGTCTCTAGCACTGCACATCATAGGAGAGGTATCAGTCACTAGTTATGTAACCTTAACCAAGTTACTCAACCTCTAAACCATTTCATTTGTAAAATGAAGATAACATTATCTAGGTCATAACGTTGCTAGAGAAACAAATGAGCTAATACAAGTAAAGCACTTAACGCAGTGCCAAGCACACAGCGAGCAAGCAGTAAGTGGTAACTGCTGTTACTATCAATTTATTACCCTTGAGGGACACAGAACTATGATGGGAAGCTGAGTTGCCAGTTCTGCCCTATGTCCCATCTCCAACTTCCCCAGAACAGAAGCCAAATAGAATATTGGACATGCCCCAGCTGGGGGCTGGAGGGAGGGCCCAAGGAAGACCAAAACGCAGGGTCACACTGGCCAGTATTTTCTTCTCACTGCCCACTCCCAACAAGTACTCAAACAAAGGATACGGATTGCTGAACATCCTCTTGAGGTCTACCTTCTCTTTGCAGTAGGGACACGTCTGCTTCTTTCCCACGATGCACCAGCCGCGGATGCAGAACTCATGGAATCTGAGCACCACAGGTCAAGGGAAATGGTAGGAAGCCAGTATGGCACTCCAGCCCTGTGCCAGTCTTCAAGGTGCCCACACACAGGCTCTGGAGAAAGGTTCAAATCCTGGCCTCAATCCTTATCTGCTCTGTAATCTGGGGCAAGTCCCTCTCTCAGAACCTGCTTCCTCACATGTGAAGTGAGGACAACGATCCCTATCCCACAGAGCTGTTAAGGGGCAAAATGGAGATAACACATGCATCTCCAAACACAGGGACAGAATAGGAGCTGAGTAAATACATGATTAACATTACAAGTGTTATTCAGAAGAGGGGATTTGATTCTAAACTGAGGGATTTTGTTAGAGGGTCCTCTTCCCCTATGACTGGTACAATCTTGGGTCAGCTAGCACAGCCTCAGTGGCTGTAGCCTCAGGATGCTCTTAGACCTAGCCAGAGTGGAACCACTGTGTACATAAGGGTGGCTCCAATCTGTGGGAAAGGGCGAGGAAGGCTGCCTTCTTGTGGCTCTGCTACACTCACAAATCTGGACAGCATGCCCAGGTTCACAACCATCCCCCTTCCCTTCCTGACTAGAGTATGCAGGTCACAGGAGAGAGGTGGCCCAAGAGTTCAAGGCAGGATACACATGATTGCAGGACAGCCTATACGTGTTCTCGATGATGCCCTCTTCACTGACGTCCACGAAGATCTGCTGTCCACACACGGCACACACGCTGTCTGAAAGGTGTTTAGTAGGCATGCCTGACTCACTGTAGAACTGGAGAAGAACAGGAGTAAGAGATAGAAAAAGCTGTGAGAAGCAGGTGAAGTGGGAAGCAACAGAAGCCTTAGGCCTTCTAGAGAGGAAGCAAAGTGGCAAGGAATCCCCAGAGTTAGAGGAATTTTTTTTTCTTTTAGAGGCAGAGTCTCTGTTGCCCAGGCTAGAGTATACTGGCGTGATCACAGCTCACTGCAGACTTGACCTCCTGGGCTCAAGCAATCCTCCTGTCTCAGCCTCCCAAAGAGCTGGGACTATAGGTGTGAGCCACCACGTTGGGCCTAAAGGACGTCTTTTTCAAGCCAAATCAACCTCATCTTTACCAGGCAGATGGGGAGAAGGACATAGACCAGAGACGGGTTGGGAAGTCAGATGTGAGAGGACCCAGGACTGGCTGGGAGGGAGAAAGACTCAGGGCTGGTGATCAGCAGCTGTATCACGTAAGCTATTCTGTGGCCAGATTATAGTTCCATCAGAGATGGACATTATTCTCCAACATTTAAGAACAGTGAAATATTAGATATGATATTGGTTTGGTGACATGGGCATTCTCAGACATTTGTGCCAGCAGCGAAAGAGGTTCAATCCCTCCCGATGGCATTTTGGCATGGTATCTTAAACTGTCCCACGCTTTGACCCATTAATTTCAGTTCACAGAATTTAAATACATGAGTGGAAATGTCAAAAAAGCTTGATGTATACAGATATTCATTTAAGCATTATTTATAATTAAAGAAGCAAAGAGTATGCCTTTTCCTAAAGAAGTTAAACATACAATTAACATATGACCCAGCAACTGCATTCCTCGGCATATACATGGAAGATACAAAAACAGGAACTAAACAGACACTTAGACCCCAATGCTCATATGAGCATTATTCATAATAGGCAAAAGATGGAAACAATCCAACTGCTCATCAACAGATGAATGGATAAACAAAATGTGATATACACACACAATGGAATATTATTTAGTCATAAAAAGAAATGATGTTCTGGCTGGGCGCGGTGGCTTATGCCTGTACTCCTAGCACGCTGGGAGGCTGAGGCGGGCAGATTGCTCAAGGTCAGGAGTTCAAAACCAGCCAGAGCAAGAGAAAGACCCCATCTCTACTATAAATAGAAAGAAATTAATTGGCCAACTAATATATATAGAAAAAAATCAGCCGAGCATGGTGGCGCATGCCTGTAGTCCCAGCTACTTGGGAGGCTGAGGCAGGAGGATTGCTTGAGCCCAGGAGTTTGAGGTTGCTGTGAGCTAGGCTGACGCCAGGGCACTCACTCTAGCCTGGGCAACAAAGTGAGACTCTGTCTCAAAAAAAAAAAAGAAATGATGTTCTGATATATTCTGTTCACAAATGAACTTTGAAAACACTATACTAAGTGAAAGAAGCCACATACAAAAAGACAAATATTGTACAATTCCATTTGCATGAAATATCTATAATAGGCAGATTCATAGAGATGGGAAGTAGATCAGAGGTAACCAGAGACTGTGGGGAAAGCTTAATGAATGGAGAGTTACTGTTTAATGGGCAGAGTGTCTGTTTGGGATGATGAAAAATTTTGGAACCAGACAGTAACAATGGCTGCACCACACTGTGAATGTAATTATTTGGTGTTTTTATTTTTTGAGACAGTGTCTCGCTCTGTTGCTCAGTTTAGAGTGCAGTGGCATCATCATTGCTCACTGCAATCTCAAATTCCTGAGGAGCTCAAGTGATCCTCCTGCTTCAGCCTCCTTAATAGCTGGGACTACAGGCATGCATCACCATGCCCAGCTAATTTTTTAAAAATTTGTAGAGCTGGAATCTTTTTTTTTTTTTTTGAGACAGAGTCTCGCTTGTTGCCCAGGCTAGAGTGAGTGCCATCGCATCAGCCTAGCTCACAGCAACCTCAAACTCCTGGGCTCAAGCAATCCTTCTGCCTCAGACTCCCGAGTAGCTGGGACTACAGGCATGTGGCACCATGCCTGGCTAATTTATATATATATATATATTAGTTGGCCAATTAATTTCTTTCTATTTATAGTAGAGACGGGGTCTCGCTCTTGCTCAGTCAGGCTGGTTTCGAACTCCTGACCCTGAGCAATCCGCCCGCCTTGGCCTCCCAGAGTGCTAGGATTACAGGCGTGAGCCACCTCGCCCGGCCTAGAGCTGGTATCTTGCTATGTTGTTCAGGGTGGTCTCAAACTCCTGGCCTCAAACAATCCTTCTACCTCAGCCTCCCAAAGTGTTAGGATTGCAGGTGTGTGCCACTACACCTGGCAGACGAATGTAATTAATGCACTGAACTATACTTAAAATGGTTAAAATAGTGAGTTTTACGTTTTATATATGTCCACATAAATATCACTATATATATATATACATATATATAAATATATGTATATTTTCACAGTTAGAAAAAAAGCAAAAAAGTGGAAATAACCATAAATGACCAATAGGAAAATGCCTAAATAAATTATAATAACACTCAAGGGACTAATAGAGAGTTGACTGATGCTTAAGATACAACATTAAGTACCAAAAGCAGGGTGCCAAATTGGATGCACAGTATGATTGGTACCATATGTAAAGGTGAGCCCAAATCTATAGAAAAAGATGACCAGAGGGAAATCTATCTGAATGCTTATACTGGTGATGTTTTGGTAGTGGAATTATAAATGATTGTTTTCTTTCACCTACTCTTTTCTGTACTCAAATTTTCCTGAATGAATATATATTACTTCTAGATTAAAGATTACCACAATTAATTACAATGGATAACCAGTAATTCCATGCTCCAAAAAGAAATTCCAAATTTTGCATTTTATTGTTAAATAGCTACATAGTATTTTTCTCCTCAAGGAGAAAAGACTTGAAATTTATTGGCTGATATTTTCTAAGACCTATTGGTTTTTTTCTATCCATAGTTTTTTTTTTTCCTAATTGTGTTTAAAAAATACATGTAACATAAAATGGACAGTCTTAACCATTTTTAAATGTATAGTTTAGCTGTATTAGGTATATTCACACTGTTGTACAATCAATCTCTAGAACTTTTTCATCCTATAAAACTATATAATGAATTTTTTAAAGCATTCTGCATTTATTATTATAATTTTATCTGTACCTATGAGGTAGATTAATTGTACTTAGTCTTTCTGTATTTTCTTAATTTGGGTTTGTTCTGTTTTTTTGCTTTTGCTTCCAAGTAATTATCTCTGTAAAAGCCAAAGCCTGTCTCAGTTCAGAATGCCCCAAAGCTGGGTGAGGGACAGCAGTGGAGGAAGAGGAAGGCACACAGGCACTAGGACAGCGAGTAAGGTAGAACAGCTGTGCCTGCCAGAACCTCCAAACAACCTGGGGGCTCCCCACACTATACGCTGCCCTCTGAGAAATGGCCTTTCTCAGACATCAGAACTGCTATCCGATCTCAACAGTCCTCAAGGGGAGAATGCAAAGATGCCAACACTGCCCTCAAACTCCACAAATACACAGCTTCCTGCCTTCACCTTCTTGATAAACCCTCCTTAAGTGGCTCCAGGTAAGCTCACTTACTATCACACAACACCAGACCCAGCCACCCTATCACTCGGAAAACCAAAGCCCAGAAAAGGAAAGAAATAAGATAGGACCAAAACCCAGACTCTCTGACTCCTACCAAGTTCTATTCACCGTCCCACTGGTCAAGGCACCCCATCAACAATTGCTGAAAGTTGCAGAAAGATCAGCTACTGAGCTCTCTGACAGCCCGTTATCCAAAAGGTTCTCATTTGTTTATCAAGAGTGCAAAAACAATTGAAAAGGATAGAGTCAGAGGGTAGGCAAGACCTGTGGAGTCTACAAACTGTGCAACTTTCAAGGTGAAATCTTCAAATGTTAATGTTGGGGGAAACCTCTGAAATCTACCCCTTCAGGTCTCAACAGACTTAGGTCCAGTATCATCTGGGCAGTTAGTGAGAGAGCTTATTTAGTCCTCAGGGAAGACACACTACCATCAATTAAGAATGGGAGCTGGAACTCTTGCAGTATAAGAGCTTGTCCAGGCCTGGGAATACAAAGGCACTCAGCAAATGCTTGCTTGCTTATTGAGTAAATAAATGAACAAATGAACCACAAAGTCAGAAGAAGGTTAAAGAAAGCCTTCTCTGAAATGTGTTCTGGGTTAGAATTTCTAGGCACATTAACCAGAGAGAAGAAAGACTGAGGGGTCTGGATTCAGCTCTGGGACTGAGTCCCTATACAATCATGTAGCGCAGAAGCATGGCTACTGGCTCTTGCCCACAGCACTGGCAGTAAAAGAAGTAGAAACACCCTAACTCAAAAGATGAGTTGGAGCTCTAAGGAAGAGCTTCACCTCAGTTCATACCAGAGTTCTGCCCCCAGGACACTGGGACAAAGGAAGCAGGATCAAAGGGGCAATGACAGTAGGAAGAACTTCCAGGAAAATGTCTGTTAGGCTTCTGGTTTCTGGAATTCTCTCTACGAGGCCAATGTGACAATGGGCAGGCAGGGTCAAATCAATAGCCCATTTCAACAAAGTCACCAGCTAAGCCTGTGAAGTCAGGAGGGCTCCATTAACCACATGGTCACAGAAACTACACAGGAGGAGCCTGTAGCAAGAGATACCAAGGTTAATGTTTGATAAAATAAAGAGAGGCAGATTTCAGTTAAATCTCAAGAGCCCAATCCTTCAGTGGAAGGGCTCATGTGTCCATGTGGCACGTCAGTATTAGACAGACCTAATTTCAATCCTCTGTCACTTACTATCTTGGTGACCTTGAACAAGCCACCCAAACTCTTCCTTTCTTCCCTTAAAATATACTGGGCACCTATTAAGTACCAGCCACTGAGCAAAGATCAGTGGGAAAACTGGAAAAATACAGACGTGTCCTCTGTTCTCGCGGAACCTACAGGTAGGGAAGACTGACATTAAAAAAATAAATATTTACACAAAATAAGAACAAATTATAAACATTAAAAGGGCTATGAAAGAACAATGCAATGAAAAGGGTTCCTAAAAAAAAAAAAAATAGAAAAAAAACCTAGGTCATCTGAGAAGGCTTCTTTGAGGGAAAGACAGGGTAGGTTGAGACTTAAAGGATGGGTGGGAGCTAGTTAGATGAAGAAAGGCCCAAGAGGAAACAAGAGGCCCTGAGGCAGGAAGGAACTTGGTGTACTTGAGAAACTGAAAGTCTTTCTTGTGTGGCTTGAGAGCTGTGAGAAAGAGGAAAACACTAAAACCTTATCAGCCACATGAAGGATTTTGGACTTAAAATGGGTTATCCAAAGACTTTATTAAAGTAGGGAGTAACGTGATCAGATTCCAGTTTTTAAAAGATTACTCTGGGCTGGGCACAGTGGCTCACGCCTGTAATCCTAGCTCTCTAGGAGGCCTAGGCAGGTGGATTGCTCAAGGTCAGGAGTTCGAGACCAGCCTGAGCAAGAGCAAGACCTGTCTCTACTATAAATAGAAAGAAATTAATTGGCTAACTAAATATATATATATACATATATATATATATATATATAAAAAAAACACTAGCTGGGCATGGTGGTGCATGCCTGTAGTCCTAGCTACTCAGGAGGCTGAGGCAGGAGGATCGCTTGAGCCCAGGAGTTTAAGGTTGCTGTGAGCTAGGCTGACGCCACGGCACTCTAGCCCAGGCAGCAGAGTGAGACTCTGTCTCAAAAACATAAAAAAATAAAAGAGAGTTCTGTCTTCTGTGTGAAGAATGAATTGGAGATGAAGCCAACATGGATTCAGAGAGACCAGCTAGGAGACTATTACAATTTTTTTAAATCAACAGATGATGGAGGCCTATGCTAAGCTCATGGCTTGGGCTAATTTGGTGGCAATAAAAATTAAGGGGAGTAGACAGAGTGGACACACTGATGATGCCAAATAGATAGCTGAATACAAAAGGTCTGGAGCTCAAAAAAGAGTTTTGGATTAAAGACCTGGAAGCCATAGAAAAAGAAAAGGGAAATATTTAGGCAAAGAGTAGAGAATGGCCTAGGTTTGAGCTCAGGAAAACAATAACATTTAAAGGGAGGGAAAGTTAGCAAAAGAAAATGAGAAATATCAGAGAGACAGGAAAAAAACCAGGACATGAAAATGTCACCAATGCAAGGGGGGAAAAGCTTTTTTTTTTTTTTTTTTTTTAAGGTCCAGAGATGAAAAAGCTTTCTAAGGAGGGAAGAGGAGAGCCAGGTGCCTGTAGTCCCAGCTACTTGAGAGGCTGAGGCAGGATTGCTTGAGACCAGGAGTTTGAGGCTGTGGTGTGCCACGATCATGCCTGTGTATAGCCAATGGATTCCAGCCTAGGCAACATAGTGAGACCTTATCTCAAGGAAAAAAAAAGGAGGAAGAGGAGAAAGGAGTAGTGAGTCAACTATATAGACAGCTATTAAGAAGTCTATCAGAATTGGTGACACAGTCACTGGTGACCTGAGTAAAAGCTACGTTAGAAGAAGGGTATGACCAAAGGCTGACAAGTGAATGAAAGGTGACTAAAAAGAGACAGGAATTTTCTATAAATTTAGCTGTAAATGATAGGAAATAGTTCAATAGCTAAAGGAGAAAGGAGGTCAAGGAAAGGATGTTTATTTAAAAAAGAACATTTAGGCCGGGCGCGGTGGCTCACGCCTGTAATCCTAGCACTCTGGGAGGCCGAGGCGGGCGGATCGCTCAAGGTCAGGAGTTCGAAACCAGCCTGAGCGAGACCCCGTCTCTACCAAAAATAGAAAGAAATTAATTGACCAACTAAAAATATATATACAAAAAATTAGCCGGGCATGGTGGCGCATGCCTGTAGTCCCAGCTACTCGGGAGGCTGAGGCAGTAGGATCGCTGAGCCCAGGAGATTGAGGTTGCTGTGAGCCAGGCTGACGCCATGGCACTCACTCTAGCCTGGGCAATAAAGTGAGACTCTGTCTCAAAAAAAAAAGAACATTTAAAAGGTTAATGGGAAGAGCGTGGTAGAATGCGAGAAGTTGAAGTCACAGGTGGGCAAGGGAATAGTCAATAGCAAGTAAGGTCCCTGAGAAGGCAGGAGGTAAAGAATCCAGAGTGCAGGTAGGACTGGACTTTGACAAGAGAAAGGACACTCACTCCACTGTAACTGGAGGGAAGGAGAAGATGGGTGCATTGCAAGTAGATCTATAGATCTGATGTCAGGAAATTATGGGAATTCCTATTTGGCTTCTAGTTTTTCAGGTAAATAGGAGGCAAGGTCAGCTGCCAAGAGGGAAGGGATAGAGGGAGGGTTGTGAGGGGTTTGAGAGTGGAAAAGCTTTGAAATAGAGATTATTCAAAGTGGGAGCGTAAGCTTTCTGGATGAACATAGTAAGATTTCTCTTTTGCAGGACAGGAATACTAATCCAGACCTCACAAGAGATTGGGAAGATTCGCTAAGAAAATACACCTAAAACCAAGCACAGGAGTTTGCACATAGTGGGTACTCAGGAAATATGAGTTCCATTCCACATCACTGAACATCACAGAAAATTTATGCCACAAAAGGCTTGTGAGCTCTTTCAGTGCAACTTCCTCTCTTGGCAGGTGAGGAGAATGATGCCCAAAGGAGAGTCTTGCCCACGGCAGAGCTGAAGCCAGGTGCCTTGGTCCTACTTAGTTCAAGTAGAAGACTCCATAAATATCTGCTGAAAAACTGAATAAAATACCCATTTCTCAGACTTAGAGTAGAGAAGATCCCATGTCAGAGTTATCTGAGACGACCTCAGACACTAGATGACATCAAGGGAGAATCAAGGGAGAATTAACAGTTACTCATGATTTATTGTTTGTCTGTTCTATGTCTTGTCCTGTATCTTGGGTATGATGAAGATATAAAGACAAATCCTACAGGGCCCAGTGTTCCAGGTGATTACAGATATAAAACATGTGGTTTTTTTTTTTTTTTTTTTTTTTTTTGAGACAGAGTCTCGCTTTCTTGCCTAGGCTAGAGTGAGTGCCGTGGCATCAGCCTAGCTCACAGCAACCTCAAACTCCTGGGCTCAAGCGATCCTCCTGCCTCAGCCTCCCGAGTAGCTGGGACTACAGGCACGAGCCACCATGCCTGGCTGATTTTTATATTATATATATTAGTTGGCCAATTAATTTCTTTCTATTTTTATGGTAGAGACGGGGTCTCGCTCAGGCTGGTTTTGAACTCCTGACCTTGAGCAATCCGCCCGCCTCAGCCTCCCAGAGTGCTAGGATTACAGGCGTGAGCCACCGCGCCCAGCAAACATGTGGTTTTATAGTACAATAGAACTATATAGTGGGTACTCAATAAATGTTAGCTATCATCATCATCTATTTTGTGTTCACTATGGCCACACAACTCTGCAAAGTGCTTTACATTAACACATTCGTTCCTTAAAACAATTTTATAAGTCTGGTAATATTATGACAGCTGAGAAAACAAGAGTGATAGTAACTTGCTCAAGAGTGCACAGGCTGGGTGGGTGTCCTGGCTCATGCCTACAAGTAATCTTAGTACTCCGGGAGGATCGCTCAAGGTCAGGAGTTCGAAAGCAGCCTGAGCAAGAGCGAGACCCTGTCTCTACTAAAAATAGAAAGAAATTAATTGGCCAACTAAAAATATATAGAAAAAATTAGCCGGGCATGGTGGTGCATGCCTGTAGTCCTAGCTACAGGAGGCTGAGGCTGAAGGATTGCTTGAGCCCAGGAGTCTGAGGTTGCTATGAGATAGGCCAATGCCAAGGCACTCTAGCCCGGGCAACAGAGTGAGGCTCTGTTTCCAACTAAAAAAAAAAAAAAAAAAAGGCCGGGCGCAGTGGCTCACACCTGTAATCCTAGCACTCTGGGAGGCCGAGGCGGGCGGATTGCTCAAGGTCAGGAGTTCAAAACCAGCCTGAGCAAGAGCAAGACCCTGTCTCTACTATAAATAGAAAGAAATTAATTGGCCAGCTAATATATATAGAAAAAATTAGCCGGGTATGGTGGCGCATGCCTGTAGTCCCAGCTACTCGGGAGGCTGAGGCAGTAGGATCACTTGAGCCAGGAAGTTTGAGGTTGCTGTGAGCTAGGCTGACGCCACAGCACTCACTCTAGCCTGGGCAGCAAGGCGAGACTCTGTCTCAAAAAAAAAAAAAAAAAAAGTGCACAGGTAATTAAAAGTGGCCCAGAATCTGAAACCAGGTCTGTCTGACTCCAAACTCCTCGCTCTTTCCACTACTTCAAGCAGTGAAGATAAGTAGGCAGCTAATCTACTGTCCTGAAGTTATCTGGGGGCTCTGAGGATCCAAGAGGTAAATCTGGGGCACAGGAACTTGCTTGAAATATAGAAAGTGTGAGGTAAGACACATGGCCTAGTGTAGCACAAATAATGTGTCACTGCCCTGCCTGCCCAATCATTTGGAGGAAGAAGCCTCAGAAAATATGCATATTTCACAATATTCTGCCCTCCCCACCCCAACAGAGCTTTTGGATGTAAATGGAAACTATACTGACTGGCTGTCACAAGCTTATGATCTCATAGTGATCATCTGGAAAAAACAGACTCTGTATCTAAGGTTCTCTTGACTCAAGAAGAGTTATTTTAGTTCAAATTACAGAGTTTTCCACGTGAGGCAAAACAAAAAGCTGCTCTATACTAAACAGAGTAATGTATTATAGAATAGTAAAAGGAATTGAGAATGCTTATTAATACAATTATAAAACCTCAGGGTTTCATTTCTAGGAACACCAAAATTAATTAAGCACACCACGTTCTTTAGGTGAAATCATTCTCAGAGATATGCGTGCTGAGGAGCAAGAGATGAATCAGAGATCTAGTTCCTGAGCTTGAGGTCTGGTTAGGAGAACAAATCTAAAATCAACTATGACTATCTCAGAATACACAAAAGATCAGGAAAAATGACTAGGACTGCAAATGTGGTATACATATACAATGGAACAGTATTCCGTCTTAAAAAGGAAGGAAAAACATATGCTACAACATGGATAAACCTTGAGGATATTATCCAAAGAAAATAAGCCAATCACAAAAATACAAATGCTGTATGATTCCACTTATATGAAGTTCCTAGAGAAGTCAAATTCATAGAGACAGAAAGTATTAATCAGAATTGTGGTTGCCGGGGCTAGAAGAGAGAGGGGAATGGGAAGTTATTGTTTAATGGGTATAGAGCTTCAGTTTTGCAAGATGAAGAGTTCCAGAGATGGATGGTAGTGATGATTGCAGAACAATATAAATGCACCTAATACCACTGAACTGTACACTTAAAAGTGGTTAAGATGGGGCTGGGCACAGTGGCTCACACCCATAATCCCAGCACTTTGGGAGGCAAAGGTGGCGAGATTGCTTAAACCCAGGAGTTTAAGTCCAGCCTGGGCAACACAGCCAGACTTCATCTCCACCAAGAACAAAAAAATTAGCTGGTCATGGTGGCATGCACCTGTAGTCCTAGCTATTCGAGAGGATCGCTTGAGTCTGGGAATTTGAGGTTGCAGTGAGCTATGATGACACCACTGCACTCTAGCCTAGGAGACAGAGCAATACTCTGTCTCAAAAAAAGGTGGGGAGGGGGAGTTAAGATGGTAAATGTTATGTATTAATATACCTTACCATAATCTTTTAAAAATGACTAGGACTGCTACTGGAAGTAGCAGTAATGGTGGTGCTGGTAAACGCTACACCCAGTAAACTGTGTACATTATAGATGGTTTATAAATAACTGTTGTTTAAATAAATAAACGAATCGACCAATGAATACATGGAAGGCTGCAGTTTCCTGGCTTCCTCAAAGCATTGATCAGATTCCGGCTTCAAGGACAGGGATATTCCTGAAACTCAGTTTGCTGTGGCTCAGGTGCCCAGATATCCCTAAATAGAGTAAGACCTGTTTGACAAAGAATCAGACATAAATAAGCAAATACAAGAATTCTAAGGGTTAGAAAGAACTCTGAAGGTAGTATAATCCATCCCCTTATCCCATGCTGGAGGCCCCTCTCCCACATTCCTGCCTGGTCTGATCTGTTGGCATCTGAGCCCTAGCAAAGGGCCTGTTAGTAAGTCAGCAATATTTGCTGTCGTAAACAATGAATGAACTCCTGATAATTCACTCAAAACTATCACAAGCCATCCAGGTCTTCCCAGGATACCCCTAGACCCCAGAGGTAGGTCTGGGGAAACAGCACACTGCTTGTCTACAGTTAGGGTCAGCAAGGTCACATTCCTTTGGATAAGTGAGTGGTTCCTTTAAAACAGAGAGCCATTCTCAATGTCAATTACTAGGGAAGAGGGAGATCCTCATATAAGATATCAGGATTCAGAAGGCAGGCCTGAGGTATAGGGGAGGGAGACAATTTTTGTCAGGAACATAGGCTCTAGACCAGGCATCCTTAAACTACAGCCCTTGGGCCACATGTGGCTCACCGAGGACATTTATCTGGCCCACCGCCGAGTGTTTTTGCTGCCGCTGCCTGTTCTGCTTAGCAGCTGACTCGTCCTGAGCCCACAATGCGAATGTGTGGAATGTGCGCCACACTCTCCAACAGCCCTCCAACAGTCTGAGGGACAGTGAACTGGCCCCTTGTTTATAAAGTTTGAGGACCCCTGCTCTAGACATTTGGAGGACAGTAATTGTCTAGATGTGGATTTTAGGAAGTGGGTGCTAAAATGGCACCTACCACATAGATGTGGGCTGAAAATTGGATGAGGCGGAGTCTGGAAGCACTGAAAAGCAGGCAGTCTGGTAAGTCAGATTAACCTCACTCATGTACTCAGTATATTTTCCTGCTATCATCCTCAACCCTTTAATAAAGTCTGAAGTGACTATTTGATCTTTATGTCCCTGTGCTAAGAGGTAGAGGGAAGTACCTGGGTTTGTCCTTGAGCCAGACTGTTAAAGAATTAACATGGAGAACATGGAGTGGTGAGGGTAACTAATGAGATCCCTTGAAGAGAAGGAAAGGCCGAACATAGTGGCTCACACCTACAATTCCAGCACTTTGGGAGATTGAGGCAGGAAGATCACTTGAGGCTAGGAGTTTGAGACCAGCCTGAGCAACACAGTGAGACTCTGTCTCTACAAAAAAAAATAATAATAAAACAAAAATTAGCCAGGCACAGTGGCACATACCTGTAGTCCTAGCTACTTAGGAGGCTGAGGTAGGAGGAGTTTGAGGTTACAGTGAGCTATGATCTCATCATTGCACTCCAGCTCAGGCACCAGAATGAGACAGTCTCAAAAATAAATAAATAAATAAAAAGACAAAATGAAAGCGAATACAAGTGATCAAGAGCTGGGTCTTGAGGCACTCTCCACACCAATAAGAAATTTTCCAACTGGGGCTCATGGTGAAGCTGAAATTTATTATGGAATCATCACTTATTATCATTATTAGGGATTATCACTTTTAATTATTGAAGCACCTAATAATTCTTCCCAAAAGAGCATGGAAAGAGGCCACAGGCTCAAATTCTATTTGCAGCAGTCCAATGTAATAATTCCATCTCGTAGAGAAGAAGCAAACTTGTGAATCAACTCTGAGTTCAGGCTGGGCGCAGTGGCTCATGTCTGTAATCCTAGCACTCTGGGAGGCCAAGAGAGGCGGACTGCTAGAGGTCAGGAGTTCGAAACCAGCCTGAACAAGAGCAAGATCTGTCTCTACCATAAATAGAAAGAAATTAATTGGCCAACGAATATATATATAGAAAAAATTAGCCGGGCATGGTGGCGCATACCTGTAGTCCCAGCTACTTGGGAGGCTGAGGCAGGAGGATTGCTTGAGCCCAGGAGTTTGAGGTTACTGTGACCTAGGCTGACGCCACGGCATTCACTCTAGCCTGGGCAACAAAATTAGACTGTGTCTCAAAAACAAAAACAAAAACAAAAAAAACTTCTTGAGTTCAGTTCTATCTGGAAAGAGAAAGATTCTGCAGATTGGTTATTAGTGATCCACCTGAGGGAATTAAGACTTTGCTTAAACTGGCCCCTGATAATAACCTTAAGAAGTTGGCAACAACCTGGGAAAATCAGAGAATTGGTACTGTAAAAACAGAATGGGAAGAAAAAGAAATCACTATAGGGTAAAGGACAGAATACTGACAGTACTTTCAGAACAAGTGAAGTTGGCTGTGAAAAGCTGACCAGCTCCAAAAAGCTGGCTATGCTAAAAAAATAGCCTTAGTAAATTGCTGTTGCTGAGTGTACATAATAGCTGTATGTATATAAGCAACTGTCTCTTAAATAGTCTTAAGTGGTCCACTTGAATCTATGGACCCCTGTTTTCCACCCAGCAGTCAGAATGATCTTTGCAAAATGCAAATCTGATAAAGTCATTCTCTGTCTTAGCCAACCAGTGTTTTTAGTATAAAAGTCCAAATCTTTAGTTTGGCCTAAAAGGCGTGTTTGTTGTTTTTTTTAATTTGAAATCAGTCATTGTTTATTAATCAACCAGATTACAAAAATAATCATGGTAGATATCTTAGATCATTCTTCTTATAAGCCTGTTGATCTGGTCTTCCCTGTTGCCAGCATCTCCACCTTCTACAAAATGGGTTGTCTTTTTCTTCATTTCAACCTGTGGAGATGATAATTTGAAGGGCCACAGAAAGTTATTTGCTTCTTTGAAGCATTTTCCAACAGTATAGATCTCATGAATCAGCTCCTCCATGCAGATGATGTCCTATTTACCAAGAGATTGAGCAATCAAAGCATTATCTGTCAATGCAATTTGCTATTGATCTTGCCATAACCACGCTTGTAAATTAGTTCATTTACTGACTTCAGGTTTGGGTACCCCCATGTAACATATGGTTCAGCAATCTTCAGCATGTTAATTGAAGCCTTGCTGAGCTTAACAAGGTTTCACTGAAGATATGGTGATGGCGAAGAAGCTGCAACACCTTTCAGACCTTTGATACCTCTGATCCTGAGGACAAATGCCAATTTGGGTTATGCAGATACATAGAATTTGCCAGCTTTTCTTGCCATCCTAGCCATTCGAATCTCAGTTCTGTACATCTACCTATATTCCTTGTGATAAGGCTTTTAGCTTTTTCACAGATAAGCTTCCTCCTTGCCTTTTGAAGCATCTTTTGGGCAAACTTCTTTCCTAGGCGTTTGATCTTCAGCTCTGTGAAATTCCTTCACTTTTTCTTAAGGGTTTTTGACACAGCAGGAACACCTTCTTTTCCTTCTCTTTGACACCCTCCATGGTTCCAGCCAGAAAAGAGGTAAAAGGCTTTTTTTCTAATCTAGTCGTATTTTTCCAGAAACTTCTACCACATCTCAGATGTACAACTGCACCAGCCTTTGCTTTAGTTCCTCAAAAACATCTACCCTTTCTTCCATGATAGGCCCCTTACACATGCTATTTTCTCTACTTGGTACACATTTCACTCCCTGCTTACTCTATTTAATACTCCTACTCATGAATATTCAAGTCAGCTCAGTAGTCACTTCTTCAGGGAAGTCCTCCTTGAACCTTGAGACTAGGTAAAACACCATTACTATATTTTCTTCATAGCATCATAAACATTTCCTATACAATGTTTATTAAAGTTGTAATTTTATGTTTATTTGTGTGTTTATTCCTTTTTTTTTTTTTTTGAGACAGAGTCTCACTGTATTGGCCAGGTTAGAGTGAGTGCCGTGGCATCAGCCTAGCTCACAGCAACCTCAAACTCCTGGGCTCAAGCAATCCTCCTGCCTCAGCCTCCCAAGTAGCTGGGACTACAGGCATGCGCCACCATGCTCAGCTGATTTTTTCTATATATATTAGTTGGCCAATTTCTTTCTTTCTATTTATAGTAGAGACGGGGTCTCACTCTTGCTCAGGCTGGTTTCGAACTCCTAACCTTGAGCAATCCACCCGCCTTGGCCTCCCAGAGTGCTAGGATTACAGGCGTGAACCACTGCGCCTGGCCTGTTTATTCCTTTTATGCCCATCTCTCTCCCACTAGAGAGTAAACTCTATTTGGACAAGGACTATGTTTATTGTTGTATACCTTTGTAATTCCAGCACACAGCTCAGTACCCAGGCACAAAGGAGGCATTAAAAATTATTTGTTGAATGAATGTTAACCTCCTGCTGAGTAAAGTGGTTCTTTCCAATAATGGCCCTAAAGTTAAAAATTCCAGGGTACATATCAGATCTGGCTTTCCAAATTTTAAGGAATAAATCTCCATGCATACCACCCCCATCTTGAAGGATTTTATATGGCTTATCTCATCCCTCTTCCATCAAACAAGTGATGTCAGCATCAACAATTTGGAGGTGGCAGGAAGCAGGTGAGAGCCCAGGTGAACTCACCCCTATTGTAGACGCCATGTAGTCTGCACACATTTCTGCAAAGTCCCGTTCAAGAACTCCATAGTAGAGGCCATAGAAGAGGAGTGAAATGCCAAAGTCCATGGCATCTTCTGGTTTGATCCTGTAAGGGAAGCAGCATAGCCAGTAAGGCCTGCATGAGACATGACTGCTTTGGATTACTACTCTGGGACACACATGACAGTGACTAAAGTAGGAAGGTTCAAAGACTCTAGAGTAAGTGTTGGCAAACTATGACCAAATCTAGTCTGCTTATTTTTACATGGCCCATGGACACCTCTTGAGGAGGCTAGCAGTGTGAGCTACAAAGGCCAAATTAGAGTATCCCTTCCTGTCCCTTTCTCCCACTTTGCTCCCAGTTCCTGCCTCCCCTGACTGGTGGCCATGCCTTGCAGCTGCCAGTGACCTTTACTTGTCAGGACCTACACGTTGGGGACTCCACTGCTGGCAATTGTTGGACACCAAGTGAATTGCCTCACTGAGTTGTCTCACTCCCAGCCAGCCACCCAAGTTGAAATTGCTGAGCCCTCCAAAGGAGGGAAGGGCACACTAGGATCCGGGCGTCACTGGAACAAAGTGAAAACTACCCAAAGTGGCCAAACACCCTCTGCCAAGCTGCTCCTTCTGAGAACGTCTCAACTGATGGCAACTGGGCACAGAGTATGCCCACTACCTGAGACCTGCCCTCCTTCCCCACACAAACAGAGTGGGGCAGGGTAGGAGTTTCCTCTCTTGTTATGTAAGTATTTACATAATATCCTAGATTTTGCCTATTGTCTCACAGAGCCTAAAATATTTACTCTGTGGCCCTTTACAGAAAACGTTTGCCAAACACAGGTTTAGAAAAAAGTATAAAGCTGGTTAGTTAGTAAATATTTACATACCAGTTACCATAAAATTATTAGTTGCATCTATATATATTCTGTATCATGTCAAAGTCAAATTTTGGTCCGGGTCTATTTTACCAAGGATAAAGAGCTTGCCTATAATATTAGAAGGTTTGTTTTAATAATTCTTAGGACTAATAATTTGCAACCTTGAGTCTACACATGTTATAGAAAATTACCTGTTAAAATACTTGTATAAAGGACTGTATGTGTTCGCTTAAAGTTATAAATTATATTTATCACAGAAAGTTGAATTTGTTTATCAACCATATATTTAACCCAATGACTAGATATTATTGATTTTACACCAACTAACCTGATCAGTAGCATAAAAATAGTCAAGAATCTCAGTTCTGTTTTCCACCTTGTATAGTTTAGGCAAGTAAAAAGAAACTATAATTACAGAAAAAAACATCTTTAAAACATAATGGAGGCTGGGTTCAGTGGCTCACGCCTATAATCCCTACCACTCTGGGAGGCCAAGGTGGGAGGATCATTTGAGGTCAGGAGTTCGAGATCAGCCTGAGCAAAAGGGAGACCCTGTCTCTACTAAAAACAGAAAAAATTAGCCGGGTGTGGTGGTCTTTGCCTGTAGTCCCACCTGTTTGGGAGGCTGAGGCGCAAGAATCCCTTGAGCCCAGGAGTTTGAGGTTGCTATGAGCTGGGCTGATGCCATGGCACTCTAGCCCAGGTGACAGAGCAAGATTCTGTCTCAATTTCCTTTTTCCTTTTCTTGAGACAGAGTGTCAGTGTGTTGCCCTGGGTAGAGCGCAGTGGCGTCATTGTAGCTCACTACAGCCTCCAACTCCTGGGGTCAAGTGATCTTCCTGCCTCTGTAGGAAGTAGCTGGGACTACTATAGACACACATCATGATGCCCAGCTAATTTTTCTATTTTTACTAGAGATGGGGTCTCACTCCTGCTCAGGCTGGTCTCAAACTCCTGAGCTCAAACAGTCCTCCCCTGCCTTACCCTCCCAGAGGGCAAGCTTGAGCCCAGGAGTTTGAGGTTACAGTGAGCCACTGAAGTCTATCTGGGGCGATAGAGCAAGAACAGTCATAGACAGTATGAAAATGAACGAACATGACTCTGTTCCAATAAAACTTTATTTTATAAAAACAGTTGGTAGGCTGATTTGGCCCACAAGGCATAGTTTGCCAATCCTCTTGGTCTAGATGAATATAAGGCCACTCAGGCAGAGTGGATGTTGCAAATAAATAGTACACATGGACAAGGAAAATAGTTCTGTTAGGGTGATGGGGTTATGGGCAATAATTATTGGTAACAATTATCATGCTTACTTTTGTTATACTTTTTCACTAAAATATAAATTCTTAAAAAATACAACCAATGATTTGGAACTCTGACTTTGTAAATATTCGTATAATCTTTGCTTTCTGCCAGCACAAATCACGAAGGGCTTCACTCAGCCCCCCACAGCACCTAAGTTTCCTATACTGGGTGTTATGTCCCTCTTATAAATATCCGGGATTTGCAGCAGGAAGAAAGGTTCACGTCACTAGCCTCTCTCCCCAAACACCAGCAAAAAGAAAAGCAAAGGGTACTCACTTGAATAACAGGTTAAGACCAAAGAGGGTAAACATGACAGCCATGTAGCCAACGATGCCAGTGGCATAGCTGATTTTATAGATCAGCAGGAACCACTTATAAACCAACCTGCAGGAAGGAAAGAAAGTTAGTACAGCTGACACAGAGATTTGGACCTCAGAGGCCACTGGATCACCAGAATCCCTTATTCCCAAACATCAGTGGGCACATCAGGCTCTTTGTTCAGAACTTACTGAGCAATTGCAGTTTCTACCCAAAGCTGTTCACTCCCTTAATTGCAGAAAAACTCTATCAACCAGGGAACTAGTGCTTTGTATTTTTCTGGTCTCGGACCAAGGAAAGACAAGAGATTCCTAAAAAAGAAGTTTTAGCCTTAAACAAAAAAGAGCACAGCTGACTTCAGACAGCTATATCATCTCAAATTCAGGTTAGTTGGATGAGGAAGTAAAAACTATTGATAATAATATACCTGTGCTCAGAAGACAACAGGTGGGGAAGGCTAGTTCTTGTCAGGAAAGAAAATTCAAGGGAAGATGAATTAGAGGTAGAATTAACTAGAGAGTTTTACACTTGGGCCTGGTTAGCCTGAATAAAGCTTTGTTCCTGTTCATAATCCAATCATGAAAGAAATGATATCTAATGAATTTGCTTCTAAAATGACTTTTTTTCTGGCAGCGAAGGGATTAAGGAGGGAGACACTCAAAAAGTACCTTTGAAATAGATGTATGTGTGGGTGGTTGTGGTGGTGGTGGTGAGGTGGAGTGGGGTTGTTCTCCCCTGAAGGAGCAGTGTGCCCAAGCATCCAATGAAGAATAGAGTGCAATATGGTTGGTTGACCCCAGAAAGATTCAGAGAGGAAAGACAGTTCCCTGAATGAACCAGAGCCTTTAAAACACCACAAGGAGTATGTCCCTGATATCAGCAGCCACTATTCTATCTGTGATGAGAGCTAATAAACAATTTAGCAATTTGCTTGAAAAACCAGCACAAGCCTGTGTGGTTCCTAAGAGCCAGCTACATTACCACCAACCTTGCTGAACCTCAGGGAGGAAGCTCAAGGTTCCTTCCTGCCTGTGCCTCCTTGCTCTGCCTAAGCAAGTAGCAATGGCTTCTCAGGCTAGGGAAAGGCCCCAAACATCTTGTAGTACTGCCTTAAGACCACACATAGCTCCATTACCCAGAGTTTGCACTGGTCATAAGGGATAGAAACACGACAAAAAGGACATGTAATTTTAGGTCAAGGAACCCTTAATCTGGATTAAATGAGGTTTTATTAATTGGGTAACCTCAGGAAAGTCAAATCACCACTCTGAGATAGGAGAGGTAATTTTCTTTGTAAAACAGTGGAAAACCATGCTGCCTTTCTCACTGGATTGCCCATTTCCTGGTATATATATAATATATGCTCATTAAATGTTCCACAAATAAACGAGAACGTCTATGAAAGTGCTTTGAAATTATAAAGCACTTTTAAATGTTAGTTATAAAAAACCTCCATATTATAAACACATTTTTAGTCATTTTAGCTACAAGTTGATACTGTTATCTAGTGACTTGTAATATGTTTTACTACACTTTTGCTTCATATTACCCTATGTAAGGTACTAATTATTGTCCCATTTTTAGGGATGAAGAAGTCAAGGCTCAGAAAGGTGAGGTCAAACAGCTAACGTGGTAAGACTGGGGTTCCCAATCCACATCCATCTGACTCCCGAGCTTGTGTCTTCCATAATGCCCGTGAAGTAAACTACCAAAGCCAGAGAGAGGCTTTTAGATCACCAACTTCACCTTGAAACTCAGAGGTCAGAGAAAGGCTTGCAGTAAAGTGGAACATAAAAGGTACAGGAAGAAGAGCCTTTACAACTCAAATGATTTTGGAACAGGAAGTTAAGACTTTGAGGCTGGCAAGTTCCTCTATTAGGCTCTCCTAGACCTGTGCACACCCCTATCATAGCACTTACCAAGTGCACTGCAACAGGTGCTTTCCCGTCCATCTCCTCCATTAAACCGAGCACTCCTTGAGGGCAGGGACCATGTCTTATCCAGCTCTGTATCCCCAGCGCTCAGCACAGGGCCTGGCACATAGTAGGTGCTTACTGAATGAATGAATGAGAAAATCTCTCTTTTTTCTTTCAAGTACAGATATTAAATGACCTCACAAGCTGGTTGGGAAGATCAAATGAGAAATGAATTTGGATAAAACACAAAGAATTATACAGGCAGTGGCTGCTTGGTGACTCAAGAAGGAAGTATTGTTTGTTGGAAAATTATAAATTTGCTGAAATTCATTCATTCAACAAAAATTCATGGAGTAGGATACTATGTGCCAGACCCTGTGAAAGGGCCTGGATATACAGAGACAAACAAATGGATGTGGTTCCTGATCTCACTTATAGTTTAGTGGGGGAGATAGATACTCAAAATAATATTTAGTTATAAAGTATGATAAGTTCTCTGAAGGATAACTACTGTGCATTATGAGAAAATACAACAAAAAATCTAATTTGGAGATCAGAGAAGGGTTCACAGAAAAAAATAACATTTACAATGAGACCACAATGATCACTAGGATTTACTCAGTGTTTTTAATATAAACAGACCTTGATATGAACCATAAAGGAAGCTTTAGAGAAATATGTAGGGGTTCTTATCTGTGACTAGGGTAGGTGGGTCTCCCAATCAGCTTGTTTTAGAGAGGCCCCATGCCACACAATTTTGGCAGACAAAACCTGCAAGTTTTTCAGTCTAAACCCATACTCCTCCCATGCATTCCAACCCATTAGCTTCAAAAAACCTGGGCTCAAAAAACCCATTAGCTTCAAAAAACCTCTTCCCCACTATCTAAACTCTCACCTTGGGGTTGTCTGTACTAGAGGTTTTCGGGTGGCTCGGAAGGTGACAAAGGCTGTGACAGCAGAGAACAAGATCCAGATCACTAGGAACCTCCACCAATGCAGCTTCACTGTGAAATAGAGGGGAACAACCCACATCTGAAAGAGGGTCACCATCTGAAACACAAACAGAAGCATATGAGCTCTAGCCAGCTCCCTCTGCACCTCTATCCACAAGTCCAGAATGCATTTTGTTGTCCATCTTAGCCTGATCCTCTCCTATGTTTCTAACCTTAGATAAAGGTAACTCCATTAGTGATCAAAGTTAGAAACTTTGTACCCTGCTTGACTCTCCCTTTTCATCCCTCACTCAATTATCTCTTGGATAACATGTCATTTCTCTGCTTAAAATCCTGTAAAGGGGCCGGGCGCTGTGGCTCACGCCTGTAATCCTAGCTCTTGGGAGGCCGAGGCGGGCGGATTGCTCAAGGTCAGGAGTTCAAAACCAGCCTGAGCAAGAGCGAGACCCCGTCTCTACTATAAATAGAAAGAAATTAATTGGCCAACTGATATATATATAAAAAATTAGCCGGGCATGGTGGCGCATGCCTGTAGTCCCAGCTACTCCTTGGGAGGCTGAGGCAGAAGGATCACTTGAGCCCAGGAGTTTGAGGTTGCTGTGAGCTAGGCTGACGCCACGGCACTCACTCTAGCCTGGACAACAAAGCGAGACTCTGTCTCAAAAAAAAAAAAAAAAAAAAAAAAATCCTGTAAAGGTCCCCTGCATTTGGATAGGATCCAACATTTCAGCCAGGAAGTCAAATTTCCAATAATGTGGCCTCAAACTACTATTTTGAGAGTCATCTACCACTTTCCATGTCTTTAAGTCAAGCTGTCATCCTTAGACTAAAACATCCTTCCCACCTGTCTTTCTGCCTGATAACATCACATTCAATACACATAAAGCTTTCACTCTCCTTTCCAGGCAGAATTAGTCACGACTTTCTAGTGCATCAGAAGCATTTTCTTTTCTACTATCATTACAGTGCTTATCTAGAGTATAAGGCTAGATTCAGGCCGGGTACGGTGGCTCATGCCTGTAATCCTAGCACTCTGGGAGGCAGAGGCGGGCGGATCCCTCAAGGTCAGGAGTTCGAAACCAGCCTGAGCAAGAGCGAGACCTGTCTCTACTATAAATAGAAAGAAATTAATTGGCCAACTAAAAATATATAGAAAAAATTAGCCGGGCATGGTGGCGCATGCCCATAGTCCCAGCTACTCGGGAGGCTGAGGCAGGAGGATTGCTTGAGCCCAGGAGTTTGAGGTTGCTGTGAGCTAGGCTGATGCCACGGCACTCACTCTAGCCTGGGCAACAAAGTCAGACTCTGTCTCAAAAAAAAAAAAAAGGCTAGATTCAAATTCATTCTTTACCTGAATGTAAGCTCCTTGAGGGTAGTGACTAGGCCACATTCATGTTTCCTCAGTGCTAGGAAACTGCCTGGCTCATGACAGGTTCTCAATAAATTGGATAAATAAGAAGAAAGTAAAACTAGACTAGAGACTCCTTAAGGGGGAGACACATTTCTATTTTAAAGAGTGCCTATTTTATAATACTTATCCCTCCTTCCCAGCTTTACTTCAGACTTGTAAGCTGAAGAGTTTCAAATGTATAAAACAATTCTAAGACAGAATTTTGGAGTAATCACCAGTCTTCTGCTCCCCAATGTCTCCTAACTCCCTCCCCAACCACCCTGCTTTCACTCTTCTCCAAAGAGTAGAGGTGTAAAAAAAGATAATTAGTATTTAATGGAGGTTCTCTTCCTGATGTCATCAAATGAAAGAACGTTTAAAAAAAAAAAAAAGGAGAGCTAAGAGAAAAGAGTTAGCTAGTTTCCTTGTGTTCCATAGTAGAAAAAACTAAAAAAGTATTTACTCTTAGGGATTTCTAGACCAGTACTGTCCAACAGCAATCTAATACAAGCCACATATATAATTCAAAAATTTCCAGATGCTATATTTTATAAAAGTAAAAAGAAACAGATGACAATAATTTTAATAATACTTTATTTAACCCACTATATATAAATTATCATTTCAGTATATACTCAATATTAAAATTATTTATAAAATATTTTAATTCTTTATAGTAAGGCTTTGAAATCTTATGTGTATTTTATTACAGCAGACTATCTTTCCAGTGGTTAATAACCACATGTAACTGGTGACTACCATAATAGAAAGTACAACTTAGAGTTTCTTTATAGTGGTTAGTTATCTGTAGCTACCATTCTCTTACAGACTGCTCTATGAAAAGAAAAAGCCTTAATTTTTTAGTGTTATGTTATGGATAAAAATAAAATGAAACAGTGAGAGAACTGAGAATGGTAAGAAGAGTCACTTTGCTTTAGAGGTGCCCATTCTGTGTGCCCAAAGATGCTGGCTGCTGGCCAGTAAAGCATAAAGTCTCAATAACAATCCTCTTGCATAGAAGCCCACAATTGACCCTCTAAATGAGGCATTCTAAAATGGTCTGGCCTTACATAAAAAGCGTAGAAGCACCAGGATGTCCTAACAAATAGTTGCCCAAATAATGTCATTCTATTGGCATTGAGAAGACATTAGGAAAAGACATGAAAACAAACAGCAGCAGATAATTTAAACCAGGTTATAAGGCAAGCTGAGCCGGGCGCGGTGGCTCACGCCTGTAATCCTAGCACTCTGGGAGGCTGAGGCGGGCGGATCGTTCGAGGTTGGGAGTTCGAAACCAGCCTGAGCGAGACCCCGTCTCTACTAAAAAATAGAAAGAAATTAATTGACCAACTAAAAATATATATACAAAAAATTAGCCGGGCATGGTGGCGCATGCCTGTAGTCCCAGCTACTTGGGAGGCTGAGGCAGGAGGATCGCTTGAGCCCAGGAGTTTGAGGTTGCTGTGAGCTAGGCTGACGCCACGGCACTCACTCTAGCCTGGGCAACAAAGTGAGACCCTGTCTCAAAAAAAAAAAAAAAAAAAGGCAAGCTGAATCATGATACTAAAAGGGAGTAGGAGGAGGTAGGTATAAAGAAGGGCTGAAGGATCTTTGGTCTTCACATTGTTTGTTTTAACAGGCTCATGAGGCTGTTTACAAAACAGTAGGCCCAGAGAATAGAGAAGAATTAAATCCCACAGTCTGGTCACATTTGAGCAGACTCTCTGAGAAAGAACAGAAATTTCTGGTCTCAACCAGCCTGCTCTAATAGCCTCTTTCCCACTCCCCACCAACCATCAATTACATATTCTGAGGAGGAGTCTGAGGTCAAGGTAATTTTCTCTACATGAGCTACAACTCTGTACATTTTGAGTGAGGTTAAGGCAGAGACCCTAGATTCTATTCTGACTTGGACAAACACACAATCAGGAGTAAGTCTGGGCATCAGTGTAAAAGGAATAAAAAAATCTTGTCTTGTTTTGTAACTTTCAGGCTTAAAACTTTAGGGTGAAAAAGCTACTCAAGTCACATAGAGATAGAAAGAGAGAGCATGTGATTGACAGCACACACACACAAAAAAGGGAGAAAAAGAGAGAGAAAGAAAGGAATTTATTTCATTTTTTTTTTTTTTTGTAGACAGAGTCTCGCTTTGTTGCCCAGGCTAGAGTGAGTGCCATGGCATGAGCCTAGCTCACAGCAACCTCAAACTCCTGGGCTCAAGCAATCTTGCTGCCTCAGCCTCCCAAGTAGCTGGGACTACAGGCATGTGCCACCATGCCCAGCTAATTTTATATGTGTGTGTGTGTGTGTGTATATATATATATATATATATATATATATATATATGTATATATGTATATGTATATATGTATGTTAGTTGGCCAATTAATTTCTTTCTATTTATAGTAGAGACGGGGTCTTGCTCTTGCTCAGGTTTCGAACTCCTGAGCTCGGAGCAATCCGCCCGCCTCGGCCTCCCAGAGTGCTAGGATTACAGGCGTGAGCCACCGCACCCAGGCAAGAAAGGAATTTAGAGACAGGACTAGGCTCTTTGAAACCAGATGGCCCAGTGGAAGCCCAGCAGACCTGAGCTCTAGTTCTGTTCTGCCTCCAACTCATTGGGTCACCCTAAGGAGGTCGGTCCTCTCTCCTTGAAAGAAAGGTTTGGGTCAGGTGTGGTGGCTCATGCCTCTAAACCTAGCACTCTGGGAGGCTGAGGTAGGATCGCTCAAGGTCAGGAGTTCGAAACCAGCCTGAGCAAGAGCAAGACCCCATCTCTACTAAAAATAGAAAGAAATTAATTGCCCAACTAAAAATATATATATAGAGAAAAAATTAGCCGGGCATGGTGGTACATACCTGTAGTCCTACCTACTCGGTAGGCTGAGGCAGTAGGATCGCTCAAGCCCAGTAGTTTGAGGTTGCTGTGAGCTAGGCTAATCCCACGGCACTATAGCCCAGGCAACAGAGTAAGACTCTGTCTCAAAAAAAAAAAAAAAAAAAAAGGAAAGGTTTGGCTTGATTTCTCAAATCCCTTCAAGTTCTAACAGGCTAAGGTTTTGTTAACCAGCCCTGTATCTCAGACTTCCTGGGAGAGTGGAGGCAGCATTCCACTCACTAATCCATCCATAAAGTATTTATTTTGATTTAATGGGAAAGAAGAATGCAGAAATAAACATGACCTCTAGTCCCTGTCCTCCAGGAGCAGCCAGTCTAGCAGCAGGAAAAAAGATCTAAATCAAACCCTTATTTCAGTGATTCTATTTAAACTTCAGACCCTTTCTAGAAGTGCAAATAGAAATCATTAAAGAATGAACAAAATGGAATGATACACTGAGCAGAGATTTTAGAATTAAAGAGAATCTTAATACAGCTATTTACTATTTGAGTTACCTTATACAAGTCACTTAACCCTGATAAGCTTCATTTCTGTAAACTGTAAAAACAAGGTTAACAGTATCTTCTCTCGTAAGGTTAAGTGAGTTAATGCATGGAAAGCTAACATCACTCATGATAAGTAAGGTAATAAATATAAGCATTCAATATAATACCTTTTATATTTAAATGGAAGTAATGTATGTAAAATAAGTACACTGCATAATTCATACTCAGTAAATCAGAGTTCTTATTATAGCTTCTCATGATCAAAAATGGATAAAGTCACACATACAAGGGAGCAAAGACCAGAATGAGGCAGCCAAAATAATCAACATATTAAAAGTGGTGGGGTGATAGCAATTTCTTTATAATGTTTAATTTTTCCTTTCTAGGAAAATACATTATCTAAAAATACAAACCAAGGACATGAGGCCATTTTCAGGTATCTAGGCATTCTCCATTGGGAAGTCTTAAAAGCTAGGTTCTGTGCAGGGTCTAGACAGCAGCCGACAGGGTAAGAACCCAGTGCTTACTAAGGGACAGAGCAGAGGGGCCAAGTGAACAGAACAGTCTACCCATGTGAAAAAAGGGTAAATTACCTGGTTTATTTATTTGGTTTGTTCTTGAAATTTCTATGGTAGTATTTATTGGAATTCTGCTTGGTCAGTAACTTTAAATTTCTTCATTAAAGAAGGCATTTTTAATGGCTAACTTGGCAACAAATGGCTGAAGTTATGTTTGATTCTCGGAGTGATGGCAGGGACTCTGGTGCCATCTGGTGGCAACACTTACGTAGACACATTTGGTTTAATAGTTTATTCAAACACTTGTGCCTGATGCATGAAATAATGGGAAGCTGTGGCCCTGGTGTGTCCTCCAGGACTTCAGTGACAAGACTTAAACATATGAATTAGGAAGCCATGCAAAGCATGGAGTACTGACATGAGAATTTAGAGGAAAGATATAAATGTGTGAGCAGGAGCTATCAAGAAGATTTCCTGGAAAAGGCAGAGCTCTAGATGGCTAAAAGAAACTTGGATTTGCCCAGGTAAAGGGAGAACACAAAAGCTATTCATCCTTCTTTCCTTGAATCTACAAATATTAAGATGATGACTAGCCTGAAACTGACTCATTAATTCATTCAGCAAACACTTACTCAGGGACAATCCCAGCTTCTCTGATCTGGGAGATAAGAATAGCAATATCCCACTTATCTCTCTCCACAAGGCTAAAATAGTTGAGATGATAATGTTAGATGCTAACTGTAAGAGCTAGTCCACATTTAAATGGACTTCTGGTTGAGAGCTTGCCATCACAGAAAGGTGTGTTGGTAGAGATGAAATCAACACCCAACAATTATTTCTAATCTACAAGACAACGTCCAGCTCTCACAGGCACTAGAATTCGTGAAAACAGTCAGATCTATCCTTCCCTGGGTATCAGCTGCGTTGCCAGTCTGCAGATGGTTGGCATTTTTTACTTTCAGGATTCTCATCTTACTACCTCTGCTTCTCCCCATGTTGCGGGATAGGGATCACCCACCACAATTGGCTGAAAAGGCATATTGTGGATGAAATTAAAACTGTAAGTCCAGGTATTAGAATAAAGTAAGACTCACAGCTAACAGAACAATTGGCTTGAAAAAATGCTGATAAATGGACCGAGGTCAACTGGAAGGAGATTTCTGAGATGTGCTCGGTGTCTCTGCTCAATATTTTCAGAAATGATTTGGATGAAAATACAAATAGACCTACTTATCAGCTTGGGGTGGAGGGGTTGAGAGGGGTGAGGGAGGCAGTGAACATGAAAAAGAGAAGTAGTAAGACCAAAATGAATAAAGCTTGTTTCTAGGAATCTTCTGGCTCTAACATTCTATGAGCTAGTAAGTTGAAATGAAGAACCAAAACCACACTATGAAACCTAACTAACTACCCAAGTATAGGATGCGACAGAAATGGCTTAATAGCAGCTCACGTGAAATAGATCTATGGATTTCAGTAGACCCCAAATTGCCAGGGGGTATATGCTAGCAGGGCTGCTGCCAAAAGAGCCAAAACAACCTGACATTGCTTAACTAAGAATACACCCAGAAGGAAGGAGGCAGCATCTCTACTGTTCTCTGCTCTGTCAAAGCATTCCTGGGGTCCTGGGATCAGGGCTTGAGACCACACCGTACAATGAACACTAACGAATAAGCATGACCATTGAGAGAGAAGCCAGGATTACAAAGAGTTTGGAAACAAAATCACATAAGGAATAGCTGATGGTACTGGGATATCAGGCCTGGACAAGAGTATAGGAAGGCATGGCTATTGCCTTCACTTACTTGAGGTGTACAGAGGCCCAATAAGCAGACATGCAGTGTAGCTTCTATGACCTCGTAGACCCTATACATTGCTGGAATATTCTACAGGGCAGAAACTTCGTTGGAGGAGTTTCCTTTTTATCACACCCACAAATAGTCATCCTTACCACATGAAGCAGGCCATGTCATTGCTAATATATTTGCTAGACAGTTCTTCCCTGATGCTGACCAGAAAGATCTGCGTTTGTGTCCCTTCTGCCTCTGGGTCCAACTCTTATCTTTCAGAGAAAGCACAGAATAAATTCAGTCCCTGTTTCTAATACCTAGAACTATGTCTTCTTTCCCAAGTTGTCTCTTCTCCAAGCAAAAGAGTAAGTCAAGCAGTCATTTAACAAACACTTACTGAGCACTTATTGGACACCATGCTAAGGACGGGAATTCAGAGATAAAAACCTAAATCTCCTCAAGAACTTAAGACTACAGAGGAGAATAATTACAATTTGATATAAGTGTTAAAATGGAGTAAGCCCTGGTGGTCAAGTAAGTACAGAGGCGAGGTGCTTCACTCAAAGTGGAGCAACCAAGGAAGACTTCCTGAAGGAAGCATCCTTTGATCTCTGTCTTGATGGCCTAGTAGGGGTCCAGGTAGAAAAAGGTATGAATTAATATTTGAGGTTGGGGTGAGAAATGAGCCTAAAGAGGTAGGCAAGGCTCAAAGGTGGCTGATATATACATCACAGCTAGAAGTTTTTATTATATTCTGAGGAAAAAAGTTTTTCTTTCTCACAGAAAGTAGATTACAACTTCTTACCCTCTTAGTCAGAATTCTCTAACCATATTCTAGTAATCTTCTTAATGTCTTGATCTATAGTACTTTAAAGGTTTCCAGGTAGGAGATTTTGTAACTCATCTGTTCAGAAGGGAACACTAGTTCTGGAGGCAGAGGTCTAAACAGATTCTATATTTAGTAGCAAAGATGATGAAAGCTTCTCCTTGGAGATCTTTAAAAATAGGATAGACACTTTTCCAGGCATAAACTTATTTCTTCCCTTAACATCCCTGAGGGAGCTAACGAGTAATATTAGACTTTCTAAACAGATGATGAAAACTGAGCTACAGAGAAGCCAAAAAGCAAGTTTGGCTTAGGCTAGGTTTCCAATCCAGATCTTCAGTCTCCCAAGCTGCCTCCCTAACATTCACTAAGTTTGTGGGGAAGCCCTAGAAAGGTTGGGGAGGCAAGATGACATAGAAAGTAAAGGGGTGGTTGTGAAAGCACCTGAGATCCAAGGAAAGGACTTGGGCAAAAGTCATGAAAGAAGAAAAGTCAGCAGAGTTAAAAACAGAAATGACTATGACAGAAACTGACAAAAATTTCCTGAAGCCTCTGAAAGAAACAAATGGAAAAAGCACTTAACCAAGAATCAGATTTTAGTTTTAGGTCCAGCTCTCCAATTTAGTGGTCACCAACTTCAGGATTCTGCATCTTGGTTTACTAATTTGAAAAATGGAGATAAATCCCTATCCTAAATATTTTATAGAGCAGCTGTGAGGTTCAATGAGACAGTAGATGAGAAAAGTATTTTTTAAATCAGCAAATTTAAACTATAAGCAATTTAAGGTATTATTATAGTTATTGCTGGAATAGAACAGTATCTAAAACTTAGATGTAGAAAACAGTAGGATCTCTTGTTCTAAATAACATTTAATTTAGACATTATTTCTCTTCTAACATGAAGGTTGGACTTGAGCTCCTAAGTTACAGAGAGAAGTTTGATATTAATATTTCTCAGTGAACTGGCGTAGCTGCTCAAAATCAGTCTCAGCTGGCAATATTCGTGCTGCCCTAGGTCCTACAGTCTAGGTCAGTGTTTCTCATCAGGGGTGATTTTGCTCCCCAGCAAACATTTGGCAATGTCTGAAGACATACTTGGTTGTCACAACTGGGGGAAGGGTGTGACTAGCATCACGTGGGTAAAGGCCAGGGATGCTGTTAAACATCTACAATACAGAGGACAGCCCCATAAAAAATTATCTGGTTCAAAATGTCAATAGTTCTCTGGTTGAAAAAACTTGGTTTAGGAGAAGAGAGTTAGTGTTTTTCCACTTGGTGGTCATAGGTGCCCACTGATAGCCTGGGATACCAACCCACACTGGTGAAAAACAAAAAATTTCATTCAGTTTGAGAGAAACAGAGCCTTATCAGTTAATTCCATCATGTCTTGGCATGCCAAAAGAAGAATTTTTTTGAAAGCTCTGATGGCTAATCTCAAACAGTTCATGTTTCTGTTACCCAACAACAATCCCAGTGCCTCTCCTTTACACAATATTCTCTGGAGAATCATTCTGATTCTCTTTTATTCCCATTCCTCACCCCATAGACATTCTAATGTGAGATATATATATTTGTACCTTGCAAACTATTACTTTCTGTGTATGTATTTTTAATTTATTAATTGGCACTGTTATATATCTATTTCTTACTACTTCCACTCAGTACTATGCTTCTAAAATCCACCCAAGTTGCTATAGGTATACTCAATGTATTGCTTTTAACTGTAAAACAATTTCATAATGTGCATCTACCTCATTTACATATTTACTCTTTCAGAGATATTCAGATTGCCTCCAACTCCTCAACTAGTTGTCACAATTAACATTTAAATGAACACCATGTCACATGGCCCCTTAGGATGTGTTACAGGGTATGTGTATATTCTGTTTGGCTGAGCAGTGCCATACTGCTACCCATAATGCCTGCACCAGTCTTCATACCCAAAAAAGATTGCACAAAGGCTCCTACAGCCTCTGATCCTTGCTAACACTTGGCACGATTCAACTTTCTAGTTCTTGCCAACCTAACAGATGTAAAGTATTAGGTTGTTAAGTATGAAACGTCCAATTTCCTTAAGTTCTTACTAAGTTTGACAGTTGATATCTCTGACATTTCACTTTGACACTTCTTGCTTTATTTTTATTGTGAAGGTACATCCTCAGTCTTTCACATGCACATTTTGGCTTGTGATTATCTTTCACATTTTTTTTTAGAGCAATTTTTGTGAAACCATGGATGAGTCAAAAATTTATGTTATTTTTGAATATGAGTTCCTTCACGGAACCAATGCAGCGCAGACAGCTCTAAGTATCAACGAAGTATTTGGAAAGGATTTGGCTAATGAATGCACAGTACATTGATGGTTTGAGAAGTTCCATTCTGGTGATTTTAATCTTGAAAATGAGCCACGTGGGTGAACTGAGATCAAGGTGGATAATGATGAGCTGAAAGCTATAGTAGAGGTAAATCCATCTCAACCTACATGTGAATTAGCAGCAAGGTTTGACATTACTACTCCAACAATATTGGACCATTTGAAACAAATTGGCAAGATAAAGAAGCTGGATAGATAGGTCCCTCATGAATTAAACAAGTGTCAGAAAAGAAATCATCTCGAAGCTTGCTTTTGTTTGCTGTCATGACATAAAGGCGAACCATTTCTATACAGTATTGTTACATGTGATGAAAAATGGATTCTTTTGGACTACTGCAAGCTTTTGGCACAATGACTGGATAAAGATGAAGTGCTGAAACACAGTCCAAAACCAAATATTCATCAAAAAAAGCTAATGGTGTCTGTTTGGTGGTTTAGCGCTGTATCATCCACGACAGCTTCATGAAATCTGGTCCATCGATTACAGTGGATGTCTACTACAACCAACAGGATGAAATGATGAGGATGCACGTGATTAAGCAGCTGAGATTGGTCACCAGAGGCAGACCAATCCTCTTTCAAGACAACACTTGACCACGTGTTGCACAAACAATACTGCTCAAACTACAACAGCTAAACGTGGAAACTCTCAGTCATCCACCATATTCACCAGACCTTGCACCAACTGACTACCACTTTTTCCAGGCTTTGGACCACTTTCTGCAAGGAAAAATACTCAATTCTCAACAAACTGTGGAAAGCACCTTTGATGATTTTCATTGCCACTTGCTCTCCAGGCTTCTTTGCTACAGACATAAGCCAAGTACTGTTGAGATGGCAAAACTATGTGGATAGTTTAGGTGCATACTTTGATTAATTTTACTGCTACTTGTTTGAGATATAATAAACTACACTTTTGATTCAAAATCGGATATTTCATATTTAACCATGTAATACTATCTCCTTGTTTTACTGTGCATTTCTCTAGTTACTGATGACTATGAGCATCTTTTTTCTTTTTATTTATTTATTTATTTTGAGACAGAGTCTTACTCTCTTGCCTTGGCTAGAGTGCCGTGGCATCAGCCTAGCTCACAGCAACCTCAAACTCCTGGGCTCAAGCCATCCTCCTGCCTCGGCTTCCCAGGTAGCTGGGACTGCAGGCACATGCCACCATGCCCAGCTAATTTTTTCTATTTTTAGTTGTTTGGCTAATTTCTTTCTATTTTTAGTAGAGACAGGGTCTCACTCTTGCTGAGGCTGGTCTAGAACTCCTGAGCTCAAGCAATCCTCCTGCCTCAGCCTCCCAGAGTGCTAGGATTACAGGCATAAGCCACCTCACCTGGCCTGACCATCTCTTTTCATGCTTAATGGTCTTTTGGGTTTTTTCTCCTGTAAATTGACTGTATCTTTTGTCCATTTTTCTATTGGAGTTACTATCTTTTGTTGATCTGTAGGTGTTCTTCTGGATAATCAAGATATTAATCTACTATCAGTTTTAATCATTAGTAATCTCTTCACCATTTGGTTATCAGTTAACTTTGCCTATGGTATATTTTACAAAACAAAAAATCCTTAATTTTAATGTAACCATCCCAAAAGCACTACCTAATAAAAAATTTTAATGTATCCAAATTTATCAAATCTTATTTTTTAAAATTTACTTCATAAATTTATCTTTCATAATTAGGTTTTTAATCTATCTTGAGTCCCTTTTGTATTCAGTATTATGTATGAAACTAGTTTTAATTTTCTTCCATATAGTGAGCTAGTTTTCTCAACACAATCTACTTAACAATGAGTACTTTCTTCATTAATTGATGATTATACCTTTATTGTATATTAAGCTCCCCTCATACATGGATCTGTCCCTGAGATCTTCATTCTGTCCCATTGGTCTATTTGTCTATATTTATGTTATGTCTTAATATCTGGAAAGTCCCTGTCTTGGCAGTTGCTTTCTTTCTTGCCTCATTTTTTAATTTCAAGTAGAGAAAAAATAAATTATTCAAAATCATTGGTTAACATTATCATCATTAGTCCACATGCACACATGGATCATTGTTAATTTTCTTAATTATTTTTAATTGTGGTAAAAAATAAAATTTATCATTTTAACTGTTTTTGAGGGTGTAGTTCAATAGTGTTATATATATTCACATTGTTGTGTAACAGATTTCTAGAACTTTATCATCTAGCAAAATGAAAACTCTATACCCATTAAACAATAGGCCCCAATCCTTACCCCCATAGCCACCATTCTACTTTCTGTTTCTATCAATTTGACTATTTTAGATGTCTCATATAAGTGGAATCATATAGTATCTGTCTCTGTGACTGGCTTATTTCACTTAACATAATGTCTCTAGGGTTCATCTATGTTGTACCATGTGACAGGATTTCTTTCCTTTTTACGTTAACTATTTTTAATAATATGATAAACACCAAACCCACCAACGAACCTAAGATGTGAAACATCTAAAATTACTTATATCTAGCTATGTTCTCTTCTCTGTCCTATCCTTCAAGCTCCCTTCTATACAAAGTTAGCATTATCTGGAATCTTGACCTTATTCCCTTACTTTTTAAAATATGGTTTTATGACATCCATACATATTGTTTAAATATACCATTTAGTTCCCATTGTTTTTAGTTTTCTATAAAAGGTATCAACTTGTACGTAGTCTTCTGGGACTTTTATACTCAATATTATACTGCTAACAGTTAACCTTATCACTATTTATAGCTATAGTTAATTTTTATGTCATATGCATTATTTTATGTCACATAATATTCCAATATGTGAATATATCACAACTTATGTGTTCACCAAATGTGGGTATTAAGTTATTTCCAAGTTTTTGCTATTACAAACAGTGCTGCTATGAAAAAAATCTTAGGAGGATGTACGAAAATTTTCTCTTGGTATATATCTAGGAATTAAACTCCTATCAGGGGTCCTCAAACTACGGCCCACGGGCCACATGCGCCCGCCCCGAGGACATTTATCCGGCCCGCCAGGTGTTTTTGCCGCTGCTGCCTATCCTGCTTAGCAGCCGACTCGTCCTGGGCCCACAGTGCGCATGTATGGAATGTGCGCCACACTCTCCAAAGGCCCTCCAATGGTCTAAGGGACAGTGAATTGGCCCCCTGTTTAAAAAGTTTGAGGACCCCTGTGAGATCATAGGCAATTTGAAAACTAAACTTAAAAGACAGTGCTAAATTGTTTTTCTAAGTAGCTTCTCCACAAAGGAAACAACATAACTAAGCACAGCCCCAGTATGGGGCTATAAAGGACCAAAGAATATCTGCTGACTGAACAAATAAGCAGACATCATGGAGAAGTGGGGATAAGCACAGGAGTCAGACGCAAGGAGTGTGAATGCTGCCTCTGCTAATAATTGGTTGAGCGGGGCTCAGTTAATCTCTTCGACCCTCAGTTTCTTGGTCCCTACCATGGCAAAATTAATACTACCTACCTCAAAGCAAAATATCTGACACAGTATAAAGTATTCAATAAATGCTAGCTGGTATTATTAATTACATTTATGTAATTATATAGTTGGTAATGTCCCAACTATGTTTATGCTCTGCTTTTCCTTTCTAGAACCCACCTTTCACCTAGAGCAGATTTGAGAGTTAAGGGTCCCCAGGAATTATAAAACAGGTAGCTATGGCTACTACCTAATATCTGCCTAGGCAGGCAGAAGAATTTTAGATGAACCAGGATAGAAAATCAGAAATAGCAAAATGGCTTATCTAAATAAAAATAGCAAATAATAGAGTCCTCAATCCATGAGACAGTTGATAAATCTAATCCATCCAAATACACCACACAGCTCCAGCTATGAATAATATGTACATGTCATAAAAATGTAAACTATGAATATTAATTTAAATAAAAATCAGGAGGGACCAGGCTTGGTAGCAAACACCTGTAATCTGAACACTTTGGGAGGCTCGCTTGCAGCCAGGAGTTCAAGACCAGCCTGCTGGGCAACATAGCAAGACCATGTCTTAAAAAAAAAAAAAATTAGGAGAAGGAAACATATGTATGTGAAGGGTATGGATATAGCAGTATAATTATTACTTTCCAAAGTGGGAAGTCAATATATAAATATATAAAAATAGAAATTTATCAGTACAAATTTCTTTTTCTTTTCTTTTTTAAGAGACAGAGTCTTACTATGTGGCTCAGGGTGGTTGCAAACTCCTGGCCTCCAGCCATCCTCCCTACTTGGCCTCCCAAAGTGCTGGGATTATAGGCATGAGCCACCATATCTGTCCTAAAAATGTTATGATAAACATGATAAAGGGCATTTAAAAAATACCCATAGTTCATTTTATTACAAGTTCTAGCCAGAGTTATTAGGCAAGAAAAGGGAATAAAAAGTATCCAATTGGAAAAAAAGGAAAACTACTTTAGGACTCTAGGATGACATTATCTTTTTTTTTTTTGTGATAGACTCTCACTCTTGTCACCCCAGGTAGGAGTGCAATGGTGTCATCATAGCTCAATGCAACCTCAAACTCCTAGGCTCAAGCAATCCTTCTGCCTCAGCCTCTTGAGTAGCCGGGACTACAGGTGCATCCAGCTAATTTTTTCTATTTTTAGTAGACACAGGGTCTTGCTCTTGCTCAGGTTGTTGTCAAACTCCTGAGCTCAAGCAATCCTCCCGCCTTGGCCTCCCAAAGTGCTAAGATTACAGGTGTGAGTCACTGAGCCCAGCCTAACATTATCTTATGTATAGAAAATCCTAAAGAATCCACGAAAAACTGCTAGTGCTGGTAAGTTTGGCAAAGTTGTAAGACAAAATCAACACAAAACAATCAGTTGTAGTTCTAGATATTACCACTGAATAATTCAAAAAGGAAATTAAGAAAACAATACCATTCACAATAGCATCAAAAAGAATAAAATACTTAGTGATAAATTTAATAAAGGAAGTGCAAGACTTATACACTAAAAACTACAAACACTGATGAAAGAGATTAAAAATCTAAATAAATGAAAAGGGCATGGTGGCTCATGCCTAGAGTCCTAGCACTTAAGGAGGCTGAGGTGTAAGGATTGATTGCTTGAGGCCAAGAGTTTGAGACCACCCTGGACAAAATAGCAAAACACAATCTCTACTAAAAAAAAAATTTGCCAGGCTTAGTGGAGTAAGCCTGTACTCCTAGCAACTCAGGAGGCTGAAACAGGAGGATCCCAGCAATACGATGTTATGCTAAGCTATGACTGTGCCACTGCACTTCAGCCTGGGCAACACAGCGAAACTCTTTTTCAAAAAAATAAATAGACATTCTGTGTTCATGAATTGGAAGATGAATATTGTTAAGATGGAAACACTTCCCCTAAAGCAATCTACAGAATCAATGTCATCTTTATTAAAATCCCAACTGCTTTTGCAAAAATGGAAATAATGATTTTACAATAAGAAATTGCAAAGGACCCAGACTAGCCAAAACAGTCTTGAAAAAGAAAAACAAACATACTTCCAAATTTCAGAACTTACTAAAATGCTACAGTAATCATAACAATGTATTATTTGCATAAGAACTGACATATAGATCAATGGAATAGAATTAAGAGTACAAAAAAATCTATACATCTTTGGTCAACTATTGTTGACAAGAGTGTCAAGATCATTCAATGGAGAAAGAAGTCAGTTCAACAAATGATGCTGAGCCAAGTGGATATCCACATGTAAAAGAATAAAGTTAGATCCTTATCTCATATCATTTACAAAAAACTCAAAATGGATCAAAGACCTAAGTGTAAGAGCTAAAACTATAAAACTCTTCATGAAAATATAGGGGTAAATCTTGACCTTTGGATTTGACAATGGATTCTTAGATATGACACTAAAAGCACAAGTAGCAAAAGAAAAAAAATACATATTTTGGACTTCATCAAAATTATAAATGTTTATGCATCAAAGGACACTATCAAGAAAATAAAAAGATAACTCAAAAAATGGAAGATATATTTGCAAATTATATTATAGATAATGGTCTAGTGTCCAGATTATATAAACACAATTCAACAACTAAAACACAAAAACAGTCGTGAGTTAGCTCATAATTCAATAACAAAAACACACAAAAATTCAATTAAAACAATGGGCAGACATGGTCACAGCAGCTCATGCCTATAATCCTAGCACTTTGGAAGGCAGAAGCGGGAGGATCACTTGAGGTCAGAAGTTTGAGACTAGCCTGAGCAAGAGCAAGACCCCATCTCTACAAAAACTAGAAAACTTAGCTATGAGTAGTGGCAACTGCTTGTAGTCCCAGCTACTCGGGAAGCTGAGGCAGGAGGATCACTTGAGCCCAGGAGTTTAAGGTTGCAGTAAGCTATGAAGATGCCACTGCACTCTAGCCTTGGTGACAGAGACCCTGTTTCAAGAAAAAGAAAAATGAGCAAAGGACTTGAATAGGACCTGAATAGACATTTCTCTATGGAGAAATGACCAATACGCAAAATGACCAATAAGCACATGAGATGTTCAACATCATTAGTCATTAAGGAAATACAAAACTATAGGCTGGGCACAGGTGGCTGATGGCTGTAATCCCAGCACTTTGGAAGGCCAAAATGGGAGGATCACTTGAGTCCAGGAGTTCAAGACTAGCCTGGGCAACATAGTGAGACCCTGTCTTTTACAAAATCTAAAAATAATAGCTAGGTGTGGTGGCATGGGCCTGTAGTCCTAGCTACTTGGGAGTCTGAGGCAGAAGGATCATCACTTGAGCCTAGGAGTTCAAGTTTAAAATGAGCTGTGATCGTGCTACTGCACTCCAGTCTGGGCAACAGAGTGAGACTCTTTCTCAAAAAAAAAAAAAAAAAGAATATTTTATATACAGGCTCTCACTCTACACTTCTTTATGAGTTTTCTTATTTTTCCAGGCTCAATTAAACCATCTTAGTAATCCCCATTTTATAGAGTAGGCATAAAAACCACACACTGAGAAACAAGTGGCTCTTCTAAGACAAGAGGGTCAAGCATGAACAGGTCCAGACATGAAGCCCCATCCCGAGAAGCTCAGTCTACTGGGTACTTAGTTCAAAAAGCCTCAGTACCATGTGGGCATTCCATATATCATGACCTGAAGATACAAGATGTTCCTACTGGTGTCACATGCCAACTCTTGAACTAGCTACAGGTCAGTACTATTTGGAACGTGTACCAGGTCAAGGGCAAAAATTAGCTTCTCTTCCTTCTATGCTCCAGATTATCTGTTGGTTCCCTTGATGGAAAACCATCTCCAGAGGAACACATGACACAGCTGAAAATCTGAAATACGAAACAGAAGACCTAGGTTCAAATCCTAGCTCTGCTGATTAGTATCCCCATCATATCTCAACTTTCTGGGCTTCTGTTTCTTCATTTAATATCATACTTACCTCATGAGCTATGACATAGATTAAATGTGGCAGTTCCCATCCTGTGGGATACAGATCCTTAGGCATCCTGGGCTATATTATAAGAGGTCTGAAAAAGGATATACTAGAGAAAAATAATGATTTAGAAATTAAGACTGAGGCCGGGCACGGTGGCTCACGCCTGTAATCCTAGCTCTCTGGGAGGCTGAGGTGGGCGGATCATTTGAGCTCAGGAGTTCGAGATCAGCCTGAGCAAGAGCAAGACCCCGTCTCTACTGAAAAAATAGAAAGAAATTAGCTGGACAACTAAAAATATTTATAGAAAAAATTAGCTGGGCATGGTGGCACATGCCTATAGTCCCAGCTACTCGGGAGGCTGAGGCAGGATTGCTTGAGCCCAGAGTTTGAGGTCGCTGTGAGCAACAGTGAGACTCTGTCTCAAAAATAAAACAAAACAGGCCGGGCGTGGTGGCTCACGCCTGTAATCCTAGCTCTCTGGGAGGCCGAGGTGGGCGGATTGCTCAAGGTCAGGAATTCAAAACCAGCCTGAGCAAGACCCCGTCTCTACTATAAATAGAAAGAAATTAATTGGCCAACTGATATGTATATAAAAAATTAGCTGGGCATGGTGGCGCATGCCTGTAGTCCCAGCTACTCGGGAGGCTGAGGCAGAAGGATCGCTCGAGCCCAGGAGTTTGAGGTTGCTGTGAGCTAGCCTGACGCCACGGCACTCACTCTAGCCTGGACAACAAAGCGAGACTCTGTCTCAAAAATAAATAAATCAATCAATCAAAACAAAACACAATAAGACTGAAAGCCCTGAAGTAAAATCATCTGGGTTCAAACAATGGTTTTATCACTTACGTAAATTACTTAACCTTTTTATTTCTCAGTTCCTCATCTGTACTTGGAGAAAATAATACCTATGTTATTGGGTTGTAGTGAGGTTTAGTTGAGTCTATACATGCAAGTGCTCAGAATAGTAAGAATTCGATAAATGTTAGCTATTGTTACTATTATATGCGTTTGTGTATTCTTTCAAAGTACAACTACTGTGTCTTTTATGTTTAAAAAAAGTATCGTGGCCAGGTGAGGTGGCTCATGCCTGTAATCCTAGCACTCTGGGGGGCCAAGGCGGGAAGATTGCTTGAGCTCAGGAGTTTGAGACCAACCTGAGCAAAAGACTGTCATCACTACTAAAAATCAAAAAAATTAGACGGCATGGTGGCATGTGCCTGTAGTCACAGCTACTCAGGAGGCTAAGGCAGGAGGATCACTTGAGCCCAGGAGTTTGAGGTTGCTGTGAGCTAGGCTGACGCCACGGCACTCTAGCCCAGGTCACAGAGCAAGACTGTCTCAAAAAAAAAAAAAAGAGTTGCTATACTTGAAACTTCTATGATAATAGTTGTAAAAGAATCCAATACACTGCCTGTCATGTCCTAATCCAGAGTAGTTGAATCTACAGTTTCAAATCTTTTTAAATTTATTGAGGCCAGAACATATGGTCTATCCTGGAAAATGTCCCACATCCATGTAGAGAAGAATATGCAGTCTGCTATTGTAGGATAGAGTGTTCTATGTATGTTTGTTAAGTCTAATTGGTTTATATATAGTGTTGTTCAAGTCCTCTACTACTTTAATGATCTGCATTTTTGAAAGTGTAGTATTGAAGTCTCTACCCATGATTGTAAAACTGTACATTTCTCCTTTCAATTCTGTCAATTTTTGCTTCACATATTTTGGGTCTCCTTTGTTAAATGGCCATATAATTGTTATATCTTCTGTAGTATTGAATTTTTATCAATATATAATGTTCTTTGTCTCTTGTAAGCTTTTTTAAGTCTATGTTGTCTAATTAGTATAGACACTCCATCTCTCTTTTGGTAACCATTAGCATGGAATATCTTTTCCCATCTTTTTTACTTTCAATTTCTTTGTGTCTTTATATCTAAAGTGAGTTTTCTATAGAGGGTATATCAATGGATCATTGGTTTTTAAAATCTGATCTGCTACTCTCTGCCTTTTAATAGGAGAACTTAATACATTTATATAAAGTAACTACTGATAAGGAAGAATTTAATTCTGCCATTTAACTATTTGTTTTCTGTATGTCTTATACATTTTTCCCCTTATTTCCTCCATTAATGCTTTTTTTTTTTGTATTTAGATTAGTGGAATCTAAATCCTACCTGTAAGATTCATTAGAGGCTTGGTTTTCCAAGTGATCTTCTCTCCCTCCAAATGAACAGTTCTTGATGAATATCTCCTTCATGAATCTGTCCCAGAATGTTTAAAAGAATGGACCTAGAGCATATATTCAAGGCAACTTGGATCTGTGTTCCCATGTGTCAGTCTTCAAATTTGGCCCTAATGAACTTTCTACTTATTTTTTTTTTTTTTTGAGACAGTGTCTCACTTTGTTGCCCAGGCTAGAGTGAGTGCCATGGCATCAGCCTAGCTCACAGCAACCTCAAACTCCTGGGCTTAAGCAATCCTGCTGCCTCAGTCTCCCAAGTAGCTGGGACTACAGGCATGTGCCACCATGCTCAGCTAATATTTTCTATATATATTAGTTGGCCAATTAATTTCTTTCTATTTATAGTAGAGACGGGGTCTCGCTCTTGCTCAGGCTGGTTTCGAACTCCTGACCTCAAGCAATCCGCCCGCCTCAGCCTCCCAGAGTGCTAGGATTACAGGCGTGAGCTACCGCGCCCAGCCTCTACTTATTTTTTAAAAAAGAAATAAAAATAGAAATAAAAGACCTACCTTTTTGGCCATGAAAGTAGTCCCATGTTCTATCCTTGTTTTTACCCTCTGAATCGCTTGCCCCTTAGAGACACACACATCCCTGTATACACCATTAACCATTCATGCATAAAGTTTATTGCATTGTCTTTCTCTGTCTACATGTGGCCTGGGTTAGGCTGTACCCTGGAATACTTAGGAAGTCTCTTGATGACTGACAAAGAAGTGAGAGGCAAAGTGGCTTACATTGTAGGAGCGGGGATGCCTCTGCTTCCACTGCACCAGGAGCAGCTGGGCCACCACCAAAGTAGCGATGAGGATGAGGACCATTTCAGCGTGCATGGCTTCATGGCCGCGGTGCTTGGCATGCATGCGTGCGTGCTCGACCCTGAAAGCCAAACATATGGGGTGAGCCAAGTCAGGGATGATGTGGTGATAAAGGAGCAGTGATTTCCAGGATATCCCACCAGTCCATAGCTCAGAACACACTTCTGTGCTTTGCAGCTTCAGGGTACCATGCAAATTTAGGGACTAGAAGGACACATACTCTAGAGGACAGGCCATTTAAGGGTAGAATAGAAGCTCTATGGACCCCAGTAACCAAGGTCAGATATCGGGATTAGAGGTGCGTGGTCTGCTGCCTGCTCCCCATGGGGAAAAAAAGCGGACACCTTTCCAGTAGCAGGAAGGAAGTTCCAGGAGAAGCTTGTATCATTGCCCATTTCAGGCTGATTTCAACCTGACACTAGAAGAAGAAAGTAACCCAAAGAGGTTATAGCCATAAAGCCTCATACTCATAGTCAATGATCTTTATGACACTAATAAAGGAGTAACATTACACATGTATGTGGTTTCCAGGGTTGAAGTCTTGCTTTAATCATCCTACCCTCTCTGCTAAAGCCAGAGATAGCTTGAAAAATCCAGACTGCTTCAACTTTATACAACTCCAAAAGTGACTTCACCATCAGTATCCACAGGGATATAGCCTCCTCAAAGGCTCAAGGAAATTCAGTAATTATAGAGTACAGCTGGAAACTTCTTATTACTCTAAGGCTGGCATTCTCTGCTCTTGAAGATTGGCAATGAGTGATTCCCTTGGCCACTACTGGCAAAAAGCTTGCTCTAAGAACACTCACTCCTACCACTCTGGATCAGAGTCAGACAAGGGAGAGAAATGAGGAAGAGACAAAACTGAATACCAATGTAGTTTGCAGTCAGAAGCTTTTATACAAATTCCCATTATGCCAGAGTATTTGGGTGGGAGGGAAAGGACAACATAAATGGTTTCTTTATGGATTTCCCAAGGGCAATGAAAGACTAAAATTAAAAAGAACCCAGTGGATTCACCAGCAAACTGGTATTAACTGAGTAGCACCTAAGTGGACACATAGGTACTACAGTAATAGGATATTGGGCAGGGGGAAGGGGGGAGGGTATATACATACATAATGAGTGAGATGTGCACCATCTGGGGGATGGTCATGCTGGAAACTCAGACTTGTGGGGGGGGGGGGGCATTTATTGAAACCTTAAAATCTGTACTCCCATAATATGCCGGAAAAAAAAAAAGAACCCAGTGGGATGAGTTATGGATAAATGATAAAGCAAATATAGCAAAAATTTAATTGTAGAATCTAGGTGGTAGGTATTAAGAGTGTTCATCACTGTATAATTTTTTCAGCTTTTCTATGTTTAAAGTTTTTCTTAATAAAATATAAGGGGGGGGGGAATTGGTGGGCAGAGTGGGAAGCCAAATGCCAATCGGCCAGCTTTAGTACCTAAGGGTTCATCTTGCATAAAACTGTATCCTAGCTGGAAGAATATGACAGAAAGAGAATAGTATTGAGAGAACTTAGGTTCACCTCTACCTATATGGCCTTGGCCAAGAAACCTCACATCTCTACATCACAATTTCTTCATCTGTCAAAAGGAGTCTGTATCTTTTCTGCTTGCCTCATAGGGTTGTTGTATGGATAGGCTAAGCTAAGAGGGTAGAGAACACTTAAAAACACCTAAGGGCTACGGAGAGTTAAAAGGATAGCAAGAGATAAGTTTCTTGTTCTCAGACAATATATAACTGTATGTATGTGCCCAACATGAAATCAAAGAAAGAATCTATTCTGAGGCAGTCTGGAGCATTAAAAAAAAAAAGGAAAATGCCAGGTGAGGTGGCTCATGCCTATAATCCTAGCACTCTGGGAGACTGAGGCAGAAGCATTACTTGAGCTCAGAAGTTCAAGACCAGCCTGAGCAAGAGCAAAACCACATATCTACAAAAAATAGAAAAATTAGCTGGGCATCATGGCTTGCACATGTAGTTCCACCTACTCGGGAGGCTGAGGCAGGAAGATCATTCCTGAGCCCAGGAATTTTTTTTTTTTTCTCGGCATATTATGGGGGTACAGATTTTAAGGTTTCAATACATGCCCATTCCCCCCTGAGCCCAGGAATTTGAGGTTGCAGTGAGCTACAATGATGCCACCACACTCTACCCAGGGTGACAGAGCAAGACTCTGTCTCCAAAAAAGAAAGAAAGAAAGGATCTAGAAGGGACCAGAGAATTCATCCAGTTCAAGTTCCCACCCAATATAAAATAACACATGCCTCTTAAGGTAATCTATTCTAGAACTAGCAGTGTCTGGCACATTGTAGGTATTCATATTTGCTTATAAATAAAATCCCAATGCTTTACAGACAGAATACTCACTACCTCTCAATATATCTTGACTATTCAAGATATTTCTGACAATGAGATAAAAATCTACTTTCCCATAGCTTCAATCCATCAGACTTAATCCTACACTCAGGAATAGCAAAGGACATATCCACTCCTCTTTCCCAGTACATTCCTTTAATGATTTATTATGATCTTATTAAAACAAAACAAAACAAAACTATCCTGTTCCTACTACCATTTTCCTGTGCCCTTTTAGGCTAACAGTCCTAGATCTTTTTACCACTGTTCATATAACATGATGTGAAGACTATTAATTCTGGTTCCCTTCTTCTAGACATGATCTAGTTAAAGATCCTCTTCATATGCAGTGCTTAGAATATCTGTAACCTCAGCAAAGCAGAGCAGAGTGGCACTGTCACCCCCCTCAATAGTAGATAGCATATTTCTATGAACATCATCTAAATTACTCAGAATATTTTGGTAGCTGAAGTACACAACTGGTGCATATTGAACTTAAGTCACCTAAAGTCATGCCATGTTTGTCATATGAATTGGTATCTTTGCCATTCTATTTTTACAATCGATAGTTTTAATCTAAATGAAGGAGGTTTTTTCTCACTATTAAATTCTACTTGGTTGACATCAATTGGTCAATCACCTTGCAAAGTTTGTGGGGCAGGCATTCTGAAACCCCTTTACTAATGAGAAATCATTAACAATAAGATATTTGTTGATTCATTCTGGTTACAAAGCAAGTTAGTAGCAGAGCTGAGATCAGAAGACACATCTCCCATTTTCTCAACCAGAGCTCTCCATCCTGTATCATGGATAATGATGATGATGTTAATGATGATAATCATCTTCAAAACAGGTAACACTTACTGGAAGCTTATAACATGCCAGGCACTGTTCTAAAACTGCACATATATTAATCTTCACAACTCTATATAACTACTGTTATGATCCTCACATAGGGCAGACTCAGGTAGTGCAAAGTTAAATAACTCGCCCAAGATCACATAGCTAGTAAATGGCAGAACTGGTATTCAAACCCAGATGGATGGTTTGATGTTATTACCTACTTACTTCCTAGGACTGAGGGAACAACCCAGGAGTGACCCAAGTACTTAGAAAGATCCCAACAGACTGGTCCTGCCGGTCATGAGCCACTGCCTCCCACAGACAGTGAAGCAAAAAGGGCAAATGTACAACTCTATTAGCTGGATTAACCTGTAGTTCCCAGCTTGCGGGGCCCGCACTGCCATACTTACCTCCATTGCTCCTCTGGGGAGAGGTCTGACATATCAACCTGTAGAAAGATACCACCAAAAAAATCCGTTACTGTCTTAGAACTTTCCCTGCCCAGTATAAGGTATTCACGCATTCATCAATATCTTCGAGGAATTAGGGAAGCTTCAAGTTTTACAAACTCAATGAAGCCTTGCCCAATACTCTGTTTCACACTGATCTCTCTCTCCTCTATCCACTTAGTTTCCTTCATGTCTCCAACTGAATGTGTGTTGCATGCCTGTGCTAAGCAATGAGGACAGAAGAGTGAAAGAGTCCTAACTTCCAAGATGCCCAAAGCCTAGTGAGGAAGATGGACATATAAACAGGAAATTTCTTTTTTATGTGATAAAGACTAGCTATAGAAGAATAAAGAAGTAGCTTTTAACCCAATCTGAGGTGTTACAGATTAAAGAAGGCTTCCTGGAGGATATGAAATATTATCCAGATGAAAAAATGAGAGAAATATGTTCTAGACAAAGGGACTAACATGCACAGGAAGGAATAAATTTGCATAGTATACAATTGATTATGCCTCGAGTAAAACCCATGAATTAGGATTAGTAGAAGATGAAGTTAGAGACAATAGTTATTTAATGCCATGTGACTCTAAATGGCCCTATAGCAGGCAGAACACTGGATATGGGCAAACTGAGCTTTAGTTCTTGCCCTGCTATTAATTAGTGGTAAGGTCTTCCAATATCAAAGTTCTAGTTATATCTGGTAGCTGTTTGTTTTTGGAGACAGGATCTCACTTTGTCATCCAACCTGGAGTACAGTGATATGATCACAGCTCACTGTAACCTTGAATTGCTGGGCTCAAGGGATCCTCCCACCTCAGCCTCCCAAAATAGCTAGGACTATAGGTGCATGACACCATGGTTGGCTAATTTTTAAATTTTTATAGAGATACAGTCTTGCTGTGTTGCCCATGCTGGTCTCAAAACTCCTGGCCTCAAGCGATCCTCCTGCCTTGACCTCCCAAAATACTGGGATTACAGGTGAGAGCCATGATGCCCATCCTCTGGGTAGCTGTCTTTTTAGAGCAGGGTTTCTCAAACTTGGCACTACTTATATTTTGGGGAAGTTAATTCTTTCTTGAGGGGAGATGTCCTATACGTTGCCAGCAGCATAACCCCAGATGCAATAACCAAGAATGTCTACATTGTCAAATGTCCCCTTGGAGACATAAATCACCCCCAGTTAAAAACCACAGCTCTAGAATAATATGAAATTCTTTGAATTCAGGGTTCTAATCTTCTACTTCCTTGTAGGTATACAGAAACATACCCAAGTCTCAGTACATAAGTCACTTAATGCATTCTTTTACTGAATTGAGCTGAAAATGTTGTTTGATCTGGAAAAGAGAGACAAGGCCTTAGAAACAAACAAATCAACTAAAAAATATTTCTTTAGTACTTAAGATATTCAAGGCCCAGTTTCCCACTGTTCCAGTAACTTCAGAGAAGTACTGTAAGTAGCACATTTGAAATGAAACAGACAGAACTCCATTCTTCTACTGAGTCAAATTGGCACGTATTTACCAGGCATCCTTTACAGATGTACGTGTACTGTAACTGTCCATCATAAAGAGGGCTTTCTGCCTTCTACATCTCCCAGCTAATTAAAAAAACATTTCCCCATTGCTTTGCCCAACCAATTGGGGTAATAAAGTCACTACTTTCCTTCCTTTTCCTGTGTCACACATTGCCTCACAGAATTTATTCAGGTGCCCTGACTCAGGTCTTCATCTCCCCAGAAGGACAGCAGATACTCTCAGAGAGGACAAAAGGATGGAAAAAAATGGAAAGGCCCAGATGGAAGGTATCTGAGCAGGCAATAAAGGACCACATTTCTAAAGGAACGATCAATGCACAGGTTTCATGCTATGTATCAAAACTCTTTTCTTCTTCCTTTCCAACTTGGACCTGCATCTTGCCAAGCCCATCTACTCACTGTCCCAGAACACACGGGACTCATTCCTTTGCATACTCTTCCTTCTGTTTGCAGAAGCCCTTTCCCTCTTTTTTCCCCTATACAAATCCAAGTCATTCTTTGAGAACTCAGCTCCAATTTCACATTCTCTGGAGAAGCCTTCCTTGATCCTCTACTCTAGTGAATTTGGCCCTCTGCTTTTCTCTACATGAAGTTTTCTCCTTTTTACTCAAAGTGTAAAGGACTAGCAGTATGAGCATCATCTGGGTGCTTGATAAAAATGCAGAATCTCAGGCACCACTCCAGACCCACTGAATCAGAATCTGCTTTTCAATAAGATCTCCAGGTGATTGGTATACATATTAAAGAAGCACTGTTCCATACCACACATTCATAGTCTTATGTTATCTTAAACATGCTTTCCAAGTGATCTAATGGCTTCTTAAGTTTAGAGTCAGGACCAGGGTAGGGCAAGCCAGGGACCTGGGGCTCAAAATTTGAGGAGACACTCACACTCAGGTACCTACTCTGCACTTGTATGACCCTGGGAGTGAGTGCCTCTTTAAAGTTTGCACCCTACTGCCTTGTTTGCCTCATTCTAGTCCGGGCCCTGCTTGTATGTCTATCTTGCCACCATCCCATAAAACTGGAAGCCCCCTCAGAGCCAAGACACACTTTACATTGCTTTTGTGTCTACCAAGGAGAATAGCACAGTGCTGAGCATATATTAAGCACTCAATGAGTACTTGTGGAATTAAAGAGAATTATCTCCAATACAGTAATAAGCAAATATGCTGACAAACTAGCACCTCACCTGGAGATGCTTAATTTGGAGAGTAAACACACACTTGAAAAAGAACTAATAAGCATCTGGGAAAGGAGTATTCATTCGACACCTGGGAAATTAAGTTAAAAAGTATGTAACAAAACAAAACAACTACATGTTCAAGGAAGTGCAGGGGTGAGGGAAAACTTCCCCTTTCCCCTGAAAGTTCGCTGAAAGATCAACTCACAATTAAGGCAGATTAATAAGAGACAGGTTTATTTACCATGTACATGGGGAGAATCACATAGTGATTCCTCAATATCTCAATGAAGTTCAGGTATTTTTATACCTGTCCTTTTGGAGGAGAGGGGGAAAAGAGGAGTACAGGTAATTCTGTTTAGGGGGAACAAATGATGCTAGGGAGAATAAATTGATGGGGGAAACAGACTGACTTGTAAATGAGTCTCTTTGCAAATTAAATTAACCTGAGCAAATTAAATTAACCTGAGAGACAGGTATACTTAAATGATTTGGGCCAGGTCTGGTTGCGTTCTTGATCCTCTTTCCTGAAATATATTGAGATAACAGGGAGAGGAAGGGAAGTCAATTGCCTGTTTGATCTTTTGACTGGACTTAGTCCAGTTTATGCAGATAGAGGAAAAGCCCCTTCCAGTGCTTTTTGATCTTGAATGACCTTTAATTCAAAATATTCTTTACACCAAGGAGTCATATTTTTGGGTGAAATTTTCTGAGCTCCTTCAGAAGCAAGACAAGTCCATTGAAGGGAAAATTAGGAAAATATAGAGAACTCAGACAGGCATGAGGTACCTCTCTTTGAGATAGTGGACCAAGCATGCCACTGTTTATGCCTTAGTTTCCCCATCTGGATATAGAAGAACAAGACTTCTGACTTTATCATAGGGCTGTGAAGAAAGGACGTTCAAGGTGACCAAGTGATTTCAATGGCTTTCCTCCTGGGAAAGTGGACCTACTTTATAAACTACTAGAAGAGGCTGGGGAACTGAACATCAGTGAAGCTCAGGACAGTAATGCTTTCAGAGCCTCAGGGAAAGCAGCTTAGAAGGACAAGCACTAAGGCTGACACTAGGACTTGGGGCTTAGAGGACCACTACCACTTTATGGAGTAGTACAAATGTTAAGAGTAAGACATGGTCTGGCTTTAATATTTTGCCTCCTAAACAAAAAGGTTATCTAAATTACATTCAAACCAATCTTCTGGCTCAAGTGGAAAAACAAGGAAAATTGTAAATTATGGCTATAATTAACCTGTATCATCTGGAAAGACATCTTTATTTGCTCCCTCATTAAGGAGTTTATTCATTTGGGACCAAGCACTAACCCTGTCTGAAGGCACCTTGTCCAAACCTTAGGTAGCTAGTTAACTAGGCTGTCAGGGTAAGGGTACTGATTGATGGGCCCATATCCAACTCTTAAGACTGACACACTGAATGTTTTAATGCTAGCCAATCACTCCCCTCCTAAGATCTCACAAAGCACCTTAGTCATGCCAATCTACACAAGCCCAGATCTGAAAGAAGTTAAACCAAAAATGCCAGGCAGAAGGCAAGAGAAAATTTTAGCAAAGATGGAAAATAATCAGAAGTTGGCTGCTATATTTTTTCAGGTACAAAAAAGCCTTAGGGACCCACTACTGTATCCTCACAAACAAGCCTCCTGTCCCTCCCAAATAACATATACTCTGTGATCTCTGCATCTTTACACAGGGTGGTTATTTTGTCCCTTAAGCCCCGCTCTTCTACCAAATCACATTCTGCCTTGCTGCAAAACTCTGGCCAAATCCTCTGAGTTTCTGGAAGGCTCTTTAGAGAAATCCCATTCACTGAAGACACAAACACCCTCTACTGCTTTGCTAAGTGTGGTCCACAGCCCAACAACAATAGTACCCTGAGAGCTTCTTAAGACATAGAGAATCTCAGACTCCATCCCAGATCTCTTGAATCAGAATCTGCATTTTAATAGGATACTGAAGTAATTCATACATAAAGTCTGAGAGGCACTGCTACTATATCCTTAGCATTCATACTCACAAATTGCATCTACAGCCAAATGCATCTGTACATTTGATTCTTGATTTTTTTTTTAAATAACAACTTTACTGAGATCTAACTCACAAACCATAAAACTCACCCAATTTATTGCATACTATTCTGTACAAAATTTCAGTTAAACAGGAAGAATTTGTTTATTCTTTTCCTTTCTTTGAGACAGGGTCTTGCTCTGTTATCTAGGCTGGAGTACAGTAGTGTGATCACAGCTCACTCTAACCTCCAACTCCCATGCTCAAGTGATCCTCCTGGCTCGGCCTTCTGAGTAGCTAGGACTATAGGCACATGCCACCACACTTTGATAATTTTTAAAATATTTTTGTAGAGAAGGGTCTCACTGTGCTCCCCAGGCTGGTCTCAAACATCCTGGCCTCAAGTGATCCTCCCACCTCAACCTCCCAAAGTGCTGGTATTATAGATGTGAGCCACCACACCTGGCCTGTTTTTTTCTTCTTTTGAATTTTATTGTACAGTAAGGTGAATACAGTGAATACTAGATTATTGTACATTTCAAAATTGCTATGAGAGGCCGGGCGTGGTGGCTCACGCCTGTAATCTTAGCACTCTGGGAGGCCAAGGTGGGCAGATTGCTCGAGGTCAGGAGTTCAAAACCAGCCTGAGCAAGAGTGAGACCCTGTCTCTACTATAAATAGAAAGAAATTAATTGGCCAACTATTATATATAGAAAAATTAGCCGGGCATGGTGGTGCATGCCTGTAGTCCCAGCTACTCGGGAGGCTGAGGCAGCAGGATTGCTTGAGTCCAGGAGTTTGAGGTTGCTGTGAGCTAGGCTGATGCCATGGCACTCACTCTAGCCTGGGCAACAATGTGAGACTCTGTCTCAAAAAAAAAAAAAAAAAAAAATTGCTATGATAGTGAATTTCAAATGTTCTCACCACAAAAAATGTTAAGTGGACGGGCGTGGTGGCTCACGCCTGTAATCCGAGCACTCTGGGAGGCCGAGGCGGGCGGATTGCTCGAGGTCAGGAGTTCAAAACCAGCCTGAGCAAGAGCGAGACCCCGTCTCTACTATAAATGGAAAGAAATTAATTGACCAACTAAAAATATATACAAAAAATTAGCCGGGCATGGCGGCACATGCCTGTAGTCCCAGCTACTCGGGAGGCTGAGGCAGCAAGATTGCTTGAGCCCAGGAGTTTGAGGTTGCTGTGACCTAGGCTGACGCCACGGCACTCACTTTAGCCTGGGCAACAAAGCGAGACTCTGTCTCAAAAAAAAAAAAAAAAAAAAATGTTAAGTATTTGAGGTGACGGATATGTTACTAGGTTGATTTAATTATTCATAAGTTATACTATCACTTTGTACCCCATAAATTTATACAATTATAAGTGATTAATTCACAATTAAAAAATAAAATATACTATTCAGTGGTCTTTTAGTATATTAATACTTACAGAATTGTGCCACCATCACTACTAAGTTTAGAACATTTTCATCACCCCAAAAAGAAACCACATGCCAATCAGCAGTCACTCCTCATTCTCCCCCTAGCCCAAGGCAACCACTAATTTACTTTCTGTCTCTACAGATCTGCCTCTTCTGGGTAGTTCATATAAATGGGATCATAGAATATGTGGCTGGCTTCTGAAACTTGGTATAATTTTTTCAAGACTCATCCATTTTGTAGCATGTTATTGTAGGTCATTTCTTTTTATTGCCAAACAATATTCCATTGTATGAATACGTCACATTTTATTTATCAATTCAACATTTGATGGACTTGTTTCTGGAATTGTTTCTACTTTTTGGCTGTCACAGATAATGCTATGAAAACCCATCTGTAAATTTTATGTTTTCATTTCTCTTGAGTATATACTTAGGAGAACTGCTGGGTCATATGGTAACTCTATCCTCAATCTTTTGAGAAACTGCCCAACTCTTTTCCATAGCAGCTGCACCATTTTACAGTCCCACCAGCAGCATGTGAGGATTCTAATTTTTCTACATCCTTGACAAGACTTGTAATTTCTGCCTTTTTGATTAAAGCATCCCAGTGGATATGAAATGGTATCTCAATGTGGTTTCAAGTTTCCATTTCCCTCATGGCTAATGATGTTGACCATCTTTTTACATGTTCTTTGGCCATTTGTATATCTTCTTTGGAAAAAAGTCTATTGATATCCTTTGCTCATTTTTTTTTTTAAAGACAGGGTCTCACTGTGTTGCCCAGGCTGGAGTGCAGTGGCAATTACCAGGCACAATCATTGCACACTATAGTCTCAAACTCCTGGGTTCAAAAATCCCTCTGCCTCAGCCTTCCAAGAAGCTGAGACTACAGGTGCACACCACCATGCTCAGCTTTATTGGGTTATCTTTTTACTGTTGAATTGTAAAAATTCTTTATATATTCTGGACACAAAGCCCCTCATCCAATATATGATGTGCAAATATTTTCTCCCATTCTGTGGGCTATCTTTTCACTTTCTTGTGGGTGTCTTTTGCAGCACAGAAGTTTTTAATTTTGATGAAGTCCAATTTATATATTTTTTCTTTTGTTGCTTGTGCTTTGGGTGTCATATCTAAGAAATCATTGCCTAATCTGGCCATGAAGATTTATCCCTATGTTTTCTTCAAAGAGTTTTATAGTTTTTTTAAGGTCTTTGGTTCATTTGAGTTAATTTTTTTACAGTGTGAAGTAGAGATCCAGCTTCATTCTTTAGCATGTGGCTATCCAGTTGTCCCAGCATCATTTGCTAACAACACTATTCTTTACTCATCTGACCTGATTCTTCACATTGGCACTTTACCCTCCAACATGGTATATCACCCTCATTTTCCACTTCTTCAGTGTCCCCACAGCTCTATAAATTTTGCTGATGGACTCTCAGAAAAGACTAAAAGGTATCTAGAAAACTATTTCACTCATACACACACACACACACACACACACACGTACCTCTGAAGCTATCTGTGAGGTTTAATACATTTATTCATTTAATTAATTCCCATTGTACATTTCAGGTATTCCTATTCTAAACATGCAGGTCCTGGATTAGGCATGGAGATACAAAGGTGAACCAAACTTTTCCCCTGCCCTTGAGAAGACAAGACAGAAATAATTAAGCTCTTTTAAAGGCAGGAATTTACTCAGCCCAGGAAGCACAATCATTTTCATTTTATAGAAAGCACAGATGAGATATAAAGCAGAGAAATGACTCATCAAAAATCATGGTGATTGGGGGCCGGAGGAGGAATGCTGGGGAGAGGGCCACAGAACTTCAGAGAGAAACCAGCATCAGGGCCTAAGGCTTCAAGCAGCCAAGCCAATGACTAGTTGTCAGAAGGTCCTGCCAGAGCCACATTACGATTTTCATGGATCTTAAACATTTTTGCCTTTGTGAATCTCTTCTTCTATAAAACAAATATATGTGTGTGTGTGTGTGTATACATATGTATATATATAAAAGAAATACATTTTACCACTGCATTGCCATAAAGATGTATAATCCAAATTGAATTATAGCCACCTTTTTCTTCTGATTTTAGAAGAAATTAAAACATTTTTGTGAGCCGCTAGGCATTGTGTCTACTATAACTAACGGGCCCTGCTATCTCCTCACAGCTACAGATTAAGTGTTCTTCCCTCAGCTGCCTAGTCGCATTGCTCTTCTGAGACCCTCTTCTCTATTGGGTCTGATCAAGCAGAATGAGGCTTAGATGCACACTAAATCTCACATTGCCTAAATCCATAAAAAAGTAACCTCAACCATATTAATATAAGCGCTATAGAGCACTTTGACAATAGCACATATTCTGTATTTAAGGGTTTAGACGCATTCATGCATGATCAAACCCAACCAAAAAAATAGACATGTCACTGACCTACAAATGTCAAAGTCATAGAAAGCATGTGCCTGGTATCTTAAAGGTAGCCAATAAACATCTGTTCATTTGTTCATTCATTCATTCAATCACAAGACAGGCATAAAACAAAGTCTCTCCCCTTATAAAACTTACCTTCTAATGCAGAAGACAGATAATAAATATATAAATACATACATATATGAAATAATTTCTTGTAGCAGTGCTATCAAAAATAAAGCAGAATAAGGAAAAAAAGAGTGAAAAGGGGGGCTATTTTGTTGCTACATACAGACACTCCGGTTTCTCCAAAAAGTTTCTAGCACCAAGAGAACATGCTAGGTGGAATGGACAGTGACACTTAGTCCATGTGGTAAGTCTTATTTCCTGGGGTTTTATCTCACTCCCAGTTTTCACTCCAAGAAATGACTTCAGGGCAACAACTACCCCCTTCTCAGTAAAGAGAAAAATAATTATAGGTCCTAATCTGACACAGCTCTTTATGTGCTATATGCCAACAAAAAGAGCACTTTCCTCTATCCCTCAGTTTCCACATCTATAAAATGAGAGGGTTGCCTTAGATGACTAACTTTCAAGGTACCATAAGCTAAAATGCTATAATAATTCATACCTAATCTGTCTAACTCTAAAACTTTGGAGTAGGCTACAATATTTTGGTTTTCAAAATTGCCACAGTGTCCTTAGTTACCATAGAAGTAAAAGCAAAATGTCTTTAATGTAGTAAAGTATGATATAACTGGATGCTACCAAATTAAATCAATAAATCAAGTGACTACGATATGCATACACCAGGAATATCCATCACTCAGAGGATGGCCTTCCACCCTGGCTTCGAGTACCTGCTAACTAAAAATGACTCTAAACTCTAACACCTTATCCACTACCTCTTTGGCTGAGCAATCCAGCTTTTCAGACATCTTAGTTGATCCTTCCACATTAAAGACCGATCAACCATGTGGCTAGAAACATCATTCTTTCACAAAACATTACAGATGAATAAGCCCGACCTTTGCCCTTGATGTATTCATAATCCAGGGAGTAGGGGGAGACATGCTATTAAACATAATATGATAAGGATAACCACTGATACACTAAAAAATGCCGTGTAAGCCTCAGATAGGAAAGATTAGCTAGCTCATGAACCTGGCAGGAACACAGCACAACCACCAGGCTAGCTGCCTCTATCTGGGTAATTAGGATAACAAGTGAAGTCCAAAGGTTCACAGGATACCCACATTCATAGCTCCCCATTCTCCTCTCATTCACATACTTCCCCAACTCCTTAGCTTTGCCAAGAATTCAAGGCTAATAAATCAAAGTGAAACCACCTTACCTTTCAGACCTCCAAGGTTATAAATCATCTGGGGATCATACAGACATTGGATATGCTTAGCCAAATTTCACGCTGGGCAGAGAAGTGAAAGTAGATGCTGGCTGTATCAACTGCTATAGACGCTGCCTGCCCTTCATGATCTTACCCCTCCTGCCATCAGCAGAAAGCATATCCTTCAGGCCAGTCTAGTTAAGAAACTTCTTAAATTAAATTTTTCAAATTTGGAGGCACCTAAAATTTGTTTCTTTGGTTCTTCAATTCCTATCCCACCAAATTAATATTTCTCAGTCTGCCTTTCTCCCCACCTGGCCTCCTCTCTCACTCTTTCCTATATACATACCAACTTCCCATAAAATCTAAACTTTCCTATCCATCCTTAAAGACTCAATCCAGATGCCATCTCCTCCAGAAACTGCTCCAAAACAGAACTATCCTCTACGAACTCCTAAGGCCTTTACAGCCTGTACTGTTCAAGTGTAGATCATATCTACCCATGTATAACATCTCCCTTGAATTTTTCATTGCCATACTGCCTTAAGACTTTGCCCCTTCCTCTTTCTTGAACAATCATATTGGCCTCCAAAGTGATATCCCTCTCTAACCTTGTCAGCAGATATTCATAACATATGAGCAGCCAAAATGATCTTTAGCAGACACGTAGCTGACCACATCATCCTCCTACTTTGATAAACTTTCATGACTTTCTATTGCTTTTGGGTTAAAGTTCAGACTCCTTAGCAGGACACACAAGGGACTTCTGGGCCAACCAACTCCTTTATCTTACCACTCCTTATCAAATGGCTTATACTATAGCCACACTGAACTACTTACCATTCTAAACTAACATGCCCCCTTTCTTTCATCCCTCAGTGCTCTGGCTGCTGTTGTCTTCTCTCCCTAGAATTCTCTTCTCACCTTCACTGTCTGGCTCAACTGTTAGTATATTTAAAATAAAATGCAACCACTTTATTTTAAATCATTTCCATCACTCTAAAAAAAAAAAACCTCAGCCGGGCACGGTGGCTCACGCCTGTAATCCTAGCTCTCTGGGAGGCCGAAGCGGGCGGATTGCTCGAGGTCAGGAGTTCAAAACCAGCCTGAGCAAGAGCGAGACCCCGTCTCTACTATAAATAGAAAGAAACTAATTGGCCAACTAATATATATAGAAAAAATTAGCCGGGCATGGTGGCACATGCCTGTAGTCCCAGCTACTTGGGAGGCTGAGACAGAAGGATCGCTTGAGCCCAGGAGTTTGAGGTTGCTGTGAGCTAGGCTGACGCCACGGCACTCACTCTAGCCTGGGCAACAAAGCGAGACTCTGTCTCAAAAAAAAAAAAAACAAAAAAAAAAACCTCATGCTCACTTGCTGACTCCTTATTCCCACCCTCAGACACTGGCAACTATTAATCTACTTTACATGTTCACAGATTTGCCTTTTCTGGACCTTTCATAAAAATGAATTCATTCAATATGTCATCTTCTGTGACTGTCTTCTTTCCCTTAGCATGTTTTCAAAGGTCACCTATGTTACAGCATGTATCAGTTTACTCTTCTTAGTAAATAATATTCCATTGTATGCATATACACATTTTATTTATCTATTCATCAGTTGATGGACACCTGGGTTGTTTTCATTTTTGACTATTAAATAATATTGCTATGAAGATTTGTATATAATTTTTTGTGTGAACATTTTTTATTTCTCTTATACACCTAAGGGTAGAACTGCTCGGTCACATGATAACTCTATGCTTAACCTTTTAAGGAACTGCCAGACTATTTTCACAGCAGTCCCACCAGCAGTATATGAGAGTTACAATTTCTACACATGCTTGTCAACACCTGTTATTCTCTGTCTTTTCTGTACAGCATCCTAGTGGGTATGAAGTGATTACTGTGGTTTTGACTTGCATTTCTCTGCTGGCTAATGATGCTGGACATCTTTTCACATGCTTATTATCTATATTTTCTTTGGAGAAAAGTCTATCAGATCTTTTGCCCATTTTTTATTAGGTTGTCTTTATATTGTTGAGAGTTATAAGAATTATATAAGAATTCTTTATATATTCTGTAAACAAATCCTTTATTAATATATGAATTTCAAATATTTTCTCCCATTTAGCCATCTGAGTGAGTGCAAAATGGTCCAAGGATCATTTGAATCTCATTTGTCTTTGTATTTCAGAGAACAAACACATAATCTGATACGTTGTATATGTTCAATAAATGTTAGATGGATGTTAAATAATATTAACTGCTTTGAAGATAAGGATAATTGCTTATTCTGCATCTCCCTCACACTTCACACCTAGTACTAGAAACAAGGCAAATGCTTGGGAAACACTCATACACCGAGTAATTAATTCTCTCTTAACCCTTTGCACTCGGATGTCGAGTATGACAACACGGTTAGCAAAAATTATAGAGATTAAAATTACTCTTTGAATGTATCAATAATTTGAAATATAAAGAAATCAAAACAAATAAGTTTGTATGAAAAGAAACTCCAGTTTTTTATTCTACTGCCACGCTTTGTAAAATCTGGGGTATTTAAAAAATTAAATCCCGAGTAAAATAAAGGAATCGAGAAAAAAGCAAGCAAGTGCAAAGGGTTAATTCTCTCTTGCATAGTAGGGATGCTGCTGCAGAAAAACTCAGAGGAACTGGGAAAGCCATCTGAAACCAATAGCACTTATCTGTGAATACACTGCTACTACCATTCACCCCTGAAACAGCTGCTACTCTCTATGAGGATGAAGCAACTTTTGTATAAACCATCCCTGTAGTGGCCTACACCATTAGTTACTATCAAAATTCCCCATCATTGTGTCAAGAAAGATAAATAAGGAAAACTGGCCCTCTCCCTCCATTCCTTTTGCCACTGGAAGATATCAAAAACATGGCAGTCACAAGCTATGTTCATTCATCCACAGCAGTGAATAATACTTTGTTTCTGCTGGAAGTGCCCTTTCTACTCCCTAAGGAGCTCAGAACTTGATCCAGAAGAGAGGAGACAGGCTGGCATCTGGACCACATCAGAGATGTGGAGCTAACAAAGTTGTTCCATCCTAGTGGCTGATAAGTTAGAAGTGACTCTTCCTTGTAAGATAAATACTAACATGAAACCCTATTTGATCATTAATAGCCAACAGTAAATACTTTCCAAATTTAACATAGTATACAGCTAGGAATGAAGGAAGCTTTGGGGAGAAGGAAAACTGAAGTTCATGTCTCGTGGTGCCAGAAGGCTTAGGTCAGGGGGACAGAAATCTCTCTACCATCCCTTCCTTCCTCTTCTAATGACTCAAGCTACAAACTTAATCCAGGCCCTTGAACTTCAAGCCATTCTCAAGTCACTGTGTCACCCAAGTTCAAAATCTTCTGATGTCCCAATGCTGCCTATAAAAGAAAGCAAGAACTCCTCAGTAAGCTACACAATGCCCTCCATGAATGCTCTGAGAGTGAGCTCTTGGAACCACAAAAGGTTATGATCTGACACCATTCTGCCTTTCCAGTTTTACCTTCCTCTGCTCCCCACTCCTTTGATACTTAACATATGCTCCCCTGCAGCATATATAATACCCCAGAAATTATGTGCACTTTATAATTAGATAAATCTGGAAGCCCTACTTGCCTGGAGCAAGGCAAATTTTCTCTGCCCCTTTAATCTATTCTCCATTTCTGCCCTCAGAGTGATTTTTCTAAAAAGCAAATCTGTTCCATGTCACTCATGTATGTTCTTAAAGCTCTTCCATACCTAATCATTAACTACACATAAAAATCCAAACTCCTTCATGTTATCACATCTGCCTCCCTTTCCAGTCTTCCTACTTTATCATCACTCCCCACCTTCTACTCCAATGCTCCAATAATACTGCATGCAGTTCCCTGAAAGTGCCATTCTCTCTCTCACCTCCCACCTTGCACATGTTGCTCCTCCTGCCTAGCGGGCCCTTCCCTTCTTTCTTTAGCTGGTTAATTTCTAGTCATCTTTCACACTTAGCTTAGGCGTTACTTCTCCTAGGGAGCCTCCCCTGATGCTTGGCCTGCCATTTTTTGTGCTCTCAGAGATCTCTTCACTTCTTCACATTAAAGCAGTTATTACATCTGTTTACTGACTGACTTATTCACTACATTATGAGCAACTCGAGGGCAGGGCCTATGTCTTTGTTATCCCTCACATTTAATACAGTACCTTGGTAAATGTGCAGTATTTGATGTATGGATAACTTCATAATTATTTTAAAGCTGATAGCATTGCTTTACTGATTTGTCACAGAGAATAGTTTTCTGGTAGAGCTAGGATAAAAAGCCAGATATTAGGCTGGGCATGGTGACTCAAACCTGTAATCCTAGCACTCTGAGAGGCTGAGGCAGGAGGATTGCTTGAGCTCAGGAGTTCAAGACCAGCCTGAGCAAGAGCAAGATCCCATTTCTACTAAATATAGAAAAATTAGCTGGGCATCATAGTGTGCACCTGTAGTCCCAGATACTTGAGAGACTGAGGCAGGAGGATCGCTTGAGCACAGAAGTTTGAGGTTGCAGTGAGCTATGATGATGCAACTGTACTCCACTCAGGGTGACAGAGTGAGACTCTGTCTCCAAGAAAAAAAAGAAGCAGATATTCAGAGTCCCAGACCAATGTCCAGACCTCTCCCCTGAGCTTTGAGTTCATATTTCCAAGTGCCTAATTAACATGGTGCCTAATAGCACCATAGTGATGCCATTTACTCAAGTCAAAGCAAATCCAATCTACCAGCAAGTCCTATAGGTTCTACCTCAAAGTAAAAACATATTCTACATTCACCCACTTTTCTCCAACGTCTCTGCTACTCCCTGTCACGGTCTGAATGTTTGTTTTCCTCCAAAATTCAAATGTTGAAACCTAATTTCCAATACAACAGTATAAAAGGTAGAGCCTTTAGGAAGTGATTAGGTCATGAAGGCAGAGCCCCCATGAATAGGAACTTGAGGGAGCCGGTTCATCCCTTCCACCTTGTGAGGACACAGCAACAAGGCACACCATCTTTGAAGCACAGTCCTCACCAGATACCAAATCTGCTGGCACCTTGATCTTAGCCTTCCCAGCCTCCAGAACTGCGAGAAATTTCTATTGTTTATAAATTACCCAGTCTAAAGAATTCTTTTATAGCAGCCCAGAAGGACTAAGACACCTCCAACTCCAAAACACTATCATTTCTCATCTGGACTACTACAATAGCCTCTTAACCCTCTCCTCAAGGGATCCGCTATAATCCATTCACCTTAAAGCAGCCAGAAAGATCTGTTAAAACATGTAATTTAGCTGATCTCACTCCCATTTTTAAAATCAATCAAAATCTTCTCATTGTACTCTCAATATTCTCATCGTACTCTCAATAAAATTCAACATGTATAGCAGCATCTATAAGGCCTTACAGTTCCGACTCTGCCAGACTCCCTGATCTCATACAGCACTATTTTCCCATTGATAACTATGATCCAGTCACACTGGCCTTTTTTTTATTCCCAGGACATGTCTGGCTCAATCCCATTAATTTGTGCTTGCTTTACCCTCCATTTGAAATATTATCTTTTTCCAAATCTTATAATTGCTAGGTCTTCATAACTCAGGTCTTGATTCGAATATATGGGCTTTTACCTTGGCCTAACGGGCCTCCTATCCATGTAGTAAACTTTTAAGAATCAGCCTAGGCCAGGCGCAGTGGCTCACGCCTGTAATCCTAGCACTCTGGGAGGCCGAGGCGGGCGGATTGCTCAAGGTCAGGAGTTCGAAATCAGCCTGAGTAAGAGCGAGACCCCATCTCTACTATAAATAGAAAGAAATTAATTGGCCAACTAATATATATATAGAAAAAATTAGCTGGGCATGGTGGCACATGCCTGTAGTCCCAGCTACTTGGGAGGCTGAGGCAGGAGGTTTGCTTGAGCCCAGGAGACTGAGGTTGCTGTGAGCTAGGCTGATGCCATGGCACTCACTCTAGCCTGGGCAACAAAGTGAGACTCTGTCTCAAAAAAAAAAAAAAAGAAAAAGAAAAAGAATCAGCCTAAATGTCATATCCTCTCTGAAGTTTTCCCTAATGCTACTATGAATATGCTTAAGAACTCCTGTATACTTTTATCTTGTATATAACTCATAACTCTACTCATCACACTATACTGTCATCATTATTTGATGGGTTCGTCTCCCCACTGGACCATAAACTCTTCTGAAGCAGAGATAGTTTCTTTATCCACTTATGAATTCTGCAGACCAAATAAAGTACCTGGCATTTAAGGCACAATAAACATATGGTGAATTTTGAAAACAGTGAATCCACATTATAGGATACACTAGCAATGGTGCTATTATGGCAAATCATATCTTCAGGTTCAAATCCCAACTCCAGGCTGGGCTCAGTGGCTCACGCCGGTAATCCTGGCACTCCAGGAGGCCAAGGCGTGAGGATCACTTGAGATCACGAGTTTGAGACCAGCCTGAGCAAAAGCAAGAGGAGACCCCATCTCTACCAAAAATAGAAAAAATTAGCTAGGCATGGTAACACACGCCTGTAGTCCCAACTGCTCGGGAGGCTGAGGCAAGAGGATCACTTAAGCCCAGGAGTTTGAGGCTGCAGTGAGCTATGATGATGCCACTGCACGCTACCCAGAGTGACAGAGTAAGACTCTGTCTCAAAAAAAAAAAAAAAAAAAAATCCCAGCTCCACTTACAGGCTATGCAAACTTGAATAAGTTACTTCTATGTCTCAGTTTTTCTCATCTGGAAAACGGAGATAATAGTAGTAATTATTATTTAAAAAACAGAATTAGCTTTTCTTCTTCCCATTAGAGACTGAGGTGATCTGTAAAATGGTTCGCTATTAACATGACCCAGAAAACCCCACAAAATCATGCAAATCAATAGATTCAAATTCATGTTCACTTTAAGAACACCCATGAAACTGTCCAGGCCAACAAGGGTATGCATAACAAAAAGCCACGAAGTATCTGAAAGATGTCATTTTACAGAAGCAATGTATACCATTCTATCATTATAACTGTGAAGTTGGTAGGTGTACCTAAGCCAAACAGTAAGGCTAAACACTTAGCCGGTGGCACTGAATTTTTGCTGCACATGCTTCAAAATGCAGAATAATGCTGAACTTAAGGGTTAATTTCTAGTCATCTTTCACACTTAGCTTAGGCGTTACTTCTCCTAGGGAGCCTCCCCTGATGCTTGGCCTGCCATTTTTTGTGCTCTCAGAGATCTCTTCACTTCTTCACATTAAAGCAGTTATTACATCTGTTTACTGACTGACTTATTCACTACACTATGAGCAACTCTGTCAACATAAGAAAAACATATCCCAGAAGAAACTGAAGAAAAAAAATGTATGGCAGGAGAATAAATTCAGCAAATAATACATGTAAAATAAAATAATGTAAATAAAAGTTTAAATAAAGAGAGAAAAGAATTAATACACATAAAATGCTTAGCTCAGTGCCTGGCACACAGTGCACTAAAAAAGTTAGCTATTATTGGCTGGGCATGGTGCCTCATGCCTGTAATCCTAACACTTTGGGAAGCCAAGGCAGGAGCATCGCTTGAGGGCAGGAGTTTTAGGTTGCAGTGAGCTATGAGGATGCCACTGTACTCTAGCCTAGGCCACAAAGTGAGACCCCTGACTCAAAAAAAAAAAAAAAAGTTGGCTATTATTGTTATCATGAGAATAGGAGGCAAAAAGATTGTTTTTGTAGGGCACTAAACTATAAGCTCTGAAGTGGTTAGGCTCAATCCTATGGGCAAGAGGGAGTAAAATGTCATATTAGACTTCTAAAGAAAAGAGTGCATTGTTATTGATAACACCCTGTGAAGGAAAGCGAAAAAGAACAAAAACGTTGGCAGAACTTACACTCTCTGCTTCCCCTTTCCCCAGTTTCTCCTTAGCTTTCCAGGGCCAAAAACCCCATAGCCATGACCGAGCATCCTCTTGGGAAAGCTGCACTTTAGAGAGAACTAATGAGTTTATGTTTACCTACAGATTTTTCTCTGAGGAATAAGGAGATAACAAATGATTTCAAGAAGGAAAAACAATGAAATAAAATAGAGATGAGAAATGACACTAGTAGGATTACCTTAGGTTGGCCATGGAGTAAGCTTTTAAGCCAAATAGCCCCAGGTATACTAGGCCTACATTCCCCAGAGGCATTCTCTGGCAGTGCTTGTCAGTGATACAAAGAAGCAGAATCTGGAAAAAGGTACCATGAAGACTAAAAAGTTGAAGCAATACATAAAAAAGAATTCTAGCCCAATCTGAAGAATATTGCAACAGAAGTATTCAAAGAGGGAACAGGCTAACCATTGAATGATAAGCTGCCTACCATCAGAGAGGTTGAAATACAGACTGGGTGATCATTTTCTGAGGATGCTCAACATGGGTACTCAACTAGATTTTAAGATTCAAGTTCAATCAACATTTGAATACCTATTCTATGCTAGCCACTATGCAAGATTAGGTGTTGAGTACACAGAGAGGAGAAATGATACGGTTCTGTCCCCTCCAAGAGTTCATTGCCTAATGGGGGAGACTAACAATACAACCGGGTAAGTGCTGATAGAAATCTGTGCAGGGTGCTATGGGAACAGAAAGCAGGTCCTCAGATTCTGTGCTTACGAATTATTGGTAAGAAGTGATATGGCATTAATTAAAAATTAAAATGCTTAAGCAGTTTATAAGCAAATACTAGTCAGAGCTATTGTTATTTCCAGAACATATAGTAAGCCTGTTGGTCAACCTTTGCAACTTATTCAATATTTCCTTTATCCTGAGCAAAATCCACACCTAGAAGCATTCTCATGTATTCAGTAAATATGTTGCTATCTGCTATGTGCCAAGCACTGAGAAATGTACAAAGGTGAAAAGATAGTCCCTGCGCACAAGGTGTTAAAACACTCCTCTTCATCTTTCCTTGTCTTCTCTCCTACCCCCCTTTAACTGACCAGATGACACCTTAAATTCCTTCTGGAAGCAGATGAGTTATTAAGTTATAAAGTTAGTAAAAAATGTAACCTGCAAAAAGCAAGGATGAGCTTGGGATGGTGGCTGTTGTAATTTGAAGCCAAGTGGTAATCTGCAAAGGTATCTGCCAGAGTATGAGACTCTGACTGCATTCCAAAGGCAAAGGTGATGGAATTGGAGCTTGTATGTAAACCTTTTTGTCTATTCTTTGCCCATCACCAGTTTTTCTTCTGTCATCCCAATATTATTAGCACAGATTATTAAAAATAATTATTCCCTCATTCATTCAGTCATTCACTAGTATTTACTGAATACCTGCTAGGAATTATAGCAAACACAAGGCAAAGTAAAACACTGGGATCCAGGACTCTCGAAGTTGCAAGAGACCTCAAAAGTTATCTAATCTAAAGCTATCATTTCACAGATGAAGAACTGAAGTACAGAGAGACTGGAATCCTTCCTGAGTTCATATATTCATATATTTATTGAGTCATACCCTATGATAGGCACCAGGGATATAAGAATGAATAGAGCTTTCAAGGAGAACACAGTCTGGCAGGAAAGACAGACAAATACCATGATCCCAGCCAGATCACCTGTGGAAATGAAGTCTCACCTTTACATAGAAATGTCTAGTGTAGAATAGGATGGGAAGTATATAGTACTCATACTGAATGGTTAAAAGCCAGAATGGTTAAAAGCAGAATGGTTAAAACCCAGAATGGTTAAAAGCACAGGCACTGGAGCAGTCTTGGATTTGAACACCAGTTCAGTCACTTATCTAGCTATATGATATTGGGCAAGTTACTCAAATTCTCCATGCCTCAGTTTCCCCATCTGTAATATGGGGATAATAGTAATAGTACCTATCATATAACGCTGTGGTATTAAATTAGATTATGCATCTAAACCACTTGGCAAAGGATGTGGCACAGCACTCTTTCCTGCTGAGGCCTGGCCTCAGAGTCCTTCCCAACACAGCCTTCTAAGCATCTACTACCAGTGACCTGCCTCTGAGATAAAATCTGCTGAAATTCCTAGCCTAGAATCTGGGTCTACTGTTTACTATTCTAGTGTTGTTGTTTTTCCACTACACTATGCTTATCACTCATTTTATGTGCCTAAAAAAATCCAAAGATAGTCAGACAGTCAAGATTAAACTTCAGTCACTCATGCCTCAATCCTTCAATAAAATCTTGGTTTGGACCAAGAATCCCTAGAGAAGAAAAGTCCCTAGAAACAAAGAACACTTACCAAATGTCTATAGGGAGAGACCCACAGGAGTAAAAACAAACAAACAAAAAATAAAACAGTAATTACTGCTTTGAAGAAGCCAGAGATGGTAACTTCTACAGCCTGCCTGCTAGGGACTTAACAACCTCACTGGGAAGAGATGTGACACTGATGGCCACTTCCTCCTTGAGGTACCCACTGCACCTACTCCACTATTAAAGTGCCTGTGATATGTTTTTGCAGTATTTATCAGTCTTTCTTTACCCACACTAGCCTGTGAACTCCTTGAGGGCAATTATCACACTTTATCCATCTTGGTATTATCAGGCATATCACAGAGCCTGGCACACAGAAGGTGCTTCAGAAGTTTGATGACTAAATTGTTAAATGAAGGAACAAAACTACACAGGAAAAAAAAAAAACACAGGGGAAAATGATACCAGTGTAGATCAAAAGAAGCGGGCCTTAGGCTAGAACCTGAAAGGACAGGTGACATTTGGAAAGGCACAGAGGGAAAAGAAAGGTATTTTAGGCAGACAAGGCAGCACCAAAACCTGGCAGTAATCAGAAACATAGTACACAGTATATTAGAGTGAGTGAGACCTTGAGACATGATTTAGCACAATAATTCAATCCTCATAGGGATGTTGCAAACATTTAGTATAAAAGTATACACTACTAAGCAGAGGAGCTAGCACATCATATTCACCAAATGGTAGATATTACTACTCCTCTACTCAAAAATAATGATTATCAAATACTTACTCAGTGCCTACTGTATGCCAGGAACCATGTTAAGCAAAGGAAATACAATGTCGAGCAAGATAGCTTTGGACTCTGCTCTCTCACGAAACTTACAGTTTAGCGGAGAAGACAGATAGACAATTATAATAATGCTTGGTAGGGCTGGGCTAGGAAAAGTACAGGCAGGCTGAAGGAACATAAAGTAGGGTCACCTAATCAGTGGGCTGTAAGTAAAAGCCCCTTGGTTTTCAAAATGTGGCTTCAAACGCCATAGGGGTTCTGTTGAGTCCTTTCCAGGACCACAAGGCTTCCGAGTGAGATTTTGTTTGAATAAAGAATTTCAAGGCCGGGCGCGGGTGGCTCACGCCTGTAATCCTAGCACTCTGTGAGGCCGAGGTGGCGGATTGCTCGAGGTCAGGAGTTCAAAACCAGCCTGAGCAAGAGCGAGACCTCATCTCTACTATAAATAGAAATTAATTGGCCAACTAATATATATAGAAAAAAACTCAGCTGGGCATGGTGGCACATGCCTGTAGTCCCAGCTACTCGGGAGGCTGAGGCAGCAGGATTGCTTGAGCCCAGGAGTTTGAGGTTGCTGTGAGCTAGGCGGACGCCATGGCACTCACTCTAGCCTGGGCAACAAAGCGAGACTGTCTCAAAAAAAAAAAAAAAAAAAAGAATTTCATTGCTGGGCGCAGTGGCTCACGCCTGTAATCCTAGCACTCTGGAGGCCGAGGCGGGCGGATTGCTTGAGGTCAGGAGTTCGAAACCAGCCTGAGAAAGAGTGAGACTCCGTCTCTACTATAAATAGAAAGAAATTAATTGGCCAACTAATATATATATATAGAAAAAATTAGCCAGGCATGGTGGCGCATGCCCGTAGTCAAAGGTACATGGGAGGCTGAGGCAGCAGGATTGCTTGAGCCCAGGAGTTTGAGGTTGCTGTGAGCTAGGCTGACACCATGGCACTCACTCTAGCCTGAGCAACAACAACAAAAAAGAATTTCATGACTAAAGAGAGGTTTAAAAACCACCAATCTAGTCCAATCTCCTCTTTTAAGGAGAGGTAAATTAGTCGCTTGAGGCAGTAATACCCCAAGTTAGTTGCAGGCTGGGATACCTGCCTTTGAACTCTGGCTTGAAACTACTTCCTGATCTGTTTGCCATCACATCATTTTGGCAGATGAACAGGCATTGGGAGTGGACACATCCAGAATTCACAGGCTCTAGCAAGGCAGGCTGGCTGGCCCTAATTGGATATTGAAGTGTTTTTCTACCTTAGTTCCCACGCTAGCTCTCTGTGCCAAAAGGATGCCTCTAATTCTTCTCAGAGGTTGGCGAGCCACCCCCCACCATAAGGAAATCACTGGCTGCAGGAGTAGATCAGCTTCTGGGCCTCCTAACTGGTACCCACAGTTATTCTACTAACAGCTGTAAGCACACTGTGGTTTGGCATGATGAGAGGCAGAACTGAGCTTAGCCAATCATCACAGCCTGTTTAATACCTGATCTGAGCAGGCTAGAACCATCTCTCATCTCCCTAACTACCAATACGCTAATCATTCCTCCTGATCAGGGGTTCAGCAGAATCAAGTTATCAGTAAATTAAAGGACCTACATAGAAAAAACAATATTCTTTTCATGAACCCCCATTTTGATCCTCTCAGAGATGAAACGCCACTTTATGTTTTGAAAATGGAACTTTTGTATGTAAAGAAAGGGGTAGTTTACTTTGGTAAGATGAGTCTGCAGTTTGGGTCTTTAGACTCAGAGGAAACATTTTGGAAACATGGGTTCAAATATTAGTGACACCACTTATTAGTCACAAGACCCTTGGCATACCTCAAATCCTCTGAACCTTAGCTTCCTCAATCATAAACAGGAAATACTAATAAAACCAACCTCACAAATGTCAGATTCAAAATGCTCTTCTGAATCACAGCCACTTATCAAAGATGCTCTATCAATTTTTACATGAGATGACTGAGCCTATACAATTTTAAATTACCTACCCCCCACAGCACAAATAGTAAACTAAGAAAAGGAACCCAAGTGCTCAGTATAGCATTGGGCTAAGCTCAATATATCATAGGCAGACCTTGATCAGAATCTGCACGTCCCCACTTGCAAACTGTGGAATCCTGGGAAAGTTTCTTAAACTCTCTAGCCTCAGACTCCTCATTTTAAAATGCAATTAACACCATCTAACTCACAGAGCTGCTGTTAATAGAAATGAGATAATGCAGGTAAAGGGCTTTAAACAGAGGCTGGCTTATGGTAAGGGCTCAACAAGCAGTAACCTTTTTCTACTTGTAGCTCTTTTCATAAGCCCTCTTTTCTATTTACCTCTCTAAACCAGGAAAAGCCATTAGCAAAGCCTAAATTGCCTCTCAACTTCTGGAGAAAGTAATAATGAAACCAGACAAAAAAGAGGAAAGGAACATGAATGAACTTGCTATTCCAGACTATGTATCATCCCAATGGCATCTGATATTGGAAAACATAGGTATAATATCCTGAAGAATAAACCACCATGTGTACATTCTTTCCAAAGAAGTAGAAATGTGCACCAACCCCATCTTACCCATTACCCTTTTATAATCTGGGCTCCACAGCAATCTATCAACGAAGCAGAAAGTGCTATAGGCAGGCAACTCTGATGCCACATGCAAATCACTGTTTTTTTTTGTAAACTCAACCTTTAATTTTTCAGCTCAAACCCATCTCTTTCATAAAGACTTCACTAACTCCCTCTAGCCAACTCAATGGCTTATCTCTTGTGCCCCACTGCATCTGTTACACATTTCCATTATATCAATTACCTGATATTGTAGTGCGCTATTTGCATGTCTCTTCACTAAACTGGTCAATATCCTGTCTTACTCATTTTTGAATTCTCAGTGCATGACACATAGTAGACACCTTCTCTTTCACAAGTTAAGGCTGCAAATAAACAGGTGGGGAGACATTAGTAGAAACTTGAATACAAAGCTCTGCCAGACCAAAACTCTGTTCTTTTTGGACTGCTCCTGCTTCTCAGAGTTACTTTCTTAAACATACCAAAAAACACACCAGTCTGCACAGAATTTCCAGACAACAGATTATATTCTTTGTCAGGGAATGAAACGAGTAGCAAAGTTTCTGGGATGGATGCTAATGATTTCATATAAAATTAACTTCTAGGCATGATACTCTGGAAAGTATACTCCTAGAAGCTCTTAAGCTCTTAAAACAGTAACACATTCATGCCCACACTAGAAAATTTTTTTTCTTGGGGCCACGGTGTTTTATTACCAAAACAGAATAAAAACTTCAAAAACAAAGTGATCCTTTCTAATGTGATGAAAAACTTACTTTTTATTGTTTTCTGAGTATGAATTATATGCAACCTGAGAAACAGTTCACACAGCTCCCAAGGTGAAGAGACATGTGAGTTACAAATGTTTAACAAGGCCCTGGGCTCAAAACTAGCTTAAGTTAAATACAACTCATTTGGCAGTTAATGTGATAAAGAAAAAAAAGCTAAGAAACAAAAAATGTCTTACATCAAAGTTTTAAATTCTTTTCTTCTCTGCCCAAACTTTTGCTGTTTATCTCAATGAACCCTGATATATATAACTAAATCTCCTTCTTTGAAAGAGATGTATATAACTGTCTCAAAGGAGAGCCCACAGTTAACGAACCATAAATAATAACTTCAGTATTTATCCTTTCCAAAGTGCTTGCCAATGTATCTCACTGAGCCAATTGTAATCACAGAAACTTAGAGCTAAAAGGGGCCTTAGAGGTCATTTTCACAGCCACCCCATCTAACCAACCAACTGGTATCCAAACACTGTGAGTCTTCAGTGATTAGGAGGCAGGGATAACAATGCTGCTTTTAAAATTTCCCTGTGCTCTTATCTCTTCCCCCCACCATAATGAGCCTCCAACTCCACCAATCAACAATCTGCTTCCCAAGTCCCTTTCCCTGAACCTTATCCCCAATCCTCCCCACTCTCCCTACACCAAACCACAGGAAAGGGCCTCTAAGATTCTGACTCCTGAGAGATTCCACTGGTTCTGTCTCTGACAATCCCCATCCTGCTATTCCTCTGTGCCGTCTCTGTCCAAATGCCATCTTGCGCAAGACCATAAGCACCTCTAGGTATTAATGTCCCTTTGGCCTCAGAATCCTTTCCCTTTCCTTTCTCATCTCTTTCTCTGCTTCTCAGCCCTATTCATTCATTTCTTTCAAACCCAACTTCTCCTTTCTCCTAGTGATTCCTTCAAGGACCACATTCAATACACCAGTCCTTAAATGCCTATTAGATAGGTAAAAGGGACAAATACCCTCAAGAAGCTCACCTTTGAGGAACTCATAAGTCTAGAGGAAGAAAGAAAGAGAAAGAAAGAGAGAGAGAGAGAGATTTATCCTTTAAGACTCAGCAACTCTGGGAAGGTTTCCTAGCCCAAACTGAAGTGGTGCCCTCTTCTCAGTGCCAGCATCATACCTCTGACACAATGACTAGTCTTATCTGTCTCTCACCACTAGACTCTGGGCTCTTCAGCACCTAGCCCAGGACCCAGTGCAAAGGTGATGCTTAAAGTTTGTTAAATGAGTGAATGATGAATTCTAGTATACAGTCATTCATCCATTCGTTTTTTCATTCGTTGACCAAAACTTTACTCAGCATGCATTATGTACAAAGTCCCAGAATGTAAGGATAAATTTAATAAAAGAGTGCCTACTTTAAAATTACTCAAGGTTACAATACTAGTAGATTAGCACTCTTCCTGATCCGTGTCCCCAACCCCCATCCCAAGCTTAGACAGAGTCCTCTCCCACAGTGGAGGCTCGGCGTTTCCCTACAGAAATTCACACCCCTCCAACTCTTAAACTACCTCTTAAGACCTTAAGTCCTACCCTAGGACCCCCAGCTAATAATCTCAAAAATCTTAACACCCCCTACCCACTGCGGCCTCTATCACTGTCCTCTATCTCCACCCTTGAGGTTACTGCAAGTCTTCCACCCGCATGACCACCTCGGGGTCCCTAAGTCAAAAGTCCCTCTGATTTTCTCTTACCGCGCACCGCCCCCAAGTAAGCTGCTTCCCTCTCCGGATCCTTCCCTTCTCTCCTAGGACCCCATCCCCCGACACCTCACTGCCCCTCCCTTCCGTTTCAGTCTGAGTCTCTTCTCCTCGCCTCTCAACTCCTGTTACCTCGTCCAGCTCCCGTTCCCCAGCAGCACCTCCTCCAACCTCCACCTCCACGACTGCCGCCATCTTCACGGCTTGCCCCCTCCCTACAGTCCCCGCGGGAGCCAGCTGCTTCCGCCGCTCCTGTGCTCCTAGCCAATCGACGGCGCGGATTCCAGCAGGGAGGGCGGGGCATCAAGACTGGCGGAGACCTGTCAGGGACCAAGAGACTTTCTACTTGCCGCTCCTTTCGGTATCTAAGAGAGATGATTCTCGAGCCTTCCCAAGCTTCAGGAGGGTAGAGTTCTTAGAAAAACAGAAAATTGGACTTGTATTATTTCCAGCGCACATATTTAACCAATTCTCCCTTTGGAGAGCCAAAGGTGAGAGTTCGTAAACGAGCAACTTTCACGACGCTCCCTCACTCGGGGCTCCAAGGAATAAGGCATGGGAAGTAAGGACTACATTTCCCAGGATGCAGTGAATCTGACCCGGAAGTTTAAACTACGGAAGAGTTGTAATAAGTGAAAATATACATTAAAACACATGCAGATATATTTTCGTGGCGTTGGTACCTGCCGTATTGCCTCGGTAGGAGTCATTTTGCAGAAACAGCGGCTTCCTGAGGCCCCAAAACGCATTCCTGAGCTTCGGAAAACGAAGAGTGGCGCTTGGGGTCAGAAGGCGGAGGTCAGAGTGCCGAATTGGCGGGAGAATAGGTATGTGGTCCATTATCTGAGGCAGCTGCGGCTCTCCGAAATCCCTGGTCCCAGGTGAGGGGCGTTGGGGTTGTTGATGGGGAGGGGAGCGACCGAAAGGGAGGAGGGTAGCCATCAAGGAGCTGCCCATTTGGAGGAGCTGTGGAAGTAGCTGTGCGGATTAGGCTGCTGAAGCTGAGGCTGAAAAACCTGGCGGGACCCCCACAGCCCCTAAATTCTGCTTCTTATGCTCTTCCTCCACTTCACACATCTCGGTACTCTTTCCTACCCCACATACTGCGTCCCCAGCTGCAACCTTTACCCTCCTTTTTATACACCTGTTAATCGTGCCCTGTTCCATTTATACCTTCGTAACTAATTTTTCAACGCCCTGTTCTTTGTACATGTCAACTTGATACTTTGCAAGCCTATAGCCCCAACTCACCCGCCTCTGGGCGTCCGGCTGCAACTCTTAGGTCAATAGGACTAGGATGACCAGTGAGCTCATAGAATGCCTAGAATACCAGTCAACATTATATTGGGACCAACAGGAAATTACAGGGTAATATTTACATCATATACAGGCATCTCATTTACTTTAATTTTTAAAAAAAATTTAATAGATTTAGGGGGTACAAGTTGAATTCCGTTACATGTGTATATTGTATAATAGTGGTGGAGTCTGGGCTTTTGGTGTACTCATCACCAGAGTAGTGTACATTGTAACCCATAGGAAATCCCTCACCCCCTCCCATCTTCCCCCCTTGTGAGTCGACAATATTCGGTATACCACTCTGCCCTTGTGTGACCATAGTTTACCTCCCACTTATAAGTGATAATATGTGGCATTTATTAGGTCATTAAACATGAAATGTCCGATTTTGAATCAAAAGTTTATTATATCTCAAACAAGAAGCAGTACAATTAATCAAAGTATGCACCAAAACTATTGATGCAGTTTTGACATATTAATGGTAGCTTGTTTATGCCAGCACCAAAGAAGCCTAGAGAGGGAGTAGCCATGAAATTGCCAAAAGCATTTTCCACCACTTGTTGAGAATTGAATATTTTTCCTTGCAAGAAGTGGTAGTCAGTTGGTGCAGGGTCTGGTGAATATGGTGGATAACAGAGAATTTCCAAGTCCAGCTTCTGTAGTTTGAATAATGTTGTGTATACAACATGTGGTCCAGCGTTGTCTTGCAAGAGGATTGGCCCCTCTCTAGTGACCAATCTCTCCTGCTGAATTGCAAGCATACTTATCATTTTGTCCAATCAGTTGCAATAGACATCTCCTGTAATTGACTGAACAGGTTTCATGAAGCTGCAATGGATAATATTAGTGCTGGACCACCAAACAGACACCATTAGCTTTTGTTGATGAACATTTGGTTTTGGACTGTGTTTCGACACTTCATCCAACCATTGTCGAACGCTTGCAATTGTCAAAAGAATCCATTTTTCATCACATGTAACAATACAGTGTAGAAATGGTTTACCTTTATGTTGTGACAGCAAAGAAAGGTAAGCTTGGAGACAGTTTCTCTTCTGATGCTCATTTCATTCACCCGGAGCCCATCTATCCAGCTTTACCTTGCCAATTTGTTTCAAATGGTCCGATATTGTTAGAATATTAATGTCAAACCTTGCTGCTAATTCATAGTAGGTTGAGATGGATTCACTTTCACTACAGCTTTTAGCTCATCGTATTCCCTGTTGGTCTCAGGTTGCCCACTGGCTCATTTTCAAGATTAAAATGACTGGAATGGAACTTCTCAAACTATCAACTTACTATGTGTTCATTAGCCACATCCTTCCCAAACACTTTGTTGCTATTTTGAACTGTCTGTGCTGCATTGGTTCCACCATAGAACTTGTATTCGAAAATAACACTCATTTTCAATTTATCCATGGTTTCAGAAAAATTGCTGTAAAAAAAATGTGAAAGATAATCACATGCCAAAATGTGTGTTTGACAGAATGAAGATGTACCTTCACAATAAAACAAGAAGTGTCAAAGTAAAATGTCAGAAATAGCAACTGTCAAATTTAGTACTTAAGGAAATTGGACATTTCATACTTGCTAACCTAATATTTTTCGTTACTTAGGATAATGGCCTCTGATTCCATCTAAGTTGCTGCAAAAACCATTATTTCCTTCTTATTCCTTGGTGTGTGTGTGTATATATATATAATATATATATACTGCATTTTCTTTTTTTTTCTCCATTTTTTTTATTTCAGCATATTATGGGGGTACAAATGTTAAGATTACGTATATTGCCCATGCCCCCCTCCCCCCTTGAGTCAGAGCTTCAAGCGTGACCATCCCCCAAACGTTGCACATCTCACTCATTATGTTTGTATATACCCATCTCCTCCTCCCCCCCCACCCACCCGACACAAGTACATGTTTCTTTTTAATATATTGTTTTCTTTTTCTCTGGGTTCATTTATTTAAAATAAAAATTATTATTATGTGAAACTAATATGGAGAATATTATAAACACTGTGTGCTCGTCACCTTAAATTGATTATTGACATCCGGATCTATTTATGTCCTCATTTTTTAAAAAGGTAAAATAATAAAAGTTGAACTTATTCCTGTTTCTTCTGATCTCAAGCCCATCACCCTCTCATCCTCCCGAGAAGCAACTATAATTATGAATTAAATGAGAACTCCCAGTCTATTAAAAATATTATATGTGTATCTGTAAACAATATATAGTATTATATTGTATCATTAACACAATATTTTCTATGTATCACTCTGTAACTTAATTTTTTCACACAGTATTTTTGAGGCTTATGTTTACATACATTTACATCTAATTCATTCCTTTTAACTGTTCTGTAATATTCTATTATATGATACATTTCATTTATCCCTTCTTCAATTGATAGACATTAGAGTTTTATGATTTGTGCAGTTAGAAACATTGTATGTGTCTTTTTGTGCATATATATCTCTCTAGAGCTGGTCTATTCACATATAGTAGCTACTAGCCACATGTGGCTACTAGCCACATATTCTTGAAATGTGGCTAGTCAGAATTCAGATGTGCTGAAAGTGTTTTTAAAGGGTCCCATTTTCCCACATTGTTGCCAATCCTTTATTTTATTAGACTTTTAAGTTTTTGGTAGTCCTACAAGTAAGAAATGGTATTTGCAATTTCCTTATGACCAGAAAGGCTATGGGTTTTTTTTATATGTGTTTTTTGGTCATTCAGATTTTATCTTTTTTTTTGAGACAGAGTCTCACTTCATTGCCCCGTCTAGAGTGCCATGGCATCAGCCTAGCTCACAGCAACCTCAAACTCCTGGACTCAAGCGATCCTCCTGCCTCAGCCTCCCAAGTAGCTGGGACTACAGGCATGTGCCACCATGCCTGGCTAATTTATATATATATATATATATTTTTTTTTTTTTAAGTTGGCCAACTAATTTCTTTCTATTTTTAGTAGAGATGGGGTATCGCTCTTGCTCAGGCTGGTTTCGAACTCCTGACCTTGAGCGATTTGCCCATCTCAGCCTCCCAAAGTGCTAGGATTACAGAGGTGAGCCACCACACCCAGCCTAGATTTTATCTTATACAAGTTGTATGTTTATATCTTCTCAGTTTTCTATTAGATTGCTTACCGTTTTCTTACTGATTTGTAGTTTAAAAAAATGTTTTCTGAGTACTTTCCAAGTTTACATATGTCGCAAATATCTTCTTTCAGTTAGTCATTTGTATTTTAATCTGGTTTATATCATCTTATTGGTTTTCATGTTTCTGTCTTTGATCCATTTGGGTATAATTTTTTAGATATGTTACGAGTTAGAGATCTACTTTTATTTTTCTTCACATTGCCCACCAGTTTTCTGAACACCATTTATTCATAACAGAATCATGATGCTACACTATCTTGTAATCAGCCTAACTGGTTTTAAGTTCTCATTTATATGAGTCTGTTTCTAAAGTCTACTCATGTTTCTGCCAGGAAAGTTTTATTGTTTTTTTGTTTTTGAGACAGGGTCTCACTCTGTTGTTGCAGCTAGAGTGCAATAGTGTCATCATAGCTCACTGCAATCGCAAACTCCTGGTTCAAAGTAATCCTTAAAGTTTCAAGTGATCCTTCTGCCTTAGCTCCTGACTACCTGAGACTATAGGTGTGCACCACCACACTTGGCTAATTCTTTGATTTCTTTGTAGAGACAGGGTCTTGCTATGTTGCCCAGGCTGGTCTTGAACTCCTGGCCTCACCCAACCCTCCTGTCTTAGCCCCCCGAAGTGCTGTGATTACAGATGTGAGCCACTGCACCCTGCCTAAAGGTCAATTTTCATGGTGATTCATTCAGCAGACATTTGCAAATCAGGAACTATATCCTTCACCCTCTGACGTTGGTTATACAGAAATAAGTCAGACATAAAGCCTATCCTTCCAGAGCTTACAATTTGTCAAGGGACATAAGACATATACCCATATAATTTAATAAAAGGCACTCTGTATTAAATACTAAATGAGAATTGACAGGATGGAGCTGTTACCTTGAGCTGGTTAAGCAGAGGAGAGGGGAAATTTTAGCACCAAAGATGCATTAGATTTGACAAATGGGAAAGAGAAAGAGCATTCCAAGCAGAGTCAATGTCATGATAAAAATCTTGGAGGTAGGAAAAAAATTTTTGATGGGGTAAGCAAAAAACTGTATGGCCAGGAATATATCAGAGGTCACAGACTCATTTTTAGGAACTAGGTAGGTAACAAACATGAGTAAAATGGACGGGTATAAACATTTGAAGAGAGATCACACCTAAAGACACTCAGACAACTTTAAAACTCTTCTTGCCAAGGAATAGTTGAAGCAAGGTGATGGATGTATAAGAATTTATTATACTAATATATATAATATTTAAACTTTTCTGTAAAAAGTTTAGCAAAAGACAATGTGCAAATACCTATATGAACTTTTTAAGATTAAATAAACAAAACAATGATAGGTAAAACATATCCTCTGATGAAAGGAATAGTAGGAGATGAAGCAGAAAACAGATCTATACTGTAGATGCTTTGAGGAGCCATGCTGAATTAATATTTAGTAAGTACCTACTATATGGCAAGGAATTTGCGTATATCAACAAGCCATTAGAGAGTTCTAGTAGAGGAGTAACTTAAAGAAAATCTAATTTAGGAAGATCCATTTTATGGGAAGAAAGAAAACAAAAGAATTGTATCATATATTTAGTTGAACATTTATTGCCCATACTTACTATGTGGTAGGCTCTGGTAATATGAAGATGAATGACTTAAGGCACAATTCATGCCTTTGGGAGCTCACTTACATATAAATCCAACATTAACGTATTAATATATTATTTTGTACTTGCTGCTCTGTTGCCTTGTGGTTGCGTTCTAGTGATTTCAGATTTGTTGGAGTCTCATCACTGGTCCAGATCTACTCCCTGCCCACCAGGTCCATGTTGGTCATCAGAAATGGGGTAACTTGGGAGACCAAGGCAGGTGGATTGTTTGAGCTCAGGAGTTCGAGACCAGCCTGAGCAAGAGCAAGACCCTGTCTCTACCAAAAAAATAGAAGTAGCTGGACAACTAGAAATATATATAGAAAAAATTAGCTGGGCATGGTGGCGCATGCCTGTAGTCCCAGCTACACGGGAGGCTGAGGCAGGAGGATTGCTTGAGCCCAGGAGTTTGAGGTTGCTGTGAGCTAGGCTGATGCCACGACACTCACTCTAGCCTGGGCAACAAAGTGAGACTCTGTCTCAAAAAAAAAAAAAGAAAAAGAAAGAAATGGGGTAACTGCTCCAAATATCTCCTATTATTATAGCCACGACTAGTGAATTTTTCTTTTGTTCTCTTCTTCAGGAATAATGTGAGGATTCTTTGTCTTCTGGAAGCTAACAGGACCAAAACATAGGCAGTGCCAAAGTGGTGACAGAAGAAATCTTGGGAGAAAGCATTTTTGCCTTGTACTTGGGACAGCTACTGGGCCCACAATGGCGCCTGTGAAGATCAGCCACGTGGTATCATTTTCCTCTCAGGTATATTAATTAGCAGGCATGATTTTTTCTTGGTGACTGAAAGGAGTGAGAAAAATAGGACACTTGGCTCCACTTTCAGGAAACTCTCAATCTAATAGAAGAGACATTGTCCCTTCTCTGGGAGTTCAGAGTCTAAGAGGAAAAACAGCTCTTGTCCTTAGGTTGTTCCCAGAGAAATGCAGGAAGCATAAAAGAGGTGTTCCTAGAAGTTAAAAGTAAAGAAAGAAGCACCCTCAGGATTCTGTCCATAGTTTGAAGGGAGCTGGCAAAGTTGTAGGCCCAGAATCTGCACCTGAGTGCCCAGAAGGGCAGTTTGCTCACTCTGTCATTAAGAACAGGCCAAGACCAGCTGGGCACGGTGGTTCATGCCTGTAATCCTAGCACTCTGGGAGGCTGAGGCGGGCGGATTGCTCAAGGTCAGGAGTTCAAAACCAGCCTGAGCGAGACCCTGTCTCTACCAAAAATAGATAGAAATTAATTGACCAACTAAAAATATATATACAAAAAATTAGCCGGGCATGGTGGCACATGCCTGTAATCCCAGCTACTTGGTAGGCTGAGGCAGGAGGATCGCTTGAGCCCAGGAGATTGAGGTTGCTGTGAGCTAGGCCGACACCACAGCACTCACTCTAGCCTGGGCAACAAAGTGAGACTCAGTCTCAAAAAAAAACAAAACAACAGGCCAGGACTTGAGGTAATTCCTGACCTGTGAAGATATCACCGCCACCATCAAGTGTAATCTCAGCCTTATCCCTAAAAGCTCTATAATGTCCCAGTTAGAGCTGGATCCTAGGCCCTGAGCCCAGGCCTGGTCCAATGTGACAATTCTTAGGGACTTCCCACCTTTTCCTCTGCTCTACCCATTTATCCCTTCTCCCATCTATTCCCCTTCTCTTACCCTGGTCTTTATCAGGAGGTGCCATTTGCATTTGGGGAGCTGAGTCTGCATTTTGTAGCAATATCATTTGCATGGTGGGATATTTAGCATCCCTGGTCCCCAGGCCCTAATGACAATATTGCTTTCCAGTCATTATGACAATCAAAAACATCCTCATATCAACTCACAATAAGGAAGAAAAGAAAAGAGAAAAATTAAAAAAAAAAAACAAAAACATCCTCACACATTTCAGAAAAACACCTGGGAGTTTAAGAACTAATATGTTAAATATTATCCCCTATTTTAAATGAAATAAAGATTACACTTATCCTCCTTACCTGCATGGCCAGCCTAAACAGTTTTCTTCACAGATGCTTAGCCTTATAAAATGCTAAATAACAATAAATGTCTTCTAACATCATGGTTTTGAACCTGCACTCTGTGGGGACCTACTTCTAGAAGTGGAAGGGAGGGGGACAAGCATGTCTCTAGGCCCCCAACCTGTGTTTTAACCAGACCTCCGCTTTTATTTGTTCAACTATTCACACACACTCACATATCAATGTAAGTTTTCAGTTAAAAGAAAAGATCTTATTGCTGAAACAAAAAGCAAGGTTGAAAACCATGAGTCTAGTCTCCCGCTTTACTTATGTTTGTCTCTTTTTTTTTCTTTTTTTTTTTTTCGTGGTTTTTTTTTTTTTTTTTTAACGTTTCCCCCTTTACTTATGGATGAAGAAATTTAGATCCAGAAAAATAGTCATTTCTTCAAGGTCTCTCAACCAAAACATATCTGACTTTGAGTTAGAACTCATAATTTATATCTCAATATCACAACTGTTGACTTTGAATAATCACTTTATGTCTAAGCTTCACTTGTAAAATAAAAACTGCTATGTTCACAATGTCAGGTTCATAAAAACAAATCTTTGCCTTTCTTATCTCATAGATAAATATGAAGATAAATAAATGTCTTTGAAAATGTTTTATAAATGAAAAGAAATAGCATAGTGTGTTGGTTAAGAGCTCTGGTTTCAGAAACCTGGGAATTCTGCTTCAGTTGGCTATTTGGCCTATTGCCTTTGATAAATTCCTGAACCTCTCTAAGCATCCATTTATTGATCTGTTAACTAAGAAGTAATAATAGAAACCACCTAAAAGTTGTTATGAGAATTAAACAAAGTAGTCTGGTAAATGATATAGAGGAAAGTGGTATCTATAAACCACTTGGTCAGGTTCCTATCTTTCCTCTAAAAAAAAAAAAAAAAAAAAAAAAAAAATATAAACCACTTGGCACATAATAGCTATGTTCCTATGGACTCCAAGCTAGTTCCTTCTCTATCATTTTAGGATGTCTGGAAAGGTTTGGAATTGTAGGGATCCCTCATTCTTTGGCATCCTTTTTCCACTGGACTCAGTGAAAGTCTTGTGCTCTCTCTGACTTAGGATCCCAAGTATCCTGTAGAGAACTTGCTCAACCCCGACAGTCAGAGGAGACCTTGGCTCAGCTGCCCTCGGGACAAGAGTGGGCAACTGAAAGTGGAGCTACAGCTGGAGAGGGCAGTGCCCATTGGCTACATTGATGTGGGTGAGTTCTCTAGGGCCTAGGAGCCTGTGAAGGAAGACACAGGAGTGACATTCCTTCTAACCACTCCACTAATGTGTCTCCATACATTCTGACTGAGCAGCCTTCATAGAATAAGTCCTACCTGAGTGTGAAGGGGAAATGTGGCCCTTGCCCTCATGGCAGGCCTGTATGGAGAACTCCAAGAGCTCCATTCACAGAGTACACAATGTGAATGACGCTCCTTGAATTATGTAACATACCTGCCCTACTTTGATCTGAGTGGTCTTGGTAAAGCCTTAGGACATTGACATAATTATAAGTGCCAACAAATAGGATATGTACACACCTCTAAATATTGGTCAAGATGATGTTGGAGGGATGAACTGTGCAAGCATAATCTGGGAAGGCTGCATAGGAGTTTATAGATCGAGAAGGGTATCCATAGAATTCTCTGGAAGAGAGAACCACAGGTCTCAGCTTTGTCAGGACAGAGATATTGGGCTTCCTTGCAAGGATTTAAGAGACGCACAATTTAGCACTGCTTGCCAGGGCCAGAGGACAGGGAAGCCCATGTCTCTTCAATCGGGAAGGTTTCCAGCTGAGAGGAACATGGTTAACATGTCATTTAGTGGGCTGGGGTCTCATCCCATTCCAGTTACTGATTCCCTGAGGGACTACACATGTTACTGGACCTTTCTGGCTTATAGCTAGCTCTAGGGTAAAGGAGTTTCCTCTTCCTACCCTATTCCCTTGTGTGTAGTTGTCCCGTAGCCCTTATCTTTCTCTCAACCTTTTGTTCCCAGGTAACTGTGGCTGTGCTTTCCTGCAAATAGATGTGGGACGTTCTTCCTGGTCCTTGGACAGACCTTTCGTCACCCTGCTTCCTGCAACCATGCTGATGTCCCTAGCTGACTCAAAGCAGGGCAAGAACTGCTCAGGGGTCCGCATGTTTAAAGCTGGTAAGGAGGGCAAAAGCAGAAAGGAGGGTGGAGTGGAGTCTTTATGAAAAAGAGAGATGCAGTACTATAGAGGGCTGGAAGTGCTGTTAGATGTAGACTGTGCGACGGAGCCTCTGCAGGGGCTTGGGTATATCTGTTGCAGTAACTGGATAGGTAATGAGTGGTATGTTGGTGTGGGAGGTCTGCATGATGAGAATGCAGGACAGCTGGGGAGATTTATGGACTGGGATTTATATTTACACATACTTATTGATTAATCTGTTTTGTTTGTATAAATGTGTATAAGTGTGGGTATAGGATAAATGTTTATGTAAGTGATAACAGGCTATATGATGGTTATAGTTATGTAGCATATAGTGTTTTCCTGAATTCTGTTTATGCAAATCTCTGTGTTCATTAGGCACGGCAGTAGAAACATAAGATCTGATGCCTGACCTCTACGGACTTACAGTCTTATAAGGATTTTTCTATGTTTAAGTTGGGGGTGTTTGTAATGTTGTAAAGGAAGAGTGACATTGGAGGGGCACATGAGGTGGAGGGGTTGAAGTACTGACTGGCTAGTGTTAGCAATTGAAGAGGTAAAGGATTTGTGATATTGGAATGTGATACTGTCAGTGTGTAGGGCACGTGGTGGTGTGAGGGAAGTTGAAGTCTTATGGACCACGAATGGTCAGTATATCTCAGCTAATCTTCTGGGCAAATGGTCTCCCCAGACTCCAGCACTACAGGTACCTCTTGTTCAAATGAGATATTGATGAGGTCCCTGGAGAGGTGCAGAATGAAGAGATACTCATGCTGGGAATTGTGTGGAACCATGACAGAGGAGTGATGGTGGGAAGGCAAAGGACGGGGTTGGAGAGGCCCTGACTGGCTTGCCTGGCAATACCTGAGCACCAAAGTCTGAGGGACACTTGCTGATTACCCCCATTCTTCCTGCTGTTGGAGTTCATGCTCTTTAGACCCTGTCTTTCCTTTCCTCAGTGCTGACCTTCTCTTCCTCCCTTTTATGTATTTCCTTTAGCACTCATTTTCTTTCTCTCTTTTCCTTGAGATGATTTCCTGGCTCCAGCCTCGGAAGAGTCATGGGATCGACTTCGCCTTACCTGCTCCCAGCCCTTCACACGTCATCAGTCCTTTGGCCTGACCTTTCTGCGAGTGCGTTCCTCTTTGGACTCCTTGGATGACCCTGTGATGGGTCCCTCAACCCCTGTCAGCTCTGGCCTCAGCCAGGTATGTATGATGATGAAGCAAGGATTTAATATTTTCACTCCCTTTTCAGGTTTGTGGAGAAGAAGCTGGTGCTTGATAGAGGCTTTTCTTCTTCTTCTTCTTCTTCTTATTTTTTTAGACAGAGTCTCACTCTGTTGCCCGGGCTAGAGTGCTGTGGCCTCAGCCTAGCTCACAGCAACCTCAAACTCCTGGGCTCAAGTGATCCTACTGCCTCAGCCTCCTGAGTACAGGCATGCGCCACCATGTCTGGATAATTTTTCTATGTATTTTTAGTTGGGCAATTAATTTCTTTCTATTTTTGGTAGAGATGGGGTCTCGCTTTTGCTCAGGCTGGTTTCGAACTCCTGACCTTGAGCGATCTGCCTGCCTCGGCCTCCCAGAGTACTAGGATTACAGATGTGAGCCACCGCACTCGGGCTTCTTCTTATTTTTGAGACAGAGTGTCATGTCACTTTGTTGCCTGGGCAAGATTGCCATAGCGTCAGCCTAGCTCACAGCAACCTCAAACTCCTGGGCTCAAGTGATCCTCCTGCCTCAGTCTTCTGAATAGCTGGGACTACAGGCATGTGCCACCATGCCCAGCTAATTTTTTCTATATATATTTTTAGTTGTCCAGCTAATTTCTTTCTATTTTTAGTAGAGATGGGGTCTCACTCTTGCCCAGACTGGTCTCGAACTCCTGAGCTCAAAGGATCCTCCCGCCTCAGCCTCCCAGAGTGCTAGGATTACAGGCATGAGCCATTGCCTTACTTGAGGCTTGATTGAGGGGCACACACACACACACATACACACACACACAAATGCAAGCATCAGTGGGCTTGATACCCTTTCTTACAGGTAGGAGAGAATTCCTCTCCTTCTCTCTCTCACACATGGAAGATGCAAGTATGTGCACCTTGCATACAGTGTACACAAACTATTAGATCATTTGTTCTTTAGCTATAATGAAATTCTTTTTGAGTCCAAATTTGACCTGATAGTTTATTTCTAGGTTCTTAGGGGGACTATATCTTTCAGCATTTAAAAGTCCCATGGCTCCCTTGCAGTCCTTCCATCATTGTTGTTCCCTGACCCACCTGCTTTGCAGAGTTAATAGCCTTAGATATATGCTCTGCAATTTCATTTGTCCCCCTGATTTTCTCCCTGTACAACACACATATATAGGCATACTTCGAAGACATTCCAGGTTTGGTTCCAGACCACTGCAATAAACTGAATCACACAAATTTTTTGGTTTCCTGGTGCATATAAAAATTATGTTTATACTATACTATAGCCTATTAGGTGTGCAATAGCATTATGTCTAATATCTGTAAGACACAATAAAGCGAAGCACAATAAAACGGGGTATGTGTGTACTCCTAAGAGAAAATGTATGGGTTTTGGGCCTTGAAGTTATGTCAGTTTACTTCTCATTTTCTCAGCCAGTTTTCTTTTCTTTTCTTTTTTTTTTTTATGGAGACAGAGTCTTGCTCTGTTACCTGGGATAGAGTGCAATGCCTTCATCACAGCTTAGTGCAACTTCATACTTCTGGGCTCCTACAATCCTACCTCAGCCTCCCAAGTAGCCGAGACTATGGGTGTGTGCCACTATACCTGGCCAATTTGTTTCTTTCTTTCTTTTTTTAGTAGAGACAAGGTCTCAAACTCCTAACCTCAAGCAATCCTCCCACCTGGACCTCCTAAAGTGCTAGGATTACAGGTGTGAGCCACTGTACCCTGCTTAGCCAATTTTCTAGTTACTTTTTCTTCTTGTTACCAAAATCTTGGCCACTTATCCTCAAGCCCTTATCAGAAGGATGACAAAAAGTGGTTTGAGGAGAAGGAAATAGAAATTTTATTACTTTGCCAGCAAAAGAGGAGGATGGAAACTCCTGTCTGAAATGCCATCATCCTAATAATAAGCAGAAATACAGAACTTTTAGAGGGTGGGTTCTCAGCTTTAGGCAATTACTATTAAATTACAGTTGATGATTCTGATTGTCCCATCTCTGCTAAAGACAATCTCCTGACTTCCACTCTGGACCTCCTTTTACTAGGTCTGTGCCAAGCCATCTCCTTTAGCACAAATAACAAAAGAGCCTGCCTCTCCCAACCCCTGGCCTGAGGCAGGGATTCAGGTTTTAGTTCTCAAAAAAGAGTGGAGTATGTTTTAAAGAGACAGAAAATATATTTTTTTTCAGACCATTCTTTCTGTTACATATCCCCACTCTTAATATTTCCCTTCCATGTCTATGGGAAGAGGGGTTACTACTCTGTTACATTCTTAAGCCTATTCTAACTCCTCTCCTCCTGCTTTCTTATCACTCATATCTTTCCAAGCCAATTCCCTCCATCATATTTCACTTACAAAGATGAATGTATAATTACACAAAGCTCAAGTTAGAATTGTAAAGATGAAAAAAACGTAGAGATCATCATGCCCAACCATCTCATTTTACATCTCAGATAGGGAAACTTTTACATATTCAAGGTTGTACAATGAGTCAGAACAGAGTACAGACTAGAAATGAAGTTTCCTGTCATTATTCTTTTCTCCTTCTTATGCACACAATACATTTCTTAGAAGCTTCAAACATTTGACATCCAAAGGAATTCCAATTCATAGGAGTGAACCTCACAAATAGTCACCCCTATTGAAGTTCCGAGAAAAAGAAGAGACAGCATGAGGAAGAGAAAAAAAGTAGATGCTTTTGTAGTGCAGCCTTAGGAAAAACCCAGAGAGCTGAGAAAAGTCAAGCTTGGTCTGAGATTTGTTCTTCCCTAATGAAAGGGGCTAAAAAAAAGTATTAATAAAAGGACCAAAGGAGGGAGGCAGTTTGGTCTGCTCTATCAGGTTCCAATATAGTGGTACTGAGAACTGATATGAATGGAGCTAGATCTCTGAGATCTTGACAATTCAATAAAATGGAAACTCTGAGAATAGGGACCAGTCTGTCTTGTTTTGTAATACATTCCTGGCACCCAGAATAATGCCTAGAGCAAAGAAGGCTTTTAGTGTAAATGTTGATTATATAAGTGACCTTTCAAAAGGGAGTTAGAGGTAGAATCATCATAAAATTTATCATTGAAACTAAGATACTTGAAGAGCAAAAGAGAGTGCTATTAATAATTATTACACTGAAACAACAGACATAAAGCAGAACTGTCACAGGCAAACCAGGACATATGGTCACCCTAATTTTAGGATAAACAAGGGTTTCCCAGAGTCTTTTCCATTTTGGCCATCTAAATTACTCTATACCTCGAGGACCATAGTGAGACAGAGAAGGAAGAGAGTCAGTAATTCCAGAGCTATGCCAGTAAGGTGTTGAATTTCAATAGCAGTGTGAAACATACATGTGGGTACCTCATGAAACAGTGGTGAAGGCCAGGCGTGGTGGCTCATGCCTGTAATCCTAGCACTCTGGGAGGCCGAGGCGGGAGGATTGCATAAGCTTAGGAGTTTGAGACCAGCCTAAGCAAAAGTGAGACCCTGTCTCCACTATAAATAGAAAGAAATTAATTGGCCAACTAAAAACATATGGAAAAAATTAGGCGGGCATGGTGGTGCATGCTTGTAGTCCCTGCTACTCAGGCAGAGGCAGAAGGATTGCTTGAGCCCAGGAGTTGAGGTTGCTGTGAGCTAGGCTGACGCCACGCCACTCTAGCCTGGGCAACAGAGTGAGACTCTGTCTCAAAAAAAAAAAAAAAAAAACAGTGGTGAAGGGAGGTCCTAAAACATTTCTACAATAGACAGATGGTACATGGAAACAAATTGATGGCACTAAATTTTATAATTTGTGTGAAATGTTATAGGCTTTTTTCCTAATATATCATTCTAATTGGTATATTGTAATAAAAGCAGAGCATAAGGGCTTTTAACCCTATGAAATAGCTTATTATGATCATCAGTTTTCCAGTAAGGACACAGACACACAGAGAAATTTAGTGGGGTATCTTGGGTCACACTGCCAAATAAGTCTTGCAGTAGATTTGAACCCGGGCCATTTGACTCCAACTACCCTGTGCTCAGAAGCTCAATCCCTAATGATTAATCTCATTTAGAGTTAAGGTTAAATAAACGATCTCTACACACCCATATAGATACCCTTGCTAGTAGTATTCACTATGGCATTCAGAAGAAAGGTAAAGAAAAAATGAAAACCCTGGAAAATTAAACGAAATGTTTCAAAATTAATGCTAGGTCCAAGAAGAACTTATAATGACAAATAGGAAATATTAAATAGTGAATGAGAATGAAAATACATCTCAGGCTTACAGAATGAGTCCAAAGCCATGCTTTGCAAGAAAGACCTATACCTTTAAAAGAATCTGTGATGAGCCAGGCATGATGCCTTGTGCCTGTAATCCTAGCACTTTGGAAGGCCAAGGCAGGAGGATCACTTGAGGTCAGGAGGTTAAGACTAGCCTGAGCAAGAGTGAGACCCCATCTCTACAAAAACAATAGAAAAATTAGCTGGCTGTGGTGGTGTGTGCCTGTAGCTACTTGGGAGGCTGAGGCAGGAGGATCCCTTGAGCCCAGGAGTGTGAAGTTGCAGTGAGCTATGATGACACCACTGCACTCTATCCTAGGTAACAGAACGAGACCCTGTCTCTAAAAAAAAAAAAACTATGGTGGAATGGAAGAATAGAGGTAAAAATTAAAGAAAAATAAATTTTAATGTAAGGGGGGAAAGGAAATTTGGATAAATAAAAAAGGAAAAGGCCAGGAGTGGTGGCTCACACCTGTAATCCTAGCACTCTGAGAAGCCGAGGCGGGAGTATTGCATGAGCTCAGGAGTGAGACCAGCCTGAGCAAGAGTGAGACCCGTCTCTACTATAAATAGAAAGAAATTAGCCAAACAATTAAAAATAGAAAAAATTAGCCAGGCATGGTGGCATGTGCCTGTAGTCCCAGCTACCTAGGAGGCTGAGGCAGGAGGATATCTTGAGCCTAGGAGTTTGAGGTTTCTGTAAGCTAGGCTGACGCCACGACACTCTAGCCTGGGCAACAGAATGAGACTCTGTCTCAAAAAAAAAAAAGGAAATAGTCACAGATAAATTAAATTTTGATAAAGAATTAAGAAACTGTAGCATTGTCAGAGAATTTCTTGTGTGTAAAAAAATAAAAGTTGGGGATGGGAAAAAAAATAAAAATAAAAAAATAAAAGAAAAAAATTTAAAAAGATAAAATATATATAAAAAAAGAAGAAAACTGTGTAGCATATGACACAGATAAAATCTTTATGCAGAAAAGATCTATTGGGAGATTATAGCACATAGATATTTCTGGAGCTAGAAGCAAAGAGGTTATAAAATGCCTATGATAGATATAGTAGCTAAAGCCAGAGGTGTGCTACCTGTGTATGCATACGTACTTATATACACACACTTCTCTTTATAGATGTCTAGGAATGGTAGCTAAAATTGGTAGGTGAACAAAATTGTTCACAAGTAAATCATACTGAAAATTAAACAATGTTATTAAATAATATTTAGAAGAGAATAATGATAAATATCCCAAATAGTTCAGTCGGTTCAAAGTAGGCCCTGGCACTGTATAGCAGTGTCCCCTAGTGGTGAATCTTAGTGTTTCATATTTCTCCATTTTCTTCTTAGGGATCTTGTGATGTTCAGGAGTCTGGTCCCAGCCCCTGGTTGGCTAATCCTTCCATCCGGAGGACATTCTTCCCAGATCCCCAGAGGTACATAGCTGCCAGAGTAGAGGTCTCCCAGCCTCTTCTCAGATCTTTCTCTTGGAAAAAAAAGGCTACCAAGTCACTTATAAGCATACAAACCCAGCCTGGGTTTGCTGAATTCATCACATACCCTCAGCCTAATCCTATCTGTATATCAAACCTGCTTTCTTAGTTAGATGTCATTTATTTAGGTGAACAGAATGGGGTCTATGTCCCAAGTGAAACCACATACTCTGTTTCCTTGCAGGAACACCAAGAAAAGTTCAGAGCTCAGAAACATACTAATGCACCTGCAGCCAGGGGCTCTGGGGCGTTCAGCCCGCATGGTGCTTTCGGCTGCCCTCCGGACACCAGCCAACATGGCAAGCCCAAAGAACAACCATATAGAACCAGGTACTAGTCATCCAGATAGCTCAGGTGAGGCTCTGACCTACTCCTTAGTGTCCTTAGCAATGACCTTTCTCTCTATACCACTACTATACAGTAGTACCACTACTATACAGGGATGGCTTACAAGTAGGACTTCATGTGCTAGAAAAGACGCTTTACAGTATCTTGTAAAGTATTTTACAAAAATAGGGCATATTGGTTATCTCTTATTGCATAATAACTTGCACCAAAACTTAGTAGCTTAAGACAACATGTATTATCATAAAGTTTGTGATGGTTAGAAATCCAGGCATGGCTTAGCTGGGACCTCTGGCTCTGAGTCTGTTACAAGGCTGCAGTCATCTCAAGACTCACTAGAAAGGATCTGCTTCCTAGCTCAGTCACCTGGTTGTTGGTGAGACGCAGTTCCCCGTGACTGTTGGACTGAGGCTTCCCTCAGTTCCTTTGCCACGAGAGCCTCTCCACAGAGCCTCACACAGCATGGCAGCTTGTTTCATCAGAGTGAGCAAACAAGAGAGTAAGAGCACTAGCGAGACAGAAGTCACAGCCTTTTGTAACCTAGTCACAGAAATGCCATCCCATCACTTTTGCCCAATTATGTTCATTAGAAACAAGTTACGAAATCCAGCCCACACTTAAGGGGAGGCATGAACACCAGGAGGCAACAACCATTTCAGAAGCTATCTACCACACAAGAAAAGCAGTCTTGTTTTAAGAGGAGTATAAAAGGGAACTTAATCATTTTGGGGTCCTATTACAGGAGGGCACTGGAGCTATGAAAGCACTTTGAAATATATTAAATACTGTACAAAGTGTTTCATAAATTCTGAATAACTAGACAGATGGTGGTTTTTTTTGTTGGCACTAATTTGACAGATATTTACTGAACTTATGTGCCAGGTGCTGTGCTAGGTGCCAGGAATACCACAGTAAATAAAATAGCAGTGCTCCAAGAATACCACAGTAAATAAAATAGCAATTTCTCCCTGATGGAGAAACACATGTCCATGTCACACAAATAAATTTAAAACTTAAAACTGTGGTAAGTACTTTGAAGGAAAAGCATAATGGAAGGGCCTCATAGAAATTATTAATATCATTTCATCTAAGACTTGCAGAGTAAGAAAGAATTAGCAAGGCAAAGAGGGTAGAAAGAATATTCTTTAAAAAATGAAACATGTGAAGACCCTTTTATTAATAAGTTGGATTTAATGAGCATTTCTAACACAGAGCCCAGAGCAGAGGAGCAAAACTCTGAGAATGATGTGCGTAGGATGAAAAGACAGAAAATGCAGGACCAAAGGTAAGTAGGTCAACATGAAAGACCCAAATAACCTCCCCAAACCTTATTGCCTTTATGTAGTTATCCCTCCTTTCTCCCTAATCATTTTTTTTAATAATTTTTTTTTTGAGACAGAGTCTTACTCTGTTGCCCCAGCTAGAGTGCTGTAGCATCAGCCTAGCTCACAGCAACCTCAAACTCCTGGGCTCAAGCCATCCTTCTGCCTCAGTCTCCCGAGTAGCTGGGACTACAGGCATGGAACACATGCCCGGCTAATTTTTTCTATTTTTGGTAAAGATGGGATCTCACTCTTGCTCAGGCTGGTCTCGAACTTCTGAGCTCAAAGGATCCGCCTGCCTCAGCCTTCCAAAGTGCTAGGATTACAGACATGAGCCACTGCTTTTTTAATTTTTTGAGACAGGGTCTCGCTCTCTCACCTGGGCTAGAGTGCAATGGGTTCATTACAGCTCACTGCAGCCTCGAACTCCCAGGATCAAGCAATCCTCCCACCTCAGCCTCTTGAGTAGCTAAGACTACAGGCACACACCACCACACCTGGCTAATTTTTCTATTTTTTATAGAGATGGGGAGGGGTCTCACTATGTTTCCCAGACTAGTCTCAAAATCTTTGCCTCAAATGATCCACCCACCTCAGCTTCCCAAAACACTGAGATTATTGGCATGAGCCACTGCTCCAGCCTCTTTTTTTAAATTATTTTTAAGAAATAGGGTTTCACTATATCTCTGAGGCTGGTCTCAAAATCCTGGCCTCAAACGATCATCCTCTCTCAGCCTCCCAAGTAGCTGGAACTACAGGCATGACCCACCACATCTGGCTCCCTGCTCTTGGCTTCAGTTAGGTCAGAGAGTATCCTTGTGTCTGAGTCTTGATCTCTTAGTGTCTACACCTAAGGGTAGTGGAGAAAAGATACCCTTGTCCGCATGTTGTCAGGTTTGGCTCTAGGCAAGGAGGCAGCCTGTAGTGAACCAGAATCTGGAATACACTGCATCTCATGGACTTCATCAAAACTTAAATATTTTCTGCTTTAAAGGATACTTTCAAGAAAGTAAAAAGACAACACATAAAATATGGGAGAAAATATTTACATATCATATATTTAATAAAGTTCTTATATCTGGACTACATAAAGAACCTTTACAAGTCAACAATAAAAAGATAACCTAATTTTAAAAATGGACAAAGGATCTGAATAGAGTTGTTTCCAAAGAAGATATGCAAATGGCCAATAAGCACATTAAAAGATGCTCAAGCTGGATGCAATAGCTCACCCCTGTAATCCCAGCATTTTGGGAGGCCGAGGCAGGAGGATTGCTTGAAGTCAGGAGTTAGAAACCAGCCTGGGCAATAGCAAGACCCCATCTCTACAAAAAATGAAAGAAAAAAATTTCATGGGTGTGGTGAGGCTCACCTGTAGTCCCACCTATTCCAGAAGCTAAGACAGGAGGATCATGTGAGCCCAGGAGTTTGAGGTTACCGTGAGCTATGATGATACCATTACACTCTAGCCTAGGCAACAACAAGACCTTGTCTCAAAAAGAAAAAAAAATAGATGCTCAATATGGTCAGTCATTAGGGAAATGTAAATTGAAACCACAATGATTACTTCACACCCACTAAGACAGCTATAATCAAAAAGATGGATAATAACAAGTGTTGGTGAAGATATGGAGAAATTGGAGCCCTCACACATTGCCAGTGGGAATGTTAAATAGTGCAGCTGCCTTGGAAAACAGTTTGGCAGTTCCTCAAAAACCTAAACCTAATAGAGTAATCATATGACCCAGCAATTCTACTCCTAGGTAAATATCCCAAAGGATTTATAACAGGTGTTCACCAAAAAAGACTTATAAACAAATCTTCATTGCAGCATTATTCATAATAGCCAAGTCTTTATCAACTGATGAATGGGTAAACAAAATGATATACCTGAACCATGGAACATTTTTCAGCCATATAAAAGAAATATAGTACTGACACCTGCTACCTCATGGATGAACCTTAAAAACATTATGCTAAGTATAAGAAGTCAGTCAAGAAGGACCACATATTATATGATCTCACTTATATGGAATGTCCAGAATAGGGAAATACAAAGAAATAGACAGCAGATTAGAGATTACCAGTGTCCATGGGTAAGAGGAATGAGGAGTGACTGCTGATGGGTTCAGAGTTTCTTTTAGGGATAATAAAAATGTTCTGGATTAGATAGTTGTGGTTATACAATCTTGTGAATATACTAAAACCACTGACTGTATACTTTAAAAGGATGAATTTTATGGTATGTGCATTATATTAATATATCAATAAAAAATAATAAAAAACCTAAGGGCAGTATAGAATCTCCATTTTCAGATGTTCAAGGGTTAAATGGCTTCCCTCAAGTCTTGTATATCAAATGGGAAAACCAGGACTCCAACCCAGGGTTTCTAGGTACACATCAACTATTTTACTTATTTTGGCCCTGATTCTAGTCTCCTTCAGCCTTTTTGGTCTCTCACTCATAGCTGGTCTTTAACTGTTCTTTCTCATAGGCCTCCGTCCAACTCTAACTCTCAGCCAAACAGGAGGGGGACAACAAGGTCACGGCAAAGAAAACAACACCGACCCCAGGCCCAAAGTGATGGTGGCCAGGATAGTGGACAGTGCCCCATCTGTGCAGGTAAGATGCTTGGGCATGGGGAGTTGTTATGTGGCAACCAGGCATTCCTTGAGGGAGGAATGGGAGATCTGGGGGTACCACCAAGAGCATTAGAATTTGGACTCCTAGTCTCTGATACCTGCAGCTCCCAGGCATGTAACTATGCTTTTAGTCAAATGTAATTCAAGACAGGTCTATATTGAACACCTGCTCATGGTGGTGGCTGAGCTGAGGGTGGGACATGAGGCCTGCCCTAAGAATAAGCATGAAACCAGATAATATAAAACACCATCAGAGAGGGCCTAGAATTTCCTTCATAACTTCTTCCTCCATGTCTATACTCTACTTACTCTTTAAGTCTCTGTTCAAATAGTACTTCTTTGCCAAGTCTTCTCTCATCTGCTCAGATAATCTCTCCCAACTGAGCTTCTGCAGCATTCTTTGATTCCCTTAGGCTTAGCTTTTCTCACCTCTGCTTTGTATCAATGTTATTTGTGTTCATAGCTTATCTTTACCAGGAAACTCCACAGTCCGTAAGGACAAGCCTGGGTTTGTATCCCTCAGCTGCCAGCATACTGTTAGGCACATAATAAACACTCAGTGAGTGTTTGATGGATACATCATAGTGTCTCTCAGGTGTGAAATATTCAACCATGGTAAATTTTCTGCAAAAACAGCTGCATTTTGGCAGCAGGAATTCCCTTCTTGGAGTGGGATCCTGCCTGGGAGCAGGCTCAGTTTTGTTTACCTCCTTCTCTCCCCCAGGCTCCTTCAACATTGAGAGTCTTCCCCTGCACGCTGCTACTTGTGGAGAGACCTTCTTGTCACCATATTCATCCTCGTCTTCCCCAGAGAGTTCACCACCCATTTCCTGGGTCCAGTGCCCTATCTGCCAGTTGCAGTTCTCAGCAAGAGAAGTAGAAGAACATGCCAGCGCATGTGGGGAGGTCCCTCAGGCATGAATCATGAGGTCCTGTGGGTTGGGCCCTCACCCTGTATGACTAAGACTGAGGAGTGGATCTCTTGACAGCTGAGAAGGGCTGATGAGGCCAAGCCTCCCTCCTTCTTTCCCTCCACTCATTCCCTCAGGACTCTGCCTGAGGGCACCTCTGCGCCCAGCCTGATTTCCCATGCCCAATTGTCAAGGCTTCTGTGACCATGACACCCAGTTCTCCTGAGAACAGCTCCGTTCTTTTCCCCTTTGGAACTTCTGGGCTTGGGACACCATCCAAAACATCTTCCTGTTCGTGAGTGATGCACATCCTGGTGGCCGTTTTCCTGAAAGGAAAGCTGAGGCCCAGTGAAAAATAAAACACTGCCTGACAGGTAGATCCTTTGGTGTACTTGGAATGTGAGAGTGGGTTTTGAGCATGACACTGACATCCAGCATCCTGTGAACTTAACTCTTAGTATCCTTTGTGGGCTCCTTTCCCAGGTATAATCAGGTAATGGTGCTGCTCTGTGACTTTAAACAAGTTATTTATTTTGGGGCCCAGAATTAGCCTTCAGTTACTGAGACAGAAAAATCCTCCATCCTCCCATACATTATAGGGAACTGATGGGTTAATGACTAAGGAATGGTTCTAGGGTTGGCTATGGAACCTTGGGCAAATCCTGTTTCTCATCTGCACATTGAGGTAGTTGGACCAGAGGATCTCAAAAGTCCCTTCAAGCTGTGATATTCCAAATTCTATTCCCACCTTCTTTGAGCAAATATGCCTCTCTCCCCTTTCCCAGAAGATTTCTTTGTGTAGCACTAACATAAGTTCCCCTGGTCCCCAGGGTACAGGGCAGAGGGGGAGCAGCTGGTCCTGCAAAAGGAGGGCCCAGGGCGGGGTTTTGAGTGGGGAGGAAAGAGAATGCTGGGCACATCAGGGGAGCAGACAGCAGGAATTCAGTCTGTCAGTCCCTGCCAGCATAGGTGGGTGCAGCCATGGACCCTCTCACGGTAAGAGGCCTTCTACTCCCTTATCTTGCCCCATCCTGGGCCCATTTCTAGCTGGGAATAAAACAGTAGATTGGCCCAGACGGGTGGCAGCGCATCGTAGCTGCCAGGCAAGTGGTAGACATCTCTGGGTGGGAGAAGAACCCCTGGAGCCCTGAGACTGGGCCCAGAAGAGAAGAGCAGTGAGGATGGGGCTGGGCCTGGCAGAGAAGAGGGACAAGGCAGCACTGGGGGGGAGAAGTGCCCTCTAAGGCAGTGGAGGGCAGAGCTGGGGGGTTGGTGGAGGAGGAGCACATTGGGATCCTGCTGGAGTCCTGGTCAGTGCTAAGGGAGTTAGAGAAGGCCCAGTTCAAAGACCCTCCTGTGTGGACATGTCTAGACCTGCCCTTCACAGAAGCTCTGGGACTTTCAGAGGGATGAGCAGCTGGGAGATGAAATCAACAAGATGGGAGCTGGTCCTGGACAGATCCTTTGTGCCTGCATGTGGGGTTAGGCTCCCTGTGCAGCCCTGTTACCTGCTCTAACCTCCCCTTTCTCAAGATACCCACATGTGGCCCCACCACCACGTGTGGGGTTCTTGTGAGGGTAGAAGTTGAGCTGAGGAAGGAGCTACCCACTCCTGGTACTTCCTTAACCTGAGAATCTACGCAATAAAATGGTGAATAAGACAATTTCTGCCAGTATGTGTTTGGGACAAGGAAGAATATAATGGTGGCTGGGTATAGAGGGTTAGGGCTAGAAGCAGAAGGGTGAGGGAGGCCCCAAAGCAAAGGAAGGTGGAAACTCAAGAATCCCACCTCTCCACTCCATCCAGCCACAGCCTAACTGGACAGAAATCGTAAACAAAAAGCTCAAGTTCCCACCTCCACTCCTGGGTGCCATCCAGGAGGGCCGACTGGGTCTCGTACAGCAGCTGCTGGAGTCAGGGGTTGAGGCCACGAGCAACGGGTCCGGCGGGCCCCTGCGGAATGTGGAGGAGGCTGAGGACCGCTCCTGGAGGGAAGCTCTCAACCTGGCCATCCGCCTGGGCCACGAGGCCATCACTGATGTGCTGTTGGCCAACATCAAGTTTGACTTCCGGCAGATCCACGAAGCCCTGCTAGTGGCGGTGGACACAAACCAGCCGGCAGCGGTGCGTCGCCTACTGGCCAGGCTAGAACGGGAGAAGGGTCGCAAAGTAGACACTAGGTCTTTCTCACTGGCTTTCTTTGACTCATCAATTGATGGTTCCCGCTTTGCACCGGGTGTCACTCCACTCACCCTGGCCTGCCAGAAGGACCTGTATGAGATCGCACAGCTGCTCATGGACCAGGGCCACACCATTGCCCGGCCTCACCCTGTCTCCTGTGCCTGCCTAGAGTGCAGCAATGCCCGCCGCTATGACCTGCTGAAGTTCTCCCTGTCCCGCATCAACACCTACCGTGGCATTGCCAGCAGGGCCCACCTCTCGCTAGCCAGCGAGGATGCAATGCTGGCTGCCTTCCAGCTCAGCCGCGAGCTCAGGCGCCTTGCACGCAAGGAACCTGAGTTTAAGGTTGGTTCCTCTTCCTTCCCCCTGCCCCTGCTGCCCCGTGTCTGTTGCTCTATGGAGCATGGTTGGGCCTATGGTGCATGTTCTGGGAAGTGGGAAGCAACAGAAAGAGGATGAGGCTCAGTCTCTGTTCTAGGAAACCTCTGTTTTGATGACAAAGTGTCACAGGATCCCACTCTGAGGGGGATTTCATTCTAACGGCAGAAAGCAGTCACTCTAGAGGCACCTGGTCTTACAAGGGGACAACCACACCCTACATGAGTCCTGTGTCTGTCTGAGAGAGGAGAGAGAACATAGATAAACAGAAAAGCTGGGCAGGTGTGGTGGCTCACACCTGTAATCTCAGCACTTTGGGAAGCCAAAGTGGGAGGATTGCTTGAGGCTAGGAAGTTCAAGACCAGCCTGGGCAACATAGCAAGACTGTCTTTTCCAAAAATTTTAAAAATTATTCAGGCACAGTTGTGTGCGCCTGTAGTCCCAGCTACTCAGGAGGCTGAGGCAGGAGGATCACATGAACCAGGAGCTTGAGGTTATAATGATCTATAATAGCACCACTGCACTCCAGCCTGGGCAACAGAGCAAGACCCTGTCTCTTAAAAAAAAAAAAAAAAGACACAACTGTATCAACTCCCCTTAGAGCCAGAAGAAAAAGATAAAAAAAAAAAATTAAAAAAAAAAAAAAGAAAGAAAAAAAAGCAACTGGACAGACTTGGAGATGATGTTCAGTAGAATAAGTCTCTTCTGAGCACCTGCTGTGTTCCCACCTGGACCATTGTATGTTGGGGCTCTCAAGCTTGTGATCACAAGCAGGACAGAGAGGGGGACAAGACACCCCCAGGACACTCAGCCTCATTCAGTGCCTCTATGGGTGGTACTAACAGGGTTTCCAAAGCCCATAAAACAGATGTCAGGAAAGCTACAGCTGTTGTGTTCAGGGAAGACTCCTTGGAAGAAGCAGCATTAAATTTAGCTACAGAGGTGGGTGGTTTAACACAAGTGAAGAGGAGCAGGGAGGTGGTTGAGGTGTGGCTGCAGTCCAAAAAAGGCTCTCAGGTAGCAGAAGTACATGTGGTGATGAGTTCAGGGGAGACCCTGTGTAGGAAGGACTGGGGATGCAGAAAGTGGAGTTTGGAGGCAGGGACTGGCCAGGGGACCTTGGATACCACCAGTCTGTTCATCCATCACTCATCCACTGACATCTCCTGTGTGTTGAGCCAGACTTGGTCCCCATCCTCAAGATTATCACTAGGTGGGAACCAACAGTGATATCAAAACAGAGGCCTAAGGAAGAATGGCCTGTGCTCTGAGAGCTAGGGGAAGAGCATGCTGCCCTACTCAGAGATGTGGAAGGCTGAGAGAGTGACAAGCCCCCACTGCACAGCTAGCAGAAAGAGCACGCCTTTCCAAAGGACTTTCCCTCCATGCTCACAGCTGCCTAAGAGGGAGGCCTAGCAGAATTATCACTTCCACTCTATAGCAGGGAAGCTGAGGTCTGGAAAGGGGAAGAACCTTGCCCCATGTGACAACCACCTGAGGGACAGTGCTGGGACACAGATCTAGCCTCCTGAAAGCCTAGCCTGGATTCTCTGGGGTAAGGGCCCCACGCAGAACTGAGCGTAGGATTGACAAAGTGGAGCCAGGAACTGCCTTATTCATTTCTGCATCTCCTAAAATTGCCAGCACAGGTTCTCATAGTGTAGGTGCTCAAAAAGATTACTTAAGTGAGTACATGAAAGGCATAAAGAGTAGGAGTAGGGCTGGGCGCAGTTGTTCACGCTTGTAATCCTGGCACTTTGGGAGGCCAAGGCGGGAGGATTGCTTGAGCTCAGGTGTTTGAAACCAGCCTGAGCAAGACCAAGACCCCATCTCTACCAAAAATAGAAAAAATTAGCTGGGCATGGTGGCATGTGCCAGTACTCCCAGCTACCTGGGAGGCTGAGGCAGGAGGATCGCTTGAGCCCAGGAGTTTGAGGTTGCTGTGAGCTAGGCTGACGCCACGGCACTCACTCTAGCCTGGGCAAGAGAGTGAGACTCTATCTCAAAAAAAAAAAAAAAAAGGAGTAGGAGTAAAAGTGGGACAGGAAATAGGGACTAGAAAAGGGAAGTGCAAGGGGTGGGAGATTTGACACAGGGGTTTGGGTTGAAGTGACTTAGTGAAAGGTAGAGACAGCACCAGAAAAGCAAAGTGACACAGGAGGCACCTCTTTATAGCAATAAGGATAGGTGAGGTGGCAGAGAGGAAAGAAATCAATGACCAAGTCACACCAGATACAGGAAGTGTTGGTACAAGGGCAGGACAGAGGTGGCCAGGCCCATTGTTGGGGGGAGGTGGCCTGATTTAATGGGCCTGGGTCCACAGGGTGGTAGGCACACATGCACCTGCTTTCCTATAGCCTGAATACATTGCCCTGGAGTCGCTGAGCCAGGACTATGGCTTTGAGTTGCTGGGCATGTGCCGGAACCAGAGCGAGGTCACTGCGGTGCTCAACGACCTGGGAGAGGACAGCGAGACTGAGGCTGAGTGCCTCGGGCAGGCCTTTGAAGAAGGCATCCCCAACCTGGCGCGGCTGCGACTAGCTGTCAACTACAACCAGAAGCGGGTCAGCTGGGCCCTACCATCTCCCCCTCCCTGCCCTGAGCCCTTGCCCTGCGACCTCTAGGCATCTCCCACTCTAACCCTAAGCAACTCCTTTTCCTACCCTGGAGACCCTCTTAGACCCTGATTCTGAGAACCCTTTTATCTAGGCCCTTGACCCTGCAGGTCCCCAACCCTCCCTTCTTACCTTCTATCTCAGCCCCAAACCTCTCCCCAACACTGGGAAAACCTGTTACCCAACAGGAACCCACCTTCAGACCAGGACACTTGGGTCTTAGACTCAGCTTTGCCTCTGGCCTGCTGAGTTACTTTGGTCCAGTCTTTTTCTGTTGTTAGACTGTAGTATCTCACTTCATAAACCGAGGTTAGACTAGATCTCTCAGGGCTTAAATATGAACTGGTTCAATTGCTCCCTATCTCATTGGACACCCTCCCACCTAGGCTAAAAACAGGCTTCCTTTCCAGCCTCCTTCAGCCCTTGCTCCTCACTCTTACCCACCCTCAGATACCCAGCCCATCAGGAGCCTAACCAAAAGCATTCCTTCATAATGGCCCCCCGACATGGCAAACCCCACTTTCCCCCTTCTCCCCTCCTCAAGACCATCCAGGCTGGTGCCCTCATCTCTAAGAAGGCAGGGAACCCTGGGGGTTCTGGATCTTGGGTACCCAGTTCTACCTACCACTGCCTGACTTAGATTCAAAAATGTGGGATCCAGAGAGTCTAAGAAAATCTTTGAGTTCAGCTTCTTCCTTCACACACCAAGGCCTGGGGCGGTGGGGTCTCCCCATGGTCACATGACAGGTGAGCTGCCTTTCTTCTGGGCTAGCTGATATGGGGAGAAGGGAGGGGTGGTTCAACCTCGGTGGCAGGGAAGTAAGGGCTATGCGCCCAGTGTTCCCCTTCCCTCCCAGCCTGGTGACACCCCTGCTCATGCTACCTCTCTGCTTAGTTTGTAGCACACCCCATCTGCCAGCAAGTTCTGTCCTCCATCTGGTGTGGGAACCTGGCCGGCTGGCGTGGAAGCACCACCATCTGGAAGCTCTTTGTTGCCTTCCTCATCTTCCTCACCATGCCCTTCCTCTGCCTTGGCTACTGGCTGGCGCCCAAATCCCGGGTACAAAGAATAAGATTAATGATAACCGTCACTTACTGAGCACTTGCTTTATGCCAGGCCCTGAACTAGGCACTTTATGAATATTTTATGAATGTTCCCTTTAAGTAATTTGAGGTGGGCCTGGAAGGCAGGCATTACATGTCTATTTTATATAGGAGGAATCTGAGGCACAGGGAATACAAGTGCTTCTTTTTGTCAAGGCTACACCATGAATAGCAGTGTCAGGACTTAAATAGAGGCCCCTCTGCCTCCAAAACCTGAATCCTACTGACAGCCCTATATTCTCCTAAAGAGAATCCCACCCCAACTACCAATTCTTTGGGAGGCCTTAAAATCTTTCCTTGAAACAGGGCATGGTGGCTCATGCCTGCAATCCCAACGATTTGGAAGGCTAAGGTGGGAGGATCACTTTAGGTCAGGAGTTCAAGCCCACCCTGGGCAACACTGTGAGACCCCATCTCTACAAACATCTTTTTTTAAATTTATTTTTATTTATTTATTTTGAGACAGAGTCTCACTCTCTTGCCTAGGCTAGAGTGCCGTGGCATCTGCCTAGCTCACAGCAACCTCAAATTCCTGGGTTCAAGCGATTCTCCTGCCTCAGCCTCCTGGGTAGCTGGGACTACAGGCATGCACCACCATGCCCCTCTAATTTTTTCTATTTTTAGTTGTTTTGGCTAATTCCTTTCTATTTATAGTAGAGACGGGGTCTCGCCCTTGCTCAGGCTGGTCTTGAACTCCTAAGCTCAAGCAATCCTCCCGCCTCAGCCTTCCAGAGTGCTAGGATTACAGGTGTGAGCCACCTGGCCATATCGTTTTTTAAAAATTAGCCAGGTGTGATGGATGCTGAGCATCTGCAGTCTCAGCTACTTGGGAGGCTGAGGTGAGGAGGATCTCTTGAGCCCAGGAGTTTAAGGCTGCAGTGAGCTATGATTGTGCCACTGCACTCCAGCCTGGGTAACAGAGCAAGCTCTCATCTCTGTGAGCTAGACCTTGTGCCTGGTATTGGGGATGTAATAAAGAACAAGCCCTGTTCCTGTCAACAGGCCAGCGATAAGGAGAGGAGTGTTCCAGGAAGCAGGAACAGTGTGTGTGAAGTCCTAGGGAGAGAGAATGTAAAGCACTGGAGAATCTGAAAGGAATTAAACAATGAGTGGTAGAAAAGTGGGCAGAGGCCTGAAGTGCCTTGTGTGAAGACAGAAGCCATTGTAGGATTAATGAGGCGAGTGCCCCACCAATTCTGTGTTTTGGAAAGTTCCCTCAACTGGAGGTGTGAAAGGTAGATTTGGGGGTGGGTAGGAGTTAGGGAGACTGTTACAGGGTATGAGAGACAGAGCATAAAGAAATGCCTCCTGGGTTCCTGGCCCAGATGACTGGGTCATTTTATGAGGTGGGGACATAGGAGGATGAGAAGGAGCAAGATGGGATAGAAAATGATGAATTTATTTTTTAATATGGTTGAGTTTAAAGAGGGACCTCCAAGGAAAAGTTACTTTGCCTGTGTGATTCTCAGTTCCTGAAAGAAATGGGAATAATAATGCCTACCTCATATGGTGGTGAAGAAGACAATAGATATATAGTCCCAGATATACTACATTCTCAATAAATGTCTGCAGAATGGGAGAAAAGGGAGTCACATGTGGGCTGAGCAGTCCAGATGGGCTCCCTGGAAGGAGAGACTGCACCGGACTGAGCTGTGCTCTCCCTCCCTCCCCCAAAGCTGGGCCGCCTTCTCAAGATCCCGGTGCTGAAGTTCCTGCTGCACTCAGCCTCCTATCTGTGGTTCCTCATCTTTCTGCTGGGAGAGTCCCTGGCCATGGAGACGCAGCTGAGCACCTTCCGTGGCCGCAGCCAGAGTGTCTGGGAGACTTCACTGCACATGGTTTGGGTCACAGGTACATGTGTGGGACCCTTTATTTGTGGCACTCTCCCTTAGGGCCCCCCCCATACTGTTCTTCACAATAAGCATCCCAATGGGAGGGCCCCTGCTTCTGCAGATGCCTCTGAACATACAATCAGACCCTTCCCCTTCACCCTCATCAGGGACCTCGCCCTGTGACATCAGTTCCTACCCACTCTGGAGATTCCTATCTCACAAATAAGACACTGGTCCACAGTACCAGATAGTGTAATGGTAGCCTGCAAGCACATGATAAGACAAGCTATCCCAGAGGTCATGAAACAGAAAGGCTCACAGATCAAATTAAAATACTCAAATCATACAGTGTGGTTAAATCTATAAATAGTATCATTATAACAGTGCTATTAAGAAGACCAGAGTTGAGGTTTGAGTAGTGGGTGTAACAGAAGTGGTACCTGGGCCTGGGACCAAGACTTGATTTATGAAAGACACACAATGGCAAGTATATCTGGACAGAGCTGTAGCTTACCAACTATCATGATGAGCAACCATGAATTTTATGGGCATTCTCTGGGTAGAGGACATGTGGGGCCAGAGTGGGTGTCACCAGTAGGTAGCAGATTTAAGATCTGATGAATACTGATGGCCTAATGCACCTCATGCATATTTACAAGCTTCATGTGTCATGAATATTTAGTGTCTATCCATTCCTTCCTATGTATGTCACAGACATATGCTCTATTTACTTTATTTGTTCAACATATCACCCAGGTAACTAATTTATTTACACATAATACGTAAGTTTCATCCATTCCGTTGGTTTTCTTTTATTCTATACCAGAATGAAGTATTCTCAAACAATTCAGCAAATACAGTTGACAAGAATCCCTAGAGCTCCACCCAGCCTCTGGCGGGTCAGCTCAGTAGGCTGGACTGGTGGCCCTTTCGTTGGCTATCCTCCCCTCATTTAGCTCTGGCTTAGTTAGCAAACTCCCAAGCCACCTGTCTACCAAATCCACTACTCCACCCTGTACCAAGCTCGTCAGTGAGGGCAGAAAGGAAATTGGGCCCAGAAGCTTCAGGGAAAGAAAACAAGAACAGCCCAAGAGGGAAAGTTTCTCATCCTATTACTTACTAAGCGTTTATTGACCAGTACTGAGTGAAACCAATACAGTTCCTGCCTGTGAGGGAAGAAAAGTCCTATAAACACGTGACACAAAACTCTTTTATTCATGCAATAAATGTTTGCTGATGCTCTATTGTGATTGAAGCCCTGAGAATATATGGATAAGTTAAATATGGTGCCAGCCATCGATTCAACACACATTTACTGAGCATGCACCCCACCCTCACAAGGTACTTTACTACCACCCAGCACTGATTTGAGTTTCTGACCATATTAAATTCACACTTGTTTCCAGGCGTTTGCACATTTGTGCTTTTTTTTTTTTTTTTTGAGACGAAATCATGATTTGTTGCCCAGGATAGTACTCAAGGGATCTTCCCACCTCTACCTCCTGAGTAGCTGGGACTACAGGCATGCACCACCACACCAGCAGCCTACTCATTCACTTTTCCTAGAGCCTCATCCCTTCCTACACTGCCCCTTCCCCTGGCTGGCTCCTACTCTTCCTTCAGGTCTCAGCTTAAACACTGCTTTCTTCGAGTAGCTTTCCTGGCCCCCAAAGCACAGAGAGGATCCTTTACTAAACACCCTCCTAACAGTCCCTCTGTTCCCCTGCTATTCAGTCGTAGCATTCACCACATTGTATCATACCTACTTGGTTACTTGCCTGTGTCCTTCACTAGATTATAAACCCTGGGAGGGCAGGGACTATGTCTTGTTCACCATAAGATCTCACCAGCACATGATAGGAGCTTAATAAATATTTGTTTAATTTGTTCTGGGCACTGGGGACAAAGAGATGAAGTGGACATGGTCCCAACCCTAGAGGGGCTCCAGGTTCAGGGCAGGTAGAGCGGAGACAGACCCATGGAGAGGTAGCCCGCAGCACCCATAGTGATGGCGTCACAGAGTTAGGAACAGAGAACTGTGAGAACACAGAACAGGGAGCAACTCACTCCACCCGGTTAGGGAAAGCTTCATGGAGGATGTAATATGTGACCTGGGCCACAAAGGTCAGCTGGCCTTCCAAAGGGTGTGGAAGGGCACTCTAGGCAGAGAGGATGGACAGTGAGTGAAAAAGCACACAATTGTATCCTGGGAATGGAAAAGGGTACAATGTGGCAGGATCAGCTGGCTAATGGAGTCCAGCTCCCAAGATCTGGTGCTGGGCCTCAGATCTGGTGCTGGGCCTCACTGAGACATGGGCACCCTGAGCAGGCTGATAATTTGGAGCCCCTTCACATCAATTTGCTTTAAATACTTGCCCAACATTTATTTGGTGGAGGGCAGGGAAAAACTGGTTTAAATCATCCACTCCCCAAAAATAACCTCTCCCAGCATTACTCAGTTTCTGAGTGTCAGCTGACTGTGACCATTGGTGCAGATCACACCAGCAATAGGTCTGCTTCAGCAAAGAGTCTTGTTTATTTTTACATAATACCACTCCAGCCCGAAGTGATTAAATGTTTACCTTTCATTGACTTCCCCCCGTGATGTTTTAGCTCCCCACCCTCGTTCATAGGATCGCCCTGCACCATAAGCTAGCTCTGATATAGATGGAGGAGGACAGTTCCACCTCACCCTGTCCTGGCCCCCTGCCACCCCTGTTCAGGCTTCCTGTGGTTTGAGTGCAAGGAAGTATGGATCGAGGGCTTGCGCAGTTACCTCCTGGACTGGTGGAACTTCCTGGATGTGGTCATCCTGTCCCTGTACCTGGCGGCCTTTGCACTGCGCCTCCTCCTGGCTGGGCTTGCGCACATGCACTGCCGGGATGCCTCCGATGGGGCTGCCTGCCGCTACTTCACCACAGCTGGTGAGTGTCCCCCTGACTTGGCCTTGAACTTCCCAGTTTCTCTTCTCTTCTTGGCTCTTGGCTCTCAGCCGCAGCCCTCATCCCACCCTGCACAGAGCGAAGTGAGTGGCGCACCGAGGATCCCCAGTTCTTAGCCGAGGTGCTCTTTGCTGTCACCAGCATGCTCAGCTTCACCCGCCTGGCCTACATTCTGCCGGCCCACGAGTCGCTGGGCACTCTGCAGATTTCCATTGGCAAGATGATCGACGACATGATGCGGTGCGTACTGTCCCTGCTCAGAGCACGCTCCTCCCTGATAGATTCCACTCAGCCTCCTTCTGAAACTCCCCAGCACTGCTGCAACACAGGGGTTCTTGACCTGCGCTCCTCCAGAAGCACAGGCTCCAGGGACCTCTGAACCCCTGAAACTGTTAGCAGAAGTTGGAGTGTAAATGTAAACATACATTTCTCTGCAGAGCAGGTCTACAACTTTCACATAACTCTCAAACAGGCCCAAGACCCAAGAAAAGATTACAAACCACTGATAGCAGAAAGAGCCCTTGGTTGAGACTTCCAGTCCCAGTTCTGTTGCTGTCTCCATAGTCCCTCTCTGGGCCTCAGTTTTCTCATCTTTAAGGAAAGCCAAGACACTGGACTCCAGGTCCCTTTGGATCCTTCCCACTCTACAACTGCTCTACAACGTTATCTGGATGGCTGAGTGTGGTGGCTCATGCCTGTAATCCTAGCACTCTGGGAGGCTGAGGTGGGAGGATCACTTGAGCTCAGGAGTTCAAGACTAGCCTGACCAAGAGCAAGACCCCATCTCTACTAAAAATAGAAAAAAAATAGCCAGGCAACTAACAAAACAAAACATTATCTGGTCTTCTTGGTGCTTATCACCTAATCATGTACAGCCAAACCTGGCTATCACCCTAATCACAGCTTGCTTCCCTGGGAATGCTCTGCCTGAGGCAGGACTAGAGTGGGTGCTCTTGGTGGGAAAAGCCCTAGTTGTTTCTTAACAGCTTCGGAGCAGTTTAGCTTGGGAGAGAACCTCCTACCCTACCCCAGGATTCTTGTAGCCCTCCCTGCTGCAGGCTGACTCATTCTCACATTCGGGTTTAACTCTTCTGGTGGTAACTCCTGTCCCATAGAACTCTCTGACTCCAGCCATTATTTATTTTCCCCAGCCACTGTTGTATGATCTCAGTATCTCAATCCTTACCTGTAGACTGGTCCATCCCCAGCCTAGACTCAGTACCCATTATTTGTAAAGGAGAGGCTCTGCTTGGCACTACTTTAAATCCCTTCCCATATCCCACTCCCTAATTTCTCTATTCTTAATTATAACCAAATTGAATATTTGTCAAGTAGAACCAGGGAGGCCATCAGCCCCATCCCTCTTTCCAAAGCCTGACTTCTCCCAGGGTGGAGACCTGCTCTCACCCTTCCACATCCCACCCTTGCCAGGTTCATGTTCATCCTCATGATCATCCTGACCGCATTCCTCTGTGGCCTCAACAACATCTATGTGCCCTACCAGGAGACAGAGCGGCTGGGCAAGTATGCTGGGGCAGAGGCAGGACGACGGGCAGGTGGGGAGTCTGGGATCTCACAGCTTGGAGCCACAGTGATCTCTTCCTTTTTCCCTCCCTCCTTCATTTATTCACTCAATTAATTCTCTTGTTTGCTCACTCCCTCATTGATTTGTTCTGTCATTCATTCATCTGTTCACTTATGCATTCATTTATTTCCCCCCCAAACTTTTTATTCTGTAACATATGAATCCTATGAAAAAGTTAAAAGAAAAGTACAGTGGATGCCCATATACCCTTCACCTAACTTCACCAGTTGTTAACATTTTGCCACATTTGCTTGATCTATTGCTTTCTTTATTCTTTTTTTACCCTGAAACATTTAAAATAAGTTGCTTTGATACTTATCCTTGGAGGCAAAAAAAAAAAAAAGGGAAAGTTGCAAATGCCACAACACTTCATCCCTAAATAGTGCAGGATGTCTCCTAAGAACATAACCATAAAATTACTATCACACTCAAAAAATTTAACATTGATACTGTAATATTTGACTATACAGTCCTTATTCAAATTCCCCCAACTGCCCCCCACCAAAAGTCTTTCTAGTTTTTAAAATCTGATATCCAATTTAGGACCATGCATTATATTTTTTTGTCATATCTCTTCAGTATTTTTTAAATTTAGAACACTTCCCCTACCTTTTCTTTGCCTTGCATGACAAATGAACTTTCTTGAAGAATGTAGATTAAGTCATATTCCACAGTTGGTATTTGTCTATTGTGTCATGATCAGATTCAAGGGAAGCACTTTTGGCAAGAACACAGCCTAGTCGATTACATGTACTTTCCATTGAGTCACATCAGGATGCACATAATGTCAGTTTGGCCCGCGGGGGAGGCCCACTGGACTAGCTGCCCTCCCCACTGAAAAGACATTAGGGAAGCCCATTTAGTTGTTACAGGTAGGTATGTTGAGACTCTGTGACTAAACTGCTCCCTTGCAATCCTTTACCAAATGGCTTTAGCATCCATAGGTGATTTTTACCTGAATCAGTTATTACAGTGGTGGTTTTAAGATGGTTATTTTTTACTTCTGCATTTCTTCCACACTTACTGGCTGGCATTCTTCTATAAAGGAGTGCTTTCACCTATCTTCTTTTTCAAATATCACTATGGACTCAAAAAGATATTTTAAAATATAATAATCCATTACAGTCATTATTCTATTTGGTGCTCAGTTCTTCCTAAATATAGCCAATAATTAATTCTTATATTTGTTTATTCACTCATTGTTTATTGATTCATTCACTCACTTTTAAAATTCATTCACTTTCTTTTTTTTTTTTTTTTTTTTTTTTTGAGACAGAGTCTCGCTTTGTTGCCCAGGCTAGAGTGAGTGCCGTGGCGTCAGCCTAGCTCACAGCAACCTCAAACTCCTGGGCTCGAGTGATCCTTCTGCCTCAGCCTCCCAAGTAGCTGGGACTACAGGCATGTGCCACCATGCCCGGCTAATTTTTTTATATATATATCAGTTGGCCAATTAATTTCTTTCTATTTATAGTAGAGACGGGGTCTCGCTCTTGCTCAGGCTGGTTTTGAACTCCTGACCTTGAGCAATCCGCCCGCCTCGGCCTCCCAAGAGCTAGGATTACAGGCGTGAGCCACAGCGCCCGGCCCTCATTCACTTTCTTAATCATTCAGTCATTGTAGGTTTTTAGTTGTCATTGAGTTCATACCCATTTATTGATATCTCCTTTTAGTAGGTCCTGTCCCTGGCACTGGAAGCACAGACAGGAGAAATGAACAAGACTCATTCTCAGGGAGACAATAGCCACGTGCATAAAAATAAGTTCAATTTGGGATAATGAGTGCTAGGACAAAGGAAGGTTTATGTCGAGGGTGCCAAGAAGAGGAAGCCCCTTCCTGTCCTGGATTGTCAGGGAAGGCTTCATGGGGAAGGGAGAATCTGGACTCCACCTGGAAGGGTATGGACTTCAGTGAAGGTGCAGGGCATTCTGGGCAGAAAGGGGGCATGTACTAACACAGAGAGGTACATATGGAGAATAGCAAGATGTCTTCAATGGTTGGCACATGGAGAGAATTCCATGAGAGGAGGAGAGAGAGGGTAGTTGGGGTCAGGTCATGTAGCTCACCGAGGTCTTGCTGGAAGGTTGGTTCTTTCCAGCAGGCCAGGATGCACCAGGTGGCCTCCCAAGCAGTTACCCCATCAAAAATTCTTCATTAGTGCAACTGCATGACAGTTATATTGATGACACGAAAGGATCCACACTTGGGCCTCTGGATGTTGGTCTAAGCTTCCTCGTGGTTCTTACGAAGAATTCTTGTTCACAGACTGGCTTCAGGCTATCAGCACTAAGGAACTGTGTAAGCTCTCCATGAATCTCAGTGCCAGGGACAGTAACTACTCATTCCAGCCTGCTTCATGGGTGCTGGTGGCATCACTCCACAGTGGCAAGGGAAAGCTGAGCCCTCCCAGGCTGTTCATTCATGGGTAACAGCTAATTAAGTCAAAACTATTTATGCTAAAATTCCTAGGTAGGTTGTATGGTAGACATCCGGACTGAGGGTAGTTAGGAGCATTTAAAGGTTGACAAGCAGAGGTCCAACAGATGAGGTCAGATTTATAAAGAACACCCTGCATGCAGTGTGGGGGTCAGAATAACAAGAGAAGAACAGAGGCCAGAGACCAGTGTAAGACTGTGGGAATCTATGCCTCAACTAGTGCTGAGATAGAGGGAATAAGACAGATTCACAAATAAATACAATAGGAGAGAAAATGTGATCAGAACCGTGAGAAACTGACACACACACACATTCACTGGGGGTAGAGAATGGAGTTCAGGAAGGGCTTTCTGGAAGAGGTAGCACAGGAGTTGCTACTAGTGTGCTCCAAACCACCATCCTCTCTCACCCCGCCATGCAATAGTTTCTTAAGTGGCCTCCATGCCTCCACTCTCTCACCTGCTTCCCTTCCATTTTGCTCACAGCATCCAACATGATTTTTTTTTGAGACAAGGTCTCACTCTGTTGCCATGTCTGGAGTGCAATGGTGTCATCATAGCTCACTGCAACTCCCAATGCCTGGCCTCAAGCGATCCTCCCACCTCAGCCTCCTAAATAGCTGGGACTATAGGCACGCACCACTACACTCAGCTAAATTTCCTATTCTTTGTAGAGACAAGGTCTCACTTTTGCTCAGGCTGTTCTTGAACACCTGGCTTGAACCAATTCTCCCACCTTGGCCTCCAAAAGTGCTAGGATTATAGGCGTGAGCCACCATACCAGGCCAACATGATCTTTTCAAATGTAAACAGGCAACACCCGTCTGCTTAGAATGCTTCATAGCTTCCTCTTTCCCATAGGCCATGGTAAGGACCTTTGTTTTTATCATATTAATACAAGGTCCTGCATGGTCTGGTTGGTGCCTCTCACCAGCCTCTCTCTCCTCTGCCCTCTGAGACCAGCCATGCTGGCCTTCTCTCAGTTTCTCAAATGCCACCACACTCTGCTCCCCACTTGGGAAACACTCATTTCCACACCTCTTGTCCTTTCACGTCTTGATTCCCACCATCCTTCAGAGCTCAGCTTGAATGCTTCTCAAAGAGGCTTTCTCCCACCCTAGACTAGGTCATGACATCCTAAGCTGCTCTGCACAGCGAGTACTCAGATGTTGGTATAGCAGTATCCACAGTGGTGGAGTGTGGAGTGTTGGTATAATAGGGTCCATCTGACCCCCACTCCCTCCCCAGAACATAGGGTCCTTGAAGACAGGGACTGTGCTTGTCTTGTCACTGACATATCTTTAGCACCAATGATACTGCTTACTATGTGCTCAGTAAATACTAATATTGGCTGCCTGAAAGAATAAAATTTGGAGCTTAGAAGTGGCAAGAGTCTGTATGGGCTGGGATCGTCCAAAGGGCTTCATGGAAGCAGAACCCCCTTGGCTGGGTCCTGGAGGGTGAGGAGGAACATCTGGGCAGAGCTCAGGCTCCTCTCTCATCCCTTATTTCCTGATCTTACTTGGCCCGGCATGCCAGTTTCAACGAGACATTCCAGTTTCTGTTCTGGACCATGTTTGGCATGGAGGAGCACAGCGTGGTAGACATGCCTCAGTTTCTGGTGCCTGAATTCGTGGGCCGGGCCCTCTATGGTATCTTTACCATCGTCATGGTCATTGTGCTGCTCAACATGCTCATTGCCATGATCACCAACTCCTTCCAGAAGATTGAGGTGCGTGAACTGAGGCCAGCTTCGCACAGGGAGAAGCAGGGAGAAAGGGATGGATAAGAAGAGGGTACCAGGAGCCAAGACACTTGGGTTCCTTCTCTGCCTCCACTACTGTGTAGCTTTGGGCAAGTTTTCCTCTGTAAAATGAGGGTCTTAGTAATGCTATTATTAATTGTTCCTCCAGACACCAAGTCTAGTGCTCTTTCCACTGTGGGGGTAGGGGAAAGAAAAGCAGGGGGAGCAGGAGAGGGAGAGGGAAGGGAGAGGATGGGAGTGGATGGTGGGAGAACAGCCTGGGCAGGAACTGGATGTCAGAAGATGACAGGTAAGGAGGGGAAGGGAAGATGAGAGGAAGCAAGTGGAGAGACGTGGGTGATAGACGAGGACAGAGATAAGCAGGGGGAGAGGGAAGAGGTTGGCACTGGAGAATAAGAGATGTGAGGACCGGGGAAGAGAGGCAGATGAGGGGGCAGGAGGGTCAGGTGTCAAGACGGCCCCTGCACAGCCCCTACCTCCTGGCCCACAGGATGACGCCGATGTGGAGTGGAAATTTGCTCGCTCCAAGCTCTACTTGTCCTACTTCCGAGAGGGCCTGACCCTGCCTGTGCCCTTCAACATCCTGCCCTCTCCCAAGGCTGCCTTCTACCTTCTCAGGTGATGACCTCAGAGCTCCTACTCCCATCCCCCAAGCACCCGGCCCACGCACACCACCCAGCTCCTGCCCTCTGTCCTCTAACCAACCTTAGGCCCCGTCCTCTAACCAACCTCTTCCCACCATCGAACTCTCAGGAGAATTTTCCGGTTCATTTGCTGTTGCTGCTCCTGCTGCAAAACCAAGAAGCCAGACTACCCCCCGATCCCGACCTTTGTGAGTACTTCATCTGTGTGTTGTTGGTCTCGCTCACCTCAGGCCTTCAACCGCACTGTCTCTACCGTGCATTCGTGCGCACGCCCCAGCTTTTCTGTCTCTCCAGGTACGTTCCCCAGGAGCCTGTTCCCAATTCCCACTCTGTGTGGCTTCCCTTTCCCTCCGGCCATTTCCTAAATTTCCAACCCTGCATAACACAGCTTAAACAGAAGTCCTTGCCACACTCCTCCCAAGCTGCAAATACCCCCTAACCTCTGGACAGAACTTTTTGCCCTAAACTGGACCAAGACATGGTTGAATATTTAAAAAACAAAACAAAACAAAAAAAACAAACAACAAAAAACACGTTAAGAAGCCAAGGGTAAAGTCCTGCAAACTGGGAAATTAGAGGCTGACAGTGGAGGCTCAGGAGAGGAAGCCAGGCATACAGAAGCTCTGTTAGCCTCAATATCTGCTCCCCAACCCAGTCTGGCTTGGCGGGAGAGCCCCTTCCTAATTCAGACCAGCGTCACTGCCAGATTTGTGGGGGGTTCTCCCCGCACTCCACCTCCCAGCCCTCACCTGACCCCCACCCTGGTCCACAGTCGGCCTTTCCCCAGCTGTCCTTCTGCCTTCTGGACTGGACTGTGGTGCGGGCAGACCAAGGTCTAGGCCTGTGGCCTTCAGGGACAGAACAGCCTTCACAGACTTTGCTCTGGGCCTTTGCTGCCTGGCAGGTGGGGGTGGGGGCAGGGATTATAGGAAGGCTGGGGTGGAGAATCTCTCCCACCCTCCTGTCTTCCCATTCCAGGCCAATCCTGGGGCAGGGGCAGGGCCTGGGGAAGGAGAGCGTGGATCCTACCGCCTTCGTGTCATCAAGGCTCTGGTACAGCGTTACATAGAGACTGCCCGGCGCGAGTTCGAGGAGACCCGTAGGAAAGGTTAGTTGCCCACCTCCAAGTCTTTCCCACACCTGTTCCTTGCTCAACTGGGGTAAATGTCCCACAACCAAACTCACAGCCTTATTCAGCCTGCAAATGTGGCCCCATCCTACTCTGCCCTTAGAAGGGCAACCTGCACAATGTGGCCCCTTGCACTCAATCACCCTCTGACCCATTCAGGCATTTATTCTACTCATTTCACTTAATCGCTCATTCCTGTCTTCATTCTGTGTTCATTTATTCTCTCCTTCACTCACTCAATTCATTATTCATTCATTCACATGTTCACTTATTTCTTCACTCTTTTTTTTTTTTTTTTTCCAAAGACCAACAGGAATATTTCTTCACTCATTCTACCAACATTCAGTGCTATGGTCTCCTTTGTTCCAGGTCCTGTCTGGAGGGAGGGGACATTGTGTAGATCAGGGACACATAGGGAGCTTTCAGAAACCATGATACTAGGCAGAAAGTGCTTGGCTGACGTGGTGGCTCATGTCTGTAATCCCAGCACTTTGGGAGGCTAAGGATTGAAGACTGCTTGAGCCCAGGAGTTCAAGGCTGTAACGAGCTATGATGAGCTATAATCGTGCCACTGCACTCCAGCCTGGACAACAAAGCGAGACCCTATCTCTAAAAATAAAAATAAGAAAATAAAAAATGAAAGTTCTTAGCTAAGAGAAACATAAATTGCAGTGGGAGCCTGAAGGAGGGAAAGAGCCTATCATTTTGTGAGGATCATGGAAAGGTAGAAGGACAGAGTAGCAGAAGTTGGAGGGAGAGGAGATGGAATTTGAACTGGGCCCTGAAGGATGGGTATGAGCTGGTCAGGTGTAGATGGGGGGTGGGGAGAGATTGAGAAGGGCAGATGTACGAATGTCCTAATGACTTAAAAACTTTCCCTATGACTCCTGATCCCCTTTCTGGCCCTCAAGACTTTCCTTCTTTCTATCTCCTAAACCCTCTCCCACCCAAATCAGCTTCATCTGCCCCAGATTCTGCCTATCTGCCTGACTCCCAGCCCATAAGCCATTTCCTCATTTCTTCTAGTTCTTCTTCCTCAAGAACCCCAGACAGGGCATCCTCTGGGGTTCTGTTCTGGGTAGAAGTACAGGGCAAGCTCATCTTCTGAAAGACCCCCTCCATACTCCACCTCCTCCAGACCTGGGCAACAGACTGACAGAGCTGACCAAGACCGTATCTCGACTGCAAAGCGAGGTAGCTGGTGTGCGGCGCACTCTGGCGGAGGGAGGGACACCCCGGCCTCCCGATGGTGCCAGCATCCTCAGTCGCTACATCACCCGAGTACGCAACAGCTTCCAGAACCTGGCGCCCCCCATTCCTGAGACCCCAGAGCTGACAGTGCCAGGGATTGTGGGGACCCAGGTACCTTCAGAAACTGGGCTGCAGGACACTGGAGGGGCTCCAGCTTCTGGACAGTCTGGCCCCTCCTCCCCAGCTCATGTGCTCGTGCATAGGGAACAGGAAGCAGAAGGGGATAGCGATCTGCCCCAGGAGGAGGCTTTAGGGACCAGTGCAGGGTCCTGATGCACAAGGGCCCCTTCTGTTGCTGAGTATAGCAGCCTAGATGGGTGAGTGAGGCTGGGGGTCACTTAGTAGGAGCCTATGCTGCTTTCATGCCTCAATAAAGTTTCTGTCCTGGATGTCAGATGTCTCCAGAGTGTGTGAGAATCCCTGTGTCTTGATGTTTTGAGTTCTTCCCCATCTTTCTCCTAAAATAGACCCTGTGGGAACAGGACAGACAGAATTGGCTTGCTCTGGGGTCCCACGTATCTCGGGCTTAGGATCCTACTTTTGGCTTCCCCAAATATTTAGTGGAAAGAGTTCTGGACCAGGAGGCAGGAGGCTTGGGTTCAATACTGACTCTCTGACCTTGAGTAAGCTGCTTCCTTCCTTGGCTTTAAATTCCAAATATGGCTGAGGAATCCAGCCATCCCCCTTCTTGCCTTCATGGTTGTTGTGAGGACCCTGTGGCTGTGTAAGCTTCTGGATTTCCAGGTTATAGTGTGTGACGTGGGTCTGCACAGGGGACCATGTCTAGGAGTGATCAAGAAGTTGCTCTTTTTAGTCCCTCAGTCTCTGAGCTTGGCAAGGACAGAGCAGGGCAGATGGTCCAGTGTCATGGAACAAACCAGTCAAAATTCTACGTCTCCGCACTGCAACAGTGTTTAATCAAGTAACCATCACAGTACTTCCCTGGCTTATCTCACGGGGTCCCCACCACAGATCGGGGCTCCCTCAACCCTGCTGTGGCCTCAAGTCTTCCCACATCCTGGTTGGGGAGATGGCTGCTAGGGCTGGATCCAAAACCATGTTCTTGCTTCTTGGGGCTGTTTGAAGCCCCCTTTCTTTATATTAATAAGAAGGTCACCAGTTCCCAGGACTGCTAGTGGCAGGTGGTAGATTTTCAGGGCCCAACTCCTGACAGCTGGAACCCCACAGGAGCCAAGAGCAGGGTCTTCCAGGAAAGCAGAGAGAAGACTCCCTCAGAGGGTAACTCTGGCTGCCCTCCTGCTGGAGAGAGAAGAGAAGATGAAGCAGGGCCAGGAAGAGTGGAAGCACCTGAGGGAGGGGCAGGAGGATGACTCACCTGGTGTGTACACACAGCCCTGCCTCTTCTCCCCTGCAACAAGGCAGCACGGTGAGGCTCTGTGTGGCCCACTCTCACACCCCAAATTTCCCTTCCCCCCAGGCCCTGTAAGGGACATTCCCCCTCTCAGTGCATCTTTCCCTTCACCTAAAGGCAAACTTCTGACTTTCCTTGCTCCTCCCTCCCCCAGGAAATCTTTCCAAATTGCCTGTCCATTCCATTTCCAGGTGGTACCCTATCAGCACCATCGAGCCTGGGGCCTCCGGTCTCTTTCTTCTTAACCAGGTCTTAACCAGGTCTTTTTGGTCTATTAGACTATAGAGAAGATGGACCCTTTTGAGAAAATATAGAATCTGAGAATATTCACAGATCTGGAAAACACAGGACCTGACAGAAACTGTGTCACAGAGGACGATAACTACAGCTGACTTCTAGCCCTCAACTCCCCATTAACCCAGTGGGTCACCTGAAGGCCTGGGAGTTGTGTGGGGACATCTGTCGGGCTCATTTCACCCACCCAGGCCTGCTTCCCCCATGCATAGCTCACCACCCAAAAAGGCGCAGTTAAAGTGGCTGCAGGTCTGATTATAGCTCCAGAGAGTCACTAGGTTCTGAGCTCCATCCTGGGAGAACCTGATGACCGAGAAGACTTCATGGGGGGGAATCAGCACCTCATGCTCCTCAGGAAAGACAGACAGGGCCTGGATAGGGGCCCCAAAGCAAGTCCTTAGAGAGAAGAGGGTGGCATTACCAAATCTGCGGGCCACCGCCTCATCCAGGGAGCTGGAGGCAAACTGGCCAAAGCGGACAGAGTCCCCCAGCCTCCGAGGTTCAAAGCGAAGGCTAAGCACTCCTCGGAACACTATCTCCCCAGGTCCCCTACTGCAGCCTCCACTGCCCTGCAGCAGCTGCAGGGCCCGGGTCAGGTAGAAATGTAGGGCCTTGAAGGGGAAATGCCTCATGTAGTGCTCCCGAGAGCCACCACCCGTCCTCACGGCCTGGTTCAGCTCCCAGTACAAGGTGTTGGAGGAGTTGGTGTAGACCATAATGGCTATTCCATGCTGGGCTTTGAAGCCGGAGGGCAGAGTGAGCCCTCGTCGCCTGTGCTCCCAGGCCTCCTGGGCTGCCTCCCAGGATTCCCGCAGCAAGGCATGGTGGGCCATCTCCTCCTTTAGCAGGGAGGCTGCCTTCTCCTCCATCTCCTCTGAACAGCCCACATAGGCATCGTCAAAGGTGTCTGGAGCCAGGCCCAGGGGCAGGATGGGAACAGCTTGGGCCTGTGGAGGAAGGAAGAGAGGAGCCACACAGGAAAGGGAGTAAGTTCAGAGCACTGGATGGAGGGCATCTTGGTGGCAAATAAATTCAGAAACACAGAATCTCATTTCTATGCCCAAATATCTGGTATATACAATTTGGCAAAGGTCCAAGAAGAGGCTTAAACAACACAGGCACTGGAGTCAGACAGACATGGGTTCAAATCTTGATTTCACCACCCCCTAGCTATGGGATCTTAGGCAAGTCTCTTAACTTTTCTTGGCTTCGGGTTTTCCATCTATAAATTGAGGATACCTCCAAGCTTGCAGAGTTATTACAAGGATGACATAAAGAGCTTCATTTCTATACAACCTAAAAGGAGTCCACTTATCATTAGAAAGGTTCCTGCACTTGGTGGGAAGTGAGGCTGGATGACTTCCAAGCAGTTTTCCAACTCTAAGATTCAGTATCCAGGTGATATGCAAATACACAGCCATGTCCATGTCCGGTTACCTGATCCCACCCCCTCCGCCCCCAGCCCATCCTCCTCAGATTCTGTCCCTCTCAGCCTTGTGGAGGTCCCTGCAGGTGTTCAGCCACCACACCAAACCATTATCAACTCTGAGACTCCTGAGTTCTTTCTCGCTTTGGAAGCCTTTATCCCCAGACTTAGGGGCTGGGGTGGGGAGGCCAAGCTTGGTCTAGGAGGGGCTGCCAGGCCCAGAGCACACAGGTGGCACAGTGGGGTTTGCCTAGGCTGTGCCTGTCAGGGGAGATGAGAAGTTCAGGGAAAGTTGGAGGCATCCCTAGAGAGGGGTGGTATGAAAGAAGGGGGAGAGGGAATGGGCACTTGGGACTCCCTACAGGGATGGAAGGTCCTGAGAGGAAGAAAATTAAGAGGAGTGGAATTCTAAAGAAGAGTCCCTGGGAGAGAGTTGAGAGAAGTCAGTGCCCCTGTTCAACTGCTCAGAGCCTGCCCCCAACCGCCCCCTTGGGACATGGTTCCTGGAGTTACCTGCCAGAGGGCGTGGAGGCCGAGGCAGCCAAGGGCGATGAGCAGAGCCGCCAGCACCATCCCTGGGGCGGATTTAGGAGGGCCAGATCCGGATGGGGGTGAGACCAGCAGCGGTGGGGTCCTGGCGTCGTCGGGCTCAGACAAAGACTTGGACCCTTTCTCCAGCGGTGTGAGGGGTCCCTGGTCCAGGACTGGGGGCCAGGCGGGGCGTGGGCAGGGCAAAGGGCGGACCTATGGGTGGGCGGGGCCTTGAATTTGATTGTCCCCTGCGCCCCCGCCTCCGCTTCCCAGACTCCCGCAAGCCCCTCCGCTCAGCCCCTCCAGTCTGGGGACCTTTTTGCGACAATAAAGGTGGGGCCATAATTTGGCTCCACCAAATTATGAGATGGGTGGGGGACTGAAGACCCACCTGGAAGCTGCAGAGGCTGCAGGCGGGAAGGAGCGCTGACAGTCCTGGGGGCAGCCACGCTATCCTCGTAGTCCAGCTGACAAACAAAGTCCCCAGCTAACTATAGCCCCCAGCAGTAACCCGACACCTCCCCTCCCAACAGCACACTGTGGGGCTGGGGGGCGTAACTCCGGTTCCCAAGGACTGCGGGTTCTTTCTCAAGGACCTCCTTTGGCTCTGAGCAAGGCCAGGGTCAGGGAGGGAATTTGTGAGACTTGGCCTCTCCCTCAGGGGGACCCTGACACGACTGGACCCCGCCCCTCCCCCACCCCCCTTCCCCCACCCCGAACCGCTAAGCTGGGGAGCCCCGCCAAGGTCCTGGCCACCAAAAGGTCATCACTTGGGCAGTCTCTGATTTGCATACATTTGCATACGGCCCACGTGTTGGGGCGCAAGCTCCCTCGCTCCCCTTTACTCCCTCCCGCTCCCCCTTAATCCGGTTGGACCAGAGGCAGAGCCTTCTGGCAGGTCCTCAGGCCCCAGCCCTGCCCCTTCTCCCAGACTCAGGTGACCCCATGTTTATAAACACTAGCCTTTCCCCCCACCTCCTCTGGGCTTGTCTATAAATAACTTGGCTCTGAGTTTTGGATGCCCAACCAGAGGTAATGGGAGAAGAGGCCATCTGAGCGAGCAGCAAGCTGAGCCTGAGCCTGGCAGGGGGGAGGGGAGTGTCGCTCCCGTGCACAGTGCACAGTGCACAGTGGCCAGAGGACTTGGGGGGCCTGAAGGTCAGGATTTAGGAGATGCCTCCAGCTGGGGCCTGGGTAGGCACAGGAGATCGGACTAGGCCAAAGGACTCCTCCTGCTCTGGCTCATTTTATTTACCCTGTCCCCTCATCCCCTCAAGACTGTCGGCCAAATAAAGAGTTTCTTCCACCTGGAACCCTGTTTTCTCCAAAAATCCTTCCTGCAGACCAAACAGGAAGATAAACCGTGTGTCCAGGTTCTGAGGAGGGTGGGAGGGGAAGTGGGAAGAATAGCATCCCCCCAAGGCAGAGTACTAGTTAGGAGAAGGGCTTCAAGACAAGTTATTTTGCCCCTTTCAATGAGACTAGCCACCCCAAAGCCTTCCTAGGTTAGAAAACCAGGAGTCACTCTACTATTCACTGTTATTATGAAAACTGTATTAGTCTATGTATCTTGCCTGGCCCTCTGCCTGGGAGGACCTGAGTGTCTGCAGTTGCTGGAACAGAAGACACTGTCTGGAGACAGCCTGGCCTGCTGGGACAGCCCCTGGCACACGACCTACTGGGATCACTGCTTTGTCCTCTCTGCACCCAAGCCTTGGGGAATTGCTTCTCCCATCCCAGCACCTGAGATCCAAAACAATGTCTCAAGAGATGGAGTCAAATCTGGTCATTGGACAGGGGTCCTGAGTGTGGTGGACAGTCCAAGATAACTTGGCAAGTCAGGGCTGAAGCTGGGACCCAGAACCCAGCCTCCTTAGGTATGAGATTTACTGTTATGAATCAGTGTAAGGGCTATAAGTATCTTCTGGTCCTGGTAGACACTTTTTCAGGATGGGTTGAAGCCTACCCAATCCTTACAGAAAAGGCAACAGAGGTATATAAAGTGTTACTGAAAGAAATCGTACCTTGCTTTGGTCTTCCCCAAGCCTCCAAAGTCATAATGGTCCGGCTTTTACAGCTGAAGTAAGCCAAGGACTATCAAAGCCTTGGGGATAGACTATCCTTTACATACTGCCTGGTGCCCTCAGGTATCAGGTAAGGTTGAAAGGACCAACCGAACTCTAAAAAGAACTTTAGCCAGACTGTCAAGAAACCCAAACTGGGTTCAAAAGCTTCCTATTGCCTTGATCAGAATTCATGTCTCTCCCAAGGAGGCATTAAAGCTTAGCCCTTTTGAAATCTCATATGGCTGGCCGGGCGCGGTGGCTCACGTCTGTAATCCTAGCACTCTGCTGAGGCCCAGGCGGAAGGATTGCTTGAGCTCAGGAGTTTGAGACCAGCCTGAGCAACAACGAGACCCTGTCTCTACTATAAATAGAAAGAAATTAGCCAAACAGCTAAAAATAGAAAAAATTAGCCGGGCATGGTGGTACATGCCTGTAGTCCCAGCTACCCAGGAGGCTGAGGCAGGAGGATTGCTTGAGCCCAGGAGTTTGAGGTTGCTGTGAGCTAGGCTGATGCCACGGCACTCTAGCCCAGGCAACAGTGAGACTCTGTCTCAAAAAAACAGGAAAAAGAGAAAAGAAAAAAGAAATCTCATATGGCTGTCCTTTCCAAGTACACGTCCTTAGAGAAAGCAGTGAAGCTAATTATCTTCTAAAACATATTATAAATTTAGGAGGGTACACCAGGCCATGTTAGACTGTGGGCAATGAGTTATTCCCTCAAAGAAGGGAAAAGTACCTCACCCATCCAATCTGGAGACTGGGTATTACCAAAAGACTGGAAAGAAAGGGGTCTAATTTCAGCTCTAGCTTTTGAAAAAAAAAAAAAAGAAAGAAAGAAAAGGGTCCACTGATTCAGTTAGAGCCACTGTGGACACACCCCAGAAGGTTCTCTTATCCACCCCTCAGGAGTCAAACCGAAGGGGATTGAGAGCTGGGTACACTTCTCAAGGACCAAACTGGTGGACGCCCAAGACCCAAAGGCCAAGAAAATGTTGACACAACAGATGTACATGAGCATAAGCCAACTGAGGGGCTAAAGCTCCTATTTAAGAAAGTAAAATAATCAGGTCTTATGGGTAATGTCACTACCAATATTGAAAAATCCTTACATATATTGCTTGGCTTCTCTTATATTAGCCCTTGTTGGGAGTCTTCTCATACTCGATATACTGTGCCACGTGGGAAAAATTCCATGTCTGCAAATTTTTATATATATATTTTTTGAGACAGAGTCTCACTTCTGTTGCCCAGGCTAGAGTGCTGTGGTGTCAGCCTAGCTCACAGCAACCTCAAACTCCTGGGCCCAAGCAATCCTCCTGCCTCAACCTCCTGAGTAGCTGGGACTACAGGCATGCACCACCATACCTGGCTAATTTTTTCTATATATTATTAGTTGGCTAATTAATTTCTTTCTATTTTTAGTAGACACGGGCTCTTGCTGTTCCTCAGGCTGGTCTCAAACTCCTGACCTTGAGCGATCCACCCACCTCAGCCTCCCAGAGTGCTAGGATTATAGGCGTGAGCCACCGCACCTGGCCGTCTGTAAATTTTTAAGCACTCATAACCCTATACTATGGTTTTATCCTTAGTTATGCTTCTCTCCTTATTAACAATAATCCTATTCCCTACATTTCCAGCCCCAGGCCTAAGCCTGCACCCCTATTTACGCATGGTGGAGGAGACCCTCTCATTGCTCCAGCAGTCTAAATAGGGCAAAGAAAAATACTCCAACTGTTGGATACGTGCTAGCAGCTCCCTAGAATGGGGGCTTGTTGCCATTCCAGTCCCACCTTCGGAGAGGAATCAGCTAGAATCATATGCAATCCTCTCATATTCCAATTGCCCTGGGTGAGCCATAAACCTGAGGGTCCGACACATGGTAAATAAAATCCTCTTAAGTTCTCTGCATAACAGAGCTAAACTTAACCTCCAAGGAGTCATCTTTTCTTCAGTTACACTTGTGCAACAAGTGCCCTATGTCTCATTAGCTCTGCTCACTCTGGGCCCTCTGCGGGAGGCTTTCACAACCATTCACAAGCTTGCAGCCACACCTTTCGTCTATCCACCCACTGTGCCGAGCCACAGGACGGGAATCTGTCGACACTGCCCCTTTTTAGACTCTTTCCCTTCCTAAGGCCAACAATATCACCACTGACTGGGCTACAACAAGCCATTCAGGAACCAGTGTCTGTCCCCCACCTCCTAGTTCATACCCCTTTAACTGGCATAATTTTGGGTTCCAATTCCATAATATTAATAGAAATGGCTGCAAGAAGCTAGATGATGGGAATCAGGGCCAAAATATAGAATAGAATCCTACAATTCCCTCCCTCAGCTCTCCTCCACTTGTGGGGGTTGACCCGTTCCTTCTCTGGAATGTACTATGCTTTAATAAACTTTGGCACTTTGCTTGCTTGCAAAAAAAAAAAAAAATTCCCTCCTTCAATTGGGCATATAACAGATCCAGAATCCCACCTAACACCGCTTGTCTACCCCCGTTGGCTGGAATAACTATAGCTTCTACTTATGAAAGTGTAGAATGGTCTAATAAGTCTGTAGCCACCTTGGAAAATCTTATTTTAATATATCCATAGGTATCTGTCTCAATCCACAAAATCAGACTTACTCTCTCTGTGGCTCAAATGCTTATCATGTCTCCCAGCAAACTGGACAGGAACATGCACTTTAGTAAATATAATTCCCAATTTGACCCTTATTACCAATTCAATCCCACTCCCCTATCCATCTCCAATTACAGAACCAAACGTGGGGTAGTGATGATCTTGGCAGTCCTGGGGAGCATTATAGGAATCGGGACCGAAACTGGGGTCTCCTGAATTTAATCTTTGCAGCTCAAAGGCTCTCACTGGAGGTCAATTAGTCACAGACCTGGCAGTACAAATTAACACCCTTCAGGAACAAATCACTTCTAGAGCAGGGGTTGTGTTACAAAACAGAAGAGCTATAGACCTGCTTACAGCTAACCAAAGAGGCATATGTGCCTTCTTAGGTGAAGATTGTTATTTCTTTGTCAATCAACCTGGAAAAGTACAAACTAATTTACAGAATATTTTTAAGAAGGTTAACAACTTTCAGGAACAAGGAAATTCTGGGGATTCAACTGGTGGAATTTTGTATAGTTCTGGTTTTCTTGGCCAACACTTCTTCTAGGATCTCTGGCAGCCTTACCGCTATTGTTCATTTTTGGGCCTTGCCTATTTGACATCTTGGTCAAGTTTGTCTCTTCTAGGTTATATCAGTTCTGTTACAAAGCCATGATGATCCGTGGGGTCCAGTCTCTGCCTACTGGGGAAACTGAGGCTCTCCCAGTAAATGCTTTGGACCTCCATGCCTCCACTTTCAGATCTCAGGAGCAGAATGTGTAGGGCACAGGTTCAGAAGAAAGACAAGAGGAGGACCCTAGGGATGAAACCCCTTTTAAGCAGGAAGCAGTTATAGAAGTCTGACCATCTGTCCCTTTTGCCTGAAAGAATTCAGGCCCATTTATCTCTCAGGAGGGAATGTTTGGGACAGGGGCAGGTTGACAGTGTTAACCACAGGAAGAAAGGAGGGGAGCAAAAATGAGGAGGCCAATGAGCATTTAGAACCTAACCTGCAATGACAACAACTTGCAGTTAGGGACTTTTCCTGGCCAGGAGGATTACAGAACCTAGAAGCTCATGTCCAAAGGAGACCCTTTCCCCATTAACATACATTAGCATAGTAAAAATCACACCCCCAGCACCATGACAGTGTACCACCTCTGGAAATTACCCTATATGGATAAAGTTGGGGAGGGCCCTTAGCTCTAAGAACTCTTCATGCTTTCCCTAGGAAAACAGTAAGTATTCTTCCACCCACCTTTAAGCATATTATAAGGTGCAGACATAGCAACAGAGGTGTGGTAAGACCCCAGGGCTGCTTCCCCCTCAGGAAGCGTCCTTTTGCTTTCTGTTTCTGTGCTTAAAAAGCCTGCAATAAAAGCTGCTTGTGTGGAATTGTTAAGTGTCTGCCATCACTGGCTGGCACCTGCCCTGCTTGGTATTAAGCTAGGAGCCAAAGAACCAAGACAACACCCTTCTAAAATCAACCCTGACAAGAGATGGAGTCAAACCCAGTCACTGGCCAGGGGTCCTGAGTGTGGCAGACAGTCCTCCAAGATAATTTTGTAAGTCAGGGCTGGAGCTGGGACCCAGAACTCAGCCTCCGTAGGTGAGTCCCAATGTTCCCATGAAAGGAATACAAGGTAGGGAGATGCTCCCTGAGGCCAGGGGCCCTAAAGCCTCTCTTCCTCCCCGCTGGCTGATGGGTGATGGGCGGGCAGACTCAGATCCAGCAAGGAGGCAGCTGCCCCAGCCTGGATCCACGGTGCCTCAGCCCACTGTCTCTGGCTTCGGGGATTCCGTTTGTTATGGGAAGAACACTGGCCCAGGTCGGACTGGGCAGAGGCCAGTGTTCCTGAGCCTTGAAGAGATGTCCAGAAATAGATGGGGTGGGGAGTCACATTTCTGAGCAGCTGTGCAGGGGAGGCACATGGGGTGGGGACTGACAGTGTGAAAGACAGAGCTGGCCTGCCACTCCCCAGGTGACCACTGCGGAGATCCACACCAGCCTCCCAACCCTTGACGAGGCCTAGGTAAGGAGCACACCACCCTCCTCCCGACGCCAGGCAGGAAAAGGGTGAAATTGGGGGAATTAGTGGTGGAGTTTTAGCAGTCATGAGAAAAAGTTTCAGGGAAACTTTGATGGAGAGGTTTGGGGATATCTAGGGTTTGGGGCCACTAGGAAGTTTGGGATTCTTGGGGAGAGATTTGGGGTCATATGCAGAGAAGGGAATGTTCGAAAACCTGGATGAGGGGAAACTGACAAGAGAATTGCTCTGAGCAGGACGAGAGGAAGGACAGAAGGGCAGCCCCTGTGGGCTGTGCAAGGGATTGGCCGGTGTCTCCGCTCCCTCACCCCACACCCACCCGTCACTCTGGCCCCCAATCCCCTGACACTGCTCACCACGGTCAGCAATCCACCTGCTCTGCAGTGGTCTACATAGCTAGCTGTGCTCAGCATTCTAGGGGCCTCCCCTGTGCCTGGCCTGGGGGCAAGCCCTGGGGACACAGAATGGCTCATACTTGGTCCCTGCCCTCAAGGAACTCATGGGCCAGAAGGGGAGACAGGCACACAAAAGGGCAGCACAGTGTGACAAGGACAGTGACAGAGGACAGCACAGGGTGATGTGGGAGCCCAGAGGACTCAGGGAGCTTCCTGGAGATGACCTTGAACTAAGCCCTGAAGAGTGGGTGGCCAGGAGAAGGGCATCCCAGGGTCAAGGTATGCAGAATCACAGGGAGGGAAGCAAGGGAGCCCCGCTCCCTTGGAACTTCATTCTGTGCTGCAGAAGCCAGGCAGGGATGGCGGCACCCCTGAAGGCTGAAGGGCTCATGGAGGTGGGTCACAGGGGGCCTTGAGGGCCAGAATAAGGACATTGGACTCTGTCCTAGGGGTATGTATGGATGTTTTGTTTTGGTTTTGATTCTTTGCAATTTTTTTTCCTAGATGTGTTCGTATCTCTTCCTTTGTAATTGTCATCTGTTGAGTTTTCACTCTGTGTTTTGAGATATTTCTTCCAGTCAGTTTTGGCACAGAGGGCTTTTAAACAGGGAAGGAACGTGATAGAAACACTGTTCTTCTTGCTCCCTGGCAGGTGGGTTAGCAGGGGTGACAGTGGGGGTGGGGAGATTGGCGAGGAGACAGGTGTACACCCGAGCAGGGGAAAGGGCTGTGGGAGGGGGAAAGGGAAGGGGAATCCCAGCCCCGTGTAGGGCCCAGCCTTAGTTAGCAAATGTGTGAATATGAGAATGGTTGAATGAATGGATACCCAGGTGACCATCATGAATGACTGGGTGAATAATTAGGATGGCATATCACATGATGGCAAGCTAACAGAAATCATCCTGAGCTAGATAAAGCCTAATGAGGAATTTATCACAAGGATACCAGGGTATCTCACAGAGCCTGAGGGCCAGAAGCAACCAGCCTCTAGGAACTGAGAAGCTCCGCTCTGCCTGAGCTCTGGTTTTATCCCTCCAGCTTTTCAACCCTCTCTTTCCTCTCTCCCTGGGGACCTCATCCCTTCCCTGACTTTAATACACTTATAGCTTGCAAATGTCTCTTCTTATTGTCCATTCTGCCACCTCTTGGACATCTGTACCCAGAGAGTTCACATTTTCCAAACTGAACTCACCATTTCCCCTCCTCTCCAAACCTAATCATTCACTCAATATATTTTTTGAGCACCTACTTTGTACTGGTACTATAATAATAAATATATATGCATGTACACACATGTGCATACATGTATGTACAAAATAGCTCTGGAAAAATACATTTAAAAATGATAGGGCTGGGTGCAGTGGCTCACTCTGCAATTCTAGCATTCTGGGAGGCCGAGGCAGGAGGATTGCTTGAGCTCAGGAGTTTGAGAGCAGCTTGAGCAAGAGCAAGACCCTGTCTCTAAAAAAAATAGAAAATTCAACCGGATATAGTAGTGCTACTGCAGTCCCAGCTACTCAGGACAGGAGGAGGCAGGAGGATTGCTTAAGCCCAGCAGTTTGAGGTTGCAGTGAGCTATGGTGATACCACTGCACTCTAGCCAGGGTAGCAGAATGAGACTCCATCTCAAAAAAAAAAAAGAAAGAAGACAAAAAATCAAAATAAAAACAAGGGACACAGGGCGACTTTGGGAGGTGATGAATATGTTTATTACCTTGATTGTGGTGATACTAACATAAGTGTATACATATTTCCAAACTCATCAAATTATGTATAGTATATGCAGTTTCTTGTATGCCAATTATACTTCAATGAAGCTGAAAAAAGAAAAAGGAAGAAAAGCTGTGCTGGGAGAGGGATACTCTGGAGTACTTTAAGAATGAGGAAAGATGATGGGAAATAAGAAAGGAGCTTCAACTTTAAAAAAAAAACAAAACTTCTCTTCAATTCTCTTCTGTGTTTCCATCTTAAAGGATGGGAACCTGGCTGTCATTCTTGATTCTTCCTTCTCACCTCTTTCTAGCCCAAAAGACACCGAGTTTAGTGAATTCTACCTTGTAACTCTGGGTCCCTCCTCACTGCCCTTTCCTTAGTCAGTCCACACGATTCACTGTCCCCAGTCTAACCTCACAGTTCTCTTCCCTACTCCAAGCCTCTGATCTCTCTCTTTTACTGCAGGGCATATGGGAGCAGAAACATGGCAGGGAAGGGTACGGTTGGCCCAGTGAGCTCTTGTTGTGTGCCAGAAAATCTCAGCGGTATACAAATATTTATTCTCATGTCCCTGGGTCTTTGGATTGGCTGTCAGTTATCTAATGTCAACTGGACTTGGTGGGCAGCTCTGCTTCTGGCTGTCAGTCTGGCTCAGGCCTGTCCCTCATGTGTTCATTCTGGGGACCAGGATGCAGGAGCAGCTTCCAAAGAAAAGATTGGATTGAGTTCCAATCTCTTGGATTGAGTTCCAAGGGCTTGGGGGTACAATGAGCTTCCTTGTAAGGTGGTCCAAGGAAATGTAAGTGAAGGAGTGGCAGAGTTAGAGAAAAGAAAAAAGCCAATAAAAAGTGTGTTACAGAGCATGTAACCACTGTGGTCATCTGGGGCTTAGTCCTACTGAGGACCCTCTGTGGGACAGAGAATCTGACTTCCATCCCTCATTGGTCGAAGGCTATCCTTGGGAACATTAAATCCCCTGCACTTTTGGGCTGCCCTGTGCTGGCAACAAGCAGGCTCCCAGGGTGATGGAGAAAGCCTCCGACACAGAAGCATGGGCAGCACTAGAAGTGGGAAGCTGGCAGCCTGCATGAGAACCACTCACTGCATGTGGACTCGAAGGTGGGCTCAGGGGATATGGATTGAGGAACCAGTGGTGTCAGGTACGCTCTGTCTCACCCTGCATCCATGTATCACATCTCAGCGAAGGCTCTGATTAGCCTTGCTTGGGTCATGTGCTCACCCCCAGCGTGCACAGAGTGGGGAAAGCCCCACCTGAACCCATAGACTGGATTCTCCACAGGAGAGCAAGGATCTAGTTATAGCAGCTCAGGCTTCTTTGGTGGATTCCAAGAGATTACAGAGAAGAGTTCAATCAGTGCTTTGCTGCCACATATTCTGCCCAGTTAGTGTTCCATCCTGGAATGGGTAGGGGTGTCTCATGCTTTACATCCCATTGTGGTGCCATTTTCATTTCTATACACTGTGTGCTTCCTCTGGTTAGCTCGTCATTTAGATGCCACTCCTGCCACAAATCTGTTTTAGCTAGGCTCTTTTGGTTCCTTTTGTAACATGTATCACACACTGCTTCAAATTGCACACTCAAGGCCATCTCCACTTCAAAAGAGCTTAAAGAACTAGGGATGTGGATTTTGTTGCTGTTGTTCCTAATTTTATCTTTAGCGACTGACAAACTAAGATGCTGAACAACAACAAAACTGTGGAATGAATGAATAAGCGGGTTTTGAGGGAGAGAAGATAATGAGTCTAGTTTTGGACATACTGAATTTGGTAAAAACTACTGCTAACCCCAGCGCCAGTGCCCAGAGAAGCTCATACCTTAAATTTAAGTTGTATATTGGCAATTATAGGATCTTATATTTGAAGACTGATAAAATTATAGACCCACAGAGTCCCTGTGTCTTAGAGTCACTGAACTATCAAAACTGAGGTCCCCCTAGAGCCAGAGGGGATGACAGAGCAGGGATGCTTAACCTAAATGAGGTTGGGGGCAGAGGCATAACCACCTGAAATCTATATAACATTTGCATAACGGTGCATATGTTCGTTTTCTGAAGGGAGGTTTCAGCTTTCATTAGATTCTAAAAGATAAAGAAGGACTGACTATTATCATTTCTGTAAAAGAAAAAAAAAACCACAAACACCTGTGAATTTGCTTTTTTTTTTTTTTTTTTTTTTTTTGAGACAGAGTCTCACTTTGTTGCCCAGGCTAGAGTGAGTGCCGTGGCGTCAGCCTGGCTCACAGCAACCTCAATCTCCGGGGCTCAGCGATCCTACTGCCTCAGCCTCCCAAGTAGCTGGGACTACAGGCATGCGCCACCATGCCCGGCTAATTTTTTGTATATATATTTTTAGTTGGTCAATTAATTTATTTCTATTTTTGGTAGAGACGGGGTCTCGCTCAGGCTGGTTTCGAACTCCTGACCTTGAGCAATCCGCCCGCCTCAGCCTCCCAAAGTGCTAGGATTACAGGCGTGAGCCACCACGCCCGGCCTGAATTTGCTTTTATATGCATAGATTTGGGAGGATATGTAAGAAAATAAGCACTTGTCACCTCTGAAAACATGAGGTTGGGGTTGGGGAACTGCCTTTCACTGTATGCCTCGTGGGCCATTTAAATTTTGAGTAATGAAAATGTACTGCCTTTTTGAAAGTTAAAATTTAAAGTTATGATGGATCCTGTTCTGAAACAGAGATGTAAATTAAAAAGTAGATGCCATTTGTACCCACCAGTTAAATAAAAATTTAAAAGAGATCAATAATATTCAACATGAGCAAAGATGTGAAGAAAAGCGTACTTCCATTCATTGCTGGTGGGAGGGAAAACTAGTACCGCTTAGATTGGCAGTTTGGCAGTGTCTATCAAAATAAAAAATATTCATATCCTTTAAATCTCATTTTACTTCTTGAAAATCTTTCTATAGAAATATGTACATAACTAGAAAAGAATTTATATATATGAGTATTCACTGTAGTAGTAATATAACATTTAGAAATTAGGGAAAAACCTAAATGTGAATCTGTTCTGAAATGGTTAAATAATAGCTTAATTATATCATGAAATATACCATGCTGCTATTATAACGAATGAGGTAGATATCTACCTACTGACACAGAAGGAAGTTCATGATATATTGTTACTTGGGGAAGACAGGTTACAGAATGTGTATGTGTAAGCAGGCTTCCTTTTTCTCTTTGAAAAAAAATGACAATAAAAACCAAAACAGGCTGCATACCTGAAGCTATGTGTCTAAATGTACATTTAAATGTTATATTATTTGTATATGCTTAGAAAAAGGTCCCAAAGGACAAGGCTATCATAGGTCAGCACCCCCCCTCCCACTGGCTGGTGTGGGTGTGAGAGTGGGGAGGGGATATGGAGAAGACAAAGACGACAGGGGACTTGGACTTTGTGATCCGTACACTCTTCCTGCCCCACAACAAGCAAGCATTACGTTGTAATAAAAATAAACGATCCTAGCACTGTCCAGAGCAAAATAAAGAAAAAAATAAATAAAAAAAAAAAAATAAATAAAAATAAACGGGAGGTGGGAGAGGAGCAACAGTAGCAGGAATAGTGCTGACTTAGAAACCGTCTGTTCCAATCCTGACCCTGACCCGATGCCTGGACACCTCCCTGGAGCCACTTCAGACCTCGGTGTGGCTATCCACGGGGTACAGGACGCTTATGGTTCCCTCCGCTTCCCTTGAGGAAGCAGGTGACATCTGTACTCTCCCCTATTCCCTCTTTCCCCGGAACCCTGGGAGTGTTTTGTTTTGAGACAGAGATCCTCTCCTCAGCCTCCTGAGTAGAGGGGT